>NC_045986.1:15475167-16752632 GCF_010909765.2 Amblyraja radiata
TGACTGGAACCTGCCAATTGCAACTCTAACATTCCTCGCTGTAACAGAATACATCGTTCATTGTTACAAGGGAAATGTGAAGCCATGACTATGCAGTAAGCGTTCTCATTTACTTCCCGCTACAACTAGCTCCACTGTGAGGAAATCCACGTATTAAATAACTTTACAGAGGAATTTTTCCTAAACCTAGTGAATTTTGTTGGAGTGAGGGAAGAAGCAATTTCCATTTAAAAAAAAGGCTTTCTTTCAGAGGATCTGGAACATTTGGCCTCTTACCTACTTTCAACAGGATTATAGTCTTATCATCATTAGGAGTAAAATGTTTAATCCGCTAATCCTGAATTAATGGTTGGTCAAAATGAACTTTGGACCATAATTCTTTCAGGGTAATTCTACTATTTACATCAATAACTTGTGGTTTAAGGCATCATGTGAGCGAGACAATGCGCCCTGTTTTACGGCAGCGTCAGTTTTTAGATGGCGGCTTAGTTCTTTCATGGGAACGCTTGCCCCTGATGACAACAGGTTGCCCGCTTGCGCCTTTTGCACCAGAATTTCAACCTTTGGTTAATGCGGGTTTGGTTTTGTTTAGAGATACAGCGCAGAAACAGGCTCATCAGCCCACCGAGCCGCACCGACCAGCGATCCCCGCACATTAACACTGCCCTACACAAAGGAGGGGCAATTTGTACATTTGTACATTTACACCAAGCCAATTACCCTACAAACCTGTACGTCTTTGGAGTGTGGGAGGAAAGCGAAGATCTCGGAGAAAACCCACGCAGGTCGCGGAGAGAATGTACGAACTCTGTACAGACAAGCAGCCATAGTCTGGATCGAACACAGGTCTCTGGCTCTGAAGGGCAGCAACTCTACCGTTATGCCACCGTGCTGCCCCTGGTTCTGCAAAGTCACCAGGTGACTCTGAGCTCTACTGCCCTTTGGTGAATATTAAAACATTGCCCTTGCCACCATTTTAAAGAGGACGACAGGAGTTTTGCAGGGTGTATTAGGGCCAATATTAGTCCCAATATTAAGCATCATGAATAGCACATCAACTGCCTATTATCACAATGCTGTTTGTGGAAGTCTGCTGTGTTACCTGAAGATTTGGAAATGCTGAAACATAGTTTTTTAAAAACTTTTAGTTATTTTGTAGTTTAGTTTATAGTCGCGTGTACTGACGAACAATGAAAAACTTTTGTTGCGTTCTTGCTCGAGGTAAGGAAGTGTGAAACCGCACACCTCCAGTTTCAGGGACAGTTTCTTCCCAGCTGTTACCAGGCAACTGAACCATCTGAACAACAACAAGAGAGTGGTCCTATACATGATAGATGATACATGATAGGTGGTCCTATCCAGTGGGAAGACAATACATGATGACAATCAAACCATCCACAGTGTTCAGATACACGATAAAGGGAATAACATTTAGTGCAAGGTAGTCCAGGAAAGTCAGATTGAAGATGATCTAAGTTCGATGAGCCGGCACTGCTTTCTAGTTGTTGATAGGATGGTTCAGTTGCCTGAAAACAGCTGGGAAGAAATATCCCTGAATCTGGAGGTGTGCGTTTTCACACTTCTGAACATCTTGCCTGACAGGAGAACATAGCTCGCAAACAGATCATCTGCCTGCATATGGTCTTTATCCCCCCCCCCCCCCCCCCCCCCCCCCCCACTCCCCCAACACCCATTTCTTACCTATTCATGTGTCTGTCTAAATGCCTCTTGAACATTACTATTGTATCTCCTAATTTCCACTGGGGTATTTACCTGACAGAGTATTGGTAACTAATCATCCTCTATTGGTGCACAAACGCGCTGGGGAAACTCAGCGGGTGCAGCAGCATCTATGGAGGGAAAAAGATAGGCAACGTTTCGGGCCCGAAACGTTGCCTATCTCCTTCGCTGCTGCTGCTGCACCCGCTGAGTTTCTCCAGCACTTTTGTGTACCTTCAATTTTCCAGCATCTGCAGTTCCTTCTTAATCATCCTCTATTGTTTAGTTTAAAGATACAGCATGGAAACAGTCCCTTCGGCCCACCGATCCACGCTGACCATCGATCACTCATTCTCTCTAGTTTCATCTTATCCCACCTTCTCATCCACTCCCTACACACTAGGGGCAATTTTACAGAGGCCATTTAACCCACAAACCCGCACGTCTTCGGGATGTAGGTGGAAACCGGAGGAAATCGGCAGTCACAGGGAGAAGTGCAAATGTCACACAGACAGAACCTGAGGTCGGGATCAAACCCGAGTCTCTGGCGCTGTGGGGCAACACTTCTACCAGGTGTGCCACTGTGCTGCCTCAGTGAATGGGCTAATCACTCAACCTAGACAGCCCTGTGAATTTCAGAAGTGTGACTGTGGTAGTGAATGAAAAGTTCAGTATAGGTGACAGAGGGACAGTTACTTTCCCAGCCATTATTAAAATACATCATGAAGAGGAGACGTCACACTGAGAGTTAAAGTTTAGTTTAATTTAGAGATACAGCGTGGAAACAGGCCCTTCGGCCCACCAAGTCCACACCGATCCCGGCACATTAACACATTCCTACACTAGGGACAATTAAAAGAAAAAACATTTATACCAACTGTATAGTGCAAACTGAGCAAGTGGTGCAACCTAATCAAAGTCCACAGAGGTTGGGTGCTGATGGAGGGTGTTGTGCAACGTTTTTCAAGAGGTCTGCTGGTAAATGGGAAGAGGCAGCGATTCTCAGCCTCCTACTTCCTGGTTGGAGCAGCAAGATGAGAGTGAGGTGTAGGCCTTTGACGATATCAGCTGCCCTTTTTGAGGCAGCGCTGCTTTCAGATCCCTTGGGCGGCACGGTGGCGCAGCGGTAGAGATGTACAGCGCTTACAGCGCCAGAGACCCCGGTTCGATCCCGACTACAGGTGCTGTCTGTACGGAGTTTGTACGTTCTCCCCGTGACATGCGTGGGTTTTCTCCGGGAACTTTGGTTTCCTCCCACACTCCAAATATGTACAGGTTTGTAGGTTAATTGGCTTAGTATGAACGTTTGTTTTAAATTGTCCCCACTGCAGGATAATAATAATAATAATAAATTTTATTTGCGGGCGCCTTTCAAAGTCTCAAGGACACCTTACAGAAAATTAACAAAAGAGAAAAAACATATAGTCGGAGTAAAATAAATAATAAGGACATCACCAATACACAAATTAAAGACAGAATTCGCTCCAAAGACATAAAATCAAAAACACAATGTGAAGAGAGAGCAGCGGCAGCTAAAGCGCGCCAGCATCCACTCTCCCTTCCGACAGCCATCTTGGACACAAACTAACATATTCACATTACACACAAAAAATCATCCCCCCACAATGGATACCACTGTGGGGGAAGGCACAATGTCCAGTCCCCATCCCCAGTTCTCCCAAAGTCAGGCCTATTGAGGCCTCCGCTATTGCCTCTATGGAGGCCCGATGTTCCTGGCCGTTCTGGCCGGGTGCTGTTGCCCCGGCGTCGGGAGAGTCCTTTCAGCGGCTGGGCCACCTGGAACGGCCGCTTCCTAACTGGGGACCGCGGCTTCCGAAGCCGACAAGGCCGCGCCGGTTTGGAGGTCCCAGGCTCCCGATGTTAAAGTCGGCTCCGCCCGCTCTGCTCCGCAGACCCGCAGCCTGGAGGTGTTGATCTCGGCGGTCACAGCTCACCGGAGCTCCAGCGCGTCGATCCAGCGCGGCGACCCAGGCAAGGCATCGCCCGCTCCGCTCCGCGATAGCGCTCCATCGCTGTGCCGCCACCGAAGCCGAGGTGCTGGGCGATCCCCGCCAGGAAACGGCGCTCCACGCCCGCTGGTAGGCCACGAGGACGGGTCGACGGGGCAGCCCGGAGAAAAAGCTGCCTCACCGACCAGGTAGGGACCTAGAAATATTATTACCCCCTTCCCCCCACATTAAAAAGACTATCTCTCCCACAAATAGGGCACAGGACTAACTAAAACTGCTAAAAAAAAAGTGAATTAAACGGACGGCTGCTGGTTAGCAGCCGTTCCCCAAGATGGCTCCTCCCACTCCCAGGATAGTGTTAATGTGCCGGGATCGCTGATCAGTGCGGGCTTGGTGGGCCGAAGGGCCTGTTTCCACGCTGTATCTCTGAACTAAACTAAACTAGACTATGGTTGTGAGATCAGTACCCGTGATGGACTTGGGGATAAGGGCACGAAGCTGAAAGAGTCTGGCTCCTTACCCAACCTTGAGTGCGCCTAATTACAGGTTGGGTTTGGTTCAGGTGAGGTAGAGAGTTCAATAAAACTGTTCTGTTTGTGCTCGAGTGCAGCTCTCCCTGATCAGTGTGTTAAAATGCAGCATAAGGGCTTGTTTGCATTCATTACATTCCTGGCACGCCGGTACGTGTTCTGAAATGGCCCAATCTTTGTGAGGAAAATCCTTGTACATGAATTCCTCTTGAGAAGGACGGAAGGGGTTGTAACTAGAGGACAAAGAGGCCTTCCACGGTGGTCCTGTGCTTCAAGTGGTGATCCTCACGGCAATGTAAGACCAGTTGTTCTAAGAAATAAACAGTTTATAATTCTAGCCGAGACAGTTGCAAGTTTAGCTTAGCTCCAGCAATCTGCTCACTAAAAGCTGGGAGACTTGGCAATCAGTTGCAGCCATACCTTCTGTAAACAAAAAGTTCTGGACTTGATTAACCATCATTTAGTCACACATTTCACAAAGTCAGGACTATGGGCATTGCTGCATGAATCATAAGTAATGGCTACCCCACTCTGTTCCTGAACTGAGTCATGTGACTCTCCACGAGTTGAGTTTAGTTTAGTTTAGTTTAGTTTAGAGATACAGCACGGAAACAGGCCTTTCGGTCCACTGAGTCCATGCCAACCATCGACCACTTGATCACACTAGTTCCATGTTGTCCCACTTCTGCATCTTACACATTAGGGGCAATTTACAGAAGCCAATTAACCTTCAAGCCTGCACGTCTTCAGAATATGAAAGGTATAGCGAGCCACGCGTTGTGAATCAAAGTGATCTTTATTAAGGTAATACAGAGAACAGCACACACGCGACCAGGGGAGGGTTTTCCCAGATCTCTCTATATGTACCAGGGCACACCCCTCAACCACGTGAAGACTCCTTCCCGCCAAACACAGTCACGTGACCCTGCCAGCCCAAGTGCCGATGGTTCGCTCAGTAAGTGGCCTAACCACTAGGTGGCGCCACAAAGGCAACCGGAGCACCCGGAGAAAACGCATGTGGTCACAGAGTGAACGTACAAACTCCTCATAGACAGCACCCATGGTCAGAATCAAACCCAGGTCTCTGGCATTGTGAGGCAGCAACTCTACCGCTGCACCACAGTGCTGCCTCTACTAGCTCAAACGCATTACTATACCTCTGGAGCCTGATATAAAATAAGGAGTCAGGACAATAAATTTCTTCTACTGAACTAGACAGGCCTCAATGTCTGTGTTGAACATGATGCCAAAACCATCTCTTACCTACCTGTATGTATACCCCCACTACACCCAGCGTGTGGACCGGACTTTGGACTTTAGGCTTTTTCTTTTTCTTTTTCTTTTTCTTTTGTAAATGGTGCCAAAATATGATGACGTGTTCAAGAATTGCACTGTGCAGTGCATATATGAAAATAAAGATCCATTGAACCATATATATATGTTATATACATATATACATATATATGCACACACACACACATACGTATCTATACATACAGATCTATACACACACACACACACATATATATACATATATATATATAGTATATAATAAACAACAAAAATGTTCAGTATGTATCTATATTTATTTAGTTCAGTCTGTTTATATATATTTATATATATATACATACTGAACATTTTTGGTGTTCATTATTGCATTTACAGACTACTTTGCTTACATATTTGTTGTGCTGCTGCAAGCAAGACTTTTTGTGTCCCGTTTCGGGACATATGACAATAAAACGCACTTGACTCGTGAATCTTGAAATGAAAGGATACCATTGAAAGAGAACTCTGTAAACCCTGTGCGACCAAGTCTCCTACAGCACGGGCCCTCTTCCTGTGCCCAGTGACAAGGTCTAACAAGAGGAGACGATCATGTGGGAAACCTTATCCCTTCACGAGCTCGTGCCTTGTCTGAATGGTGATGCTCTCTGAAAATGAGCCAAACTCCTAATGAGTTGCACTCACGTACAACACATAATGAGGGCACCATTTATAATGGTTCAACAAATCCCAATCTAAAAGTTTTGACAATACACAGACAGTATTTACGTTATAGATATGAGCTTCTAGGGGCGCCGCATTGATGGCGGCCTCTGCCTACAGTCTGTCTGTTTTTCTATCTTTTTTTAATTTTTAGTCTGTTTTAAAAGTATGTTTTGGAGGTTTCTTTAGTTTTTCTATGTGGGGGAGGTGGGTAGGGTAAGGGGGAAGGATTCCTTCTCTCCAGAGATGCTGCCTGACCCGCTGAGTTACTCCAGCTTTTTGAGTCAATCCCCCCTTTCTCTCACCTGGGGTTAGCAGGGAGAGATAGATCAGCCATGATTGAATGCTGACTTGATGGGCCGAATGGCCTTATTCTACTGCTATACCTTACGATCTCTTTATATTGGCTACCTCCCCCTCTACACTCTCACTCATACTGCATGGTCTCAACCCGAAATGTTGACCATCCCTTTGCGCCCCCCACATGTGCTGTCTAGGTCATTGAGATCCACCCACGGTGCAGGTTTGTTTTCCTCTCCTGACTCCAGCAATCTTCAGTCTCTAGTGTCTCCCACCGACCTTATCTTGACAGTCCATTAATTACTGTTGGTACACAAAATTGCTGGGGAAACTCATTTGTTTGGAAGCAGATCTTTCTGAACTTACTTTTCTGGTTTGACAAGTGTACTTGGGTGTTATTTACAGACCAAACAATGAATGTTGCTGAATCCAGTGGGGCAGGATCTTCACTTGGACTGTGATCAATGCCCATATTACAGGACAAACACCCTCCGAACAAAACAGGTAAATAGATTCTCTCATCACTGTGGCTACAGCTGAAATGCAATGCTGAGCGTGCAGTTGGGGCAGTTACAATGAGTTGGATCCAGCTGATCTTTAACTGGGAGTTCTATCGGAAGTAGCCGTCACCATGATTAAGGCGTAAAGTGCTGGAGCAACTCAACAGGTCAGGTAGCATCTCTGGAGAACATGGATATGCGACATTTTGGGTCTCAACCTGAAACGTCACTTATCCGTGTTCTCCAGAGATGCTCCCTGACCTGTTGAGTTACTCCAACACTTTGGGTCCTTCCATGTATTAACCAGCATCTGTAGTTCTTCGTTTCAACATAATTAAGGACGTTTTTCACCCCGTTCATTCCCTCGTCTCCCTTCAGCCGTCGGGCAGCAGATATAAAAGCTTGAAAGCACGCACCACCAGATTCGGGAACAGCTTCTTATACAGTGTCCTCCAATAATCTAGTGCGGCACGGTGGTACAGCGGTAGAGTTGCTACCATACAGCGCCTGAGACCCATCTTCGATCCTGACTACGGGCGCTGTCTGTACGGAATTTGTACGTTCTCCCCGTGACCTGTATGGGTTATCTCCGAGTGCTCTGGTTTCCTCCCAAACTACAAAGACGTGCATGTTTGTAGGATAATTGGGTTCATGAAAATTGTAAATTGTCCCTAGTGTGTAGGATATTGCCAATGCACTGAGATTGCTGGTCGGAGCGGACTAGATGGGCCTACGATTCACTTTGTATCTGTAAAAGAAAATCTAGGGTGTTGGCCCGATCTTCCAACCAACTTCATTGCATTCACAGGACTTTTCCTTTGTAGCTGTAACGCTGTAATGCCGTAAAACTATATTCTACACTTTGGTATTTTTCTCTGTACGCTACCTGTTGTATTTATGCATGACTTGATCGTACGATGTATGGTAGAAATTGACTTGATGGCATTCAAAGAGAGCTTTTCACTGTATCTCGGTGCTTGTGACAATTAAAAAAGCCAATATCAAGACTAGCAAACTGCACTGCATGTCAGTGCATTCTGGACATCACAGCAGTGTGCCGTGGCACGCATGGCAGGAATATACTGGTAGCTAGGTCCCACTTTACCCTGGGCAGTGGCACTGAATCGCAAGATGGATCTAGGCCAGAGCTGTGGGCTAGCTAGTATCTGACTCGACCTCGTACTTATACAAGCACCAATTCCCCCCCATTGCAATGGGGTTACCAAACTTCTCTAACGGTTTCGGAGAAGACAATAATTTTTGTTGTTAATACTTTAGTTTAATGAATATTAGTCTTTTATTTATTTATTTATATATATATTGGATGTACTTTTAAAGTTTTATATGATTGTTTGAATAGTTTAGTTTAATTCAGTTCAGTTTAGTTTAGTTTAGTTTAGTTTAGTTTAGTTTAGTTTAGTTTAGTTTAGTTTAGAGAAACAGCATGGAAACAGGCCCTTAGGCCTACAGAGTCCACGCCGACCAGCAATCTCTGTCATGAACATTATCCGTGACTGATTCGGAATCTCCCTCAGAAGGTGATTTTCATGAGACTCTAAATAACAACAGAAGCTGAAATCAAGAGTCAAGAGTGTTTACTTGTCATATGTACTGGCAACATAACAATGACATCCTTACATGCTGCAGCTTACAGGTCCGTAAATGCATAACACGCAGATGAATCTCGTACCTCTAACCTCATCTGCTGCATCCGGTGTTCCCAATGTTGCCTCTTGTACATTGATGAGACCAAGCGTAGACTGGAAGACTACCCTGAGGTCCTTTTTAAATCTCACACCTTAAACCTACGCTGTCTAGTTTTAGAATTCTCTGAGAAAAAGACTATGAGCACCTGTTTTACCCTCATGATCTTGTACGCCTCAATAAAGTCACCACTCAACCTCCTATGCTCGAAAGAAAATAAGTCCTAGCCTATCCAACGTCTCCCTATAACTCAAGCCTGCAAGCCCAGACAACATCGTGGTGAATCCCTTCTGCACCCTTTCCAACTTAACGATATCCTTCCTGTAGCTGGGCGGCCAGAACTGCACACAGTACACAGTGCAGTCTCCCCAACGACTTGTCCAGCTTCCAATCTATTCCTGCTTTGCCTTTCCGATGACATGAGGCTCTTGAACAGCAGAGTGAAAAACCTTGTGGAGTTAACCAAGAGTTAATTAAAATGAGCTTCTGCACTAGATGTTGAACCTGATTAAAACTCCACATCTCTGTTTGCATGGTGAGATTTATTGCTGATTTCTTGAAAAAAATTCTCAATCCAGGTTCCTGGAATTGGACTGCAATGTAAAGGCTTTGGAAATGAAAACTCGAGACAGTGAATCAATTGTGCAGCTCACCAGACTGCACAAAGGATGTAGTGATGGAAGCAAGTTCAAACTGCAATAGAGTTTGAGAGTGCTGCATTAAGTAGCCCAGATATGAATTGAGAAAAGTTACCAGTCCTTAGAGTGAAGGTGAGGTATTTAGCCCACTTTTGGAAATCTCCAAAGTAAATCTTTCATGATCATGACTTATATTCTGAGGCTGAGCATTGAATAGGTCTGGTACCATGGAGACATCTTTTGTTTCTTTTTGCTTTTTGTCCTTTTCTTCTTGTACTTGTCTTAGGAAAACACTTTGAAATTTGGAGTACATTTGGATTGGTGAATGTTTGACAGCAATATAGTGTTCATCTCCTTAGCCAAGTGTCTTAACGTTGAACATCGAACAGTACAGCACAGGAACAGGCCCTTCGGCCCACAATGTCCATGCCGAACATGATGCTAAGTGAACTAAACTCCTCCGCCTGCACATGATTCATCTCCTTCCATTCCCTGCACAACCCTGTGCCTTTCTAAAAGCCTTGGAAATGCCATTATCATATCTGCCTCCGTCACCATCCCTGGTGGCCTACTCCAGTCTCCCACCACCATCTGTGTAAAAAAAACTTGACCCGCACATCTTCGTGACAGTTTTCCCCCTCTCACCTTCAAGCTCTGCCTCCATTCCTTGACATTTACACCCTGGGAACAAGGTTCTGAATGTCTACCTTATCTATGCCACTTGTTATTGTATATACTTCTATCAGATCTCCCCTCCATCTTTAGTGTCTCAACACAATATTCCAGAACCTTGTCTTCTCTCAAATGTGCTTTTTGTCAGATTATAATGTTTTAAGTTAAACTTTCCTTACGTGCTCATGTATTAATACTACCATTGGGTCAAATACTGTGGCGTAGAGGTGGACACTAAGGACGGTCTTAAAGCAGCAGGGAGTGTACGTTGGCAGGGAAGGAATTCCCCAGTGCTCAGCTTCGAAGGACCTGTAGACAGGACTGCCATTGAGGAGCAACTAATTCTGCAATGATCAATCGTGAAGGATTGGTGGAGCGTAGGATAATGGAATCAGAAAGTCACCCAACCTGGGATGGGAACAGGCCCTTCAGCCCATCGAGTTCACACTGGCCATCCGCCTCCCATTGACACTAATCATTCATGAATACTAGTTTGTTCATGCCGCCTTCCCTTCAACTAGATTCCACCACACGCTCTCCAGGGGCAATTTACAAGAGACAAATAATGTACCAATCCAGAGACCTTTTGATTCTTCTTCAGAAGCTAAAGGGCCTGTGCCACTTTCATGACCTGATTCATGACCTTTTTACTCGTGGACATTTTTCATCATGTTGAACAAACGCCCCGATCTACTTGATGCCAGGAGTACCTACGACTAGCGTCACAACCTGCTACGACCTACCTACGACCTCCTATGACCTCGTGATGGCCATGCTGCGAATATGAGTCAAGGGCAAACTTGACAGAGGTCGTGAATTAGGTCGTGAAAGTGGGACAGGCCCTTTAAGGAAGTTCAGGAGGTGGTCTGGATCGAACTCAGGTCTCTGGCACTGTAAGGCAGCAACTCTCCCGCTGTGCCACTGTGCCGCACTTAATGAACAAACCTCTCATAAACTGAGGATATATTCTCAACCTTACATTATGCGGCCCTTGGATATTTTTATCTGCACTCTCCCTGTCGCTATTACACTCTGTTCTGCACTCTGTTCATATGCTCTTTTTGAACTACCTCCAGTGCTCACGAATGGTTTGATTGTAATCACATATGGATGATCTAACTGGATAGCTGGCAACACAATGGTGTTTACTGCATCTCGATACACATGACAACAATGATCCAATGTGGGTGGAACTGCCAATCCCAACCGAGGCACCTGCAGGAAACCCACAGGTTCATAGGGAGAACAAGCAAACTCCACACAGACAGCACCGGAGGGCAGGATTGAACACAGGTCACTGGATCTGTGAGGCAGCAGCTCTACCAGCACAGGAACAGGCCCTTCTGCCCACAATGTCCGTGCCGAACAGGATACCAAATGAAACTAATCTGCTCTGCCTGCATGCGATCCACACCTCTCCATTCCCCTACATATCCATGTCCCTATCTTGTCTTGCTTGTGTTTCCAAGAAGTGTGGGCCGGAGTTATTTGTCAAAGTGGAATTTCTTCCTGACAATAATGATAACAGAGTGCCGTGCCATGTTGAAGTTGCAGGGTGCACTCAGAGGTCACTGGTCTGCACTTGTTCCAACCTCTGTCATGGAAGCCACCAGCTGAATGTCAGAGTGAGCTGGCTTGTGCTGAAGGTTGCCAACACTTTTGGATCGAAACACGGAAGACCAAGATTTATTGTCAGAAGAGGGCGGCTGGATCTGGCAGTCCGTTCTGCTGGAGTTCCAGGGAAACCAGTGAGGAGCCCAGTCTTCCTCATGAAGACTCCATGCAATTTTAATTCATTTTATTTTGGAACTTGTTTTAAAATAATGTTTTAGTTGTTTGCTTTGAATGCCCTTGAAAATCCTCTTACATAGAGTCATAGAATCATTCAGCGTGGAATGATCAATTGTGAAGGTCACCCGACATGGGAAAGGCCCTTCAGCTCATCGAGTTCACACTGGCCATCTGCCTCCCATTGATACTAATCCTATATTAATTCTTCTTTAATCTTGCCACATTCCCATCAACTCCTCCTAGATTCCACTACACACTCTCGTTGCAATTTACAGTAGACAAATAATCTACCAATCCATAGACTTTTTGATACTTCCTCAGAAGGGCCTTCAGCCCAACTTGACCATTATACCCCATCTAAACTCGTCCCACCTGCCTGCTTTTGGCTAATCTATCCCAAAATCGACCCTATCTATGTACCTGTCTGAATGCTTCTTAAATGTTGCAATAGTACCTGCCTCACCTATCTCCTCTGGAGGCTTGTTCCATACATCCATCACCCTTTGTGCAACCTCACGTTCCCATTCCAAAGGGTTTGTAGGTTAATTGGCCTCTGTAAATTGCTCCCTAATTTGCAGGGAGTGGGTGATATAGTGGCTTAACAGAGAACTAACGTGAATGGGCAATCAATGGTCAGTGTGGACTCGGTGGGCTGAAGATGCAATGAAAAGCTTTAGTGAATGCTATCCAGTCAAATCATACTGAACATGAGTACAATTAAATCATAAGCATATAAATGGTGGTGCAAAGGTAAAAATACTAGAGAGCAGAATAGTATCACAGCTATTTAGCGTTACAGTTACAGAGTAAATGCCCAACATCAGCAATGAGGTAGGTTGGAAGATCGGGACAGCACCTGAGTTTATGGGAGGACTGTCCTGGTAACAGTGGGGAAGAAGCTGTTCCTGAATCTGATGGTACGTGCTTTCATTTCCTGGTACGAACCCGTGACTAGTAGACAAATAGCAGACAGCTAGACAATAGCAGGCGGCTTGGTGCCGCAGCTGTAGAGTTGCTGCCTTATAGTGCTTGCAGCGTCGGAGACCCAGGTTGTTTGTACGTCCCCCCCCTTGATCTGCGTGGGTTTTCTCCGATATCTTTGGTTTCCTCCCACACTCCAAAGACGTACAGGTTTGTAGGCTAATTGGTAAATGAAAAAATTGTGTGTGTAGGATAGTGTTAATGTGCGGGGATCCCTGGTAGGCGCGGACACAGTGGGCCGAAGGGTCTGTTTCTGCGCCATATCTCCAAACTAAACTAAACTGAATATATTACAAAACCTCCTACGATTAAGTTAGTAATTTCTGGTTGTTTCATATATGATTGGATGAAGCAAGCAGTTATTTGACGATGAATGTCAGGGGTGGTGATGGGATGCAAGGTGTCTGTAGACAAAATATAAGATTTGCCCGATATCTGATATGTTTAAACTCCAAAAGTCAGCCTTTGAAAGGATAAAGCAATGCATTGTTTACCCTGGTGACAAGCAGAAAGGCCTGTGGCTGTTTAAAGACTATTTCAACAATGCAAGATGATAAAAGACATTCATGAGTTGTGGTAGAAAAGATGAAAATTGATATGTTTATTATTATCACCTGTACTGAGAAATAGTGAAAAACCTTGTGTGCTATCCATTCAAACCATACTATGCATGAGCACAACCAAGTCATGTATACAAGCATGTATGTGCGTGTGCGCGTTTTGCATGTTTGCATGCTTATGGCGGAGTTTCCACATGTACTCATATTCGTGAACGTTGGCATATGTGTGTGGTGATAATAATGATATGTGAACATAGATGTCATGTGCCCAGTCCAGTGTCTGGGGGGTAAGGTAATAAAATAGTAAGATTAAACGAGAACTTACCAGTTTGAAGTTTGATCTGTATTTTATGAGGAGTTACGATGAGGGATTACGTGAAGAACCCGCTCAGCGCGCATGCGCGGCATACTTCCAAGCAGCGGTGTGGAATCACAGATAGACACAGTTATTTGAAGTAAACATAGTAAAGAAAAGGAGACATCAGTTATTAGCTTGATCCATACAATTAGGGTGGGAGCGGAGGGCACGTAATCCCTCATCGTAACTCCTCATAAAATACAGATCAAACTTCAAACTGGTAAGTTCTCGTTTAATCTTACTATTTTACTTCGGAGTCACGTGAGTGACTACGTGAAGACTTCAAAGCTCTGTGATTTCAAACCATGTAACAGTTTTATTTCACTCACTGCCGAAGTTCTTGAGGGAGGAAGTGTTATCGTAATCAACCAATGAATCTGTTTTTTCGAGAAACAAAAAAGGTATTTTTTAACAATAACAAAATAAATTGCTCCCCCGGGCTTAAATTAAATATTTGCAGCTTGTAATATTTTCTCTGCAAATAAATCAGGTTTTGTCAACGGCTTGTTATAAAATTCTGAATGTTGTTTCCCTCGACCATCCTGCTGTATTCAGAATATGGTCAACCGGTATGTCCATTCTCTCGGCCCTTGACGTAGATGCTGCCCTAGTGGAATGAGACTTAAATGTATTAGTATCTATTCCGGCAGCCTTCAGTACCTGTTTGAGCCATCTTGAAATGGTTTGGCTCGTTACCCGGCCACGAGGTTTCTTGTGGCTGATCCATAAGGCTTTTTCACTCCCTCTGATATTGTGGGTTGTGTCTATGTAATGTTGTAGATGGGTCACGACACACAACCGTGGCTCTGGTGGGTAGGCCCGGAATACCACTACTGGATTAGCTGTTCCTGGCCTGCTTTGTTTCACCAGACCCTGTATGATGAATGTGATCTGATCTGGGGTGGTCACCATGTTGTCCAGCCTCAACTTGTGTAGTGACTGGACCCTCTGAGCGGATACAAGTGCCATTAACATGAGCGTCTTTAGTGTAGCTTGCTCGAGGCCGAGGGATCAGGCTGGTGGCCATTCCCTGAGATATGTCAGGACCACACTGATATCCCAAATATGGGTATACCTGGGCTTAGGGCTTGATATTGTAAATGCCCTTCATCAGTTTTACCACCAGTGGATGGGATCCCATCGCCTGTTGTCCTGGCGCTGGTTTGAGATAAGCAGAAAGAGCACTGTGTTGATGGCACTGTAGCTGATCCCTTCATCGTGGTGTAGATAGGCCAGGAACTCCAGTACGTTGGTGGCTGTGGCTGTTGCGTAAGTTGTCCCTGTTTCCTGGCAGTACTTCTCCCATTTTTTGATGCTGGTTAAGTACTGCCTCTTGGTGGATGTTCGAAGGGATGCCAACATGGTGGTGATGGTTTGTTCAGACAATCCCAGTTCCAGGTAAGGTCTGTTCAAACCTGCAACCCAGGCGTTTAATTTTCTCATGGCATGGGTGTTTAGCTTACCTGGTAGGTAAGTAGCTGATAGCCAAATATGTCTTTCGACACACCATTGCCAAATCATGTTGACCAATTTGTCGCATGATAATGATTTTATGCCACCCATATGGTTAATATAAGCCACCACCGTTGTATTATCAATTTGTAACCGAACATGCAAGTGCTGCATATTAGATACATATGCTTTTAAACCATAAAAGGCGCCCAACATCTCTAGATAGTTAATGCCCAGTGCAAGTAGTAATGATGACTCTAGGTTAGTCCATCTACCACCTGTGCTGGATATGGAGTTAGTCGCTCCCCAGCCTTGAGCACTGGCATCTGTTTGAATAACTAAAGTAGGGTTAGTGATGAAGATAGGGCTGAAACTATGCCAAACGTTTTCTGCCCACCACTGTAGCTCTGATGGTACACAAAATTGCTGGGGAAACTCAGCGGGTGCAGCAGCATCTATGGAGCGAAGGAAATAGGCGACGTTTCGGGCCGAAACCCTTCTTCAGACTGATGGGGGGTGGGGGGGGGGGAAAGAAAGAAGGAAAAGGGGAGGAGGAGGAGGAGCCCGAGGGCGGGCGGATGGGAGGGTGGGAGGAGACAGCTAGAGGGTTAAGGAAGGGGAGGAGACAGCAAGGGCTAGCCAAATTGGGAGAATTCAATGTTAATGCCATAAGGACGCAAGGTCCCCAGACGGAATATGAGGTGCTGTTCCTCCAATTTCCGCTGTTGCTCACTCTGGCAATGGAGGAGACCCAGGACAGAGAGGTCGGATTGGGAATGGGAGGGGGAGTTGAAGTGCTGAGCCACCGGGAGGTCAGGTAGGTTATTGCGGACTGAGCGGAGGAGTTCGGCGAAACGATCGCCCAACCTACGCTTGGTCTCACCGATGTAAATCAGCTGGCATCTAGAGCAGCGGATGCAGTAGATGAGGTTGGAGGAGATACAGGTGAACCTTTGTCGCACCTGGAACGACTGCTTGGGACCTTGAATGGAGTCGAGGGGGGAGGTGAAGGGACAGGTGTTGCATTTCTTGCGGTTGCAACGGAAAGTGCCCGGGGAGGGGGTGGTGCGGGAGGGAAGGGAAGAATTGACGAGGGAGTTGCGGAGGGAGCGGTCTTTGCGGAAGGCAGACATGGGGGGAGATGGGAAGATGTGGCGAGTGGTGGGGTCACGTTGGAGGTGGCGGAAATGGTGGAGGATTACATCGGTGAGACCAAGCGTAGGTTGGGCGATCGTTTCGCCGAACACCTCCGCTCAGTCTGCAATAACCTACCTGACCTCCCGGTGGCTCAGCACTTCAACTCCCCCTCCCATTCCCAGCCCGACCTCTCTGTCCTGGGTCTCCTCCATTGCCAGAGTGAGCAACAGCGGAAATTGGAGGAACAGCACCTCATATTCCGTCTGGGGACCTTGCGTCCTTATGGCATTAACATTGAATTCTCCCAATTTGGCTAGCCTTTGCGGTCTCCTCCCCTTCCTTAACCCTCTAGCTGTCTCCTCCCACCCTCCCATCCGCCCGCCCTCGGACTCCTCCTCCTCCTCCCCTTTTCCTTCTTTCTTTCCCCCCCCCCCACCCCCCATCAGTCTGAAGAAGGGTTTCGGCCCGAAACGTCGCCTATTTCCTTCGCTCCATAGATGCTGCTGCACCCGCTGAGTTTCCCCAGCAATTTTGTGTACCTTCGATATTCCAGCATCTGCAGTTCCCTTTTGAACACTGTAGCTCTGATATTGCTTCAGTGGGTAATTTCATGACACGATCATAGTGACCTGTATGTCGTTTTAGTGCCTGTACCTTTGCTCTCTGTAAATTTTGATAGTGCAAAGGTCCGAATTGTGTAGCGGAAATGCTGCTACCATTTTCCCAATTACTCTTGCTACTTGTCGAATAGTTGGTCGCTCGTTGACCATCAAATTGTTGCATGATTGTGCTAATTCAACCATTTTTGCCTTTGGCAAGGTAACAGTCATATGGACTGAGTTAATTGTGAAGCCCAGGTAGTCCATGATAGTGGATGGCTTCAACTTAGATTTATCTGGATGTAGGACGAACCCCAGAGTTTCGAGGAGCTGTTTTGTAGCTGATACTGCTGCCGCAGCCAATTCCATCGTTTTCCCTACTATCAGAATATCATCCAGATATGCCATGACAATATGTTTTTGTTTTCTTAGTATCACCATGGCTGGGTTCAATATTTTGGTGAATAATCTTGGGGCTGAAGTTAGACCATTGGGCAATGCTTTGTACTGCCATAGCTGTCCCATCCAGATAACTTTTTAGGTATCTGCGATGATCCTTGTGTATGGGTACTAGATAGTAAGCATCTTTAAGATCAATGCTTGCCATGCAGTATCCTTTGGAAATCATTTGTTTGGCAGTAACAAATGTCTCCATTTTGAAATGTATATACTTAACAAACTTATTTAGTGATGTTAAGTCAATGATGATGCGACATCCACCATCTTTTTTGGTTTTAGTGAATATATTCGATACAAATTCCAAAGGTTCATGTTTGATCTTTTCGATGACCCCCTTTGTGATAAGTCTCACCAGTTCAGCTTGTCCCTCACGTTTCTCTTTGACGGAGGGAGAAAATACCCTTTGGGGCCAATGTTGAACTGGCGGCGATTTTTCTGACATGAATTGTATTTTATATCCACTAATGCTGTTGAGTATAGTTGTCACTCGTGACAGTACCCCATGCTTCTTTGAACAAGTGTAATCTCCCCCCTGTTAGTAAAGAACCCTTACTCTATATGCTGGCAGGAACCAGACCCACCTACCTCCGTGGTTATTGGCGTTTCTTCTGTTTTCTCATGTTCTTGAAGGCTTTGTTTGTCTGACGTGCTGGCGATGTTGGGGGGTGGCGCATTTTCCATGGGGTCCGCTCTGGGCCCTGATCTAAAAAGATCTTTGGGGATAAAATGCGGTCCCTGAGCTTTCACCAGTCCCATATTGAGGACGTCGACTGGTGGATGCCGTGGGGTGCTGCCGCTTGGGTATTATAGGTCTTGGTTTGCTCGTCCCGGGGCCTGCCCTCATGAGGCTGAAAGTTTTTCGATGCCTCTTCCATGTCCCTTACCTTTTTGGTGAGGTCTTTCCCGAATAACAGAGCATCCGTCTCTGCAGCTGGGGCTTTGCATAACCCAGCAAATTTGGGATTGAGGGCAGGTCTTATGATTTCCCGCCGGAAGTTGTTCATCTCAAACTGAGTGTTGCACATCAATGCCAGTACACTGGCAGGTATCCATGTCCGTGCTGTCCACAGAACGAGCAAAGGCTGTGATGGCCGACGTCAGGGGCCTTAGGATCCGCTGTAGCTTGAGTTCATAGTTACGAATGTGTGACCCCACGTGCCCCCAGATTTGGCTGTTCACAGTCAGCACTCTGAGGCCTCACAGTTCTCTGGTGCTGTGTTGATTTATGCTGGCCGCCAGTTTCGGTTCCAGCGGTCTTCCAGCACGTGGGGTTGCTACATAGCGGTCCACCACACCCAGCAGCTCTTCCTGCTTCTGCACCCCTTGCATACTCCCGATCTCGTCCGCCAGCTCCTGTTCCAGACCAGCCCAGCCCTGGTCACCAATGCTAGCCTCCAGTAATGAGGGAGCAGAGGGCAGTGCATGAAGCACTGTGGAGGGGGTGCCTGATCTCCCTCCGCGAGAGAGCTCTTTCTGCGCATCCCGCTGGAGCTGCTCCAATAGCTGTTGGATGCAGCTCAGGCGGCTGTCTCTCCTCCGTTTAGGTGGAGACATGTCCCCGTCTGACGAATCGGACGCCACCGGCCGGATGCCTCTTCGGATGGCTAAACATCCAGCCCGCAGCTCAGGCACTAGCGGGACTGGGCTCGGCGTGGTGATGGGGATAGCGGAGCGCCCGGTAATTGTTCCTACCGCCTTCTTCTAGAGCTTTTGTGCCTTGTAGAAGCGAGAGCGCCCCTCAAGCAGCGCGTCTCACAGGCACCTGCTCCGAGAGCCGCTCCAGTGCGGGTGGAGAGACGTCCCGTCCGAAATCGGGAAAACACCTGCCGGCTGCCTCTTTGGGTGGCTATGCATCCAGCCCGCTGCTCAGGTACTAGCGGGCTGGGCTCGGCACGGTGTCGGGGAATAGCGGAACACCGGGTAAACGCTCCTACCGCCTGTTGCTGCCCCCCTCCCCGCCGGAAAACGTTCCTCCTCGAACGGGGGACAGTTTTGTTCCAGAGCCTTTTTCTCTGCCTGTAAAACACAAACAGAAAAAAGGCTCCCCTGTAATGGAAACCCGACCTCAGGGTACTCACCTGACGGTCCGTTTCTTTCTGTAGCGGGAGCGCCTAACTCCCGCTGCAGCCGCTGTTGCACTGCTGGCGTTAATGCCGCGCATGCGCGCTGAGCGGGTTCTTCACGTAGTCACTCACGTGACTCAGAAGTAAAATTAAAATGGTTTACTTGTTAGGAACGGCTTCATTGAAGCCAGCTTCTAGGTGTTTCTGGAATGTAGTAGATTAGAGAATGTAACTTACCTGAAGAGACCGAATGTGCCGTTCTCCCACCTGAGGTGAGTGCACAGAATCTGGAAATCCTCCCCATACCTCGCTGTCCCCCTCTCCTCCTGCAAATTACTCTTTAAACTCTCCTCTGCAAATAACCTGATGTTCTTGTGTCCTGGTACCCAAAGATCTGCTATAAGATCTTTGCTGATACCACCCCGCGTGGCAATTAGTTTTCTGATAATGCTCGTGGGAGGCCTTGGAAAATACTGTGCAAAGGAACGATTTGTCAAAGTGCTGGGCGTTTCTTAATATTCGTTCACTCATCGTGTCTGGATGATGTTTGTTTCATATATTATTGTCCAGCTCTTACTGCCCTGACTGAACTGGGGAGGCTGGAAAGGTTGGTCATTCCAGATTTGGAAGAGGGGTCCTGACCCAAAACACCACCTATCCAGCCTGACCCGCTGAGTTACTCCAGTACTTTGTGTCTTTCTTTGGTGAACCAGCATCTGCAGTTAATTTTTAGTTTAGTTTAGTTAAGTTCAGCTTAGGTTAGTTTAGTTTAGAGAGACAGAGTGGAAACGGGCCCCTTCGGCCCATCGAGTCCGTGTTGACCACGGTCACCCGTACACTAGTTCCATGCTAGACTAGGGACAATTTACAGAAGGTAATTGACCTACAAACCCACACGCCCTTGGAATGTGAGCGAAAGCCGGAACACCAGGCGAATAACCCACGTGGTCACAGGGAGACGGTACAAATTCTCCACAGGCAGCACCCGCAGTCAGGATCAAGAGCGAGAGTGGGTGAACACTGGAAGATTACAGGGAAAGGGAGGGCACCACAGAGGCAGAGTGGTGGAGCTGCTGCCTTACAGCACTAACAGCGCCAGGGACCCGGGTTTGATCCCGACCACAAGTGCTGTCTTTACGGAGTTTGTACGTTCTCCCCGTGACCGTGTGGGTTTTCTTTGAGATCTTCGGTTTCCTCCCACACTCCAAAGACGTACAGGTGTGTAGGTGAATTGACTTGTTATGAGTGTAAATTGTCCCTAGTGTGTGTAGGACAGTGTTAATGTGTGGTGATTGCTGGTCGGTGCAGACCCGGTGAGCCAAGGGACCTGTTTCCGCGCTGTATCTCTGAACTAAACTTAGTTCACGGACCTCCTTGCAGCCTGAACACAGGTGGCTTGCGGCACCCAACCTGCATTGGGCTTCTCTCATGTGGAGGACTCAAGGTAGGGAGCATTGGGTATAGTAACCCTCAGCTGCAAGGCTCCAGGCGAATCACTGCTTCACTTGGAAGGATTGTTCGATGAGAAGAGATGAGGAGAAAGGACAGACGCGGTATCTCCCAGGGTGGCGTGGGGGAGTGCCCACGATGTCGAGTGTGAGAGGGGAGAGGAAGAGGTGGGAGAAGGAGAAAGAAAAAGAAAAAGAAAGAGGGAAAGGCGTTATTCCCTTTATCACCTTAATCCTTTCATCATGTATCTGTACCCTGTGGATGGCTCGATTGTCTTTCCGCTGACTATTTAGCGCGCAACAAGAAGCTTTTCACTGTACCTCAGTACACGTGGCAATAAACTAAACTCATCCACTCAACTCAACTCAGAGGGAAGGGAGGGGGAAGAGGGATAGTTTAGAATTGTGAACCCATTCCTTCTCTCCAGAGATGCTGCCTGCCCCAGCATTTTATGTCTTTCTCCGAAGAGTTTGCAAGGAAGTTGCAAAGGGGCAATCCGATTGGGGATTGTGAAAGGGAAGACCTCCACCACCTTCTCAAGGGCAGTCAGGAATTGGCAACGAGTGCTGGTCTTGAGGAGGAAAGACAATGTGTCTGTGTTCCCTCTGCGTGCACTCAGCGGTGAACTATGAACGGCTATTTAATGTGTTCCTGTCCAGTTCTTTCACTTTAGACGGAGCACCTGATCTGTTTAGGAATTGGTATTTCAACACTATCCTGCAGTTCAGCCTCTGAGGGCACGGCAACAAGGAGTTGGTAAAGTCACATTCAAGAAGCTGCACGTCTAACAGGACTTCCAGTTGATGCTAGCCAACTGGCCAGGACTTTTATTGGGTGCTTATTAAACATTGGGCTTTCTGTTTTTCTTTCATTCAGAATTATTAATCGTGTAGGAAGGAACTGCAGATGCTGGTTTAAACCAAATATTATTCACAATTCAGGAAGATTTGTTCATTTTCTCTCTGCATTCATTCTTTTTCGCTTGCTCTCTCTCTCTATCTCTCTTGTTCTATTCCTCTAACATCCTTTTTGCCCCTGTCCCACTTAGGAAACCTGAACGGAAACCTCTGGAGACTTTGCGCCCCACCCAAGGATTCCGTGCGGTTCCCGGAGGTTCCAGGTGGTTGCCGGAGGTTGCAGGTAGTGGAAGCAGGTAGGGAGACTGACAAAAACCTGCGGGAACCTCCGGGAACCGCATGGAAACCTTGGGTGGGGCGCAAAGTCTCCAGAGGTTTCCGTTCAGGTTTCCTAAGTGGGACAGGGGCATTTCTCTTCCTCCCTTTCCTCTCCATTGCTCTCCCTCCCTCCCTCACTTTCTTTCTATAACTCTCCCTCCGCTCCGTCTCGCTCTATTTGCCTCTCTTTCCTTTTTGTCTCCCTCTACCTCTCTCTCTCCCTTCCCCCCTCTCACTCTTCCCTCCTTCCAATCTAATTCCCTCTCTCTTTTTCTCCCATGTTTATCTTACCCCTCACTCTCTGTCCTATCACCTCCTTTTAACTCCCTCTCCCTTTCTCCTCCTCCCCCCTCTCCATCTTTCTCTCTCCCTCTATTTCCCCCTCCCTCCCTCCCCCTTTCCACCTCTCTTTCTTTCTCTCCCCATCTCTCTCAATCTCTCTCTCTCTCCTGCTCTCTCTCTGCCTTCTTCCTCTCCCTGTCTCACCCTTTTCCTTTCCCTCTCTCTCTTTCTCTCTCTCTTTCCCTCTCCCTTTCCATCTCTCTCTTCGTCTCTCTCGCTTTCCCTCTCTATCTCTCCAAGCCTTATCCACTTCTCATCACACTCATGATCCTAATGCCCCAAGGTCCTTCTCACTGGGGAATGGCCAAGAATTCCCAGCAAAGGGACATGTGCATCATTTGCCAGCCGCCTGCTGGGAGCCAGAACCGACACAACCTTGCCAATTGTTTCCCATCAGTTCCCATCCCGTCTCACTGCCTATCCGACTAGCCCTGTCAATGATTCCACTGGAGACTTAGTGGAGACTTTGTCATCACTTTAAGGTGCCTCCTTGTGCCTATCTAGAAACCTCGCAAACACCACTATCATATCTACCTCCATACAGGATGAAGTCATACAGATATCTATCTGGCAGAGCATTCCAGGCACCCACTACACTGTGGAAAACTAAACTTGCCCCCACACATCTCCTTTAAACTGTGCCCGTCTGATCTTAAAACAATGCCCTCCATTCTCTGACATTTCTACCCTGGGAAAAAGGTTCTGACTGTCTATCCTATCTATGCCTCTCAGAATTGTTCCTGAGACCCACCCTCATCTTTCTAAACTCCAGTGGGTTCAGGCTTAAAGCCATCAAATATTCCTCATAAGATGGACACAAAGTGCTGGAGTAATTCGACGGGTCGGGCAGCATCTCTGGAGAAAATGGATAGGTGACATTTCAGGTCGGGACCTTTCTTCAGACTCCTCACACGTTAACCCAGTTATCCTTGGGATCATTCTCCTACACCAGCGCATCCTTCCTCAGATACGGGACCCAAAACTGTTCACAATATTCCAAATGTGGCCTGATCAGTGCCTCATAAAGCCTCAGCATAACATCCTTGCTTTTATATTCTGGTCCTCTTGAAATTAAATGCTAATATTGCATTTGCCTTCCTTACTACTATCTGTCTCACAACCCCTTATTTGACTGGTGGATTATAATGGATGCACATTTTGAAGGAAAACTGAATGTTGGGAATACCCAGCAGGTCGGGCGGCATCGATGGAGAGAGAAAAATGGTTAACGTTTCAGGTCAGTGACTTTTCCTCAGAATATTACTTGTAGAGAGGAGCCACAAGGAGCTGCAGGTGCTGGAATCGTGAGCAAAGCACAAAGTGCTGGAGGAACTCAGCAGGTCAGGCAGCATTTGTGGAGGGAAAGGAATGGAGGGCAGTCACACAGAAACTGCTTGTCTAAACTGCCCTCAATTTTATATTTTGGTAAAGATTTGCGGTTCAAGATTTTAACCTATGGTACGTTGACTTTGGCACAAATTTTCAACCCTTGTCCTCTGTTGTCCTCAGCTTTTAACGACAGCCAGCCACCAGCCAGTGAACGTGGAGTAAAGTCATCTTTGATAATGGTCTCCAAACAATGAAGTCATACAGGTAGCAGCGGCCAGACTGAGTAAACACGACAGGCAAACGAGTCGGTGATAGGACGCATGTGATGCACAGAGAACTACGTTGACCTTGAAGACACATGACCTCTGGCAGGGCATCACTTAAACCCGTAGGAAGGAACTGCAGATGCTGGTTTAAACCGAAAATAGACACTAAATGCTGGAGTAACTCAGCAGGACAGGCAGCATCTCTGAGGAGAAGGAATGGGTGACGTTTCAGGTCGAGACCTTTCTTCAGACTGAATGTCAGCCTTTCCCATGACTCAGTCTGAAGGTGGGTCTGAACCCAAAACGTCACCCATTCCTTCCCAAAGGCGTGCGGGTTTATTGGTTAAATGGCCTCTGTAAATTGCCTCATAAAGTGAATTGTGTGCAGTGTGGCGTGGAAGGTGGGATAACATCGAACTACTGTAATGAGGTGATTGATGGCCGGCATGGACTAGGTGGGCTGAAGGGCCTGTTTCCACGCTGATCTATCTTTCAATCAATTCCACTGCTTGCATGCATCTCGTTCCTTGTTCTCTCATTAAATATTTATCTTTCGTCTGCAGTGAGGCCACATGGGAACAATTCCCAATTCAATGTTTTATACCTTCCACTCACTTGAAGAATTCATTTACAATCGTTGTATCTCATAGTATAAATGAGGAGGTTATAATTCGCTAATCGCAGCAAAGGCCACAAACGACATTAGCCTGATCTATCGCCCAGCCAGACGGATAGATTTGAAACATAGATCAGATATCTCACCTTGTGTAATCTCAGGATATCTCTGAGCATTTCCATCCAAAGACATCGGAGAGTTGGGCCACACAGATACAGGTTCTTCAGCCCACTGTGTCCATGTCAACCATTGTGTAAAACACAAGGTGCTACAACTCAGCAGGTCAGGCAGCATCCATGGCGGAAATGGACAGGAGATATTTCAGGTGGGACCCTTCATCTGTCTGAAGGAGTGTCTCGACCTGAAACTTTGTCTGCCTGTTCTCTCCACAAATGCTGGCTGATGGATTGTCACTTTATGTTTTGCCCAAGATTTGAGTATCTGCAGTTCCTTGTGTCTCTCATTGGGGAAACATTGGCAGCCAACGTGCGCAGAACAAGGGTCCACAGCCAACAATGTGAAAGTGGACAGTTACCCATCACTTCACCCTGCTACCCCCCTCTCCCTCCCCTCACTCACTTGGTTTACACCTGACCATCATCCACCACCTCACCTGGATCCAACTATCTCCAGCCAGCCTCTCCCCACTGCTTCTCACCGCTAGCTACCTTCCCTGTCCACCTTCAGTCCTGATACTGGGTCTCGACCCAAATTCTCACTCGGCCCTCTGCCTCCACAGATGCTGCCTGATCTGCTGTGTTCCCCCAACAGTTCGTTTTTGAGCTCATTATAGTTTGTTGACACAAATAATACCCAGGACACTCAGGAAGTTCCAAATAGAAGCCGTTAGCAAATCTCTCATTGGTAAGAGAAACGCAGTGAACTCACAGGGTCAAAGAGCCTTTGCCAGATGTGACCTGAAACATGAACTCAGTCCCTCACACCACAGACGCTGCCTGACATGCTGAGTGTTTCCAGCGTATTGTCTGCCATTAGTTCATGTTTCCAGCATCTGCATTTGTTTCATGTTCCCGTGGGACATCTCTGCTACTCTTCTTCCAGAGGTGTGGTGGAGCCATTACCAGCTAACCAGGCCAGTTCAATGTCTCATTCCTGCACATGCACCTCTTCACTTCAGCACCCATCAGTGTAGCGCCCATCAGTGTAGCACCCATCAGTGTAGCACCCATCAGTGTAGCGCCCATCAGTGTAGCACCCATCAGTGTAGCGCCCATCAGTGTAGCGCCCATCAGTGTAGCGCCCATCAGTGTAGCACCCATCAGAACACCAATGCAGCACCCATTAGAACACCAATTAATGCAGCACCCATCAGCGCAGAACCTATTGCTGCAATACATATCTGCTATCTAGATAATATTTATTCTTGGAATTGAGGTTTGAACTTATGACTCAGTGCCCTGGCACACACACCACGCTGTTGCGTGATCAGACTCCTTTTATTACATGCACTCACTTCCACGTTTCAACATATGACTTCCCTTGTAATCTGAATGGAGTGAGGTGCTGTTTGTGACGATGGCAGAACTGCAGCCAGTAATTACCCTGCTCCTTCTGCAAATATCCTGACAATGATCTCGTCCCAATTAATTAAAATCACAGCTGGTGCTTTAAAGACAAAAAAGTATTGCATCCAATGTCTCGCTGTGTCCACCCTGCTGACCGGGAGATGACGTGAGTGGATGAAGTCTGAAGAAGGGTCTAGACCCGAAACGTCACCCATTCCTTCTCTCCAGAGATGCTGCCTGTCCCGCTGAGTTACTCCATTATTTTGTGACTACCTGGAGATGAAGTGACGCAGATCCTGTCAGAGTGGCCCCTCTTCACTCTGCCCCTTGTTCAGTGGGCTTGTGGTTCTGCCTTAAGACTTCCTGCACCAACACTCTGTTAATTACAAAAAGACGCAAAGGGCTGGAGTAACTCAGGACAAGTAATGTTTCACATCGGGATTGGACAGGCTAGATGCAGGAAAAAGTTTACCCGATGTTGGGGGGAGTCCAGAACCAGGAGTCACAGTTTAAGAATAAGGAGTAGACCATTTAGGACTGAGATGTGGAAAAACTTTTTCACCCAGGGAGTTGTGAATCTGTGGAATTCTCAGCCACAGAAGGCAGAGGAGGCCGATTCACTGGATGTTTTCAAGAGAGAGTTAGATATAGCTCTTAGGTTAACGGAATCAAGGGATATGGGGAGAAAGCTTGAATGGAGTACCGATTTTGGATGATCAGTCATGATCATATTGAATGGCGTTGCTGGCTCGAAGGGCCGAATGAACATGAACCTATTTTTGATGTTTCTGTGTCTATGTTTCTATGGGATGCTTCTTCGGACGCCTGCACTTTGTAAACCAGCATCTGCAGTTCCTTGTGATTCTATTTTATTAAACATACAATCGCCAAGAGATTCTCAAAACATGGGACAACATAGAACAGTACAGCACAGAAACAGGCACTTTGGCCCACAATGTTTGCGCCCAACATGATGCCTCGATAAACTGATATCATTTGCTTGTACATGATCCATCTCAATCTGCTCCCTGCACTTCCTTCCATGTGCCTATCGAAAAGCCTCTTAAACGCCACTATAGTATCTGCCTCCACCACCACCCCTGGCAACGCATTCCAGGCCACCACGACTTTCTGTGTAAAACAAACTTGGCCTGTACATCTCCATTAATCTTCCCCCTCTCGCCTTATAGCTCTGCTCACGAGTGTTTCTCGCTGGGAAAAAGGTCTATGGTGTTGAAGCCCACACGTGATTGGGCAACACAGTAGGATTTTCAGAGGGTTCGGAGAATGATTCCACGTTATTTACAGAGACTCACAGTTTTAGTTTAGTTTTACACGACGCAGCTTGGAAACAGGCCCTTCGGCCCGCCGAGTCCATGCTGAAGAAGGGTATTCGACAGTACATTCGCCAGTCTGAAGAAGGGTCTCGAACCGAATCGTCACCCATTCCTTCTCTCCAGAGATGCTGCCTGTCGCGCTGAGTTAGTCCAGCTTTTTGTGTCTATCTTTGAGTCCATGCCGACCATCAATCATCCATTCGCACTAGTTCTATGTTATGCCATTTTAGTCAACATGGATAAGTTGGGCCGAAGGGCCTGCATCCATGTTGTACAGATCTATGCCATTCGGCCCATCAAGTCTACTCCGCCATTCAATCATGGCTGATCTATCTTTCCCTCTTAACCCCATTCTCCTGCCTTCTCCCTATAACACCTGACACCTGTACTAATTAAAAATCTGTCAATCTCCACCTTAGAGATATCAATTGACGGCCTCCACGGTCTTCTGTGGCGAAGAAATTCCACAGATTCACCACCCTCGGACTAAAGAAATTCCTCCTCATCTTTCTAAAGCTTTTATTCTGAGGCGATGGTCGCTGGTCCTAGACTCTCCCATGAGTGGAAACATCCTTCTCAAGTTACAGGGACCCTGTTCACTAATTGGCAGTTGAGAGATCTGAACATCATCCTTCCAAAGGTTTAGTCCCCACCACATCTTCATTTCCCCACCCCTCTCCCCCTCCACTCTTTGCTCCCCATCTCTTTCAACATGCTGATTGCATCCCCACCCAGGCCAGCCTCATCCAGACCAGCCCCACCCAGACCAGCCCCACCCAGACCAGCCACATACCCCCACATTGGCTCCACAGCCCCATCCCTGATTACACTACAACTTCTGAAGAAGGGCGTTGACCCAAAATATTGCTTGCCCATTCCCTCCACAGATGCTGCCTGACCCCTGAGTTCCTCCAGAACTTCCCTCAAGATTCTGGCATCTGCAGTTCTTTGTGTCTTGACAATACCACTTCCACTGACATCCCTAAAACTCCTCCCCCCCCCCCTCCCCCCCCCCCCCCCTCCCCCCCCCCCCCCCCCCCCCCCCATCAACACCCACCGTCATTCCCATTCCCAGTCTTTCACCGAGTTGATGATCTTCCAGCAGCACCCGATTTCCATCTCTGAATGTGTCTCTGGGAACAGGCCATAAATCAGAGAGTCCTCTGTTAAGGAGCTGTTCAGGATAAACCGTGACAGGGACCCTTGCAACCTTCCATTCACTCAATCTATTCCCCTATCGGCTTCCTGCGCTACAAGGAATCAAGTCCTAGCCTGCCCAACCTCTCCCTACAGCTCAGGCCTTTGAGTCCTGGCAACATCTAGAACCAAGGGGATCATAGTTTAAGAAAATAAGGGGTCGGCCATTTAGGACTGAGATGAGGAAAAACTTTTTCACCCAGGGATTTGTGAATGTGTGGAATTTTCTGCCACAGAAGGCAGTGGAGGCCAATTCACTGAATGTTTTCAAGAGAGAGTTAGATTTAGCACTTATGGCTAAAGGAATCAAGGGATGTGGGGATAAAGCAGGTACGGGGTACTGATTTTGGATGATCAGCTATGATCATATTGAATGGCGGTGCTGGCTCGAAGGGCCGAATGGCCTACTCCTGCAGCTATTTTCTGTGTTTCTATCCTCGTAGATGTTCTGTGCACTCTTTCCAGCCTAGCGGCAGGGTGATCAAAACACAAGTGGAATTTAAATTCTGTAAACTCATGATTTAAGTAAGAACAGCTGTTCTAATAAGCGAAAGCTGCGATTGGTGTTAAGACCCATCTGGTCCTGAATGCAAATCAGGGGCGGGAATTTGTCCTCCTTATCTACTTGGTCTCTGATGTAACCTCATTGCCACTTGCTCCATCCAGTCTATCAGCCCTTGCTGTCACTGCCACGAGGATTGGCAGTCAACACCCAATCCTGAAAAACAAACGTGTAATAAAAACCTTGGTCTTTTGACTTCAATCCAAAGCACCGTGGGATGGGACGGGATGGGACGGGATGGGACGGGACGGGACGGGAGACAGCAAGTGGCTTCTGCAAAAATTGCCATTCAGGCAACAACCCGCCCAACTGGGCTCCGAGTGAATGCCACAACACTGAGAAGGCTCACTTGCCTCCGAGTCGGAGTCAGTGTCACTCACTCTATCCCGCAACTCCTCACCCCGCTCGGACTGGACTTCAGCAGTACTAGATCAAATATCTTTATCTTCGGAGAACGTTTGTTTGCATTGTTTGGGGTTTGTTGTTCTTCAAGTGCTTTGGAAACAACCGAGTCATATTTTATCAGGTCAAACTTTCCTTGATTTTAAGTATTCCAAGGTTAACGTCACATTATACGGGAGCTAACACTGTTGATGTTCCGTATCTTCAGCTTGATATTTTGCTTTGTTAACGCAGCTTGAATGATGCTACTACAAAGTGGAATCTAGTCATTAACGAAGTATCCACACTTATTATCCAGAACAGTACCTGCTATGTCTGTTGACAAGAATTGTTTGTTTATGTAATAACACTCATTCAATAGCCAGTTTTTCAATCAGATGCTTGAGGTATTCATATTGACACAAACATTAGTCTTTTCTGGCTTAATGGTCAGATAATACTTCAGTAATATCTGCACAATGGTGGATTATTGGGGCAAGAATTTGCTAATACTATGGTAATTGTATAAAGTAATGTGTCAGTGTTTCAGTTGCTGCTTAATAATGTTCTTTCCCATGACCCGGTGCTATTGAACAAGATTTGGAAGACCCTGAAAGAAAAATATTTTTTTTCCCCCTGAACAGATGAAACGATTTGAAAGCTGGCAGGAAACCAAAGAAATGTCCAACTGATGCCATTGCTCAGCAGACCTGATGTTTCGCTTGTTGAACCTTCAATACACAGAGCATTCCCCTCTATCAGCTATCACGGCTCATTCCCACCACTTCCACCCATCTGGCTCTGAGCTTGTTGCCTCTTCATTTGACTCTACCACTACTGGCTGTGGTCCCACTGCACTCCCATTGTACGCTCCACAACCTCTCCTACCCGTGTCCGAACTCACCCCACGAACCAAACGCCATCAAATCAGTCGCCCCGTGCTCAAATTTGGTTTTAGTTTTAGAGATACAGTGCTGGAAACAGGACCTTATGCCCACCGAGTCCGCACCGACCAGCGGATCCTCTTACACTCACACCATCCTACACACGCTAGGGACAATTAACAATTTTTACCAAAGCCAATTACCCTACCAACCAGTAAGTCTTTGGAGTGTGGGAGGAAACCGGAGCATCCAGTGAAAAACCCCACTAGTTCATGGGGAGAACGTACTGTACAAACCTCGTACAGACATCACCCGTAGTCTGGATTGAACCTGGGTCCCTGGTGCTGTAAGGTAGCAACTCTACCGCTGCACCACCATTGCAGGCATGCCGACTACCTCTTAAGCAAAAATCACTTTTGAATTTTTCCCCCTTATTTTCAAATACCTTCACAGTCTCACCCCTTCCTAACGCAGTCATTCCCCTGCAGCCCACAACACTTTGAGATCCCTGCACTCCTTCCTTTCCAACTTCACGATCTTCCGTAAATTTTGCCACTCCACTATAGGCTATCCAAACCTCTCTGCTTCTCTCTCTTCTTTTAAGTTCAGCTTTGGCCCTGTCTCTTTGGCCACAACATTTGGGACAAGATGTTGCAGCTGTACAAGTTGCTGGTGAGACCACACGTGGAATACACAAAAATGCTGGAGAAACTCAGCGGGTGCAGCAGCATCTATGGAGCGAAGGAAATAGGCAACGTTTCAGGGTGAAACCCTTGGCCGGAAACGTTGCCTATTTCCTTCGTTCCATAAATGCTGCTGCACCCGCTGAGTTTCTCCAGCATTTTTGTATACCTTCGATTTTCCAGCATCTGCAGTTCCTTCTTAAACACACGTGGAATACAGTGTGCAGTTCTGGCTGCCCAGCTAAAGGAATTATGTCAAAGAAATAAGTTCCAGCCAGAGGAAGCTATAGAAGCAGTTACAATTATGACTTTTAAAGACATTTTGGACAGATTTGTTGACATGAGTTTAGTTTAGTTTATTGTCACATGTACCAAGGTACAGTGAAAAACTCTTGTTGCATGCTAACAAGTCAGTGGAAAGACAATGCATGATTACAGTCAAGACATCCACAGTGTACCGATACATGATAAAGGAAATAACGTGAATATCATTTAGTGCAAGATAAAGCCAGCAAAGGCCGTTCAAAGATAGCCCGAGGGTCTCTAATGTGGTAGATAGTAGTTCAGGACTCTCTAGTTGTGATAGGGTGGTTCAGTTCAGATACATTTATTGGAAGGGGTTATAGGGTTTTGGGACCAATGCAGGCAAATTGATTTAGACCAGGATGTCAACTTGGTCGGCATGGACAAGGTGGGCCGAAGGGCCTGCTTCCATGCTGAACAGCTCTACCACAATGATAAAGCATTATTTCATCCGTTCTTGGGAAATACTGTGAGATTGGAAGTGCTGCAGAAAAGATAGTTGTTGCTATTGAGCAACAAATGTGAAATCTCAACAAGTTTCACCAGGAATTCTCTGAAAGCGCAGAGACATGAGATACTGTGAATGCCATGGCCTGGAGCTACGAAGTCTTGAAACCCAAAACGCCATCCATCACTCTGCCTCCAGCGATGCTATTTATCCACTGAGTTCCTCCAACAGTTTGGTAGTTACATATTTGAAAGTGATTTTATTACAAAATATTACTGAAGAGACGGCAACATTTCTGGTGATCAGTTATTAACAGTTCCAATGGAATAGTAAATAGCACAATAGATCTGAAACCAAACAAACATGCTTTACAAAGTTATGCACTTCCTTTGTTAATCCTAAATATAATTTTCTCACTAACAGCCCCTGAATGATCTGCATACTAAACTTACAATAGAAAATTTAAACAGGTTCCTACTTGCTCATCTTGGGGTTTTTAAGCATTTGACATTTACTCAGCACGATCGATTGAAAGGTACAGCATTGAAACAGGCCCATCGGCCCACCGCCGTGTCTACGCCGACCATTGTTCGCCAAATCCCACGTTGTTTGTTATTCCACTGTCACATCCACTCCCTACGCAATAGGGAGAATTTACAGAGGCCAAATAACCTACAAACCCGCACATCTTTGGACCGTGGGGGGAAAGCGGAGCACCCGGAAGAAACCCGCACGGACGCGGTCACAAGGGGAACGTTAAACTCCACACAGACAGCACCCGAGGTCAGGATCGATCCTGGGTCTCTGGTACTGTGAGGCAGCAGCTCTACCAGCTGTGCCTCTGTGCCGCCCCAGGATGGGGTAGGTTTTAGTACACACCAACAAATAAAGTGGGTAAATGTTGATTGGTACACAGGAGATAGATGTGAAACCTGTGAAGGGAACGGAATTGGAGTCAAATGTCAAGTGACAACAAGAATGCAAGACAGGATTCTTAGCCATATTTCAGGGATACACGGCAGCAAACAATGCCTAGTGAGAGCTCACTAATGGCAGTGAATAGAGTGCAGTTTGGAGATTAAGCACATATCCCAACAGGCATGGCAGAACAAAGCATAACTCCAGTGCTCTGGGCAGGCTTTCTGGTGCATGGTCACAGGATTTTCAGAGAATAAGAACATGAGAAATAGGAGGGATAGGCCTTTCAGCCCCCCAGCCTACAGCCATTCGGCTACTAAACACTGCAACCTCAATAGTCTATTATTGTTTTTTTGTATATATATATATATATATATATACATATATATATATATATACACACTATATATATATATATATATATATATATATATATATATATATATAGTGTACTATGTTTACATACTCTGTAGTGCTGCTGCAAGTAAGAATATGTCCATCAAAAAGGCCAAAAGGGACTTCTGCTCCAAACTGGAGGACGAGACAGATGTTCGGCAGCTGTGGCAGGGTCTGAATGCAATCACCTCCTACAAGGCAAAACCAGGAGGCAGCTCGAATGCCAGTGTAACATCACTCCCTGACGAGCTCAATGCGTTTTACGCACGCTTTGACAGGGAAAATACTGATGTGCCTTCCCGATCCCCCATTCGCTGCGATGGCATTTCAGTCTCAGTCACAGAGGCCGATGTCAGGAAATCCTTCAGGGGGGTGAACCCCCGAAAAGCACCTGGTCCTGATGGTATACCCGGTCGTGTTCTAAAAACCTGTGCGGACCAACTGGCGGGAGTTTTTACGGACATTTTCAACCTCTCACTTCTGAGGTCTGAGGTCCCCACCTGCTTTAAAAGGGCATCAATTATACCGGTGCCCAAGAAGAGTAAGGTGACATGCCTCAATGACTATCGACCAGTGGCACTAACGACGGTGGTGATGAAGTGCTTTGAGAGGTTGATCATGGAGCAAATCAACTCCTACATCGACAAAAACCTGGACCCACTGCAGTTCGCATACCGCCACAACAGATCAACGGTGGATGCGATCTCGCTGGCCCTCCACTCCGCACTGGACCACTTGGACAACAAAAACTCATATGTCAGGCTGTTATTCATTGATTACAGCTCGGCATTTAACACAATCATCCCCTCCAAACTGGTTACCAAACTCGCAGAACTGGGTCTCTGCGCATCCCTCTGCAACTGGATCCTTGACTTCCTCGTCCACAGACCACAGTCTGTTCGTATTGGTGGAAATGTGTCAGCCTCAATAACAATCAGCACGGGAGCACCTCAAGGCTGCGTGCTCAGCCCCCTGCTGTACTCACTCTATACCCATGACTGCGTAGCGAACCACAGTGCGAACTCCATCATCAAGTTCGCTGACGACACCACTATTGTGGGGCGTATCACTGATGGGGATGAGTCAGAGTACAGAAGAGAGATCGAGCAACTGTCCATATGGTGCCAGCGCAATAACCTGGCCCTCAACACCAGCAAAACCAAGGAACTGATTGTGGACTTTGGAAGGAGTAGGAGGGGGACCCACAGCCCCATTTATATCAACGGGTCGATGGTTGAAAGGGTCAAGAGCTTCAAATTCCTGGGCGTGCACATCTCTGAAGATCTTTCCTGGTCCGAGAACACTAATGCAATCATCAAAAAAGCACATCAGCGCCTCTACTTTCTGAGAAGATTACGGAGAGTCGGATTGTCAAGGAAGACTCTCTCTAACTTCTACAGGTGCACAGTCGAGAGCATGCATCGTGGCTTGGTTCGGCAATTTGAGCGCCCTGGAGAGGAAAAGACTACAAAAAGTAGTAAACACTGCCCAGTCCATCATCGGCTCTGACCTTCCTTCCATCGAGGGAATTTATCGCAGTCGCTGCCTCAAAAAGGCTGGCAGTATCATCAAAGACCCACACCATCCTGGCCACACACTCATCTCCCTGCTACCTTCAGGTAGAAGGTACAGGAGCCTGAAGACTGCAACAACCAGGTTCAGGAATAGCTACTTCCCCTCAGCCATCAGGCTATTAAACCTGGCTCGGACAAAACTCTGATTATTACCAACCACTTTCTGTTATTTGCACTATCAGTTTATTTATTCATGTGTGTATATATTTATATCATGGTATATGGACACATTTATCTGTTTTGTAGTAAATGCCTACTATTTTCTGTGTGCTTAAGCAAAGCAAGAATTTCATTGTCCTATACAGGGACACATGACAATAAACTCACTTGAACTTGAACTTGAATATCATTGTTCTATCTGGGACATATGACAATAAAACACTCTTGACTCTCCACCCTCTCCTTTCAGTAAGATCAATGTCAACCTTTATCTCAAACACCATTTCCCTGCCCAAACCCCACAGCATGAGTCAAGAGGGTGACCTCTGGCTGTATCATGACCCAGCCAATCTGAGAGGGCCCTATTTGACCCTACCCTTTGCTTTCTCGCTGTTCACCAACTCCCAATCCACACTGGTATTAGGAATCCACAATGGTGTTATTACCGGCAATTCCACCTGCTCTAACCTTGTTTAATAACTTATTGGAACATATTAGTTTAGTTTAGTTTTGAGGTACAGAGCGGAAACAGGTCCTTCAGCCCACCGAGTCCGCACCAACCAGCGATCCCCACGCACACTGGGGACAATTTACATTTATACCAACCCAATTAACCTACAAATCTGCACGTCTTTGGCGTGTGGCAGGAAACCGAAGATGTCAGAGAAAACCCGCGCAAGTCACGGAGAGAACGTACAAACTCCATACAGACAAGAGTTGGTAGTCAGGATCGAACCAGGTCTCAGGCACTGGAAGGCAGTAGCTCTACCACTACGCCACAGGGCCACCCTTACTAAAGATCTTACCAAAGACCTTCTGAAAATCCGTGCAGACATCTACTCGATTCTCCACATCACCTCTACATCATCAAATAACTCCGACAGAGGATCAAATGTGATTCTCCTTTCATAAGTCTACATTCTATATTACTAATTCTATATAAAAGTCTATTGATTTATTGTAGAATTTGTAGATACTTTATTGTAGAATCTAAATACTTCCCCATCACTGATGTGAGATGTACAGGTTGCGAGTTGCCTTCTTTCTCCCTTCATTCATTCTTCATCAGCAAGGCCACATATGCTGCCTTCCAATTCCCAGGCCTCATTCATAGCTCTGCAGGATTTAGGAAGAAGCTAACCAGAACATCCACTAAATCAGCAGCCATCTCTTTCAAAGCTGGGGTGTAGATATCACAACCGTGGAATATGTTTTCTTTCTCTTTTATGAACCTTTCCAGTAGTATTTCTTTACTTTCTTAATTCTTATTTCTTTTCTTTCTTAATTCACACTGGACTCTCAGCTCACCAGTGTCTCTGGGAGCCATTTTGGAGTCTTCCATGAAGACATACACATGGAATTTGTTTAATATTTTTGCTATTTCTTTATTCCCTGTGATAAATTCTCTCATTGTTATCTGTTTATTTGCTGTCACTAGTCTTTAATTTTTTTTAATTGCTTCTTTCCTTCTTGGTTTTTTGTTATTTTATTCGACCTTCACTTTTTTTTTTTCATTTCATGGTCATCTTTGCTGAGAACTAAAATGCTCCCAATCTTCAAGTTTTCCGTTCTGTTCTGGCAACCTCATCAGCCATTTCCCTCGACATAATATGATCTTTAATTTATTTTGTAATCTATGGCTGAGACTATTTTTCCTGTTGTCTTTTTGTGCCTTTAACAGACGTATCTTTTTGTGCAACCCATGCATTCTTTCTTTAAATGTTAGCTGTTGCCAGTCCACCAACAGATCCTTTGATGTTGTGTCCTATCCAATCCATCCAATCTGCAAGGATGAGTTTCACCCCGGTCACTACCTCTTCTCCCCTCTCCCATCAGAAGTGTGAAATCGCCCACCTCCAGATTCAAGGACAGTTTCTTCCAAGCTGTTATCAGGCAACTGAACCATCCTACCACAACGAGAGAGGGGTCCTGAACTACCATCTACGTACGTCATTGGAGACCCTCAAATTACCTTTAATTCGGACTTTACTGGACTTTATCTTGCACTAAACATTATTCCCTTTATCTTGTATCTGTACACTGTACGCAGTCGATTGTAATCATGTCTAGTCTTTCTCCTGACTGGATAGCACACAGCTAAATAGCTTTTCCTTGTGCCTCAATGCATGTGCAAATAAACTAAACCAAATTGAACATGCACGCCCTTGGGATATGGGAGGAAACCGGAGCACCCGGGGGATACCTGCGCGGCCATAGAGAGAACGAGCAAACTCCACACAGACAGCGCCCGAGGTCAGGATGGAAGCCTTGTCTCTGGTGCTTTGAGGCAGCAGCTCTACCTGCTGCGCCTCTGTGCCACCCGACTGTTTTCCATTTGAAACTTCTGATACGTCACTGAGTCTACAAAGAGTTTACTGGATTAAAAAGCCCCTCTCTCTCCGATTCCAAAATGCTTTTACGAGTTTTAATGAGCGGTTCTGTGAGAATTCCACTGGCTGATTTTACTGCTGAGTGCTTTCATTTACAGCCTGGCAGTTCACAGGACTGAACCGGCTTCTCTCTAATGAGTATTGACTGATTCTGTGGTCACAACAGAGACTCTAGCTTCATGTACGCAGTCAAACATCTTGGCTAATTAATTATAGTTTCCTGATTCTGGAATTAAAAACCTTCCCTCACTAATGATGACTGTGAAACTGCTGGATTGTTACATAAAAATATAGTTCAATGATGCTCTGAGGGTGATGAATTCTGACGTCCTGGCCCAGAGACATACAACATGGAAACAGGCCCTTTGGCCCTTATGGTTCGTTCATGCCAATCATAATGCCCAAACTAAGCTAGTTCATTTGCCCACACTTGGCCCATATCCCTCAAAACCTTCCCCTTCCTTGTAAACTGTCCAAATGTCTTTGAATTTGGGACATCTAGCTCTTGATCCACCTAAACTTGCCTAAACATTAACAATTGTGAAGGAATTGGTACCGGTCTATTATTGTCATGTGCATCAAGAGACAATGAGAAACATTTTGTTTGCGTGCTCTCCAATTAAACCAGATAATACTGTACATGAGTAATATCAATAGACAGTGCAAAGGAAAAAATACTAGAGAGCAGGATATAGGTTTGCATCATCTATATTACTAAAAGTCTGATCTTGACCACTTCCTGTTGTTCTGTATATTGATTTTAGAAAAAAAGCTGCCACTTACGGCTGTGATTTTTGGCCATCTTACTCCCACCGCAGAGTTATTAGTGTTTAAAAAATGTTGAGATTCTCTCTCCTGAAGGCCACACCCCTTGCGGAGGGACTATAGAACCCGGAAGTGTTGAGTGCCTCAGTCAGTCTCAGCAAGATGGGGAAGCAAGAGGGTCACGTCTCTCAGTCTGAGCTGTGAATAACACTGAACACATGTCTACTAAACTGTGAGTGTGGTTTTACTGACCTTGTGTGCCCTTAATGTGGTTTGAAAATGAAAATGTGGTTGGTTTGAAAAAGCACAGCACAGTTGGTGGTGGTTGGTTTGAAATAAAGCACAGCAAATAGTTGGTGGTGGTTGGTTTGAGGAGCATCCTGAACACACTTGCAAATTCCACCCCAGCTAAACCCTTGATATTTTAATGTCCCTAATGTAGACTGGGACTACCATACTGTCGAGGGCTTAGCTGGGGTGGAATTTAGCAAGTGTGTTCAGGAAAGTTTCTTCAGGAATCAGGCCCTTCGGCCCGACACTTGGCCCATATCTGTCTAAACCTTTCCCTTCCTTGCACCTGTCCAAATGTCATAGAATTTGGGACATCTAGCTCTAAACATTAACTAGTTGTTGGGAAGGTATTGGTTTATTATTGTCATGTGTACCAAGAGATAATGAGAAACCTTTGAATGAGCTGAACTGCCTGCAATCTCCTGGCATATTTTCTCTCCTAATTCCTAATGACTATTTGGGGGGGGGGGGGGGCTGTAGCACAATCCCAACAAGGTCCATGCTGTACCACAATGTGAGTCCTTGAGTTAAAGACACAAATAGCCTAACATGGATACCATGACAGAACACAGCTGCAAATGACCTCAGCCGGGAACTAAATATTCCGGGGTATTCTGGAATTAATTAGGAAGGTCAGACGAAAAGGAGCAGGTGGATGGTCACCTAAATGAGGGATGACTTCAATATTTCAGACTTTTAGGCTTTAGAGATACAGGCAGAAACAGGCCCATCGCCGCCCCCCCCCCTCCTCCCCCCTCCCCCCTCGCCCCCTCTCCTGGCAGCTCAGTCCTGGTCTCAAACGTGGAGACATGGCGACCCCAGACTTCTGCCTGCTGTTCACTCTTGCCCCGAGAGGAGGCGCTGGCGGTCTCTGGCTTATCCTGGCAGCTCAGTCATTGCCTCTGTGTGTGGGCCCTCCTTGTCCATGGGCAGGGAGAGGCATTGGCATCTCAGGCCTGCCCCGGTCACTCGGTCTCAGTGGAGGCACCAGCTGTGTAAGCCTTTGTCACGGCAGCCCGGTCTGGACCACACGGTGGCGATGGTGGTCTTGGGTTTGTCCCAGTAGCTCAGCCTTCCTCGAGCCTGCGACTATGGCTCTATGATAGACACAAAGTGCTGGAGTAACTCAGTGGGAGAGGCAGCATCTCTGGAGAGAAGGAATGGGTGATGTTTTGGGTCGAGACCCTTCTTCAGTCTGAGTTACTCCAGCATTTTCTGTCTATCTTTGGTTTAAACCAGCATCTGCAGGTCCTTCCTACACACTGACTCTATGACCAGGCTGACGAGGTTCAGGTGGGCCAATCTGATGTCAACTAATTGGACCCAGCTGTTACCAATGATGCTGGTTGATTGGCCTCTCCCGGCCTGTCTGCCAGTGATAGGGATCAGATTGGCATCCGAGGGAGGGGGCGCTGTCACAAGACAGCACGGAAACAGGCCCTTCGGCCCACCTTGTCCATGTCGGCCAAGTAGGCGTATTGGGCAGGAAGGAAATGCAGGTGCTGATTCTGAAGAAAGGTCTCGATCTGAAAGGTCACCCATTCTTTCTCTCCAGAGATGCTGCCTTGAATGTGCTGAGTTCTTGAATGTGATGCTCGTGGTGTTTAGGCTCCTGTCCCTTCCTCCCACTACCTGCAGCTCCTCCAGTGCTGAGGAAGCAGAGTGGCGATGGGGTTGGGGCAAAGAAGCAGAGAATGAGAATTTTTATTGTGCTGAACTACTCTCGACCTCTTTGGTGACCCTCAGACTATCCTTGGTCGGTCTTTGCTGGCTTTACCTTGCACTAAATGTTATCCCTTATCATGTATCTAGACAAACATGGCTTGACTATAATCGTGTATTGTCTTTCTGCTGACTGGATGGCACACAACAAAAGCTTTTCACTTTAAGAATAAGGGTAGGCCATTTGGAACGGAGATGAGGAAAAACTTTTTCAAATCTGTGGAATTCGCTGCCTCAGAAGGCAGTGGAGGCCAATTCTCTGGATGCTTTCAAGAGAGAGTTAAATAGAGCTCTTAAAGATAGCAGAGTCAGGGGATATGGGGAGAAGGCAGGAACGGGGTACTGATTGTGGATGATCAGCCATGATCACAGTGAATGGCAGTGCTGGCTCGAAGGGCCGACTGGCCTCCTCCTGCACGTATGGTCTATTGTCTACCTCGGTACACGTGACAATGAAACTGTTTATCCATGGGACACTGTGCCTGAAAGAGCAGTGGATGCCAAAGGTGCAGGAACTTTCCAAAGGGAACTGGATAAACACTTGGAAAAGAGAAACTCAGAGGGTGATGGATGTAGCAGGAGTTCGGGATGAATTGAATAGCTTTTACAAAGAGGCCACGTAAGGCAAATGGTATCACTCTGACCAAGAGATTCTCGTCGAAACAGAGAGATTTATAATAAATCCGCTTTGTAAGATTACTCTTTAATCTTTTTCACCAATAAATTTCACCTATACAGAACTTGCATTCATTCATTTCAGTTCCACAATTCCACATGGGACTTGTGGAAATGGCAAACACATTTTTTTTTGTGAGATGCACCAGTCACCGGCAGGTGGAGACCTGGTCAGTTTTAACATGAATCTGATTTTACACATATTATAGTTAGACTTTAGATTTTAGACTTTGGAGATACAACGTGGAAACAGGCCCTCCTGCCCACCAAGTCCATGCCAGCCAATAAGTACACTATCACTATACAATTAATCCAAAGCTAATTCACCTACAAACCTGTACGTCTTTGGAGTGTGGGTGGAAACCAGAGCCCCTGGAGAAAACCACGCGGTCACGGGGAGAATGTACAAACTCCATACAGACAGCCCGGGTCTCTGGCGCTGTGCCACTGTGCAGCAAGTTAGTATAACTTAATTACAAGAAATATCCGTGTTGCCAAACCTTGGTTAAAGAAAAACGGAACCGATACTAAAAGTCAAAAACTCGGAGCCCAACAACAGGAGATTTTTATTGCAATCTCCCATGATTACCGCTCTTGGCAAAATCCCATGTGTCAGGACCATTGTTAGTTTGTGTCTTGCTCTGTTCACCTTCTTCAAAAGCTTGCTCCTTCCTGACGTTGTGTAATCAATGCCAGGCCTGGAGCACGGAGTGCCAAAGGTTCTGCGGTAGAGATACCTTTGACGGAGGCGAGAGTGTTGCCAGAGGGATGGTAACAAATGCCAAGTGAATGTGGTACGGATGATAACGTTCTCTTCAGAGATGAAGCTAACTGGGTCACAAGCGCGGGCGTCTTGTAGCCCACCCGTTGCCTTGCAGGAAGAATGTCCATTTACGACTTTCCTCTGGGTTCTCTGCCATTTTCATTGAGGGAAACTCATCGAGCCTGATTCCCAAAGCTAGCAAAAGAAGGCTTGTGATAATTCGGCTGAGAGTGCTCCACATTCTCTCCAAAAAACTGGCTGATTAGTATGCTGTGTTGCTGACTATTTGATGGTACAATGGTTGCTCCATCTATTACAGACAAGCTGCCCTGAGGCATGGTTGTGAGAATGGAACCTGGAAGGCTGGATTGCAAGCTTGCAGTTTCATTTTCTTCTGATCTCGAGTCTAAGTTGTTTCTCTGGCTGATCCATGAACCCTTCTCCAGTCTGGAGAGCAGCCAGGCCAAACAGTCCTGGGTCGTTGCCGATGTCACATTGGACACAAAACCTTGCTCGCTTTTATTGTCCTCACCCCTGCTGCACCCCTTATCACCAGGAGCTCCAAACCCCTTCCACCAGAAACTCGCTCCATGCATTGAAAAACTCCCACACAGCAAACAGAACTCTGGATTGAAACATGGAATATGGAACAGATCAGCAGAAGAAAAGGCACACAGTGTCCATACCGAACATTGTGGGACAAGTCTTTTCCAACGAGGGGTGGTGGGTGCTTGGAATATGCTGCCAGGGGTCGTGGAGACGGATACGATAGGGGCATTTAAGAGGCTTTAAGATAGGCACATGGATTGGCAAGGAATGAAGGGGTATGGATCACGAGCAGACAAAAGAGAGTAGTTTAAAGCCCCTGTCCCACTTAGGAGATCTAAACAGCAACCTCTGGTGACCTTGCCCGCCACCAAAGGTTTCCATGAGGTCACCGGAGGTTTTCGTCACTCTCCCTAATGGTCGAAAGTGGTTTCCGCGTGGTCGAGGCTTCATCTAGGTTGCTGCTATTTTTTCATCATGATTAAAACCGGCCTCGACTAAAAATAGGTTGCCGTTTTTAAAATCGATATGTTTTTAGTCGCAGGTCTAGTCGAAGCCGGTTTTCTTCATAGTCGAGGAAGGTTTTCAACATATGCGTGGGAGGTGGTAGGAGGTTGCTGGTCACCTCGACCTTGATTTTTTTTTGGGTGGCGGGCAAAGTCACCAAAGGTTGCTGTTTAGGTCTCCGAAGTGGGACAGGGGCTTAAGTTGGCATTAAACTAATATGGGATATGGGTTATGTGCAGGTAGTCAAGTGATGGCCTTGGCATCATGTTTAGCAAGGACATTGTGGACATCGTTCCTGTGCTGCACTATGCTCTAGGTCCCATGTCCCATGTCCCATGTTATGTGTCTAATCTCATGGCTTATTGTGAGGGGAATTGGCTGCAAATCTAAATACATTTGGGAGTTATGTTTTTACTTTCTAGGGCATTGGTGAGACCACGTGATGTATTATGTACAGTATTCCTTATTTAAGGAAGCGTGTTATGCATTGGAAGTAGTTGAGAAAAGACCTGGAATGGGTGGATTGTCCTCTGGAGGAAGATGAGACAGCCTAGACTTGAACCCAATGGAGTTGAGGAGAGTGAGAGAGGACTCAGTTTAGTTTAATTTAGTATAGAGATACAGCGTAGAAACAGGCCCTTCGGCCTACCGGGCCACGCACATTAACACAAACCTATATACACTAGGACCAATTTAAATTTATACCATGCCAATTAACCTACACACCTGTCCGCCTTTGGAGTGTGGGAGGAAACCGAAGATCTTGGAGAAAACCCACACGGGTCACGGGGAGAACGTTCAAACTCCATACCGACATGCACCCGTAGTCAGGATCGAACTTGTGTCCCAAGTACTGTAAGGCAGCAACTCTACTGCTGCGCTGCCATGCTGCCCCGAAACATAAGATTGTGAGTGTTCCTGGCTGGGAGAATATAGGACATCTAGAATTAGAGGTTCACCGTTTAAAAATAAGGAGGTCACCAGGAATGAAATGATTTTATGAGAGTTGTAAGTCTTTGAAGCTTTCTTCTCAAAGGGCAGTGCAGGCAGAGGTTTTGAATGTATTGAAGGCAGCGATGGAGAGATTTAAGATAAGCAGGTGATATATGCTGCAAACCAGTGCAGGAACATGAGGAAGTTATCCAAGAGATGGAGTGGGGCAGAAGAGTCAATAGACACCCAAATGACTGACCTACACTCACACTGTACAGTTACAGTAGCTCCCAGCCACAAACCACAGCAAGGGGAAATAGTTTCAAAAACACCGCTCCTGTTCCATCTGAGTCAGTTCACCAAGTGCTCGATTGTGAAAATTGGACGGAAAAATGTGCCCATTAATTCTCAAGAAATGAAATCATAAGAGGCTGCAGATGCTGGAGAACGGAGCAGGTGGAGAGATGACAGACTTCCTCTCTGAGACGTGCATCGAGGGTGTAGTGGGGTTAATGCTGAGTCAGTCAGTCCTGGAACAGTGAATCAGTGGGTCTGGGGAATCTCACTCCACAAACATTTGAGTTTGAGTTTAGTTTAGCGTCACGTGCACTGAGGTACAGTGAAAAGCTTTTGTTGCATGCTAGCCTGTCAGCGGAAAGACAATAGATGATCGCCATCGAGCCATCCACAGTGTAAAGATACATGATAAGCTGGGAAGAATCTGGAGGTGTGCGTTTTCACATTTGCCTGATTGGAGAGGGGAGAAGAGGGAGTGACCGGGGTGTGACGCGTCCTTGATTATGCTGCTGGGCCTTGCTGAGGCAGCGTGAGGTGTAGATGGAGTCATTGGAAGGGCGGTTGGTTATCCCGATAAAATAGATCTCTGCAAACTACCCCAGCCTCAGCAGGCCACCCACCTTCTCGGTCTACTCAACAAGGGGCAAGGTTTCAGGGTTATTGAGAACACAAGGAACTGCAGGTGCTGGAATCTTGAGCAAAAAAACAAAAGTGTTGGAGGAACTCAGTGGGTCAGGCAGCAATGCTGCTATTGCATCTGTCCCCACCACCCCTGGCAGCGCACTCAGTGCAAAGAATGGGCAGACAATGTTTCGAGTCGGGACCCTTCTTCAGGCTGATTGTAATGAAAGGAGAAAACTGGATAAGAGGGAGAGGACAGGGCTAAGCCGTGCAAATAAAAGGTGGATGCAGTGGAGGGGGTGGGGGGGGGGGGGGGGTGTGTGAGTGGCTGAAAGGTTGAATTAGTGACAAAGGCTAGAGATGGAAAGGAGATAAAGGATGTCAGATAAGGAAGAGTGAAATGTAAAGCCGGAGGGAGGGGTGTGAATGGAAGGGAACAGGGGAAAGGGAAAAGAGGTGGGGGGTGGGGGGGGAGAAAAGGGAAATATGGGACTCGGGGATGGGAGAGGTATGTACGGAGGAGGGGCCAATAGCAGGGCGATGGGGGGGGGGGAATTGGTGGTAGAAATATGTGCACCCCAGGGTGAGATGGGGGGACAGGGGAAAGATAAAGGGGGTAGGGGGAGAATATTGTTTGAAATTGGAGAAAGCAATATCCACACCAATGGGCTTAATGTTAGTTTTAGCGATATACCGCACGGGAACAGGCCCTTCGGCCCACCGCGTCCGTGCCGACCAGCGAGCACTCTCCCACACACAGGGACAGTTTACAATTGTTACCAAAAACAATGAACCGACGGGCTTGTACGTCTTTGGAGGGTGGGAGGAAACCGGAGCAGCCTGGAGAAAACCCACGCGGTCACTTCAGGAGAGAAGAGGAGGAGTGATATGTAAAGCCGGAGAGAGGGGTGCGAGTGAAAGGGGACAGGAGAAAGGGAGAAGAGGGAGGGGGTGAAAAGGGAAACATGGGACTCGGGGATGGGAGATGAGTGTGCGGAGGAGGGGGGCAAGAGCAGGGTGATGGGGGGGGGGGGGAGGGCACATTCGGTGCAGACATCATCCATGGTCAGAATAAAGAGGCGGCCATTTAAGACTGAGGTGAGAAAAAACTTTTTCACCCAGAGAGTTGTGAATTTGTGGAATTCCCTGCCACAGAGGCCAGTGGAGGCCAAATCATTGGATGGATTTAAGAGAGAGTTAGATAGAGCTCTAGGGGCTAGTGGAATCAAGGGATATGGGGAGAAGGCAGGCACGGGTTATTGATTGGGGACGATCAGCCACGATCGCAATGAATGGCGGTGTTGGCCCAAAGGGCCGAATGGCCTCCTCCTGCACCTATTTTCTATGTTTTTATGTTTTTTATGGAACACAGAACTCTGGCGCTGTGAGGCAGCAACATAGAAAAAACCCATAGAAAAACACAGAAAATAGGTGCAGGAGTAGGCCATTCGGCCCTTCGAGACTGCACCGCCATTCAATATGATCATGGCTGATCATCCAAATCAATATCCCATACCTGCCTTCTCTCCATACCCCCTGACCCCTTTAACCACAAGGGCCACATCTAACTCCCTCTTAAATATAGCCAATGAACTGGCCTCAAGTACCTTCTGTGGCAGAGAATTCCACAGATTCACCACTCTCTGTGTAAAAAATGATCTTCTCATCTCGGTCCTAAAAGACTTCCCTCTTATCCTTAAACTGTGACCCCTTGTTCTGGACTTCCCCAACATCGGGAATAATCTTCCTGCATCCAAGCCTGTCCAACCCCTTAAGAATGTTGTACGTTTCTATAAGACTATCCACTATGCCAGGTTGTAAGTCACTCAAGCAGAATGTTCTTCCAGTTTGCGTGTGACCGCGGGAATTTTTTCAGGATAATATTCTGTCACTTTCTCTCACGTCTTGTTTTTTTTTTAAATTTGCTCTCGAACAATGACTTCTCTGCCGGCTCTGCACTGGAGCATTTCAGCCAGAGCAAAACAAAATAACTCTTGATCAGCTCAAAGGAAGTCTTGCCAGCAAACGGCAGTAACTAACAGCAAACCGTTCCCTAATAGAGATCGCTCCTGGCATTGCTCGAGGAAACCAAACATACATTCATCTCTGCACAAATGACTAAGTACTTAAACTGGCACACAACCGGGGCTTGAGGTAATGATGACTAAACCAGCTTATACATGTGTGAGTGTGCACGTATACAGTTCCTATTTAAACTCATGATATCTTATTTGGGGTTACAAAAAGAGTGCAAATATCTCAGAATCATTGAATGTTTCTAGCAGGACGTTCAGCCCATCATCTGCCGTGCTAACAGAGCACTCCCATGTCCTTCTTTATCCCAAAACAACCTAGCTGGTTATTAAGCAAACCTTAGAACAGCACAGCATGGGCACAGGCCCTTCGGCCCACAATGTCCGTGCCCAACATGATGCTAAATTAAACTCATCTCCTCTACCTACGTGTGATCCCTATCCCTCCATTTCCTGCATGTGCCTTTCAAAATGCCTCTTAAACGGCAATATGGTATCTGCCTCCACCACCGACACTGGCGACACATTCCAACACTCACCACCCTCTGTGTACAAAACTTGCCCCACATATTTCCTCTAAATGTTGTTCTTCTCACCCTTTAAGCTACAATAACATTGAAAAGACACACTGACAGATACGTGAATAGAGGGATATGGATAAAATGTGAGCATATGAGGCTAGCTAGCTAGGGCATCTTGGACAGCATGGGTGTTTTGGGCTGAAGGACCTGTTTCCAAGCTGTATGACCATACCATGACTGTATGACTCTGTGTGAGTGGTGACCCCATGGGAGGGTGATGGTGGATTCGGTCATGGTAATGCCACTGAAGGTCAAGGATGGGTAGATGCAACCTCACATGGAGTTGGACATTACCTGGCAATTCTATCTGGAAATTACCTGGTCAGGCGTCATCTCTGGAGAACATGGATAGGTGACGTTTTGAACTGGGACCCTACTTCAGTCAGAACGTCACCTAGTCATGTTCTCCAGAGATGCTGCCTGACCCACTGGGTTACTCCAGCACTTTGCATCTTTTTGGGCACGTTATGTTGTTGGTTTCTTCACCTTTATAATCACTTTCATACATTTACCCAAAGGGCTGTGAGCCTCAAAACCAAGTCCAGCATTTCTAACCTAAGTGCTTTGTGGAGGTCTACTTTGCATAGAGTTGGGGAATCAAGAACCAGAGGACATAGGTTTAAGGCGAGGGGGAAAAAGATTTAATAGGAACTTGAGGGGTAACTAGGTGGTGGGTGTACGGAACAAGCAGCTGGTGGTGGTTGAGGCAGGCACTATTGCAACGTTTAAGAAACATTTAGACAGGTACATGGTTAGGACAGGTTTAGAGGGATATGGGCCAAATGCAGGGTGGTGGGACTAGTGTGGATGGGACATGTTGGCCAGTGTGGGCAAGCTGGGTCAAGGGTCCTGTTCCACGCTGTAAGACTCTATTGTGCCCCTGTCCCACTTAGGAAACCTGAACGGAAACCTCTGGAGACGTTGCGCCCCACCCAAGGTTTCCGTGCTGTTCCCGGAGGTTGCAGGTGGTTGCCGGAGGTTGCAGGTAGTGGAATCATGTAGGGAGACTGACAGAAACCCCCGGGAACCTCCGGGAACCGCACGGAAACCTTGGGTGGGGCGCAAAGTCTCCAGAGGTTTCCGTTCAGGTTTCCTAAGTGGGACAGGGGCACATGACTCTATGAGAAGGTATTGGTGAGCCACCTTCCTGGCCCACTGTGCAGTCAGGGAGGGCGTGCCCGATTTAGCACCAAAGAAGGGAAGGCAATACATTTGCATGTGAGGATGAGGTGGGACTGGAGGGAACTGTTATGAGACACTGTCCTTATGAGGGCACGAACTCCACTTCACCCCAATGCCTCGTGGGAGTCGCCCGGCGGAAAGCTGAGACCCCAGTCACTCGCTCTGCCTCACCTGACCTCGTAAAAGCAGAAAGACGTCACCGTGTGTCTGCAGATACGTTGCAGGGCCATGAATAAATAGCATCAGATAGGAATAAATAGCATGTCGGCTCTGCCACCCTGCTGTGAGTGTGCAGAGTCCAATCCCTCACTCTGTCTGCTTTGGAAGGAAGGGTCACTAACAGCTGTTGGTAGAAGCAAGCCAGAAATGACAGCGAGATGGAAAGCTGCACGGCACGCATTAAATGCGCTTCCTCGGAAGGCTGCGGCCACTCTGTGTTGATATTGGTGGTAATTTGGAATCTAGTTCGACATTCATTGTCAGCGCATGGGATAAAGATGGATTGGAAACTATATTTAAGATACCGTCAATTTGCTCTCAAGATTCTGGGTAGGCACAGTGGCGCGGCGGGTTGAGCCGCTGCCTCACACGCCGGAGACCCGGGTTCGATCCTGACCCCAGGTGCAGTCTGGGTGGAGTTTGCACGTTGCGGGTGCTCCAGTTTTCCCCCCACATCCCAAAGACGCGCAGGGTCGGTTGATCCTTGTGTGTGGGTGAGGAGTACAATCTGGGGAGGTAGTTGATGGGACTGTGGGGGACAATACGAGTAGTTCGAGTATGATGGGCTTGGGAAAAAAGGTGCTAGGTTGTGGGCACGGACTTGATGGGCTGAAAGGCCTGTTTCCATGCCTTACCGTGATAGAAGATGGTACCCTGGACGATGTGGACACAAAATGCTGGAGTAACTCAGCGGGACAGGCAGCATCTCTGGAGAGAAGGAATGGGTGACGTTTCGGGTCGAGACCCTTCTTCAGACTGAGGGTCAGGGGAGAGGGAGACACGGAGATATGGAAGGGTAAAGCGTGAAAACGAGACATCTCGTCTTCAGACCCGAAACGTCACCCATTCCTTCTCTCCAGAGATGCTGCCTGTCCCGCTGAGTTACTCCAGCATTTTGTGTCTACCTTCGATTTCAACCAACATTTTCAGTTCTTTCCTGCAAACAACAACGGGAATCCTGTTTACTGGAGCAGGGACCCACACAGAATGGTTCAGTCAGGCTGCCTGCTGGCTCTAAGTCAAGGTTGCGAGAACGTGCGGTCAATATTTCATTCACTGGTAAACATAGGTAGTAAACTGGAAGACAGCATTAATTTAAAGGCCATTGTCTTCCACCACTGTTGCCTAGCGACCTCCTTTTATCACCAGCTAGCTGAGGCAGAGAGGTGATTTACTTTTGCTATTACCAAATGTCACAGTGCAGAAAATCATTTCCTTTAGATTTTGGTTCAATCAGGAAAATAACACTGCGGTCAGTCCCAGTGAACCAGGTCCATTAGAAACCCGCTCAGCAGAAGAGTTGAACCCCTCCTCCCTGATCCCCAGCGCCACTTTGGGTACCGGTAACACCAACACAAGTTGGCGACATGCAGAGTACTGCCCTGCCGACTACACATTCAGAAGGTTCGGAAGAAGGTTCCACAGGGCGACACAGTGACACAGCTGGTAGAGCTGGCGTTCCAAAGACGTGCAGGTGTTTAGGTTAATTGGCTTCTGTAAATTGTCCCTAGTGTGTAGGAAAGAACTAGCGCACGCGTGATCGCTTGTCAGCGCGGACTCGCTGGGCCGAAGGGCCTGTTTCCACGCTGTATCTGTAAACCAAACTGAACTAAAAGCTTCTGCCTCACAGCGTCAGAGACCCAGGTTCGATCTTGACCTCGGGCACAGTCTGTGTGGAGTTAGCACATTCTCCCAGTGACCGCCTCTGGTTTCATTCCACATTCCAAAGATGTGCGGGTATGTAGGTTAATTGGCCTCTGTAAATTGCCCCGAGTGTGCAGGGAGTGGATGAGAAAGTGGGATAACACAGAACTAGTGTGGACTCGGTGAGTCGATGGGAAGGAGTCCATGCTGTATCTTTCTATCGATCCATTGATCAATCGCGCCTCCTCGTGTTGTTGGAGTACTGGTGTAAGAGGGTCATTGATGAGGGAGGGAGCCGAGGCAACAGGATAACACAGTGTGGAGGCTCTGTCCATACAGTCCCTTCAAAACACTGAGGGGAGAGGAGAGGTGAGGGCAGAAAGTGGTTTAACGGTTCTTTGATTATCTCGAGTACCAAGGTAGAATGAAATTATTTTCTTGCATACAGATCAGTAAGGTTATTGCCATTACTTGAGGACAATCCCTGATTAAGTACGAATGCATAGAAACTGCCCACTGAGTTAACATGTCGGAGTTGCCAGATTTAGGCACCATTTCCAAAGTTCCAGCTGCAGCCGCCACCTCCACCTTAATCGTCCAGCGATTGTCGTCCCTCTCCTCGCCCGGCCTTTAGCCTTCAGACATCGTGCCCTAGGAGAGAGAAGAGGGGGTCCTGCAGTCCCCCAGTTCTCCTCACAGACCCTTTGTCCAGCGTCTGTTGCCGTCGCCAACTCTCTCCACCATTCCTTCATCCTCACTTCCTCACTGATTTCTCTTTGGGTTTTGGGGCCAATATTTATTATTGAATTATTATTTTTATATTATTATATTTCCTCAATCAAGACTTCTGAATTTGATTTGTTGTTATTCCACTTTCGCTTCCCCTCCTCACCCGCTAGCAGCAATTTACAGAAGCCAATTGGCCTACAAACTTGTACGTCTTTGGAGTTTGTGAGGGAACCAAAGCACCCGGGGAAAACCCACACGGTCACGGGGAGAAGGTACAAACTCCATACAGACAGCACCCGTAGTCAGGATCGAAATCTTGTCTCCGGCACTATAAAGGGCCTGTCCCACTTTCACGACCTAATTCACAACCTTTTTTACTCGTGGACATTTTTCATCATGTTGAAATAACGCCCCGACCTACTTGATGCCGCGAGTACCTACGACTCGTATCACGACCTCCTACGACCTACCTACGACCTTGTGACGGCCATCCTGCGAGTATGAGTCAAGGGCAAACTCGGCAGAGGTCGTGAATTAGGTCGTGAAAGTGGGACAGGCCCTTAAGGCCCTTAAGGCAGCAACTCTACCGTGATAGTAAATTGGATATTTACTATCCAAGCCCACAGCAGCAGATGCTGAGCAAGGTTCAATATGCTTCTATGTTTAATTAAGTTAAACTTTATTAAATATCTTTAACTAAGTTAAACTTCCACCAGGACCCTTTCTCCGCCCTCATTAATTCATCAACAGAGACAATACTAACCATGATGACTTTAAGATTATTATCCTCTGACTCAGTCAAAAGAAACAATGAGGTCCACATCAATCTAATCAAGACCATGACACAAGAGAAACAATAGGGGTTCACAGAGACACAAGGAACTGCAGATGCTGGAAACTTGCAGAGAACACAAAGTACTGGAGTAACTCAACGGGTCGGACAGCATCTCTGGAGGACACGGATAAGCACCATTTCATGTCTGAAGAAGGGTCTTGTCCCGAAACATCACCTTCCTTCTCTCCAGAGATGCTGCCTGGCCATCTGAGTTACTCCAGCCGTTTGTGTCTATTTCAGGTCTCGATCCTTCTTCAGACAATAAGGTCCAGGTTGGCCTAATTAAGTCACTCGACCCACTTGACCTGATTAATGCGAGGACGGCACAGTGGCTCAGCGGGTAGAGCTGCTATCTCACAATGCTAGAGATCCAGGTTCAATCCTGTTCTTGGGTGCTGTCTGAGTGGAGTTTGCACGTCCTCCCTGTGAACATATGGGTTTCCTCCAATGTGTTTAGTTTTCTCCCACATCCCAAAGATGCGGGTTTGTAGGTCAATTGGCCTCAGTAAAATTGCCTCTAATGTGTAGGGAGTGGATGCAAAACTGGAGCTAGTGTGAACGGGTGATCGATGGTCAGCATGGACTCGGTGAGTATGTTAACTCGTAGAAAAATAGTATCAATGTTCAAAGTCAGTGAGGGCGGTCAGGAGTTATGGGCCTGTCCCACTTGGCAATTTTTTAGGCAACTGCCGGTGACCATCATAGTCATAGCAGGTAGCCGAAAAAACGGCGACAACCTACGGCATCTTGGCGACAACCTACGACAGCACCTTCGTCAGGAGAAGTCAGGCTACGCTCATTGGCGTCAAACTCACTGTCGCAGTAATTTTTCAACATGTTGCGGTGACCAGAAAGACGCTACGACTTTTTGCGCGACTGAGGAGACTACTCCCGGGCGACCACCGGCGAACATGTGACGACAAACTAGTCGCCTGTAGGTGCCTTAAAAATCGCCTAAGTGGGACAGGTCCATTACAGAGACAACACAGTGTCTGCTCCATGGCTAAGGCCCAAGAAGAATCTCTGAAGAAGGGTCTGAAGAAGGGTTTCGGCCCGAAACTTTGCCTATTTCCTTCACTCCATAGATGCTGCTGCACCCGCTGAGTTTCTCCAGCTTTTTTGTGTACCAAGAATCTCTAGATAGGCACAAAAAGCTGGAGTAACTCAGTGAGACAGGCAGCATCTCTGGAGAGAAGGAATGAGTGACGTTTCGGGTCGAGACTGAAGGTCACCCATTCCTTCTCTCCAGAGACGCTGCCTGTCCCGCTGAGTTACTCCAGCATTTTGTGTCTATCTTCGGTTTAAACCAGCATCTGCAGTTCCTTCCTACACAATCTCTCTCTGGAGTCTTCTTTCTATTAAGGCAACCTGTTTGTCTGCAACTCAGTGGTATGTTTTTTTTAGTTTGTAAGAATAGTATTTGCATTTTGGAAATACTTTGCAAATTATTGGTTGATGGATACAGCGTGGAAACAATCCCGTCCAGCCACCGAGTTCATACCGACCATCGATCACCCATCGCACTTGTTCAATGTTATCCCACTTTCTCATCCACTCCCTTCAAACCAGGGCCAATTTGCAGAGACCAATTAACTATGCTTTGTTAGTGGGAAGTATTTCCTCGTTGGTTGGGAGAGGGGATCCACATATCAAAATAGTGGTTATCTACAGGTAGCTCAGCAGCAGCAGCGGGTAGAGCTGCTGCCTCACAGTGTCAGAGAGCCGGGTTCAAACCTGACATTGGGAGATGTCGGCGTGGAGTTTGCACGTCCTCCATGTAACCACATGAGTTTCCTCCAGGTGCTCCAGTCTCCTCCCCCATCCCAAAAACGTGCTGTTTGTGGGTAAATTGCCCATTGTGTTTTGGGAGCGGATGCGGAAATGGGATAACACAAAACTAATGTGAACAGGTGATTGATGGTTAGCATGGACTCGGTGGGCCAAAGGTAGAAGAGTCTCAACCCGAAACGTCACCTGTTCCTTTTTGTCCAGAGAGGCTGCCTGACCCGTGGAGTTACTCCAGCATTTTGTGTCCAGCTTCAGTGTAAACCAGCATCTGCAGTTCCTTCCTACACACGGTATTGTATTGTATTGTATTGTGGGCCGAAGGGCCTGTTTCCGAGCTGTATCTGTAAAACTAAAAGACAGCTGAGCCCATTCAGAAAAGAGATGAGCGTAGTGAATTGCATTCGTCTTTGCAATATAGGTTGGCTCTGTAAAATTTCCCTAAAGTGCGAGCACTTTAACAGACAGGGAATAACGTCTCGATTTAGGTTTGGGACTCACCAACATGACAGCCACAGGAACCCTCCTCAACACTTAACGCCGATGAGAAGCCGCTGACATCTAGTGGCGAATGTTGGGACAGTAGTGACATTTCCCACTCACTGACAGGGCCCCCTGCCCGTCACCACAGTTACTTTGAATCCCTTCACACCCAGCTCTTTGACCAAGCTGCTGGGCAGTTCTCCTGCTACCACCAGGTGTGGTCTCTTGTCAGATGTAACCTGCGAACGGATCCATGAAGCCCCTTGGGATATTTTGCGCTGTTGCCTGCACTACTGTTTTTGTTGCAAATTTTGCCAAATTCTACACAATCACCCCACCGCAAACACATGACCTGTTCGTTGTCTCCTTGCAGGGCATGGCATCTTGCTGTGTGCCAGGGACCCCATTTCATCAGCTGCAAAGCTCCCTGAGACATTTGCACTGATTATTGGTTTATTCCTGTCACATGTACCGAGATGCAGTGAAGGCTTTATTTGTGTGCTACCCAGTCAAATCTTACCATCTGTGAGTTCAATCAGGTAATTCATAGAGAAAACCACCAGCACGCAGAATATAGTGGTACAGCATTATAGCATTACAGTTACAGTTATGGAGAAAGTGTAAATATTTTAAAAGTCCAATGTTCACAGTGAGGTAGGTCGGAAGATCAGAACTACACCTTAACTTACGGGAGGACCATTCAGTAGGCTAATAAGTCAAGTTCAAGTGAGTTTATTGTCATGTGTCCCTGTATAGGACAATGAAATTCTTGCTTTGCTTCAGCACACAGAACATAGTAGGCATTTACTACAAAACAGATAAGTGTGTCCATATACCATAATATAAATATATACGCACATGAATAAATAAACTGATAAAGTGCAAATAACAGAAAATGGGTTATTAATAATCAGAGTTTTGTCCGAGCCAGGTTTAATAGCCTGATGGCTGTGGGGAAGTAGCTATTCCTGAACCTGGTTGTTGCAGTCTTCAGGCTCCTGTACCTTCTACCTGAAGGTAGCAGGGAGATGAGTGTGTGGCCAGGACGGTGTGGGTCTTTGATGATACTACCAGTCTTTTTGAGGCAGCGACTGCAATAAATCCCCTCGATGGAAGGAAGGTCAGAGCCGATGATGGTCTGGGCAGTGTTTACTACTTTTTGTAGTCTTTTCCTCTCTAGGGCGCTCAAATTGCCGAACCAAGCCAGCATGCTCTCTACTGTGCATCTGTAGAAGTTAGAGAGAGTCTTCCTTGACAAACCGACTCTCTGTAATCTTCTCAGGAAGTAGAGGCGCTGATGAGCTTTCTTGATAATTGCATTAGTGTTCTCGGACCGGGAAAGGTCTTCAGAGATGTGCACGCCCAGGAATTTGAAGCTCTTGACCCTTTCAACCATCGACCCGTTGATATAAATGGGGCTGTGGGTCCCCCTCCTACTCCTTCCAAAGTCCACAATCAGTTCCTTGGTTTTGCTGGTGTTGAGGGCCAGGTTATTGTGCTGGCACCATATGGACAGTTGCTCAATCTCTCTTCTATACTCTGACTCATCCCCATCAGTGATACGCCCCACAACAGTGGTGTCGTCAGCAAACTTGAAGATGGAGTTCGCACTGTGACTGGCTACGCAGTCATGTGTATAGAGTGAGTACAGCAGGGGGCTGAGCACGCAGCCTTGAGGTGCTCCCGTGCTGATTGTTATCGAGGCTGACACATTTCCACCAATACGAACAGACTGTGATCTGTGAATGAGGAAGTCGAGGATCCAATTGCAGAGGGTTGCGCAGAGACCCAGTTCTGCGAGTTTGGTAACCAGCTTGGAGGGAATGATTGTGTTAAATGCCAAGCTGTAATCGATGAATAACAGCCTGACATATGTGTTTTTGTTTCCAAGTGGTCCAGAGCGGAGTGGAGGGCCAGCGAGATCGCATCCACCGTTGATCTGTTGTGGCGGTACGCGAACTGCAGTGGGTCCAGGTTATTGTCGAGGTAGGAGTTGATTTGCTCCATGGTCAACCTCTCAAAGCACTTCATCACCACCGGCCTTAGTGGGGAAGAAGCTGTCCCTGAATCTGGTGATACATGCTTTTAAGTTCGTATTACTGCCCGATGAGAGAGTGCAGGGAATGTTTAGTTTAGTTTAGTCTAAAGATACAGTGCGGAAACAGGCCCTTCATCCCACCAAGTCCGCACCAACCAGCGATCCCCGCACATTAATACTATCCTACACTAGGGACAATCTTTACATATATGCCAAGCCAATTAACGTACGAACTTGTACGTCTTTGGAGTTTGGGAGGAAACCAAAGCACCTGGAGAAAACCCACACGGGGAGAACGTACAAACTTTGTACAGCTAGCACCCGTAGTCAGGATCGAACCCTGGTCTCTGGCACTGTAAGGACTGTAGGGCAGTAACTCTACCTCTGCGCCACCCCAAGAAATGACCGGGGTAGAAATGGTTCTTGATTGTGTTGGCCACTCTCTCTCTCGGGAAAGCGTGGAGTGTAGATGAGGTGGATGGGGAATCTGGTCTCCCTCTCCAGCTGTGTGTTATTTCTAGCGGTCTTGGGCAGAGCAGTTGCCAAACCAAGCTGCGATGCATCAGGATAGGAAGCTTTCTACAGGAATCTGCAGAAGTTGGTGAGTGGTTGGAGACATGCCAAACTTCCAGAGTATTCTCAAGGTCTCGATAGAAACACAAGCCTTGTTATCTTAGCTTAAGCCCTTGTGCATTTGTGCACAGCATACTTCCTCTCGAAGAATCTCCACAAAGATTTGAGCAATTAAATTGACCGAGTTACAAAAGCTTCTTCTTGATTCGATGGGCTGAGAGAGGCCATGTGCCTTCGGGTGTATCTGGGTTGGCTTTACATCATAAATTCATATCTATTCCACATTTTCCTTAATCTCCGTCTCCTTTGTTCTCTCGTTTTCACACCTTACCCTTCCATATCTCTGTGTCTCCCTTCCCCCTGACTCTCAATCTGAAGAAGGGTATCAATCCGAAATATCACCCATTCCTTCTATCCAGAGATGCTGCCTGTCCTGCTGAATTACTCCAGCATTTTGTGCCTATCTTCGGTGTAGCCCAGCATCTGCAGTTCCCTCCTACACATTTCATAAGTTCTAGGAGTAGAGCTAGGCCATTCGGCCCATCCAACCCTCTTCACCATTCATTCATGGCAGATCTCCCTTTCCTCCACAACCCCATTCTGCTGCCTTCGCTCCATAACCCCTGACACCATTCGCTCCATAACCCCTGACACCATTACTAATCAAGAATCTTTCAATTTCCATCGTACAAATATCCATTGACTTGGCCTCCCCAGCCATCTGTGGCAGTCCAGACTATGTGGTCAGTGGTGAGCTCCCCACACCTTGCCCATCTCAGGCCATTCTCCCACCCCAACCCGTACATCCATCAACAGGGAGCAAAGGGATTACCACAACAGTGGGCCGGTGCGGACATTGCCTGCCATCTAAACTGTCAACACAAACTAAATATTCTTAAGGTTTCTGAAAAGAAAAATATCCCAAAACTGCACTTGGAAAACCCAAAGAATTAAAAAACTATGGCTGAACTAATATCTTGTGTAAAAGCAAAGAACTGCAGATGCTGGCTTATACCGAAGATAGACACAAAGTACTGGTGTAACTCAATGGGACAGGCAGCATCTCTGGAGAAAAAGGATGGGTGATGTTTCAGATTGGGTCTGAAGAAGGGTCCCAGGGCCGGATTTACGTATAAGCTAGACAAGCTTTAGTTTAGGGCCCGCTCCACCAAGGTGTATAAAATGTTTGACATAGTGGCGTTGTTACAAACCCTACCATCAGTGGCATTGTGCTGGCGATTCCGGAGGCTTTGGTTGTGTGGTGGGGGGGGGGGGGCGGGATTAAAATGCAGGTGAAGTTTATATTCGTGCGGAGAGGACCTCCTACTCTTTGCCCGTTGAACCTGGCCACTCCACCACCCTCCAGCGGCCTGCAGCCGTCGCCTTACCTGCAGCCTGGACTCAGCACCGGGCCTGAAGTTTCCACGCTGCAGACTCCAACTCCACTGAGTTTGACTGCGCTGGGTCCTAGTGCTAGTTCCCCTAACCCTGGTAACCTCAGTGGCTGTTCCACTGGGTCTTCCCAATTCCCCTCAAACCATGTGACCCCAGCTCTTCCCCACCCACACTATAGTCCTCATACCACCTACCCCCTGACCATCCACCCCCCCCCCCCCCCCACCAGACATCGCCTCGGCCTCAGTCCACTCACCTGCCTTCCTCCAGCCTCAACCCCCATCCCTGCCGTGTGTTCACCATCCCCCCCTGACCTCCACCTCTTAGATACCAAACGGTCTGTCCTCAGCTGAGGCCTCACCTTTGTCCCCCTTCGTCCCCACCTCAATGAGTTCCGCGCCCGCCGCGATTTGGAGCTCTTCTTTCATCGCCTCCACCTCACACCGTTCTTCCATGGGAAGGAGTCCTCAGCCCCATTGATGATCCCTTTTCCCGTCTACAACGGACCCCCTCTTCTTTGACCCCCCTCATGGCCCCAAATTTAGGGGTCACCATCCGACGTCGGAACGGGAGAACATTCTCAGCGGTTTGGACTTCCGAATCGGCCACTTCCTACCGGTGATCGCGGCTCCCGAAGTCCACAGGCTGAGCTGGGTGGAGATTCACGCTGGCGGCCCTCGGCAAAGGGACCCCAGGGCTCGGCGATATTGAAATCAGCGCGGCCCGAGGCTGGGAGCTCTGCAAACCACAGCTCCATGATGTTGAAGCAGCAGGCCCAACACTCCAGAGCTTCAAACGGCGATCCAGGTAAGACATCGCCCGCTCCGCGATGAATCCAATAAGTATTTTAAAACCAACTGTTTAATGACAACATACAGTAGGATCGAAAAGTGTTACACTGTCTCTGTCGGGTAGTCATGGACCTCAGATGAGTCACATATGGAGCAGCAGGACACCAGACGCCTGTGACAGGGGCTACGTACTGTAACCAACTACCGGAGCAGCCCCCCCTCAACCAGAAGTGCCGGCACCTCCCTAGCTGATGACCTGAACTCCTTTTACGCTCGTTTCGAGTCGGGCAACATCACCCCAGGGTTGCCGGCTAACGAAAACACCGCCAGCGTGCTGGCTATCGAAGCTGAAGGGAGGTCCATCGCTGGGGATGTGCACACATTCTCGTTGTCCGAGCCTGACATGAGGAGGGCTCTGACACGGGTGAACACGAGGAAAGCTGTAGGCCCAGATGGCATCTCGGGGCGAGTACTTAAGTCTTGTGCTATGTAGCTAGCTCCAGTGCTCACTACAATATTCAACCTCTCCCTGGCCAAGTCCGTGGACCCTGCCTGCTTCAAAAGATCCATCATTGTACCTGTACCAAAAAATGCCACCCCAGCTTGTCTGAATGACTACCGTCCGGTGGCCCTCACCTTGGTAGTCATGAAATGCTTTGAGAGGCTGGTCAAGAAACACACCACCACCCCTTCTCATGGCCAATCATCGGTTCATGAGTTGGATGGGGTGCCGGACATTGCGCGCGATGTTGCCCCGGCCAAAACTCCTTACCTGGCCCACCGGCTGGGCTTTGTGTGCAGTCCAGCACCCGGGACCACTCAGGGAAGGTAGTGCATCCGTGGATAACAAGGGAAATCAGGGATAGTATCAAAGCGAAGGATGATGCGTACGAATTAGCCAGAAAAAGCAGCATACCGGAGGACTGGGAGAAATTCAGAGACCAGCAGAGGAGGACAAAGGGCTTAATTAGGAAAGGAAAAATAGATTATGAAAGAAAACTGGCTGGGAACATAAAAACTGAGTGCAAAAGTTTTTATAGATATGTGAAAAGAAAGAGATTAGTTAAAACAAATGTAGATCCCTTGCAGTCAGAAACAGATGAGTTGATCATGGGGAACAAGGATATGGCGGACCAATTGAATAACTACTTTGGTTTTGTCTTCACTAAGGAAGACATAAATAATCTGCCGGAAATAGCAGGGGACCACGGGTCAAAGGAGTTGGAGGAATTGAGTGAAATCCAGGCTAGCCGGGAAGTGGTGTTGGGTAAATTGAATGGATTAAAGGCCGATAAATCCCCAGGGCCAGATAGGCTGCATCCCAGAGTACTTAAGGAAGTAGCTCCAGAAATAGTGGATGCATTAGTAATAATCTTTCAAAACTCTTTAGATTCTGGAGTAGTTCTTGAGGATAGGCGGGTAGCAAACGTAACCACACTTTTTAAGAAGGGAGGGAGAGAGAAAACGGGGAATTACAGACCAGTTAGTCTAACATCGGTAGTGGGGAAACTGCTAGAGTCAGTTATTAAAGATGGGATAGCAGCACATTTGGAAAGTGGTGAAATCATTGGACAAAGTCAGCATGGATTTACAAAAGGTAAATCATGTCTGACGAATCTTATAGAATTTTTCGAGGATGTTACTAGTAGCGTTGATAGGGGAGAACCAGTGGATGTGGTGTATCTGGACTTCCAGAAGGCTTTCGACAAGGTCCCACATAAGAGATTAGTATACAAACTTAAAGCACACGGCATTGGGGGTTCAGTATTGATGTGAATAGAGAACTGGCTGGCAAACAGGAAGCAAAGAGTAGGAGTAAACGGGTCCTTTTCACAATGGCAGGCAGTGACTAGTGGGGTACCGCAAGGCTCAGTGCTGGGACCCCAGCTATTTACAATATATATTAATGATCTGGATGAGGGAATTGAAGGCAATATCTCCAAGTTTGCGGATGACACTAAGCTGGGGGGCAGTGTTAGCTGTGAGGAGGATGCTAGGAGACTGCAAGGTGACTTGGATAGGCTGGGTGAGTGGGCAAATGTTTGGCAGATGCAGTATAATGTGGATAAATGTGAGGTTATCCATTTTGGTGGCAAAAACAGGAAAGCAGACTATTATCTAAATGGTGGCCGACTAGGAAAAGGGGAGATGCAGCGAGACCTGGGTGTAATGGTACACCAGTCATTGAAAGTAGGCATGCAGGTGCAGCCGGCAGCGAAGAAAGCGAATTGTATGTTAGCTTTCATAGCAAAAGGATTTGAGTATAGGAGCAGGGAGGTTCTACTGCAGTTGTACAGGGTCTTGGTGAGACCACTCCTGGAGTATTGCGTACAGTTTTGGTCTCCAAATCTGAGGAAGGATATTATTGCCATAGAGGGAGTGCAGAGAAGGTTCACCAGACTGATTCCTGGGATGTCAGGACTGTCTTATGAAGAAAGACTGGATAGACTTGGTTTATACTCTCTAGAATTTAGGAGATTGAGAGGGGATCTTATAGAAACTTACAAAATTCTTAAGGGGTTGGACAGGCTAGATGCAGGAAGATTGCTCCCGATGTTGGGGAAGTCCAGGACAAGGGGTCACAGCTTAAGGATAAGGGGGAAATCCTTTAAAACCGAGATGAGAAGAACAGAGAGTGGTAAATCTCTGGAACTCTCTGCCACAGAGGGTAGTCGAGGCCAGTTCATTGGCTATATTTAAGAGGGAGTTAGATGTGGCCCTTGTGGCTAAGGGGATCAGAGGGTATGGAGAGAAGGCAGGTACGGGATACTGAGTTGGATGATCAGCCATGATCATATTGAATGGCGGTGCAGGCTCGAAGGGCCGAATGGCCTACTCCTGCACCTAATTTCTATGTTTCTATGTTTCTATCATTCACCCAGCCACGGCCGAGTCAGTCAACAAATTGCCGTCGGGAATTTGTCCCTCATTGTGACCATTTGTCCCTTATTTGGGAGTGAGAAAGTTGGCAACCCTGGGTATGGGTTCCGCTTCACTTCCTGAAGGGTTGTGGGCTCGTGATGCAGCCTACAGAGCCGGTAACACAGCCGCTCTTCGATCTACCAGGGCTGCACTGGAAAAAGGAATCAGGGCAGCGAAACGTGCCTACGCGGGGAAAATCCAGGGACACCTCTGTGACACAGGAGACACCAGGAGGATGTGGAAGGGAATCCAAACACTGACGGGGTACAAGGCAAGGCAGCAGGTAACTGACACGGACACTTCTCTCCCAGATGAACTGAACAACTTCTTTGCACGTTTTGATGCAGCAAACACCACACCCAAGGGGAGAGCCAGCCCCTGCTTACAAACCGACCAGCCAGTCCTGACCATAGACTCAATGGACACACGGAGAATCCTGTCTAAGGTCAACTCGTGGAAAGCAGTCGGACCCGACAACATCCCAGGACGTGTGCTCAAGGAATGTGCGGAGGAGTTAGCAGATGTGCTAATAGACATCTTTAACATCTCCCTTAGTCAAGCCATTGTCCCCACATGCCTCAAAACTTCCACGATAATCCCCATAGCGAAGAAACCAGTGGTTGCCTGCCTAAATGACTACCGCCCTGTCGCCCTGATCCCAATAATAATGAAGTGTTTTGAACGCCTGGTGAAACCCCACATTACTGCCAGCCTCCCCTCATCGTTAGACCCCCTCCAGTTTGCCTATCGCCCCAACCGTTCTACAGAGGATGCCATCTCTACCACGCTGCACACAGTACTCACGCATCTGGAAAACAAAAACACATACGCCAGAATCCTGTACATTGACTTCAGCTCAGCGTTTAACACCATCATCCCACAGAGACTTGTGGAGAAACTAACCCTGCTGGGCCTCAACACCACCCTGTGTCACTGGATCTTGGACTTTCTGACAGAGAGACCGCAGTCAGTCCGTGTTGGCAAGAACACTTCAGGCTCGATCACGCTGAGCACCGGCTCCCCTCAAGGCTGTGTGCTCAGCCCGCTGTTGTTCACATTGCTCACACATGACTGTGCTGCCAGATTCAGGGACAATAAGATCATAAAATTCGCGGATGACACAACAGTGGTGGGACTCATCAGCGGAGATGACGAATCAATGTACAGGGAGGAAGTAAAACAACTAGTGGACTGGTGCGGCAAAAATAATCTAGAATTAAATGTCGACAAAACGAAGGAGATGGTTGTCGACTTCAGGAGGGCGCAGCCAAAGCATACACCCCTCAACATCAGTGGCACCACAGTGGAGAGAGTGGAGAGCATAAAGTTCCTCGGTGTGCAAATTACAGACAGCCTCACCTGGTCCAGGAACACCACTGGGACTGTCAAACGGGCCCATCAGCGACTGCACTTCCTGAGGAAACTAAAACAGGCCTCACCAAAGATCATAGAGGAGCAAGATAGACCACTCCTCGAAAAACGCGTAGTATGACGTGTGTGACTGTCGACGCCATTTTATTGAGCGTTTTACTGGGCTTCCCCCACACTGTCATGGCGTCCTCATCTAAATCATCATCTCACTGCTCCGCAATAAATTGTTCTAATCGTAAATCTAAACGACCAGACCTGTCATTCTTTAGGTTCCCCGATAAAAAAGAAAGGTAAGAAAATATTATTATTATTTTTTGTCGATATTCTGTCGTGAAAATGTTATTTTCTGTTCTCCCATCAACGGCCATTGGGAAACTAGGTTTGTCGGTACATTAGAAAGTTATTAGACTTATTTTTAATAGATCTTTACTTACCATAATAATAAAGACAATTTTAACACTTCTGTACGTTTTTGGTTTTGTTCTTGTAAGGGATTGGTCTCCAAAATATGGCCCGCGGGACACATTGGGTGCAATCGTGGGCCGGGGGGTTCGGCGGCGGCGGCCGCAATCAAAGATAGGAGAGGAGATCTGCTCTATAATCTTTGGTCGGAATGGGACGGCTGCGCGTTATAATGTGTTATCGTTCCACTCCCTCTCCCCCTTCTCCCTCTCCCCCCTTCTCCCTCTCCCTCTCCCCCCTTTTCCCCCCTCTCCCTCTCCCCCCTTTTCCCCTTCTCCCTCACCCCCTTCTTCCTCTCCCCCCATCTCCCTCTCCCCCTTCTCCCTCTCTTCTCTCGATCTCTCTCTCCCCTCTCTTCTCTCGATCTCTCTCTCTCTCCCTCTCTTCTCTCTCCCTCTCTTCTCCCTCTCTCCCTCCCTTCCCTCTCTCCCTCCCTTACCACTTCGTGAGAGTTGGCAGCTCTGCTATGCCTTGGGTCCAAAAGAGGATAGAAAGAAAATACTTAATGGTCTTTGTAAGAAGATTTTAATAAGCTCTTCTACATTTAAGGTAAATTGACATATTAGAGGCAAAAAGCATCTTCAACATACAGGTCTCTCCACACAACTGAAAACAATTGCATTTAAGTGACATATCATCCATTGTTCAGGCATGTAGTTATGATCATCTTTTTTCTTATTAGTTAATCCTAAATGATATCTCCTGTAATTTCAGATGTCAACAGTGGGTCCAGAATATTCGTCGACAAGATCTCCTGCACCGAACTGCAGAGTATTTGTCAAATAACTGCTGTCTTATGTACATTGTGTGAAATTGTGATTTGTTAACTGCACAAAACTAATGCAAATGGCGATATATTTATTATTGTATCTACGTTGGACATTTTGCTCTTTGGTGTCAGAACGCGGGGTGGGAGATTGCAACCTTCACGTGGTCCGCCCTGTTTCGACAAATCCAATCAACCTGGTGTGCACAGTCAAATAAGATCAAATAGAACAAGTTGTCCTACAACTTTAGGCTGTGCACGCCATACGCAAGAAGAAGAAGCAGAAGTGTCAGAACGCAGTCTGAAGAAGGCTTCCGACCTGCAACGTCACCTATTCCTTTTCTCCAGAGATGCTGCCTGACCCACTGAGTTACTCCAGCATTTTGTGTCTATCTCTGTTTAGATTGGGCTCGTGGGTGGAGATTGCGGCTGGTCTGGTGATCTAGAATGAGGGCCAAAGTCTCAGAATATGGGTCATGATATTTAGTAATGAGACAAGGAGCAGTTTCTTCACTCAAGGGCTGGGAATCTTAGAATTCTTTATCGCGTGAGATGGTGGAAGTCGAGTCCTTGAAAGGAGAGATATTTTTTTTCAATGCGATAAGGATGAAGGATAATGGAGAGAATGTGGGAATAAGGTGTTGAGTTGCAGGATCAACAATAATCTTACTGATGGTGGTTTGAACTTAGATGGCTTATCCTTGCTTCTATTTCTTACAGAGATACAGCGCGGAAACAGGCCCTTTGGCCCACCGCGTCCGCATTGACCAGCGACCCCCGCACACTAACACCATCCTACACACACTAGGGACAATTTACACTTATACCAAGCCTACAAACCTGTATGTCTTTGGAGTGTGGGAGGAAACCGAAGATCTCGGAGAACACCCATTCAGTCATGGAGAGAACCTACGAACTCTGTACAGACAGCACCCACTGTAAGGCAGCAACTTTACCGCAGCACCACCATGCCGCCCTTAATCCACTAGGGCACTAGGTTACAATAAACTTCCTACATATTCCAGGAATGCATCTCATTAAAATGGGAGAGGTTTAAATGCATTGTAAAATCTGCTGTCAGTTTCCTAGATCGGTATTGCTCTAATGGCCTCTTTGTATCATTTTCTTTGATTTAAACCATCCATTGTTCTGCATTTAGATTTTATTTTTTCCCCTGTGGATCACAAGGCACTGTTTGTTTCAGGGGTGACTCTAATCTCCAGCGTAATTTGACAAGACAGCCAAGAGGGAAAACACAGGCAGTTCAGATCTGCTGCCTGTATCGCATGAGAGAACAAGAATGAGACCAACTTGTTTTTTGCAGATCATCAACCCTTGACTGATGTTATCAATGCCGATGGTGACTCAAGGAGACTCAACCAGGTGGTGGTTTACAAAGGTCCATGCCCATTGTTCCTCATGGCATACCACCAGCCTCAACAGATCACCTAGTCATAGAGTCTCACAGCTTAGAAGCAGGCCCTTCAGCTCAACTTGCCCACGCTGGCCAACATGTCCCATCTACACTAGTCCCACATGCCTGCATTTGGCCCATACCCCTCTAAACCTGTCCTAACCATCAAATAACCTAACAGAACTGTCATATGAGGAAAGATTTAAAAGACTAGGCTTGTATTCACTGGAGTTTAGAAGGATGAGGGGGATCTTATCATATTGTCTACAGTGTACTATGTTTACAGATTCTGTTGTGTTGCTGAAAGTAAGAATTTAATTGTTCTATCTGGGACAAGCTAGATGCAGGAAATTGTTCTACATGACAATAAAACACTCTTGTTAGATGCAAGGGGATCTTATAGAAACATATAAATGAATAAAAGGACTGAACAAGCTAGATACAGGAAAAATGTTCCCAATGTTGGGCGAGTCCAGAACCAGGGTCCACAGTCTTAGAACAAAGGGGAGGCCATTTAAGACTGAGAGAAAAACTTTTTCACCCAGAGAGTTGTGAATTTGTGGAATTCCCTGCCACAGAGAGCAGTGGAGGCCAAATCACTGGGTGGATTTAAGAGAGAGTTAGATAGATCTCTAGGGGCTAGTGGAATCAAGGGATATGGGGAGAAGGCAGGCATGGGTTATCGATTGGGGCTGATCAGCCATGATCACAATGAATGGCGGTGCTGGCTCGAAGGGCCAAATGGCCTCCTCCTGCACCTATTTTCTATGTTTCTAGAACACTCATCCAGCAATCCTCGAGCCCACCAGCTCATCCCGTAGTCAATTCACAGCTTTTCCATAAGAACTCCCATCAGTTCTTCCAAAAGAATGACAATCAGCCAATCTCGATTACCCTCAGCCCATCAAGCAGCCCCTTAATTCACCCAGACGTCTGAACTATTGAATGCTGACTGCATCTCTTTCCATGTCGGCAAGTTAATATCCAGCTGCATGAACCATGTGAAAAGGGAATAAACAGATGCATGTGGTGCAGTGATTTGTGCAGCACTATAGGCCTGGAGACCAAGAGGAGTTCACCATTGAACGGAGTTTGAACGGGGGGCTTGAGGCCCCCGACCGAGGAAGAACAAAAGGAAGGGACTTGAACTTTATTTCGCCTTCCATCACAGTGAGGAATGTGTAGGAGTCACTGTGGTGAATGTCCGTATTAAAATGTGTTTTTGAGTGCTGTTGCTTTTAATTGTATGACTGACCTGGCCAATGAAATTCCTCGTATGTTGCAAAACATGGCAAATAAAATCTGATTATGATTCTGAAAAGCCTTTCCCTTCCATACTCTTTCCTCTCTGATCTTTTTGCAGTTGACTGCCTTTCTGTACTTGTTGCAAGAGATTGTCGTGGCATCCAGCATCCTCGGAGAATGTAGAATTAAAGGCAGAGGCAATGCCAGTTTTAAAGATGGTTATTTGCCTCAAGATTGGATTATTGTATCTCCAGAATCTCCCCAGAGGCTCTGGGAGACACAAGGTTCAAGAGGGAACACAAAAAGCCTAATTAGGAAGAATATTAAGAGTAAGATTTTCAATTAAAATACTGTAATTGATGGAACCTTGCCTTTAAATTGGTTCTTGGATGAAACCCTGATGGTTCTCACATTGTCTCTTTAAATTTACTCTCCTTTTCACACTTGCATTAAAACACACAGCCACCGCCATTCACAGTGATACTGCCCGGCAGTCTCATAATTACAGTCAACACAGCCACCTTGACAGCCACACAAAATGATGTAAATAAAAATTGTTTTCCTTGTTTAAAAAGTTCAATTTACAATTATTTGAAATTGTGGGGGTTGGTACAAAATACTGCTGACCCACAAATGTGTTGCTATGAGACATTCACATTTTAAAAATCCATGTCTCAAAAAAAGCAAGAAGGTGCCCATGTTATTTGACCAACTTATCAGATGAATTTAAATATGTAGGTATGTATGCATTAGTTTTGCTCCTAATTCCCTTTCAAAATCATTAATATATATGGTAAACAGTTGCGGCCCCAACACCAAGCCTTGCGGCAAAAAAATCCAGAAGATTAGTCAAACATGATTTCCCTTTCATAAATCCATGTTGACTTGGACTAATTCTTTTACTGCTATCCAAATGCCCCATTATTACATCTTTCACACCACCAAAGTCGGGCTAACTGGTCTGTAATTCCCCGTTTTCTCTCACGCTCCTTTCTTGAAAAGTGGGATAGCATTAGCTACCCTCCAATCCACAGGAACTGATCGTAAATCTATTGATCGTTGGAAAATGATCATATGTATAAATATATATGTATGTGTATATATGCATGTATGTGTATATATGCATGTATATGTATATGTGTGTATATATGTATGTATATATATGTTTATATATGTGTGTATGTATGCATATACATTTATCCATATGTATGTGTGCATATGTATGTGTATACGTATGTATGTATGTGTGTATATATGTATGTGTATATATATGTATGTGTATAAATATATATATATGCATATATTTATTATTACTATATAATTATATATATAATTGCCTTTATGGTTTATGCACATCATCTTACAAGACAAATGAATTAATAGTGATGATTTAAATCAAAGTTGCTTCTGATCCTTGAGAATAAACTTTATTATCTCTAACTTGCCTCTCACACACAGACACACATTCATATAAATATATAAAATATATATACGTTAAATTTAATTTTGTGCAGTGTGTGATAAAGGGAAACTGCACAATACAATGCAAGGGAAACTACGCAAAGGAGGGGGCTGTTCCCGCTACAAGATACTCGAGGATCTTTGCTTTGGATCAAAGATTATAGAGGAGCTCTATAATCTTTGCTTTGGATCACAGCGGGTGGCATACCGGAAGTCGCGTGTCGCTCAAAGAAATGGCGGCCGTGACGTTCCGTCACGTACTACACGTCAGTCCATTGGATTTCGGAGGAGTGGTCTATCTTGCTCCTCTATGATCTTTGGGCCTCACTCCCCACCAACATCCTCAGGACTTTCTACAGGGGTACGGTGGAGTCTGTACTCACGTACTGCATAAATACGTGGTACTCCACCTGCAACTGCTCGGACAGGAAGGCTCTGCAGAGGGTAGTGAGGGGAGCAGAGAGGATCATTGGCGTCTCCCTACCCTCGGTACAAGAACTGTTCCAGAGCCGCTGTCTGAAAAAAGCTCAGAGAATTGCTAAGGACAAACTGCACCCCCTCCACATACACCTGGATCTCCTGCCATCAGGCAAGAGATATCGAAGCATCAAAGCCCAGACTACAAGACTGCTAAACAGCTTCCTACCACAGGCTGTGAGGCTGCTAAACAGTCACTCTGTACTCACAGTCACTTGATTCTGCGGCTGGCACGGACACTTTAATAACTGGCACTGGCCACTCAAATCAGCTGCCCCGGACATTTTTATGATTGGTTTATTGTATTTTAACGTTGTGTTTTACCTGCTTTTAACTATTTATACTGTTCCATCAGGGACTGGATTGTTTTTAGTGTTATTATGTGTGAAATGTTTTAAATTTCATGTGCGATGCTCCGCTATTCCCTGGGAAACGTCTTTTCATTTTGCACTGTACAACTGTTGCTTGCAAGATGACAATAAAGGTTGATTGATTGATTGATTGATTGATTGATTGATCACTATCTCTTTTGTCTTGCTGACATTGAGAGAAAGGTTGGTGTCTTGACACCAGGTCACGAGGTTCTCAATCACCTTCCTGTACTCCGTCTCATCAATAGTGGCATTTAAGAGGCTCTTAGATGTGAACATGGATATATAGGGAGAGGGGGGATGTGGATCATGTGCAGGCATAGTTTAACAGCATGAATTTCAGCACGGTCATTGTGGGCACTATTCCTGTTCTATACCGAAGATAGATACAAAATGCAGGAGAAACCTAGCGGGTCAGGCAGCATCTCTGGAGAACATGGATAGGTGACGTTCTGGGTCGAAACCCTTCTTAAGACTTATCCTGTTCCTTTTCTCCAGAGATGCTGCCTGACCCGCTGAGTTACTCCGGCACTTTGTGTCTATCTTCGGTATAAACCAGCATCTGCAGTTTCTTCCTGCACACTGTGACGTTCTGTGTTCGACCGAATTGTGGGAGTTGTTGCAGTGCGGGTGTCTGCCAGCAGAGGTCAGTGGCACTGCACGGTGGGTTAGTGCTGGGTCTGTTCTACCTTGTGGCACAGGAGCATCCCGTCCAGTACATCGGGTTCATGCCCTCTGAGCAGGGCAGTGCTGTTCCCTGTAATCCATTCTCCCTACAGGGACCCACACTGTGGGTGGGTTACAGGAGGCGGCAGCCAATGGATATGAATCGGTAGTAAAGAAAGCAAACTCAATGCTAGCATTTATTTCAAGAGGGCTTGTATACAAATTCAAGGATGTAATGTTGAGGAGATTTCGCAGTGGAGCAGACGAAATGTGTAAGAAGGAACTGCAGATGCTGGTTTAAACCGAAGATAGACACAAAATGCTGGAGTAACTCAGCGGGACAGGCAGCATCTATGGAGAGAAGGAATGGGTGACGTTTCGGGTCGAGACCCTTCTTCAGACCCGTAATGTTGTCATGCTGAGGCTCTATAAGACGCTGGTAAGGCCACATTTGGAATAGTGTGAGCAATTTTGAGTACCATATCTGATGAAGGATGTGCTGGTTCTGGAGAGGGTCCAGAGGAGGTTTGCAAGAATGATCCCAGGAATGAGTATGTTAAGATATGATGAGCGTTTGTCGGTACTGGGCCTGTACTCGCTAGAGTTTAGAGGAATGAGGGGGACCTCTGTGAAACATACAGAATGATGAAAGGCTTGCATATAGTGGATGTGGAGAGGATATTTCCACTAGTGGGAGAGTCGAGGACCGGAGGTTATAGCCTCAGAATTAAAGGACGTTCTTTTAGGAAGGAGATGAGGAGAAATTTCTTTAGTCAGAGGGTGGTGAATCTGTGGAATTCATTGCCACAGAAGGTTGCGGAGGCCAAGTCAGTGGATATTTCTAAGGCAGAGATAGATAAATTCTTGATTAGTGCGGATGACAGAGGCTATGGGGAGAAGGGAGAGGAATGGGGTTAAGAGAGGGAGATAGATCAGCCATGATTGAATGGCAGAGTAGATAATGGGCTGAATGGCCTAATTCTGCTCCTATTCCTTATGGCATTATGACCTTATGACCTTGCCCTTCTTCAGACTGATGTCAAGGGAGGGACAAAGATAGAATGTAGGCGGAGACAGTAAGGCTGATGGTAGAACCGAAGGGGGAGGGGATAGAGAGGGAAAGCAAGGGCTATCTGAAATTAGAGACATCAATGTTCATACCGCTGGGGTGTAAACGACCCAAACGAAATATGAGATGCTGGTCCTCCAATTTGCGCCGGGCCTCACTCTGACAATGGAGGAGGCCCAGGGCAGAAAGGTCAGATTGTGAATGGGAGGGGGAGTTGAAGTACTGAGCCACTGGGAGATCAGGTTGGTTAGGACGGACTGAGCGGAGGTGTTCTGCGAAACGATCGCCGAACCTGCGCTTGGTCTTGCCGATATAGAGAAGTAAACTTCTTCTATGATTCTGTCAGACATTAGTGTTGCCCTCTGTAGTTCAGGGATCTGCAGATAAGGGAGAAGGGTCCCATCCTGAAACGTCACCCATTCCTTCTCTCCAGAGATGCTGCCTGTCCTGCTGAGTTACTCCAGCATTTTGTGTCTATCTTCAGCGATCAATTCTCTGTCGCCCCCTGTCCAATCTTGTACTGAGTCTATAGACTCATCAGCCCCAAACCCATACCGACCACTTTACCAAACACTTGCTCTCGGTCTGCCCTTCCCATTCCTAATCTCACCTTTCTGTCCTGGGCCTCCTCCAATGCCAGAGTGAGATCACACACAAACCAGAGGAGCAGCAGCTCACATCCCACTTGGTATGAACATTGAATTCTCTAATTATGTAACAACTCCCTCTCTTGTCCATGCATGCACACTCCCCTGTCCCAGCGCGCACCATGTCTCTCACTATCTCGCCACTCTTTCCCCCTCTTCACCCCCATCCCCTCACGCCAACTTTGCATTGTGCGTCCTCTTCTCTCCTCACCCGACGCCTTCTATTCTCCTTTTCATCTCTAGCCTTCGTCCACCCATCTGCCAATCTAGCGCCCCTCATCTGTATCCACCTATCACTTGCCAAATTTTGTCCCGCCCCCACCTCTATGTTCCAGATTTCTTGCCCCCCCCCCCCCCACTTTTCCAACTAGACTGAAAAGGGGTCCCAACCCAAGACGTCGCCTGTCCATTCCTTTCCCAGTGCTGCCTGACCCGCTGAGATCGCTCCAGCACTTTGTGTAATGCTCACTGACCCGCTCGATAATCTGGGACTGAGGCCAGTTGTATTCAACTCCAAAGAATTGCCCAGTCTCCGACTGAGTCTACAGGTCACCGTGCACTCCCCTGATGTTGTCTAGCTCTGACTGCTCCATCAGTGCCAGGAAGTCCGAGCCTCCCTCACGCACAGAAACTGCTTCAGCTTCAGGTGATTGTACACGTAGATACTTTCGAACGAGGGGAGGCCTGTGCCCATGATGGGCGCCACTCTCTCTCTCTGGGTATGGCTGAGTCCAACACTCTCTGCAGCCGCTTACCTTCCAAGAATTGCCACACCAGGCCACGTTGCAACTAGTCAGGATAGTTTCTACCAGACATGTCTGAGAGGCGTAGATAGGGTCGACAGTCAGAATCTTTTCCCCAGCATGGAAAATCCAAAAACACGAGGCCATAGCTTTAATGTGGAAGAGGTAAAGTTTAAAGGAGATGTGCAGGGCATGTTTTTTACTCAGAGGGTGGTGAGCGCCAGGAATACGCTTCCAATGTTTGGTTGAAGCAGAAACGTTAGTGGAATTTGGATACACAGGGAATGCAGGATATGGGTCTTATTCTTCTTGCGTATGGCGTGCACAGCCTAAAGTTGGAGGACAACTCGTTCTATTTGAACTTATTTGATTGTGCACTCCAGGTTGATTGCATTCGTTGAAACAGGGTGGACCATGTGAAGGTTACAATCTCCCATCCCAGGATATAATAATAATAATAATAAATTTTATTTATGGGCGCCTTTCAAGAGTCTCAAGGACACCTTACAAAAATTTAGCAAGTAGAGGAAAAACATGTAAGCGGAATGAAATAAATAGTAGAGACATGACTAGTACCTATATGCTCCTGCCCGGTGCCTCAGGTCAGCTGATCAGCTGCTCCTTGAGGCACCAAGGTCTAAGCGGAAGCTCAGAGGGGATAGAGCCTTTTCTGTTGCTGCTCCGGCACTCTGGAACACCTTTCCGCTGCACATCAGACAGGCCCCCTCACTGTCCATCTTCAAATCCTCCCTAAAAACACATTTTTATTCTTTGGCTTTCGACACTGGCTGAGGCATTGCTCCTGTTCTTAGTGCTTTTAATGTCTTTTAATTTTTAGTGTGTTTTTTATAGTCCTTTGTTTTACGGTTTTTAATGGTTTTTAATGGTTTGTAATAGCTTTTTGTCCATGAGTTCTCATGTACAGCACTTTGTGGCAACTGCAGTTGTTTAAAGTGCTTTATAAATAAAGTTATTATTATTATTATTACACAAAGTAAAGACAGAATTCAATTCAAAACACAATATGAGGCAATTAATGCACAGATGAAAAGGGAGGGGGACGTGGGGCTAAGGATAAGCAGGGGTGAAGAGATGGGTCTTGAGGCGGGACTGGAAGATGGTGAGGGACACGGAATTGCGGATCAGTTGGGGGAGGGAGTTCCAGAGCCTGGGAGCTGCCTTGGAGAAGGCTCTGTCCCCAAAACTGCGGAGGTTGGATTTGTGGATGAAGAGGAGACCGGCTGATGTGGATCTGAGGGACCGCGAGGGTTGGGAGGGGGAGAGGAGGTCAGTGAGATATGGGGGGGCCAGATGGTGGAGGGCTTTGTAGGTGAGGACCAGGATTTTGTAGGTGATCCGGTGGGAGATGGGAAGCCAGTGAAGTTGTTTGAGGACTGGAGTGATGTGATGCCAGGATTTGGTGTGGGTGATGAGTCGGGCGGTTGCGTTCTGGACCAGTTGGAGTCGGTTGATGCAGGTGGAGCTGATGCCAAGGAGAAGTGAGTTGCAGTAGTCCAGTCGGGAGGAGATGAAGGCATGGATGAGTCTTTCAGCAGCGGGAGGTGTGAGAGAGGGTCTGATATGGGTTAGGTGCAAGCAGATAAGTGATGGGCTTCACATAATGTTCAGCACAGACATTGTGGGCCGAAGGGCCTGTTCTTGTGCTGCACTGTTCTAAGTTCTAAGAGCCTGTCGACGCTGGAATCTGAAGCAGAAGGCAAACTGCTGGAGGAAGTCAGCGATCCAGGCATCACCTGTGGTGGTAGGGGGCTGGTTGACATTTCTGTTCGACATCCTGAACCAAGACTGATCCCGACTCAAAAGTCGAGTTGAGTTTAATGTCTTCTGCTCAGTACGGTGAGATAAAGGTACAATGAAAACCTTGCTTGCAGCAGCATCGCAGGAACATAGATTCAAGACAGTGCACAAAATCATAAATTGTACATAAAGTGTCCAAGACAGTGGAAACACAAAACAAGGCATTAGTGCAAAACACACTTAAAAAACAAGTCCACCCTTAGTATCCTGTCGCTGAGGTGAGATTAGGGTGTGTGCGTTGGTTCATGAACCTGATGGATGTTGGTAAGCGGCTGTTCGTGGACCTGGTGATGAGGGACCTCGGGCTTCTGTACCTCCTGCCCGATGGTGGCAGTGAGAAGAGGGTGAGGCCTGGATGGTGGAGTCCTTGATGTGAGGTGCCGCCTTCTTGAGGCAGTGCCTCATGTAGATAATTTTGAAAGGGGAGGGTTTTGCCCGTTGAGTTGATGCGGAAGTGGAATAACATAGAACTGGTGTGAACGGGTGATCGATGGTTGGCATCGACTCGGTGGGCCGAACGGCCTGTTTCTATGCTGTATCTTTCAATCTATCGACATATTTAATGAGATAAGAGAAAGATTTAATCTTTCTAAGGGAAACCAAAGGGGCAACTTTCCACACATAAGTTGGTGGGTATATGGAATGAACTTCCAGAAGAAGTAGTTGAGGCAGGTACAATAACAGTAACTTAAAAGGCGTTTGTGCAGGAACATGGATAGGAAAAGGGTTAGACAGATATGGGTAACACACAGGCAAATGTGACTAGCCTAGAAAGCCATGGATAAATTGGGCCAAAGGGCCTGTTTCCCTGCTACATGACTCAATGGCTCTGACTATTCAACAGGTCAGGCAGCCCCTGTGGAGAAGGAAACAAAGCTAATATTCCAGATTGGTGACCTTTCATCAAAACTCAGAAATATCGTTTTTCTTCTTGTTTAAGAAGGAACTGCAGATGCTGGAAAATCGAAGGTGGACAAAAGTGCTGGAGAAACTCAGCGGGTGAGGCAGCATCATTGGAGCGAAGGAAATAGGCAACGTTTCGGGCCGAAACCCTGAAGGGTGAAGGAAATTGGCAATGTCTCGGGCCGAAACCCTGAAGAGTGAAGGAAATAGGCAACGTTTCGGGCCGAAACCCTGAAGGGTGAAGGAAATAGGCAACGTTTCGGGCCGAAACCCTGAAGAGTGAAGGAAATTGGCAACGTCTCGTGGCCGAAACCCTGAAGAGTGAAGGAAATAGGCAACGTTTCGATAGAAACGTTGCCTATTTCCTTCGCTCCATAGATGCTGCCTCACCCGCTGAGTTTCTCCAGCATTTTTGTCTACCTTTTTATTCTTGTTATCTTTTTTGCAGTTTCTGGGTACAGGTTTGGCAGCCACGTTCTCTACCTCACATCAATAACCTTGCATCGGGTACCATGTGCCACAGCGATCTCTTGTTTTCCCACCCACTCACTCTTTTGCTATGCTTTCCCATTTTCCTTTTAAGTGCGTTCTTGGTCTCAATGCCCTGACTCAATGCTGTTTGCTGCTTCTCGTGATAAAGACTTCTAAACCATGGCTGGTGGTGGTGGCGGTGGTGGTACATGGTAGCCAGTGGAAGCAGCCTGCCTGTCCCGGCTGTAACCCCGGGCACTGCCTGTTAACCCGCCCCCTCGCCAGCGCCAGGTTTGACGCCGTTTCCCCCCCACCCCGTCATCTGCCGACAGAGTCCGCATCGCTCTGCAGAGTCCGGCTCCCGCCGAAGCACTGATGAGTTTACATTCGCGGTATTCTTCACAAATTATTCCCGAAACAAGCTGTCTCTCCTCCTCCTCGTCTACACGCTCTCCCAGCACCACAAGCTGACCTTTGAGCAGCTGTTAATCAATGCAGCTTTGCACATTTCCAGACACGTCAATGGTAAATACGTAGGCTTCTGAAACTGCCGCCTATGTGTCTCCAGGCTCTCTCTCTCCCCGTCTCTCTATCTCTCTGGCTAAGTGCCTCAGTCAGTGTGTGAGCAGAAGAACAGGCCTGGAAATCACTGGGTGACACTTGTCATTCTGTCTGTCTGTCTGTCTGAGGCAGAGGGAAGAGCGGAGTGAAGGGGACGGGTCTGTGGCTCGACCTGGGAGCCGCTCTGTGGAGACTGACCACGAGTACAATGCCTGGTGGCGACGGGGCTGATTTATGGGACCCCCTGGTTGCAGCGCCGGCACCCCCAAATCTCCCATGTTCAACAAGTTCAACGATTCAATTCAATGACACTTTGTTGTCACAGAACCTAGGCAGAGCGAAATTTTTAATTTGAAAAAAAATCAGGTTAAACCACACTACAGATGAGCACAATCAGACGTAAGTGCAGAAGTGCAACGATTAGGGCAGCGTAATGGCGCAGCGGGAGAGTTGCTGCCCTCCTGCGCCAGAGACCCGGGTTCGATCCTGACTGCGGGTGCTGTCTGTAAGGAGTTTGTACCTTCTCCCTGTTCTCACTGTCTTCAAGTTAAAGATGTAGCCATGGGCGCTTGCACAGTCCCCAGCTACAGTATGCCGGGCTTTTTCTGGTAATATCAAACAGTCCTTACTCCAAAACATCCATCAGCACCATTCCCCAACTTTCTTCACTGGTCCCTAGTGGGGATCAGCCATGTTCACAGTGAATGGCGGTGCTGGCTCGAAGGGCCGAATGGCCTACTCCTGCACCTATTGTCTACATCGATGACTGCATTGGAACTGCCTCCAGCACCCATGCAGAACTCGTTAATTTAATTAACTTTATCACTATTTTACACCCTGCCCTCAAATTAATGTGGACTGTCTCTGACACCTGTCTACTCTTGCTGAATCTCTCTGTCTCCATCACTGAGGACTGACTCTCAACTGACTTCTACTATAAACCCCCTGACCCATATTACCTCCTCCCACCCTGGCCCTTGAAAGGACGCTATTCTCTACTCTTAAATTCTCTATCTCCACTGCATCCGCTCTATAGATGAGGATTTCCACTCCAGGACATCTGAGATGTTATCTTTCTTTAGTGATTATGGTTTCCCCCTGCTGTCATAGATGGATCCCTCACCTAGGTCTCCTGTAGTTCAGCACTTACTCTCTCCCCCCCCCCCCTCCCAGATGGAACTTGGATGGACTTCCCCTGGTCCTCACCTTTCTCCCACCTCCAACACATCATTCCTCGATATTACCGTCACTTCAACTTGATCCCGTCACCAGTCACATCTTCCCATTCCCACCACTTTCCGCTTTCCACGGAGACCGTTCCGTTGGGGAACATTGACGACTGGCCCATTCCAGACTGCAGGAGTACGTGCAGAGGGGCGCAGCCAACGCCAAGGCTCTGTGGGGGAGGACCACAGTCTAGAGTCCCTCCGCTGTTGAACATTGACGGGCAGTCTGGTGGAGACAACTCACAAACAAGAGAAGCAGCATGGTGGTGCAGCAATAGAGTTGCTGCCTTGCAGCGCCAGAGTTCGATCCTGACTACGGGTGCTGTTTGTACGGAGTTTGTACGTTCTCCCCATGACCCGGTGAGTTTTCTCCGTGTGCTCCGATTTCCTCCCACACTCCAAAGACGTACAGGTTCGTAGGCCAATTGGCTTCGGTAAAATTGTAAATTGTCCCTGGTGCGTGTGTAGGATAGTGCGGGTGATCGCTGGTCGGCGTGGACTTGGTGGGCTGAAGGGCCTGTTTCCACACTGTATCTCTAAACTAAAAAAGAGAAGGGATATCTCTCCAGAGTGTCACATGAGTGGGAAGGATGATTTATTTTGTTTAAACATACTGTGGATGACACTAAATGTCTGAAAAGGTTCTTGCACAGTATTAGTTTAGTTTAGAAATACTGCTTGGAAACAGGCCCTTCCACCCATCGAATCTACACCAACCCACCATCATCCGTACACTAGTTCTATCCTACACACTAGGGACAATTTATAGAAGCCAATTAACCTACAAATCTTCACGTCTTTGGAATGTTGGAGGAAACCAGAGCATCCAGCGAAAACTTGGTCACAGGGAGAATGTACAAACTCCGTACAGCCAGCACCTGTAGTCAGGATCGAACCCGGGTCTCTGACGCTGTAATGGGCCTGTCCAACTTAGGCGATTTTTTTCGGCGACTGCCGGCGACTGTCACAGTCGTAGCAAGTTGCCGAAAAACAGACGACTGGACCCCCCTACGACAATGTCTACAACAACCTTCCACCTAGTCGACGTCAAGCTACGGCAAGCTACCGACAACCGGCGACCCATTAGGACGTCCACCCACGACCACACCTACGACAATCTACGTCCACCCGCAACAAGCCACGACCAGGTACGACCCTGTCAGCGACAACTTAAGACAATTCAGTCGCCGATACCTGTCGCTGGTTGTCATAGGTAGTCGCTAATGGAATTCACCAGTCAGCACCGGCGACAACCCACCTCATCCTGGTGACAACCTACGTCATCCTGGTGACAACCTACGACAAGCTAACTGTCACCGATTGTCGCCGAAAAGTTTTGAACATTTCGAAATCCAGCGGTGACCAGAAAAACGCTACGATTCTTTGGGTGACTAAAGAGAGTTCCCACAACCGTACAGGCGACACCCTGGCGACCATGTGGCGACAGCCTAGTCCCCTAAACATTTGCCTAAGTGGGACAGGGACATAAGGCAGCAACTGCACTGCTGCTCCAATTGTTTTATTTATATTTTTTATTTTGAAGAAAGTTTAATATTGGAAAAAGTGTTACCTGACCCGTTGAGTTACTCCAGCAATTCGTGTTTTATTTTTGCAAACCGGCATCTGCAGTTCTTTGTGTCGTCATTTACATATGGCACAGTAGCCTGAAACAAAGAGATGTTGTAACACAAAGGATGGTGGCTGTATGGAACAAGCCAACGGGCTGCTGGAGGAGGTAGTTGACGCAGGTAGTATCATAATGTTTAAGAGACATTTGGACAGGTAAATAGATGGGATAGGTTTAGAAGGTTATGGGCCAAGCACGAGCAGGTGGGACTAATGTTGATAGTGTATATTGATCGGCATGAGCAAGTTGGGCCGAAGGGCCTGTTTCCATGTGTATGGCTCCATGACTCTGTGACTCTATAAGATGGGTGGCTGATGGAATGAGGTTGTTGTTGAGCAGAGGCAGGCTTGGGATGGTGTGTGGATTTTTATACAGCTTTCTCACTGCAACCTCCCTCCTTATGTGACAGGGAGCAACATGGCATCGAGCTGGGGGCTGTAAGTTGGTTGAGAGATGGTGCGACAGTGCACGTTGTGGAACCTCTGGTGGCCTCACGGAGGGCGACATCTTTAAAACAAATTTGCTCATTTGCCAGAGGGACGTCAGAGTCACGTCAGAGTCCCTGATGGCAGCCCAGAGTGGAATCAGTCGTGTCTGGCTGTAAGGAACTGTGAAGCATGGGTAACACAGTGGGCAATCTAGCAAACAGCTAACAATGGCCTATCTATCTTTCATTCATTTGGTCCATATTTGTTCTATATCTCCCATTTCCCTTTCTCGTGACTTTCAGTCTGAAGAAGGGTCTCGACCCAAAACATCACCATTCCTTCTCTCTAGAGATGTTGCCTGTCCCGCTGAATTACTCCAGCTTTTTGTGTCTATCTTCGGTCTAAACCTGCATCCACAGTTGCTTCCTACACATGAGAGACATGAAGCTGTGCAGCATGAAAACAGGCACTTCGGCCCACTTTGTAGATGCCGGCCAAGTTGGCATACTGGGCTCGTCCCATTTGCCTGCATTTGGACTATTTGCCTGCATTTCCTATCCATTTATCTGTCCAAATGTCCTTATCAGTGTAGTCTCTCTTTTATAGCTTCCTCTGGCAGCTCATCCCAGATACCGACTAACCTCTGGGTGAAAATGTTGCCCCTGAGGTCGTTTGTAAATTTCTGCCCCCCCCTCACCTTAAGCCCTTGCCCTCTAGATGTAGAATCCTCTACCCTGTGGAAAAGACTGCGGGCGTTGACTTTATTCGCGCCCCTCGTGATTTTGTACACCTCAATAAGTTCATCCCTCAGCCTCCTGAGGCAAAGGTCTCTGCCTATCTGACCTCTCCCTCACACTCAAGCCCACTCGTGCAAACGTACCATTGAAGTCACGCTCAGCCGAAGCACACAGGCAGCCGCCCGATGACCCAGTTTGGAAGCCTGCGCTATGTGGTATAATGAGTAGCTTTGTTATGAAATCAATGCTGAATTATTGTCCACGAGAGGATTAACAACCCTGCTGGGACACGAGTTCAGGGTATCGTTTGTACCGGTTTCTTTTGCTGGCTTATACACTCATTACACCAACCAGGCAGAAACACCATGGATTTTACAGGGCTCCATTTCTCTCCCGCAGGCAGTCTGATTCAAGCTTGGAATAAATAGCAGCTAATTATCTACCTCTTAAACGTTGCAGGATTTCTGAATTGCAAAATAAAATCTTTTTTTTTTTCCAGATAAAAGGAATTATGTAAAAGACGGCTATGTCAAATGTTCCTCCGCTCCTCAATATGACACCGCTGTGGTAGGATGGATGTTGGACAAAGACGAGACGGAGTATAGGAAGGAGATAGAGAGACCCGTCACATTGTGACCACTCAACAAGCTTTCCCTCAATGCCAGCAAGATGGAGGAGCTTGTGATTGACTTCAGGAAGGGTGGTGGTGTGCATGCCACAGTTGCTGAAGTAGACATGGTCCAGAGAATGAAATTGGTCCTTGATTATGTTGGCTGCTTTTCCAAGCAATGTGAAGGATAGATAGTCACGAAATGCTGAAGTAACTCAGCGGGACAGGCAGCATCTCTGGAGAGAAGGAATGGGTGATGTTTCGGGTCGAGACCTTTCTTCAGACTTTGAAGAATAGATGGAATCAATGGTGGGGAATCTGGTCTGTGCGGTGGACTGGGCTACAGTACGTCCACAAATCTCTGCAATTCTTGCCGTCTCGGGCCGAGCTTTTCTGGTTCCTTGGCATAAATATCCTGGACAAACCACATTGGCGCTCTGACAAGAAAGCAAACCAATGCCTCTACTTCAACAAAAGATGAAGAAGGTTCAACATGTTTCCAATTGACTCTCACCGACTTCTACAGATACACTGCAGAAAGCATCCTATCAGGATGCACGACAACTTGGTTTGGCAACAGCTCTGCCCAAGACGGCAAACCAGACCATGTAAAGAAACCACAGAAGGCTGGTTTCTACCAGAGATGTACACAAAAATACTGAAGTTACTCAGTGGATCAGGCAGCATCAATGGAGAAGATGGATAGGTGATGTTTTTTCGGGTGGTGACCCTTCTTCGGACTTAGTGGGGGAGGGCGAGGGGGAGTGGGACAGGAAGCAAGAAAATGTCTGCTGCCAAAAATAAATGAACTGCAGATGCTGGTTTATAATAAAGATAGACACCAAGTACTGGAGTAACTCAGCGGGTCTGGCAGCGTCACTGGAGAAATAGGACAGGTGACCTTTCTGGAGAAAACCTGACCAACTGAGTTACTCCAGCATCTTGTGTCTATGGGCTTTATTTTGGTGGCACCATGGATTTCGGTTTTGCATCATTATGATCTGATTACTTAATATTATCTACAAATTATTTATTGTATTATCGATTGTGGTATCTTTATCTGTATGTTATTGCATTAATGCATCTGTAAGGCTGCAGCAAGGAAGCATTTAATTGTCTAATCCTGGTGCATCTGACAATTAAACACCCTTGACTCGTGACTTTTGACTGTTGGGAATATGGAGCCTGCACCATAGTGGATGACCCATGTATGAGCCTTGAGAGAGGATAGGGCAGTGAATCCTTATCCAGTATCATTCCCCAGTAACTGGGATTGGTGCTTTAATGCTTGGGAACTGGGAGAGGAATTGTCACTCCAGTCCGTGCCTGCAGTAGCTAACTGATTGGGCTTGGTGTCCATGGTCGCCATGGAGACATAATGCAGCACTTCCTGGAAAGAAGAGGAGAGAGCGGGCCAGCTAATATATTAAATAATGAATTGCAGCAGGATCGTTGAACAATGGCTGACGCTTGGTGAAAACACAAAGGCTCCCATCTCCAGCTGAGTCTTGGGAAGATGAGACCCCAGTGGAGATGATTGGGTAATTCCCCCATTAATCACCACCCCTCCTCCCCTCCCCCATCCCCAACTCCCCCCTCCTGCCCCCCCCCCCCCCCCCCTCCATGAACGACTGCAGATGATTCTATGCACAGACTCACATAGAAGTATAGATTGGTAGATAGCACAGAAGGAACCATTCAACCCATCAAAGTCATGCTGGCTCCTTTAGAGAATTCCACTGCAGCTACAGTAAGCCCTGGTAGAGCCGGACCGGGGAACACTGTGGGCATTTCTAGGCACCATACCTCGGGAAGGATGTCCTCCAGGGAAGGCAATGTTGATTTGGGCGGCATGGTTGCTGCCTTGCAGTGTCTGGGACCCAGGTTCGATCCTGGCCACGGGTACTGTCTGTATGGCGAATGTACGCTCTCCCCGTGACCTGTGTGGCTTTTCTCCAGTTTCCTCCCACACTCCAAAGACGAACAGGTTTGCAGGTTAAATCTAAATTGCCTCTAATGTGTGCAGGATAGTGTAAGTGTGCGGGGATCGCTGGCCAAAGGGCCTGTTTCCACGCTGTACCTCTAAACTAAACTGCTGGACTGATTGGGTGCAATTGATCGAGGTCTACAAAGTGTTGACGCCTGAAAGAGTGGAGGAGAGAAATAATCTCCGCTGGAGAGGAGTCTGAGACTGGGAGCCAGTCCAAACTTTAAAGCCAAGGGTTCCGGAGTGAAGTGTAGAAGCATTCCTCCACATATGGGGAGTGACGGAAAGTTGGAACCCTCCTCCACACAGTGTCATGACGGCATTGTTGTAGGATCTTGCTGTGTGAACACTGGCTGCTCTACACAACTACAGTGACAACACCTCAAAAGCACTCCAGTGGTTGTCCTCCAGCTCTCTAAACATGAAACATGATGTTCTCTCTCCCTCTTCATTTGGGTGGGCGTGGGCATCTGCGTGCTTTGTGTGTGTGCGTGCATGTATGTGTGTGTTTTTGTGCATGTGTGCACATGTGTGTGTGTGTACTGTGAGGAGTTGGTGTGTACATGTGTTTGTGTTTGCGTGTGTTCCTGTTTGTATATGCATGGCCATGTGTGTGCGTGTGTGAATTTCCGTGTTTGTGTGTGAATGTGCATGTTCGTGTTGTGTTTGCACGTGTATCTGTGCGTGTGCATGTTGTGTTTGTGTTTGCATGTTCATCTGTGCGTCTGCATGTATGTTGATATGCGTGACTGTGGTGCGCTTGCTTTGCCACCGTGTAACAATGTCACAGAAAGGTACGCAGTTTACACCAACAACACAGACTCAGTGTGCAAACACTAGTGTCTCGTAAATAAACCATGACTTCTTTGGGGTACGTTTCATCTCAAAGCACTCATGGAGACAAAACACCTATGAAACATTTGTGGACGTTCAGAAATTCGCTTTAGAAATCCAACCTTGTCACTCTCCTTCTTTGAGGTGCGGACAAAGGTTGTGGGAAAATAATGTCGTGCGGAGGCTGCTGGACAGAGAACTGAAACGCTGGCGAATTTGTAAGCTGGCGGCAGCAAGTTGAGGGTCAGGCATAAACATTGCAGTGAAACACAGAATGATACCCAATGGTAATTCAGCCAGAAGCAAGTGTGAACCTAATCTGTGACCCACACATCACTGATTATTTCATTCTGCCGCAAACGAGAATGAGCTCAGGAGGTTTGGGGAATTTTATTAATTTGGGGGGGGGGAAGAAATGCAATTTGCAATAGCAAATGAGCTTGGCCTAAGGTTAAAATGGTCTTAACTAACAGCGGGGTAATTTAAATGAATGTCATTCTAAGGTCATCCTACAGCTGCTTAAGTTACACAGGGTGGCAGGTTTCCCCTCAGAGTGCCGTTGTCCTGTACAGTAAAGACCTGAGGTGGATCACGGTTATTTGAGGTATATCGTACTACTCCTTTGAGTACAGTCAGCGCATTATGGTAGGGAGAATCATTCTACCACAACTAGAGAGCAGTCTTGGACAACTATCTACCTCATCGGTGACCTTCAGCACCACTGGGCTGGTGAATGGTTCTTCTGTCGTGTGTCTTTAAGACCTGCAGCTCCGTTGAGGCGAGCCAGGCCAACGTGTCATTGACAAGGTCAATCAGACCTCATTCACCATTCGGTGGCCGGTGTTTGGGGCAACTGGTGACGATGTGCGCCATTGTCTGTGTTGGGTCCCCACACTCGCAGGTGGCGCTGTCCACGAGGCCCCACCTCTTCATCGCTACTCCATAGCGTCCGACTCCTGTCCTCAAGCGGTAGAGGGTTGTCCACTGTTTTCGGGGGGCAGGTCCTGGCCAGGGACGTCCATGGGGTCATCGATGTAATGGTGTAGCCTAGATGGTTCCGCTGACTTCCACTGGTCTCTACACCTCGTCTTGACCCAGGCGGCCTTGGAAGCGTCAGCCGGTGAGATATCTGTGGGGAGCGAGACTCCCACCTGACCTAAGGTTCCCAGCTCAGTCTGGGATCCCTGAGAGGTGAAGGCGTGTGGTGTCGGGGGTGGAAAGTGACTTTGGTGAAGACCCCGTCCTGAGTGCTGGTGAATAATGCTGACCAGCTATCAACCCTTGCCCTCCCTAATATAAGTATCAATCATAACCCATTTAACCATGTTCTTAACCCCATTTCCCTTTTATCCCCACTACCTCTTTCAAGATGTTTCAAGAAAGAGTTAGATTTAGCTCTTTGGGCTAACGGAATAAAGGGATATGGGGAAAAAGCAGGAACGGGATCATTTTGGATGATCAGCCAAGATCATATTGAATGGCGGTGCAGGCTCGAAGGGCTGAATGGCCAACTCCTGCACCTTTTCTCTATGTTTCTAACTCCTTCCCCCATCCCTTCCCTCCAGCTTTACATTATATTCCTCCTCTCTCCTTATCTGACACCCTTTTGTTCCTTTTGCACCCCTAACCTTTGTCGTTACTCCACCCATCTAATAATCGACCCCCCTACAACTATCGCTTTGATCTCCCCTACCTATCTTTATTTGTCACACCCCCCCACCCTATCAGTCTGCAGAAGGAACGGGACCTTTCGTGAAATGTTCTCTGTCCGTTTCCCTCCACAGATGCTGACTGAACCTAGAGTTGTCAGAGCCCCAGTGTCAACGCTGTCTGTACGGAGTTTGTACATTCTCCCTGTGACCACGAGGGTTTTCTCGGGATCTCCGGGAGCTCCGGTTTCCTCCAGAAACAACAGTTTCCTCCAAAGATGTACAGGTTTGTTGGTTAATTGGCTTCAGTGAAATTATAAATTGTCCCGAGTGTGCAGGACACTGCTAGTGTACGGGGTGATCGCTGGTCGGCACAGACTCGGTGAGCGAAGGGCCTGTTTCTGCGCAGTTTCTGTAATGTCTACAGTTATGCTCTAAAGTACCTCCAGCACTTTATATTTTACTCAATATTCTAACATCCGCAGTCTTTTATGTCCCTTTAACATATTTGCATCCTTTCTCATAATCCTGCTTCTTCCTTGGAGGTTCATGTTCATAAGTGATAATAGCACAATGAGGCCATTCAGAGAATATAGCCTACTCTGCCATTCAGTCATGGCTGATATATCCCTCCCCTCTTAACCCTATTCTCCTGCCTTCTCCCCATTACCCCAAGCACCCCTAAGCCCCATGCCACTCATCAGGAAGGGGGGGGGGGTCCAGTATATGTGCGGGGAAGGGATTGTATGAAGCTCCTCACCTCTCCAATGAAGGCAAGGCCAAGTGATATCACCAGAGGTATCTACCCACCATGGCAATGACATCACACATGGGCTGGTCACATGACCTCCCTGCGATGGATGCGGTGTTGGTGCCCTGGGGTCAACCTGGATAGAGTGGATGAGGAGAGCGGGAGAATCTAGGACCAGAGGCCACAGTTTTAGATTTAAAGGACGTTCCTTTCGGATGGAGATGAGGAGGAATTTCTTTAGTCAGAGGGTGGTGAATCTGTGGAATTCATTGCCACAAAGTGGGTGGTGGAGGCCAGGCCAATGGATATTTTTAAGGCAGAGACTGATAGATTCTTGATTAGTACGGGTGCCAGGAGTTAACAGGGAGAAGGCAGGAGAATGGGGGAAGGAGGGAGAGATAGATCAGCCATGATTGAATGGTGGAGTAGACTTGATGGGCTGAATGGCTCAATTCTGCTCCTAACACTTATGGACCTGTCAAACCCAGCAGGGGATCGGCAGGCTGGGCAAACATGCCAAGTAGTGCAAGGCAGTAGCCGCAACCCACCAGCATGTGGTGGCAGAGACCATTGAGTCGTTCATGCATTGGGTTGGAGCACATTCGTTCATTGAAGTAGCACTTGGCACCATGACAACACCCTGTTGCAATCGTGCATTATTTTGAAAAGTATCCATTGCTTTAAGCATTTTAAAACTTCTCTGAGACTGTATCAGATCGCATGCTGGGGATTTCTGAAGTAGTATAAATCACAACAGATTCATATTCAGTTGACGACAAGTGGCGTTTGTGTTCAGTACGCAGCACGAGCAGGTCCTTCCCTGAGAAATAGCATCCAGCGCTTCATTCATTTTGGAAAAAGGAGCCAAAACTCTTAATCAACGGCCGATAAACAAAGTGCCAACAAGCTGCAGGTCAGGCAGCATCTGGAGAGGGAACGGACAGATGATGTTTCAGATTGGGACCCTTCTTCGGACTGATGGAGTAGGGGGGACAAAACTGGAAAAGAGAGTTGAGGGCAACCCATAGGTGGAGCAGAAGAAAGGTCTCGACCCGAAACGTCACCTATTCCTTTTCTCCGGAGATGCTGTCTGACCCGCTGGGTTACTCCATCTTTCTGTGTCTATCTTAAGTGATAGGTGGATACACAGGAAGAGGGAGGGGGGGAATTAGCAGATTAAATTATAAAATCCAGAGGTGAAAAGGAACCAAAAGTGCGTCAGAGACGGAAAGGAGTAAAATGTGAAGCCAGGGGGAGGGATATAGGTGTAAGCAAACGGGAGGAGGAGAAAGAGGGGGTTTAAATGGGGAATGTGAGACTTAGGGATGAGGTAAGTGTATGGAGGAGCAAAAAGGAGCGGGGAGATTGGGGTGGTGGGATATGGTGGGACAAATAAATACGTAGGGAGAGACGGGATATTACTTGAAATTGGATTTAATTATGAAAAGCAAGCATATGCTCATATAACTACTACATACAGAATTCTTTTTACTCAAAAATTGCTGGTGTCACCATTTTAATAACGTGGATTGCCAAGAGTGAGTTAAATTAAAATTTTGGTCTTTTTATCTTTGAATCTGGATTTAATTTCACTTTTATGAAGGTTATTCTAAAAATAGCTCCGTTAATAAAATTGTGAAGTAGTTATGAACTGCGAGCATGTGGTTATATAAGAACATACAACGATTTGGGATAAAACCTTAAAAATAATGACATTACCAGCCGAGATTAAAATCAGATCCAGGGACATCTAAGAGAGTTTGAGGAATTTGAAACACTTGATAAAATTAATTTCCTTGGTGGTATATTTTAATAAAGAACATATGAAATGCAATAAAACCACCAGAGTGATGCAGCATAGAAACAGGCCATCAGTCCTGAACTGCATTGACGTGCAGAGGGATCTTGGGGTCCACGTCCATAACTCCCTGAACATGGTGACACAAGTAGATAAAGTGGTGAAGAAGGCATACGGTATAAACACAAAATGCTGGGGTAACTCAGCAGGACAGGCGGCATCTCTGGATAGATAGAATGGGTGACGTTTCGGGTCGAGACCCTTCTTCAGACTGAATTTTGTGTCTGCACCACATGCCTTCTTTACCACTTTATCTACTTGAGTCACCACTTTCAGGGAGTTATGGACTTGGGTCCCAAGATCCCTCTGTACATCAATGCAGTTATGGGTCGAGGGCCTGTTTCCATGCTGCGTTACTCTACGACTTTAAATTTTGGGTTGCATAAGCCAGGTGGCTTTTTTGCATTTCAATATGGTCTTTATTAAAAAATACCACCAAGGAAAATAATGTTATCAATTGTTTCAAATGTTTCAGACTGAGGGGTCTCGACCCGAAACGTCACCCATTCCTTTTGGCTCCAGAGATGCTGCCTATCCCGCTGAGTTACTCCGTTTGCTTTCTTGTGTTTGCTTTCATTGGTATAAGAGTCAAGAAGTCATGAATGCAGCTGCATAGAACATTGGTTAGGCCGCATTTGAAGTACTGAGTGCAGTTCTGATCGTCCCATTACAGGAAGGATGTGGGGACTTTGGAAAGGGTGCAGAATAGGTTTAGCAGAATGATACCTCGTTCAGAGGGTAAAAGCTACGAGAAGAGGTTAGAATGACTTGAATTGTTTTCTCTGGAACTCGGGAGACTGAGAAAAGACCAGATAGAAGTGTATAAAATTATGGCAGGAATAGATCATAGTCAAAGATGGTGGCAAAGGCAGGCGACTCTTTGTGTGGTGGCCCCAGAAGAGAATCTGTTATCAAACATTACAATCTCCCTACTCTTTAATACTCTTTATTTCACTATACACTGTGGACGGCTTGATTGTAACCACGTATATAGTCTTTTCTTTGACTGGATAGTAATCAACATAAAGCTTTTCATTGTATCTCGGTACACGTGACAATAGTAAACTAAACTAAACTAAACTCGATGGCGTTGACAATCAGAACTTGTTTTCCAGGATGGAATTTTCAAATATGAGACCGCATAGCTTTAAAGTGGGAGCAGCTGAGTTTGAAGGAGATGTGTGGGGCAAGTTTTTTACACAGACAGTGGTGAGTGCCTGGAACGTGCTGCCAGGGTTGGTGATGGAGGCAGATAAGATAGTAGCATTTAAGCGGCTTCTGGATAGGCACATGGATTTGCAGAGGTTGGAAGGATATGGATCATGTGCAGGCAGTTAAGAGTTTGCCTGGGCATCCTGTTGGGCACAGACATTGTGGGGCCTGTTTGTGTGCTGTACTGTTCTATGTTATATATCTGTAGTGCAGTCCAAGATAACGGGTGGGAAAAACGTAGCAGGTCTGGAGTCAGAGAAGGTTGCCCACTCTCCCCTGTCTTGTTTATGTGCTGTGTAGAACCCTTTGACAAATCCATCAAGATGGATAAGATCATGAGAGGGTGATGGTGTCAGGCAGTGTGGGCACTCAGATCAAGGCCTCCATGTAGATGGACAAAATTGCCGTCTTCTGCTCGGTCCTGAGGTTGATCAGCGCTTGTATCCAGTTTGACGGCATCAGGATCCAACTTGCTTTTTGTCCTGTGGTAGTGTGTATCCTGTCAGTTTCCTGAAACTGTGAGCAGACGTTACCTCTCCTAGATATTGGTGGAGTAGCTGCAGCTGTACGGAGGAACCTGGAGTGAATGGCTTTGCATTGCATTTTCCTTCAGAATATTGTTATTTAGTTTTTAGTGTTTAGAGATACAGCCTGGAAACACACCTTTTGGCCGACCAAGCCCGTGCCGACCAACGATCCCCGTACACTTGTTCCATCCCACTAGGGACAATTAACAGAACCTGCACATCTTTGTAATATGACTGAAACCTGAGCACCTGGAGAAAACCCACGCAGTCACGGGAAGAACGTGCAAACTCCACACAGACAGTCAGGATTGAACCCAGGTCTCTGGCAGTATAAGGCAGCAACTCTACTACTGCGCCACTGTGCTGCCCTATTCAGAATATTATTGTTGCTGACAATGGTCAAAGTATGGAAATAGATTTTGAGAAAGATGCCATGCTTGGAAAGAGTGCAGAGAAGATTTACAAGTTTGTTGCAATGACTCAAGGTCTAATTAGAGGTTAGGCAGGCTCGGACTTCAGTCCTTGGAGCTCAGGAGGCTGAGGGGTGATCTATAAATGTTTATAAAATCATGAGGGGAATGTATGACTCCAGGAGTTCTCACGCTGTCTTTAAATAAGAGACTGGGTGTGTGGCAGTACCTCCAGTGTAGACAGTGCAGGTTACCACACTGTGAGAGGGATGTGACAGCCCTGGAGAGGTGCCAGGGAGGTTCTCAAGCACATTGCCAGTGAATTATAATTCTGAGTGAAAACACTGACTAGGCTGGGGATATTTTCTTTGGAACGGCCGAGGCTGAAGGGAGATTTAATCGAGGTGCATAAACCACGAAAGTTCAGGCAGGGGGACGTGAAGAATTTCCTTGTCTTGGCCGTGGGGCCAACAACCAGGAGGTCATTTTGGAGCAAGAGGGAGATGGAGGGAGAAGAATTGCTGGTGGAATCTGGAACTCAGTGCCTGACAACACAGCGCAGTTAACACATAACAGTTCACCACACTTAACAGTATCTGATAAATACAGATTGATTGTAGCCATGTGTAGCCTCTCCGCTAACTGGATAGCACACGGATAAACAAAATGTCCACTGTACCATGGTCCATGTGACAATAAATTAAACTAAACTAAAATAATTGACGTTATTATTGGATGAAATTTGATTGAATAAAATATACAGCATGGAAACAGGCCCTTCGGCCCATCGAGCCCACACCGACCATTTATCACCCGTTCGCACTGGCATTCCAAAGATAGACATAAAATGCTGGAGTAACTCAGCGGGCCAGGCAGCTGAGGGAAGTGAAGGAATGGGTGACGTTTCAGGTCGAGACCCTTCTTCAGACTGAGAGTCAGGGGGAGAGGGAAACTAGAGATATGGAATCCCACTCTCTCATCTATCCCCTACACACTAGGGGCAATTTAAAGAGACCAATTTGCCTACAAATCCGCATGTCTTTGGCATGAGGAGCACCCACACCTGGATACCCACATGGAAACAGGGAAAAGGTCCAAACTCCACGCAGTCAGCACCCAAGGGTCTTGAACCGGGGTCTTTGGCACTGAGGTGGCGGCTCTACCAGCCACTGCTACTTGAGTTAATTATGCAATGTACCGATTCTAACTACTTAATATTAATAACTCCCGCAATGCCCAGTGTCAATCCACCGTCAATACACCTCACGTGCATCGACACAGTCTCAGGCACATTGTAAAAATATGAATTATTCACGTGTGTGGATAGTTACAAATCACAAGTGCTTTTACTCAACCGCCATATTCCATAAAGACAATTATTTAACACACTGTGCAAGGGCAGTCGTTTCTGCAGCTTAATATTTGCATAATACATGAGCATGATTGACAGTGCATTTCAAGCCCTTATTCCAGTCAATTAACGTTATAAAAATCAGGCATGGAGTTGTAGGAATGGTTCACACTAGACACTAGGCTTACTCTCTCTCAATCACTAGCCTGGATAGCTGACCATTAATTTCTCAAATTTTAGATAACTAAAGAACAAACACCATCCTCCTCCCCCCCCCCCCCCCCCCCCCCCCACTGCCCCTCTCGCCCCCCCTGTCCCCCCCCCATCCTCCTTTCCCCCCTCTCTTCCCCATACCCCACTGGATGTGCACCCATTTCTCCCTTTCCCCTCCCCCCATTTCTCCCTTTCCCTTTCCCCTCCCCCATTTCTCCCTTTCCCCCAGTCCCCCTTCCACCCATATTCCTTCCTTTGGCTTCAGATTTCGTGCCTCTTCTACCCTTAGCTCCTCATCCCACGGTGTTTGTCTTTTCATCTCTGGCTTTCGTCCAACCATCCATCCCCCCTCACTTGTATCCCACCTATCACTTGCCAGACTGTGTTCTGCCCCCAGAAGAGATCCAGCTTTCTCCCTTCTGCGGGAAGGCCTGGGTGGCGTTGCAGGTCGAGACCCTTCTTCAGACTGATGTCAGGGGAGAGGGAGATAAGTAAGTAAGGAAGTGTAAGGTGTGAAAACAAGACAAAGGGGATGGTGATCAAGGAAAATGTAGAATAGATCATTGTTAGCTGGGAGAAGGTAACAACAAAGCAAACAGATAAAATGTAGTCAGAGACAGTCAAACTGTTCAGAGAACGGGGAAGAAGGAAGGATGGAGAGAGAGGGAAAGCAAGGGTTACTTGAAGTTAGAGAAGTCAATGTTTATACTGCTGGGATGTAAGCTGTCCAAGCGAACTGTGAGTTCTTAAAGTAACCTCATTGTCTGACAATGTTTGGGCTGCAGTTGCAGGCGCCATAGAAATACACGTCTAACTTTATTGTATTCCACTTGAGCAACTTACAATGGCATCAACTCGAGTCTGAAGAAGGGACCCTGCCCGAAACGCCAGCTCTCCGTGTTCTCCACAGATGTTGCCCGATCCGCTGAGTTACTCCAGCGCTCTGTATCTTTTTTTTTTTGTAAACCAGCATCTGTAGTTCCTTGTGTCTATTCCCATCTAGAATTCTCCAAGTCCAACCGAGACCACCCTGCACCGCCCCACTCGTTCACCCACCCTTTACCTGGACCCCAGCATCCACACATTCCACCCATCATATCCCACACAACCCGTCTGTCCCAGAGAGTTCTGGTTTTGTCAGGTAATATCCCGATTAATTATGACTGCCTTTGTACCTTTAGCGTGGAGATTGTTTAATTACAGTGGTTTCCCATGGTGGGGGTGGGGGGTGGGGGAGGTGAAGGGTGTGCCTGTCTGTCCAGGGGGCAATTTCATGCAAACATCTGCCTTTGAGGTAAAGCACACGAAATGAAGATTAAAAGGAAAGATCCCTGTACTCTTTTTTAAATACCTATTTACACACTTTTCTCTCGTCGTGTGGAATATTACAGGCAGCTCGATGCCTGACATAGACGAGAAACACAACAAAACATACGAACATGCACATTCCACCACGCCAGGTTGTTCCAGACGATAAAGTCTCACCTTTGTGGAAGGTGCCCTATAGTTTACATCCTGAGGACTATAAAAGAGCTGCTTTGTGAATGGTTTACGACGAGGGCTGCAAAATGTTGGCCTCTGAATGAAGTCGGGTCTCTTGCCCACCCTTTTAAGTCTTGCTCAGAAACCAAAAGGATGTGAGAGCTGGTCTCCACGCTCCGCCCCTCCAACTTCACACATAATCAGGAGAACACAGAATCGCTCCGAGCCAGCAGCAAGGGAAGATCAAAGGGACAATTATAATTCACCACCCTCTGCATGTGTTGTGTGCCCAAGTGTATGTACGGTGGCCAGTATTAACTGGTGTGCCCAAGTGTATTTTTCCATGGGTGGAAATGTCAAAGACTAGGGATCATTGCTCCAAAAGATAGGTGGGTAAAGTTTAAACGAGATGCACAGGGCAAATATTTTTTTACATAGGGGATGGTGGGTGCCTGGAACCTGCTGCCAGGGATGGCGGTGGTAGCAGATAAAATAGATGCTTTGAAGAGGCTTTTGGATAATCCTAGAGTTACAGAGTTTAGTTTCGAATTTAGTTTAGAGATACAGTGTGGAAACAGGTCCTTCGACCCACTGAGTCCATGCTCAACATCCATCACCCATACACTAGTGTGCTCCGGTTTCCTCCCACACTCCAAAGACGTACAGGTTGGTAGGCCTCTTGGCTTGGTAAAATTGTAAATTGTCCCTAGTGTGTATAGGATAGTGCTAGAGTGTGAGGATGACTGGTTGGAGCGGACTCGGTGGGCCGAAGGGTCTGTTTCTGAGCTGTATTTCTAACCTAAATGAAACTGAATCTCCGCCTGAAATGGAAAATCTGTTATTCTGAAACTCTTCACTAGTTCCCCCCTCCCCCCACCCCCGCCCCAACTGCCCTCCAACCCCCCTCCCCCTCCTCCAACCCACGTCCCCCCCTCCAACCCACCTCCCCCCTCCAACCCACCTCCCCCCCCAACCCACCCTCCTCCTCCCCCCCAACCCGCCCACCTCCCTCCCCCCCCACCCCCCCCCCCACCCCCCCCCCCCCCCCCCACCCCCCCCCCACCCCCCCCCCCCCACCCCCCCCCCCCCCCCCCCCCCCCCCCCCACCCCCCCCCCCACCCCCCCCCCCCCCCCCCCCCCCCCCCCCCCCCCCCCCCCCCCCCCCCCCCCCCCCCCCCCCCCCCCCCCCCCCCCCCCTCCCCCCCCCCCCCCCCCCCCCCCACCCCCCCCCCCCCCTCCCCCCCCCCCCCCCCCCCCCCCCCCCACCCCCCCCCCCCCCCCCCCCCCCCGCCCCCCACCCCCCCCCCCCCCCACCCCCCCCCCCCCCCCCACCCCCCCCCCCCCCCCCCCCCCCCCCCCCCCCCCCCACCCCACCCCCCCCCCCCCCACCCCCCCCCCCCCCCCACCCTCCCCCCCCCACCCACCCCCCCCCCCCCCCCACCCCCCCCCCCCTCCTCCACCCACCCCCCCCCCAACCCACCTCCCCCCCCCACCCACCTCCCCCCCCCAACCCACCTTCCTCCCCCCCCCCAACCCCCCACCTCCCTCCCCCCCACCCCCCCCCCACCCCACCTCCCCCCCCCCAACCCCCCCCCCCCCCCCCCCCACCTCCCCCCCCCAACCCACCTCCCCCCCCCACCCACCCTCCCCCCCCACACCCGCCCCCCCCCCCCCCCCCCCCCCCCCCCCACCCCGCCCTCCCCCCGCCACCCCGCCCCCCCCACCCCACCCCCCCCACCCACTCCCCCCACCCACCCCCCCCCCCCCCCCACCCACCCCCCACCCACCCCCCCCCCCCACCCACCCCCCCCCCCCCCACCCACCCCCCCCCACCCCCACCACCCCCTCCACCCCCCCACCCACCTCCCCCACCCCCCACCCACCTCCCCCCCTCCACCCCACCTCCCCCCCCCCACCCCCACTTCCCCTCCAACCCACTTCCCCCCCAACCCACCTCCCTCCCCCCCCCAACCCACCTCCCTCCCCCCCCCAACCCACCTCCCTCCCCCCCCAACCCAATCCCCCACCCCCTCACTAAATCAAGCACCCCTTGGGTAAGCATAAAGGAGAAAGCAAAAGGCAAACAAATCTTTAAAAAAGGCCGTTTTCTCCAGTGTGCTTATTTGCTGGAGCATTATAATCAGCATCTGGTTAACGACAAATCTACTCATGTCCCATGTTGGGGCTGAATTAGGCTAACTCTAACCAATTTGTAATCTGATATTATCTGCCATTAGTCGAACAACAGATGCTTTAAAAATTACACCAGCTTTATTGGCTCAGTGGGTTCCACTATTTAATTGCCACAATAAATAAGATTTGGTTGCTCTCATTAAGTGGCTAGTTGTTACAGTGAGCTGTGTGTGTGCCTGATCACATCCACTGGTCGAGAAGGGGAAATGCCCAGTCTGCAGATTATCCCCAGACATGTTTACTGTGTTCCATTGCGCAAACCAGCCTCCGCCCTCCCCCTCAACGACTCTACATCACACTGGCTCGGGAAAGCAGCCAACTTCATCAAGGATCATTCACACCCCGGTCATTCCCTCTCCCATTCTTCCATCGGGCAGAAGATTCAAAAGCATGAAATCATGTTTTTCCACCAGCTTCAAGAACAGTTTCAGATTACGGAATTGACCGCTCATATGCTAAGGATGAATTTCCAATCTTCCAATCTACCTTGTTGTTGCCCTTACACTTTTTAGAATCTGCACTTTCCCTGTAGCTGTAACACTAAATTCTGCATTCTGTTTAAATTTTCTCTTTTTCACTCATTGTGGTGTGATCTCTCTGTAGCAAAACAAAGTTTTTCACTGTATCTCAGTGCACATGACAAGAATAAGTCATAAGTCAATTTAGTTTAGTTTAGAGATACAGCGTGGAAACAAGTCCCATCGGCCCATCGAGTCCACGCTAGTTCTATGTAGGAAGGAACTGCAGATGCTGGTGTAAACAGAAGATAGAAGGGTCACGACCCGAAACGTCACCCATTTCTTCTCTCCAGGGATGCTGCCTGTCCCACTGAGATACTCCAGCTTTTTGTGTCACATTAGTTCTATGTTATCCCTCTTTCCCTACACATTAGGTGTAATTTACAGAGGGTAATTAACCTACGAAGGCACACATATATGGGATGTGGGAGGAAACCGTAGTACCCCGAGGAAACCAATGTGATACAGGGAGAACATGCAAACTCCACAGAGACAGCACCTGACATCAGGATCAAACCCAGGTCTCAGCTGCTGTGAGGCAGCAGCTCCACCAGTTGTGTCAGTGTGCTGCCCACAATATCAAATGCCGACTAACCAAAATGTCCACAAAATGCATTAGTGAAATGTATAACAGAGCCTGGATTTAATCGGTACCAATGTGTAGATTCTGTAAATGTCCAGCCAGTTCTGTTTGATCCAAAGAATTTACAATTTCCAGATGTTCTCTTTAAAGTATTCACACTGCATTGCACTCAGCTGGAACATCTGTCCATCCTCCATTGATTTGGAACGAAGGCTGTTAATGTATAAACGTCCGTGTGAATGAATACCTTCACATGAGTAGAATGAGTAGAATTTGGCCATTCGGCCCATCAAGTCTATGCCGCCATTCAATCATGGCTGATCCATCTCTCCCTCCTAACCCCATTTCCTGCTTTCTCCCCATAACCTCTGATATTTGTACTAATCAAAAATCTATCTATCTCTAGCTTAAAAATATTCAACGACTTGGTCACTATAAGAATTATTCTGTGGCAAATAATTCCTCAGATTCACCACCATCTGACTAAAGAAATTTCTCCTCATCTCCTTCCTAAAAGAACATCCATTAATTCTGAGGCCATGACCTCTAGTCCTAGACTCTCGCACTAGTGGAAACATCCTCTCCACATCCGCTCCATCCAAGCCTTTCACTATTCTGTATGTTTCAATGAGGTCCCCTCAATGATGTTGGCTGAATGTAGTCAAGGAGAGCGGAGAGAACTGGCCTGTTCTTCCTCAAAACAGTCCCATGGGATCATTCCCATCCACTCAAGGACAGACAGAGCATGTGTTTAGATTCCTTTATCTACAAATAAACTCCACCTGCCTGTTGCCTCCTGTGAAAGTTTGTTTTCTTTGTTGACAACTGTGCTTGCCATGAAATGGACACACTATTCTCAGAGATAAACACATAAAGCACCCGGAGGAAACACACACGGTCATAGGGAGAACGTGCAAACTCCACACAGACAGGATCCTGAGGTCAGGATCGACCCCGAGTCTCTGGCGCTGCGAGACAGCAGCTGCACCACCATGCCGCCCCAAACCAGAACCACACTTGGTCAGCTACACTGAGCAGGCCAGGCCAATCGCTTGCCCGACATCAGGCCCCTGAAACGGATCCGCTGCTCCCGGTTCCGTCATGGCAAGCGATCACCAGGTGGACAGGAGATAAGATTCAAGATAGACACAAAATGCTGGAGTAACTGTGGTCAGGCAGCATCTCTGGAGAAAAGGAATAGGTGACGTTTCAGGTCGAGACCCTTCTCAGAATGAGAGTCAGGGGAAAGGGAAACTAGGGACATACATGGTAATCTAGAGAGATATAGAACAAATTAATGAAAGATATGCAAAAAAGTAACAATGATAGAGGAGACAGGCCATTGCTAGCTCTAGCTGTATTCTAGGTGAAAATGAATTACAGACAATGAGACTCAACAAGATGACTTTGAAGTTAGTGCAACGACGTGGGCGGGGGAGGAACGGACAGAGAGGGTTGTTCTGGACCAGCCGTCTTCAGTGGAGCATTCCTCACACCCCAGCCAGGGAGCTGCCAGGATTCAGATGGAGTGCGGGGAATCGATCTTAATTAAAACAATGCACAGAGATTGCCACAACTGCGGCTCTGACTGCTGGTGAAGCGCAGAGCTGGTGAATTATGTGAACCCGCGGTTTGTTAGTTAGTCAATCACAGTTCCATGACCTTGAAAGCTGATTCACATTGTTTGCACGCTTGATGAAGAGGTTCGTTTGGTTACTAACTGGAAGCCAGAATGTAGCCTGTGTCTTTCTTTAAAAGGAATATGCAGGAAAGAACATCAACAGACAAGAGCTTAATAAACTGCGGCAATTAAGTCAGGAAGGCTACAAAATGCCGGCACTTTTACAGTCTCCATTGTTTATTTCATGTATAGTAAAATAGTATTCCTTTAAATGGAATTATTTGTCACATGTACCGAGTGACTTACTTACTTACTTGCTGTCTATTCTGCCTCCTGGCATGTAGGGCAGCAACGAAGGTCCTCCACTCAATAGTGTTGATTCCTTCAGTTGCTGTTTCCGTAACATATGTGTTTTACGAGACAGGGTTGTTAGCCGTGTGTTCAACCTCCAACCTGGAGGACCAGTGGATCGTTCTTCGTCTCGCCTCTACCCTTCGACCTGTCCAGCATGGGAGACCCTAACAGGAGACGAATCTCCCGCTGGCAAAGCTCTAGGGGTCACTGAGACACACAAGCTCCCCGACCACGACAAGGTTGCAATCCAATCCGAGTGTACCTCTGAGGTACAATGAAATCCATTCTTGTATACAGTTCAGTACAAGTATCACTATACATAATCATTTAGAGACATCTTAGGTAAGCATCTCATATACAGTACAAGTGTATAGGAGTTGTACACTGAGACAGTCTACAGTGTCGCCAGTTTGGCAGCATTTTCAAGTCCAAGTTGTTGTAAGTGCAGGGTTCTTGACCTGACTGTGAAGGCCGTTGTCTTTCTGAAAGCCTTTGAAGAGAAAGTAAGCTCTGATGAGATGCTTACACACACACACAGACACACACACACACACACACACACACACACACACACACACACACACACACACACACACGCACACACACGCGCACACACGCGCACACACACACACGCGCACACACGCGCACGCATACACACGCGCATACACACACACACAATGTCAATGAATATTTTCACCATCATGCTGAACATTTCCATCACAGAAAGGCACGGCACAGCAGGAGACCATTTGGCCCATCATTGAACATCATTGAACATAGAACAGTACAGTAAGGAAGAAGGGTCTCGACCCGAAACATCACCCATTCCTTCTCTCCAGAGATGCTGCCTGTCCCGCTGAGTTACTCCAGCAATTTGTGTCTATCTTCGGTTTAAACCAGCATCTGCAGTTCTTTCCTATACATAGAACAGTACAGACAGGAACAGATCCTTCAGCCCAGTAAGTCTGTGTCGAACATGATGTCAAAATAAACCTTCTGTCTGCATCCGATCTATATCCCTCCATTCCCTGCTTATTCATATCTTTATCCAGAAGCCTCTTAAACACTAATATTGTTTCAGCTTCCACAACCTTACAAATTCTTCCACAAATTACTTTAATTCTGGGAGCATCTTGTACAGTTCCTGTTTAAAATATACACCTTCTTATTTATGGTCCCTACAGCTTGAGTACCGGGGTGGGGGTGGGGGGGGGGAGCAATGATGTGTTGCACAGGAGAATTCTCTCTTGCTTCAAAGATATACAATGAAAACCGGCTCTTCAGTCCATCTAGTCCACCTAGGTTGATCGATCACCCGTTCACATTAGTTCTGTGCTATCCCACTTCTGCATCCACTCCCTACACACGAGGGGGAATTAAAGAGGCCAATTAACCTACAAATCCCCACGTCTTAGGGAAACTGGAGAACTCGGAGAAAACCCAGCCAGTCACAGAGAGAATGTGAAAACTCCACACTGACCATCGCCCGAAGTCAGGCTCGAACCTGGGTCTTTGGCGCTGTGAGGCAGCAGCTCTACCAGCTGTGCCTCCCCTTGCTTTAAACACGGGCAGCAGGTGTACCAAGATTGACATCCTTCATAAATCTTCAGGGCACCATCAGAATATAAATGGTTGTGCGTTAAAAAAAAATGCTGAACCCTTTGGTATGTGTAGACCAGTTATAAATACCTGCACATGTTTAAATCATTGCATTTGTCGTTGTGGTATGAAAAGCGCCTGAGATATTGTGAGCCGTGTGCGTTTGTGCAGTGTTTATATTCTGGGTGGGTTTTATTTAATATAGAGAGAGAGAGAGAGAGAGAATTCAGGTTGATTTGTGTCACTGGATAAGCTCTTGTGCTCTGCATCCCTAATGATGTGTGTGTGTGTGTGTGAATATGCAATAAATTAGCATTAATTGAGAATCAGTAAAGTGCTATCAGTTTGGCACCACATCACCAGGGTCCATAGAATAGCTGGCATTTGTCTGAGCCAGTTGCATAGCAACAGAGACTGCAGCTAATAAAGCTGCTGCTAACACACTGATTAGAGATACATCTCTGGTTCTCCTCCCACATCTGAATGCATAAATGGGAATAACAAGCCGCTGTAGGAAGAGCGCTCCTTTCCTCGGGATTAGGGAGACATTTGCAAACTGCACAGCACGGCTCGTATGCAGCAGTATAGATGGCCTTGCTCCCTACAAGTCCCCTGTCAGTGTGCGCAAAGCGAAAATGCATCAGATTGCAGGCCGGGTCTACCCCTGGATCGGCTGCACTGTGGTACAGCCCTGACAGGCCGTGGACTCGAACCAATGCACAGGGTGCATTTCTCCCCGACCATTGGAGGGCTGCTTTACACGTGGTGCAATTTCAGGAATGCAAATAATTGTGGCACTTCTCCCCTCCCCTACTCTGGCTGGGCAGCGAGGAATGGTGCAGAGAGCGGGGAGAAGGTAAGGGCTGGCTGGGAAGGAGGGGGGCTTAAACGGGGGACGTGCAGCCTTGCAGTGGTGTACGCACGGAGAGGAGATTGGGGGGGGGTGTATAAAGCAGCTGCATGCATGCTGCAGCAGAGCTATGCATTGCTGCACCAATTATTCTGTGGTCGTGTGGCAGTTCTGGTTTTGATGCTGTCTGACCCGAAACGTCACCCATTCCTTCCTTCCTGTCCCGTCTGAGTTCCTCCAGCATCTTGTGTCTGTCTTCTGGTTTAATGTTTGCTTGGTTAAAGGCAGGTGCCCTCCCCCCCACATCCAGTGCAGCGGGGAGCTGTCACATTGCCGCGGGCGACTTCATCTCCAGGTGAATTATGTGTGTAGACAAACATACGGTTAATCTAGGAGCGAGTGGTGTGTGGGCATTGTCACCCTTGCCGTGGGGGATATCTGGTTCATTGTAGGAGTCTGTGTTTCCACATTTGCCCCTGTTCCAGCGGCTGCCGCACAAACACGGGCGGTTTCATTGTTATCGACATGCCCCCTGGTTGCCTTTTAATTACGCCCACAAGGGCCGGGGTGTGGGGCAACAGCCCCGTGTAACAGGGAAACAATCAGTGTGGCATTCTTAAACTGCTATTAGTTTTTCATTTGCAAGGGACCCTGCCTTCTGGGACCTCCTCTGGGGCTGTGCGTGTTTGAAATAGTTAATGAAATAAATGTCTGGTTAGACAAGACATAGCCGGAGCGAGAAACTTCTGCTACACCCTTACTTGATAGGTGTGTTTATGTGTGTCAGTGTGAAGGGAAAATACTTGGACGCACTGCAATTAAATATCTGCACCCAAGGCTTGGAACTTTACCGAACAAGGATGGATATTTGAGATCTGCCTGCTCTTTACACAGTGGGCCTTGTCATAATATAAAGAGACATTTGTAAATAAAGATTAAGTAATGACTTTTATTTCATATTAATATTTTGTGTTAAGACTGTGGCCAAAGAGATGCAACAATGTCTAAGGAGCTTTTTGGTTTTGTAAAAATGTTATAGTTTGGGATCATGAGTAATTTGAGAGAAAAAAAATCATTTTCATAGTGAAGAAACATTTTATTAACTATTTGGTAATTAATTGAAATCTCTCTACCAGTTTTGTGTGTGTGTGTGGTTTAGAATTCTCTAATGCAGTTGCTTCTGAGTTGGTTCAACTAATTATGTGGTCAGTGGATTAATCGATGGGCTGGAAGAGTTTGGCCTTGCGTAAAGGAAGCTGTAAGTGAGGTCTCATCGATGCTCCCATGACCAGTTTATTGATTTGACAGTGAACAGATTTGAGTGGCTGTCTCACCAAGTTCCATCTCCTGTGAGGCAGGGAGTCTTATCTGGAAATAGGATAGAAGGTAGGCACAACGTGCTGGAGTAACGGAGTGGGACAGGCAGCATCTCTGGAGAGAAGGAATGGGTGACGTTTCGGGTCGAAGAAGGGTCTCCACCCAAAACTTCACCCATTCCTCCTCTCCAGCGATGCTGCCTGTCCCGCTCAGTCACTCCAGCACTTTGTGTCTACCTTCAATTTAAACCAGCATCTGCAGTTCTTTCCTACACATGGTAGGGTAGAAATTGGTTTAAAGGGCTGAAAGATGGCGTTGAGCTTTGCGCGGTGCCAAGGAGGCTGCTGGTTTGACACATTTGTCCTTGTGGTGGGTGTCGGTCGGGCAGTCATCAAGTATTCCTCTCCTGTGTCAATCCCAGGGTCTGGATAAAGAACAATGGGAATTCCTCTGTCAGTTCACAGGCTGGGGTTACACCGCCTCTCAGTTACCTGAGCTCTGTCAACAGCCGGTGAGCCTTGTTCCGTGCAGCAGGACGTGTGGCCAGTGCCTTGTGGCACAATGCAGCCCATTGTGTGAAAGTGAGCGTGTTGGTGGATGGAAGAGCAGTAAAAATAGCAGGACACGTCCAGACTTTTATCTTAGAACTGCCTCCATAACTAAGAGAAGAAAGCGCCCAGAAATCCATTTGGACTTCCCTCTTCTCCGCTCTCCCATCAGACTAGAGGTATAGAAGTGCGACAACTCTCATCTCCTGAACCATCCAATTAACAATTAGAGAGCAGTCCTGAAGAAGGGTCTCAATCCGAAACGTCACCCATTCCTTCTCTCCAGAGATGCTGCCTGTCCCGCTGAGTTACTCCAGCATTTTGTGTCTACCTTAGATTTAAACCAGCCCCTGCAGTTCTTTCCTACAAAAAAAAAACAGTCCTGAGCTATCATCTACCTCATTGGAGACTCTTGGACGATCTTTGATTATACTTTACTGAACTTTATCTTGCACTGAACATATATCTGTACACCGTGGATGGATTGATTGTAATCATGTATTGTTTTTCCGCTGACTGGTTAACATGCAACAAAAGCTTTTCCCTGAACCTCAGCACTTTGGACAATAAACTAAATGAAAGCTTGAAAGCACATACCACCAGATCCAGAACCCCTTCTTCCCCGCTGTTATCAGGCTACTGAACAGTCCACTCGTAAGCCAAAGTATCTTCTGACCTACCTCATTGTGGACAATGCAATTTTTCTCTGTAACTGTAATGCTCTTTGCACTACCTGTTATACAGTACTTGTATATGGCCTGATGTGCTCATGTATTGTATGGGTTGACTTGATAGCATGCAAGCAATATTTGTCACTGCCTCGTGACATTAATAAACCAATGTTAATACTAAAAAAATAGAGATTAGGTCAGCTTACATGTATTGTCGTGCTCCAGAAACTTTCCACCATCTGCAAGGCACACGGCAGGACTGGGATAAAATATTGAATAGTTGGATAGATGAGTGCAGCACTAACAATTTGAGGAGTGCAGAGCTGTCCAGGTCAAAGTAGTCCATTTAATTAGAACCCCGTTCCTTTACCCAAGTTCTCGTGCATAGCGTGGCCCTGTTTGCAGGTCTCTTGTGCTCCATCATCCAGGTGATCCTGACAACATCTTCCACTATCTCCACCGCCATGGACCAGGGTAGTGGGCGCATGGTGACACTGCCTCCTGCTGGTCCCCTTCCATGTTGCACACACCAGCGCTGACCCTTGGGTGGGTCTGAACCCTGGAACTCACTCCCCACCAGCACCTTCGCCACACAGACTGCAGTGGTTCAAACTAGCGTCTGTCTCTTCCACTTCATTAAAGGTGGTTAGAGATGGTCATTAAATGCTTATCTCTGCCTGCGATACCCAGACCTACAAGGAAGGTGCGCGTGGGAAAGAAGTTAAAAATCTAGCGGTAACATTAAAGTAACTGAAAGCCATTTCTGTCACAATGTCTCAAGGTAAAAAAGGTGTTCTTGAGCCAACCTGTGCCAGTTCCCAAAAGCCCGTGGACAGGATAAAGTCTGTCCTTGAGATCATATTAGCCAGCCAGGGATTGCCTGCTTGGGGTTCTTTGCTGAGCACGTTCACCACATTGAACCAAGGCACACCATTTTGAAGCTTTTTGCCACAGACCTGTTCATCAAGAGATTGGAGTCATCAACCTGAACCATTTCAGATAACTAGTGGCTCAGCACCTCAGCTCCCCCTCCCATTCCGAATCTGACCTTTCTGCCCTGGGCCTCCTCCATGGCCAGAGTGAATCCCACCATAAATTGGAGGAGCAGCACCTCATATTTCACTCGTGTAGGTATGAACATTGACTTCTCCAATTTCAGGTAGTCCTTGCTTTCTCCCTCTTCCCCCCCCCCCGTTCCCAGCTCTCCCACAACCCACCGTCTCCACCTCATCCTTTCCTCTTCCCGCCCCCACATCAGTCTGAAGAAGGGTCTCGACCCGAAACGTCACAATTTCCTTCGCTCCATAGATGCTGCCTCACCCGCTGAGTTTCTCCAGCATTTTTATCAACCTGAATCATTAGTAGGTTACACAGTCAGAATCTTTTTCCCAGGATGGAAACTTCATTCCGAATTTTCTCCGTCCTGTCAGGCTGAAGCTACGAAAGCTTGAAAGTGCACACCACCAGATTCCAGAGCAGCTTCTTCCCTGCTGCTCCCAGACTACTGAACCATCTTCCCATAAACTGGAATGTTGTCACAATCTTCCAACCCATCTCATTGCAGTTGTTTTACACCTGTAATTGTAACACTACAATGCAATAACACGATATTCTGGACTCTGATATTTGTGTCATTGTACTTTCTGTTGTATATGTATATGGGTTGATTGTACTCGTATGGAGTATGACTCGATTTGACCGGATAGCAGGCAGGCACAGGTTTTTTAAAATTGTATCTCTGTATAGGTGACGGTAATAAACCAATGCGGCACCTACGCATTCCCCAGAGGTGGGTTTGGACAGGGTGCGTTATCGTACACTCCTCCTCTGCTTATCTTGGGCTCCTAGCTCTGGGTGACACGTCATGCTTGGAGCCTTCTGACTACAATGCTACTAACCTGAGCAGTGACAAGCCAGGGATTCCTCCTGAGTCAGCGAGGATGTTGGCTCGTGTGAGGAGATTCTGAGAACCTCCTTGAAACCTGTTCTCCGTGCTCCTGGGAATCGCTCACTCTGCTGAGACCCCAGTTTGCACGCCGCAATGGACCAACATCTCTGGAGAGCCAGATTTAAGAGGTAAATCCTCCTCGGCGGATGGAATTGGATGCTTTTGTGAAGCCCAAAAAATTTCAGTTTGGTTTATTATCGTCACATATATCGAGGAACTGTGAAAAGCTCTTTGTTGCATGCTGTCTTGTCAGCGAAAAGACTATACATGAATACAATCAAGGTGTCCACTGTGTACAGGTACAGGATAATGGGTATAATGTTTCGTGCAAGGTCAAGTCCGATTAAAGATAGTTTGGAAATCTCCCTTGATGTAGATGGTAGATCAGGACCACTCTCAGTCAGTGAGGGGACCGTTCAGTTGTCTAGTAACAGCTGGGAAGAAAATGTCCCTGAATCTGCAAGTGTGTGTTTTCAAACCTCTGTACCTCTTGCCCGATGGGCATGTGGAGAAGAGGGAGTGACCGGGGTGAGACTGGTCCTCGATTATGCTGGTGGCCTTGCCACGGCAGCGTGAAGATGGCCACTGTATGTGATCGCTCTGCTCCTATGGATTTGCCACACCACGATGGTCGACTACATTCAGGGTACAGGAAAGGTTTACCAGAATGCTGCCTGGATTGGAGGGTATGAGCTAGGTTGGACAGACTTGGTTTGTTTCCACTGGAACGTCGGAAGCTGAGAGGAGACCTGAAGCATATAAAAGCATGGATAGCGTAGACAGTCGCGCTTTTCCCAAAGAGGAAATGTTAAGGATTAGAGGACATAATTTGAAAGTTAGAGGGGACATGTTTAGAGAAGATAATTAAAGCTCAACGGCTAGTATTTTTACACGTGTGGTGGGTGCCTGGACACATTGCCATGGGTGCTGGTGGAAGCAGATACAATAGTGCGTTTAAGATGCTTTCATTTGTAGGCATATACCGTAGATGTGCAGGGAATGGATGGTATTGGATCATGTGCAGGTACAGGAGGTGATTTTAACTGGCCATTTATTCATTAGTCAACATTGTGGACCCAAGGGCCTATTCCTGTGCTGTACTCTTGTATGTTCTATTGCAATTCCGTGGACAAAAGCATCACTGTCGGCTTGCGATGAGGTGTTTGGCCATGGAGGGAGTCGGGGAGAGGGATCGTGTGCCCGACTGTGGGGAGATGGACCACCGGGACGCCATGGTAGTCGGGTCCGGCACCATCTCTTGTGCCCCCCCCCCCCCCCAATGGAAACCTTTCAACGTCACGCTATGGCATTCCACACATTTCACCAGCTCGAGATTCCCTGCTGTTTCTCAGCTGCTGGATGGTTTTCTGATCCAATTGTACTTTAACCTTTCCTGTTTCTGAAACTGTGGATTGACCTGACCATGTTTGGCATATCCTGAATGTGCTTGGGAATCCAGGACCTGTGTTTCTTCTGTATAATCAACATGTTCCCGTTACATTGAGGACTTGTCTGTCTGTATCCATGGGACTGCCATAGAAGGTAGGAGATAGGATTGAGAGGGAAGGATAAATCAGCCAGGATTGAATGGGGAAAGTAGACTTGATGGGTAGAATGGCCTAATTTTACTCCTAGAATTCAAACATCCTCTGCATCTTGAGTGACCATTCTCTGCCGGCAGGCACTACTAGACTGTAGACTTTCGAGATGCAGCACGGAAACAGATCCTTTGGCCCACCAAATCCACACTGACCAGTGATCCCCGTACACTAGCACCATCCTACACACCACGGACAATTTACAAGTTTGCTGAAGCCACTTAACCTATAAACCTGTGCGTCTTTAGAGCATGGGAGGAAACTGGAGCACCTGGAGAAAACCCACGTGGTCACGGAGAATGCACGAGCTCTGTCGTAGTCAGGATTGAACCCAGGTCTGTGGTGCTGCACGAAGGTACACAGCGTATGTAGATCTAGAGAAGTTAAGGTTATTTGGGCATATACATAGACAGGGAAAGGCTTAGGGGGATGTGGCCAAGCATGGGCGAATGGAACCATCTTGGATGGGGCGTCTCGGTCGGCAAAGCATTGACCCAACTTGCTCCTCTTTCCTTTAAAACGTTAACGCCGCACTACAGCGGCACCTCCCTTGTCGGCGGCTTTAATGATAATGTTGGGCTTGTTGCTGAGTGAGCGGAGGGCGGTGCGTTCAGAGGGGGTGAGAGTGGGGTGGCTAAGGGAAGTGGACAAGTTAATGTCACACCACCAGTTGGAGATAAAAATGGCCAGAGAGTGTAGAAGGCCGGCGGGGGGAGTCTGAGAGGAGGAGGAATTTTGGAGATGGGAGTTCATCACTGGGAGGTGAGGACTCTTTATCATAGGAAAATGGCCCAGAGGTAGAGGCATTGGAAGAAGAGCTTCTCATCACGGCGGGCCCAGAATTCGATGGGGGTGAGGATGTAGGGGTGCAAAGGAATGGCCTCTGAAGACCTTTCTGCATCGGAACGAGGGACGTCAGGCGGGTTGGTGAAAGGGATGGTGGGAGGTGGGTGTGGGCAATGGCGGTTTAGAGTGGAAAGTGAGGGGTGGGAGAAGTAGCGTGGTTAGAATAGGAGGGAAGGGCAGCAGGACCCAGTGGTATCAGTGTGAGGATTCCCTGTTGGAGTTGGAACAACAGCTGCTTATTCGTTGGAGCGCAGGAGGGTGAGAGGTGATCTTATGGAGGTGCATAACATCATGGCAGGAATAGATCAGGTAAATGCGCAGTCTTCTGCTCAGAATTGGAAAATCGAGAAGCAGAGAACATGGGTTTAAGGGTTGTGGGGGGAGATTTAATAGAAACCTGAGGGGTAACACTTCTTACAGAAAAGTGTGGTGGGTGTATGGAACGAGCTGTCGGAGGAGGTAGTTGAAGCAAGTACTATTGCATAATTTAAGAAACATTTAGACGGGTACATGGATAGGATAGGTTTAGAGGGATATGGGCCAAACGCAGGCTGGTGGAACTTGTGTAAATGGGGCATTTATGTTGGTCGGCATGTTGGGCTGAAGGGAATGTTTCCACGCTGAATTACCTTATGACTTCTCTATAGCTCAATTGCAGAGTTATCCAGTAACCTATGAGGGGGTTTCATAGAAGTTTTGCATTGTATACCGTTGCTAGTCACTCCAATCCGCTTAAGCCCTCGTTTGTCCAACAAATGCTATCTTGATGCACTTTATTAAACTGAGCCAACACCAGTTCTTCTGAATGTCTGTTATTCCTGCTTCTCTTTGCCTTTGTTTCTTCAAAGACCAAATACTTTCCCCAAGGCTCCAGTAACTTGGATCTCTGTTTTTATTGCAATACCTGGGATTCCAGAATTATTGGAGTTAATGATTGTAAGCTGCGCGAGAAGGATCGTTTCCCTTCCAATAACACCAGGCCCGACTCTAGTGTTTCCTCTGGAGTGGAGCGAGAAATTCAACGCAGCACATGCAGAGAAACGGCTTTGAATATTCCACTGTGGTTTCCCTGTGATGTGTCTTTGCCCTGTTGCCTTTCAGCAGAGATCCGTCACACGGTGGGGAGAAATTGATTGCGTCAATTGCTTTTATTTCCAGAGATGCTCGGTATTTCAAAGTTCAAAGCTCAGGACCATAAATACCAAAAAGAAAAACACTGCAGGTTTTTACACTATTCCCTAGTCTCCTTGTAACTTGCCTTCCTTCTTCGTGTAGTCTCTAGGTTTTCCGTCGGCAGCAGAAACTCTTGCCTCCAACTAACTCTGCGATCTCGCCAGCTGGTCTTCCTGGGGTCGATGGCTTTGAGTTCAGTTTATTGTCGTGTGTACAGAGGTAAGGGCCTGTCCCACGTGGGCGTCATTTGCACGTCACGCAGGTGGCGCGCGAAGATTTTGTGAATCCCAAAATCCTGAGGCGCTGTGCGCGACCTCGCGTCACTGCCTACGTCACCATGCGCGCGTAATGCACGCCATGCCCAAGTGGGACAGGCCCTGTACAGTGAAAAGTGCTTTTGTTGCTTTAGTTTAGTGTAGAGATACAGCACAGAAACAGGCCCTTCGGCCCACTGATTCTGAGCGGACTAGCGATCCCTGCATATTAACCCTATCCTACACACACACACACACTAGGGACAATTTATATTTATACCAAGCCAATTAATCTACTAACCTGTACGTCTTTGGAGTGTGCGAGGAGACCAAAGATCTGGGAGAAAACCCACGTGGTTATTCCGTCAGTGGAACGACAATACATGATTACAATCGAGCTGAAAGCGCTGTAAGGCAACAACTCTACCGCTGCACAACCGTGCCTCCCAACTGAAGGGTTGGAGAGTTTAACACTGTGCATGCTTCGAGCAAAGGCAGAGAGCCTGACACCACCTTCGTCAAGGTTACCCTGCAGATGCTCTGACTTGGGATAAAAGACTAGCGTTTGCAAAGTCCAAGTGTTTTATAGCCCTCTGAAGGACAGTCAGTGTCAGAAGATGGGAAACAGCAGCCAACCTGTGGCGAGGGTGAGGGGCGATGCAACAAACTACAGATGTTGGAAGCTTGTGTAGAACGCAATGTGCTGCAGTAAATCAGCGGGTCGGGCAGCATCTCTGGAGGAGATCCAGAGACGGCCCTTTAAAAGGGTCCCAACCAGTACAGCAGGCCGTCTGCTCCACAATATCTGTGTCAAACAAGATGCCAAAATAAATGATTCACATCTGCCTGCATGTGATCCACATCCCTCCATTACCTATATATCCAAGTACCTCTCCAATAGTTTCACAAAGCCACTATTGACTGCCTCCCCCACCACCACCCACCACTCTCTTGAGAAAACAAAAACTTGCCCCACACATCTTTCAACTTTTCCCTTCTCTCCCTCTAGCTATGCACTCTAGTCTTTTGACATTTTCACCCTGGGGGGGAAATAGGTTCCGACTGTCCACCTGACCCAAAACGTCACCAGCTCTTTTTCTCCAGAGATGCTACCTGACTCAAAGTTACTCCAGCACTTTGTGTCTGTCCTTGGTATAAACCAATATCTGCAGTCCCTTTCTGCACAACCAATGCTGGCCCTGATTTGTTCTGGCCTTTCTTGACTCCAGGTTCCTCCCCCACCTCTACCTTTCAGTCTGAAGAAGGATTCCGACCTGAAACATAACCAATCGGTGACAGTTCCTGGCACGGTGGCGCAGCGGTAGAGTTGCTGCCTTACAGCGCCAGAGACCCGGGTTCGATCCTGACTACGGGTGCTGTCTGTACAGAGTTTGGACGTTCTATCCGTGACCTGCGTGGGGTTTTCTCCGAGATCTTTGGTTTCCTCCCATGCCCCAAAGATGTGCATGTTTGTAGGTTAATTCGCTTGGTAAAATTGTCTCTAGTGTGTGTATCGGTAGTGTTAATATGTGGGGATCGCTGGTCGATGCGAACTCGGTGGGCCGAAGGGCCTGTTTCCACGCTGCATCTCTAAACTAAACTAAACTATTCCTTTTCTCCAGAGATGCTGTCAGACCTGCTGAGCTACTCCAGCATTTTGTGTCTATCTTCGGGAACATTGTATTGTTACACCGAACAAGGAGTGCTGTGTGTGCCTGTGCGTCATTGGGAAGTGCACAGACCTCATTCTGATCTCAGTTTAACAAATGTAATTCTTTTTTTTTAGAAAGAGTGTCTGCCTTGCTCTCAGCTGCTGAGACACTAAAGCTCTGGAATATTGCTGCCTAAAGTTAGGCATGGGGTCATATCACACAGAAATTAGTCAAAGTGTAATTTAACATTGAAATGGGCCATTCGGCCCAGCTTGTCAATGCTGACTAAGATGTCCCATCCAAGTTAACTGCAGTTCATAAGTGATAGGCCATTTGGCCCAACAAGTCTACTCTGCCATTCAATCACAGCTGATCTATCATTCCCTCATGACCCCATTCTCCTGCCTTCTCATAACCGCAGACACCCAGCAGCATTGGACCAGCTCCAACAATGATTGTGCACTTGGATGATGTGGAGCTCGTGCCTGCTATTTGTAATCACTGTTTAGTTTCAGTTTAGCTTAGTGTTACAGTGAGGAAACGGGACCTTCGGCCCGCCAAGTCCGCGCTGACCAGCGATCCCCGCACACTTACACTATCCTACACCCTAGGGACAATTTAACATTTATACCAAGCCAATTAACCTGCAAACCTGCATGTCTTAGTGTGGGAGGAAACCGAAGATCTCGGAGAAACCCCACGCAGGTCACGGGCGTGAGTATAAAGTCTGTACAGACAGCACCAGTGGTCAAGATCCAACATGGGTCCCTGGCGCTGTAAGGCAGCAACTCTACTGCTGCACCACTATGCTTTTTATGGGGGCAGATTGGGGCACCATGCCCAGAAGTGCTCCTGTTCTGCCCTCCCATATGAAAAGGGTGTGGGACACCTAACCCTCACACTTGGGACTATAGCTAAATAGGCTTAGACCAATGTTTCTGGGCTCCCAGTTTGAGCTCCCACTACCACCAACCAGCGTTTTCCTGTTTGCTTATTTCCAAAGTAACATTACGTGGTTCTCGAGTTCCTGATTGAAATTGCGTTTTCACCACCAGACCTACATAATGTAAATAGTGTGCCCGCAATTCATTGATCAAATTGGGACGATCAGATGGGATCTGTGTGACGTTAGCTGATTTTTGTCCCTCAATCGCTCTGCCTGGGAGTGGCAGGTGTGACCATGTCTAGGGTAGGTTTATTATTATCATGCACCAAGGTACAGCGTAAACACTTTTGCATGTTATTCAATGAGATAATATATACACATCAAGTCAAACTTGAGTTCAATAGGTAGAGCAAAGGGGAAGATACAGAGTGCAGAGTAAAGTTCTCAGCATTATAGCGCACCAGTGCCATAGACAAAGTCCAATGTCTGCTTTAAGGTTGAGATGAAGCGGACTGTACTCTCGCTTATGTTTTGGGTGTGACCAGCTGCAGACTCTGTGCTTTTTGACGTACACAGACTGGGAAAATGTGACGGGGGTGTTTCTCTATCGTTGCATTAGACCCACCTCTTTGTACAGAAGGTGCAAGGCCACTCTGCCATCAAGTGCGGGACATTGTATGTTTCCCCGGAGAGTCATTGCGTCTTGCAGCCTGGAAACAGGCCCTTCAGCCCCACCTGTCCATGTAGGGCGGAGTGCATACTGTCGTTCTGTCCTTGGGCAAGACACTTCACCCACCTTGTCATGTGTGTGAGTGATTGGTGGTGGTCGGAGGGGCCGTAGGCGCAGATTGGCAGCCACGCTTCCGTCAGTCTGCCCCAGGGCAGCTGTGGCTACAGAAGTAGCTTACCACCACCGAGTGTGACTGAGGAGTGAATGAATAATGCGATGTAAAGCGCCTTGAGTATTAGAAAGGCGCTATATAAATCCCATCCATTATTATTATTATATCCCTCTAAACCTGTCCTATCCGTGCACCTGTCTAATTACCTAATGTTACTGGGGGAGACGGCTTCCCATATGCTTCCTGTTAGGGGGCAACCAGAACAGCACACAATACTTCAGATGTTGCCTCACCAAAGTCTTATGAGGCTGCACCATGGCTTCTATTCTCGCCCGCACCGGGAGCAAGACTCTTTGATCTGTTAGATAAACTCCAGGGCTAAGGCTCCTCCAACACTGTCTCTCGGGTCCCCCTCCCCGCCACACACGCAGTCACATCCTCTTCCTCCTGGGCATGGACTGAATAGGGAGTAGGTACTCTGATGCCTGCTTGAGGTACACGGCGTCGAGGTAATTCTCCGCCCATCCCTGGTGTGCCGCAGTGTTTGAAGCTCAGATTCCACGTCATCAATCTTGAGCCTGAATTCCTCGAGCAACCAGCACTTGCTGCAGGTGCGGTTACCGAGAACCACACTAGGGTCCACCAGCTCCCAAATCATGCAGATACGGCCCATCGCGTGATCCTGCATCCCGACTCCATTCCTTTTCTCCAGAGATGCTGCCCGACCCGTTGAGTAACTCCAGCATTTTGTGTCTCCCTACTTTATTCCCAACGGCTCCTCTTTTCAACTTCCTGCTGCTGCTCTGCCTCTGGGCTTGAAATGGACCCTCCTGATGGCTCAACGGTCCTTTCCTCAGCCCTTCTCGTCGAAGCCTCTCAAGCCAAAGCCTCAGTTCTGCACCTGACCCCAACATGGCCGCACCCATTGAGCCGCCCTCCTCTTTTATTGGCTGGTCTGCCCCTTCCTTCGCCAGTCAGTAGCTTGTTTCTTTAAATTTCCCGCCTGTTCAATCAAAATTGTTCTTTTTGCTATTTTTTCCTCTTTATATAAAGTTGATTCTTCACCTCCCAAAACGGCTGCTTACTCTCCTCGATTTTTACTGCCTTACTAAAATCCACGTAGGCAACATCCACCACCCTACCCCCTTTGATCACCTTCGTCACCTCAAAAAGCTCGATCAACTTAGTAAGGCACGACCTTCCATGCTGACTGTCCTTATTTAACCCATGCTCTTCCAAATGGGAGCAAATCTTATCCCGAAGAATCCTCTCCAATATCTTCCCTACCAGTGACACGAGGCTCGCTGGCCTATAATTCCCCAGATTCTCTTTACTTCCTTGCTGAAATAAAGGAACAACAATGGCTATTCTCCAGTCCTCCAGGACCTTGCCTGTGGCTAGAGAAGATGCAACAATCTTTGTCGTGACTCCTGCAATCTCCTCTTGCCTCATTCAATAACCGCTGATAGATCTTATCAGATCCTGGGGATTTATCTTCCTTAATGCCCTTCGAGCCCTGATGATTCAATGATACGTTATTGTCACATGGACCTTGGAACAGTGAGATACTTTGTATTGCATGCAACCTGGTAGAATGGTACCCACCCAGGCAGTACACGAGCATCGCCACGTCCTTCCAACATAGTCTCAAACTGCCATTGCAGTGGGCCAGGCCGCATCCCTGGCATCAGCTAGGAAGAGAATGTCAAAGTAGGCATACCTTGATATTTCACACTAACAGCCTTTGCATGTTAATATTCTGCATCATGATCTTGCTGCCCTCCACATCCTTCTCCTAGGTGAAAACCCGATGCTAAGTACTCATTTCATACCTAGCTTATTGACTCCAAGTACCAATTCCCTCCTTTATCCTTGAGCAGTCCCACCTTCTCCCTATGTGCCCTCATTTTTATTGTAAGTATAAAAAGCCTTTGTATTTTCTTTCATCCGATTCACCAGCCATTTTGTGGCCCATGTTTGAACCTTCTAATCGTCTGCTTAAGTTCATTCCTCCTTGCTTCCATATACCTCAAATGCCCTGGTTGATTTCAGCTTGCATGTGCTTCCTTTTTCCCTTTGACCAAATTGTTTTGTTTTACTCTAGAACATGGAGTACAGCACAGGAACGGGCCCTTCGGCCCGAATATGTGTGCTGTAAATGGTGCCATTAAACTAATCCCCTCTGCCTGCAGCTTCCTTCTCCTGCCTTGCTTCTGTTTGAGCACCAGGAGCGAAAGCCCTCTCTGGGCGTGTTTGTGCTTTTAGACGGAGTGTGGCGTTTTATTCTTGAACGTGGCAGTATTACTGTGTTTTATTGATCCAGCACGGAACATTGAACAATTACGAGGCCTGTTCCCAGGATTGTTACTGGGTGAAAGGGCAGGGAGCTTAATGAACAAACGTCATCCTCGGACAGGACAAGATGTACTTGAATGTTTGAGCCAGTGACATCACTGAATGACGGAGACACAACAGGCTGCAGATGTTGGAGACTGGAGCAACAGGCAAACTGATGTGGACTTGAAATGCTGCCGACCCACTGCCTGATCTGCTGAGTCTTATAGAGGTGTATAAAATCATGAGAGGAATAGATCGGGTAAACCACAGTCTCTTGCCCTGACTAGGGGAATCGGGAACCAGATGATACAAGTTTCAGATGCAGGGGAAAAGATTTAATAGGAACCCAAGGAGTAGACTTGTTGGGCCGAATGACAATAAAGGTATTCAATTCAATTCAATTCTGCTCCGAACACTTTTATTGTTTACAGAGTTTACTATGTTTACATATTCGGTTGCGTTGCTGCAAGTAAGAATGGTATATGTGGGATGTATGAAATATGAAATGCATGTATGTATGAAAGTAAGAAATACATCTGGGATGTATGACAATAAAACACTTTTGACTCCTCTCACCCTCACCCCTCTGTATACCACCTCCACTCCTTAGTCTCAGCCTTGCCTTGCTGAAGGGCTCCTTTGGTCCTGAACCCTGCCTCTCCCTCCTGCAACCCCATCTCTGTTATGAGAGGCAAAGATAGGGTCGATGGTCAGATCCTTTGTTCCCAGGTTGGAAATCTCAAAGACTAGAGGACAGAACTTTAAAGTGAGATGTGGCAAAGTTTAAAGGGGCAATTAAAAATGGAATGTGGTGCCAGGAATATGGTGGTGGAGGCAGATAAGATAGTGACATCTAAGGATGTTTTGGATAAGTGCATGGATATGCAGGGAATGGAGGGATATAGATCATGTCCATTCAGGTCAGTTTATCTTGGCTGTAGGAAAGAACTGCAGATGCTGGTTTAAATCGAAGGTCAACACAAAATGCTGGAGTAACTCAGCGGGACAGGCAGCATCTCTGGAGAGAAGGAATGGGTGACGTTTTGGGTTGAAGGGTCTGAAGAAGGGTCTTGACCCGAAATGTCACCCATTCCTTCTCTCCAGAGATGCTGCCTGTCCCACTGAGTTACTCCAGCATTTTGTGTTTACCTTCCTTTTAGTTTATCTGAGCACCATGTTTGCAACGGACATTTTGGGGCTTGGGGCCTATTCCTGTGCTGTAGGAACCTTGCTTTTTGCTAACTGGTCCTATTGTGTTCAATGTGGCTGGCTGAGTTCATTGCTTGATTGATGCGCTGAGGGCTTTACATATCAGCACATGTCCTTGATTGTGTGCTAAACAAAGTTTGACGCACCTTAATATCTCTCCTCCCTGCAATGTTAAGGCTGGGGACATTGTTTCCATTGTGCTGTGATGCCCGAGGATATTAAAATGGTTCTGGGGTTGGGGGCATGTTGAGTGATTTGGTCTGAATGAGTGGCAGTGTGCTGAGGATTTCCTGATGTTGGAGGGGGGAGCTGCGGTCTCTTAATTCCCATCGTGTGTTCCATGGTGTATATATAGGTTATACCAGGGGTCGGCAACCTACGGCCCCCAGGCCGAATGCGGCCCGTAACCCGAAATCATACGACCTGCAGATTTCCGTCTTCTCTGGTAGCGCCCGAGGCCGCAAGGAGGCCTGCGCTGGCGGCTGCAATTGCCGAGCTCTGGCTGTACCGCATCCTGCGCACGGCCGCGCACCTTCTGTGTCTGGGCTTCACTGTCGGGATTGGGGTTGTCAATAGGCTGACGACGGGTGAGTGTGAGTATTGGAGCTACCGCCTTCAGGACATAGCCAAAGCAATGGTCTGTAGGTACGCCATGTTCGTGCGCCCATAACTAGGGGCCGGTGGCGTCCTCGAAGGGGCGGGATCTATGTGAACACGTGATTTGATGCCTGCCACCGGGGCGGGATGAGGGCAGGATCCTTGTGTACACGTGATGGATGTGGCCCGCCATCCGCTCCCAGACATACATCCTGGCCCCTATGCAGAACAAGGTTGCCGACCCCTGCTTTAGACTTTAGACATTCAGCGGGGGAACGGGCCCTTCGGCCCACCGAGTCGGTGCCAACCAGCGATCACCCATATACTAGCACTATCCTACACACCAGGTGAAAATCCTACAGGGAGAGTGTACAAACTCTGTATAAACAGCACTCGTAGTCGGGATCGAACCTGGGGTCTCTGGCGCTGAGAGGTGGCCATTCTACCACTGTGCTGCCCTCAGCCACCAGCTTATTGTTGGGGACATTTATTTGCGTGGAAGCACAGCACTTGGCTGTGATCCAATTTGCCCAAAGGTGCACTCACTGATTTCTTGATGGTGTCACAGTAGCTCAGCACAGGTACCGAGGGGATATTGTTCCAGCACATTATGTTCAAGGCTATTCTTCATGTTGATGCACAAAAGTAATTTATTGCCTTGAACAACGAGTGGCTTTGTAAAGAAATAAGCTGTTAATAATGCTTTGCCCCGCCCAACCTTTGTGCAAAGTCTTTGCCACAACTCGAGTGCCTGGTGGGACAGGGAAAGGTTGGGCAGGCTAGGACTTTATTCCTTGGAGCGCAGGAGGTTGAGGGCTGATCTTGTAGAAATATATAAAATCATAAGGGGAATGGATAGGGTAAATGCATAGTCTTTTTCCCAGGCTAGAAAATCAAGTAATCGAGAACTAGAGGGTATAGGTTTAAGGCAAGAGGGGGAATACAAAACCTTCCACATAGAAGATAGTGGGTATAGAGAACCAGCTGCAGGAGGAACTATGTGTCGGAAAGAACTGCAGATGCTGGTTTAAATCGAATGCAGACACAAAATGCTGGCGTAACTCAGCGGGACAGGCAGCATCTCTGGAGCGAAAGAATGGGTGACCTTTCGAGATCCTTCTTCAGACTGATGTCAGGGGAGTGGGCCCACTCGACCCGAAACATCACCCATACCCATACCATACATGCTGCCTGTCCCGCTGAGATACTCCAGCATTTTGTGTCTGCCAGAGGAACTAGTTGAGGCAAATGACTACATTAAATGGATGTTTAGTTTAATATTGTCATGTCTACCGAGGTACAATGCAACTCTTTTTTGTTGAGTGATATCCAGTCAGCAAAAAGATTGTACTACAAGATTACAGTCAGGCCCTCCACAGTGTATGGATACAGAATAAAAGGAATAAAGTTTAGTGCAAGGTAAACTCCAATTAAAGATAGTCCGAGGGTCTGCAATGAGGTAGATGGTAGGTCAGAGCCACTATGTAGTTGGTGATAGGATGGGGAAAGGTTTAGAGGGATAAGGGCCAAACACAGGCAAATGGTGAAGGGCATTGGATGAGTTGGGTCTGTTCCTGTTCTGTTCGTCTTTCTTTTTTGTTCCAACAACAGATTCCCACACCATCAAGGAAGCAATCTCTTTCTTTGGACACAATGAAGGTGTTCTAGAGTCATACAGTGTGGAAACGGGCCCCTCAGCCCAACGCCTACACCGGCCAACATGTCCCAGCTACACTAGTCCCACCTGCCTGTGTTTGGTCCAAATCCCTCCAAACCTGTCCTATCCATGTACCTGTCTAACTGTTTCTTAAATGTTGGGATAGTCCCTGCCTCAACTACCTCTTCTGGCAGCTTGTTCCATACACCCACCACCCTTTGTGTGAAAAAGTTACCCCTCGGATTCCTGTTAAATGTTTTCCCCTTCACCTTAATCCTATGTCCTCTGGTCCTCGATTCACCTACTCTGGGCAAGAGACTGTGCGTCTACCCGATTTATTCCCCTCATGATTTTATACACCTCAATAAGATCACCCCTCATTCTCCTGCGCTCCAAGGAATAGAGTCCCAGCCTACTCAACCTCTCCCTTGTCGCTCAGACCCTCTAGACCTGGCAACATCCTCGTAAACCATTGCAAGTTAAAATCTCCTTGCACTTTGATTAAATGCAGTTGAGAGGTAACAACAGAAATCACCCAGGCAGCAGGCTTGGAGCTTGTTTTGGGTAAAGATATGTAAACACTGGATGGACGTTAAGGCTCTGCTCCTGTGCAACGGTCAGCACTAACCCAGCGTTAAATCAGCTGCAAGCACATTGGCTCGTGAAACAGACAGCTCAGTAAAACATTCACTTCTGGTTTCTTGCAGGTTTTTTTTTACAGAGACCAAGGGATTTGTCTGAACAAAGTTCAGGAGCAGAATTGGATATTGGATTCCAGCAGACAGTGTGGATGTGTTTGGGATCCAGATGTGGGTGAGTAATTTTTCATTTCCTGGGTAATATGTATAAACACGGCTCTTTCTGTAAATTCCACAACACTCCTAACGTGGAGTTAAAATAATGAGGTGTGATTTTATTGAGGCGTATAAGATATTCTAAGGGGACATGAGCAGGGTAGATGTCAATGTTTCCACTTGTGGGAAAGTCTTGATTGAGGGGATGTGGTTATAAGGGGGCAGTCGTATATAACTGGGGCATCTTAGCGATTTCTTCTTGCTGACGGGTGAATCTTTGGAAAGCTCTACGAGGGTTGTGGGGGAATGGGTCATTTGAGGTATTTGATAAAGGAAGTAGATACATTTTCAGAATATCAGAAAGTTGATCGGGGAAGAGGAGTGATGAAGAAAAAATGCTGGAGTTACTCAGCGGGTCGGGCAGCATCTCTGGAGAACATGGATTGGTGAAGTTTCGGGTCAGGATCTTCCTTCAGATGGATTGCAGGGAGGGGTGGGAGGGAGACAGCTCGAAGTGAGGAGGGGAAGGACAAAGCCTGATGAGATGGATACTTTTGATGGTCAGATGGTTGGACAAAGGCCAGAGATGGAAAAATCTAAAGTTGTGAAATAAGGATTGACGAGTTGTGAGCAGTGAAGCCAGAGGAAACATAGAAACATAGAAACATAGAAAGTAGGTGCGAGAGTAGACCACCAGGTCCGTCGAGCCCGCACCGCCATTCGCTCATGGCTGAACACCAAACAGACACACTTACCCACAAACAGTAGACACAAGACACAGAACACAAGACACTACCCTCCCCTTTATACCGCTATCACCCCTCTCCACCCCAAGAACCTCGTGATCTCCTGGGGGAGGCAAAAAACCGGATAAAAACCCAGGTCCAATTCGGGAAAAAAATCCGGGAAATTCCTCTCCGACCCCAATCCAGGCGATCGACACTTGTCCAGGAGATCACTCAGGTCTTACTATACTAACCATACCTAGGTCCATATCCCTGCCCTCTCCCCGTAGCCCCTTATCCCCTTGGCAGCTAAAAACCATCTATTTTAGTCTTAAATATATTTAAAGTTTCTGCTTCCACTGCTCCCTGGGGCAGTGAATTCCATAAATTAACCACCCTCTGGGTGAAGAAGTTCTTCCTCATCTCAGTTTTAAAAGAGCCCCCCCTTATTCTGCAACTATGTCCTCTAGTTCTAGTTTCCCCGATCATTGGGAACATCCTCGGTGCATCCACCCGATCAAGGCCCCTCACGATCTTATATGTTTCAATGAGATCGCCTCTCATTCTTCTAAACTCCAAAGAGTAGAGTTCCAGCCTACTTAACCTTTCCTCATATGTCAATCCCCTCATTGCAGGAATTAATCTTGTAAACCTTCGCTGCACTGCCTCCAGGGCTAGTACATCCTTTCTTAAGTATGGACCCCAGAACTGTACACAGTATTCCAAATGTGGTCTCACTAATACTGTGTACAGCTGCAGCAAGACCTCCGTGTTTTTATACTCAATCCCCCTAGCAATAAGGCCAAAACTCCATTGGCCTTCCTGATTGCTTGCTGCACCTGCATACTAACTTTTAGTGATTCATGTACTAATACCCCTAGATCCCTTTGCGTTGCATTACAACGCAGCTCCTCCTCATTTAGAAAATAACTTGCCCTATCATTTTTTTTCCCAAAGTGAATGACTTCACATTTATTAGTATTAAATTTCATCTGCCAAGTTGTTGCCCACTCACCTAGCTTATCTATATCCTTTTGCAGACTCTTCCTATCCTCCTCATCCCCTACTTTTCCTCCCATTTTTGTATCGTCCGCAAATTTTGATATATTACACTTGGTTCCCTCCTCCAAATCATTTATATAAATTGTGAACAACTGGGGTCCCAGCACCGACCCTTGCGGAACCCCGCTAGTCACCGGTTGCCATCCCGAGTATGAACCATTTATCCCCACTCTCTGCTTCCTATTTGTTAGCCAATCCTCTACCCATGCTAATATATTACCCCCAATCCCATAATTTTTTATTTTTAGCAATAGTCTCTTATGTGGCACCTTGTCAAAAGCCTTTTGGAAGTCCAAGTATACCACATCCACCGGTTCCCCTTTATCCACCCGGGTTGTTACTTCCTCAAAGAATTCGAGCAGATTCGTTAAACAGGACTTCCCCTTCACAAAACCATGCTGGTTCTGTCCGATGAAGTCATGTTTATCCAAGTGCCCCGTTAGTGTTTCTTTAATAATTGTCTCTAACATTTTACCCACCACCGATGTTAGACTAACCGGTCTATAGTTACCCGCCTTCTGTTTACTTCCTTTTTTAAATATAGGTGTTACATTGGCCATTTTCCAATCCACTGGGACCGTTCCTGCCTCCAGGGAGTTTTGGAAAATTATCACCAATGCATCCACAATCCCCACCGCTATCTCCCTCAAGACCCTTGGATGTAATCCATCAGGCCCAGGGGATTTATCCTCCTTCAGTCTCATTAATTTCCCTAATACCACCTCCTTGGTGATCTTAATAGTATTTAGCTCCTCCATTCCTACCGCCCCCTGTTTATCCAGCGTTGGAATATTTTTTGTGTCTTCTATGGTGAAGACTGATACAAAATACTCGTTTAATGCCTTTGCCATTTCCATGTTCCCCACCAACAACTCTCCAGTCTCACCCTCCAATGGACCAACGTTCACCTTAGCCACCCTTTTTCTTTTTATATAGCTATAAAAACTCTTACTATTAGTTTTTATGTTGTTCGCTAAATTCCTTTCATAGTCTATTTTCCCCGTCTTAATTAATCTCTTAGTTATTTTTTGCTGACCTTTAAATGCTTCCCAATCCTCTACCCTCCCACTATCTCTGGCTACCTTATATGCCCTTGCCTTCAGCCGAATACTATCCTTTATAGTTTTACTGAGCCATGGCTGACTGTTCTTACCCTTACCCCTTTTTTTCTTCATAGGAATAAATTTTTCTTGAAGGTTATACAGTATACCCTTAAACGTACACCACTGCTCATGTACCGTCTTATTCTTGAGTCTGCTATCCCAGTCAACTTTGATCAGCTCAGTCCTCATACCTTCATAATCCCCCTTATTTAGACTAAGCACCCTAGCCTGAGTTTCAACCTGCTCCCCTTCTATTTGAATATGGAATTCGACCATATTGTGGTCACTTGTTCCCAACGAGTCCCTAACTATGACATTTTTAATTAATCCTGCTTCATTACACAGGACCAGATCCAAGATTGCCTCCCCCCTTGTCGGTTCTGTGACATACTGTTCTAGGAACCCGTCTCTAATACATTCTATAAACTCTTCCTCTAGTCTACCCTGCCCAGTTTGGTTTGCCCAATTAATATGAAAATTGAAGTCCCCCATGATTACAGCAGTTCCCTTTTTACATGCGTCAACTATTTGCAGATTTATGTTCTGACTAACAGCGTCACAGCTATTTGGAGGTCTATAAATTACACCCACTAGTGTTTTTTTCCCCTTATTATTCTCTATCTGTACCCAAGCTGTTTCACTATCCTGATCCTTCAACGCAATATCCTTCCTCTCTATTGCCGTTATTCCCTCCCTTATTAAAAGGGCCACCCCTCCTCCCTTTCTTTCCTGTCTATCTTTCCTAATTGTCGAGTACCCCTCTATATTTAACTCCCAGTCCTGATCCCCTTGCAGCCATGTCTCCGTAATGGCCACGATATCATAACTATATATACTTAATTGCACCGTTAATTCATTTATCTTATTACGAATACTCCGTGCATTTAGATAAAGCACTTTCAGATGATTTTTACTACCCTTCCTTTCCGTTTTTGCCCCTTTTACATCTAGAGCTTTAACTTCACACATTCTGTCTCCTGTCTCATTTTGACTTACCGCTTCCCCACTGATACCCTGCTCTATTTCCTCTACCCCTGCCGTTATTACCCCCCTTGATACCTCCCCCCCGCTACTTAGTTTAAAGACCTCTCTACTGCCCTAGTTATATGATTTGCCAGGACCCCAGTCCCAGCACCGTTCAGGTGAAGTCCGTCCTTACAGAACAGATCCCCCCTGTCCCAGTACTGGTGCCAGTGGCCCAAGAAACCAAACCCATTATTCCCACACCAGTCTTTGAGCCACGCATTTAGCTTTTTAATTTTACGTACCCTCGCCGATTTGGCCCGTGGCTCAGGTAGCAATCCGGAGATCAGTACCCTCGAGGTTCTGCTTTTTAATTTATTCCCTAACTGCTCAAACTCCTTCAGCAGATCCTCCTTCCTCGTCCTTCCTATGTCATTAGTCCCCACATGGACCACGACCACTGGATCCTCCCCCTCCCACTGCAAATTTCTCTCCAGCATCGCAGAGATATCCTTAACCCTAGCACCGGGTAGGCAACACAGCCTTCGGGACATGTTCTGCTGGCCGCAGAGAACCTTATCTACCCCCCGAATAATACTATCCCCTATCACTACGGCATTTCTTCTAACTCCCCCCTCTTGAATGGCCTCCTGATCCACGGTGCTGCAGCCAGGTTGCTCATCCCTCCCACAGCCCCTGATCCCGTCCTTACATTGAGTAAGAGCCTCGGTCATGCTCGTCAGGGACAAGGGCTGTGGCTCCTGCCGCATCTCCTCCTGGTTCCCCCTACCTGCCTCGCTTATGGCCACACCTTCCTTTCCTTGCTCACTGCCTACTGAATTAGTTAAACTGGTCGGTGTGACCATCCCCTGGCACAAAACATCCAGGTAATACTCCCCCTCCCTGATGTACCGCAGCGTATGAAGTTGGGTCTCCAGCTCATCAATGCGGAGCTGGAGTTCCTCTAGCCTCAAACACTTACTGCAGCTGTAGGGATCTTCTACATCAATGGTGTCGACAAATTCCCACATCTCGCAGTATTGGCACATCTCCTGACCGCCCATCTTATATAAGTAATTAACTGGTCCTATTTAAGAATCCCCTACTGTATTGATACACCCCTTATTTATATAATCCTACCTCCTATAAATGGGAAAGTACTCACCCCAGCCGTAAATTACCTACTGGTTTGGCTGTCTAGTGGTAATTCCTTCCGCTCTTCCTATCTGGTCCACTGCTCCCTTGCAGTGCGTGGCAAACCTCTTTGCCTCTGTTAGTCTCTGTTAGTCTCTCGAGTCTCTCGAGCCGCGGCTCCGTCCGTCCTCCCTCGGCGACAGCACCTGTGGCACCGCGGTCGTGACGTCCCTTCCGTTCCTGCAGAGCCTTCCTGTCCTGGGCGGAGTCTGCAGCTAACTGTGTGCTCACGTCCGGTAGGTCAACCTAAAGTCTGCCTGCCCTTGGCCTCTACTTTAACTGTTTTCACTTCTCTCCTCCCACTTGGGCTAGAGCCAATCAGTCGTATCTCTTGCTTAACTCCTGCTGCTGTTGCTCCCAAAACTACAGCAGTTCTGAGTGTAGGGATGTAGTTGGGAATGGAGGAGGGGAGAAATAGGTGCAAGTGCTGGTGGGACAAAGAGAAAAGAGGGAGGGAAGGGGGAGGAGGAGGGGGGAGGATGTTTTAGTTAACATTTGAGAATTCAATGGATTGTAAGCTACCCGAGCGGAATTTGAGATGCAGTTCCTCAAATTTGCTAGTGGTCTCAGTCTGGTGATGGAAGAGGCCCAGGACCAAAAGGTGTGTGTGGGAATGGTTAATGACTATGAGATTCAGCAGGCCATCGCAAACCGAGTGCAAGGTTCGTCAAAACTGTCGCCGAGCCAATGTTTGGTCTCGCTGGTGTAAAGGAGGCCACATAAGATGTAGTGGAGGAGGTGCGCATGAACCTCTGTCTTGGATAAGATCTTGGCCATAAAATCTTAGCCATAATCATATTGAAAGGCAGGGCAGACTTGAGGGGCTGAGTGGCATACACCTGAGTTTATTTTCTTGTTCACTCATGTGATGTACAAGCCGTGACCGAGACTAATACTGGGGAGGAGGGAATTATTGAAGTCTCCTGTGCAGGAGCACATTCCAGTCAAGGCCTTTGTACTTGGGATATGGGTATCGCTGGCAAGGATGACATTTACTGCCCTTCCATAATTGCCCTGGAATCTGCAGGTGTGCTACAACCCTGAGTTGATGGAGAGTGGTGCACTAGGATTTAGACACAGTGGCAAAGAAGTGGCTGGTGATATGTTTCCAAATGGGTTTGATGGAGGACTGGGAACGAGCCGGAAGTCCAGACCTTTGGGAAGTTGAATGTGACTGTTTTGGGAGAAGCTGCTGGAGTTCGATGTCTGCTGGTGCTGGGGATGAATGTTTGGGTAGAGTTGTGCCCTTTCAATATGTTGAAGAATAGTTCTTTCGTATGTTAAGGCTGCACCAAGAAGACCATGTTTTACTTTGTTTTTTAAGAGACGCAGCATTGAAACGGGCCCTTCGGTCCACCAAGTCCATGCCAACCATCGATCACCCGTTCACACTAATTCTATATTATTCCCACTTTTGCATCCACTCCCTACACATTAGGGACAGTTTTAGAGGCCAATCAACCTTCAAATCGTTACGGCTTTGTGGTGTGGGAGGAAACCCGTACATCCGGAGGCAACCCACGTGGTCACAGAGAGAGAACTTGCAAACTCCACACAGACAGCAGCCAAGGTCAGGATTGAACCTGGTCACAATTTTGAGTCGTAGATTGGTACAGCACTGAAACAGGCCCTTCAGCCCACCTTGTCCATGTCGACCATGTTGGGCATATTGGGCTAGTCCCATTTGACTGCATTTGACCCATAGTCTTTCTCAACACTTCCCATCCATGCATCTGTCCAAGGCGCACAAGACGCGGTGGGAGAGGTGCCAATGGGATGGAGTATTATGTCTCCATGTTGAGATGTGCCAGAAGCTCGGTGGAGGTCCCCTGCCGTGGCTCCCAGTGAGATACCCTCGACCGAGGCGATCTCGGAGCTGCTGTCCTTGGCGTAGGTGTGGTCTATCCCCCCCCCCCCCCCCCCACACGCTCCTCTGCCTCGGCGATTAACTGAGCCACCTTCCGGTTCATCCGGGGGTCAAAGATGGACCGGTCCAATGGGTCATGGCGCACGTCCACAAATAAAGAGGAGAAAGTGTGCCCAGAGTCGCCCTCATCCTGATGGCCACCTTTGTGTGTGGCTGCATCGGGCTGTGCTTGGATCCAAAGTATGTGGGCACAAGTATGTGGAGAATGGGCCTGGCACGTGATGCCATGAAATGTTCTTCTGGATCCAACATCTTTGACTGCGAATCCACTGGGCAATGGTCGTCACTGAAGGTCCTGCAGGCGCTGCTGGACAAGGACTCGATGGATCCCGTGGGGTGGTCTCCTGTCGCGGTTGAATTTGTACGGCTGATAAATGGGTGGCACTCAGCTGGTTCAAAAGAGCAGCAGCTGTAGAAGGAATTGATTGCTTCGGCTGAGCTTGCTTTAAATGACGGCATTTCTGCAAATGCCGTGCGTCAGGCATTAAAATGTAATGACAGTGGACAAGGGCTGTGTGACACAGTAATTACTTGCTCGTGATATATTTGTGCAAATGAACAAAGCTCGTGCCTGACCTCCAAAGGCACGTTATCTGCTGCCAAAACAGACTCTCAAACTGCTGAGAATACTTGTTTTCTGAGTTTATTGTGGGGAGAACAATGCATCTATTTACATTGGAAACAGGGCAAGGAATCTGCACTCCGTATTGCGACCAGCCATTATTTGGCGGTGAAACCTGAGGGGTCCCCGGTCCCTTCTCGGAAACCTTCATAAAATTGGACAGCTGGCTCCGTGCTAGTTAATTAATGCTTTGTTTCCGGGTTTAATTGGACAAAGCTTTTAGCAGCTCGAGTGTTTCCCTGATTCCTGGAGCCACATGAGGTAGAGTTTTATTTTCCTTTTGGCAGCGGTCCAGAGAGAGACTGCTCGCTTGGTTTCTGTCCAAATGCTTTGCATTTCATCGCTGGAGTGCTCTATCGACCAAACAGGATTTTAAATTTTTTTTTATATCAATTCGTATGCTAATTATTGCTGTCAAATAATATTAATTAATTTAACGGATGAAAGGGTCTTTGCTTCCATTTCAGGCCTGCTGCAAAGCCCTAGGACCTGTAGACTTTTTTTTTTTTTTGGAAAACTCACCTGAAATATGTGTGTGTGTGAAATATTGTTTATCTGTTCGGTGAGAGAGCGCGGCCCCTTCAGATGTGGTGTGGATGAGGCAGGCGCCGGTAAAATGCAAACCCACAATCTGAACCGTCCTTGGCAGTGCCGCTCGTGACGGAGTCCGATCGCTTACAGGTCAAAGGTTGCTGAGGGTCAACGACCTCCTGTGGTCTCTGGTAAATGTTTTTTTGCTTCAGAGCAGCCGCTTTGGAGAGGTCAGGGTAAAGAGCAGGGATTGAGAAGGACTTGCCTGCTGTGTGGTTGGATTTTCAACCTTGGCTGAGATTAGTGCTGCAGTTGGAGTGTTAGCTACAGCAACCCAGCAACACAGCTCTGTCAATGGAGGTTGTACATGGACAGTGGGCTCAGGATCGGGGGGGGGGGGGGCAAGATGGGGGTCGCCAGCTCAAAATAGACATTGTGGTCTGTACTGAGGTCTTTGTCAATGCTTGGATTGTTGGGCAAGCTCTTGGATAAGATGTTTGAACCAATGTCCGCCTCGATGGCACATAGGTAGAGTTGCTGCCTTACAGCGCCAGAGACCTGGGTTTGTTCCTGACTCCTAATGCTTGTCTGTACTGAGTCGGTACGTTCTCCCTGTGACCTGCGTGGGTTTTCTTCAAGATCTTCGGTTTCCTCCCACACGCCAAAGACGTACAGGTTTATAGGTTAATTGGCTTGGTGTAAGTGTAAAGTGTTCCGTGTGTGTGTGTGTGTAAGGCATTATCAATGTGCGGGGACCGCTGGTCAGTGCAGACTCTGTGGGCCGAAGGGCCTTTTTCTGTGCTAGTTTCTCTAAAACTAAAATGAGGTGTTAATTCTGCGATCTCCTGCACCCAGAAAGGCAAGGGCAGCGAGTGCTGGTGAACATCCACCTCGCCTGCAGGTTGCTATTCAAGTTATAGAGTTGTATGGTATGGAAATAGGCCCTTCAGCCCATCCTGACCGTTGGCATACAGGACTTTCCCCTTTTCCCTGCTTTGTCCCACTGCCCGATAAACCCTTTCCATTCCATATCCGTTCAAATAGCTTTTAAACATTGTAGGTAGACAAAAATGCTGGAGAAACTCAGCGGGTGCGGCAGCATCTATGGAGCGTAGGAAATAGGCAACGTTTCAGTCCGAAACCCTTCTTCAGACATTGTAATTGTATTTTGCCCCTTTATCTTCTTCTGGCAACTCGTTCCAGATATGGTGCACCCTCTGTGTGGAAAGAATTGCCCCTAAGGTCCTGGTTACAAATTTCTCCTCTCACAATTTAACCCTACGCTCTCTAGAGGTGGGTGCGGGGGGAGGTTTTGCCTGTCTACCCTATCTGTGGCCCTCACATTTTATATACTTCTCTCGGGCCTCCCCTCAACCTCTGGCATTGCTGAGAAAGTCTTTAGACTTTAGACTTTAGCCTTTAGACATACAGTGTAGAAATTGGCCCACCGAGTCCATGCTGACCAGCATGCACCCCACACACTAACACAATTTTCACAGAAGCCAATTATCTCTCTGGAGTGTGGGAGGGAAACTGGAGTTCCCAGGGGAAACCCACGCGGTCACAGGAAGAATGTACAAACTCTGTACAGACTGCACCCGTAATCAGGATCGAACACGGGTCTCTGGCGCTGCAAGGCAGCAACTCTACCGCTGCGCCACTGTGCCGCCCTGGCCTAAAATTTGATTTTTTTTCTCACTTATTCCGAGGCGGTGATCCCTCGTTAGAGAGTCGTTAGCCGGGGGGGGGGGAACCGCCCCCAACGGCCAGTCTGCCCAGAGGCAACTGTCTAGAGAACAATTGTAGACTGTCGTTACTCTGAGTAGCCAGTGTAAATGACCAGTTACAGCTTTAAGCACAGACTCTCTGCTCTCCGGTACAATGTGGGACTCCCGCCAACTGAAAGTGCTGTGGATTTTATTGCTGATCATGAGGTTTTTTTTGCGCTTGTTTCCGATTACTCATGGGCATCATGCAGAACTTCCTGGATTAGAACGTCCAGGTGCTTTGCATTTGCTTACGTTCATTAGCCACACCCGAGCTGTTTTGTATATTGGTTTTTCGTGCGCATGTGTTCAGAATAAAGCAGCCAGTCCTTCAGCCCACCGCAAAACCAGAGTGGTAAAGAAGGCATATGATGTGCATGCCTTCATCGGTAATATAGCAAAGGAATTTGAGTATAGGAGCAGCAAAAGGATTTGAGTATAGGAGCAGGGAGGTTTTACTGCAGTTGTACAGGGTCTTGGTGAGACCACACCCGGAGTATTGTGTGCAGTTTCGTCCTCCAAATCTGAGGAAAGACATTCTTGCCATAGAGGGAGTACAGAGAAGGTTCACCAGACTGATTCCTGGGATGTCAGGACTTTCATATGAAGAAAGACTGGATAGACTCGGCTTGTACTCGCTAGAATTTAGAAGATTGAGGGGGGATCTTATAGAAACTTACAAAATTCTTAAGGGGTTGGACAGGCTAGATGCAGGAAGATTGTTCCCGATGTTGGGGAAGTCCAGGTCAAGGGGTCACAGTTTAAGGATGAAGGGGAAATCCTTTCGGACCGAGATGATAAAAACATTTTTCACACAGAGAGTGGTAAATCTCTGGAACTCTCTGCCACAGAAGGTAGTTGAGGCCAGTTCATTGGCTATATTTAAGCGGGAGTTAGATGTGGCCCTTGTGGCTAAAGTGATCAGGGGGTATGGAGAGAAGGCAGGTACAGGATACTGAGTTGGATGATCAGCCATGATCATATTGAATGACGGTGCAGGCTCGAAGGGCTGAATGGCCTACTCCTGCACCTATTTTCTATGTTTCTAATATGTGTGTGGGGATCGCTGGGCGGCATGGACTCAGTGGGCCAAAGGACCTGTTTCCACTCTGTATCTCTAAATGCTAAAGTGTACTGAGAGTGTTCTCCGTGGATTGTCACCTTGTCGTGGTGGACGAGCTTGTGTGGTCCTGAGATCCTGAGAGCGATGCCGTCTGGAGCTATGCTCCTGGTAGGGCCACCCATGGCGGTAAGGTCGAGGGGGAGGACTCTGCTAAGGAGCAATCCAACCAAGACCTCAACGGTGGAACAGGCGGAGAACGATGGCTGACGTTAGTGTGGAGCGTCACAACAGCTGGGAAGGCAGATGAAGGCTGCAGCAGAAAAGGGTCTCCGGTCGTCTTGGACTCCATGCTGCTGGATGCTGACCCAGATCCGTCAAGGACCGTGTGGTGGCTGTCTGTGCACCAGTCTCCCCACGTTATGCAAAGTCACGCACAGGCGTCCTCCAACCCTGGAGACACCCATGGTCAGCCATGACCGAGGGGGGACTAAGAAGAAAACTGAGAACCAGTAAAATGTTTTGTGTGCTGTCCAGTCAAATTGTATAATCAAGCCATATGCAAGTACAAAACAGAGTGCAAATTAGTTCTACCTCATTGTAGTTTTACACCTAGAGCACAATTTTTTTTTTAAAGTGCAAGATCTGCAATGTGGTAGGTTGGAAGATTGGGACTATTCCCTAGCTTTTGGGAGGACCATTCAGTAGTCTGGTAACAGCGGGGAAGAACCTATTCCTGAATATGGTGGTGAATGCTTTAATATTTTCTGCCCAGCAGTATTTAGAAATCCCATAGAAATAATTTTGTAGAAGGCCTGTCTCCCAATCTGTGGGTCCCGAAACGTCACCCATTCCTTCCCTCCAGAGATGCTGCCTGTCCCGCTGAGTTACTCCAGCATTTTGTGTCTATTTCCGCATCGCCATGTGTGCAGTTGAGACAAAACCTGTTTGGATTATGAATTTGGCTCGTGCATTAGTTTTGCATCCCTGTGGAGTACTCCCTCCCGACCCCCCTCCCCTCACCACACTGTTGTTAGAGCCCCTCCCTTTGTTTTAATTGCTATTATTATGTGGAGGTTTATAGGAGCACATTATACTGGCAGAGATTTTAAAAAACTCTTTCAAATGCTGGCGAATCTGTGGAATTCATTGCCACATACGGCTGTTGACGCCGTCAATGGGTATTTTTCAGGCAGAGATTGACAGATTTTTGATTAGTAGGGATTATGGGGAGAAGGCAGGAGAATGGGGTTGAGAGAGAGAAAGATAGGTCAGCCACGATTGAATGGCGGAGTCGACTTAATGGGCCAAATGGCCTGATTCTGCTTCTGGAACTTATGATCATAATAAATTATAAACCATAGGGGCTCTGGGTGACGAATGTAAAATGTATAATCGAAGGTGACGTTGGCCTGGAGTTCTATAGTCTGTGTTTTGACCACATGTGGCTAATTGGGGATCCAGATGTGCTTAAAGGCATTCCTCGTCAGAACAATAATACGCCTGCGATCCTGGTCCCCGACGTGTAGCTTAGGCATCTGCACCAGTAATGGAAGCCAGTGCAGCACATCTGGAGCCACTGCTACAGCCCCAGTGTGGGTCTGGGCCGCTGGGCGTGCAGTCACTTCAATAACCCTGCATTGAAATCTGGATTGGGTGTTGCAAATCCCTGAAGTACCTGGTTTGGTTTAGTTTAGTTTAGTTTAGAGACACAGCGTGGAAACAGGGCCTTCGGCCCACTGGGTCTATGCCGACCAGCGATCGCTGGTCGGCATAGACCCAGTGGGCCAAAGGGCCTGTTTCCACGCTGTATACTACCGGTATACACTGATACTACCCAACACACACTAGGGACAATTTACGATTTTTGCCAAGCCAATTAACCTACAAACCTGTACTTTTGTTTTGTAGTGTGTGATAAAACCACGCAGGTCACGGGGAGAAGGCACAAACTCCGTACAGACAGCACCTGTAGTCGGAATCGAACCCGGGTCTCTGGTGCTGAAAGGCAGCTACTCTACTGCTGCGCCACCGTGCTGCCCACTGTGGTGTCGCAATTGGACACTGGCCCCCCCTTGCAGGGAGGGGATCTCCTGTCCTTTCTCTAACCTATGGTACACAAAATAAAATGGAGAAACTCAGCGGGTGCAGCAGTATCTATGTAGCGAAGGAAATAGGCAACGTTTCGGGCCGAAACCCTTCTTCTAACCTAGTTTGGTCCCAACAGCGGTGATGCTGCTCCCAGGATGTTCCGGGGTAATGAGAATAGTGGACATAGGCTGGACCTTGTCAACAGCACCTCATCCTGGGAGTCGTTAGGAACGTGAGCCCCTTTTGCCCTTTAGGGTCAGTTTCGGCATTGTGTGGGTTGGGTCTGGCTCCCCCTACCTTAAATCCACTACCACCCCTTCTCTGGTCTCTGCATCCATTATTGCTTTTATTGTGTGCTAACCAGTTAGTGGGAAGACTATACATGATTACAATTGAGCCATCCATAGAGTACAGTTACAGGATTAAGGGAATAACGTTCAGTGCAAGGTAAAATCCATTAAAGTCCAATAGAAGATAGTCAGAGGGCCTCCAATGAGGTATATGAAAGCTCAGGACTGTTCTCTAGTTGTCGATAGGATGGTTCAGTTGCCTGATAACAGCTGGGAAGAAACTGGAGGTGTGCGTTTTCACACTTCTGTACCTCTTGCCTGATGCGAGAGGGGGGGGGGGGGGGGAAGGAAGAGGGAGTGACCAGAGTGAGACTGGTCCTTGATCATGCTGGTAGCCTTGCCATGACAGCGTTCAGTGTGGATGAAGTGGGTAGGAGACTGGTTTGTGTGAAGGCCTGGGCTGCGTCCACAACTCTCTGCGGTCTTGGGTGGAGCTTTGATTAACGATGCGGTGATCATTGGAACAGCGTATGACGAGTGGGTTGTCACTTGTCGTTCTCCTGGTGGTTTGAGGTGGATGTGCCGACTTGCATTGTGCCTGTAGGTGTCCGTGTTGCCGTAGAATCACTGCTGGTTGGACGGAGACTGCTGTGGGATCTCTCCCAACTACCCTGGAAAACCCTTGCATTTTGGACCCAGCGTAGTTTGTTCGCTGCAAGCACTCGGTTTTTCCTCAACGTTAATAGATACTTTTTATTGGCAGTGTAAACGCTGAGCCGGTGAATGACATTCTGCTCTCGGCGTTTCCCTGTGGCCTCAAGGCACTGGGAAGATGTTGGAGGAAAACTATGTGGAGGACTGTAAAGCAGTTACGTGAGGAAGCTTGTGGTGAGTGTGGAGCATCAGTGCGTAACACTGCCGCCTGTCTACCAGTGTTTCACTCAAAGTAATCAATTGCTGTGGGTAACATTGCATTGTCCTTCAGTGGGTATTTTTAAGCCAGAGGTAGTTAGATTCTTGATTAGTATGGGGTTTTGAGGTTATGGGGAGAAGGCAGGAGAATGGGGTTAGGAGGGGGAAGGTAGATCAGCCATGTAGACTTGATGGGCCGAATGGCCTAATTCTACTCCTATTCCTTATGGCTCTATGACCTCTGCCATGGGTGGTCTTGTGCCAATGGGTGGGGTGGGCACTCTGCATCAATGGGCAACAGAAGCTGCTGTTCAGGATGCCAGAGGAATGAAGGGGAGTGATCCCAGCACTGGGACAGAGAGGAGCTGGTCGCTGCTGAACATTCTGGTCACTGGTAGCAGCTCCCCGCCAGTTCCCAGCAAGATGCTCCCAGGCACAGAGTCAGAATGAGGGGTCGGCCCCTTGGGACTGAGACGTGAAGGGATACCTTCACAAGGAGGGCGCTGAAACTTTGGTGTGACCATCCACAGGGCTGTGGTTCTGAGTGTCTTGCTGATTCGTGGGCACTAGGTTGTCTCTCAGACACAACGTTGACCATGATCAGGAACAGCTTCACACAGACTTGCCACAGAGGACAGGATCAAGCCCAGGCCTCTGGTGCTTTTAGGCAGCAGCCACCTCCCACCTGTTCTAGGGGTTAACCATGGGACCACCTGTCATCGTCAAGACCAGCTGAGCTTGGACGTGATCTGGTCTGATGTGGGGATGTCCCTGACCTGGGTGGCCAAGCACCCCCCCCCCCAGCTGAGCCCCCGCGACAGAGTAGCGGACAGCAGCCCTGGTGTAGGTGGGCTTGTCTAACCTGGTCTTATTTGGTAAAGCAGTGTAAAGTCGTGTGCGGGTCGTGCCTGGGGAACTGTAGCTGCCTCGCACTCTTCACCTGCAATAGCCCATTGTGTGACCCAGGGTCTACCCTCCTTGGCCCTACCACAGCTCTCTCCCCCTTGGCTTTGACACCTCCATCAGCGCTGGAGGTGATGCTCACTGACCTTGCATTGATGCTTCACAGCTCTTTAATCGTCTGTGCTCAAGCGGCCTACTCATTAATCCAAAGTAACATCGGATATCTCGTTCCCTCGTTCGCTGACTTTCCAAGAATCCTCTCCATAAATTCAGTTCAAAGCCAATTCTGATGTATCATGTTTCTTTGTTCCTTTTTTAGCTCAATTGCAAGGCTCTGGAGACTTGCCCCACGGTAACCTCTTCTCATTGTTAAAGAGTCACAGAGTCATTCAGCACAGAAACAGAACCTCCCGTCCTGTTTGTCCAGGCTGGCCAAGATGCCTTAACTACGCTAGTGCCGTTTGTGCAGGTTTTGGCCTATGTCCCTTTAAACCTTTCCTTCATTCTCTCCAGAGATGCTGCCCGTCCCGCTGAGTTACTCCAGTGTTTTGTGTCCATCTTCCCTTTAACCTTTCCTATCCTTTAAATGTTATTATAGTTCCTGCCTCAAACGCGTCCTCTGGCAGCTCGTCCCAACCCTCTGTGTGAAAACCGTACCCATTAGATTTTTATTCAATCTTGCCGCTCTCAAATTCAACTTCTGCCCTATAGTTTTTGATTTGCCTAACCCAGGGAAAAAGACTTGAGATTGACTTGCCCCAATCATCAAAATATTCGGATGGATCCAGGAAATTATCAAAAAGATCAGTGGGAACAGAGAGAAGATTCAGAAGCCAGGGTTCAGTTCCCTGGGATGTACAAGGTTACGGGTAGGGGGGGGTGGGGGGAAGGTTTGGGTATCCGGGGGCTCTGAGGGGCGGAGGAAAACCTCTTCTGCTGGGACAAGGTGCAGGGTCCTGAAATGTTACCCTGGGATTCGGGGATGGAATACAGAAATAGTATACAGAGATTAAGAGATTGGCACCTTGGTGTGGCGCAGGGGGTAGAGTTGCTGCCTTCCTGCCCCAGGAGACCTGGGTTCAAAGCATGACCTTTGGTAATGTGTGTATGGAATTAGCACGTTCTCTATGTGACCGTATGGGTTTTCTCCAGGTGCTCCGGTTTCCTCCCACACTCCAAGAATATGCAGATTTGGAGGTTAGTTGGCTTCTGTAAATTGCCCCCAAGTGTGTGGGATACAATAAGTGTACGGGATGATCGATGTTTGGCACGGCACGGACTCGTGGGCCAAAGGGCCTGATTGAACGCCGTATCTCCAAAACTAAAAACTAAAACTTTGACCAATTGTTGGTTTATATCGGGGGATTGGCAGAGCTTTGCTCTCCAAGTGCACGAGGAGATATGGACCAAGGGTGGATGTCTCCAAGATGCCACAATCTAAGTGAATGTCGGGGCGGGCTGAATGGGCTCCTGCCCCTGTGTGTACATCTCCTGTGGTTTCGTGCACTGATTGATGTTCGAACAAGGATGTCCTCAGCTGAACTGCGTCTCTATTGGCGTGCACCCGTGACTGTCTCTTCCCGAATACCTGGGGCAGTAGGTGTTCCTCCTGAATAATCCATCAACACAGGCCATGGGAATGATCTGTGGACCTTCAGACTCTGTCTAAAACAGGAGGGAGATGGAAGCCCCACTCAGCTACACTAGCTGGTTCATCTGCTCCGTGGAATCTTGCAACAGCATCCTGTATTTCCGCCGTGCCTTTGACAACGTAAAGGGCTATGCCCTTCCCCACAACATTCTGCCCACCCTCTTGTCACAGCCTCACTTGGACTTTTTTCCAAGGACATCTGGCGACTGGTTGTTTGCTGCCTTGTAATACATGGCGCTCCTTCAAGGACAGACTTGGCACTAGTTTATCGCTGTGCTCTTTGGCACAGTCTAGGCTTTGTGTTCAATTTAGTTTGGAGATACAGTGCGGAAACAGGCCCTTCGGCCAACCGCATCTGTGGGGAAAGGAACAGACTTTGTTTCAGCCCATCCCTTGGTGTCGAGTTGGGAGAGCTGTTGGAACATGGGCTTGGTAGAGCGGGAGAATGGGGCTCATCTTCGCAGTGGTTCCTTTCCCTGCGGTGCTCATCTGTGTGTGTGTGTGTGGCACAGGGAAGAGGGGGGAAACACGGGGCGGTTTTGGGTTACTACCTAAAATTGGAGAGTTCGCTGTTCATAAAATAAAAAGATACAAAGTGCTAGAGTAACCCAGCAGGTCAGGCAGCATCCCTGGAGAACATGGATAGGTAGACAAAAATGCTGGAGAAACTCAGCGGGTGAGGCAGCATCTATGGAGCGAAGGAAATAGGCAACGTATTGGGTCGAAACCCTTCTAGGTTTCTACCTTTGAATTTCCAGCATCTGTAGTTCCTTCTTAAACTTCTTGAACATGGATAGGTGATGTTTTGGGTCGGGGCCTCTTCTTCAGACCAGCACCTGCAGTTCCCTGTACTGTTCTGTGTGTGTGTGTTGATCACTAACTACCTCTGTAAGGATCCTACACCTATCTCTTGTATTCACCCCACATTCTAATCAAATCCTCCATGATGCTACCCTTGGGGCATATTTTAGTGTCCAATTTGATTACCGACCCGCATGGCTGGGATGTGGACAGGAAACCCACGCGGTCACAGGGAGAGCTTGCAAACTCCACGCAGACAGCAACAGAGTTGGGTTTGTACCACCTGGGTCACCGACGTGGTAGGACGGTGGCTTGGGTCACTGAGCTCAAATGATCGTGTTTGTCGAAGTTGGGGGAGAATGCGCTCTGTCTGAAGTGTGAAGGAACATGAGGGGCTGGGGGGGGGGGGGGGGGTTGTGTATGCTGGAGCTGCGCGTTTGATCCTTTGTTCCTTGTTAGGGAGCCAAATGTTTTTTTCGATCTCTCTGGGCATCGCCTCATTTTCCTTTGAAAGGTGGTCAGGAATAAAAGCTGCCAAGAAAACTACTGTAGGCGATGGATTTGTGGTTGGGTTATTGTTCAGCTGCATGCAGTAGATATGGAGCATTCCAAACCCATCAGCGATGTTCCCAGCGTGGCTGCCTCATCTGCAGGGTTGCTGCATTAGTGAAGCCTCGTCACTGCCCAGAGGCTACACGTTTCCTGTCTGTGCTGTTTCATTTACTCTGTGTCCAAATCCTAAAGCCTCGGCACTCTCCCTGATATTTTACAGATGTATAATGTAATCTGTTCTTAAAAGGGCACTGCCTTTGTGGGGAGCTGTTCATTTACAAATACTTCCACTTTATTTGTGGAATGTTAAAGAGAATTGTTTAGTTTAGAGGCACAGCACAGAAACAGGCCCTTCTGCCGGCCGAGCCCATGCTGACCATCGATCACCTGTTATCCCACTTTCTCATCCACTCCCGAGATACTAGGGGCAAACAACCTACAAACCCGCATGTCTTTGGGATGTGAGAAGAAACCCGAGCAGCCGGAGGAAACCTGTGTACATGCAAACTCCACACAGACAGCACCTGATAACAGGATAGAACCTGGGTCTGAGGCAGTGGTGCTACCAGTTGCCACCCCATTGTGTCTAAGCTTCGAGGCCTTATCAGAAGCAAGACTGCGCCCCAACTTGCAGCAGTGTCTGTCCATCTCCAAATTACTGTGGCCGAGGCAGTTCAGAGTGGCGCGGTGGCGCAGCAGTAGAGTTGCTGCCTTGGACCCGAGTTTGATCCTGACCATGGGTGCTGTCTGTGTGGAGTCTGTACGTTCTCCCCATGACTGTGTGGGTTTTCTCCGGGTGCTCCGGTTTCCTCCCACACTCCAAAGACCTGCAGGTTTGTAGGTTAATTGGCTCTGTGAATGTCCCTAGTGTGTAGGAGAGAGCTAGTGCACAGGGATCGCCGGTCAGCATGGACTCAATGGGCCGAAGGTCCTGATTCTGCGCTGTGTCTCGAAACTAAACTAAATTGTATTTCTGAATTGCATTCTGCAACCTGTGGGATTCCCTCGAGTTGTTCTCGGCATTTTAAAGACACTTGGACCTTGACAAAAGGGCACGTGGATAGGAAAGGTTTAGAGGGATATATATACCTTCACGTGAGGACTCTTGCATACTTGTACTGTATGCAATCTCACTGTACCAAGTACATGTGACAATAACGTATCTTTCAATCAACTTTGGCCCCCTTGCTTGAAGCCCATGTTCTTTAGTATTTGACATTTCTACCCCAGGAGAAAAGATTCTGTACCAGTTAAACCGTTCTAACTAAGATGTAAAATTAACTAGGATTTATCCTAACCTGTAGTTCATTAACCCAGGTTTGCACACTCAGTTGACAATATTTCTGCCTGTCAAGAGTCTTTGGATTACAGACAGTTCACAGAACCCTGAGAGATCCTGGGGAGTGACTGTATTTAAAAATAAATAAATAAATAAAAAGAACAGTTCTGGAGAGTTTCAACCTGGTATAAGCGTCAACTCTGATCCTAAATCCTCTCTCCGAAAGATTAAACGTGTAAATTTGTTTCCTGTTTACTTGCACCGAGGCTCGGAACACAAACACTGTTTCGAAGTTATAATCAAGGGAATTCCGTGTCTGCCCTTTCACCCTCTGCTCTTCGTTGTATATTACTTTGTTGGTACGAAACGTCCACCCATTGTGTGTCCTCCCGGGTACAGGAATCAGCATGTGGTGTCACAATTTCTCCCCCTCCCCCCCCCCCCCCCCCCCATCCTTCCCTCAGTCACCCAGCTCCTTTTCCCCCCCCCTTTGTCCGCTCACCCCCCGTTCCTGACGTCCCCACTTTCCTTTTACATCCCATCTCTTTCTCCTCCATCCTGTCCCCGCCCACTAATATCTTTCCCTCTGGTTTTATACTTGATTCCCGTTCTTTCCTTATCTGACGCCCTTTTGTCTCCTTACCACCTCCAGCCGCGTACTCCGCCAATGATCTGCCAATCGTTCTAATGCCAATCACTAGTCTGAAGAAGGGTCTCGACCCAAAAAGTCGGCCATCCCTTCTCTCCAGAGATGCTGCCTGTCCCGCTGAGTTACTCTAGCATTTTGTGTTTAACCTCGCGTTTCAGATTGGTGACCTCTGGGCTGGACTGGGAAAAGGTGAAGCTGGAAGGAGTAAATGATGGGGAGGAGCAGAGAGAACAAAAAAAAAATGTTTTCCATGGAGCCACACTGGATGACACAGAGGTAGTGGTGTTGACTAAGAGGGTAGGAGAGGGATTGGAATTTTCTTTAGGATATCAGCAGGCGTCTGATGTCCACTTTCTACTTAAACCATCCTGATAAAGGTATCGGGACCCACTATCTCAAAATCCTTCACAATCTGGCAGATATTTCAGAACGATCACCTTTACTTCTTCTCGACCACCACCTAGAGATTGACCCAATCTCTTCATCACCTCTGTAAAGTTTGGCGTGGTGCAGCTTGTAGAATCACTGCCACACAGTGCCAGAGACCTGCTGCTGTCTGTGTGAAGTTGCCATGATCTCCCTGTGACCTTGTGGGTTTCCTCTGGGTGCCCAGGTTTCCTGCTGCATCACAAAGACATGCAGGTTGGTAGATTAATAAGTCATTGTAACGTGCCTCTATTGTGTGGGTGAGGGGTAGAATCTGGGAAGGGAGTGATAACAATATGGAGAGAATAAATTTGAATTAACCCAGTGTGGGATTAGTGTAAATGGGTGTTCTCAGTCCTCAGTGTGGACCTGCTGGGCCAAATGGCTCGTTGCCATGCTGTATCTCTCTGCTTCAATAGCACGGCCAAAACTGGACATTATTCCCCAGGTGCAGTCTCGCCAGTTCTCTGTTCAATTTCATCAAAACTTCCCTGCACTTTTACTGCCTAGCCTTCGTAATGAGGGCCAATATTCCATTAACTCTCCTAATTACATGCAACCCGCACGTTAATATTTGTTTCATGCACTAGGGCTCCCAGAACTCTCAGTACCGCATTATTTCAGGCTCGTTCTGCTTAAATAATAATTTACTGTTCTGTTCTAAACTGGATAGCCTTGCAATTTCCCACATTGTAGTCAGGCTGCCAACTTTTTTTTTTCTTTTTTTTTTGCCCACTTGCTTAACCCTTTGCAAGTTCTTTGTATCTTCCTTGCAACTTTTGCTTGCTCTCCAGTCTGGAATCACCAGCAAACCAGGCCTCTGGTACACTCCGTCTCTTCCTCCGCGCTGTCGGAACAGATTGTAAGTAGCTGAGGCCCCAGAGCCGATCTCTGTGGCACCCCTCTAGTTACTGACTGACAAATGGAAAATTACCGTTATCCCAACTGCGTTATCTGTTGAGTTACACATTCCCCTAATATATCACCCTGGGCATTTCTACATTTTATATACAGTACCCTATCAAATGCTTTCTGGAAATCTACGTCTAGTTTATCCTCAAGGTAGATACCAAATGCTGGAGTAACTCAACGGGTCAGGCAGCATCTCTGGAGAGAAGGAATGACGAAAGGTCTCAACCTGAAAAGTCACCCATTCCTTCTCTCCTGAGATGCTGCCTGTCCCGCTGAGTTACTCCAGACACTTTTGTGTCTTTCTTCGATTTAAACCAGCATCTGCAGTTCCTTCCTACACTTACTTTATCCTCTGGTTTTGGTATTGGTTTGCGATTGTCAAGTGTACCGAGACACAGTGAAAAGCTTTGCATTCTATCCAGTCAAATCATGCCAAACATAGGAACAATCAAACCATGCGCAGGTAGCAATGATACTCTATGGCCACCTGTACCTCGGTACAGTGGGGAAAATTTTTTTTCCCCGCATGCAATCTGGTAAAATCATAAGGCAGATGTCATCTAGACAGGTACACAAAGAGTTGCCATGTCTCTGGTGCTGAGAAAGTTCCAAAAGTTCTTAGTACGGTCTTACCTTCTCGCAGCGGAAACCAGCCCTGTCACCACTCGTGGCTGCAGACGGCCCTCCCACCGGGTCCCACTTTGTTCTCGGCGTCTCTCCGCCACTCGTTTGGCCCCGCGCCATGCCGCATCTATTGGCCGGATTAGCCTGACGTTCTTTGGGGGGAAATTGAATTCTCTCCAGGATATTTGGAAAATTATAAAATACAAATAGAATCGGCAAAGGTTTATGAGAGGGAAGTTGTGTTTGACTAGTTTTTTGGATGAAGAAATTGCAGAGTGTTGTGGATGTAGTCCAGTCCTCACACAGACCAGACTCCTCACCATCAACTACATCTACACTTAACATAGAAAAACACCAAGTGCTGGAATAACTCCATAACTACAACACTGTGGTGTTAAAGTTACAGAGAGAGTGTAAATATATTTTTAAAGTGCAAGATTCACAATAGTAGACAAAAGCTGGAGAAACTCAGCAGGTGAGGCGACATCTATGGAGCGAAGGAAATAGGCGACGTTTCGGGTCGAGACCCTTCTTCAGACCTGGGTAGGTTGGCAGATTGGGGCTACACCCCATGGGAGGGGGACAGTTCATTAATCTGATAACAGCGGTGAAGAAGGTGTTTCTCAGTCTGGTGTTGCGTGCTTTCAAGCTGTTGTATCTTCTGCCCGACAGGAGGGGGGGGGAATGACTGGAATGAAAATGGTCTTTGGCTGCTTTCCCGAGGCTGCGTAATGTGTGGAAAAGTGTAGACCCGAACCATCATCTACCCATGTCCTCCAGAGATGCTGCCTGACCTCCTGAGTGATTTCCAGCACTTTGTGCCTCTCTGGGTTAAGCATAGATGTGGTTGATGGTGGGGAGTCTGGTCTGTGTGAAGGACTGGACTACATCCACAACTCTCTTCAATGTATTTATCCTCTTGTAAATCCATGCTGATTCTCTTAGTCTTTTATGATTTTCCAAATATCCTGGAGATAATTACATTTTCCAAAGACTATGTCGGACTAACCCAGCCAATAGGGTCCATCGCTCTCCTTTCTCATTTCTTGAACGGTGTTGATACATTTGCTGTTTTCTAATGAGGTTGAGGCAGCATCTGTGGCCAGACAATGTTTTGGGGCAATCTGAAGAAGAGTCCTGAATCGAAACGCCGTCGATCCATTCCCTCCACAGATGCTGCCTGGCCCACTAAGTTCCTCCAGCACTTTGTGTTTTGTTCAAGATTCCAGCACCTGCAGTTCCTCATGTCTGCCATTTTCTAATCCTCTGGGATCTTGCTCGAATCCAGGAATAGATTACAACGAATGCCACATTCTTAAGACCCACTGATACCGGCCATTGGAGCCACAGACATGAAACTAACTGCAGGAAGAACTCGGGAAGTCAGACAGCATCTGTGGAGGCAGGGGGAAGGTCAACATTCTGGGTTGAGAAACAGCATCAGGATTTGGGTCCTGGGAGCTTGTCAAGATGTTGCCACATCAGTTTGCCCAGTAGTTGTTCTGTGTTGATGTTTTGGGTTCCACCGCTCTATTTGACTGTTATTAGCGGGACGTTTTTAATGTTTACTTTTTGCCGTTGGACTGTTGTTCTGAACCACGTCTCCGTTGATTAATTTTGCATAATCCGATCTCAAGGTGTTGTCAGTTTACGTGCCGGCGGCAAGCTGCAGGAATTGGAGCCTCATCTGTCAGTTACCCTGTCGACAGGAAGGGAAGGGCTTGGCTAAAGTAGTTGTGACTATCACCCATGTCCTGAAACGAGGGGGAGTGACTTCAGGAACGGCGTGTAGGAACAAAGACCTGGTCAGGAGCCCCTGGGTGCTGGGAAGGGAGCCGAGCACACTGCTGCCTCGGTGAATGGGGCTTCACAGGGATGCCGGCGCTGGGAGTAAGTGGCAGGGCTTGTAATCCCATCCAACACTTGTTGTCTCCAGATGTCCGCAGAAACTTGGAGGTTCCCTGAAAGGACACAAAGCGCTGGAGTAACTCAGCGGGTCAGGCAGCGTCTATGGAGAAGGTGGATGTGTTACGTTTCAAGTTGGGACCCGTCTTTGGCTCCCTGTCTTTAGTTTCCCAAAGGCAATGTGACTGTCGGTGGTCCAGCGCTGACATTTGTGGTCAAGTGAGTTTGTAGTTAACTGTGAGGATCCTGGTAAACACACGCTGGGGGACCTGAAACAGACCCGACAATTAATGGAGGTGTAATTGGCACACAACTGGCCGATCTTCGGTCAAGCCGACACTGACCTTCCTGCTACCGAGGGAGATGTAGCTGTTCCATGCCTCTGAAGCACGTTGGGTCATTGGAGACCCTTGGAATATCTTTCATTGGACTTTGCTGGACTTTATCTTGCACTAAATGTTATTCCCTCTTGTCATGTATCTGAACACTGGATGGCTCCAATGTATTGTCTTTCCGCAGACTGGTTAGCACGCAACAAACGCTTTTCACTGTATCTTGGTACAACGTGACAATAATCTAAAACTTTTGACCTAGTGACTGCTCCTTGTAGCCACCAGAACCTCCCTGGCTCTACCCATCGTGCCAACCCACCACACCGGTCGTGCCGTGCCACGATCGGCTTGCTGCTGCACGACGTGATGGTACTGCCACCACCGTGACACTCCTGGTATTGGTTTAGTATTGTCAGGTGTAGCGAGAAGCAGTGGATAAACTGATGTGTGCTTTGCCAAGTACAATGGGTAGTGTATAAAGAAAAATACCAGAATGTAGAATATAGTATTACAGCATTATAGTCTTATTCCTACTTTTGACAGCGAGCCAGGTGGGAAATGAGCTTAGTTTACTTAACGCTTAAAGATGCTGCAAGGAATCAGGCCCTTCAGCCCGCCAAATCCATGCTGGCCATCAATCACCAGTTCAAGAAAGTTGAGTTAAAAGAGTTTTTTTGTCTATCTGTATGTCCCTAAATAGAACAGAAATTCTTACTATGCGTGTATATATATCAATAATGGTGTACTTTGGAGCCTGTTTGTAATGTTTAATAGCCTGATAGTTGAAGGGAAGAAGCTCTCCTGATCACAGTTTTCGGGATCCTGTACTTTCTTCCCGATGGCAGAAATAGAATGAAGTTTGTGGCCAGGGTGGTGCGGGTCTCTGACGATGCTGGCTGCTGTTTTTTGAGACAGTGACTCCTGCAGACCCCATCGATGGTGGGGAGGTCAGTGCCCCACTTTCTCATCCATTCCTTATGCAACGGGCAATTTATAGAGGTCGATTAACCTACAAACCCGTGCTTCTCTGGGATGTGGGGTGAAACCGGAGCACCCGTGCGGTCACAGGGAGAACTTGCAAACTCCACAGAGGCAGCATCTGAGGTCAGGACCAAACCCTGAGGGCAGCCTGTCAACCCCTGTCAGGCCAGGACGTGGGAGAAACATCATACACCATCATTTGACCCAACTTGCTCACACCGACCAACATGCCCCATCCACACTAGTCCCACCTCCCTGCGTTTGGCCCATATCCTTCCAAACCTATCCTATCGATGCATCTGTCCAAATCTTTCTCTTTTTTTCTGATAGTACTTGCCTCAAATACCTCCCTCCGGCAGCTTGTACATTACACCCACAAGCCTTTGTGGGGGGAAATGAAATTGGCCCTCGGGTTCCTATTAAATCTTTCTCCCCTCACCTTAAACCTGTGTCCTCTGGTTCTTGATCCCGCTACTCTGGGTAAAAGACTTGGTGCGTTTACCCGATCTATTCCTCTCATGATAATTATACACCTATACTTATACACCCTTTAATCTTTAGACTTTAGTGATACAGAAAGGAAACAGGCCATTCGGCCCAGCGAGTCTGTGCCGACCAGCGATCCTCCTGATCGTATACACAGGGATGACAACAACGCAAATATCTTCACTGAATAACCGTTGCCATGGTGACAGTCGCTGACTAGAATTGCTCCCATGACTTCACTGACCACAGGCTCATTGTGGCCGCTGTCAGCATCCAAGATCATCCCTACTAAGTGCTGTGTATCCGTGGGCTGGTCCCGTGTTTGTAAGGGGACGTATCTCCCGTGCTTGTAAGTCCTGTTCTCGGTGCCAGCGCTACATCTGCACCCAGGGCAAGTCTATTGATGCGAGCCACATCCATTGTGCGGGCTGTGAGTGTCGTCTGGGGAGAGGTGGCTGTTCACAGCTGGGCTGCACTGTGCATCCCCGTGACTAAAGCATTCCCGCCGACAAAGATTCTTCAGTGACCTTCCCAACAAACTTGTGCACAAAGGGACTAGCGGCCTGGGGTCTGATGCCCGTTTGCTGCCGTTTCCCAGGGCGACTCTGCCAGCGCGCTGGAAACCTGGCGTGGTTTTACATTAGGAATCACATTAACACTGTCAAAGGGGCCGGCGTGAGTGAGCGCTGCTGTTACTGGGCCAGATGACGGGGCGTCACTTGTCTCCCCTGTCTGTGGCGGTGGGATTTCAGTCATCCCTGCGGAGACGTCAGACGTTCGGCCTGGCTGGCTCGCGTCACACTGGACATTCAGGGCACTGCCAAGCCTCACGATGGGCGGCATGGTAGTGCAGCGGTAGAATTGCTGTCTCACGGCGCCAGAGACCTGGGTTTCGATGTGCTGGTCTGTACGGAATTTGGACATTCTCCCCGTGACCTGCGTGGGTTTTCTCCAGGTGCTCCGGTTTCCTCCCACACTCCAAAGACGTGCGGGTTTGTAGGTTAATTGGCTTCTGTACAATTTTATTTGTCCCTAGTGTGTCGGGTAGTGCTAGTGTACAAGGTGATCGCTGGTCGGCGTGGGCCGAAGGGCCCTATTTGCACGCTGTATCTCTAAAGTAACTGAGTTGTAGCCATTCACGGTTGGCTTTCGACATACACATGGGAACTACTTCACAAAGTCGCATCTAAGACCCACACCACTCTGGCCATGCTCTCAACATGCTACTACCTTCAGGAAGAAGAGACCAGACAGGAGTCCGCGAACCATGACCTCCAGGTTCAAGAACAGTTTCTTCCCAGTAACCATCAGGCTCTTAAACACTACGCAACACTGACCACTACCTCAGCAACTGTGATGTACTAAGGACTTGATGTTGGTTGCACGTAGATCATATGGTCTGGTTACTGAATATTAGTTTAGGTTTAGAGATATGGTGTGGAAGCAGGCCCTTCGGTCCACCGAGTCCATGCTGCCCACCATCGCCCATAGGCTAGTTCTATTCTACACTCTGGACAATTTACAGAAGCCAAGTAACCTGCAAGCCTGCACGTCTTTTGGAGTGTGGGGGGGAACCAGAGCACCCGGAGAAAACCCTTGGGGATACAGAGTGAACATGCAAACTCCATGCAGACAGTACCCGTAGTCAGGATCGAACTCTAGTATCTGACACTGTATGGCAGCAACTCTGCCTCTGTGCTACCCGATTTACTGATTATACATTTATTGTATTACTGACTAGTATATATTTATCTCGGTATTATTGCTTTGATGGGGCTGTTAAAATGCAGCCAGTAAGTTTAGAGATACAGCACGGATACAGGCTCTTCGGCCCACTGAGTCCGTGCCGACCAACGAGCCCCGCACACTACACTGCCCTACACACACCAGGAACAATTTACAATTTTACCAACTTCTCTGCATGGTGGCGCAGCAGTAGAGTTGCTGCCTTACAGCGCCAGACACCTGAGTTCGATCCTTACTGCGAGTGCTGTCTGTGCGGAGTTTGTACGTTCTCCCCGTGACCTGCGTGGGTTTTCTCCCAGATCTTTGGTTTCCTCCCACACTCCAAAGACATTCAGGTTTGTAGGTTGTGTTCAAAAGGGAACTGCAGATGCTGGAATATCGAAGGTACACAGAATTGCTGGGAAAACTCAGCGGGTGCAGCAGCATCTATGGAGCGAAAGAAATAGGCGACGTTTCGGGCCGAAACCCTTTGGGTTTCGGACCGAAACGTCGCCTATTTCCTTCGCTCCATAGATGCTGCTGCACCCGCTGAGTTTCCCCAGCAATTTTGTGTACCTTCAGGTTTGTAGGTTAATTGGTCTGGGATAAATGTAAATTGTCCGCGTGTGTGTAGGATAGTGTTAATGTACAGGGATCGCTGGTCGGTGCCGAAGGGCCTATTTCCGCACTGTATCGATAAAACTAAAACTAAATTAGCCTACAAACCTGTATGTCTTTGGAGTGTGGGAAGAAATCAGAGCACCCGGAGAGAACCCACATAGATCACGTGGAGAACTCCGTACAGACAGCACCCGTATTTCTCTCGGATCTCTGTACTTCCCCAATTCCAACTTCCTGATCACCCACGATTAGTTAGTTTATTCTTTTTTATTTAGTTTAGTTTGTTCTCACGTGTACTGAGGTTCAGTGAGAAGCTTTTGTTGCCTGCTAACCAGTGAGCGGAGGGACTATATACGGTATTACAATTATACCGAATACTAATTAACCCAGAAACCCGTACATCTTTGGAGTGTGGGAGGAAACCGGAGCACCAGGAGAAAACCCACGAGGATTATGGACAAACTCCGTACAGACAGCACCTGTTGTTAGGTTCGAACCCGGGTCCCTGGCGCTGTAAGGCCATGAATCTGCCGCTGAGCCGTATCTGTACACTGTGGACGGCACGACTGTAATCGTGCATCGTCTTTCCGCTAACAGGATAGCACGCAACAAAAGCTTTTTGCTGTACCTCGGTGCATGTGATGATCAACTGAATTAAACTAGACCGAAAAGGCTGGAACTCAACTGTCCACTTGATGAATGTCCAGATCCTGACCCAACCACCCCTTCCCCTTCATTAGCGCTACGAGGCTTGAATGCCACACCAGGTCAGACTTGAAAGGGCAGCGGCAGACCTGCCAAAGACCTTCAATCTCTTCCGTAGCTGTGTGTTGATGTTATGTTTGATCTTAGCAGCACGCGCAGCTGTAACGAGAACCTATAATCATCGGTCCCACTGAAGGTTGGTGCGAGAGGCAGGAACTTTGTAGCAAGATCAGTTTACTGAACGTAATTGGCTTATCTTTAATAATGATGTTGGTCACTGGGGGATTGGGTTACAGTGCATGGCTTCTCCACCACCCCACATCTATCTCTCTTGGAGTCAGTCAGACTTTGGTTCTGCCCTGATCTAGTGACGGCTGGCCCAGGAGAGCTGTTCGCCCCAACACTGCTCCCCCCCCCCTCCCTGCCCCATGTTGCCCAGCACAGTGCAGTGGGCTGCAGAGGGAGTGGGAACCAAGGTGGACCCTCCACGCCTTCGCCACAGCTTGGTGTCAGCAAATCCCTCTTCCGCCTTCTCCCCGTGACCCACACGGTCAAGGGGAGAACGTGCAAACTCCGTACAGACAGCACCCGTAGTTGGGATCGAACCCAGGTCTCTGGCGCTGTACGGCGGCAACTCAACCGCTGCGCCACTGTGCTCCCCGATTTGGAGGGATATGGACTAAATGTGGCACCCAGAATGTCAAGTAGGTCAGCATGGATGAGGTGGGCCGAAGGGCCTGTTTCTGTGTCCTACAGCTGACTCTGACTCTGACTCGAAGGAGGGGTCCTGATTGTGTTCACCGTACATTTCTGAATAAAGTATATCTTTAGAGTAAAGGTTGGGAAAACATTGTGGTGGCACAGCTGGTAGAGTCACTGCCTCACAGCACCAGAGACTTGGGTTCGATCCTCACCTCGGGTGCTCTCTGTGTGGAGTTTGCATGTTCTCCTTGTGACTGCACGGGGTTCCTCTGGGTGCTCCAGTTTCCTCTCGCATCCCAAAGACGTGCAGGTTTGAAGGTCAATTGGCCACTATAAATAGTCAGTCCCTAGTTTGTAGGAAGTGAATGAGAATGGGGAATAACATGGAACTATTGTAAACTGGTGATCAATGGGCATCTTGGGCTCGGTGGGCCGAATGGCCTGTTTCCATACTGTATTTCAAATATTAAAACTAAAATATAGTCTGAGGGAGGGTCTCAACTCGAAACATCACCTATTCCTTTTCTCCAGAGATGCTGCCTGACCCACTGAGTTACTCCAGCATTTTGTGTCTATCTTAGGTGTAAACCAGCATCTGCAGTTCCTTCCTACACTGGATTCATCCCTGGATCATTTGCACCCTTGGGTGAACTGGAACCCTTTCAGTCCCGATTGACAAAATTACCATTTCTGCTGGAAATGTATTCAGTTTATTAATTTCTTGTGCCTAAATTGGGAAATGAAGTGTGAATACATTTTTTTTTTAACCTGCAATCGGCAACTGATTGGATTTGAGCTAAATCTGTTTTTGATTTTTAAAAGAAGGCAGCAACACATGAGGCAATCTGTTTTGTTCCGTTTTTCTGCTGCGTTTATCACCCATGGAGCAGTCTTCCACAGCCCTCTCTCTCTCCCCCCCCCCCCTTCCCCCCCTTCCCTTCCCCTCCTCCCTCCCCCTCCCCTTTTTTTGTTTTTAACACTGCATTAACCCCCAACGTTGCTCTCTGGCTGAAAGCAGCTGGAAAATTGATAATTTCACTTTAATGAAGGTTGTGGCGAAACGCGAGACTCGCTGTTTATTTGGCTTTGGTAATAATGGGATTGACCTGATTTTCTTTTTTTGCATAATACAGTTTTTTGTGTGTGAGCGAGAGACAGTGTGTGTGTGTGTGTGCGTGCGTGTGTGTGTGTTTGAAGGGGGTGTGTTTTCTGGTCTAGGTGCTTTCTCTCTTACAAGAGAGGTGGTGGGGGGCGGGGAGGGGGGTGTGAAGCAAGACACTGGCTGACCAGGTGAGTGTACCTCGGTGCTTGGATTGTCCAAGTGGCCCGATTGCTGTACATTTATGAGTCTTTGTGTTCCTGGGTTTGGGGGGGGGGGGAGTAAAGGGCGAGGATGCGATGCAATTATGTCTGATTAGCATGTTCCCGATCGCTGTGAAATAATTGATGGTCTGTCGGGTGGTGTTTGCGGGGATGGCCGCAGGAGCTGGCAGCTCGTTGTAAGTGCGCTGGGCTTTTTTTTGTAAAGAGAGGGGGAGAGGGGGGGATGGGGGGTTAGGAAAGAACTGCAGATGCTGGTTTGCATCGAAGATAGACACAAATTGCTGGAGTAACGCTGCGGGGCAGGCAGCATCTCTGCAGAGGATGGAATGGGTGACGTTTCGGGTCGAGACCCTTCTCCGAACTCTCTCGGCTCTCAGGGTCAGGGCTAACGGAATCAAGGGATCTGGATGATCAGGCATGATCATATTGAATGGCGGTGCTGCCTCGAAGGGCCGAATGGCCTACTGCTGCACCTAATTTCTGTGTTTCAGACTCTTTTCTGCAAGAAGGGGGCGGGCTGTGGCTTTTGGCCGGGTCGTTCTCGCCAACCAAAGGGTTAATGAAAGAGACGATGGGGCTTGTGTGTGAATGGATGACCAAGGGCTAGGTCGCAGACGGCTTGTCCTTTCCACAACCCCCTCTCCCTCTCCCTCTCTCTCTCCTTCTCTCCCTGCGCCTTTTGTGCCTCCTGCACGGTTTGTTGAGGGTTTCATTGAGCGCAGCCCGGAACACACTGTGTGTGTGTGAGCTGACCGCAGCCGCCAGGGCGATGCCAGCGGCCACTTGCTCCGGGACGGGGAGGCGCGGCGGCTCCTCGCTGCAGCCCCGGGACACGGTGAGTTTGGGAGGGGGCAAACAGATGTGGAAAGCAGATGTGAAGATGTGGGATAGACAGAGGCTGCACCTTCAACTTCAGTGGAGGTTACAAGGCGAGACAGACACAAAAAGCTGGAGTAACTCAGCGGAACAGGCAGCATCTCTGGAGAGAAGGAATGGGCGACGTTTCGGGTCGAGACCCTTCTTCAGACATGGGAGAGGGGAGACTGCCTGTCTACCCTGGTCAGTACTGAGCCTCTCTCTCACCTGTCGGTGTCGCTGGTGTGGGACTTGTCCGAGGCGAGTGCAGGTGAGCTCCATGCCGGGGCAGTCTGCGCTCTCTCTCTCTGCCTCTCCACTCAGCTTGGCTGGGGAAGGCGACGAGGGAGACGGGGCCTTTTTGAAAGGGAGAAAAAGAGAGCAAGAGAAGGCACAAAGCGCTGGTGTAGCTCAGGCAACATCTCCGGAGAACGTCGATGTGTTTAAAAACCTCCGTGTCATAACTTGCACTCATTTAAGATAGACACAAAACGCTGGAGTAACTCAGCGGGACAGGCAGCATCCCTGGAGAGAAGGAATGGGCGACGTTTCTGGTCGAGACCCTTCTATTGACGAGAAACGTCACCCATTCTTTCTCTTCCGTGATGCTGCCTGTCCTCCAGATGTTTCTCCAGCATTCTGTGCCTATCTTTGAAGGAAATACCAAGTGGCTTGATTAGTCGACAGTCGAATATCACCATGGTGTTATGTCTGTCATCCACAGTGTTGAGTTTCTGCTGCCCTGGCCTCTGGATCACCTGGTCATCTCCAGAGCCACACAGCACCTTGTCCAGTTGTGCACGGAGCTCCTGCGTGTCGACTGGGCCAGATGTTGCACCATCTATAAAAATTGCAAGATGGACACAAGAAGCTGGAGTAACTCAGCGGGACAGGCAGCATCTCTGGAGAATAGGAATGGGTCCTTCTCCTTCTCTCCAGAGATGCTGCCTGTCTCGCTGAGTTACTCCAGCTTTTTGCCTCCACCTTTGGTTTAAACCAGCATCTGCTGTTCCTTCCTACACATAGAAATTGGGAAGTCATGCTACAGATGTACAAGGCATTGGTGAGGCCACATTTACAGTATTGTGTTCGGTTTTGGTTGCCCTGTTATAGGAAAGATGTTGTCAGGCTGGAAAGGGTGCGGAGAAGGTTTACGAGGATGTTGCCGGGACTCGAGGGCCTGAGCTGAAGGGTGGGACTATTCCTTGCAGCGCAGGAGGATGAAGGGTGATTTTATAGAGGTTGTTTCAGATCATGAGAAGAATACATCCGGTAAATGCACAGTCAATTGCCCAGAGTTTGGAAATTGAGAACAAGAGCACATAGGTTCAAAGTGAGACTTAATAGGAACCTGAGGGGTAACTTTTTTACACAATAGGTGGTGGGTGTATGGAACAAGCTGCCGGATGAGGTAGTTGAGACAGGCACTAAATGTCATACAGCAAAACACTTAAGGGATATTTTGACAGGTACCTGGATAAGATAGGTTTATAGGGTTATGGGCCAAGAGTGGACAGGTAGGACTACTGTAGGTGGGGCATGTTGGTCGGCATGGGCAAGTTGGGCCGAAGGGCCTGTTTCTATGTTGTAAGACTCTGTGACTCCATTACCCATGTGGGATTCATCCCTGAGGGGGGAATACCGTTCCCTGTATCTTTACGGAGTGAGATGGCGTTGTGTGAAGTGTAGAAACCAGGATGCTTGCTTTCCACATGTTAAAGTTTCAAACCGGGCTGTGCTGATCTTTAGTAAAGATGTGAGTGAGGTTAGCAGCAAAGCACTCACTGCCTGCTGGAAACCAGCCTGGTCTCGTCCCATGTGAGTGGCAATCTCAGTTTGATACTGGGCGTTATTTGAGCGGACGATCCTCTGACCTCTGTGCGACAGGGGGTGCGGTGGTAATTACACGACTCACACCTGACCCTCGGGGTACAGACTGGGAGTCATGCCACTGGTAACAGGATAGCTGGTGTGAACCCCTCTGTGATACCTCTCCTGGTCAAATGGCCCACTAACAACACCGGGGAGGAAACACTAACCGATTCCCGTGTTGCGTTGGGATTTCCCCGTTTTCCACAGTTATCTCACTGTGATCTGACCTATTGCTGTGTTCAGGGGGAACCACAGGCTATCTGGGTGGGGAAAGAGAAGGTGGAGCCGAGCTCTGCCCAAGGGTCAGCACAGCATGATGGGACAAATGGCTGTGTGGTGCAGTAATTGTACATCTGTGGGTGCTGAGCAGGTTTCGGGTGAGAGAGGGTTAGTCGGGGAATGGCCCGGGAGGAACATGGAGCAGCTTAATTACAGCGCCAGCGACCCGGGATCGATCCTGATTACGGCTGCTGTCTCTATGGAATGTGTACGTTCTCCCAGTGACCACATTGGGCTTACTCCAGTTTCCCTCCACATCACAAGGTCGTGCAGGTTTGCAGGTTAATTGGCTGCTGTAGATTGGTGCTCGTGTGTAAGATGATTGCGTGGACTCGGTGGGCCGAAGGGCCTGTTTCCACGCTGTACTTTTAAACTAAAGCTGGTTTCCCAGTTACTAATCATGTTAACTCCACTTCCCGTTTCCCACACTGACCTTTCTGTCCTGGGTCTCCTCCATTTCCAGAGTGAGGCCACATGCAAAGTGGAGGCACTCGCCTAGTATGCTTACAACCCAACGGTATTAACATTGAATTCTCCAATTTTAGGTAGCTTACTAAAGCCCCCCCCCACCCTTTTTCTCCCCCTCTCTTCCTCACCTGAACTTGCACTCATTTCCCCTCTCTTCCCCACTTCTTCCACTACATTAGTTGCAGCTTGCAGTGCTGTAATCCTGCTGTAGAGATTCCTGCATTGGAGTCACAACTGCCCTTCCTTGACTGTCAATAACCTTGGGACTTCCTGAAGTAGAGGCACTATAGAAATGCAGGGCTGCCCTGCAATGCACGCCACACGTTGCTGTTAAGACAGTGACACAAGCCCTGATTTAAAAATTAAAAAAGCAAGACATTTGTTAATTGGGCTTTATGTAAAGGTAGACTCAAAGTGCTGGAGTAACTCAGTGGGTCAGGCAGCATCTCTGGAGAAAAAAAGTATAGGTGACGTTTTGGGTTGGGACCCTTCTTCAGGCTCGAAGGAGTGTGCAGAGCAAAGCATTCTCGGCAACAGTCAGAACTTGCAAAACCTGCAGCTTGCTCAGTGCAACCCACGTCAAAGGTCGAGAGTGTTTAGTTCTCACATGGACCAACACGGGTGGAGCAGCGGTGGAGTTGCAGGCTTACAGCGCTTGCAGTGCCAGAGACCCCGGTTCGATCCCAACTACAGGTGCTGTCTGTACAGAGTTTGTACGTTCTGCCCGTGACCTGTGTGGGTTTTCTCCGAGATCTTCGGTTTCATCCCACACTCTAAAGATGTACAGGTTTGTAGGTTAATTGGCTTGGTATAAGCGTGAAGTGTCCCTAGTGTGTGTTAATGTGCGGGGATTGTTGGTCGGTGCGGACTCAGTGGGCCTGAGTGGGCTGAGACGCAACTCAGAGATAAAGTGGTGGGTTTAAAGAATTGCTCGTGAGTGCGAATTTGCGCATCGCCTATTACTTGCGTCGGGGAGTGTCTGTACAATAAAAATAAATTAATAAAATTATGTGGCCATGATAGTGAAAAATCAGGGTCTGTAGCGCAGCCAACAACACAGTCCATAGAAAATCATAGTTGCTGAGGTTAGTGTTGTGCAGTGTTCAAGAGCCTGATAGTCGTTGGGAAGAAGCTGTCTTAAACTTGGTGGTGACAGTTCTCAGGCTCCTGTACTTTATTACTGACGGTAGTAGCAAGATGGGAGCGTGGCCAGGGCGGTGTGGTTCTATGACATTGGCTGCCTATTTGAGGTGTTGACTCCTGTAGATCTCTCTCATTCGCTTTCACCTGCTGTGAATTTTGAACCAGCCTGTGGAAGGTTTTCAGCTTGATCTGCCGCGGTTTCACACCATGACCTTGGACGCAGGTTCTCCAGTGGGTGTGGAGGACATCTGCCAGTGGCAACTGTTTGAAGGTGCCCGCTGTGAGCCATCTGCATGGAGCACATTAGTGGCAGGGAGTTGGAGCCAATGCCAAAGCCACAAGCTGCCTTGACACGCCATACACACGATGTTGCGTTGCCTGTTGGAAAAGGAAGCAGATCCTATCGCAACTGATTCAACTGAACACAATCCTGTATTCCTGGGAATTTCATGTAATTTGTTTAACCCTCGGTGTTTAAAAAGTGAAGATCGACAATGAGATTTGTGAAATATTGCTCTCATGGTTGGGCAAGATGGTGACAAATGAAGTATGCCTATGTTCAGTCTGCTGTGGCCTATGTTTCGCAGTTGCCAAACACTTTAACTTCCCTACTCATTCCCACACTGACCTTTCTGTCTTGGGCCTCTTCCACTGTCAGAGAGAGGCCACGCGCACTCAGATTGGAGGAACAGCACCCAATATTTCACTTGGGCAGCTTACAACCCAGCAGTATGAAAATTGATTTATCTAATTTCAAGTAACCCTTGCATTCCCTCTCTCTCGCCACCCCTTCCCTATCCTAGTCGTCTTGCTAGTTTCACTATTCGTATCCCTTCGATACCACCTCTACCTACAATGGACCATTATGGGCTCCACCATCTCCGAGTCCATCGATGCCGGCTCTGAATTATTCTGTACCTTTTCATACCTCTAATTTCCCTCGCCCCTGACTGCCAGTCTGAAGAAGGGTCTTGACGCAAAGCGTCACCTGTTCCTTTTCTCCAGGGATGCTGCCTGACCCGCTGAGTTACTCCTGCATTTTGTGTCTATCTTCAATGTAAACCTGCACTTACACAGTTAATTCTTACGCAAATGAAGTTCAGTTCTTAGTTCAGTCCTGGCAGAGGGAGTCTGTAGATAATGGACTGCAGAGGAAGAGCCCTGTAACGTACCAGGTGCAGGCTGGCAAATGCAACACTCAAGCAGGGAATCTATCTGTCATTGAGGGATGGCCCCTCGCATCCCGAGAGGGAGATGGAGGCCACGCACTTGACTCGCAGCAGAGTGAAGGCTGGAGGTGGGGACATCCACGAGGGTGCGGGGGGGGGGGGGGGGGGGGGAGGGTTACCCTTGGGGGGAGGAGGGGTACCCTTTAACCAGTGGTCCTTCCCCAGCCCACCGCCATCAGGCTTTAGCTACAGGCGCCGCTGGATGTGAACGTTGGCTCTTCTCAGACGAGGTGTCGGATCGCACATCGTCGCATAGGCGAACAGAGGTCCTTTTGTGGTGTCGGTCAATGCAATTAACTCGTTTTTACCGCATAGTGTGTGACAGCTCAAATAACCAGCTCTCTGCCTCTGCAGAGGTGGTCAATGTAAATGCCCCTGTTGTTTTGAGCAGGCGACGTCTTTCCCCCCCCTCCCTAATTGATGTTTTCATGGCCCCCTGTTGCCTTTACACTGCCTTAACCCTGCAACTGCGCAGGGAAGTGAAGGCTAGCATCGGTGAGCGAGGGAACGAGGGAGGTTGAATTGTTTTGAGGTGTGGTTAATGACAGCTGCAGAGGAAGAGGCCCAGGTTACACTGCTGCTCCTTTGGAGTTGGGGCTGCAGAGAAGGCAGTGAGCTTAATTAGCCATCGCCTGGCAACGGCATTGTCACTGGACACTGCACAGCTGGCTGTCGGTGTGTGGGGACCCGGCTCCTGTATCGGCCCCTGGACCAGTGACCGGGCGTAGGGGAGAGGTACGTACATGCCACAGAGCTGTGCAGCAGAGAAACAGGCCCTTCGGCCCATTGCCTGCCGACGATCATACCCATCTGCATTAATTCCATATCGCTCCACACCCTAGCTTTAGTTCAGTTTAGAAATACAGCGCGGAAACAGGCCCTTCAGCCCACTGAGTCTGTGCCGACCAGCGATCACCCCATACACAAACTATCCTGCACACAAGGGACAATTTTTACCAGGCCAATTAACCTACAAACCAGCACGTCTTTAGAGTATGGGAGGAAATCCGGAGAAAACCCACGCAGGTCACGGGGAGAACGTCCAAACTCCGAATAGACAGCACCCGTAGTCAGGATTGAACCGGGTCTGTAAGGCAGTGACTCTACCACTGTGCTGCCCCTTAAATGTTTAGCAGGATGAGGAGGGATCTTGTTAAAGCCTATTGAATAATGAATGTCCGAATAGTGGATTGCAGAGGATGTTTCCAATAGTGGGAGAGTCTAGGACAGAGGGCACTGCCTCAGAATAAAAGGATGCATCATTAGAATGGGGATGAGGAGAAATGTCTTTAGTCAGTAGATGGCGAATCTGTGGAATTCATTGTTCCACCCCGACCTGTCTTTATCATTGGTCAACCCCACTCTCCCCAGCAATCAGTCTGAAGAAGAGACCCGACCCAAAATGTCACCTGCCCATTCCCCATTCCTTCCACAGATGTTGCCTGACCCGCTGAGTTCCTCTGGCACTTTGTGCTTTCCTCAAAATTCCAGCATCTGCAGTTCCTTGTGTCAACAGATCTGGCTTTTGGAGTCCACCTACCTCTTCCTCCACAGATGCTGCCTGGCCTGCTGAACTTTTCCAGCATTCCCTTTTTTAAATTTCCAATTCCAGTATCTGCTAAGTTTATTGGAATAACATTATTAGAGACTAACAACGTTATTCGAAACTAGAGGCTGTTTATTAGAATAACATCATGGTCTCCCTGACTGGCCTCTTGTGGGGGGAAAAAAAGACAAAGTCATCCATGGTTCAGGCAGCATTTCTGGAGAACATTGATTTGGCACGGGACCCTTATGCCTGACCCACTGAGTTACTCCAGCTCTTTGCGTCTTTTTTTTGTAAACCAGCATCTGCAGTTCATTGTGTGTCTCTCCATTGTAGATGTGCATAGTCTATTGGGACAGATCACAGAGAAGGAAAGACTTGTATTTCTGCAGCAGCACTCTGGACATTAAGCTGTGCAACACTCTTAACTGCCAGTGAGAGACTTTTTTTGAAGTATGGTCATTGCACTGGAGAGATGTTAGCCACTTCGTGCAGCGCCAGAGACCCGGATTCAATCCTGACTGTGGGTGCTATCTGAGTGGAGTTTGCATGTTCTCAATGTGACCACGTGGGTTTTCTCCAGTTGCTCTGGTTTCCTCCCACACTCCAAAGAGGTATACAGGTTTGTGGGTTAATTGGCTTCTGTAAATGGTAAAAGAATTGTCCCTAGTGTGTAGGATAGTGCTAGTGTACGGGATGATCACTGGCTGGTGCGGACCTAGTGAGCCCAAGGGTGTGTTTCCACACTGTATCTCTAAAGTGTATGGGTCAACCTGTGGATGGTGGGTGTGTGGAACGAGCTCCAGAGGAAGTAGTTGAGGTAGGTACGATAACAATATGTAAAAGACGTTTGGACAGGTACACGGAACGGGAAGATTTATTGGATATGGGGCTAGCTTGGATGTGACATCATGGATGTCATGAATGAGTTCAGCTGTAGGGTCTTTCGGGTTTGACGACAGCACAATGGTGCAGCGGTAGAGTTGCTGCCTTACAGCGCGAGAGATCCCAGTTCGATCCCAACTGCGGGTGCTGTCTGAGCGGAGTTTGCACGTTCTCCCTGTGGGTTTTCTCTGCATGCTCCGGTTTCCTCCCACACTCCAGAGACGTGCAGGACTGTAGCTTAATGGGTTTTTGTAAATTGTCCCTAGTGTGTAGAAACATTTCAGTGTACAGAGTGATCACTGGTCAGCATGGACTCAATGGGCCGAAGAGTCTGTTTCCACCCTGTATCTCCCAAGGCTCTGTACCGTATGACTTTGTAAACCCCTGTCCCACTGTACGAGGTAATTCAAGAGTTCTCCCGAGTTTTCCCCTGATTCGAACTTGGAGAATGTCCATAGGAGTTCGTGGATGTCCCGTAGCGGCTCGTAATGCTAACGGTAGGCACTCGGGAAATCCGGTAAACCCGTGACATTTTTTCATCCATGTAAAAAATGTCCACGAGTATAAAAAAATACTCGTGATGAAAAAAATGGTTACTTTTTACTCGTACGAGCCGCTACGAGACATCCACGAACTCCTACGGACCCGCTACGGACATTCACCAAGTTTGAATCGGGGGGGAACTCGGGAGAACTCTTGAATTACCTTGTACAGTGGGACAGGGGCTTAACTCATCCAAAGGACATTGGTCCTAACAGTGAAGCTTTCCCTCTGAGTTTCCCAAGCACTCACCCTATACTTTGTCTCCAGTACAATTGAATCTGCTTCTCTGCCCCTGTCAGGATATAACCTCAAGCAGACCAATATGCTCTTCCACCACTCAGGTACATTTTTGTTCAATCAATCGAGACCATGAGGTGCTCCCACTGGAGTCCTTCCTCAATCCCACGTTGTTTGAACGCGGCTATTAAATCTTCTGCCACCACCGTGGCTGGCCTACAGAAATCCCCATTTTCTGCTATCCCCTCCAAGGAGCTGAAACCTTTCAGCCTTATCTGGTGAATCTCCTGCCCCCACCCTGCTTCCCCACACTGTGTCAGCTCGAGTTATGGTGGCATTCTACACAGGTGGTGCCTGACACCAGTAATGCCAGCCAGGTGCTGATAGCAACACACAAGGTCTATTGGGTAACGCTGCTGCTTCTCTCTCTCTCTCTCTCTCTCTCTGCGGTCATCAGATAAGCTTCCTGGCACTGAGAGAATTCTTATCGGACCCAGGATCCTGTTGCCTGGGCTCTGTGTGCCGGTGTGGCTTCTGCGTTCTCTGAATTTCTGATCGTTGGAGACAAGGAAATGGATCTACAGCTGTTGTTCCATCAGACCTGGTGTTTTTCGCTTGCCCTCAACAGATGCTTCCTGAACACGCACGCCAGCTTCTTGTCGGCGATATCTGTGCCTGTACGCTGGCACGTGTGCAGTGTGGACAGGCCAGGTCTCGGTGTGGGGCTGGGGACTCGAGGGTTTAATTGTCATAGGTACCGGGAACGGAGCTGTGAAATTCTCACTTGCTGCAGCGTTGCTGGCCCATTAATGCAGTGAATATACAGTAATCAATAACAAATTGATAATGTGTAATGGCCGGCAACCGGACCACAATAGTGCAACAGCCAAGTCTGTATTGCGACTAATGCAATGTCCATAGAAGATGTTAGTTGCTGAGCCCGATGGTTGCAGGGAAGGAGCCACCCGTGAACCTGGTGGTCACGTCTCAGACTCTCGAAGCTCAAGCTACTGTACCTTCCTGATGGCAGTCGTGAGATGAGGGCTGTGACTGGACAATCCTTGTCGCCCCCCCTCCCCCACCCCAGAAGTTCCCATGTCCTCCTTCAACGAGTTAAGCACACATCTGCCCTGACCCTGCAGTAAGAGCTAAGGGTGCACCTCACTATGCAGCGTAGGTTCACGAGATTGATCCCTGGGATGGCGGGACTGTCATATGAGGGAAGATTGAAAAGACTAGGCTTGTATTCACTGGAGTTTAGAAGGATGAGGGGGCTCTTATAGAAACATATAAAATTATAAAAGGACTGGACAAGCTAGATGCAGGAAACATTTTCCCAATGTTGGGCGAGTCCAGAACCAGGGACCACAGTCTTAGAATAAAGGGGAGGTCATTTAAGACTGAGGTGAGAAAAAAAGTTTTCACCCAGAGAGTTGTGAATTTATGGAATTCCCTGCCACAGAGGGCAGTGGAGGCCAAATCACTGGATGGATTTAAATGAGAGTTAGATAGAGCTCTAGGGGCTAGTGGAGTCAAGGGATATGGGGAGAAGGCAGGCACGGGTTATTGATAGGGGACGATCAGCCCTGATCACAATGAATGGCGGTGCTGGCTCGAAGGGCCGAATGGCCTCCTCCTGCACCTATTTATTATATGTTTCTATGTACAATTGGAAGTGCAATGTCTGGGCTATCAGCAGAGATGCAAGAGGCTGGAATCTGGAGCAAAAACAAAAACAAGCCTTGGCAGGAATTGAACAGGTCAGGCAGCACCTGTGCTGAGAAACAGAGAGTCAACATTTCAGGTTGGGATTCTGCACCTGGGCTCTCAGGGCAAAAATCCGATTGTTCTCCATGCGATCCTGCACTGTACAGATTGACTGTATAGTTTCTATTGCAGTGATGTTGCACAGAGGAGAGTTATGATGTTAAAGGTTGATCGATGAGGGCAGGGTGCTGGATGTTGTCTTCGTGGACTTTAATAAAGGCATTTAATAAACTTGGATTATTTTCCCTGGAACGTTGGAGGCTGAGAAGAGACCTGATGGAAGACTATAAGATTATGAGCGGCATGGACATAGGGTAGGCAGCCAGAACTGTTTTCCCGGGTAGAAATGTCAAAGACTAGGGGGCATAATTTTAAGATGAGAGGCGCACGGTTTGAAGACATGTGGGCACGTTGTTTTCACACACAGAGTGGCGGGTGCCTGGAATGAGCTGGTGCTGGAGGCAGATACGATAGACGCACGATATGGGCCACATGTAGGCGGAGGCTCGCTTCGTTTTACATCGTGTTCGCACAGACAATAGAACATAGAACAGTACAGCACCGTTACAGGCCCTTCGGCCCACAACCTTGCGCTGAACATGGCGCCATGTTAGACTGACCTCATCTGCCTGTACATGATCCATATCCTTGGACTTCCACGTACCCATCTAAAAGCCTCTTAACCGCCTGTCATATCTGGCTCCACCATCACCCCTGGCAATGCGTTCCAGGCCCTCACCACTGCATTTAAACTTCCCCCTCTCGTCTTATAGTTATGCCCTCTGGTGTCGGACATTTCCTGGGGGGGAAAGGTTCTGATTGTCTACCCTATCTATGCCCCTTGTCTGGACCTTGAGTCCGTAATAAAGTTTTATTATTATTATTATGCCTATCATAGTTTAAAAAAAACTTTAATCACCGACCTTGCTTCACTGCTGCCACAGGAGATGAAAGGCACACCTATATCTATCGTCACCCCCTCAACCTCTGACCTTCCAGAAAAAACAATCTTATCTAACCTCTCCTTGTAGCTGAAACCCGCTAATCCTGGCAGCATCCTAGTAAAACATTGTGGGCCGAAGGGTCTGTATCTGCAGATTGACACAAAATGCTGGAGTAACGGGGACAGGCAGCATCTCTGGAAAGAAGGAATGGGAGACTTTTCGGGTCGAGACCCTTCTTCAGCCTGATGTCGGGAGTGGGCGATAAAATGTAGTTGGAGACTGTAAGACTGGTGGGAGAACTGGGGAGGGGATGGAGAGAGAGGGAAAGCAAGGGGTACTTGAAGTTAGAGGAGTCAATGATAATACCACTGTGGTGTAAAGCAGGAGGAATCACAGAGGGGTCTGTATCTATGTTGTACTGCTCCATGTTCCATGTATTGAGACTCAGAGACACGTGTGCACGGCTAGTTTCACGGCCAGGGTGAATATGAACATATGAGGCACAGAGACGAAGATTTATGAGGATGTTACCAGAACACGAGGGGCTCAGCAATAGGAAGAGGTTGAGCAAGCTAGGATTTTATTCTCTACGGTGCAGAATGCTGAGGGATAATCTTACAGAGGTGTATAAAATCATGAAGGGGATAGATAAGGTGAATGCACAGAATCTTTTACACATGGTAGGGGAATTAAGAACTAAAGGCAGAAGTTTTAAAGCGAGAGGAGAAAGATTTACTAGAAACTGAAGTGACATATTTTCACACAGAGGATGGTGGTTTTATGGAACGAGCTGCCAGAGCAAATAGTTCTGTAACACAAATGTGTCACAACATTTAAACATCATTTGGACAGATACAGTGTGTTAGTAGAAACGGTTTAGAGGGATACGAGCCAGGCAGGGCAAATGCCTGCACTGGTTTAAATAGGGCATGTTGGTTAGCATGGATGAGTTGGGCTGAAGAGCCTGTTTCCATGCTGTATGAGTCTATACCTGCCCCATTAGATGTCTTTTCGTGAATCTCACCACTTGGTTTCTGTGTCGAAGCTACTGTGATCGGGCAAAGAAAATCCCCAGCTACAATGGGGCGGCACAATGGCGCAGTAGCGGTAGAGTAGCTGCCTTGCAGGCTCATAACGCCAGACCCGGGTTCAATCCCGACTATGGGTGCTGTCTGTACGATCTCCCCGTGACTGCGTGGGTTTGCTCCAATGTCTTTGGTTTCAACCACCACAGTCCAAAGACATTCAGGTTTGTAGTATAATTAACTTGGTAGTGTTAACGTGCGGGGATCGCTGGTTGGTGCGGACTCAGTGGGCTGAAGGGCCCGTTTCCTCGCTGTACCTCTAAGCTGAAGTAAGCTATACTGTAACCACGTCCCCAGTTCCATTGACCATGTACATGTATCCAGCCCCACTCTAACCTGCTCAGTGGTCTGTGCCCACCTTGCTGCCCGGCCATGCATGTTATGGATCAAAGGCATTAAATTTTAACCCCAGGGAAACATAAATGTTTCAGTGGAGGCGAAGAGGATGTGTGTCAAAGCCTGGTCTGTTTAAAGTGTTGCATTTCATGGGTGGATACTGCCCGTTTAGAGAGACGGGCCACTGACTGCTCAGGGAGATGTTCGGTCTGACTGGACGTTCCCGACATCAATATTTCATGAGAATCCCCTCTATTATTCATCTCTCAGTCACTCCGCCAATTACTTGCTGTGGTGACATTTCTGCATCTCCCATTGCAATCTGGTGGTTTAACATCAGGTACTTCAAGAGAGTTTGTGTTCAGCGGTCTGAAGCAGAACTAGGTAAATGAGCCATAGAGTCACACCATGGAAACGCTGGTCACCGTGTTATAGGCAAGATGTTGTCAAGCTGGAAAGGGTGCAGAGACGATTTACAAGGATGTTGCCACGACAGATATTGCAGGCAGGTAGGACAAGTTTAGATGGGGCATGTTGGTCGGCGTGGGCAAGTTGGGCTGCTTCCATGCTGTATGACTCTGAATCGAGAACCTAGGTTTAAAGTGTGGGGGGAAGATTTAATAGGAACTTGAGTGGTAACTTTTTTGTACACAAAGCGAGGTGGGTGTATGGAACGAGCTGCCGGAGGAGGTAGTTGAGGCAGGTACTATCGAAATGTTTAAGAAACATTCAGACAGGTACATGGATAGAGTGTTTAAAAAGGAACTGCAGATGCTGGAATATCGAAGGCACACAAAAATGCTGGAGAAACTCAGCGGGTGCAGCAGCATCTAGGGAGCGAAGGAAATAGGCAACGGTTCGGACCGAAACCCTTCTTCAGACTGCTACTGACTACAGACAGGTACATGGATAGGATAGGTTTAGAGGCATATGGGCCAAACGCAGGCAGGTGGAACGAGTGTAGATGGGACATGTTGGCTGGTGTAGGCAAGCTGGGCTGAAGGGCCTGTTTCAATGCTGTTTGACTATATGACCATTTCCAATGTGTGTCCAGGTGGACATATGTCCATCATTTAATAGATCGGCATTCTCTCTTGGAAAACCCTTTGGCAAATCTGATGCTGACGTTCTTGAAACTCTGCCTTGGTTCCACCAGATGTTCCCACTGGTCACTGTAATCAACTGGGCTCACTGAAAGAAATCCTAATGAGCCTTGAAGTGCATTGTTGAATGTGGACCTGATAGTATCCGTGTATCCTCCTGTGTGTTCGCGATGTGAATAGGCCAGTAATGTCGTCTGCCTGCTTTGGAATAGCAGTCGTTCATCACAAGCGGTCAAAGCTCAGCAGGTACGCAGTTCAATTGATCTGCCTTGCAAAATCACCACTGCCTCCCTGGATATGCATTTGCTGTTGTCTCAATGCATTTATTCAAAAGGTCATAAATGATAGTAGAATTAGGCCATTCGGCCCATCAAGTCTACTCCTCCATGCAATCATGGTTGATCTATCTCTCGCTCCAAGCCCCATTCTCCTGCCTTCTCCCCATAACCTCTGACACCCGTACCAATCAAAAATCTATCTGCCTTGAAAAATATCCACAAACTGGTCCTCCACAGCCTTCTTTGGCAAAGAATTCCACAGATTCACCACCCTGTGACCGCATGGGTTTTCTCCGGGTGCTCTGGTTTCCTCCCGCACTAAACAATGTACAAGTTTGTAGGTTAATGAGCTTCTGTAAAATTGTAAGTTATCCCCAGTGTGTAGGATAGTGTTCGTTTACAGATGATCGCTGGGAGTCAGTAGCGGGGCGTCTGGTCCGTGCGATGGACTGGAAAACATCCACAACTCTGCAATTTCTTGTGGCCCTGGACAGAGCTGTTCCTAAACCAAGGTGCAGTGCAACCTGACAGTATGTTTTCTATGGTGCATCTGTAGAGGTTTGTAAGGGCCATTGGAGATATGCCGCATTTCCTCAGTATCCTGGGGGGGGGGGGGGGGTCGTGGCCATTTAAAACGGAGGATCAGCTGGGAATGGAGCCGGAGCCCAGAGTTCCTGTAACCAAAGCAACGTTGCACACTACCCAGCTACAACTGCACATGCCCCAGATGTGCAAGGCCCCAGCTCCTCCCTCCCCCCCCCCCCAAACCCCACCCCACCCCACCAACTCCTCAGACTGCAGTGGACGTGAGCAACTGTTGGGTTAAGATCGATGCCGTTGAGAGGGAGGGGGTTTGACTGCAGTGAGATTGCCATCACTCCCCCCTTGACCACTTGGCCTGATGCTGAACGATACAGCACGTTGACATGTTCTTTGGCCCACCGAGTCCATGCTAATCATCGATGGAACACTTTATTGTCACAGGTGACGGGGCACAATGAAATTCTTTGCTTGCACACCTGGTATGCAAATAGTGGCCACCTATGGCGCTTACCACGTTACAAAGTATGCCGGCTCCTCCTTTGATCACCCATTCACACCAGTTTTGATTGCACGATATTACAGATACACCATGGATGCAGGCCCTTCGGCCCACCAAGTCCATGCCGACCATCAATCGCCCGTTAACATTAGTTCCATGTTATTCCTATTTTCGCATCCACTCCCGACACACTGGGGAAAATTTACGGAGGCCAATTAACCTACAAAAAAAGCAGTGATGTGAGAGGAAACCGAGGCACCTATAAAAAGCCCAGGAGGTCACAGGAAGAATGTACAAACTCCACACAGACAGCACCCGGGTTTGGGATCTCACCCAGGTCGCTGGCGCTGTGAGACAGCAGCTCTACCAGCTGCGCCACTGTGCCGCCACAGGCGAGAGAGAGAGAGAGAGAGGCGTTGCCACTTCACTGTCCCCGCTGCAGTCAAACCACTCTGCAAAGCGTCACCTTAAATCCACAAGCACAAGTACGTCGGCAGCGGGCAAGTGTTTTGACAGCATCGAAAGAGGGGGGCCTTTTTGGCAGTTTAAGGTGGCCCACATTTGCTTCCCATTAGCGCGGACAAACTTTGTCAGCACAGGGTCTGTCTGTGGAAACATGAAGCTCGGCTTTGGCCCCAGCTCCACAGAGCAGACAAAACACCAGCATCTGCTGAGCACACAGACCCTGGGCAACACCGCCCTGGAGAGGAAGCTACTTCATGCAACTACTCACGCTCCCCACACACACACACACGCTCCACACACACACACACACACACACACACACACGCTCCACACACACACACACGCTCCACACACACACACACACGCTCCACACACACACACACACACACACACACACACACACACACACACACACACACGCTCCACACACACACGCTCCACACACACACACACACACACACACACACACACACACACACACACACACACACACACAGACACACACACTCATTCACACACACAGACACACACACACACACACACACACTCATTCACGCACACACTCATTCACGCACACACAGACATACACACACACACAGACACACACACACACACAGACACAGACACGCACACACAGACACACACAGACACACACACTCATTCACGCACACACAGACACACACACACGCTCGCACACACACGCTCCACACGCACACAGACATACACATGCTCCACGCACACAGACAGAGACACAGACACACACACACACAGACACACACATGCTCCACACACGCATACAGACACACAGACAGACACGCACACACGGACACGCACACAGACACACACACACACGCTCCACACATGCTCCACACACACAGACACATACTACACACACACAGTCAGACATACACACGCACACAAGAGCACACACACAGACACACCCGCTCCACACACACACACGCTCTGCGCATACGACACATACAGACACACACACACACACACACACACATACACACACACACACTACAAGGCAGACTGGGCTGGCGTTTCACAATATAAATCACAGACATTGCTTCACTGCCGCCACAGGAGATGAAAGCAGTCTCCAGGCACTCACTCCCCTCTTCTGAAGCACAGACACCACCGTAAATTTGGCAGCCTTCTTCCAGCCTGGAGATGTTCCAGTCTGCACAATCCCACAAGATTTAAAGAAAACTTCAATTTTTTTATTTTTTTTAAATTGTAACATAAAGATTGGCAATGGGCCGTTTGTCCCACCGAGCCCATGTGGACCATCGATCAAATGTCCTCACGGTTCTACGTTAGCCCACTTTTTCCACCTCTCCCTCCACACCAGGGACAATTTACAGAGGCCAATTAACCTGCAAACCTGCACGTCTTAGGGACGTGGGGGAAACCGAGGCACCCGTGCGGTCACAGGGAGAACGTGCAAACTCCACCCAGACAGCACCCGAGGTCAGGCAGCATTACCTACGTAGTCGGTTGGCCAGGGAGCCAGCCAGCGAGAGTGACTGTGAGTGGGCAGTCTTTGCGGCAGATGTTGCGGGATTCGGGTGAGTGCAGGAAAATGCCTCTGAGGTAGAAGATCGTCAATGAGCCTGTTTGAGTGGTAGCGCAAGAAAGACGGGTCGAATGGCCTGCCTCTGCTTGTAGATCATACGTTCTGCCTTCGCCGTGCTGTGGTTATAACATGATCCTTGCCCACCGTTCCACATGGAAATTTGGAGTGGGGAAACTCCCCCCCCCCCCCCCCCCCCCCCCCCGCACAGATCCCAGATGTAGACCTGTTTGTGATCACACTGAGTAAACTGAAGCCATGGCCATTTATGTTGGGCTCTTTTGTTGCTCATATTATAGTTCGGGCAACTAAGGCAGAGTCAGGCATTGGATTCTAGCTAAAGATGGACACAAAATGCTGGATTAACTCCGCGGGCCAGGCAGCGTGGGTGATGTTTCGTGTTGAGACCCTTCTTCAGACTCTTCCAGTTCCTTCCTACACGTTGGATTCTCGCTTGCAGACCGTCCCTGAGTCACAGACACCCGACTTGGGGACACCCCGACATACGAAGGAGCTCCCAAAATATTATTACATTGAAAAGTCTGCTGTGCATACATACATACATACATACATACATACATACATACATACATACATACATTGCTTGGAACGGCAGAATTAATTTTCCCTTTCCATCTTCATCTATTGTTATTCTTGTTTCTTGTCACTCTTGCGTGCGTTTGATGTCGTTGACTATGATGGCGTGGAGGTAGCGCATTGAGTTATTTTGCGTATTTTCCGACCAAATCAACTTTGGGACGTCTGTGAAAGCAGAGCTCGATGGTAAGCCGGGGATGGCTTGTACTACAATGCGAGTAGGAGGGAGTAGAAATCGGGGTGACTGTCCCTTTGCAGGGCTCTGCTGGACCAGCGGTTGTCTCCCGAGGGTCACGGCATTCTTGCATGTAGATTACAATGCTCAGCGGCACATGCTGGCCGTCACCAGTGAACCTGGAGCAGTTTGGCTCCTCTGGGCCTGGTAATGTTGTAGCTCTTGTCACCGTCAGCGCTCGCTGAGATGCAGGTGAAAATACACAAAGATACATACACATGCGGAGCTGAAGCAGGCTCAAATGCACGTTCTTGTACAGCTGCTTGTGGTGTATATGCAGACATGTACGCACACACACACACACACACACACACACTGTACATGCACAGGCACATGTACACCCATGCCCACACAGCAGAGCGGTAGGAAGGGGAGAGGCTGTAGCCAGAGGGGAATGTCATTGGGAGCCTGTCATTGAGGTCGTTGCCCCATGGACATTCCTGCAGCCAGAGTGTCCTGTCAGCTTCTTTGTTCCTGATGGTAGATGGCTGGAGGTGGAGCAGGCAGACCCGTCTGGGTGTCTGGATCTCCAGGGACGGCAGCCAGACCAGGTGGCTGGCGTGTTTCCTGGGAAGCTGGGACTCTCGGCTGCTCAGCTCTCCGTTCGTGAGCTGAGAGTGAGTCTGCAGCACTCCCCCTGATCTTGCCATCACTAATGGGTCGGGCTAATAGAAGCAGCAAGCAACAATAACTTCCATTAGTACCTTTGGCGCCTTCAATATGCCAACAGACATGTCGAGGTTTCAATGGCACTTTATTGCCATGTGTATCCAAGTATAGTGAAATTATATATATATATATATTTGCTTAACAATCAGTGATCATTTTAATAGTAGACCACACTGAGTCCGTACACGTCACTGCACTTCAGGTGCCATTTTGTACCATTCAAGTCAGATATTTTTTTTTTAATGATAGTCTTAACTTGGCCCTAAAGGCTTGAAGAGCATTTGACACTGATCCCACGATGGGAAGTTGGGACAATGGACCAAAGGGTCAGTTAGGTCGGGAATCTGCAAAGAGCATCTTAACAAGGTCCATGCAAAGAACTGCAGAAGCTGGAATCTTGTGGGAAACACAAAGTGCTGGAGGAACTCAGTAGGTCAGGCAGCATCTCTGGAGAAAAGGAGTAGGTGACTTTCGGGTTGAGACCCTTCTTCAGACTGGAGTAGTGTCTATCTTAGCTTTATGCATCCAGCTCCTTGCGTTTACTCCAGTCTATATTTCAGGTCAGTAATGGAAATGGGGAGAAGTTGGGATAGAAAGCTTTTGTCATGCCGGGCTTCATCCATTAGGGAATTGAGTACAAGATGTTGATGAGGCCACACTTGGGATAAAACATTCAGTTTAAGTTACCCTGCTAAGGGAAAAGATGCCATTAAACTTGAAAGGGTACCGAGAAGATTTACCAGGATGTTGCCCGGACACAAAGGCCTGAGCTCTAGAAAGAGGTTGGGCAGGCTAGGATTTCATTCGCTGGAGAAAAAGGAGGCTCAGAAGTGAGTGACCTTATGAAGGTGTATGAAATCAAGAAGAGAATGACAGGGTGAATGTACAGAGTCTTTCCCGTAGGGTAGGAGAAACATGAACTAGAAGGCATAGGTTTAAGTGAGAGGAGAAAGATTTAATAGGAACCTGCGGAGTAACTTTTTTTTGGTGACGAATATATGGAATGAGCTGTGAGCAGAGATTGTTGCGGCAGGCGCAGTAATAAAGACATGGGTAGGCAAGGTTTAGAGGGGTGTGGACACATTGGGGATTGGATGGGCAATCTTGTTCGGCATGGACAAGTGGGGTTGAAGGTCACCGTGTCCCCCCCTTCAACTTTTAACTGTAATGTGGGAAGATAAGAAATTGTACAACTCCTTGGGCCGGGATAGGGCTGTTTCCGTGGTGTTTGACTGTTTTGGGCGGGAATTTCAGAGCTTGGGGTTCGGGCAGCTGAAGGCATGGTGGAGGAATCCATCCCAGAAACGGTTGAGAAGCTGGAAGGGATTGAACAGGGTGCTGGGAGGAGGAGATTACGGAGAGGTGTAGGGGCTGACCCTCCTCCCACCTATTGGCGCTCTCACCCCCACCTCCCCCTCCCCCCCCCCCCCCCCCCCCACTGGTACTGACATGTCGTGGCACCAAATCAGACCTCTGATCCGAAATCTTGCTCCCTCAGTAACATTTAGCCGTAAGGTGAGAAAATACAAAATTGAGCATTTCCTTGGGACAGGATGGGAATTTTCAGAGACTTGGTCATTGCCAGACAGATGTCCTCGGAACACGGCAACTCTCTGCCGTCTGTTCCAGACCATTGTGCCCGTGTGTGTTGTGATATGACAACATTTTACTGCAGCTCTGTACACGTGACAATGAATAAACCTAACCCAAGCTAGGGCACCTCCTCAAAACCAGACACCATGGTACAGCGTGCTGGCCTGTAATCTTCAGCCCGTGACCAAAGCAAACGGCAGAGTAATTGTTAACTAAGTGGACCAGCAGCGGTGTTTTGGACCATTGAACCAGGGGCACAAGTTCAAACCCCACTGCAGCACCTGGAGAATTCAAATCTGTGTGGTATAATTGTAGGACTCTGTTGCTGGCCATAAAACGCCCGTGTTGTTGTACACCCCCAACTGTGAATGATTGAATAAGTAAAATAATAATGGGGACATTCCCATTTTGTTAGGTAGTTCCCCAGGGTTGAGGATAGCGTGCTTCTACGCCGGTTCTGAGATGGCCGATGGACAATGTGGGGACAGGCTTCATCCTGTCCTTTGTCTCAGACAGGTGCGTTTGGGAAAGATCACTGATGATGGGCACAAAATGCTGGAGCAACTGAGTGAGTCAGGCAGCATCTCTGGAGAAACGCATAGGTGACGTTTCGGGGCAGATCCCTTCTTCAGACTGAAAGTTATGAAACTGGAGGCAAAAAAACCCCAGAATAAAACAAGGCCGGCAACACATGACATCTGGAAGGTTGGAGTCCATGGAGATGTCAGCTAATGGCAGGGATACAAGGACGTGAACAGTGGAACTAGTAGGGAAGTGGGTGATGGGAAGGATCGCTGTTCTGCTGTAGACAGTGAGCTTTGTGCCAGGTCTGAGGTTTCTATCTTTGGCTAAAGGTGGCCATGGTGATGATGATCAGTTTCTGCTTTAACTGGAAGGTTGCTCCCAGGATCTGGAGATGGACCCTGTGTTTCCAAATCCTTCTATAAATCTGTACGGTTGTAAGACAATGGTGTTACCTGATCTGTATTTTCAGCCACATCGAGGCAAGTACAGAGCTTGTGAACAGCCAGGATGATGGTGGGTGCCTGGAACACGCTGCCAGGGGTACTGGTGGAAGCAGATACGACCATGGTGTATCAAAATAGCTTTTAGATGACGTGGATATGCAGGGAATGGAGGGATATGGATCACATGCAGGTGGAGGAGACTGGTTTAACTTGCCACCATGTTCGGCACTGTGGGCTGAATGGCCTGTTCTGTGTTGTACTGTTCTTCAGATAGGATTGATGGAGACATTTGCACAGGGTATGGGAGTCTAAAATTGCAGAACACAGGTTTAAGGGGAGATATGTAAAAGAGATCTGAGGGATAAGGTATTCACACACACAGAGTGGTTGTTATCTGGAACAAGCTGTCAGAGGAGGTGGTGGAGCTGCAGCTGCTGTAGAGTTGCTGCCTTGCACGGCCAAAGACCCGGGTTGGAACCTGACTACGGGTGTTGTCGGTACAGAATTTCCACATTCTCCCTGTGACCGAACGAGTTTCTCCGGTTGCTCTGGTTTCCTCCCACATTCCAAAGACGTACAGATTTGTAGGATAATTGGCTTTGGTAAAAATTGTCCCTTGTGTGTGTGTGTGTGTATATAGGATAGTGCTAGTGTACGGGGTTCGCTGGCTAGCATGGACTCGGTGGGCCGAAGGGCCTGTTTCTGCGCTGTCTCTATACTAAACTGAAAAAACTAAACTCCAAAGTTATGCAGGTTAATTGGCTTCAGTAAAATTTGTAAATTGTCCTTGGTGTGTAGGATAGTGCTGGTGTCGGGGGATCGCTGGTCGGTGTGGATTCAGTGGGGCAAAGGGCTTGTTTCCGCGCTGTATCAATAAACTAAACTAATGCTGGTTGAGGCAGGTTCAATAACAACATTTAAAAGACATTTGGACAGGTACATGGATCGGAAAGTATCAGCGAGTGGGCAAATGGGATTGGCTTAGATAGGCATCACAGCTGGCATGGATGAAGCGGGCCATGTAAATGTCTCCATCAAACCTATGTATGGAACAGTGCAGCACAGGAACAGGCCGCTCAGCCCAGAATATCTGTGCCAAATATGAGGCCTATCCCTTCTTAATCTCCTTGTGAATGTTCTGTGATTTGATGATGCTGTGTGCTTGGGACCTCCATCTGGTTGGACTGGTGAACAACCAGGTGAGAGCCTCCACCTGAAGAAGGGTCCCGACCCGAAACGTCGTCCGTCCATTTCCCGCCACAGATGCTGCCTGACCCTCTGAGTTCCTGCAGCACTTTGTGTCTGGTCACAGATTGCAGCATCTTTAGTTCCTCGTGTGTGTGCGTGTCTGTCCCTGACGTTTCTAGGGCTTGCTTCAACATCAGCTGGGGTAACTGCAGCATCCCATCCACATGTTGGGAGGGAAAGACAGATCAGCCATGATTGAATGGCGGAGTAGACTTGATGGGCCGAATGGCCTAATTCTGCTCCTAGGACTTGTGGGGCGGGGCTCTGAACCTACGGAAGGCTCTCTCTGTAGGTCCCTGCTTCCAGGGAGCGGAGAAAGTCGGAGCGGAGGTTAGAATAACACCGTGGGATTGGCAGCTGGACAAATACTTCCCGCACTCAGCTGTCGAGTTTGAGCGATTTCTAATTGCAGCAACCGGTTTTAATATTAAAAAAAACAGCAAGAGCAAAAGGGAACTGCGGATGATGAAGTGCCTCGTGGAATAGTTCCTTGCAGTTTCCTGCTCTGCGCTGGGTCTGGGTGGGAGATCCAGGGAGGCAGCTGAGAAGGTTTTTGGAGATTGGGGGAGGGGGGGGGGGGGTGGGGAGCTCAGTATAGCCACAGACCCCACACACACTCGCCAGCTAAGTTGTCTTGCATTAGGTGGGCATTATTCTGAGTGTGGGACCTTAATTAAGACCAGTTGTCCCTCGGTGCTGTTTCTGGAACAGTGGCCACACGATCGACACGCGGAAGGAACCCTGAAATGAGTTGAGGAATATGTGTTTGATTCTTCCTGGGTTATTTGGGGAAACATTCCTTTACGGGTGAAAACCCTCTCGGTAAATCAGGGACGGAATTTGGGAAACCGTGGAATTGACTTTCTAGGTTAACGGTTAGGGGAATTAATAGAAAGTTCATTAAAGTTTATTTCTCTCTCTCCCCTTTCTCACTCTCCCCCCTTTCCTCAATCTTTCTTCCCCCCCCCCCTCTCACTTCACCCCCTCTCACTTCTCCCCCCTCTCCTCTCCTCACCGCCCCTCTCACTCTCCAACCTCTCAATCTCGACCCCTCTCACTCTCCCACCCCTCCCTCTCCCCCCCTCTCCACTCCCCCCCTCTCACTCCCCCCCTCTCACTCCCCCCCCCTCTCACCCCCCCCCTCTCCCTCCCCCCTCTCCTCCCCCCCTCTCACTCTCCCCCCCCTCACTATTCCCCCATACCCGATCCCCCCCCTCACTCTCTCCTCCCCTCTCCCTCTCTCCCCCCCCCTCCCCCCTCTCCCTCTCTCCCACCCTCTCCCTCTACCCCCCCTCTCCCTCTACCCCCCCCCCTCCCTCTACCCCCCCCCCCCCCCCCCACCTCCCTCTCCCCCCCCTCCTCCCCTGTCGGAGCGAGATTTGGAAGAACGGGATGGAGAGATTACAGATGCCACATCCTCTACATGACATTTCTGATTTCTAACGGCAGCAACTTTCCCAGAGCCGTGACCAGTCTTGTGTTGGGTGTGAAGTGGATGTGCTATAATGGGGCTATAAAAAGGCCAGCCCTTGCCGGGGAGGTTACAGAGGTGAAGGGGAGGAGCCCGCCTCTCCAGGAGTCTGTTAGCCCACCCTGTGGCTCCAGAGTGTGGTCTCTGTCCCCTTGCAGACGGTCATTAGGTTTTATGAGCCCCTTGTTGAATGGATTCAAAGGGCCGGTTCCCAGAGGGGGTGGGGGTGGGGGGCAGGGCAGCAGAGGCATGACCTGTTCGGGCCAGATTATTACCCACTAAAACATCTGGCACCGTGTGATCTGACAAATGGACTCCCTTGATCGCTGGCGGCCGAGGTGATGAATCATTTCCTGGAGCCCTCCCACCTCTCCACGTACTCCCACCCCCACTGTTGGCGGGACACCCTGGGGGCAGTGTGACAGGGTGGATGAGGGTGAGGGTGACAGGGTGGGGTGGGGGTGATTTGGGCCGCAGAGGGTTTTAAGGCTGCTGGCGGCCGGAAATGTTGGTCGGTCACATCAATCCAGCTGTTCGCCGCTGCCCGGGGGGGGGGGGGGGGGTGAACGACAGGGTATTGAGGGTCCCAGTCAGCTGTTGGACGAAATGCTGGTGGCATGAAGGGTGGCAGCTGCTTGAGGCAGCGTGGGCGAGCTTGGCACGTCTGTCGTGCCAGCGTTCCTGGGTGGGCTGTGAGTTGGCCATCCCCTCCCTCCCACAGGTGTAAAGAGGTGGGGAGAGCAGCAGTCATCCATGCACAGCAAGATCCCACAACAACGAGAGAGGCCACACACGCACAGCAAGATCCCAGCAAGAACTGGCTACATGCTGCCCAGCCTGGGCTGTGGGAGAGGTCAGCTGAGAGCAGGCAGCGCTCAGAGGGTGGAGTAAGGCTGCCATCATGTGTCCGCTGCCGGTACTGCAGCTGCTCTCAGCATTTGCAAGAAACTGCAGATGCTGGATTAAACCGAACACAGCCTCATAATGCTGGAGTAACTCTATAAATCAGTGGCTCTATAACATCTCTGGAGAGAAGGAGCGGGTGCCGTTTCAGGTCGAGACCCTTCATCACTTCTAAAGAAAGGTTTCGACCCGAAACTTCACCCGTTCCTTCTCTCCAGAGATGCTGCCTGTCCCACTGAGTTATAGAGTAGCCAGTTTGGTGCCATTTTCAAGTCCCAGTTTTTGTATGTGCAGGGGTCTTGATCTGACCATGAAGGTGTGTTGTCCTGGCGGCGTTGCAGGGTCGGCCTGGCCAAGCGTAGCCCTGAACAAAGCTTGGATGTTGCAGGCCTGCTGACTCTGCCATCTACACCCATCCTACACAAACTGATTCTCGTAGAGTTAGTGTAAGAAGGAACTGCAGATGCTGGTTTACACCTGCCTTACCGCGCCAGAGACCCGTGTTTGATCTTGACTATGTCTTTATGGAGTTTGTACCTTCTCTTTGTGAGCTGTGACATGGGTTTTCTCCAGGAGTTCCGTTTCCTCCAGGAGTTCCGGTTTCCTCCCACACTCCAAAGACATACGGGTTTGTAGGTTAATTGGCTTTGGTAAAATTGTAAATTGTATCCAGTACGTAGGATAGTGCTAGGTTCCGGGGATGGCTGGTCGGCACGGACTCGGTGGGCAGAAGGGCCTGTATCTCTGAAGTCGACTGTGAAAAGCTTTGTCTTGCATGATACCCAACTAGGTGAGATGTACCCATGCATGAATACAATGAAGTCAAACTCAACTACAATAGTGAGAACCAAGAGGAATGCAGAATATAGTTCTCAGCATTGTAGCGCATTAGTTCCTCAGACAAAGTCCAATGTCTGCAATGGTGTGGAGATGAATCAGACAGTTTATGGAAGGACCGTGCAAATGCCAGATAACGGAGGGGAAGAAGCTGGTCCTGAGTCTGCATCCCCCTCTCTCCCGACTCCATCACTGGCCACAAAGGACAATTGCCCCACTGGCTCACAGATCTTTGTGATGTGGGAAGGGGTGCAGATCCAGCGAGATGGGGAAAGATGCATGGACCGCTCATGGAGAATGTGCAAACTCAGACCGTGCCCGAGGACTGGATCGACCCTGGATTGCTGGAGCTGTGAGGCAGTGGCACTACCCGCTGCAACACCCTGCTGCCCTGTGACTCTGGAGTCACGTTTAGGATCTGCACAGCAGGTGGAAATGTGGTCGCTGTTAACACACGGCAAGATGCCCGAGAGTGTGATATTGTGTAGAATGAGTGTACACGTGTCTGTGTCTGTGAATGAGTCTGGTCTCAGGAGCGTCAGAAAGGGGCACAAAGTTGTCATTCAGAATCACCTGGATGTTACCTGGGCTTGCAGACTCGTGTTATAGGGAGAGGTTGGATAGGCTGGGACTTTTTTCATTGGAGCATGGGAGGCTGAGGGGTGATCTTGTTGAGGTGTACAAGATCATGAGCGGTATGGATCAAGCGAATGCTCATAGTCTTAGTCCCAGGATGGAGAATTCTAAAACTAGAAGGCATAAGCTCAGGGTAAAATGGGAGAGATTGAAGAGGGACCCACTCAGAGGGTTGTCGGTATCTGGAACGAGAAAGCTATCAAAGTGGATACAATTACGATGTTTAAAAGATGTTTGGATTTACAGGGTTACGGACCAAATGCACGCTAATGGGACCTGCCCGGTAAGTGAGTTTTGTCCGTATGGACAAGGAGGGCGTACAGCTCCACGACTTGCGATGGTGCGGTGTCCAGAAAGTCAGAGAACACTCAACGTTTTGCTCCATTGCTGAACCAGCCCCTCTGTTGTTCCAGGTGTGAGGTGTAGACGGAGAGCGGGAGCGGTCCGTGGCGATCCGGGCGCCATCTCTTCGCCAGGATGGAGAGCGACCAGATCACCAGCAGCAGCGGCGCATCCCGGCAGGCCGTGCCGCAGATATCGGTGTACAGCGGGCTCCCCGACCGGCAGACTGTGCAGGTAACACCGCGGGCCGATCCTGGGGTCCATGCTCCCTCCTCCCTGATGGGGGGGGGGGGGGGGGAGAGGTTGGGGAAATGGGGGAATTACCATGGGACAGGACAGGACCACCGATGAAGCAGTTGGTGGCCTCTTTCAGTACCAGAGACAAAGGTCCTTGTACATCCTGAGCTATATACTCTCCTCCGATCCTAGCACCCCTCCCCGCCCCTGCACACCTCCCCACCCCTGCACCCATCCCCGTCTCTAACGCCCTCCAGCTCCAACACACCTCTCTGACTCTGTAATCCCTTAAGGCCCCTACACCCTTCTCGGTCTCTGTAATCTCCTTCAGCTCTCACACCCGAGCCTATCTTTGTCATAAGGTCATAAGGTATAGCAATAGAATTAGGCCATTCGGCCCATCAAGTCTACTCCACCATTCAATCATGGCTGATCTATCTCTCCCTCTCAACCCCATTCTCCTGCCTTCTCCCCATAACCTCCCGACACCTGTACCAATCAAAAATCTATCTATCTCTGCCTTAAAAATGCCCACTGACTTGGCCTCCACAGCCATCTGTGACAAAGAATTCCACAGATTCACCACCCTCTGACTAAAGAAATATCTCATCTCCTTCCAAAAAGACCATCCTTTAATTCTGAGGCTATGACCTCCAGTCCTGGACTCTCCCATTAATGGAAACATCCTCTCCACATCCACTCTATCCAAGCCTTTCACTATTCTGTATGTTTCAATGAGGTCCCCCCTCATTCTTCTAAACTCCAGTGAGTATAGGTCCAGTGCCGACAAACGCTCATCACAGATTAACCTACTCATTCCTGGGATCATTCTTGTAAACCCCCTCACGGATTCTGTAAGCCCGCCAGCCCTCACACTCCTCCCTATCTCTGTAAACCCCTGCATCCCTTACACCCAAACGTACACATTGAGGCCAAATGCAAACTCGTATTGAGGGGGCTGGAAGGGCATAGATGGTTGAGGGGTGGGTTTGCAGAGGTTGGAGGGGACGCCCGAGATCTGGAGGGTGACCTAGGGGCGAAGGCAGGCTGGGAGAGTTGGAAGGGGATCAGTGGGAAATTCCTCTAACATTATATACTGACGCTTGAGCGATCACAGTGGATAGAGTTGCTGCCTCACGACCCCACTGACCCAGCTTTGATCCCGACCTCCAGTGTTGTCTGCGTGGAGTTTACAGGTTCTCCCTGTGATCTCGTGACTTTCACCCCACGCCCCAATGGTTGGTGGCGTAAATTGCCCGTGGTACACGAGTGAGTTTGGTTTGATTTGGTTTATTGTTGCATTGTATATCGAGTTACAGTGGGAAAAAAATGTATTTGTGTGCGATGCAGTCAGATCATACAATACACTTGTACAATCAAACTCTGCACAAGTACACCAGGAAAATACCAGCGTTACAGCATTATGGTCACAGTTGCAGAGATAAAGGCAGAGATAATAATAATAATAATAATAATACATTTTATTTATGGGTGCCTTTCAAGAGTCTCAAGGACACCTTACAAAAATTGAGCATGTAGAGGAAAAACATGTAAGGGGAATGAAATAAATAGTAGAGACATGACTAGTACTCAAAGTAAAGACAGAATTCAATACAAAAAACAGTATGAGGCAATTAATGCACAGATGAAAAGGGACGGGGACGTGGGGCTAAGGATAGGCAGAGGTGAAGAGATGGGTCTTGAGGCGGGACTGGAAGATGGTGAGGGACACGGAATTGCGGATCAGTTGGGGGAGGGAGTTCCAGAGCCTGGGAGCTGCCTTGGAGAAGGCTCTGTCCCCAAAACTGCGGAGGTTGGACTTGTGGATGGAGAGGAGACCGGCTGATGTGGATCTGAGGGACCGTGAGGGTTGGTAGGGGGAGAGGAGGTCAATGAGATATGGGGGGGCCAGATGGTGGAGGGCTTTGTAGGTGAGGATCAGGATTTTGTAGGTGATCCGGTGGGAGATGGGAAGCCAGTGAAGTTGTTTGAGGACTGGAGTGATGTGATGCCAGGATTTGGTATGGGTGATGAGTCGGGCGGCTGCGTTCTGGACCAGTTGGAGTCGGTTGATGTAGGTGGAGCTGATGCCAAGGAGAAGTGAGTTGCAATAGTCCAGTCGGGAGGAGATGAAGGCATGGATGTGTCTTTCAGCAGCGGGGGGTGTGAGAGAGGGTCTGAGTTTGGCGATGTTGCGGAGATGAAAGAAGGAGGTTTTAATGACATGGCGGATGTGAGGCTCAATGGAGAGGGTGGAATCAAAGATCACGCCAAGGTTGCGGGCCTGGGGAGATGGGGAGACAGTGGTGCCGTCGATGGTGAGAGTGGGGTTATTGATTTTGCTGAGTGTGGCTTTGGAGCCTATGAGGAGGAATTCTGTCTTATCGCTGTTGATTTTGAGGAAATTATGTTGCATCCAGGTTTTTATAGCTGACAAACAGGAGTTGATATGGGAGAGGGGGTTGTGGGGGGATTTGGTGCCAAGGTAAATCTGGGTGTCATCAGCGTAACAGTGGAAGTCCAGATTGAAGTGGCGGAGTATCTGACCAAGGGGGAGGATGTAGATGATGAAGAGGAGGGGGCCGAGTACGGAGCCTTGGGGAACGCCTTGAGTGACTGCGGCTGTAGCAGAGGTGTGGTTGTGGAGAGAGATGAAGTGGGATCTGTTGGAAAGGTAGGAACGGAGCCAGCTGAGTGCAGAGCCTTCAATGCCGAGGTCTTTGAGTCTGGTGAGCAGGATGTTATGGTTCACTGTATCGAAGACTGCGCTCAGGTCGAGGAGGATGAGGATGTTGAGGGAACCAGTGTCAGCAGAGGTGAGGAGGTCGTTGAGGACTTTGAGGAGAGCAGTTTCTGTGCTATGGAGGGGGCGAAAGCCAGATTGGAGGGGTTCAAGTAGGTTATACGCAAGGAGGTGGGAATGAAGTTGCGACGCAACGATACGCTCCAGGGTTTTTGAAAGAAAGGGGAGATTTGAGATTGGGCGGTAGTTAATGAGAGAGGAGGGATCAAGACCAGGTTTCTTTAAGATTGGTGTAACGGCAGCAGTTTTGAAAGCGGAGGGGACAATTCCTTGGGACAATGAGGAGTTGAAGAGATTCTGGAAAATGGAAAGAAGGGCCACAAGACTGATGGGGTTCTTCTCTGGGGGTTAACATGGAATAGATGGGAGGAATGGCATTTGATGGAAGTGAAGCCAGCGGCTGCTTTGCCTCCTTCCACCAGCAGGTGGGAGTGTTGTCAAGGAAGTTGCAACGTTGGCCTGTGTGATTGCAGTGTGTGCGTGGGGTGCCCAGATCCCAGGACATTTCACCGAGGGATGACTCCTCCCAACCCTCATCCCCCAGCGCATGATCCCCTTCTCCATCAATTTGATCCTGACCACGGGTCTCCTCCATTGTCAGAGTGAGGCTAAACGCAAATTGGAGGCACGGCATCTCATATTTCACTTGGGCAACTTACAGCCCAGTGGTATGAATATTAATTTCTCTCACTTCAGGTAGCCCCGGCATTCCCTCCATCTCTATCCCTCCCCCACCCATGTCGCACCAGCTTCTCGTTTACACCCAACAAACAGCTAACGGTGGCCTGTTTCCTTTATCGTTATTTTTCTATCAATCATTGTTCTTTATCTCTCTACATCATCGTCAATATTTCTCGTTTACCTTATCCCTAACCAGTCTGAAGGAGGGTCTCGACCTGAAACGTCACCCATTCCTTCACTCCAGAGATGCTGCCTGTCCCGCTGAGTAAAGGGCCTGTCCAACTTGGCCGTCATTCGCGCGCTATTTACACGACCTGCTAGCGTGTGGGTAGCGCATGGGTAGCGCGGGACGGGCGCATGGAGTGGTGTGGAGGATGTGGATTTCGTCCTGAACGAAATCTTCGCGCGCCACCAGCCTGTCGCGTAACTGGCGGCCAAAGTGGGACAGGTCCATTACTCCAGCATTTTGTGTCTATCTTTGAAACAGAACATAACCTGGCAAGTGATGGACGGATACGTGTGAGAGGGGGGAATGGGTTGATTGGAAGATGGGTGGAGTAGAAAAAAAGGCTAGAGGTGAAAAGCAGACAAAAGAGTGTAGGGTAAGGAGAGAAGAGGGAGGGTAAAATGTAAAGCTAGAGGGAAGGATATGGTAGAAGGGTATTGGGGGGGGGGGGGATAAATGGGGAATACCGGACAACATTTCCCTGATTCCCGCTTTCACCCTGTTCCCGATTGTGTAACCCCCAATTCCAGACTCTGTTCCCCTGATCCTGGGGAGTGTGTCCCTGAACGGTGTTCCCTAATCCCGGACTGACTGTCGCCCCACGATCCTGGGCAATGTTCCCCTGATGCCCAACACCACCCCATCATGCTGTGCTGCCCCAATGCCGGTCACTGAATTGGTCCAGGAAGTGTGTGTAGTGGCCCAGTGATGGCCTTCGGAGACTACTTCCTGCAGAAATGCTTAATTGTTCATTTGCTTTTAAAATTTAATTTGCTTCCCTTTAGAGATCAAAGTCAGCGTTGTTTCTGTTCGTTTCCGTCTCTGCAGCGAGTTGTCAGAATTTAATTAATTACACGAGGTTCCGTTAGCTTTTCTGTGTAAGCATGGAATATTGATTTATTATTGTCACGTGCAGGTACTGTGGAAAGCTTTGTTTTGCCTCTAAATCCAGGCGCAGCTGGTAGACCTGTTAGTTCTCGGCGCCCGAGACTCTTGTTCAATCCTGATTTCACATGCTGTCTGTGTGGAGTTTACACGTTCTCCATATAACCGCTTGGGTCTCCTCCCACACCCCAAAGACGTGTGGGTTTGTAGGTGAATTGACCTCTGTAAATTACTCCTCGTGTGTATGGAATGAATGCAAAAGTGGGATAACGTAGAACTAGTGTGAACAAGTGACCGATGGTCTGCGGGGATTTGGTGCGATTTGCATCTGTTTCCATGCTGTTTCAATCAATCCAATCATACTAAACATGAGTACATCAGGTTTTACAAACAGAGTGTGGACTATAGTGTTACTACTAAAGTTGCTGCCTTACAGCGCCAGAGACCCGGGTTCGATACAAAAGGTAAATCATGTCTGACGAATCTTATAGAATTTTTCGAGGATGTAACTAGTAGCGTGGATAGGGGAGAACCAGTGGATGTGGTGTATCTGGACTTCCAGAAGGCTTTCGACAAGGTCCCACATAAGAGATTAGTATACAAACTTAAAGCACACGGCATTGGGGGTTCAGTATTGATGTGGATAGAGAACTGGCTGGCAAACAGGAAGCAAAAAGTAGGAGTAAACGGGTCCTTTTCACAATGGCAGGCAGTGACTAGTGGGGTACCGCAAGGCTCAGTGCTGGGACCCCAGCTATTTACAATATATATTAATGATCTGGATGAGGGAATTGAAGGCAATATCTCCAAGTTTGCGGATGACACTAAGCTGGGGGGCAGTGTTAGCTGTGAGGAGGATGCTAGGAGACTGCAAGGTGACTTGGATAGGCTGGGTGAGTGGGCAAATGTTTGGCAGATGCAGTATAATGTGGATAAATGTGAGGTTATCCATTTTGGTGGCAAAAACAGGGAAGCAGACTATTATCTAAATGGTGGCCGACTAGGAAAAGGGGAGATGCAGCGAGACCTGGGTGTCATGGTACACCAGTCATTGAAAGTAGGCATGCAGGTGCAGCAGGCAGTGAAGAAAGCGAATGGTATGTTAGCTTTCATAGCAAAAGGATTTGAGTATAGGAGCAGGGAGGTTCTACTGCAGTTGTACAGGGTCTTGGTGAGACCACACCTGGAGTATTGCGTACAGTTTTGGTCTCCAAGCCTGAGGAAGGACATTATTGCCATAGAGGGAGTGCAGAGAAGGTTCACCAGACTGATTCCTGGGATGTCAGGACTGTCTTATGAAGAAAGACTGGATAGGCTTGGTTTATACTCTCTAGAATTTAGGAGATTGAGAGGGGATCTTATAGAAACTTACAAAATTCTTAAGGGGTTGGACAGGCTAGATGCAGGAAGATTGCTCCCGATGTTGGGGAAGTCCAGGACAAGGGGTCACAGCTTAAGGATAAGGGGGAAATCCTTTAAAACCGAGATGAGAAGAACTTTTTTCACACAGAGAGTGGTGAATCTCTGGAACTCTCTGCCACAGAGGGTAGTCGTGGCCAGTTCATTGGCTATATTTAAGAGGGAGTTAGATGTGGCCCTTGTGGCTAAGGGGATCAGAGGGTATGGAGAGAAGGCAGGTACGGGATACTGAGTTGGATGATCAGCCATGATCATATTGAATGGCGGTGCAGGCTCGAAGGGCCGAATGGCCTACTCCTGCACCTAATTTCTATGTTTCTATGATACTGACTATGGGCGTTCTCTCTGTGACCTGCATGGGTTTTCTCTGAGATCTCTGTTTCCTCCCACACTCAAAGACATACTAGTTTGCAGGTTAATTGGCTTGGTATAATTGTAAATTGTCCCTAGTGTGTGTAGGAGTATAGAAGTGAGATTGACCGATTGACCAAATGGTGCCAGCGCAACAACCTGGCTCTCAACACCAGCAAAACCAAGGAATTGATTGTGGACTTTGGAAGGGGTAGGATAGGGACCCACAATCCCGTTTATATCAAAGGGTGGAAAGGGACAAAAACTTCAAATTCCCGGGCGTGCATATTCCCGAAGATCTTTCCTAGTCCCAACACACTGATGCAATTATAAAGAAGGCACATCAGCGCCTCTACTTCCTGAGAAGATTACGGAGAGTCGGTATGTCAAGGAGGACTCTCTCGAACTTCTACAGATGCACAGTAGAGAGCATACTGAATGGTTGCATCGTGGCTTGGTTCGGCAACTTGAACATCCAGGAGCGGGAAAAAATGCAGAAAGTTGTGACCACTGCCCAGTTGCCCAGTCCATCATCGGCTCTGACCTCCCCACCATCGAAGGGATCTATCGCAGTCGCTGCCTCAAAAAGGCTGCTAACATCATCAAAGACCCACACCATCCTGGCCACACACTCATCTCTCCGTTGCCATCGGGAAGAAGGTACAGGAGCTTGAAATCTGGAACATCCAGGTTCAGGAACAGATTCTTCCCCACAGCCATCAAGCTATTAAATACAACATCAAACAAGCTCTGAACAATAACAGTATTATTACTATTGCACTTTATCTGTTTATTTATTGTGTATATATATATATATATATATATATATGGTCTATGGTTATATAGACACACAGAACTTTTATCTCCTGTTCTGTATTACGTTTACATATTCTGTTGTGCTGCAGCAAGCAAGAATTTCATTGTCCTATCTGGGGTACATGACAAGCTCTCTTGACTCTAGGGTGGTGTTAGTGTGCGGGGATCGTTGGTCGTTGCGGACTCAGTGGGCCGCGCAGCAACTCTAAAGCTAAAACTAAAATAAGCTAAAGGGAAAGTGCAAGGGCTGTAACAAGGTAGATTGGAAGATTAAAAATTCATCCTTTATTAACGATATCCCTCCTGGGATAAAGTTGTATCGTATCCTTGGTTATGAGAGATCTGTTCAGTAGTCTCACAGCAGCAGGTAAGAAGCTGTTCCTGAATCTGATGGTAGGTGCTTTCAAACTTTTGTAACCTCTCCCCTCAGAGAGGGGAGTAGAGGGAATGATGGGGGTGAAATGGCCCTCTATGTTGGCTATCTTCCCGAGGCAGCATGGTGTAAGTGGAGTCAATGGCGGGGAGTCTGGTCTGTGTGATGTACTGGGCTACATCCACAACTTTCTACAATTTCTTGCGGTCTTGGGCAGAGCCCTTCCCAACTCAAGCTGTGATACAATCAGACAGAATTCTTTCTCTGATGCATCTAAAGAAGTTAGTTAGAGGTATTGGTGATTTGCTGAACTTCTTTAGTATGAGCAGGCTAATAGAAATCTAACTTTAATTACCCAAAGAAGTGAGATGTTCTCGGTTAGCATATTGGAACCATGAGTTGGGCAGAGTCGGGCTGAGGGCCCAGACCCTCGGTATTATTGGTTTGAGTTGGGAGCTGGGATGGAGACGCTGGGCAGGGTTTGAGTTTGAATTACATCCTCGTCTCACACTAACCCAGAGGCGTTCATGGTCGTCTCCCTCGGACAGTGGCGTCCAGCAGAACCCACGCCACTCCATGCTGGTGGGGTCACTTGACCTTGGCACTGAGGTCAAATCAAAGATGACCCCGGTCCTGGGGTGACGCCCGCTGCCTGCTGCCCTCCAGGGACTCGCCGCTGCACAGGTCGCTCCCCCACAGACATCCTTAGACCCCAGCACAAGCCCTCAGACCCTGGCACAAGCCGCCACACCTGGCTGCCAGAGTTTCCTTCTCTGCCCACTCCCCCCTTTCTGCACCACCCCACTTTCTCTGTGCATTTCTCTATCTCTCTGCACCCTTCCCTTTCACTCTATCTCTGTACATGCCTCTTCTCTACACCTGTTTTTCTCACACTTTTTCTCACCACGCCTCTATCTCCTTCGCCCTCTCTTTCTCTGTGCCCACCTCTCTCTCTTTACAGCTTTCTTTCTCGCTCTTATCTCTTGCTTCCTCTCTGCAGCTTTCCTTCTCTTTGCACCTCTCTCTCTCTCTCTCTCTCTCTCTCTTGCTTTTGCTCTCTCCCTCTCTCCCCTTTCCATGCCTCTCTTTCTCTCACTCCCTGCCTTTCTTTTCCAACAAAGGATGTGAGTGCGTGTTCGTGCAAGATGTTATGGATAAGTTTGTTTGTCAAACAGAAAGAACCAGTTGTGGGGAATTAGAGTGAATCCCACTGAAGACCTGGACAAGAGAAATGAAACCCCATAGTCCCCAGAGAAATCAGGACCTTGGGCAATGGGGCTGAGTCTCTGTCAGGTGCGAGAGGATGTCCAGTCCATCAGCCCTGGAGTCTGAACACACCTCAATACACATGACAATAATAAAATGAACATTTCCCACTGAGGTCCTTCCTCTGTTGCCCTGGAAATGTTCCTGATGAACCCGAGAGTGAGGAAGAATCGCCAAGATTGTGAGGCAGCCCCAGCTGCAAGAAATGGTTGATCTTTGTTCTGCGACTTGCTTCCTGCCTGAAAGATTTGTTGATGTCTCTGGCCTGTCTCCCATCTGAAGAAATGCAAGGCCTTTTTTTTTTTTCTTTTTTTTCCCCAAGTCAAGTCAAGTTTATTCGTCACATACACATACGAGATCTGCAGTGAAATGAAAAATGGCAATGCTCGTGGACTTTGTGCAAAAAGACAAACAAACAAACAACCAAACAAACTATAAACACAATCATAAACACACACATATTCTTTTACATATTAGAGGCCTCCTGCCTCTTCTGCGACCAGGAGTCGTCCATGTACCACGTGTACATGGAATGTGCGGGTTTGCAGCCCCTCTTTGAATATTTGAAGGGGCTGCTCGTCAAATTCTTGTTACACTTCAGCCCACTTGATCGGTTGGGGATATCTTGGTCTGTTTGCTGCTGGGCCTGGCTTAGCTGACCATTCGTGGGACATGGTAGTGGGCAGCGGAGGGGTCCACCAGGCCAACCATGTGCATCTCGTCCGGTGTTGTATCTGTGTCCAGGTGTCCTTGGAGAGGGAGTATGCGGTGTCCATGGGCACCTTAGCCACTTTGTGGGACTGCTGGGCACTGCAGGGGCTTAAGTACTTCTTGGATAAAAGTAACAACGTTTTGGGTTGATAATTATAGGTATATAAGTATTTTAGATAGAAGTCTTCTTGGTGTGTGTTGGAAGGAACTGCAGATGCTGGTTTCAACTGAAAGTTTAAAACAAAGTCTGAAGAAGGGTCTCAACCCGAGACGTCACCTATTCCTTTTCTCCAGAGATGCCAAGTTCCTCCAGCTTTTTTCTGTGTGTCTGCCATCGTAAAGCAGTGTTTTCACTGTCATTAGACAAGGGTTTCGGCCCGAAACGTTGCCTATTTCCTTCGCTCCATAGATGCTGCTGCACCCGCTGAGTTTCTCCAGCTTTTTTGTGTACCTTTTTCCACTGTCATTTTTGTACCTGCAAACAAACTTACTTTTGTGAAAAGGAAAGAAATGCAGAGTGGCATTTCTCCCTCAGAGCCAGGGCAGGGGCGGGGAACGGAACAGGCCAAACAAAAGAGCTGAGGATACTGAGCAGAGCTGACTTTGAAATGAGTTCGCCCATTCATCAGCTCGGACGTGAGGTGAAGTAATGGATGGTCTGGTGTGAGCCAGTAACTGTGGTTACCATCTGTGGCCTGTGACCCCTGGCTGAAGGCTTTGCCTTTTTTGTTTTTTACTTGGCTTAACTCTTGCTGTGATTAAGTACCTCAATATTGTGAGCAGGTTTTCCAACGAAGGTCTCTCTCTCTCTCTCCCCTTCTCTCTCTCTCTCCCCCTCCCCGAGGCTTCACTTCTCCGAGGCAGGAGGAGGCCGCAGGTCAAAGGTCTCTCCCCTGGAGACGGAGCCCCCCGGGGGCTGGTTGCCTAGATACGGCCCCGGGCCTGTGCGGCCTGACAGCCATTCCCACACACAACACACACAAAAGGGAAAAAAAAGAAAAGGTCTGAGTCATTGTGGCAGCGGGGATTTGCATCTTGTGTGTGTGTTTGTCGGTCGATGCGGTGGGGGCGGTTTTAGGTGTTTTCCGCTTCTCCCTTCTGTAATAGCGATGGGAGCAGAGGTTCCTCCTCAACTTGCGCCGGCCTTTGTGGCTTCACCGTCTCCGTGAGGCCAGGGACGGACCGCTTCAAAGTATCCCGGGACTGGGAAGTGATTTCCCAAAACAGTCTTGTGCAGTGTCTGAAGGGAAGGCCCGAAGCATCGCCCATCCCTTCTCTCCAGAGATGCTGCCTGGCCCGCAGAGTTACTCCAGCATTTTGTGACTGTCTTCGGTTTAAACCAGCATCTGCAGTTCCTTCCTTACACAACGTCCTCAGTGAGTTGTCGGATTTTGCACGCTGCGATATATATTATGTTGTAAGTAGCACCGCACAGCCGTCCTTGTAAACCCACAGCGGCTGTTCCTTGTGTCTGACTGTTGTTTAATCTTGTAACTGGCTTCACCTGCACTGTATGAGGGACGTGACAACTACAAGGGTCGCTGTGTTTGCTCTGAGGCAGCTAGGAGCAACAAAAAAACGACTTTTTCCCCTACTTATAATTGTGCATTTGGTAGTTTTGTGCAGAGTCAGTGTTGTTTCGGGGAGCCTGTGCGCGTATTCTGGTGATTTGGCTGGTCTGAGCTGCGGCTGTTGCAGCAGAGTCGGTGGGGGAAGCCCTAGTGTGCGGTGTTCCCAGGCCTTTGTCTGGTGTTTACCCCACATCCACATACACTCACACACAGGAGCCTGCTGCACCGGGTCAGCGGGCAGATGCGGGTGTGATTCCAACAGACCGCACGCAGAACAATGCATTGCCCCAGTGTGTCTGTGGTCCTGGGTGCGTGTGTGTTTGTGTATATATATATATATAGGTATGTATGTTGGTAGTTGCGTGCCTGTAGGTGTGTTTGCGTGTCTACGGGCATGGCTGCCTCTGCATATGCATGGGTGTATGTGTGTATGTACTATGTAGTTAGTTGCGTGTATGGGTATTTGTGGGCATGGGTGCTTGTGCATGGCCTGCAAGTACGTGTGGGTGTCTATATACTACCTCTACATTCTATCTCTATGTCTGAATGGGGGCTGGCTTTTTGTGGGTGGCTATCAAATTCCTCATATGTTGCAAAACATACTTGGCTAATAAAGTATGATTATTATTATGATGTGTGTGTGTGGTTGTCTAAACGTCTGTGATGCCTTTGTGTCTGTGCGTGGAATCTGTGTGGGTATCTGGCTGTCTGTGGGTGTATGTGTAAGTGTTTGTGGGTGTGTGAGGTTCCCTATGGGTGGCTGTGTGAGTGACGTTAATTCAAAATATACTTTATTCCGAATAATGCACACAGTTAATAAACTCGGCTTTCTCTGCATTCATTGTACCATCAATTCGGCACATTCCCTTACAATGTGACATTCACATTCCCTCTGCAAACAATGCTGCTGTGAAGTGTCGGAGGCTCTTACACTGGATACACTGGCTTAGTGGGGCCTAGATGATGTACGATGGCTGCATTGCTCAGCACTACCACTGCGCTCTGGAATGTCTCAGTCATCTGCCTGGCCCATGGGTTTCAGGCAGACCAGAGTATTTTATTCACCGAATTGTTGATCTTTCAACGGGAGTGATGTGTGTCCCTGGAAAAGTCCTGTAGACCGGAGCCCTCTGTTACAAGGCTGCTCGTGAGGAACCTTGTCGGGATCCTTGCATCGTTTCCTAGACAGCCGCGCTATCCACAAGGAGGTGGACGGTCATTTCATGCACTCCTCGTGCCTGACTCTGGCTGTGCTGGGAGGATCCGCCCTGGAAGGGCCTTGTCACTGCAGGCCACGCACCCCATCATGTCTGATCCCAGCACCTGATCCTGTGCTGATCACGCCCTCTGGACCTGTGGTCAAAGGTGTTTTTCTGAACAAACCTTTCCGTGGAGGACATGTCGTGTGGCAAGTCCAGCTGTTTGGAAGACTACGCAGTAATGAGACCCAGCTTATCTTTCGCGACGCCGGAGAAGGCCAGAACTTCGGTGTGCGGTGACGTGTTGCCTGGCTATCCCTGCTCTTCGAGTGGTTAGACCTAGCCGCTCAACAAGGTGGTGGCTAGGCTGAGGGGAACATTAGGAACGCTGTCCCCCATTGACTGGATCTCCAGATGGATTACGGTATGGGCCACGCATGCCTAGCAACACCCAGAGCCCCTCCCATCCAGTTCCTGCTCACCATCCAAAGGGAGCGCCGCTCCCACATTCCGAATCTCCGATGCACCATGGCAGTGTACTCTGCCAATTTTTGCCCCTTCCTTCCATACGGGATCTCCAGCATCTTCACGAAGTCTGACCGGATGGTGGAGGAAGGTGGACTGTTCAGGCTAGTTCCTGAAGAGCACGATCTTGCTTTTTCCTGCGGTTGACTCTGGCCCCCAAGTCCAACTCTTACCAGTCACAGGTGCTGATCAATCTTGGACCGCCCCTGGGCCCGGGCAGTAGAAGGTGATATCGACCAAGTGTAGTGAGGCTTTGACTTGAGTGCCCCCACTGCTTTGGAGTATTGCCTTCAGTTCTGGTCACCCCATTACAGGAAGGATGTGGAGGCTTTGGTGAGAGTGCAGAAGAGGTTTACCAGGATGCTGCTTTACCAGGATATGGGGATATTAGCTATGAGAGTTTGGACAAACTTGGATTGTTTGTGCCGGTGGTCGAGGAGAGACTTGATACAAGTATATAAAATTATGAGAGGCATAAATAGGGTAGACAGTCTGATAGAAATGTCCGGGTAGAAAGTCCCAGGGTAGAAATGTCAAAGACTAGAGGGCATAGCGCCTTGAGTATTAGAAAGGCGCTATATAAATCCCATCCATTATTATTATTATAGCGCTAAGGTGAGAGGAACAAAGTTTAAAGGAGATGTGCAGGGAAAGGTTTTTTTTACAGAGGGTGGTGAGTGCCTGGAATGCGCTACCAGATGTGGTGGTGGAAGCAGACAAAGTAGTGGCGTTTAAGGGGAATTCAGATATGGAGGGATATGGATCATGTGCAGGCCAGAGCTGATTAGTTTATCTTGGCATTGTCTTTGGCACAGACATTGTGGCCTGCAGAGCCGGTACTGTTCTGTGTTTCCCACCCATTCATTTGGACCGCACTGCTGTGTAGCCGTTAACTGCTGGTTGGTTAAAGGTTCCTTGCGTTAATCTGTAAGGATGTGATTGACTCTGGGGTTCAGAAGGAGACACATACAAGTTGCAAGGTTTGATGTGGGAGGGTGAGGAGAGGGTCCCATTGGGTGAGATGTGTTCATCCTGGATGCTGATGATGGACAAATTTGAATGGTCACCAGCTAACTCCCTGGCCGACTCAGTGCCAGGGAACCGCAGCTTCTCCCCGACTATTGACGGGTCGATCACCGATCTCCACAAGCTTGAAAATCCCCTCCTGGTCCCACTTCTCCCTCCCCATGGGGGTGCCTGGTATCCTGGCTGCTCTACGAAGGTGTCCTCTGATGTGATGCATCCTTGGGAATGTTTGGAAGAACATGAAAATTCTCCTTGGTATCCTGGTCCAGTATCTGTCCAATGGCCACAGGTGGCCTGATGGTTATCTCACTGCTGAATGGGATCTTGCTGTGAACAATTTGTCTGCCAGATTTGCTATGTCATGGTTGCTGACCACATTTCAGAAGCACTTCGTTGGTTGTCAATCCTTGGGATGTTATGAACGGTACAGGAAGGATGTAAGTCTACCCTTCAGCAATGCTTGTGGTCTCTGGTTTGGGTCTCTGGATTGCAGACGGTAAGGTGGGGCAATGCAAATCCCCCCCTTTCCTGGGTTAATTGAGAGTGTACGAATGGAGGTGAGCCAAGTGTGGGGTCAAGTGTGGAGGTGTCTTGACCCAGATGGGCAATACCCTCCAAGCTCTGTCTTTGGGAATCCATCTCATTCCAGCTGTGGTGATTGTGTGGATAAATTGGCCAATACAGCTGTGCACAGATGTGGAGCCTGATGGATGGGGTTACTCTTTACAGAGCTGGGCCCAGAGCATCTGTTCCTTTGGTGACTCCCAGCTCACGTTCATGGCCCAAGGGCTACAAACCATTTACCAAGTCCTGATGTGTTTCAGGATATGGATTTAAAACAACTCCTTTCACAATTATTACCTGGGCTTGCGGGATTGAGTTGCAGGGTTGGGAGAGGCCGGGACTTTTTTCTTTGGTGTGTAGGAAGCCATGGGCTGACTTTATTGAAGTGTACTACGAGGGGCATGGATAAATGAGCACTTGCTCTTTTTTTCTGCCTAGGGCAGAAGATTCTAAGACTAGAGAGCATAGGCTTAAAGTGCGAGGGGAGACATGTAAGAGGAACCTTGTGAACAACTTTCTCATTCAGAGGATAGTCTGTTTCTGGAATGAGCTGCCATGGGAAGCTATAGAAGTGGATACAGTTATGACTTTTATGGACAGGATAATGGATAGGAGGGATTTAAAGAAATATGTGGCAAATGTAGGCAAGTGGGACTACCTAGTATGTTAATTTGGTTGGCATAGACAAGGTGGGCCAAAAGTTCATATCTGTGCTGAACACCTCTGACTCCAACTGAAAGAGTTCACAAATAATTGGTTTATTAAAATTTGTTTATTATTGTTACAGTGAAAATCTTTATTTGTGTACTATCCAGGTAAATCATAGCATACACTAATCCATGAGGTAGTGCAAACAAGAAAATGAACAGAGTGCAGAATATAGTGTTGTGTGGATCTCAGTGAAATAATTGAGGTTCAGTGTGCTGGTGAATTAAGGAGCTGTCAGCGGCTGACCCCATCCCTACCCATGCTACTGCTTTGGTCACAGTGAGGGTGGGGGTTGAGAAGATGTGATATTTCCTCCCGCTCACTGATGCTGCCTGTGCTGGTTGTTTTTTTTTCCTCAGTCTTCGTTCTTTCAGATTGCAGTGAAGTCATTTCCCCTGGGAGGACTGTCAGCTTTGTTTGTTTGCTAGTGAGGGATTGTTGTGGGGTTGGGGGCAGGGGTGGAGAGCACTCAGTCTTACAGAGAGGGACAGCTTGGAGACAGCCTTCATTTTGTTCAGAACACCTTTGACATGCAAAAACCTGACCTCTCGTCCTCTCACCCTCCCCGGGAGGGGTCAGTCGAAAGTTGGTTAGTGCCTTGTGAGAGCCAATTTATCAAAATCGGCCATCTTCCGCAGCGAGTTCACCCTGATTTCTGTGACTCCCAGAACAGCAGTGTAGAACCAAACACTGGAAGTCTAAAATAAACCCAGAGAGTGCTGGAAACAGCGTTCAGGCAGTGTCTGTGGAGGGAGGGACAAAAGTTAAGGTTTCTGGTCTACGGCTTATAAATGGGGATGGTGGGAGTGGGCAGTGGGGCTGGGCGAGGGGGCAGTGGGGTTGGGCATGAGGGTGCTAGGGGAGCTGGTGGTGGTTAGGGTACACATGAATGCTGGTTGTGTTTACTTTGAAACAGGGTCCTTGTTGGACTTGTACTCGATTGGCATTTGGTGTGGATATTGATTGTTTGGTTTAGTCCAGTGTGCAGTTGATGTGGCTGGGCTTGGTTGGCAATGGACGTAGGCTGGTTGGTTTGGGGCAGTTGGCGTTGGGTTTGTGCCAGTTGATATTATGAAGGATGTTGACCAGCTACGACTGTGACTGACCCGACTCTTTCCCTTTACGCAGGTGATACAGCAAGCTCTCCACCGACAGCCCAACACTGCCGCCCAGTACCTGCAGCAGATGTATGCGGCGCAACAGCAGCACCTGATGCTGCAGACTGCAGCCCTCCAACAGCAACACCTGAGCAGCGCGCAGCTGCAGAGCCTGGCAGCTGTGCAGCAGGTAAGCAACAGACACGGTGGGGGAGATGATGCATTCCCAGTTGATGCATGATGGAAAGCAATGTGCTGTGCATTAAAGTTGATACTAGCATGCTCAGGGGAATCTCATGCTGTTGTAATGTGCTGAAACCTCATCTGTAACCATAGATTAGGTTTTGTAGTGCAGGGTGAAACCTGTGTCATCTCGTATGGAAACAGGAGCTGCAAGGTTACATCGGATGCATTAGACAACGACTTGGGTGCTTCAGTTGTGGGCAGCCCTGCAGCAAGGATGGAGCAGGTGTTGAGATCAGGAGACATCAATCGAGTTGTTGACAGTGAGGTGGGTAGCATTGGGGTGATGTTGGGCGAGTTGGACAGGGAAATGGCAGATGGAATTTGATCCTGATGGATGCTGGTTGGCGTGTTTTCGAGGGGGAGAACATACGCAACGGCTGGTAAGGCTATAGGCATTATTGTGGAACAGATTGACCTTGTGCACAAGTGAAAAAAAGTTCCCTGAAGCAATTGCTATTGTTTTATTATCATTATGTGTTCCAAGATAGAGTGAATAACCTTGTTTGCTAGCAATCCTGTCAAATCGTACGATACATCGGTATGATCAAACCATCCACAAGTACAACAGGTAGTGCAAATTTTTTTTTTTTTAACTGCAGAATATAGTATTACAGTATTTGTGCATTACAATTACAGAGAAAATGCAGATTAAATAATTAAGACAATGAGGTTCGTTAGATGATTGGGATGACATCGTAGCTTAGGGGAGAACGGTTTAGTCATCTGATAACAGAGGGGAAGAAGCTGTTCTCGGAAATGGTTGTACATAGTTTCAAGCTTTGGTATCTTCTGCTGATGGGAGAGGGGAGAAGAGGGAATGACCGGGATGTGAGCGGTCTTTGATTATGTTGGCTGCTCTCGCTGGGCAGTGAAGTGTGGATGGAGTTAATGGGGGGGGGGGGGGAGAGGAGTGGGTTAGTTTGTGCAATAGACTGGGCTGTGTTGAGAGCCAGCATGTGTCTATGTCGGGTGATGGGCAGGTTGGGAGTTGAGCCACTTGAAGCAGCATTTTGGTTGAGCTCGGGTTTGCAGAGACTGATGAGAAACATCTTGATGCACTCGCGTGTGGAGGCAAGAGTCAGTGGTTTTGAAAAAAAGTGGATGGAGTAGCTTAAATACCGATCAATATTAATCACCAGCTGTAGAAGTTATAAATATGCAGCACCTCCTGTGACTATGTGCCTGGTTTCATTCTGAAGGAACACTAGGGGTGCCTGAATATTACTGATATAACTTGGTGAATCACCTACACACAGACTGTGGTTTGTGTCTTCTCAAGAGACCACACTGGCAGAGAGAGGGAAATTATTTATTTGTATTCAAGCTGTGGGCAGCACCTAATATTGATGGAATACAACCAAATCCCAGTTCACTCCCCCCGACATTTCCCCCACTATCCCTGACACCCAACTCCTTTCTCCCCTCTTCCCCTCCCCCCCCCCCCCCCCCCCCACCACCGTCAGTACAGTCATCTTCCATCAAGTCCCAAAGAATGCCAAATTGTTGCGCTCCCTTCACATCAGCATAAACATTCAGCACATCATCAGTGTCATACAGCATGGAACCAGCTCGGGACCAACACATCCAAGATTTCCCACCTAAGCTCGTCACATTTGCCAGCGTTTGGATCGTATCCTTTCTAAACCTTTCCTATCCGTGTACTTGTCCAAAGGTCTTTTAAATGTTGGTATTGCACATGCCTCAACTATTTCCTCTGGTAGCTTGTTCTCTGTGCCCATCACTTCGGGTGCAGTAGTTGTTGGGATAAATGTAACTGTAGTCCTCGCATGTTGGATCAGTCCCATTGAATTTCACTGGAACACCAGAGAGCAAAGTAGAGCATCCAGCCACATCAGGAGAGCTGTCCAACAGCTTGAGTGAGGGTGGAGGTTTGAAAGAAGTGTCTTTGTGTGCGACAGAGACAGAGGTGGAGGGGTTGGGGAGAGAATTCCCGAGCTTGCTGTCCAGGGAAGGCTGGAGTGACGAAGTTCCAGTAAGAGCCTATATTCAAATTCAGTTGTGTGCTATTATGGCCTGGTTACTGAGTATTACCAATTATAAATGTATTGTGTTGTGGATTATTACACTTTATCTGTGCGTTATTGCATTAATAAGCCTATACATATGCGGCAAGTATGACATTTCATTGACGGTACAGATGGTAATGAAATATTCTTGACTAGATCAGTGAGCACAACGGTTAAGGCAACCAGTATCATAGGCAGTGATAGATTCAGGTTTGCAGAGAGTAGAACGAGGGGCTTGGCTGGAGAAGCTCTGGAATCAAGAAGGAATGAATCCAATGAGGGGCAACAGGAACCAGGCAGAAGATTGATGTAAATAACGCTGTTCTCTGTTTCATGTTTGTGGGATCTGTCAGTGCCACTGTTTATTCTATGTGAAGGGACGATAGTTTGCAGATGGGGACTGATCAGCAGGGCCACCAGAGCAGCTCCAACACTGCAGTCGGTTTGATTATCCAGCAGGCACCAAGAACAGAGGTGCTGACAGATCTCGTCCCCCAGAGTTTGACGACACTCTTTAATTTGTATTTCATCTGTGTAATTAACGGACCATCGCTTTGGGAGAGTGCTGTTTGCTTTTTCACTCAGGATGGAATGATTTGCCTTGACCAGCATTGTTGCATTGATGTGACTGCTGTGTAACACCACGGCAGTGAGAGAACTGCAGAGTTCCAGCAGGATATCACCAAGCTTGTGTTGTGGAAGTTCCCTTTGATAGTTGCAGTTGCATTTATAAGCAGCAGGTTGCGAAGGGCTTTGGGGAAGAGGAATAAAAGGGGAGGATGGATCATCTCACTTGGGAGGAGGGAATGTCAGCATGTGAGATGCCACAGCTCCCAAGGTCCACTACACATCTTCAGATGGAAGGTGAGGGAGGTCATGGATTCACTTGTCAGTCGGGAATGTTAAATACGTACACTGGAGTAAAGGAGGCTGAGAGTTGACCTAATAGTAGTATGTACAATTATGAGAGGCTTGGATAGGGTAGATGACCAACATTTATTTTCCCCATGATGAGGGTATTCAAAGCACGAGGATATCGTTTTAAGGTGAGAGAAGGGAGTTTTAAAGGGGATCTAGGTGGCTGATATCTGGAATGTGTTGCCAGAAGAGGTGGTGGAATCTGATACAATATGTTTTAGAGGCATTAAGTAAGTAAGTTTATTGGCCAAGTATTCACATACAAGGAATTTGCCTTGGTGCTCTGCCCACATGTAACAACATGACATACAGTGACAGTTACGAATGACTCAGAAAACACTAAACATTCATAATAATAAAACATTAATGATGAAACACCATTTAGGCAGACACTTGAATAGGACAGGCATTGAAGGATGGGCAGAACGGCCTGTTTCTGTTCTGTGTGACTGACTGCTAAAATCACACAGTTATTTCTTCTGCTGTTTGCATTTACAATTTGCATCACACATCTACTCATGAATGCATTGACAAGTCAATCTGATCTTTACAATGAATTATTAAATTCATCATGAAGTGCTTGAGCTCGTGTATTCAGGAGACCTGTGCTCCTAGTGAAAGGTCATCAATCTATCAACAGTCCTTTGTTGATGGATGCGCTCCAGAATGCGACCATCACATTTCACGTCAAGGGAACATCTGCAGTCTGTGCCTAGGGTACTGTGTGTGAGAGGCCTCTCCTAGCAGAAGCACTTGCCCTCTTTGCAATTGTATTTGCTTTATAGATTCGTGTCAAGTTATGCTTCCAAGTGGCAGGCATGCACCGAGTTCAAACACATTTCTGAAGTGTCAAGATCAATATCCTTTGCAGTGCAAATTTCAGAGTCCTTCATTACTCAAGTCAAGAGAGAGACAAGAGTGATTAATTGTCACATATGCCAGCAATGGAACAATGACATTCTCACCTATTGCTGCTTAACAAGCCCATAAACACAATAACACAAAGTAAATATAATAATCAATAATGCAATAAATTAATAACCATAACACTAGGTGATCATAATGATGTAAAAACTAAAGTCTATCGTGCAACCAAAGACACAGTCCTTAGACAATCATTGTTGCTGAGGTTAGTGTTGTGCAGTGTTCAAGAGCCTGGTGGTTGCTGGGGAAAAGGGGGTCATGGTCTTCAGGCTCCTGCCTCAGCACGAGAGACCCCAGCTTGATCCTGACCTTGGTTGCTGTCTGTGTGGGGTTTACACGTTCTCCCTGTGACTGTGTGGGTTTCCTCCATATCTTAAAAGATGTCTGGGTTTGTAGTTTAATTGCCCTCTGTAAATTGCCCCTTGTGTGTGGGGCGTGGGCGAGAAAGTGGCATAACTTCGAACTAGTGTGAATGGTTGGCCTTTACTGGGCTGGCCAAAGTGCCTGTTTCCATGCTGTTTCTCCAAAGTCTAAACTAAACTCACTTCATTGTTCTGTTCCCAGTGCATGTGACAAACACTCTTGACGTGACTCTTAATTCAATATTTCCTGCACCCGCAGAAGCACCGAGTCGTTCCGCGGGCGATGTATTATGGGAGGAGCCGTCCCACTGGTGAGCAGCGTCAGCTGTTGGTGAGCGGCAGTCGTAGAAGTGTCAAATAAATGAACTCCAGGCAGGATTCATGCCCCACTGACAAAGTTCAACTCATTGTTCAAGAAGGAACTGCAGATGCTGGAAAATCGAAGGTAGACAAAAGTGCTGGAGAAACTCAGCGGGTGAGACAGCATCTATGGAGCGAAGGAAATAGGCAACGTTTCGGGACGAAACGTTGCCTATTTCCTTCGCTCCATAGATGCTGCCTCACCCGCTGAGTTTCTCCAGCACTTTTGTCTAAGTTCAATACATTGTCTGCCGCACACCATACAATTGCTGGCATCGCGCTGAGTCTTGAGGTTGGAGATAACTGAAGCACGTCACACTTGGAAGCGGATTGTCGACACCTTGTCCATCAACTGGAGTTCGGGATGTTGGATTCCTGATTGGAACCAAGTTGTTGCTTTGACAGATGTAATTAGTTGACAACCCCCCCCCCCACCCCTGAAACCTTAAAAGTCTCTGGATTAAATTTTTAAAACACATTCGACCTCTTGAAGACAGAGATGTTGATAAGTGCTTCAAGTGGCAGTGAGTGGGTTAGAGCTCGTGCTGCGTTTCAGACGAATTTGTAAGTGATGATTGTCTGCAGAACGGAGCCAGGAATAGAGAGAGGAGGTGGACTGTACACTCGAGGGCCTACAGTCAGATCTAGCGGGGCAGAAGCACAGTGCTTTTCCCCAGGCGGTTGGATTAGGTTTCTAGGAGGAAGCACAGTCGGTCGGAACTGGTGAAACAAAGCCAGAATTAAGTGGTTAAATAGGAGTAGTTTCTGGATCAGATTTCACCCAGTGGAGGAGGAAGTATGAGCTAATTGCCTTGGGAGTTCTGTGATCCGTGAGATAATGACCAGCTTTCTCGCTATCTAGGTAGTCCATTTGCTGCACTATAACAATGCTACAGAGGCCTCGTCCTCCTTGGGGAAGCGGTCAAGGGCATTATATTAACCATTGTGTGATGGTACAGGGTGATAGGTGGCGGATGTACATGGGCAGCAGGCATGCAGCTTTCAAGGTGCCCTGTTGTTCCGAGGAGCTTGCATTTGTCTGGTGTGGATTGGATGTTAGATCTCAGAGCATATCTCTCGCTATGCAACTGCATGTTAAAATCTAGAACATCGAACAGTATGTTCTATAGAACAGAGCCATCCACTTTGTTCTGTACCTTTTCATGTCTCTAGTTTCCCTCTCCCCATCTCAGTCTGAAGAAGGGTCTCAACCCAAAATGCCACTTATTCCTTTTCTCCAGACGTGCTGCCTGATCCACTGAGTTACTCCAGCTTTTTGTGTCTATAGAACAGTACAGACTGGAACAGGCCCTTTGACCCACAATGTCTGTGCCAAACTGGATGCCAAGATAAACTAATCTCCTCTTCCTGCACTTGATCCATATCACTCCATTCCCAGCATATCCATGTGCCGATCCAGAACCTTTTAAATACCATTATCGTATCTACCGACGCCACCGAGCCTGGCAGCTCCATCCAGCCACCCTCACTCTGTGCATTAAAAAAAAAAGTGCTGCGCATGTCCTTTAAATTTTACCCCTCCCATCTTAAAGCTATGCCCTCTAGTCTTTGGTATTTCCACCATGTGGATGTAAAGAGGTGTGCATGACCATCTGTGCGACAGATCGAGCCTGTGTTAGAACTGTGTACAAGTCACATCACCAGCTAGGCAGGAGAGTTAACACTGATTTCATGTTTGTTGATCGATCTCCCTGTGCTTCCAGCGGAATAGTGTAGCACGGTGGCGCAGTAGTAGACTTGTTGCCTCACAGCGCCAGACACCCGGGTTCGACCCTGACTGCGGGCACTGTCTGTACGTAGTTTGTACGTATTCCCCATGGCCGCATGGGTTTTCTCCGAGATCTTCGGTTTCCTCCCACATTCCAAAGACGTGCAGGTTTGTAGGTTAATTGGCTTGGTGTAAGTGTAAATTGTCCCTAGTGTAAATATGCGGGGATCACTGGTTGGCGTGGACTCGGTGGGCCAAAGGGCCCGTTTCTGCGCTGTATCTCTAAACTAAACTAAATATGGGCTATTCATTTGATAAAATGAGATCCTAAGAAGAGATATATAGACTGCAAATGCTGGAATCCTAAGCAAAGAATAAAGTTCTGGAGGAACTGCAGGTCAGGCAGGATCTGTGGAGGTTAATGGACAGACAACATTTCTGGTCTGAAGTAAGGTTCCAACTGGAAATGTGTTCTGTCCAGATTCTTGACCCGCTGAATTCTTCCAGCAGTTTGTTTTTGTTCCTAAAAGGTAATGTTTGACTGGTAATAAATATTCCTGCAATATCTCAGCTACTCAATATCTGAGCAATATGGCAAGACAAATTTATGTGGTGGTTTAACTGAGCAGCAACTATATTTTTCAAAATTCAAGGGACTGTTTTTATCATTTGAAATCACTTAGTGCTGAAATTAATTAGAAATTAATCGTGAAACTTCAGGCACAGAAAGCATTCACTGAAGGGATTTTACATACACAGCCTTGAAGAACAGGATTTGGATTTAAGCACAAAGTCCCAGTGCAGTAAAAACATGAAAGATACAAAGAACAGTAGAGCACAGGAACAGGCCCTTCAGCCCACAACTTACCTGCTGAACATGATGCCAAGAGAAATGAATCTCTGCCTGCATGTGATCCATATCCCTCCATTCCTGCATATCAATGTGCCTATCAAAAAGCCTCTTAAACACCACTTTCATATCTGACACCCTGGTAGTGTGTTCCAGGCACCCACCATCCTACATAACTGTCACTGTATGTCATGTTGTTACTTGTGGGCGGAACACCAAGGCAAATTCCTTGTATGTGAATATTTGGCCAATAAACTTACTTACTATGTTTAAAAAACCCTGTCCCGCACATCTCCTTTAAATATTGTCCCTGTCACCTTAAAACTTTGCCATCTGTACTTTGACAATTCTACCCTGGGGGAATAAAAGTTCAGACTGTCTACCTTATTTATGCCACTCATAATTCATTATATTTCTCTTGATCTCCCCTCAATCTCTGGCGTTCCAGAGAAAACATTCCAAGTTTGTCCAACCTCTCCTTGTGTTAACACCTCCTAATCCAGACTGCATTCTGGTAATCTACACCCTCTCCAAAACCTCTGCACCCTTCAGTTTGTTGATTCTGTGCTCCACCTGTACAAACCTTGTGGAGCAGCTTCACACATCTTGGAAATAAGAGATTTGAAAGAAAATATCCAAAAGCTTTGTGTGTGGCCTGTCAGAGTAGAATTTAACCTGCATCCAGCAACTCCTGCAGCACCTATTGGTTATGGTTTGCATTATTTATTCACTTGCATTAGTGCTTGCATCGAATTGGCAGGATTGTTGCGATACAACTCACTGGTTACATATTCTGAAAATGGCTTAATGCAAAGCAGCCTGAATTTATTAATAAGCACAGCTGGAGTACTGTTATTAATTATTTATCTTGCTGGCAATCAGAATTTTTCCCTGCACCTTCAACCTATGCATAAGAAGTCAAGTTACTGCATACAGATTTCCCCCAGCCTGAGAGAATAAAACTCGATATCCCATTCATTATGGTACACGTCGGTGACTCTGGTGTTGAGGGCGCAATTGTACCGCATCTAAAAGTCAGAATCTGGGACACTTTGTTATCTGGGGAGGGGGGATGACCTAGAATGGAAATTCCACTGTGGTTTTATGTCTTAACAATTTAATGAATATTTAATGTTCTCAGTTTGCTGGTGAATTAACCAGCATTGCTAACAGTATTCTACATAGGCGGAGCACAGTTGTAAAGTTGATTTTGTAAAGTTTAACGGAAATAATCAGACCAATGAGTTGAGAGACGAGCACTTTTTTAATTGAATCCCAAAGAAATTGACCCGGGGCTCAAACGTACTTGCATATTTCAGACTCCAGATTAGCAATTTTCCTGTTAAAACTATCTGATGATTGTGAACATAAAACATAGAACAGGCCCTTCGGCCCATAATGTTCACGCTGAGCATGATGTCAGGATAAACTAATCTCATCTGGTGACACAAAGAACTGTGTATGCTGGAATCTTGTGGTAAATACACAGTGCTGGAATAACACAGTGGGTCATGCAGCATTTCTGGAAGATATGGAAAGGCGGCATTTCAGGTCAGGACCCTTCTTCAGACAAACTTTTGGGTTGGAAAAAGAAGAAGCTGTTGACCCGAAACGCTGTCTATCCATGTCCTCCAGAGATGCTGCCTGACCCGCTGAGTTACTTCAGCACTTTGTGTTCATCTCATCTACCTGCACATAATCCATATCCCTGCATTCCCTGCATGTCTCTGTGTCTATCTAAAAGGCAAAATTGTGTTACAAGTTAAGGAAGAATTGGGATAAGAGGTTTGTGGTCAATATGTATCCGAGATAACTTTGCGCAAATTTATTAATAGATCAGTCCAATCAATATGCTGTTGTCCAAAGTCAATTGAAGGAGTTAGGAAGCCAAACTTGGAATTTACTCTACTTATTGAGAGAAACATGAAACTGCCCTGGGATAGTTAACCTTGCAAACCCCCCCCCCCCCCCCCAAAATTGAATAGTAATATATGGTAGAGACACAATCCTTCAAGGATATTGTTAAAGATTTTCACAATATTTTTTACAAATGGTGAATAACATACCTAAGCACCTTTTGAAAACGAGGTATGTTTAATTCATCAGGTCGATGGCACAATGTTGCAGCTGGTAGAGCCGCTGTCCCACAGTGCCATAGACCCGAGTTCGTTCCTGACCTCGGGTTCGATCCTGACCTCGGGGCAGTCTGCAGACTATTTGCAGATATTTCCTGTGACTGCGGGGGTTTCCTCCCAGTGCTCCAGCTTCATCCCACACCCCCCCATAGACGTGTGGATTTGTAGGTTAATTGGCCTCTAACTTGCCACTAATGTGTAGAGAGTGGATGAGAAAGTGGGATAACATAGAATCAATGGTAAGTGTAGACTCGATGGGCCAAAGGGCCTGTTTCTACACTGTATCCCTAAACCTAAAAGTAGTTGAGGTGGGTACAATAACAATGTTTATGACATTGGACAGAGACATGGATAGAAAAGGTTAAGAGGGATAGGAGCCAAATGCCGGCAAAGGTGACCAGCTAAGACAGGGCACCTCGGCTGACATGGATGGTGATGGGCCAAAGGGCCTGTTTCCATGCTGTATGACTCTGACTCATCAGTCAAAGATTTTGAGGCCAGATTTATTTCCCTTTACCAGCTGATGTTGAGAATGTGGGAGTGAGCCACCTTCATGAACCACTGTCATCCTCCTGGTGCAGATGCCTCTGTAAGATTGCCTGGGAGATCGTTCCAGGATCTCAGCTCAGCGACAAGGAAGCACAAACTATCTACTTCCAAATCAGAATGATGTGGGACTCGGAGCTGAATCTGTATGGGATAGTTTCCCATAAGCCTGTTGCCCTTGTGATGGGGGGGTTTATGAGATGCTAAAGTAGTCCCAGTGAGTATCTGCAGTATATTTTGTAAGTGTGTACTGCTACCTGTCTCTAACCCCCTACACCTCTCCCTACCTTTGTAACTCCACATCACCCTCTGCACAGCTCCCTAGACATGTATTCCCTTCCAATTTCCTCAGCCTCCCTTACTCGAAAAACCACCTGCATATCCTTGAAATCCCTTCATTCTCCCTTATACCCCCCCTCTGGGCTACTGCAACTCAATTTATCTGTATTTCTCAATTTCCAGCCCCTACACCATTCCTTATCTCCACTCCATATCTCCGTAACTCTCGTTAGCAACTAACATGCTCCCGATCTCTAAACCATTCCAGCCCCCACATACTGTACACCCCCCCCAAACTGCTCCTCATCTCTGTAATCCCCTCCGGCACCCACACCTTCCCTATCCCTGCAACACTCCTCCAGCCCCTACACCCCTCCTTATCTCTGTAACACCAGCACTTACACCTTCTTATTCCTGTAACTCCTCCACCCCTGACACCTCTCCCTGTCTCTGAACCGCTCCAGCTGTTACACCCCTCCCTGCTTCTCTATTCCCCTCTGGCTCCTACACCCGTTCCATCTCTGCAACCCCTTCCAGATCTCCCCTCTGCTGCTCTTGTCCACGGTGAGTTTGCACCCTCCATTGTGGGCCTTCACTGGGAGCCCAGGCAGCTGAGCAGCCCGCTAACAATCCATCTTTTATTGAAGATTCTCCTTCAACCGGAGACACCTGTCCCAATATTTCTGGGTCAGAGTTCACATTGTTTGGGGACCGCTCCTGTGAATGAGCTTCGGTGCATCACGGGAGTTGCCTTTTCTGATCGGGTTGACGGTTCTTTCTCTCCCTCTTTTGTCCGTGTCCTTGGTGACTCTGCCTGGCTGGCGGTCTGTTGTCACAGTGCGTGCAGCGGCAGATGGCGGACCAGTGCCGGGAGGAAGCAGCTGTGTCTGCTCTCTCCACATGCTGCTCCAAAACAGCAGCACCTCAAGCGGATGACACTACAGGCCTGGCAGGCAAAGTGCAATCAACATTCAGCCTACGCTTGCCCCACTTTGTGACTCGCTGCATTTCACAGCAAGCACCCTCTGCCTCTGTGTCATCAATTCTGCCCTGAACAAAACATTTGCTTCCACTCAGCGGTTTCTGTGGAAATCGGGCATCAGGCAGTCACAGACATGTGGGAGGTCGAGATCAGACTCTGCTGCCACATCCAGCAAACTCTGCTGCTTGCATCAGCCCAGTCACCTCCCACTGCTGCTGATTCTTGTGTGGCATCGATAGTGCAGCCAATTGCCACTCTGTAGCAAACATGTCTATCAACCACAATTTAACCGTTTGTCTCAAGGCATTGCTGAAAGCTCATCGGCGGTGTTGTGCACAGTGATCAGTCTCCTTACTGAAGTGCATTAATGTAGATCATGGAACAGTATAGTACAGGAATCACTCCGTCCACAATGTCTATGCTGAACATGATATGCTTAATTGCGGCATAGTGGCGCAGTGGTAGAGTTGCTGCCTTAGTGCCAGAGACCAGGTTCGATCCTGACAATGGGTGCTGTCTGTACGGAGTTTGTACATTCTCCCCGTGACCGCATGGGTTTTCCCCGGGTGCTCCAGTTTCCTCTCACACTCCAAAGACATACAGGTTTGTAGGTTAGTTGGCTTTGGTAAAAAGTGTAAATTGTCCCTCGTGTATAGGATAGTGCAGGATCGCTGGTCGGCGAGGATTCAGTGAGCTGAAGGGCCTGTTTCTGCACTGTATCTCAAAACTAAACTAATCTCCACTGCCTGCACGTGATCCAGGTCCCTCCTCTCCATGCATAACCATGTGCCTATCTAAAAGCTTCTTAAACACCTACTCCCATATCTGCTTCCACCACCACCCCTGGCAGTGCATTGTAGACACCAACACTGTGTTAAAAAAACCTCCACCCCCACCCCCCACATCGCCTTTCTTTGCCCCACTCATTTTAAAGCTATGCCGTCTAGTCTCTGTCTACCCTATCTGTGCCTCATAACTTTATATACTTCTATCACGTCTTCCCTCAATTTCTGACGTTCCAGACAAAACAATCCAAGTTTGTCCAACCTCTGCTTTTAGCTAATGCCCCTCTAATCCAGGCAGCATTCTGGTAAATCTCTTCTGCACCCTCTCCAATGCCTCCACATCCTTCCTGTAATGGGGCGACCAGAACTGTACCCAATATTCCAAATGCACCTGCCCAAAGTTTTATAAAGCTGCAACATGATTTCCTAAATCTTGTATTCATTGCATCGGTCGATGAGGGGCAAGCATACCACATGCCTTCTTCACCTCTCTTAATGACTTGTGCAAGCTTTAGAAAGACGATTTATTGGAACGTGATACTTGTCTTGGGCCGACTGGGATTTATCCACAAGTTTTGAAGTGTGAGACAGGATTTGATTGAAACCTAATTAATCCTGTGTGGTCTTGACAAGGGATAGGGTTTTGGGAGAATGGGGAACTTGGGGTTTAAAAATACGGCATCAGCCACACATCAGAGAGTTTTGCCGCATTTTCTCTGGGGTGCAAGAACTCTTGCTCCAAGGGCAACAGTGTTTGATTGATAAGCAAAGGGTGTGAACGTTTACCAGGAGAAGATGAGAGTGCAGAGTAACGGTGACGGGGCTCACATAAGGCTCAATCTTGTTAAATGGCAGAGCAGACACAAGGGGGAAGTGATTTCAGGTTTGTCCATTCGGTGTCATTGTGAGGCTGTGAACCTCTCTTCTCTCACACCGCTGATGCCTGGTTAAGCTCTAGTCAAATGAGCCCGATCATCTCTTGAAGCCTTGTTGAATCAAGTCACGCCAAGTTGGTTTAATTGTCAAGTACACCGAGGTTCAGGTACAACGAAAATCATGCTTGGAGCAGTATCACGGGCACACAGACAACACTCGCAAATATTACATAGTTGATGTATAATTCCTATAAGACGGTGAAAAGAAGAGGACTGAAAAAATAAAAGACATTAATGCAAACAAAATTATAATACAACTCTAGGGTGGTGCGAGAGGTCGTCCATAGCGTTCTGTTGCTGAAGTAGGATAACGGAGAGAGAGAGAGGGAGAGAGCCCAGGTCTGGCTGTTGCGCCCAGGTCAGCTGCGTGTCCCGGGACTGGCTGTGACACCCAGGTCAGCTGCGTGCCCCAGGACTGGCTGCAGTTTGCGCGTTGGCCCAAGTCTATCTTTCTTGACTAACAATCTAGCCTTTGGCCTCCAACATACAGATACATTTTCGGGCCTTATTTTAAGGTAAAAAATAGCGTCTTCTTTGCTGGGAAATACGGTACATTTGCCAACCTCTCCAGGAAGGTAAAGGGTTCCTGTCTTTGAGTCTGTGTGGGCTCCTGTTTGAATGTGTCTGTACTCAGGAGGTCCTGTCTACAAGTCACCTCTCTTGTATTTTGCAGGCTAGTTTAGCTGCAACCAGGCAGGGCTCTTCACCGAATGGGAGTGTATCTCAGCAACCTGTCTCTTCTCAGAACACTGTAAGTACTGGCAGCAAGTGTCTATTTGCACAGGAGGTCGGGATGGGGAGCGACAAACCAAATACTTGGGAGTAAATTAATCATATCCCCAAAACCAGAGGTTCCAGCTTGACAGAAATGTGTTTGAGTCTGACTGTATTGATTGATTGAAAGATGGTGTGAAAACAGGCACTTTGGCCCATCGCCTCCACGCCGACCGTCCTGTTCACACTAGCTCTGCTATCCCACTTTCTCATCCATTCCCCTCACACTATTTACAGAGGCCAATTGACCTACGAACCTACCTGTCTTTAGGATGTAGGAGATAATTGACCGCAGTAAATTGCCTCCAGTGGTAGAATCTGGGAAGAATACATAACAATATGAAGAGCATAAAGTTGGATTAGGTTAGTGTAAATGGGCGGTTGAAAGTCAGCATAACCTTGGTGGGCCAAAAGGCCGGTTTCCATGCTGTGTCCCTATCAACGTGCATCCATCCTTGGGTAAGGAGACCAGACCAGGGCACAACGCTGTGGCAAAGGCCTCTCCTCAGCTCTGTATAACTGCAGTGAGTGAGAGTGTTGCCAGGGTCTACCCTTGCACCAGGAGGCAACAGGAAGAGAGAGAATGCAGATGTGTTTTTCACTTGAATCCATTTCTTCATGCATTTGAAGGTAAAGGTGTGACCCAACATTTTGCGGTGAAAAGTATTCAAGTTTTCAATCACGCTCTCTCCCATTCCCCCCCCTTTTACATAGAGAGTGGGAAGGAGCCATGTGGTCTATCTTGGTCAGCACCACCATGATGATGGCTGAACATTCACCTCAGTCACTGTTCCCACCATCTCTCCATATGCCCTGACCACTTTAATACCAATAAATATGCCAAGCTCCTCCTCAATAACAGAATAATTGGCTTCCACTGCGCTCTGTGCTGGAGAACTCTGCAGCTTCAGCATCCACCAGATCTCGGGTCTAACCTGTACCCCCTGCACCCTAAGGCGATGGCTTCTGCATTCTCCTGTCATTGGGAACCTGCTCCATGTTTAGTCTGTCTAGTTTAAAGAATATAGAATAATGCAGCACAGGAATAGGCCCATCAGCCCACCTTGTCCATGCCAAATATGATGCCAGGTTAAACTGATCACTACCTGCGCGTGACCCATATCCCTCCATTCCCTACATCTTTATGTGCTGTCTAAAACCACCACTATCATGTCTGCTTCCATCCCTGCAGTAGATTCCAATCACTCACCACTTTCCATGTTTAAAAATATCTCTTTAAACTTTGCTCCTCTCACCTTTAGCTACATCCTCTAGTCTTTGACATTGGTACCCTGAGGGAAAAGGTTCTATCTGTCTACCCTATCTATCCTTCTCATAATTTTATATTCTTCTATCTGCTCCCCCTTAGCCTCCGATGCTCCAGAGAAAACAATCCACGTTTGTTCAACCTCTCCTTATAGCTAATACATTGCAATCCAGTCAGCATTCTGGTAAACCCCGTCTGCACCTTCTCCAAAGTCTCCAGATCCTTCCTGCGATGAAGCGACCAGGACTGCACATAATTCCAAACTGCTTTCTTGGGAGGGAGTGGGAGCACAGCAGGGAGATCTGTTCTTTATTTTGAAATGTTAACCATGAATGTCCTGTTCCTCTTGATCCAGATTAACCTGGCCACGTCCCCTGCCGCGGCGCAGTTAATCAGCCGGGCGCAGAGTGTGAACTCGGCTGGTGCCACAGGGATTGCTCAACAGGCCGTTCTTCTGGGAAATTCGACCAGCCCAGCGCTCACTGCCAGCCAGGCTCAGATGTACCTTCGGGCGCAGATGGTAAGCAGCGAGCTGGTGCTCACTTCTACAAGTGTCCGGTGTCATGGTGCGATTTTAAAGATGTATCTTCCTAAAGGGCAACAGGCAGCACACGTGATTAATCTCAGCCAGTGCCGCACGTTTACTCGCTGAAGATTAATTAATCAACATTTACTACAAAGTCTGTCCGCAACCTTTGATCCTTTCTGATCATCCTCTGGGGAGTTGATTATTATTCTTCTCCTATATAAACTCCAGCTTGGGGAGCACTTGTATCCTCTCTTGCCCGGTTGGATTCCCCGTTTCCATTCCAGTCTAATATTATGCAGGGAAAACTAATCTGCATAGAATACCCATTCCAATGCTGATCTGGGCAGAAGTTTCATTGGGGAGCATGAGTGTAGTTTGGCCTTGAGAGAGATGTGCCCTTCTCCAATTGCATTATTTGATCATAATTATAGAAGCCCATTAACATGGTAACTAACTAACTTAATTAGACAGTTCTACTTAGCAGTAAATCTGAGTACGTTTTATATATAGCAGGCAATAGCCAGAAGGCAGCATTAATAAGTGTCCTTGATATTGTTACACACACACACAGTCACATGATGCATGCACATGTGCCCACACACGCACACACATACATACATACATGTTCTCTCACAAACTTGAAGATGCATACATATACATGCACACACATACTCAAATGTGAAGACACGCTCTTGCAGACACACTTGCATAAAGACACTCATGCAGACGCTTTAGATGTTGAAAGAGGGGCTGCAACCTCACACACTCCATACACACGTGGAACACAGACTCTTCCAGCCCGCAAAAGTGGCAGGCGGCTAGCAAGTCTGTGAACCGCAAGAACAACAGGTTGCAAGGGACTACTCAGTGTAATACCCTCCACCCCAGGTCCCCGATGTAGAGGAAGAAAATCCCTGCTTAGAGGCACCCATATGGTGGACCAGGGCCAGGAAATGCACGGTGGGGGCGCTGCAATGGCGGCAGCCCTGTCAGCAGCGCGTTAGTTTTTTCAACTTTTTTATTTTTTTTTAGTATGTTTTAAAGTATGTTTTTAATGTTTCTTTGTGTGTTTTGTGTGGGGGGTGGTGTGGGGGGTGAGGGGGAAACCGTTTCGGCCGCCTCCTCCATGGAGAGGCGACTTTTTCCAGGTCGCCTCCCCCGTGGCCTAACAGCAATGATCGGCGCGGCCTTTCCCGGAGACGCGCCCGGGGCTTCAGCGGCGGGCGCAGCGTGGACTCTCGGCGTAGAGCGGGTGAGCCCTCGCTGGGGCTCGCTGGAGGGGAGCGGCTGGGGCTCACTGGAGGGGAGCGCTCCGTTTCGCTGGCCCGGGGCAGCCGGCAGCCTGAAGCCGCGCGCGGTCTGCACAGCTTCAGCTGGTGCGGCGTCTACAGCCCAGGATCCCTCATGGGGGACCCGGGGGAAGAAGAAGCCATCACTGCCGGCCCGCGGCCAACTTCTACCGCGGGTGCGGTGGCGACTTACCATCACCCTTGGAGGGGAGCTTCGACCGCCGGCCGTGTGGTCTGTGGTGCTTCTGGCTGCGGCGCGGCGGGAACTTTAAACTTTAAATCTCGACCGCCGGCCTGCGGCCTACACCAACTTAAAGCCGCGGTCTCCGGTGGGGAAGAGCCGATCCTGGACTTACCTGGACTTGTACCTTGTCCATTTACCATCTGGACGCCCGCAGCAACGGCTGCGGAGGGTTGAGGTCCCGACCACGGGGGAAAATGGAGGAGGACTGGCCAAATTGTGTGCCTTCCACCACAGTGATGAATGCTGTGGTGGATGTTTATGTTACATTTTTATTGTGTTTTTGTGTGTGTTCTTTATCATTGTACAGCTGCTGACATATTCATTTCACTTGCACTTTATGTGCAATGTGACAAATAAACCATATTGTATTGTATTGTATTGTTGTGTGGAGGAGGAGCCCATACAGGAGACTCTTCCTTGCGTCTCGGAGGGAGATGAAGGGTGTCGAGGAAAGGCGGCTCGTGTTGTGCGGGACCGGCTCCTGAGAAGGATTACGGCGCCTGGGTCGGACGGGTACTCCCGGCTGAGCAGGGGTTTGCTCAGCCGCGAGTACTCCACATGTTCGAGCCTCCCGGAAACCCAGTGGGGCAGGACAAGGGCCGGCCGCTCTCACGCCCGCGCCATCGCCCACTGCCAGCGGAGGGGAGCCCCGGTCGACGGCAAACAAGTTCCAGACTCTCAGCAGGTCCCGGTAGAAGCCGGGCATCCTCTGCAGGACAGCACAACTGACGCCCACCACCGGTATCCACGGACCATCTTGAAGGCAGCGGCCCTGTTGGGAAAAGGTGCGTGGCCAGCACGTGCCACCTGGGAGGATGCCCAGAGTACAGGTATCTCTGCAGGGTCCTGAGGCAGAGAGCCACCAGCTGGGTGCGAATGCATAACAGCGCCTGACCGCCCTCCTCGATCGGGAGCCTCGGGACCACTGCAGAGACCCAGTGCTTTCCGTTGCCCCAGAAGAAGTCCACCAATTTCCTATGGATGATCCCAGCGATGGGGGCCGATTGGACCAACGTGGTCAACCGATACCAGAGTGTGGAGGTCACTAGTTGGCTAATAGACAACACCCTGCCCCGGTAGGAAAGGACCCTGAGGAGACCCGACCAGGAGAGACTTTCGTCTCCAGCTCCTACCAGTTCGCCAGCCAGGTCTCCGCAGCGGGACTCAAGTAGACTCCCAAGTAGAGGAGGTGCGTGGTGCTCCATGTGAAAGGCCACATCTCCTCCGGGAGGGAGTCCATCTGTCAGGAACCCACCAAGAGTCCGGAAAGTTTTCACCCCTTTCGTGTAGCAACCACTGGGTGGGAATTAACAGTTCGGAGGAGCCAGACACCATCATGTGCAAGTAAGTGGACCAAATGGATGTGCTGAGAAGTTCGCTGACGACACCACTGTTGTGGGGCGTATCACTGATGGGGATGAGTCTAGAAGAGAGATCGAGCAACTGTCCATATGGTGCCAGCGCAATAACCTGGCCCTCAACACCAGCAAAACCAAGGAACTGATTGTGGACTTTGGAAGGAGTAGGAGGGGGACCCACAGCCCCATTTATATCAATGGGTCGATGGTTGAAAGGGTCAAGAGCTTCAAATTCCTGGGCGTGCACATCTCTGAAGATCTTTCCTGGTCCGAGAACACTAATGCAATTATCAAGAAAGCTCATCAGCGCCTCTACATCCTGTGAAGATTACGGAGAGTCGGTTTGTCAAGGAAGACTCTCTCTAACTTCTACAGGTGCACAGTAGAGAGCATGCTGACCGGTTGCATCGTGGCTTGGTTCGGGAACTTGAGCGCCCTGGAGAGGAAAAGACTACAAAAAGTAGTAAACACTGCCCAGTCCATCATCCGCTCTGACCTTCCTTCCATCGAGGGGATTTATCGCAGTCGCTGCCTCAAAGGCTGGCAGTATCATCAAAGACCCACACCATCCAGGCCACACACTCATCTCCCTGCTACCTTCAGGTAGAAGGTACAGGAGCCTGAAGACTGCAACAACCAGGTTCAGGAATAGCTACTTCCCCACAGCCATCAGGCTATTAAACCTGGCTCGGACAAAACTCTGATTATTAATAACCATTTTCTGTTATTTGCACTTTATCAGTTTATTTATTCATGTGCGTATATATTTATATTACGGTATATGGACACACTTATCTGTTTTGTAGTAAATGCCTACTATGTTCTGTGTGCTGAAGCAAAGCAAGAATTTCATTGTCCTATACAGGGACACATGACAATAAACTCACTTGAACTTGAACTTGAAATTATATTTGGGTAACCAAATAGTTTGTATGGTTTACTGGCTCTCCATTCAGGTGCACACACCTCCCACACCGCTGGCCAGTTGTGTGCCCAGTTCCTGAGACCATGTTAGTCACGGGTTGGGACCTGTGGTTGTTTTACTTGCCGAGGCACCTTTACATAAGGTAAAGGCAACGCATTTCATGTAATTTTCAGGCACAGCAAAGTAACCTTGTGCAAGTAGCTAGGACCCTAGGACGTGCTGTTCCTTTGTCCCCCCAGCTCATCTTCACGCCCACTGCCACCGTCGCTGCCGTCCAACCAGAGGTCACAGTATCTTCAGGCAACCAGCAGTCATCCGTCTCACAGGTCAGTTTTCGGCTGCGCCCACTGCACCAGCAGTGGGGTCTGGTGGGCTCGCGGGAATGGAGGGTCAAGATGTTTGCATCTGGCCTAATGAAACCATTCATTCAACAACATAAGGTGGAGGCTACTTACTTAGCCCATCGGCTCCAAGCAACAGACTCTCTTGCATTTGAGAAATAAATTGTTGTCAAGATCCCAAGAGCTGTGGAGGTGGTGTCTCTCCACGCGTTCCAGGCTAAGTTAGCTGGACTTTGGTGTGAAGATCCAAGGCTATGTGAAGGTGGCAGCACGTACAACTTAGTAGGTTAATTGGCCTCTGTAAATTGTCCATAGTGTGTCAGAAGTGGTTGAAAAAGTGGGATAACATAGAGCTCGTGTGAACGGGAGATCGATGGTCAAGGTGGGTCGAAGGGCCTGTTTCCATGCTGTGTCTCTAAACTAATAGACTCTTCAGCCCATGATGTCTGCACTAAAACATGATGGCAAGTTCCACTGATCTTCTTTGCCAGGCCTCGCAGGGACAGGATTTATGTTCACTTGTAAAGGCAGAGGCTGATTACAAGGAGTCATCGTAGTTTTGTTCAGGGAAGATTATGTTTCAAACCTGTGAGAAGTTGAGATTGTTTACATGAACTTCAGTAAGCTCGGGGCCTTCAGACTGACGGAGTAGAGGGGAGAAAGCTGGGAAGAGTGGTGAGGGGAAAGGGCAGGGCAAGAGCTGGCAACTGATATGTGGATCCAGGTGAGTGAGGAGCAGTGATTAGCGGATGGGTGGAGTTAATAATCAAGGCCAGAGATGAAGTGGAGACCAAAGGATGCAGATGTGGAATCTGGTTGCTGTGGGCTGGAGCTTTGTCCACTGAACGTGACGGGTCTCCCCACTAGGGCAGAGAGCTGAGTTGGCCGGAGTTTCTTTCTTTGAGATGGGAATATCCACAAGGGACACACTGGACAAACTGCGGGCACTGGAATCTTGAACAAAACACACAGTGCCAGAGGAACTCTGTGGGTCATGCAGCATCTGTGGAGGGAATACATAACTGAAGAAGGGTCCCGACCCAAAACTTTCTTTGTCCATTCCCTTCTCAGATGCTGCCTGACCTGCTGGGTTCCCTCATCGGTTTGGTTTTTATCTTTACCTGGGTGTCAGATCTGGTTCCCCTTCTCAAATCAGCAGAAACTAAACCTTGTGCTGGCTGACACTGTCATTGGCATTCAACACCGGACCAGATTGTGAGAGTCCCATTGTGTTTGTTGGAATCAATGTCCCGGTCCTTTGGCATTTTTTATTTAAAGCAGTTTGGACAAGGGCAGCAAATTCACTCACCTATTTATCGAGTTAATAGTCAAATTTTACTTTAGTTTGTGCATGTCATAGAGTCATTGAGCTGTAGAGCATTGGAAACAGGCCCTTTGGCCCACCACATTCATGCTGACCAAGTCTACATTCTGGTCTAGTCACATTTGCCTGCATTTGGCCCACAAACCTTTAAACACTTCTTATCTGTATATCTGTCCAAATATCTTCTAAAGTTGGAATTGTATCTGTTTCTGTAGCTTCTGCTAACAGCTCATTCCAGATACGGACTACCCTCAGTGAAAAGTTGCCCTTGAGTCAATCTACAATAGGTGCAGGAGTAGGCCATTCGGCCCTTCGAGCCAGCACCGCCATTCAATGTGATCATGGCTGATCATCCACAATCAGTATTCAAAAGGGAACTGCAGATGCTGGAATATCGAAGGTACACAAAATTGCTGGGGAAACTCAGCGGGTGCAGCAGCATCTATGGAGCGAAGGAAATAGGCGACGTTTCGGGCCGAAACCCTTCTTCAGACTGATGGGGGATGGGGAAAGAAAGAAGGAAAAAGGGAGGAGGAGGAGGAGCCCGAGGGCGGGCGGATGGGAGGAGACAGCTAGAGGGTAGAGGAAGGGGAGGAGACAGCACGGGCTAGCCAAATTGGGAGAATTCAATGTTAATGCCATAAGGACGCAAGGACCCCAGATTGAATTCTCCCAATTTGGCTAGCCCGTGCTGTCTCCTCCCCTTCCTCTACCCTCTAGCTGTCTCCTCCCATCCGCCCGCCCTCGGGCTCCTCCTCCTCCTCCCTTTTTCCTTCTTTCTTTCCCCACCCCCCATCAGTCTGAAGAAGGGTTTCGGCCCGAAACGTCGCCTATTTCCTTCGCTCCATAGATGCTGCTGCACCCGCTGAGTTTCCCCAGCAATTTTGTGTACCATCCACAATCAGTACCCCGTTCCTGCCATCTCTCCATATCCCTAAGAGCTGTATCTATCCCTAAGAGCTGTATCTAACTCTCTCTTGAAAGCATCCAGAGAACCAGCCCTCTGAGGCAGAGAATTCCACACACTCACAACTCTGTGTCCATGCCCTCTAGTTTCAGAATCCTCTGCCCCGGGAAAAAGACTGTGAATGGTCACTTTATCCATGTCCCTCTTGATCTTGGTCACCCCTTAGCCTCATAACGACCAAAGCAAAAGGTCCAAGCCTATTCAACCTCTCCCTATAACTCAAGCGCGCAAGTCCAGGGAACATCCTGGTTAATCTCTTCTGCACTGAATGACATCCTTCCTATAGCTGGGTGACCAGAACTGCACACAGTGAATATTTTGCCTGTATTTTGATGCTGTTAGCTGTTATTCACTAAAGCCGATGGTATCCGATGCATTTCCCTCTCTTACCCAGGTGCAGAATTTAGCAATCAGAAGCCAGCAGGGTGCAACAGCAGTGCAGCCTCAACTTCAGAGCGTAACTCTGAAAGCAAGCGCGTCAGCTCCGCAGTCCGCCGGTGGCCCGCTGGCAAAAGCGCCCGGCCCGGTGCCCATCCTGGGCAGCAAAGGGGGCCAGTGCGAGGGCATGGCCGAGAGTGGGAAGAAGAGCGAGCACGGCATTGCTCCCAGCACGGACACCAGGGGTCTTGGCGTGACCCACAATACTGCAACTGTCAGCACACACCCTCTGATCACCACAGGTAGGCACAAGACGCACACGGGTAAACGGGCAATGTGGGAGTGTCGTGAAACTACCCCCACAGCAAGCCAGGGGGAGAGAGATACTCTGGCAGCTGACTGGAAGGGGAAGGGATGTGTAGGGAGGGACCCGCACATGGGCCATTGGCCACTCCAATCCTCTCTGCCTCTGCCTCTCCCACTGTCAGTGTGGTGGGCCTCACCACTAATCAGAGGTTTGAGAATTACAATTATATCTGCTTCTATAGTTTCCCCCGGCAATTCATTGCGGACACGTCCTACCTAAATCCAGTGTCTCCCGGAGCAGGTAGAGACTGCGGATCCTGGGGTGAGTGACTCTCCTGACTCCCCAAAGACTGCCCACCATCCCACAGGTCAGCAGTGTGTGAGATCACTCTCCTTGCCTGGACGCGTGCAGTTCTAACAACGCCCATCCCAGCCAATGAAGCCGCTCGATTGATTACCCCATCCACCATCCTACACACTCTCTCCCTCCACCACCAGCGCATGGTGGCTGCAGTGTGCAACGCCCACAGAAGGCACTGCAGTTACTCAAGAGCATGGAGGACAATGGCAGCATGGAGTGATGCCGAACGCCACCACCTGCAGATTCTCCTCAATGTCGCATGTATCCTGACTTGGAAATGTATAATCATTCCTTCACTGTTAATGTGTCTAAATCCCGGAACTCCCTCTTTGACAGCACCTTCAACAGAGAGCAGCTCCCCCCCACTCTCTCCAGGGTAATTTGGAATGGGCAGTAAATGCCATCACGTCCATATCCCGAATAAATGATTAAAATGAAATGCTGTCTGGAACTTCCTAGTTGGGCATTTGATCTCAGCATTGAGCTTTTGGCGCTTGGTGTCCGATTTCGATTGTTAATATTCCGCAACATGTTTTTCTATGTTAGTGATGTGTCGCAGGGTTGGAATAACCCTCAGAGCTCAGTGGACTGGCAAGCATTTCCTGCTGTACATTTTAATCCGAAAGGCCAGGACTTAGCAGGGATTTGTTGCCAGTTTCCCTTGTTAATGCCACTGGTTCCCCTTGATGGCACCACTTGTTTACCTTGTTAGGTAAAGGGAGTGGTGGCTGGGGCAGGTATGATAATGGCTTTTACGAGGCTTATGGATATGCAGAGACTGGGAGAATATGGATCATGTGGAAACAGGAGACTGGTTTATCTTGCCATCAAGTTCGGTATGAGCCTTTTCCTGTGTGGTTCTGTTTTATGTTCTGCCTACTTTTTTTTAAATTCATTGAGATTACTTGAATGTTTTTAAGAGCTTAAAAATGCTCTTAAGTATACTATTTTCTTAATTGCTGATAAGGATTTTGAAATGATTCTATGTTAGATATGTACTGAAGCTGAATTAATTGTTGGAAAACCAGAATATCCCAAAGTGCTGTTAATTAGAAAACACTGGTGCACTAATTGCAGCAACGACAATACAATGTTCTGCAGTGTTTAAACATGATAGTTTTGTTATTTGTGATGTAATGTTACTTAAATTATTAATTCCTCTGCTGTGGGAAAATATGCGTCAGAGTTTCGAGGCACTGCCGCAGTTTGCACTCCCACCTGCGCAATCTCAGCGTCTCACGAGCATCGAAGGAATATTTTTACTTGACTAGCTTTGCAAATGAAAAGTGAGAAATGTTTTTGTTTTCTTCTGTGTGCCTTGGCGGTATAATATTCTGTGAGTTGTAAGAATGTGATTTAATGAGTTGGTCAGGTAGTGTCAACTGTGGCTGAGCACGTGACTTGCTCACCCCTGTGTAACAGAGCCATAGACACAGATTCCATTCCAGAGTATATATCGCAGCATGTAGACTGACATTATACTGCAATGCTAAGAGAGTGTGGCACGTTAGAGGTGCTGGGGTTTTTTTTTGAGAAATGCTTGCGGATTACCTACAGTGCCTTGTTGAATACTTAAACCACAGCCACTGTCACTAAAGATGATTATCTGGCCATTTGTTTAGTTTAGAGATGTAGCATGGAAACAGGCCCTTTGGCCCACTGTCTGAAGAAAGGTCCCAACTAGAAACATTGCCTATCCTTTTTATCCAAAGAAGCTGCCTGACCCATTGAGTTACTCCACCACTTTGTTCTGCCTTTGGCCCATTGAGTCCACGCCAATCGTTGAACATCTGTTCAGATTAGTTCTACGTTTCCCCACTTTCTCATCCACTCCCGACTCATTAGTGGCAATTTTACAGAGGTCAAATAACCCTCAAACCCGCACGCCTTTGGGATGTAGGAGGACACCGGAGCACCCAGAAGAAACCCACACAGTCGCAGGGAGAACGTGCAAACCAAACGGACAGTGCCTGAGGTCAGCATCGAACCCAGGTCTCTGGCACTTTGAGAAAGCAGCTCTATCAGCTGTGCTGCACTGTTGTTTGTGAGATCTCACCTTGTCGAGTTTTGCTGCTGCAGTTTCTGCATTACAACAATAACACTGCTTCTAAAGCACTCTGGGGACTAAAAAACTTTGAAAAGTGGCTCAAATGGTCAGTCTTTTGTTTAATTGCAGTGATAAATAGGTTTGCATATTATGGGATTGATACTACCATGTAATGTATTTGGCTGGGAAATGTATTTAGTTAGAAATCCAACTAAAGAGCCAAGTGTTAGCACAGTGTGGATCACTGCTCCACAGCATGGTTGGTGTGTGGGTAGTGTTATAACAATGTGAAATACTGATCAGATGGGAATGGTTGTGCCTTCTGTGAAATTGTCTGAGGGTATAACTTCATTCAAACTGTGGCATGGACTTCCTTTTTTCAGTTCTAATGCATGTGGGAGGGCTGATCCATCAGAGGCATGACTCAAGTCATAGAATTATACAGCAGGGAAGCAGGGCCTTCAGCCCAACTTGGCCATGCTGACCAAGCTAGTCCCCCATTTGGTTCATAATCAACGGTCAGAATGGTGATTCCCTCTGAACACACCGTGACAATGGACAATACGTACAGGAGTAGGCCATTCGGCCCTTTGAGCCAACACCGCCATTCACTGTGATCATGGCTGATCATCCACAATCAGTACCCCATTCCTGCCTTCTCCCCATATCCACTGACTCCACCGTCTTTAAGAGCTCTATCTAACTCGCTCTTGAAAGCATCCAGGGAATTGGCCTCCATTGCCTTCTGAGGCAGAGAATTCCACAGATTCACAACCCTCTGTGTGAAAAAGTTTTTCCTCATCTCTGTTCTAAATGCTTACCCCTTATTCTTAAACTGTGGCCCCTGGTTCTGGACTCCACCAACATCGGGAACATGTTTCCTGCCTCTAAGGTTGGAGGAGGTGCACGTGAGTCTCTGCCTCACCTGGAAGGGTGGCAGGAGCGGGCCTTGGATGAATGTGAGAGAGGAAGCGAGAGGGCAGCACGATGGCACAGCGGTAGAGTTGCTGCCTTACAGCGCCAGAAACCCGTGTTTGATCCTGACTATGGGTGCTATCTGTACGGAGTTTGTACGTTCTCCCTGTGACCGCGTGGGTTTTCTCCGGGTGCTCCGGTTTCCTCCCTGACTCCAAAGATGCACAGGTTTGGGGGATAATTTGCTTCGGGAAAATTGTAAATTGTCACTAGTGTGTAGGGTCGTACTTGTGTCGGGATTATCACTGGTTGGTGCGGATTCGATGGGCCGAATGGGCCTGTTTCTGCAATGTATCTCTAAAGTCTAATGGTGTAGGCAGAGTGAATCCCCAGGGCACGGTCCCATTGATCCCCTGCGCAGTTACAGGTCCGTAGAGGCATGGTGGTGTGTGGAGGAGGGGGGGCTATTGACGCTGCCAGTTCCGACAGCTTTCCTGGCGACCCGTGGCCTCGGACCATTGTCTCTGCTGTGTCCACAGCCGGGATATCCTGTCAGTCAGTTTTTAGTTAACTGAGAGTTAAGAGGATTTGCTGCGGCAGGGCCTGCTTTCGCTGGGCATATCATTGTGTGGCCCATTTATTCAGAGGATGAAAAGGCTCCATGTCGGGCATCACGGCAGCTGAAGGAGGCCGGAGAAGATGTGCATTGTACATCGAGTGCGCCTCAGCGAGCTGGAGAGCAGCTGTGTGCAGCAAATCTGCACCGCAGGTGGGATTAATTCTAATCTTCATCTGTAATCCGCTATTGTGATATCAGCCGCGGCTCAGCGGTGCGATCTCTCGCCTCCGACTCAGTTGTGAGTTTGAACCCTGCTACAGAGAACTGACCGCAGAGTCACAAACATGGGGAGGTTGCTACAAAATCGGAGGCCAGTCATTTAAAAGCATGGAGCGTGGATAATTCTTCTCTTGGAGGGTGGTGAATCTCTGGAACACTGCCCCCCAAGGGCGAGGAGGTCAGCTCATTAAAAATGTTTAAGGGGGAGATAGATTGAGGGCTGAAGGAATACCTGATTTTGAGATTTAGACTTTACATTTTAGTGGCCCAGCGTGGAAACGGGCCCTTCGGCCCACAGAATCCGTGCTGACCAGCGATCATCCCGTACACTAGCACTCTCCTCTGCCCCAGGCACAATTTTTTAAAAAAAAACAAATTTACCAAAGCCAATTAACTTACCCAACGTGACTAATGTGTCTTCGGAGTGTGGGAGGAAACCGGAGACCCCGAAGAAAACCCACACGGTCACAGAGGGAATGTACAAATTCTGTACAGACAGCACCTCACCTTAAACCTATGCTGTCATCAAGGCAAAGCATTCCAATTGATCTGCACCCCATCCACTATCCTCTTCGCTCACTCGCTTTACCACCATCACTCAGTGGTTGCCGTGTTGAGAGAGGCTGAAAGTTCAACGAGATGTGATGTTTAAGAGTCAACCTATGGGCATTAATGAAAATGTACGATAAGGGAAAATGTGCTGAATTATTGCCAGTAGTCAGCTGGGCGATAACAAGCCGAGCTTCATCACAAATGAAAAAGCGGCTTACCAGGGTGTGCGGGGAGGGGGCTGGAGACTGGGCTGATGCTCTGAGCTGGTGTCAAAGCAGCAGTCCCCTCGAGTGGAACTGAGTGCTTGCGGGAGCTGAGCTGTGAGTATCGTGGGTCCACGTTGAGGAAAACGTGGTGAGATGTGTCCCCGCATCCTCCACACCGTCCCGCAGCGTGACCGACCTTACTCCACTTGCGACCGTGCCTTGTCACTCAGTTAAAGACTGGCTGGTGTATTCACTCACTGGGCCAGTGAGAGCTGCCCTGCTCCGACCTCAACTGTGATGAAGCCTGGCTGAATCTCGCGGTCTGCTCTGTCCCTTACAGCGACTGTCACAGCGTCTTAGAGTCAAACAATCCAACGTGTCCATGCCAACCTAGATTTCCCCGTCTAAGCTAGTCCCATTTGCCCACTTTTAGTCCATATCACTCAAAAACTTCCCTATCCATGTACTTGTCCAAATCTCTTTTAAATGTTGTTATAGGTCCAGCCTCAAACACTTCCACTGGCAGTTCATTCCATATACAACCACCCTCTATGTGGAATAGCTGAGAGTTTCACAAGCATTTTGTAAAGAGTTCAAACCCCCACCAATATTCCCTGTAGAATCTTAGAGAAAGTTCACCTCTTTGAGAAATTATTTCACTAGGGACTAATGCTTTGAACATCGGCGTTTAGCTTTATAACAGGGCGCAAATGATTTGTTCTGAGCCGCGCAGATAACTCGGGTATTATGGATTTAGTCTGCGATAATTCCCTTTTAATGCCATTCAGTGGATACTTGTTTTGTCCCTGGCTGTCCTGAGCCACCAGGGTTTCAGGTGGTCCGTGGCTGTATGCTCAGTGTTGAGTGGCTGTGATTGCCTCCACGAGGTGGACGCCTTTTCATTCCGCCAACTTGAGCTGCTGTTACCTCTAATCCTGGAGCACCGAGGGGAGGGGGGGGAGACAGCGCCTCTGAGAATGTAAAAGGGGGATTAGTTGTCTGGAGCCTGGGCTGGTGAGTGATCCCCTGAGGGAAGCCGAGATACTCGTTAAACAAACACGCACCAAAATCACTGCTGACTAATTAACCAGTCTCCTTGAATTGGTGGACGCATTTTCTCCCTCTCCCGATACACAGCAGAGAGGCATGCTGGCGATAATGCCCAGACCTGTTTGTTCTCCTGAAGTTAGATACAAAATGCTGGAGTAAATGCAGGAGGTGATATTTCGGGTCGACTTTTACGATAGCTGCCATGACCCGTTTATGTCATCCTTCGCCCTGCTCCTGGTCTCGGCCCGCACCGATCTGCCGGACATACTGTGTGTGTGTGTGTGTGTGTGTGTGTGTGTTTGGCGGAGTCTGAGGGGAGAAAAGCCAGCACCAAGAGCGAGCGAACGCGCGGACAGACGGACCTAAACAACGATCACATTTCGGGTCGAGACCCTTCTTCAGACTGAGTTAAGGGAAACGGGAGATATAGGCATATCTTCCATTCATTTGTCGTTAGTACCGTCTATTCCTCTTTCCCCTGACTCCATCTGTGGAGGAGTGTGGAATCAACCAGATTTGGTGAAGTGGATGACTTGCACTGCAGGGTATCCATGGTAGAAACAGCTCTGCCCAAAGAACTGTGATATCTTCCCAACGTGACTAATGTGTTTGTTACATGGCAGCAGCAGCAGCACATTGTGACTCAGGGGGGAGGAGGAGGTGGGAGAACTCGCCCACTCTCCCCATTTAGAAGGGGCTGTTTCCAAGCACATTCTTACTCGCTCTCCCTCTGATGTTCTGCTCCGGTGATTGGAGAATCCCAGCAAGTCTTCAGTCCCCCGAGGCACGGAGCGACGAGACAGAGCTTGTTAATTCAGCAGCAACTCATTCCTCTGCAAGCTTCCTGTCATCCAAGGTGCGATCAGTAACGTGCTAATGGGGTTAATGTAACAGGAAAGACACTAGGAAGGGCCAATTAATTGTGGCCAGTGAATGATGAGAACACGGGGGTGGCACAGGAGATCCGACTGACCTCTTTAATCACCTGCAAATGGCGGAGACCGTGAGTTGCAAGAATGTTCCTTTTTCTGTTACGATAAGCAATCACTGTCGCTAATCCTAATGGCTAGAGTGGAGATTGGTGATGAATTAACTTCCCAGATAACTGAAGCTGGGCGATTCAGTTACTGCCTAAACCAGTTCGGCATTGATTCATTAACAGCGGCATTCTCCTCGGCCTGAGGTTGTTTAACGCACTGTGTGCATCAGACGGAGCTACCTGTAACTACTTTTCCTGTTCTAAGAGCAGTGAGGATTGCTTTCCATTTGCCAACTAAATTAATGCATGTGTCGGAAAGAATTGCAGATGCTGATTTAATCCAAAATGCTGGAGCAACTCAGAGGGTTGGGCAGCATCTCTGGAGAAACCTGTCAGAGTGAGGCCACGTGCAAATTGGAGGAACAACACCTTGTATTTTGCCCTTCCCTTCCCAGCTCTCCCACAGCCCACTGCCTCCACCTCTTCCTTTCTTCTTCCCTCCCCCTCCACATCAGTCTGAAGAAGGGTCTCGACCCGAAACGTCACCTATTCCTTAGATGCTGCCTCACCCACTGAGTCCCTCCAGCATTTTAATCTACCTTCGTATTTTTTGCGTAGGCAGCTTGCAACCCGCCTGTATGATCGTTGAGTTTTCTAATTTCAAGTAACTCCTCAATTCCTTTCCTGCCCCCTCTGACCCCCCCCCCCCCTTCCCCCACCTTAGTCGACCCACTAGCATTGTTCGCAGCCTTGTACCCCATCATTAACACATCTTGCCCAGCCAACAGTGGACCATTATGGACTCCATCCTTCCTGCGGTCATCTGTTGCTGGCCCTGTTTTGTTCTGGCCTTCTCTATCTTTTAGTCTGAAGAAGGGTTCCGAGCCAAAATGCCACCTATTCCTTTTCTCCCGAAATGCTGCCTGACCCACTGAGTTACTCCCGCACTTAGTGTCTAAATTACAGTAATACCATGATCTGGATCTATGCTGGCACCTTACTGCTCTTTGTCACAGACATTTCTATTTCTTGCTTGTCTGTTAATCTGCAGAGAAATATAGTATTCAGCCTTTTGATTAAATTCAGCATCTAAGGTTGTAAATGGAACCAGGATCAAGAGAAAGTCTGTGTTTAGTTTACATTAGATGTGTGAGTTTACTCTGTGCTCCTGATGTTACTCACTCTGCTGACCTCATCATGTCTCTACTAGTTGAATCCTCCCGACAGCATTAAAGTGAAGCATTCAGTGTTTTAACTTGGATGTCAGCTTGGGAACCCTCTGCCTCTCAGTGAAGGCTGACAGTTCATGCCTCACCCACAGAGAGATCTAGGATGAGAAATTAAAACAAGACATCTCCCGCTCTCGGAGCATGTACAAGATCTCACGGCATCTGTTTCTGGACAGTGCCCAGGTCTCTATCCTCTTCAATTGGTGTCGCAGAAGCAGCTGGCTTCATCATGATCAGATCGCTGCTTGTGGGAAGCACTTGCCTCCACAATTGCTGCTTGACCCTTTGAGTTCCTCTGGCAGTTTGTTTTTTGATTGAGCGTCATTGTACAGTGCTGTGGGATGTGCGTTCGCTTTACAGGAAGTATCTGGAGGCTTTGGAGAGGGTGCAGAAGAGATTCAATAGAATACTGTCTGGATTAGCGGCTATTAGCTATAAGGTTGTACAACCATGGAGTGTTGGTGGTGAGGGGAGACCTGGTAAAAGTATATAACTTAATGAGAGGTGTAGATAGGGTAGACAGTCAGAACATTTTTCCAAGGGTGGAAATGTCAAAGACTAAACATAGAAAGTACATGCAGGAGTAGGCCATTTGGCCCTTCGAGTCAGCATTGCCATTCAATATGATCATGGCTGATCATCCAGAATCAGTACCCGGTTCCTGCTTTTTCCCCATATCCCTAGATTCCATTAGCACCAAGAGCTATATGTAACTCTCTCTGGAATACACCCAGCTTGGGATTGGTGTGCTTTCTTTGCTTCAATATGGTTGGTCCAGGGTAAATTATTGGTGATATGTGGTTCGACCTTGGCCCTTGTTGTTCGGGTTATCAATGGGGGCTCGGCTGAAACATTACAACCTTGTTGATTGCAGCAAGACGTGTAACATGGTCACATGGCAAGGAAAACACGCAGCCTTCCTTGTGGTGTGGCTCAAAGAGAATGACGAGAACAATAATGTGAGTTCAAAAGCAACTGAAATTATTTGTGCAGAACAAATGTGTCATTGCCACTGAAAGTTTTGATTGGTGCGAGATGATGATTGGTCACTAACTGCCTAGCCATTAGGACAATTTTCCTTGAATTCATTGGATAAATGATGGGTGAGATGGGAAAATGTGGGGATGAAGGGCAACAGCATGAGAACATTGCTGATGAGGCCTGTTGGTTAACTTGGGATGAGAACAAAGGTTCATTTATTGTCACATATACCAATTGGTGTAGTGAAATTCAGGTTGCCATTGCAGCACATTAATAATACAACATAACTTTATAAAGGAATTTAACATTAAACATGAAAACATCCCCCCACAATGGTTCCCACTGTGAGGGAAGGCACAAAGTCCAGCCCTCATCCCCTTGTCCACCCATAGTCGGGCCTATTGAGGCCTCCGCAGTCGCCGTTACGAAGGCCAGATGTTTCAGGCCCTTCTCGCCAGATGATGGTGGTGCTCCGGCGTCGGGAGAACCCTCTCAGCGGCTTGGGATACCTGGAATGGCCGCTTCCATTACCGGAGTCCACGGCTTCCGAAGCCAACAGGCCACGCTGGATGGAGCTCCACCACTGGCGATCTAGGCGAAAGATCCCAGGCTCCGCGGTGTTAAAGTCAACGCCGCCGCCCATGGCTGGACGCTCCACAAACCCGCAGCTCGGCGACGTTCCATTTTGGACTCAGCATTCCGGAGCTCCAGCGCGGTGACTCGGGCAAGGCATCGCCCGCTCCGCGATAGCGCTCCAGCGCTGTGCCTCCCCCCCCCACATGAAAAGAATAGACCTCCAAAACAAAACATGTTTTGTTAAAATAAACATACTAAAAATAAAAAAAGAAGTGAAAAGACGGACAGTTGCAGGCAGGGCAGCCGTACCCAACCGGACGGCGCTCCCTAACAAGAGTGCAGAAAAGCAAATATTCCTTCCGGAACTCCAGGCTGACTTGTGGCAATCAAGCATTTCAGACGACATGGGCAAATGTTCTTTGGAGAGACTTCTTGCAGCAGATGTGACATTGCTGTGGCTGACACCTCCTGAACCACACAAGTGGTAGCACATCTGGCACCCACGCCGGAAGAAGCTTGGTAAAAATAAACCCTTTTAATTAGATGTGCTGTCACACACGCTATGATCTGATGGGCCAATCTCAACTGGTGCTGCTGGAGAGTGAGGGGAACCATTTTCGGGTTCAGCGCACTGGCTTGCTTGACGAGATGGCGGAGGGTGACGGATGACGCGGCTTCCCTTGCCTGAGATGGAGGCCAGAAATGAGAACCAGGCTTCTCACTGATCCCTGACAGTGCAGATGTCGGAAGAAGTTGGAGCAGATCAGGTGCTGGAATATAGCTGTGCAACAGATGCTGAACCAGCACAATCAGCTCTGGAGGGGGAGATTAAGGGTAAATCCCCTTGAGTTTTGAATGACTGAGCCCTGACTGTTCGACCATGTGCAGTTTGTTGGTTCTAGACAGAGCCCTGTCCTCCACTATTCACTAACATGAGTTGATCCAGAACTTGTGTAGGAAGGAACTGCAGATGCTGGTTTAAATTGAAGATAGACACAAAAAGCTGGAGTAACTCAGCAGGTCAGGCAGCATCTCTGAAGAAAAATAATTTTGGGTCGAGATCCTTCTTCAGTTTGAATCCTTTTCTCCAGAGATGCTGCCTAACTTGCTGAGTTACTCCAGTTTTTTTGTGATCCAGAGCTTCACGGTCTCCATCCCGACTTACACCAAGCTTCATAACCATCATCACCAACCGAAACTGCCACTGGTTAAGTCATGCCCTGGTTCTACAACACTAGCCCTTGTTTTCCAGTTATTCCCCAGCGTCACTACGTTCCTCATCTCTGAACCCCCTTCACCCCTGACAAGTCTGTGAGGTTTGTGTCTCCTCCAATTTTGGTCTTTAAAGAATCAGTTATTCATTACAGAAACAGGCCCTTGGGCCCACCCACATCCATGTCATCAAGTGGCTGTGAAAGTCCTGAGATCTCAGTTTCAATTCCCGTTTCCACACCGACCTGCCCATTCTCCACTGCCCGGGTTAAACCCCACATTCTCCACTGCACAGGTTAAACCCCACTGCCCGGGTTGAACCCCACATTCTCCACTGCCCGGGTTGAACTGAATTTAACTGGAAAGTAGACAAAAATGCTGGAGAAACTCAGCGGGTGCAGCAGCATCTATGGAGTGAAGGAAATAGACAGCGTTTTGGGTTTCGGCCCGAAACGTTGCCTATTTCCTTCGCTCCATAGATGCTGCTGATGCTGCACCCGCTGAGTTTCTCCAGCATTTTTGTCTACCTTCGATTTTCCAGCATCTGCAGTTCCTTCTTAAACACTGGATTTAACTCATCGCCCCACCATGGAAACTATGCCTACAGCTGCCCGGGCTTCGAGTTTCAGAATAACACCCCAGCCTTCTCTTCCTTCCCCCTCTTTCCCTCTCTCCCCTCCCCCTCTCTTATCTCCCCCCTCCCCCCCCCCCCCCCCCCTCTGATCAGCCATGATCATATTGAATGGCCTACTCCTGCACCTATTTTCTATGTTTCATATGAAACCTCTTAAAACCTCTCTGTTTCCTGAGCCCTCGGCCATCTGTCCCCCACGACGCGGCACGTTGACAAACACGACCCTCCCTCCTGAAACGCTGCCACACCGAGGGCGCTGTACAAACGCGGCTCATTGTTATTGAAATGCCCGGGTGAATCGGCGCTGTTTGTAATGCAGGCACCCGCCCGTTGCTTGTTCTGCTGACAGAGACCCCGTGCAACATGGGAAGCCTTTTATGGTAAAGTAAACACGGAGAGCAAGCCACTCCTACCCCCGGGATCTCCCCCCCTTTACCCCAAAGGGGACTACTCCAGAATGCAAATCATGCACCTTCTAAAGTTTGCAGCAAAGATCTTATATTGGTTTGCAGAGTGCAGCTGTCTAAAGATTGTTGCTTCTAATTCACTTTGTCACGCATTGTGAAATGTTTTCAAAGTCGCTCGCACAAGATAACCAAATCCTCCGGGGCTGCAAACGGATTTCTCCGAAGGGCTGATTTAAGTCCAGAGAGCTGGTACCGGAGGGCTGGCTGTGTGGAGCCGCTTAGGGCAGCCTGTCGCTCGGTCTCCTATTGTCCTTGCACTCGGCGGCCATTCTGGCTGTTTGGATGCTGCCGCTGCCGCTGGCGGCTTGCTCTGGGGTGGATGGTAGGACATGGGTTTGTTATTTGTGGGACTTGCTCTGACTGACGCTCGCCGAGTGCGTCTCTGCGATGAATGCTGTGGTCCTCGGTGTTGGGAGACACGAGGAACCGCAGGTGCTGAAATCTTGAGCCAAACACTAAAGTGCTGGAGGAACTCAGCGGGTCAAGCCGCATCTGCGGAGACCGGTCTGAAGAAGGGTCGCCTGTCCATCCCCCACCCCACAGATGCTGTTTAAGAAGGAACTGCAGATGCTGGAAAATCGAAGGTAGACAAAAGTGCTGGAGGAACTCAGCGGGTGCAGCAGCATCTATGGAGCGAAGGAAATAGGCAACGTTTCGGGACGAAACGTTGCCTATTTCCTTCGCTCCATAGATGCTGCTGCACCCGCTGAGTTTCTCCAGCACTTTTGTCTGCCTGCACAGATGCTGCCTGACCCGCTGGAGTTCCTCCTAGCATTTGGTATCGGCTTGTGCTGAGAAGACCGGTATGACTTCGCATGTTATTGTAGGAATTTCTCTGTCCTTCCAGGCGGCGCTTCTGGTTGTGTGGTTTGCAGCAGAGCTACGCTGGAAGTGTGCTCCAGGGGGTGTTGGATGAAAGCTGGTAACTCTTTGTGTGAAGTTCTCTCTCTCTCTCTCTCTCTCTCACTCACTCACTCCCACACACTCTGTTGCAAACCTCAAAGATGCGTGTGTTGTGCAGGAAGGAGCGCGGCTGCATCTTAACAATGGGTGGCTGAGCGGAGGGAGGGCCCTGGACACAAAGGCAGTGGGGGTTGTTTGGGCACATGGAGGAGGGTGGGAGGGGAGCGAGTGCTGGAGGTGGGCTTCTATCCTGCTGGCTGCTCCAGTGACCGCGCTCGGCCAGTTTCTCTCCGCAGTATGTGCGGGACCAGAAGCCGTGTGTGTACTCTGGCGAGTTTTAAACCACGACTCTGAGGACCGGGGACGCTCTGAAAGCTGCCTCCGACTGCTTGAAGCCGATTGTTAACGACTGCAATCAAATTGCTCTGGTAACCACCCCCGCGTGTTTGCTCAGTCTTTGCTCGGAGAAGCTAGTAGTAGTCTTTGAGTAGTAGCACAGTGCAAGCTGATAGAGGGAGAATGTGCTCGGGTGTCAGTCTTTATTGAGCTCCGGAGTCTTCCAGAAAGCTTTGGTGATTAGTCAGAGGGAGTTTGGGATTTAATTGAGGTTGTGTGACCATAAAGGTTCCCGTCCCCCATGCTATGCGTTCTGTCTCTCAACAATGAATGAATTTGCATTGAAGTAATGCCACAGCACACTCGAACTGCTTTGCTGAAAGTGCATTACTTTGTAGAGGCGACCACCATTGTGACTTGCACCCACTCGAGTTTCCTTAAAGTGTGGACATTCCACCTTGTTTCACCTTCCCTCCTCTGCCCTGGTTACTGTGATCTCCGACAACCCATCCAGGTCCCAATCCCTCAGTCCCAACTTCTTGGGCACCCCCCAAAGTTGTGTTTCAGGCTTTCCAGATACAGTGCCCTCCATAATGTTTGTGACAAAGACCCATCATTTATTTATTTGCCTCTGTACTCCACAATTTGAGATTTGTAATAGAAAAAAATCACGTGGTTAAAGTGTCAGATTTTAATAAAGGCCATTTTTATACATTTTGGTTTCACCTTGTAGAAATTACAGCAGTGTTTATACATAGTACCCCCCATTTCAGGGCACCATTAAGTTTGGGACACAGCAATGTCATGTAAATGAAAGTAGTCGTTTAGTATTTTGGTGCATATCCTTTTGCATGCAATGACTGCTTGAAGTCTGCGATTCATGGACATCACCAGTCGCTGGGTGTCTTCTCTGGTGGTGCTCTGTCAGGCCTGTATTGTAGCCATCTTTAGCTTGCGCTTGTTTTGGGGGGGCTAGTCCCCTTCAGTTTTCTCTTCAGCATATAAAATGCATGCTCAATGCAGGTTCAGATTAGGTGATTGACTTGTCCACTCAAGAATTGACCATTTTTTAGCTTTGAAAAACTCCTTTGTTGCTTTAGCAGTATGTTTGGGATCATTGTCTTGCTGTAGAATGAACCGCCGGCCAACGAGTTTGAGGCAATTGTTTGAACTTGAGCAGATAGGATGTGTCGATACACTTCAGAATTCATTATGCTACTACCATCACCAGTTGTATCATCAATGAAGATAAGTGAGCCAGTACCTTCAGCAACCATACAAGCCCAGGTCATAACACCCCCACCACCGTGTTTCACAGATGAGGTGGTATGCTTTGGATCTTGGGCAGTTCCTTCTCTCCTCCATATTTTGCTCTTGCCATCACTCTGATATAAGATAATCTTCATCTCATCTGTCCACATTTGGGACAGCACGCAAAGAGTCGCCACGTTCCGACATCATCAATCACCTTCCAAGACCGAAATCGTCCAATTTTGGCCCAATGAGATAGATGTACAATTCCTTATTTTCTCACTTTAAGACCCAGTGTCCTGGTGACATTGGATTGATGAATTAAGGTTTCAAGGACAAGGGTCAGAATAATTCCCTGCTCCTCTGTACGGGTGCCTGAGGATTGATCGTTTCCACTTTATGGTGCACTTTGTTCACCAAATACAAGGAATTCTCTCTCCCAGGTTTGGGTCCCATTTCTGAGGATACAACTCTCTGTCCGGCACAGTCTCTCTTGACCTCAGCGGGGAGTGTGCATTGGAGTGTGATTCCAGATGGATTATTGACATTAACTTTTTTATTCTCTCTAGTTGTTTCTTCTCCACCAACTTTTCCCTCCTTCGCCAGCATCCCAAGAATAAATTATCTGTTGTCTATCTTGATATTATGGAGCCATGCAGCACAGAAGCAGGCCCATCGGCCCACCTTGTCCGTGCTAACCATGACGTCATAGAGCCATACGATACGGAATTAGGCTCTTTGATCCACCTTGTCCATGCTGACCAAGTTGTCATGGTTGTCTGGCTCCATTTGCCTGCGTTTAGCCCATAGCCCTCTAAATCATTCCTGTCCATATATCTTGCCACTTGTGGATCCGTGAAGAGGGAGACAGTGTCGAGTACCAAGCATTAATCAGACGCACAGATGCTTGAGCAGCGATGTTGTTGCCGGAGGTGTTCCCTTGTTAACGTTGTGCTTTCTCCCTGCAGCCTACAGCCAGATTCAGCCGCACCAGCTGATCCAGCAGCAGCAGCAGATCCAACTGCAGCAGCAGCAACAGCAGCAGAAACATCTACAGCATCAGTTCGTCATTCAGCAGCAGCAGATCCAGCAGCACAGGCAGCAGCCGCAGCTCATCCACACCAGCGCCCAGCTGCAGGCGGTGCCCACCAGCTCGCTCCAGGCTCCTGTGCAGACCCTGGCGCATGGGCAGCACTGCCAACCTGCACTGCACCCCAAGCCGCAGGTGTTGAGCTCGCCGGCTCCCTCTCAGATCCCCGTGCTCCAGCCTGTGCCTCACGCCCAGCAGAACCCGCAGCCGGTGTTGCACAGCGGGCAGACGGACAGCCATGCACTGGCGCCACAGACTGCAGCCGTAAACCTGCAGGTCCAGCCGTCTGCACACGTGGTAAGGTGACCTCCTTCGGCTCTGGAACTCCCTTCTCTAACTCACTGACTCTCCCCAAGATGCTCCTGGAAAACCTCCCATTTTAACCGAGTGTTGGCTCACACAGAGGCATAGAGCATGGAAGCAGGCCCTTCAGCCCAGCCTGTCCGGACCATCCTTTAACTAATTTCATACTAATCCTATTTCATTCACCCCAAATTCCTACTAACTCCCCTCAAATTCTTTCACTCACTTACACACCAAGTGCAATTTACAGCAGCAGGTTACGGCCAGACAGAGACACAGCTGGTAGAGTCCTGCCTCACTGCGCCAGCGACCTAGGTTTAATCCTGACCTTGGGTGTTTTCTGTGTGGAGTTTACACGTTCTCCCTGTGACCACGTGGGTTTCCCCTGGGTGCTCCAGTTTCCTCCCAAATCCCAAAAAAGACTTGCAGGATTGTGCATGGATTGATCTCTGTAAATTTCCTCTAGCGTGTCGGGATAACATGGAACTAGTATGAATGGGTGATCGTGGACTTGATGGGCTGAAGGGCCTGTTTCCGTGTTGTATGTTTAGATTCAATTCATTTCAGTTCAACTCATTACGGACCTGCACCTGCACATTGAGATGTGGGATGAAACAAGAATACCCAGAGAAAGCCCACGCGATCATAGCGAGGCAGTGCCGGGGTTCAGGCTCAAACTCGGGGCTCTGGCGCTGTAAAGCACCAGCATTACCAGCTACTCCTCTGTGTGGCCCTGTCTTTTGGACCTGAGATGCCCTGCCCTCACCTCATGCAGCCAGTCTCAGCATTTGAGTAAAATGTTGACATTGTGTTAGTTCAACTGTGTTAAATGCAAACGATTTAATTGATTTTTGATTTTGCAAAAAACTCTCAATTTTAATCATTACATATCTTTAAGATGGGAGTTACACAGACCTCTGGAAATGATTGGGTGTGGAATTGGTGTAGGAGGTGAGAGGATGCAGGAGGTAGTGTTTTCTCTAGAACGTCGGAGGTTGAGGGGTAACCTGATAGAAATATATAAAATTATGAGATGCATAAATGGATAAGAATATCAGAACTTTTTACCCAGGGTCTAATGTCAGACTAGAGGCTGGAGCTTTAAGGCAAGAGGAAACGTGTGAAGCAAGTTGGTTTCTACACAGTGGAGGGTGCCTGGAACGCATTGCCGGGGTGGTGGTAGAGGCAGGTATGATGGTGACTTGTATAGATATATAGATAAATAGATGCATGGATAACGATCACGTGCAGGCAGAGATTAGTTTAGCTTGGTATCATGTTCAGCCCAGAAATTATGGGCCGAAGGGTCCACCCCTTTGCTATTCTATGTTCCAAAAAGATCAGCTGTAATTTATGGAATTACAGAGCAGGTGCCAGTAGTCAAATGGCCAACCTCTACTTATTATGCTCAGAGATTTATACGGTTGGCAGCAAAGCCCTGAGCTCGCAACAGCCGGGGAATAGTAGGCAGGCTGGTGGTCGACTGTGATGTTGTAAAAGTACCTGAGGGGCTAAAGGCCAGAGGAGGTTGTTCAGCCCATGATGTCTCTTCTAGCCTGAAATGGGTCCGCGAGTGGTTGGGGCATCGATGCATTTTGGGAAACCCTCAGAGACCCCCTGAGAGAATGAAGCATGTTTGAAGCATTAATGCAGCAGGATATTGGACAACCTCTGAGCTGTGCGTTTGAAGACGTTCACTGGAGTCAGTGAGAGCTTCAGGCCATTTGACCCTGTTTTCACTTCTAGTCCCCCTCTTGCCCTGCCCCATCCAAAGTCCTCGTGCCGGTTACGGACTTTGCCCGACATTGTAAACCTTTGGAATGAAGGCCAGTACGTCAAAAACACAGCTAATGTTAGCACCTTAAAGAGGCCAATCTGCTCCTCACCTCTGCTTCTTTGTCCAGTATTAGTGACCTCACTCGTGTATCTTCCTGTGGCCATTCAACTCCTGATGGAAGGAGTGCCATTCACCTCTCCCCCTCGCATGTGTCCACCTATCACTTGCCAGGCTTTGTCCCATTCCCACCTCTCTTTTCCAGCTTTCAGTCTGAAGAAGGATACCCACCCGAAACGTTGTTTGTTTGTTTGTCCATTCCTTCCACAGATGTGCCTGACCTACCCCACTGCTCCAACTCTTTGCGTTTTCATTTTTTTTTTTTTAACTCAATGGCTTACTATACCCCTGCTTTATCATATATTTTAATTATCGCAATTCATACCACCAGTGTTTGCAAGTGACTGTGCTTGAGAACATGGCACTGTCCGTGTGGTTAGAGGCTCTCCCTGTGATCCCGTGGGTTCCCTTCGGATGCTCCAATGTCCCAAAGACATGCTGGATTGTTATTAGCCCTTTAAATTGGCCCCAGTGTGTATCTCTCTAGGTTCCTTCTCTCTCTCTCTGTCCCTCCTTTCAATTCTCTCTGCCTCCTCTCTCTGTCTCTCTCTCTCTCTCTCCCAATTCACTCTCCTCTCTCTCCCTTCTCTTTCCCTTTCTCTCTCTCTCCCTTATCTGTCCCTCCTCTCTGTCTGTTTCTATTCCCTCTTCCCTCAAATTCATCCCACCAAATCCGAGGCTCCCTTTAAAACCTATGATTGAGCTTTTGCTCTCTGTCCCATTGACTTCCTCCACGATTCAGTGTCAGTGCCCTTGTAAAACACTTTGGAATGTTTTGCTCCCTGACGAGTGCCTCATAAATCAGAGGTGTTGCAGCTATTTTTATTTTAATAATTTCCGTTCTAGCTTTTTCCCAGTCCTTGTTTCCTGCTGCTCCCTAATCAGCTCAGCTAACCGAGTCACCACACTGGTGCTCATATCTAGTTCTATGAGTCTTCCACGGTCAACGTTGATGGGCCACAGAGGTTTCACAACGTGGCTGAAGACTGATGTTCTGGCATTGGTAATCAGAAGGAAGGAAACCTAATTTACTCCCCCTCCCCCTCCCTCCCTCTACCCAAGGATCCTGAGGCCTATCTGAAACACCCCCTTGTTATTCATGCCTGCAGTCACCTAAATTCACAGCCCGTGACCTCCAGCAGTTTGATTAAAGACACATTGTGATTCTTTTACCCATTGAAGTATATTGTATATCAGCTCTGTAGCCTTTAACCTTGGCCCTTTTGTTAGACAACTGTGGCAGTGTGACACCTGATTCAACAGGTAAGAAGGATTGTACTTGACCCAGGACGTAGCTGGCGTTCCCTCCCCACATAATCCCCATGGCATTGGTGTCCAGTGGGCCTACGCCTAATAGAGGCGCCTCTGATGTGCGGGGTGCAGCCTGTAAACGGTGACTAGCCCTCGGGTGCTGGAACTTCCTGGAAGGCCTCTTGATATCTCGTGTATATAGAGCTGTTCGGCACAGAAACAGACCCTTTGGCCCGCCTTTCCATGCCGCTCGAGTTGGCATACTGGGCTAGTCCATATCCCACTAAACCTTTCCTATCCATAATATCTGTTCAAATGTTTTTTAACTGGTTCTAAATGACACTGATGTTCAAGTAGAATTAAATAATTTCAAACAATTTAAATAATTCAAAATTTAAAAATATTTATGGATGCATTTAACTGATGGATTGAAAATATTAATAGTAATAGAAAAAAAATAATTTTCCCTTCATCTAAAGTATCTGGGGTGCTTCAGCTCTCTACAGCAGCAGGATAAGGTAATTTGGCCCCTCAGTAAGATGTTGGCTGATCCAGCCTGGCCCTGAGCACCACTATCCCACTCTCTGCCCATACCCCCCTGACTCTTGTATACTACATGTTTTAAGATTGAGATTAAATGGAATTTCTTTGCCTAGAGGGCTGTGAACCTGAAACACCCTGCCTTAGAGAGCAGTACTAGATTCAATGTGTAAATTCCAACAGTTCAGCAAATAACTCGAAGCTTATTCAAAACAAAGTGCTGGATTAACTTGGAGGGTCAGGCAGCACCGGTGTCAGAAGTGGATAGGTGACATTCTGGAACAGGACCCTTCTTTAGACTCTTCTGTGTCTTTAGCGGCGTCTGAACAAGGATCCCGACCTGAAAAGTCGACTGTCCATTTCCCCCACTGATGCTGTCTGTCCTGCTGAATTCCTCCAGCACTTTGTGTATTGTTCAAGATTCCAGCATCTGCAGTTCCATGTGACTCGAAAGTTTATTTTTGCCTTTCACGCCACTTGTCAACTAACAATGCAACATCCTATGGTGATTAAACTCCAGAAGTAGTCACTCAAAGGCCTGGAATAGTAATGTGTATAAGAAATTGCAGATGCTAGTTTATACCGAAGATAGACACAAAGTGCTGGAGTAACTGAACGGGTCTGGCAACATGTCTGGAGAAAAAGAATGGGTGAGGTTTCAGGTGATAACCCTTCTTCAGACACAGCTAAAGACAACCGCTAGTATCCCTTTTCTCCAGAGATGCTGCCTGCAATATTAATCTGGTCACATCCCAACAAGATAACTGGGAATGTATCAAATCTGGCATGAGAATCTTTTGTTATTAACAATGCGCAATAAACAATGGATGTCTGGCACATTACCTGGTCTACGCTTTAGCTGTGCCTGCACAGAGACCCAGCAAACCACTCTGATCAACAGGTGTTCAGGTTGAGCAGTGAAGGCAGACCTGCCCAGGAAGACTCGTATCCTGTCAGAGAATAAATAGAAGCTGCAGCACTCTGCCACAAAACAAGGTGTTGTCTTCACACTATGGAACTTCCTTTGTATTCAGTGGGGATGCATTGAGATTGCTGGAGTCGTCTCTCTGGACAAGTGCCTCCGAACATCTGTGGGTTTATAATTAGCAATAGTTTTCATCGAGTTGGGCATCGGTCATAAGTGAAGCGTCGAGCGACTGCAGAAGTAATTGCGTTGCAGTGCTCACTGCAGTATCAGCGTGGTGCAATGGGAGTTTTGGATCTCTGTATCAGAAGGTTATAGATTCATGTCCATCTCCAAGGACCAGGCACCAGAACAGGGCCAGCCCACCCACTGCAGTCCTCCAGACGATGGATTAAACTGAGCTACTCTCGGGCAGCTGGAAAGGAACCCGAAGGTTTACTCAGCAGTGGAATGGGAGTGTTCTCCCCTCTGTCCGGTGGTGAACACATGTCCCTCAGACAACCTGCTTGTGGGAACTTGCTGTGCACAACATGGCAGCTATATTTCCTACATTATACATCTCAAAATGAACCTCATGGTCCGTTAAATTGGTGTTATAGTCATACAGATACAGATTTGTTGGCCCATTATGCCCCAACTATGCCAGTCCCATCAACCTGCGTTTGCCCCATATCCCACTAAACCTTTCCTGTTCATGTATCTATCCAAATGTCTTTTAAATGTTATAATGAAGGGACATTTGAAAGGGATGTGAATGGAGCTATAGAACTATAGTTCTTTGTCCTACACATGAATGTTTGTGCTGAATGAGGTCCTGCAACTGGAGACTCGTTGATGGGGATTAATTGTTGGCCACTGCTGTGGGGCGGCGTGGTGGCACAGCAGGTAGAGCTGCTGAATCGCAGCACAAGAGACCGGGTTCGATCTTGCCCTTGGATGTTTGTGTGAAATTTGCATGTCTCTCCTGTGACTGTTTGTTCCAAGCCTCCCACTTCCCAAAGATATACAGGTTAATTTGGCCTTTGTAATTTGCCTTTAGTTTCGTTTAGAGATACAGCGCGGTAACAGGCCATTCAGCCCCCCAGGTCCACGCCGACCAGCGATCCCCGCAGATTAACACTATCCTACACCCACTAGGGACAACTTTTACATTTACCAAGCCAATTAACCTACAAACTTGTACGTTTTTGGAGTGTGAGAGGAAACGGTAGATCTCGGAGAAAACCCACACAGGTCACTGGAAAAATGTACAAACCCCCTACAGACAGCACCCATGGTCAGGATCGAACCCGGGTCTCCGGCTCCGCATTCGCTGTAAGGCAGCAACTCTACCGCTGCGCCACCGTGACCGCTCTAGTGTGTAGGGAGTGGATGACGTAGAGCTAGTGCTTCCAACATGAGCAGAGGAAGCAGGAGTTAGTTGCTGGTGCCTGAGCCTACCATTCAATGAGATCATGGCTGATCAATGCTGACCTCAACTCTTCTGCGGCAATTCCATGTGACCCTAGATCTATCTCCACTGTAATTATATGAAATGATCTGGCTTTGGGGAATGAGACTTTCGGAGATTCATCACTCTTTGAGCGAAGAACTTGAAACTCACCTTGGTCTAAAAAAAAAAACAGCCCTTTATTTTAATTTACTTCCGAGATACAGCATGGAAACAAGTCCATCGGCCCACCGAGTCCACGCCGACCATCGATCACCCGTTCACACTAGTTCTTTGTTATCCCACTTTCTGATCCACTCGCCACACACAAGGGGCAATTTTTACCAGGCCAATTAATCGACAAACCTGAATGTCCTGGATGTGAGAGGAAACTTGTGCAGTCACGGGGAGAACATGCAAACTCCACTCCGATTATCTTTATAATATAAAACACTCAAAATGTGTCAATCTAGTTTCTAACCTGCAGGTGCTGGTGCACAGTACTGATGTGTTCTGTCACACAAAGCGCTGGGTTTTTAGCGATGAGCAGCAGGGGTCCTCGAGTCTCCTGCTCAGTGTGCTGAGATTGCGTGTCTGCGCTGCTTGGGCGAAGGTTATGTTGTTTGATCCTCTGCCACAGATCCAGCAGTGCCAGCGGAGCGTGCCGGACTGCAGGAGGGACAAGCTCGACCCCGCGGCTGAGAAGGGGCCCGCGGAGAGACCCAACGGACCCACGACCACGGCCTGCTCGGTAACACCCGATCAAAAGAAGGTTGAGCCGGCAAAGCCCGTCGCACAAGGTGAGAGAGCGCAGCCGCATGGCTTCCGTCCAGGGCCGCGTGGAGCAAGGTCCGGTCATAGAAAGATAGTGCGGAGGTTCCCCTGGGATTGTCCAAACGGAGCTGAGAGAGGGCGCCTTGACCTCTGAGTGCCCCATCAGTAGCGGGACAAGGCTGGAGACAGCGGAGATGCTGCCTGCCACAGGCCTGGCGGGGAGATTTTGTGTGCCAGCACTGGAGGGTGCAAGCCTGGCTTTCTTCCCTCAGCCGGTTGATTCAGATTGAGTCGCTGAACCCAGCTTTACGTCCCCAATTTCTGTGTCGTGATCCAACCGTTGGCACTGGGTGAGCTGATTTGAGATGCTTGAGCAAAGCAGATTTCAGCCTCTGATAAAGGCGAAGAGCTTTACAGTGTGAAAACTGGCCTTTCAGCCCAACTCATTGTTGAGCAGGTTGTCTACCTGTGCTAGTCCCATAACTTGCAACAATCAGCAAGGATGGGACAGCAGAAAATAGAGGTTTGAAGATTGGGCATAACATATAGTCAGAATTATACAGCATGGTACCAGGCCATCGGCCCATCTTAGTCATGCTGACCAAGTTGGCATCCTAGATTAGCACCGTTTGACTCGTATCCCAAACCTTTCACATAACATAGGACAGCACAAGACAGGAACATGCCCTTTGGCCTACATTGTCTGTGCCGAACAACCCTTTATCTTATCTCAGCTCCATAAAGAACTGCAATCCGGGTGAATGAATTCCTGGCCTCATCTTATCTTATTTTCCTATCCACATATCTGTACAAATGTGTCTCTATTGGTTCCGTCTCTATAGCTTCCTCTGGCAGCTCGTTCTAGGTACTGACTAGCCTCTGAGGAAGAAGTTGCCCCTGAGGTGCGTGTACTCGCTGAAGTTCAGAAGGTTGAGGTGGGGGGCCTCATTGCAACTTACAGAATAAGGAAAGACATAGATAGTGTGGATGTGGAAAGGATATTTCCATTGGTGGGAATCTAGTATCAGAGGTCATAGCCTCAGAATTAAAGGACACTCTTTTAGAAAGGAGGTGAGGAGGAACTTCTTTAGTCAAAGTGTAGTTAATCTGTGGAACTCATTGCCACAGAGAGCTGTGGAGGCCAAGTCGGTGGATATTTTTACGGCAGACATAGACAAGTTCTTGATTAGAACGGGTTTCAAGGGTTATAGGGAGAAGGCAGGAACATGGCTTCGACTTAATGGGCTGAATGGCCTAATTCTATCATAACTTGTGAACTCGAACTCTACAGGTTCCCTGCATCTGAGGGCCATACCTCGGGCATCTAGTTGAATTGTTTACAGAGATAACAGAAGCATATTGCTACATCTGCTGGATTCTGGGACAGGGTAGCAAATGGTACCTTGCTATTTTCTAGAAAAGGTATGGGAAGAGTTACCTGCCTTTGGTCATTGGGGAAGTTGTAGGTTTGTGGTAAAAGGAACACGATGAGGCAGAGTAGGTGTGGTTTTATGGAGTGGAATTTGCGTTTTACTAAATCCAAAAAAGTTTTGCTTTGGAGATTGTAACTCTCAGGGTAGATGAGGAAGAATGTATGGATGAGGTTACACAGGTGGGTGTACTGGAGAGTCCACATGGGAATGTTTCTGGGGATAGGGAGGTGGAGGAAGATAGAGGAGATAAGCGTAGGAGAAGGCAGCTCTTGGCATGCTTGCCTTTATTGGGAAGGGAGTGAGTACAAAGGCAGGCACATCACAATGTCATTGGTTAGACCGCACGGAGTACTGTGTACGGTTCTGGTAGCTCACCTATTGGAAGGATGCCATTAAGTTCAAAAGTCTGCAGAAGAGATTTGTCTGAATGTTACCCAGCTTGAGTAATAAGGGGAAGTTGGATAGGTGGGACATTTTGCTTTGGAAAGTAGGAGGCTGAAGGTTGACCATATTCGGTGCACAGATTGTGAGGGACATGGATAAAGTGAACGCTCACAATCTTTTTCCTCAGAGTAGAGGGAATGGACTTAAGGTAAGAGGGGAGAGATTTTAAAGGTACGGGACCTCAGGGGCAACTTTTCCACTCAGTGTTTTGTTTCCTGAGGTGCCCAGGGAAAGTAAAGCGGCTGTCGGGGATGGGTGATGGATTAGTTTGGAGATGTTGGTGATGGGTGATTCTGCTTCTGTTCACTGTGGTCCTCAGAAAGTTTGGCTTTGAGTCCCAGCGTTATTGACAGATGGAGGCCGGCAAATGAATGAGCAAACAGACAAGCAGTGTACCACAGTCGCAAGAAGATGGCCTCAACTGGATGCAGTTGGTTGGTCTGCCTTGTGCACATCATTTGGTCGCTAATTTATTGGACGTCAAGTGGCGCGAGATCACCTTTCTCGAGTTAATGTTCAGATACAGTGGAGAAAGCCTCCTCTCAGTATGGATGACATCACTGGAAAGTCGCAGAGAAGGTTGATTGTCCCTTTCACTGCGATGCTTTAGCACAATCCTCTCCGATTAACTCATGGCTCATTAATACATTTGTTTTTGTGTTTGAGGCCAATTAAAGCCGTTGCCCTTGGAGACTGCCGGGGATGATCCGAATATGGTCCAAACATCGCTGGCTGCCAGGGCAGGAGGGCGAGGCTGTGAACATGCAGTCACAGTCAGCGTCTGGGCTCTCTCACAGCTGAACTGCTGGGCTCAGGACAGACACCAGCATTCTGAACAACCCCCAATGTTTTTCCCTTGACTTGATTCCTGGGAAAGCATGGCTGGGATTTATCCAGCACCTTTCCCATCCCCAGGTCTTCCGAGGGTAACCGTCAGCTAACAAAGCTTTTCTCTGGTGTCGCAACGGCAGATGCCCATCCTGCATATCCCTCCTTTCTTACCCCTCCCCTCTCTCTCTCCCCCACCAGCCTTCCCTTCCTCCCATTTCTACCACCTGACCCTCCAGCTCCTCCCTTCTTCCCTCCACTCCTCCTCCACGCTCACCCGCTCCCCTCTCCTCCAATCTTCCACCCTTCCCTCTCCCTTTTTTTCACTCCACCCTTGCTTTCCTACTCCCTTCAAACGGTATCCAACCAGCAGTGTAGCATTGCTGTGTTCGGGCCAGTGGGCATGGGTCGGAGGTGGGAGTAACGCAGTTGCTTTCCTCCTCCTCGCAGGGAAGGGGCCGGAGGGTGTTAATGCCAAGACTGCCTCCCCCGCTCCCACCATGACGTCCGGAAATGGCAACACCACCTCGTCCGTGACTGCAAGCGTTCCGCAGAACACCGAGAACAAACCTCCACAGGCCATCGTCAAACCCCAGATCCTCACCCATGTCATTGAAGGCTTTGTTATCCAGGAAGGTGCTGAGCCATTCCCTGTGAGTATCTTCGGTCTTCACCTTTATTCTGGGTTTCAATGTAAATTCATTCATGTAGTCAGTGCCCTGGCATGACGTAGCTTGACAATGTGGACTTCTGCTCGCCCACTGCAGTGTGACAAATGGAGGACGGTTTAACTAACTAGCAGCATTCAGCGGGACCTGCCGTTTCATAGAACACTACAGCATAGGAACAGGCCCTTCAGTCCACAATGTCTGTGCTAAACATAATGCCAAGATAAATTAATCTCCTCTGCACGTGATCCATATCCCTCCATTCCTCTGCATATTCATGTGCTTATCTAAAAGCCCTAAATACCACTATCGTGTCTGCTGCCACCACCACCCCTGGCACCACCACTCCAGGCACCACCACCCCTGGCACCACCACCCCTGCCACCACCACTCCTGGCACCACCACTCCAGGCACCACCACCCCTGGCACCACCACTCCTGGCACCACCACTCCAGGCACCACCACCACCCCAGGCACCACCACCACCACTCCAGGCGCCACCACTCCAGGCACCACCACCACTCCAGGCACCACCACCACTCCAGGCACCACCACCCCAGGCACCGCCAGTCCAGGCACCACCACTCCAGGCACCACCACCCCTGGCACCACCACCCCAGGCACCGCCACTCCAGGCACCACCACTCCAGGCACCACCACTCCAGGCACCACCACCCCAGGCACCGCCAGTCCAGGCACCACCACTCCAGGCACCACCACCCCAGGCACCGCCAGTCCAGGCACCACCACTCCAGGCACCACCACCCCTGGCACCACCACTCCAGGCACCGCCACTCCAGGCACCACCACTCCAGGCACCACCACCCCTGGCACCGCCACTCCAGGCACCACCACTCCAGGCACCACCACTCCTGGCACCACCACCCCAGGCACCGCCAGTCCAGGCACCACCACTCCATGCACCACCACTCCACGCACCACCACCCCAGGCACCGCCACCCCAGGCACCGCCACTCCAGGCACCACCACTCCAGGCACCACCACTCCAGGTGCTCACCACCTTTGTAAAATAAAAACTTGCTCCACCTATATTCTTTAAACTTTGCTGTTCTCACCTTAAAGCTATGTCCTCTAGTCTTTGACATTTCCACCCTGGGAGAAAACGTTCTGACTCTATTATATCTACGCCACTCATAATTTTATATACTATCAGGTCTCCCCTCGAACTCTGGCGCTCCAGAGAAAACAATCCCAAGTTTGTCATATCTCTCCTTGTAGCTAATAGCCCCAAATCCATACTGGGAAACCTCTTCTGCACCCTCTCCAAAGCCTCCACATCCTTTGACAGCTGTCTTGTGGGTCATCTCATGCCACGTGCCTGCTCAGTGTGATAAAGCAACCTAGTAGATTAACAGTGTGGGACTGCGGGTGTAACTGTATAGGTTGCTGTCCATTCCCTCTGGTGAACCGAATGCTGCCCAGTTCATCGCAGCAGACAGGCGGTGAATGGGAAGCCAGGTCTGACTCACTTCGCCCACCGGCCAGGATCGGCTGGGATTGGAAGCTCAGAGCCGGCAGCTGCCACGTTTGTTGCCCAGGGGATTACCGGACTGTCACCAAAACCCACCTGTCCTTGAGGGGAGGAGATCAGCCATCCTTGCCCAGTTTGTTGTACAGGTGATTCCATTCCCACAGCAGTGTGTTATTCTCACTGCCCTGTGGATTGGCAGCAAACTACTTGTATCCTCACTCCTGCAGCTCAAAGCGGCTTCCCACCAACTTCTCAAAGGGAAGCTAGGGATTGGCACAGAATGCTGGCCTGTCCGGCAATGCATCCCCTTGAAGAAACAAATAATTAAACAATAGTGAATCAAGTTGGGTGTCCTGTAAATGAGCTGAGCTGGTGGGTTCACCATGGTGGGTTCAGCTGGTGGGGGGGACTGGGGACCGGGTCAATCTCGTCCTCATCGTCACAGGCGACAAAAGAGATTTGTGTATCGTGTAGTGTTGCGCGCGTCTCTCGGAGTGGCGGGGTGTGGGAGGGGGGGGGGATTCAGAACAAGTAAGAGTGTTTGGGAGATGTTGCACTAATTTACAATGACATGTTCATGTCTATACTTCTCTTCTCATCACGTTTGAACCACTTTTTGAATGATTTCCACAACCTTCTCTCTCGACGCTCTCTCCATGGGCAATTTTTGTGAGTGATTCACTTTTCTACTTTACAATACTGTGTCATGTTGCTGATTTTTTTTGAACAATGTACTGTGGCAGTGTCCTGTCCTTGGCTTTTCCGCTCTGCTGCTGCTACCCCCGCCTGTGTATGTCCCTGTGTAAGCTGCAGTAAGGTGAACTTGCATGTTTCGGCCGGTCTTGCTTGCAGAACTGCCTCAGAGTGAGCCATGAAAGTGCCTCGTGAATCGGTGTCGCTCAGAACCCGTGGGATCTAGTGTCAGAGCAGCGAGAGTTCATCACTCATCCCATCTTAGTGTGGGGAGGACATCCACTCGGTCCACATTGCCTGCACCCCTTAACAAAAATCTTCTCTTGCCACCACGTTGCCCCAACCATGTCATCTCCTCTGTTAGAGAGTCAGGAAAGAGGGGGACCATTGGGGGAAAGAAAGGAATGGGATAAAAAGTATGGAATGTGTGGAATGAGCTTCCAGTGGAAGTGGTGGAGGCAGGTTCGATTTTATCATTTAAAAATAAATTGGATAGGTATATGGACGGGAAAGGAATGGAGGGTTATGGTGCAGGTAGATGGGACTAGGTGAGAGTAAGTGTTCGGCACGGACTAGAAGGGCCGAGATGGCCTGTTTCCGTGCTATAATTGTTATATGGTTATATGCCTTTCCATTTTGCTTAATTTAAACGTTAAAATCGGAATAGGAAGGAACTTGAGGTTGTGTATGAAGATAGACACAAAAAGCTGGAGTAACTCAGCGGGACAGGCAGCACCTCTGGAGAGAAGAACGGGTGAAGTTTGGGGTCGAGACCCTTCTTCAGAGTTTTGTGTATATTGGGGTGGATCTTTGTTGCAAAGGTTATTAAGAATCATAGAATACTTGTTGAAATAGAGTTCATATTGTGAGAGTTCCTAAGAAAAGGTCCTTCGAGAGGAAATGTTTCCCCTCACCTCTCTTAGTTGGGTGACCCCTTACCCAGTGACCCTCCTTCTAGATTTTCCCACAAAGAGGAACCTTCAGAGTTTGATGTGTTACAATCTGCAGTCACAGACCAGTCTGATTGTACAGTCCAGGGGAAGATGTGTTAGCTCAGTCTGATCCTGCTGCAGAAAGATCAGTGATCCAAGTACATCATCCAACCACAGCCCGGGTTAAAGTGTCCCACTGGAGCATCATTGGAGCTCGGACTAAATTTGATGCAGAAGCTATGTGGACAGGTGATTGCAAGCTCATTGACAGAGTCTGAGAGTGCCTGCTTGGAGTGGAGAGAGCTTTAGAGAGAAAGATCTCGAAGGCTGGGCCCAGAGAGCTGAAAGTACTCAGATCTGGTTGTGCTTAAATTCTGTGAAGATGGAGAAACTGAAGGAACTAAAGGAGCCCTGAGATCTTGGAGTGTTGTTGAGTTGCTGAAGATCCCTCCGATAGGGAGCTGATGAAGCTAATTACAAGAGATGTTTGGTGCCTAGAAATGAGTGTCTCAGCAGATAGTTGTGCCCCTCAGTCACTGTGTGAGGGCGATTCACTTCTGGGGCTTTGCTCACACTTGCCAAGTGAGGATTAGCTTCAGGTGAGGTTGTTAGTTCTGTAGCACAGGATCGACACTTGGGATCTGCAACCCACCCCTCCCTACAAGACCCAAGGGGCCGAGATCCTCATCTTGGTCATATGTCCGCCAAGATGACTGGTGAGGGGGGCCTTATTTAATTATCCCTTGGTGTTGAGTGTGAGATGCCCTGGGCAAAGACTAGGAAGAGAACCCTGCGTGCTGTTTTTAAGACTGAGAATGCTGCTTGCCGTTGCCGAGGTTTTGCGGGCTAACTTGCAATAGACGGATGGAATTTGTCCTTCTCTCCCATGTCGTAGGTGGGCCGTTCCTCGCTACTTATCGACCACCTGGCCAAACAAAAGCAGCAGCAGCAGTCGGCAGCTGTACAGCCAGCCGAGAAACTGCCACAGCTGGATCAGCCCGACTCTGAGATGGACGATCTCAGTCAGCAAGGTGTGTGTCTGCATCCGCTAGTCCTGGGCCTGCACTGTAGATGGGGGTAGCTGAGCACTTCAACAGGGTCCCCCCCACCAAACCTCCTGTAGTTTAGTTAGAGATACACCGAGTCTGCGCCGACCAGTGATCCCCGCACACTAACACTATCCTACACAAGGGACAATTTACAATTATACCAAGCCAATTAACCTACAAACCTATACGCCTTTGGAGTGTGGGATGAAGCCGGGGATCCTGGAGAAAACCCATGCGGGTCACGGGGAGAACATACAAACTCCGTACAGACAGCAACTGTAGTCGGGATCGAACCCGGATATAGTCTAGATGAGTCACAGAGTTATACAGCATGGAAGCATGCCCTTCAGCCCAACCTGTCCATGTTGACCAAAATACCCCATCTACGCTCGCTCCATTTCCTGCATTTGACCCATGGATCACTGAATTCTCAATGGTTTGCCAAGTCCAGTAGTTGCGTATGAAACTTTTTATTCAGTCACATTGGTATACAGCATTGGAACAAAGCATTAAAATCAGTTGTGACCTTGAACTCACAAGCTGCTCTTTGTCACTGTCCGGCAGACCTGTTTTCAAGCAGTTAATGTTTTTTTTAATAAACGAGCCCCACCAATTCTAAATAGTCCCTACATCCCTCTAAACCTCTCCTATCAATGTCTCCATCCAAATGCCTGATAAATGTTCTTATTGTACCTGCCTCAACTACTTCCTCTGGCAGCTCGTTCCATATATCCATATGTTGAAAAAGTTGCTCATCGGGTTCCTATTAAATCTTTTCCTCTCCCCGTCAACTTATGCCCATTAGTTCTTGATTCACCTGCCTTGGAGGGGGGGGGGGAGGGGCGATTCTGTGCATTCATCCAATCTATGTCCCTTATGATTTTGCACACCTCTAAGATCTTCTCTTAGCCTCCTGTGCTCCAAGGAATAAAGTCTGCCCAATCGTAAATCTTCTCTCCACTCTTTTTAATTGAATGGCATCTTATATATATAGCAGGGTGTAAAATAATACCTCCACGTGTGGCCTCACCAATGTCTCGTACAACTGTAACCATAACGTCCCAATTTCTCTACAAAAGATTATTCCCTTTATCATGTATCTGTATAATGTGGACGGCTCGCTTGTAATCATGTATAGTTTTTCCACTGACTGGTTAGCACACAACAAAAAATTTATCACTGTACCTCGAAACACGTGGCAATAAACTAAACTGAACCAAACTACTGATTCCATGACTGACGAAGACCAACGTGCTAAAATCCATCTTGTCCACCCGCAAAGCATTTTTCTGACTCTCTCTCTAGCTTGTCCTTTCCTATGACTTCCAACAACATGGAATCCCTTCACCAGTCTCTTCCCATTAATCTTTGAATGCCCAATGATGAAGTATGTTTCCCTAATTGTAGCCATATCCCCTACTGGCCGACAGCTTGTTGCTGGGGTGTTTTAGCACTGACCAGGACTGGCCACTATTATTGGAAGCAGATTTATTTTGTAATTAGAAACATCACTGTAGTTGGATCCATCAAATGTTCATTTCGGCCACTTCATAAGCATAATTACTATTCTTTCAGTCCAGAGTTGTGCTTGCTGGAATTTTTCCATTTCTTTTAAGTAGTGAGGCCAAGCTTTATCCACAGTTCCGACACTGAAGCATTCAACTTTAAGAATGGCCAAGTAAGAATATTTAATTGCCTGGCTGAATGGAACACGTTTAACCATCAAGTCTTTGCCCCTTTTCTTTACCTCAGAGTCGAAGGAAAAAGAGGAGGATGCTCTGAAACTGAAGTGCGAGTTCTGCGGGAGGCTTGATTACGCTCACAAGTTCAAGGGCTCAAAGAGGTTTTGTTCAATGGCCTGCGCCAAGAGGTAAGATCTCAGCAAAGCACTTGCACTGCAGGAACTTCTGTGACAGATTATCGGGGAGCCAGCACAGTGGCTCAGCTGGTGGAGCTGCTGCCCCACAGCTCCAGCGATAAGGATTCAATCGTCTCCTCTAGTGTTGTTGTGTGGAGTTTGCACATTCTGCATGTGACCACATGAGTTTTGCCGGGATGTACCAGTTTCCACGCACATCCCAAAATCCAGTGGGTCAGTGAGTCAATTAGCTTGTCCCTTCAGTCTAGGTTAGCTCTCAGAGCCATCCTATCTCACCCATTCCCCTATTTCTTTCCATGTTACCTGTGTTCTGTCACATCTCCTTGACGTCTCTCTTCCACCATCCACCTACACACAAGGGTCAATGTACACTGACCAATTAATCCACAGACCAGCACATCTTCGGGATGTGAAAAGAGCCTGGGGGCACCCAGGGGGAAGCCCAAATGGCCCCAGAGAAAACATGCAAGCTCCACACAGACAGCATCAGAGGTTAAGATCGAACCTGGGTCAACGAGACTGTGTGACAGCAGCTCTACGAGCTGCACCACTGTGCCGACCTTCAAAGATTTTTATTATGTCCACTCTCTTGTAAGAACTGTGCAAAATTAGTAATGCAGCATTAAAACGGGCCCTTCTGCCCATCTTGTCCACGCCCACTGTATTGCCCCATCATCATTGCTGATCGGCATTGCCCATCCAAGCTAGTCTCAGTTGATTGAGCCTCGGTCAAACCCTGTAAACCTTTCTTACCCAAGTACCTGTCTAAATGTCGCTATTCTATGTGGCTCAATTACCTCCCCTGGCAGCTCGTTCCATATACCCACCACCCTCTGAGTGAAAACGTTGCCACTTGGGTTCCTATAAATCTTTCCCCTCTTACCGTACAAAGTCTTCTTTTAAGTTGCACATTGCAGAAAGATATTTACAGAGAACAAGGGTTGTGAGTTTCACTGCAGAGTTTATTTGGGTGTCGGGCAACTATCACCAACTAGAGTGCGGTTCTGACCTACCATCATTGGAGACTTTCGGGCTCTATTGAATCAGACTTTACTGGATTTTATCTTGCACGAAACATTATTGCCTTTACCCTATATCTGTACACTGGATAGCACTCAACAAGAAAGGCTTTTCACTGTACCTCTGTACACGTGACAATAAGAATAAACTGAACTAAACGTTCCTTGTGTATTCCCAGGTATAATGTTGGCTGCAGTAAGCGAGTGGGTTTGTTCAAACCCGACAAGAGCAAGTACCTGCAGAAGAAAGAAGGAGGCAAGTTGGGAAAGAGAGGCCCAAGGAAGAACAGCCTGCACAGCACCAACAGCGAGCAGCCCAAGAAACAGCTTAAGGTTAGGGGAACAGAGCCGTCCAACATCGGCTAACTCGTGCATGTGGTAGCAACAGCGGCCTCTGAACCAGCAGCAGGCCTGATGTGGATCTCATCACTGCAGCTGAGGAACTTGAAGGCACAGATAGGAAGTGGGGAGTGGGAATAGAGAGGGCCAGAGGAAGAGATGTGGGAAATGGGGGAAGGGTGTGGGGGAGGGGGAATAGGTAGATGTAGAGGACGGGATGTGAGAGAGGTGAGGTGGGGGAGGGGGGATGGAGAGATACATCCATGGAATAATTTAAATGCAAGGCTGGGAATGGTAAACTGGGTGCACTCCCTGATGTGGACGGGGTATGTAGGGTGCGAACCTGCAGGCTTCTGTGTGTGGTGACTCCAAACACGACGAGTCTTGTGATGTTCATCCACCATAAAACTTTGCATCAGAACTGCCCTTGTAAGTCTGCAGTGTAGCCATATATCGAGCGATTGCTTCTCTGGTTCAGTGCAATTAGTTTCCTTTTTGCACGACTCGGCGAGGGAGCTGAGCTGTGGCTTGAATAAAAGCCTGCTGTCTGCTGAAGTCAGAAGCGTTAACACTGAGACGTTGGGTCGGATCATGAACTCCGGTTTGGTTAGTGCAGTGTTAAAACTTGCAGTGAGTCTGCAGCGAGGCTGGGCCCCGGCAGATTTTAAATGAGGTCGGTGTTTGTCGGCCTGTCTCCGAGGTGGGCGATTGTGTTCAGACACCCAGATCTCCAGCTGGCCTCGCCTCTCTGAATAGAAGCACGGGTGAAGAAAGCCTTGGAGATACAATGCCCGCAGCTGGTGGACGTTTGCGGTCCGAGGTGAAAGGGAAGAATAGCTGCCTTTTAGATTAATAAAAGGGAACAAGTGGCGGATAATCAAAGATGCTCCAGGACGCAGCGAGGCACAAGTGTCCCCAACAAAGCAACCTGGCCCCGAGCCAGGGGGCTCACAGCATCATAGCCATGTGTGCGCGTGTGCTCCCTCTATCACCCCACCCCCACACAGCTGAGGGACACACCATGAGGCACACTGCCAGGCGTGATGATGGAGGCACACACGACACTGGTGTTTGAGGCTTTCAGCTAAGCACATAGATATGGATCAGGTGCAGGCACAGATTAGGTTAACTTGGCATCATGTTCAGCACCAACATTGTGGGACAAAAGACTTGTGCTGTGCTGTTCTATGTACCATGGCAACTGGCATTTATATAGTGCCTTTAGCACGTCGTAGAGAAGAGTACGTCTTTCCAGAAATTGGTCGGGCTTGTCACTGCTGTGTTGGAGACAGTGATGAGGTACTTGGAGAGGGTGGACCCTCCAATCCATGTCCAGGTACACTACATCCGCAGTTCTTTACTTTTACTTTAGATAGCAGAGTGGAAACAGACCCACCAAATTTGCACCGTACTCGAGCTCTATCCTACACGCTGGGTACAATTTACAGGAGCCAATTAACATACAAACCTGGACATCTTTGGAGTGTAGGGGGAAACCGGAGCATCCAGAGAACCACACGGTCACAGAGAGAACATACAAACTCCATACAGACGGCACCTGTAGTCAGGATTGAACCTGGGTCTTTGGCGCTGTAAGGCAGCAACTCTGCCGCTGCGCAACTGTGCCACCCAGCTCTGTTCCCTAGTGCTGTCCCCATGTGCTGGGCCATCGATGAATACTCCCCTTCTGATCGTTGGAACATTTAAAACACTTTACGTTTAACTTTATTATTGTCTTGTGTTCTGAGGTACAGTGAAAAGCTTTGTTTTTCTAATTAGATCAGTCAGACAATAGGTGCAGGAGTAGGCCATTCGGCCCTTAGAGCCAGCACCGCCATTCAATGTGATCATGGCTGATCATCCCCAATCCCCAAATTTGCTAATGCTACTTTGAATCCCTTCATCCAAATCATTGATGTATATAGTAAATAGCTGCGGTCCCAGCACTGAGCCTTGCGGTACCCCACTAGTCACTGCCTGCCATTCTGAATTTGTTAATCCCTACTCTTTGTTTCTTGTCTGCCAACCAATTTTCTATCCATGTCAGCACTTTACCCCCCAATACCATGTGCCCTAATTTTGCCCACTAATCTCCTATGTGGGACCTTATCAAAAGCTTTCTGAAAGTCCAGGTACACTACATCCACTGGCTCTCCCTTGTCCATTTTCCTAGTTACATCCTCAAAAAATTCCAGGAGATTAGTCCAGCATGATTTCTCCTTCGTAAATCCATGCTGACTTGGACCGATCCTGTTACTGCTATCCAAATGTGCAGCTATTTCATCTTTTTTAATTGACTCCAGCAACTTCCCCACCACCGATGTCAGGCTAACTGGTCTATAATTCCCTGTTTTCTCTCTCCTGCCTTTCTTAAAAGGTGGGATAACATTAGCTACCCTCCAATCCATAGTTAATGCTATACATAAGTACAATCAGTGTAATATGTAGAGCAAAGGGGAAAATGCAGAGTGCCAAATTTAGTTCACAGCACTGTGGTGCATCAGTTCCATAGACAAAGCCCAATGTGCGTCTCGGAGTTGAGGTGAGTTGGACATACCCAAAATTATAGAAGGACCGTACAGAAGCCTGATCACAGAGGGAAACAAGCTGTTCCTGGACTTGAGAATTTTCACCTTTGTGTTGAAAATCCTTCCTTTCAAATGCATCCGTGGTCCTTCAGACTTTAAGCCCTCCAGGAGTTCTGCATTCCTTGTCTTCACGTGCCTGCCATTCCCCGCCCGCCCCCTCCCCCACACCTCCTGCAATTTTAATCACACTCACAGTTCCTGAGCTGGGGTTCTGGCTGTGTGGAATTTGTATGTTCTCATTGGGACCTTGTGGGTTTCCTCCTTTAGCACGGGTTTCCTCCCACATCCCAACATATGGGTTTGTAGATTAATTGGCCTCTATAAATTGCTCCGCGTGTGTAGGGTGTGGATGCAAAAGTGAAATAACATCGAATATAATCGATGATTTGGCATGGATTTGGTGGGCCGAAGGGCCTGTTTCAATCCTGCATCTTTCAATCAATCAATTGACTTTTGGCACCTCCTCTAAGTTGCTGCTTAAAATCTGTCTTAGCCTTGATGAATAAACCACGTAACTGTGCAGCACTGCAGAAGATTTTTCTAAATTAGCACACAGAAGGAGTCGGTGGTTGGGGGTGGGGGCGTTAGTTGGGTATAGCGGGGCTTTGAAAATAGGGTCTACATCTGTGTTTAAGAAGGAACTGCAGATGCTGGAAAATCGAAGGTACACAAACATGCTGGAGAAACTCAGCGGGTGCAGCAGCTGTTGCACCAGCTGAGTTTCTCCAGAATTTTTGTGGGTCTACGTCTGTGATGTTCTGAGCTTTGGCCTCCAGTTCTGACATGTTGGCTTTGCTTCTCAGCAGTCCCCGGCGACCGTGGGCATGAGTCAGGAGGACTCCAGCAGAGGCTCGGACAACTCCAGCTACGAGGAGCCGCTATCGCCCATCTCGGCCAGCTCCTCCACGTCACGGAGGAGGCAGGGCGAGCGGGAGCTCGACATCCACGAGCTGCGGATGCGGGACCTGATGGGGATCGGCCACCACTTCCTGCCCAGCGACCCCACCAAGTGGAACGTGGAGGACGTGTGCGAATTTATTCGCTCGTTGCCAGGTAACGTTCTTGTGACAAGCAGGGTTGTGGGGTGGGTTGGGTGTGGGTTTTTTTTAAATTGGGGTTTCAGAGAGGGTGCTTCCTCTGGTGTTGAAGCCCCCCCCATTCTCGCCTACCCCAGAGTCAGGGGAAGGAGATGATGGGTTCCTTGTCTCAAGGGATGGTGCACTCGGGAACAATGAATAATCAGAGGTGCAGACGCTACATTGGGACTTTCACCGTGGATACCTAGGAAGAGGCCATTCAGCCCCTTGAACCTGCTGCGCCAACAAATGAGATCGTGGGTAATTAAACTACCAACCTGCACATCAAAGGGATGTGGGGGGAAACCCAAACACCCAGAGGCAACTCACACAGTCACAGGGAGGATGTACAAACTCCACAGACAGCACCTGAGGTCAGGATCTAAACCGGTTCTCTGGTGCTGTGGGACAGCAGCTCTACCAGCTGCAACTCTGTGAAGGCAGTGCTAGATGTGCAAGCACCCACTGGGATGTAACTTGGCACTGCACCTCGAGCCACTGTGGTTGTCAGGACTGTAAACTCCTTGCACTGTGTTCCTTTCAGGTTGCCAGGAGATCGCCGATGAGTTTCGGGCCCAGGAAATTGATGGGCAGGCCCTCCTGTTGCTTAAAGAAGACCACCTCATGAGTGCCATGAACATTAAATTAGGGCCAGCCCTGAAAATATATGCCAGGATCAGCATGCTGAAGGACTCTTAACCAGAACCCTTGGGACATTGGGGAACCTGGCTGGTTGAAGTGGCAGCTATACTGAAAGCCAAGGTTTCTGATCGCTGTGGACGTTTGGTCGCTCTTTGCAAAGAGAATTGAGGTGTAGCACTGCAGAGTACAGTGATCACACTATCAAACAACTATTGGCTTCGTGAGAAGCCTGCAATCTGGGTACAATGTTTCCCAAATGAGGAAAATACATGGTGCTATCCCAGTGGCAAAGATAGAGATGGGAACATTGGTGGAGAAGTCATCTCCACCAGATGAGCCAAATGCATTGAGTGTTTAGAGGATAATTCTTCACAGAACACAGTATATTTGCCAGTGGTTATGTAGCTGAAGAGAATTGCTTTTTTTGGATTTAGATCTGTCCTAAGGTTGGTTTCTGTTTGGATGCATGTTTAGAGGTTAGGCTTTCTTTAGATTGGTTTGATAATCAGATCTATTTTGTGATCTTATAATGTGCCTGAAATAACAAGATGTTGCTGTAAAACTCTTTGTGACTGTTTCATGCAGGGCGATGCAGTTTCTAGAATATTTAGATCATCCACACGGTGCAAGTGGTTGACCAGCATGTGTTCGTGCAGCAGAACACACAACCTGTGAACATTTTATGTCTTGCTGGAATTTACATTTGTTACGAGTTTAATAAGGGCTGCCTCCCAGACTTCTGTGGTGGGGAACATCCAGATGGCAGAATAGCTCAGACGTTTTTGATTTAAAAGTGGAGGGGGTGGTTCTTCCACATGTGCAGAATGAGTTGGGAAGGGAGCAAAGGACAGAATCATTGCCCTGTTCAATTTATAATCTGTCTGCTCACCCAAAGTTTGAGTGGAGGGCGGCAGATTATCTACATTTGGAGAGGCAGAAATCTATTCATCCCAACTGTTCACACGCAGGGACCCAGTGCAGCTCTGGATGCTGCATCAGGACCAAAATCCTCACTGACTAGTTTAGAAATACAGCACGGAAACAGGCCCTTTTGCCCACCAGGTCCGCGCCGACCAGCGATCCCCGCACACTATTACTATCCTATACACACACACACACACACACACACACTAGGGACAATTTACAATTAAACCAAGCCAATTAACCTACAAACCTGTCCGTCTTTGGAGTGTGTTTGGAAACCGGAGATCCCAGAGAAAACCCATGCGGTCACAGGGAGAACGTTGAAACTCTATACAGGCAAGCACCCGTAGTCAGGATCGAACCCGGGTCTCTGGCGCTGTAAAGCACCAACTCTACCACTGTGCCACGCTTTCTCCCCCAACTTTGTGACTTAGACCATCAAACCAATGTTGAGGGTGCAGCGCCACGCTTCTCCTGTGCTACTGCTCATCCACTGATCCTTTTACAGACCAGTCTTCCTGAAGCTCCCCTTCGACCCGTCCAGATACAACAGGTGTGGCGACCAAGTCAGTGCAGCCTTTACCGACTCGGTGACAAAACAATTTCTCAGCCACCGCATGATCCCCAGTCTGGGCTGACGGTGCCCTGTTTGTGCCTCAATCGTTCTTTCATTCATGCCATCATTGACCCATCACACAGGCCAAGTGCAATTAACCCGAAAACATGGATGACATTACAGTGCAAGTAATGGAAATACAATCTTAAATGTGTGTGTGCGTGCAAGCACTGAAATGTTGGATGTGCTGAACTTGTTTTGGCACACCTTAAGTTGGAGCATCACAATGTTTTAATATTTACAGAGGAGGGACCGTGGGCTGCAAACTGGTGTCTCTGCACGCTGCTTGCCTGATACTGGATTCACGACGGTCACTTCATTGCACCGGCTAATTCAATTATTGCCCGTGTCTCATGCCGTCCCCTGGAAGAATTTCCAATCCTCCATTATCCTGATCACTGCAGATGGCAATTTACAAACAGTCCCATATCATTCCAGCAAACCTTTTCCCACTTCCTATTTGTAACAATTTGTCTTTTGATACTTAACATAAAGCATTACCAAGTCGCCTTTAAATGGCAGAAGAAAATGAAGGTTAGTCTTCAACTTTCCAAATAACTTTGCTGTTGCTAAAATGTACTGTTACTGTCTTGAAGTAATTTCAATACAACCGAATTGTGGGAAACAATCAATGCCCTATTTTGAAAAGGTCTGGAAAGGCAGAGCCTTTAAGGGCTGGTACATGCTTCCAAAAATTTAAATTGTGTTGTATTTAGCAACTGATTGCTGGAGATTCATCCTGAGCTGCCCTGTGCAAGTAACACATTTGTAATCTGCATTCAAAATCTATTGAAGTCACTCCAGCTTAATTTTGCGAGCACACTGCACCACACAGCCACTCTCCTGTGTTTTAGCACAACCAACGCAACAATGAATTTCTGCCTTGAATAAGCCCATTGTCTGGTGACTCCCCCCCCGACCCTGTTCCATCTGTTCTTTGTAGCGATGCCGAATATTTTCAACACTGCAAAAGCAAAGGCTTTGGGATGACCAAAGACAATTGAATATTCACTTTTGTTCCTCAATCTTACTTGGTGCTGTCTCAGACTGTGTCTTCCTGGAGGAAGCCCTTCTGTGGCTACATTTCAGTTTGTACAAGACTTGAATTCTGTTGCTCCTGTGAAAGATTTTTACATTGTAAGTTGGTAGTTTTAAAAGCATAATTTAACTCTGAATTACTGTGTTTCACTTATGTATTTTTGTAAGACTAAGGGATTTTCTTTTCTTTGACAAATTGGGAGAGGCCTGAAGTAAATTCCAGCTGAGTCCAGGGTAACTGGACAGAATGACACCCTCTTTTTCCAGGGAAGAATCCTCACGGAGTGGGTGGACTCCTCCTGGAGTGGCTCAGCCTGCTTTAGTGCTGAGCTGTAGAGACGCTGGCAAGATCTGGCGGCCCATTGTGGGAGGTCAGACGAGACTCCGCTTGTGATGTCTTCCTAGGTTGAGTTGCAAGAGCAGCATGAGGCACCGCATGTTAAAGATGGCCACTTGTAAGCAGAGCCCTGGTGTTGGTGAAACCAAACCCATACAGCACTCTGTCTTAAGGAAATGGTGACATTTGGTTCGGGGGGGGGGGGGGGGGGGGGAGGGGGAGAAGAGAAAGGAAAAGACCCCTTCTTCAGAACAGTAGTAGTCTGAGAGTGATATGTTGTCCTGGCCAATTGAGCATTCCAGCTTTTGCAATCTTCCCAAGAAATCCGGTCACCAAATGATTATGTCAAAGAGAGTCATAAGTGCTGATAGATGACCGAAGCCTCCTCATGGCGATCCCTGGAAGCGAGGACGTGATGCACTCCGTGACGCGTCGGGCGACAATTCTGTCAACATGTTGGACAACGACAGAAGCCAACAGCGAGCTACATGGTCTGACACACAAGCGAACGATAGAACGGTGATTAGAAGTGTTTGCTTTGGTGCATCTTGCCCAACATCCAGATGTAGTGATCCTGTTACAGATGTATCGCTTGTCCACTGTGAACAGCCTTCTGGTTGTGTTTGTCATGGCCTTCTGATGCTTGTTACAAAATATTTTCACCCCACGTAAGGGCCATCTTTGACTTTTGACATATGTTTCCATTCATGGTGTACCCAGATGAAACCCAGCATTTCAGTATTGGTGAAAGAAAATCAAAATACCAAGGATGCTCAAAATGATAAAAAGGGAAAACATTGGAAACGCTCAACAGGCTGAGCAACAAAAAGAAAGAGTCAATGTTTCAAGTCAAAGACTCTTCATCAGAACCTGAAATAGTCAGTCTGAAGAAGGGTCCCAATTCAAAATGTCACCTATCCAGGTCCTCCACAGATGCTGACTGACCCACCAAGTTACTCCAGTATTTTGTGATTAACTCTGTTCCTCGTTCCATCGTTGTTGCCTGACCTGCTGAGTGTTTCCAGCATTTTCTGTTTTTACTTTTCAATGTTAGTAATTGGCTAGTTCAAAATAAAATTGAAATATGGAGGTTTTGATGATTAATAACATGAATAAATTAAACTGGATTTAAAATGTTTTTCAATTTCTGGTGATTTTTTTAAATGCCATGTTGATTGATTTTAAATGATATTCTCTTTGTAATGAAACATGATTTGACTTTTTTTACTTCTAAGCTTTTTTTTGTGACATGGGGTATTGGTCAATTCTGCCTCAGTATTTGAATTATACATCAAGATTGGTGCCCAATTTCCACTCTTCATTTCAGGGGTTGGCTCAATTGCTTACATGTACTTATTTCTCTCAACCTTTCTGACTTTGCACAGTTGAGAATTCAATGACAGCTAGAACTGTGGACACAAGGAACTGCATCGTTAGCTTACACAAAACAGGAGCAACGTGCTGGCGGTGTAAACATTGAATTCTCCAATTTTAGGTGACTCCAAACACGGTCTCCACCCACCTCTCTCTTCCCTGTTTCCCACCAGGCTGCACAGCCATTTCTCACTTTCCCCAACCCCATCCCATTCCATCTATATTCCTTTCTATGGCTTCACATTCCAATACCCTTATCTCACCACCTTTAGACTTGTCAACTCTGGCCTTTGTCTAACCATCTTCCAATCAAAACCCCTCACTTGTATCCACCGTCACTTGCCAAACTTTGTCTTGCCTCTTCCAGCACCACACACACACGCTCTCTTTTTCTCTCTCCTCTCTTTTCCTCTCTCTCTCGCTCGCTCTCGTTCTCTCTCTCTCTCTCTCTCGTTCTCTCTCGTTCTCTCTCTCTCTCTCTCTCTCTCTCTCCCTCTCTCGTCCCGACCCAAAACATTGCTTTTCATGTTCTCCAGAGATCCTCCCAGACCCACTGAGTTACTCTAGCACTCGTACGTTGAAATATCAGTGTTCACAATCCTTCTGCCCTGAATGTTGCAGGTTTACACTGACAACGTCGACATCATTTTAGTAATTAGTGCTATTTCAACTTGCAACATCAACATATGAAGTAAATGTTACATTGAAATTGTTAATATCTGGACTCCCATAATAACCTGCTGAAAGAATTTGCAATAACTTATAACTTGTCAATTCCATTTGTATAGAAGTGAAATAAGACTCCTTTGATAGGACACTGATGTCTGACAGCAGGCAATTTTTTTTCTGTTTGTTGTATTGATAATAAATTGATTTTAAAAAATAATTAGTGCACACTTGAGTTTTTACAGTGTTTTTGTATTCAGCTTTCCCTTTCTTATCCATGTACCTATCCAAGTGTCTTTTCATAAGTTCATGAGTTGTAGGAGCAGAATTAGGCCATTTGGCCCATCATGTCTACTCCGCTATTCAATCATGGCTTAAAATCCATCCTCCTGTCATCTCCATATAATCCTTGATACCCTTACTAATCAAGAACCTATCAATGTCCGCCTAAAAAATATCCATTGACGTGGCCTCCATAGCCTTCTGTGAATGAATTCCACAGATTCACTACCTCTGACTAAAGAAATTCCTCCTCATCTCCTTTCTAACGGTATGTCCTATTATTCTGAGGCTATGGCCTCTGGTCCTAGACTCTTAAAATGTTATTGTACCCGCCTCAACTACTTCCTCTGGCAGCTCGTTCCATACATCCACCAAGTTGTGCCTCAGGTCCCCTTTCAATCTTTCTCCTCTCACCTTAAACCTGTGCCCTCTGGTTTTAGATTCTCCTATATTGGGGGGAAAGACTCGGGCTATTCACCTGGTCTATGCCCTGCAAAAGAGCTCTGTGAAGTCAGCCATATTGTGAACACTGAGCGCAGAACACGAAGGTGGCAGCTTCCTGGAAAGACTGTTTGGGCCTCTCGACAGTGGGAAGGGAAGAGAGGGTGGGGCAGGTTTGCATCACTTACGGTTGAAACCAAAGTGCTGTAAAAAGTGGAATGGTTCGGAGGGACGTTAAAGCAGATGAGGAACCCATGGGGAGAATGGTACCTTTGAAACTGGGAGGGGTGTGCCTGGCAGTGGAATCCCATTGAAGAGGGCCGAAATTCTCATTGAAGACCTGATGATGTACTCTTGAAGTCTGATTACTGTTGCAGAGTAGGAAATGCAATAGTCAATTTGCACTCAGCAAGTTTCCACAGTAGCAATGCGATAAACACCAGATAATGTTTCAGTGATACAAAAACAGAACGTGCTGGAAACACAGTGGGTCAGGCAAATACTGTGGAAAGAAAAATACAGAATTAACATTTCAGGTGAGAGAATGACTAAACTTCATGCGATGTTTTAGTGATGTTGAACGAAGGCCAGATTTCGGCCACGGGTTGCCAGGGGGAATTCCATTGCTCTTCTATAAAAGAGAGCCTGTAACATCCCCTTGAGAGAGGAAATAGGGTTTGGGTTTAATGTCTTGTTCCGAGCACTGCACTGGAATGCCGGCTGAGACTGTCAAACGCCTGCCACTGGAGCGGGGCTGGAACACCCAGATACAGAGAAAGAAACCTCTCCATCAATCAGCTATCTTGTGAAGTTCAAATCGACACCAGTCAATTCTCACATTGAACAATTTCCCCATCAACTCCACTCAATTTCCCCAGATCAAAGGTGTCGCCATTCCTATTTTTTTGTGGGATGGGTGGAACATTGTCTAATCAAATGCAACTTGGGTCCCCTCTTTCAACTCCTTTTTTTTCTGGGACATCAGTGCTGCATCCTGCACCATAGAGGGCTCCAAAATGTCATCATAGTTGCTAACAATTTCCACTCTGCCCTCCCCTTCTCATGGTCATAATCAGACCATTCCCTTCCCTCTCTGGCTCTCTGTCTCCATCTTAGTAAATGGGCTTGGAATAAGCAGACTCCTATGGTCATCCTCCCATTCTACCCATGGTCATCCTCCCTGTGCAGACTCCATTACATTCTCCCCGCTCCTCCGTCACATTTGCTCCAATTACGAGAATTACAGCCCGAGCCTCTGAGCAGTCTCCCTTGTCCCTGAACCGTGGCTCTCTTCTTTACCTTAGTTGACTGCATCTTATCCGTTCCCTGCAACATTGCCCTCTCCTCCTGGACAGATCAGGAGTAGGGTCCTTGTTCTTCACCATCCACCTCACTAACATACGAGTTCAATGGATCATCCTTTGCAATTTAGGCTTTAGAGATAAGAGTGCAGAAACAGGCCCTTTGACCCACCGAGTCCATGCCAACTAGCGATCACCCCGTACACTAACCAACACAAAAGGGACAATTCTTTTTAAACAACAACTTACTGGTCAATTAACCTACAAACCGGTACATCTTTGGAGTGTCTGAGGAAACCGGAGCACCCAGAGAAAACCCACACGGTCACAGGGAGAGCATACGAACTCTGTACAGGCAGCACCCATAGTCAGGATCGAATCCGGGTTTCTGTTGCTGTGAGGCAACAACTCAACCATTGCACCTCTGTGCCACCCTGTCGATGTGGAGAAAAAAAACGGGACACCCAGAGGAAACCCACGTGCAAACCCCACACAGACAGCACCCGAGGTCACGATCTGGCGTGCGAGATGAAGGGAATGGGCATTGTCTCTTTGTTCTGCACTGCACTAACTTCACTGATACCCAAGATCAGGTGGCATCAGGTCCTCTCTTCTGATGCTCCATTCCAGTCATTGACAGCTTGCTCTTTTAGTCCGAGACATGATTTTTATAGAAAAAGGAAAAGGCTATTAATCCCACATAAATACTTTCAAGACAGCCACCTGCCTTCGCAATGTGCCTCTTCACATTCTCGAGAGAAATGAAACTCTCCATCTAGCAAGATGACCAGAACTGTGCACAATAGTCCAAAGGGGCACTGACTGACACCCTGAAAAACTGCAATAAATCTCTTTAAATGTGTCCTCCATCCTTTTTGCTGCTTTAGATTTATTGTCATTAGTACCACTCCATCACTTGGAACTTTACCTCGAGACTGATCACTAGGATTAATTTAAAAACATATTATCTGATGTGGTCCCACATTCCCATGAGGAACACTGTGACTTGAGTGGAGTTTGTACGTTCTCCCTGTGACCGCGTGTGTTTTCTCCAGGTACTCTGGTTTCCTCCCATACTCCAAAGAAGTATAGGTTTGTAGATTAATTGGCTTTGATCAAATTGTCAAATTGTCCCTTGTGCGTAGAAATGGTGTTAGCGTAAGGGGTGATCGCTGGTCGGGGAGGGCTTCGAAGGCCGAAGGGCCTGTTTCCTCTCTGTATCTCTATTGTCTAAAATGTTTTACACAATAATTAGGGGCTTGGCATTGCGAGGGGCAGCTGCCAATATCTCTTAAATGCCACTATTGTAACTACCTCCACCACCACCCCTGGTGATGCACTCCAGCAACCCACCACCCCTTGTGTAAAAAACCTGCCACACACATCTTCTTTAAACTTTGACCCACTCACCTTAATGCTATGCCCTAGTCTTTGACATTTCCACCCTGGACAAAGGTTCTGTCTAAATTTTCTATGCTTCTATCAGGTCTCCTCTCCCCTCAAGTGTTCAAGAGAAAACAACCAGAGTATCACCTCAATGGATAATGAGCAAGGGTAAGATACTCTGCAGGTAGCACCATCACAAGTGGTAGCCAAACATAGTAACAGCAGATAGACACAAAATGCTGGAGTAACTCAGCGGGACAGGCAGCAACTGAAATCTGAAGAAGGGTCTCGACCCGAAACGTCACCCCTTCCTTCTCTCCCGAGATGCTGCCTGTCCCGCTGAGTTACTCCAGCATTTTGTGTCTATCTTTGATTTAAACCAGCATCTGCAGTTCCTTCCTACACATAGTATGCAGCAGATTGCCCAGAGCAATCCAAGTGCATCTTCTCTAGCTTCACACTTCACAACTCTTCAATCCTTTTGTCTCACACTTTCTGTCTTTTCACCTCTGGCTTTGGTCCACCATCTGCCTATCACTCCCCCCCTTTCACATGTTTCAGCTTATAAATAAGGGCCTTGGCCCGGAACATCACCCATCCTTTTTCTCCAGAGATGCTGTCTGACCCGTTGAGTTACTCCAGCACTTAGTGTCTATCTTTGGTATAAACCAGCTTCTGCAGTTCTTTGTTTCTTCAACTTATTACCTGCTAGGCTTCCAAACACAAGGCGTAGCTATGGGCACACGCATGGGTCCCAGCTACGCCTGCCTCTTTGTCGGGTACGTTGAACAATCCTTGTTCAATACGTACCAGGGCCTCATCCCCGACCTCTACCTCCGTTACATTGACGACTGCTTTGGGGCCACCTCCTGCACCCACACACAACTGACTGACTTCATCCACTTCACCACCAACTTCCATCCGGCACTCCAATACACCTGGACCATTTCCGACACTTCCCTACCATTCCTTGACCTCACCATCTCCATCGCAGGGGACAGACTTCTGACCGACATACACTACAAACCAACTGACTCACATGGCTATCTCGACTACACGTCTTCCCACCCTGCCCCCTGTAAAGACTCCATCCCCTACTCCCAATTCCTCCGCCTACGCTGCATCTGTTCCCAGGATGAGACGTTCCACACCAGGGCATCGGAAATGTCCTCGTTCTTCAGGGAACGGGGATTCCCCTCCGCCACCATAGATGAGGCTCGCACGAGGGTCTCATCCATACCCCGCAACACTGCTCTCTCTCCCCATCCCCGCAACAAGGGCAGAGTCCCCCTAGTCCTCACCTTTCACCCCACCAGCCGGCAAATACAACACATAATCCTCCGCCATTTCCGCCACCTCCAACGTGACCCCACCACTCGCCACATCTTCCCATGTCTGCCTTCCGCAAAGACCGCTCCCTCCGCAACTCCCTTGTCAATTCTTCCCTTCCCTCCCGTACCACCCCCTCACCAGGCACTTTCCGTTGCAACCGCAAGAAATGCAACACCTGTCCCTTCACCTCCCCCCTCGACTCCATTCAAGGACCCAAGCAGTCGTTCCAGGTGCGACAAAGGTTCACCTGTATCTCCTCCAACCTCATCTACTGCATCCGCTGCTCTAGATGTCAGCTGATTTACATCGGGGAGACTAAGCGGAGGTTGGGCGATCGTTTCGCCGAACACCTCCGCTCAGTCCGCAATAACCTACCTGAACTCCCGGTGGCTCAGCACTTCAACTCCCCCTCCCATTCCCAATCCGACCTCTCTGTCCTGGGTCTCCTCCATTGCCAGAGTGAGCAACACCGGAAATTGGAGGAACAGCACCTCATATTCCGCCTGGGTTGCTTGCGTCCGGATGGCATGAACGTTGAATTCTCCCAGTTTTGCTAGCCCTTGCTGTCTCCTCCCCTTCCTTAACCCTCGAGCTGTCTCCTCCCATCCCCCTGCCCTCGGGCTCCTCCTCCTCCCTTTTTCCTTCCTTCTCCCCCCCACCCCGCATCAGTCTGAAGAAGGATTTCGGCCCGAAACGTCGCCTATTTCCTTCGCTCCATAGATGCTGCTGCACCCGCTGAGTTTCTCCAGCATTTGTGTGCATTAGTAATAATCTTTCAAAACTCTTTAGATTCTGGAGTAGTTCCTGAGGATTGGCGGGTAGCAAACGTAACCCCACTTTTTAAGAAGGGAGGGAGAGAGAAAACGGGGAATTACAGACCAGTTAGTCTAACATCGGTAGTGGGGAAACTGCTAGAGTCAGTTATTAAAGATGGGATAGCAGCACATTTGGAAAGTGGTGAAATCATTGGACAAAGTCAGCATGGATTTACAAAAGGTAAATCATGTCTGACGAATCTTATAGAATTTTTCGAGGATGTAACTAGTAGCGTGGATAGGGGAGAACCAGTGGATGTGGTGTATCTGGACTTCCAGAAGGCTTTCGACAAGGTCCCACATAAGAGATTAGTTTACAAACTTAAAGCACATGGCATTGGGGGTTCAGTATTGATGTGGATAGAGAACTGGCTGGCAAACAGGAAGCAAAGAGTAGGAGTAAACGGGTCCTTTTCACAATGGCAGGCAGTGACTAGTGGGGTACCGCAAGGCTCAGTGCTGGGACCCCAGCTATTTACAATATATATTAATGATCTGGATGAGGGAATTGAAGGCAATATCTCCAAGTTTGCGGATGACACTAAGCTGGGGGGCAGTGTTAGCTGTGAGGAGGATGCTAGGAGACTGCAAGGTGACTTGGATAGGCTGGGTGAGTGGGCAAATGTTTGGCAGATGCAGTATAATGTGGATAAATGTGAGGTTATCCATTTTGGTGGCAAAAACATGAAAGCAGACTATTATCTAAATGGTGGCCGACTAGGAAAAGGGGAGATGCAGCGAGACCTGGGTGTCATGGTACACCAGTCATTGAAAGTGGGCATGCAGGTGCAGCAGGCAGTGAAGAAAGCGAATGGTATGTTAGCTTTCATAGCAAAAGGATTTGAGTATAGGAGCAGGGAGGTTCTACTGCAGTTGTACAGGGTCTTGGTGAGACCACACCTGGAGTATTGCGTACAGTTTTGGTCTCCAAATCTGAGGAAGGACATTATTGCCATAGAGGGAGTGCAGAGAAGGTTCACCAGACTGATTCCTGGGATGTCAGGACTGTCTTATGAAGAAAGACTGGATAGACTTGGTTTATACTCTCTAGAATTTAGGAGATTGAGAGGGGATCTTATAGAAACTTACAAAATTCTTAAGGGGTTGGACAGGCTAGATGCAGGAAGATTGCTCCCGATGTTGGGGAAGTCCAGGACCAGGGGTCACAGCTTAAGGATAAGGGGGAAATCCTTTAAAACCGAGATGAGAAGAACTTTTTTCACACAGAGAGTGGTGAATCTCTGGAACTCCCTGCCACAGAGGGTAGTCGAGGCCAGTTCATTGGCTATATTTAAGAGGGAGTTAGATGTGGCCCTTGTGGCTAAGGGGATCAGAGGGTATGGAGAGAAGGCAGGTACGGGATACTGAGTTGGATGATCAGCCATGATCATATTGAATGGCGGTGCAGGCTCGAAGGGCCGAATGGCCTACTCCTGCACCTAATTTCTATGTTTCTATGTTTCGATCTTCCAGCATCTGCAGTTCCTTCTTGAAGGCTTTGTCCTGCCCCTATTTTCTTCCAGCTCCCTTATCCCCCCACAATCAGTCCGAAGTAGGGCTCTGACCCAAAACATCACGTCATCTATCCATATTCTCCAGAGATGCCACCTGGCCTGCTGAGCTACTCCAGCGGTGTCTTTTTTTTAAATAAACCAGCAACTGCAGTCGCTTGCTTCTGCATCTTATTTAATGATCATTGACAACAAACTGTGACTTCCTTTCCTCTGCTGACATCTAGTGAGAAGAGTAAATTCTGCATTCACCAGCGTCTGTTTCATGGGAGAGGGGGAGAACTATTTACAGTCTACACACATTATTCTGGACCTCTTTATAATAGATCTCGGTTAATGCGGATGGAGTGTCCCCACTGTAATCAGAACCCACGGTCTCTTTAAGAACACAAGCTACTAGTTACACTGTGGGGGGCCAACTAAAATTGACAAGCAATTGCTTCCATTGACATGTGCAATGATACTTTATTAACCAATGTAATAAACAGCCTTTAGTATTTTTAGCTTGAAGTAACAAAAATGCATTTTAGCTGTTAAAAATAACTTTGTGCAGTAATTGAAAACAACTCGTTATTTCACGGAATGGCCGCTAGGTGTTTGGTGCAAATCCCTGACTCGGTTACACCGGACATTCGCCAACAGCGGACACCATTCCTCCCCCATGGTCTGTAATAACGAGGGTTATCTGTACAATGGGAGGGGGAGAACTATTTTACAGGGAGGGGGGGAGAACCCATAACTGGGGCAAGATCTACTCAAAGTCTTCCTTGTCACCTTTCCTCCCAACCAAGCCATGAGGTCAGCTATGAAACGGCTAACCTAACATGTCAATGAATAAATATTGCAAAACCTATCCCTGCAATGGAACACTACGGACCTTATACACTACTGTGGACTTGTGTTTTCTAAATATGTATTCTTGCACAATTTTGTTTACACTGTCTTTTTCTTGTTACTGTCCTGTGTTGTTTACGTATAGCTTAAGTGTTATAGTTTAGTTTATTATCATGTGTGCCGAGGTACAGTGAAAAGCTTTTGTTGCGTGCTAACCAGGCAGCGGAAAGACAATACATGATTACCATCGAGCCATCCACAGTATATAGATACATGATAAATAGAATAACATTGACAAGCAATTGTTACCTGCTAGGCTTTGTCCTGCCCCTATTTTCTTCCAGCTCCCTTATCCCCCCACAATCAGTCCGATGTAGGGCTCTGACCCAAAAGTCTGAAGAAGGGTTTCAACCCGAAACATTGCCTATTTCCCTCGCTCCATAGATGCTGCTGCACCCGCTGAGTTTCTCCAGCACTTTTGTCTACCCATAACATGAAGAAGGTTTGGTGCAAGATAAAGTCCAGTAAAGTCCAATCAAAAATAGTCTGAGGGTCCCCATCAGTAGGTTAGGACTGCTCTCTAGTTGTGGGTGGGATGGTTCAGTTGCCTGAGAACAGTTGGGAAGAAGCTGTCCCTGAATCTGGAAGTGTAGGTATTCACACTTCTGTACCACACTTCTTTTGTGTCGATGTGCCTGCAAATCAGACTTTCATTGTAGCTGTATCTATCCATACTTGAGCACATGATAATAACTAACTGGACTCAATTAGAACATAGATCACAGAACAGTACAACACAGGAATAGGCCCTTCAGCAGACTAGGCTTTGTGGCCAAGTTAGAAGATTATACAAAAATAGGTGGAGGGGCAGGTAATGTAAAGAAAGCAGGGACTGCAGAAGGACTTGGACAGGTTGGGAGAGTGAGCAGAGAAGTGGCAGATGGAATATAGTGTAGTAAAGTGTGGAGGCATGCATTTTGGTTGTAGGAATAAAGGCGTAGACTATTTTCTAACTGGGGAGAGAATCCAAAAATCGGAGGTGAAAAGGGACTTGATAGTGCCTGTGCAGGATTCCCAAAAAAGTAATCTGCAAGTCGAATCAGTAGTAAGGAAAGCAAACTCAATGCTCGCATTATATTTCAAAAAGGCTTGTATACACAAACAGGGATGTAATGTTGAGGCTCTATAAGGCGCTGGTAAAGCCGCATTTGGAGTTTTGTGAGCAATTTTGAGCACCATATCTGAGGAAGGATGTGCTGGCCCTGGAGAGAGTCCAGAGGAGATTAACACGAATGATCCCAGGAATTAGTAGGTTAACCTATGTTGAGCGTTTGTCAGCACTGGGCCTGTACTCGCTGGAGTTTAGAAGAATGTGGGGGGACCTCATTGAAACATTCAGAATAGTGAAAGGCTTGGATAGAGTGGACGTGAGAGGATGTTTCCACAAGTGAGTCTAGGACTAGAGGCCATAGCATCAGAATTAAAGAACGTTCTTTTAGAAAGGAGATGAGGATAAATTTATTTAGTCAGAGGGTGGTGAATCTGAGGAATTCTTTGCCACAGGTGGCTGTGGAGGCCAAATCAGTGGATATTGTTAAGGCAGAGCTAGATAGATTCTTAGGTAGACATAAATGCTGGAGAAACTCAGCGGGTGAGGCGGCATCTATGGAACGAAGGAATAGGTGACGTTTCAGGTCATGACCCTTCTTCAGATAGATTCTTGATTAGTACGGGTGTCAGAGGTTATGGGGAGAAGGCAGGAGAATGGGGTTAAGAAGGAACTGCAGATGCTGGAAAATCGAAGGTAGACAAAAGTACTGGAGAAACTCAGCGGGTGCAGCAGTATCTATGGAGCGAAGGAAATAGGCAACGTTTTGGGCAGAATCCCTCGTTCTTCAGTCTGAAGAAGGGTTCAAGTTCAAGTGAGTTTATTGTCATGTGTCCCTGTATAGGACAATGAAATTCTTGCTTTGCTTAAGCACACAGAAAAATAGTAGGCATTTACTACAAAACAGATGAATGTGTCCATATACCATGATATAAATATATACACACATGAATAAATAAACTGGTAAAGTGCAAATAACAGAAAGTGGTTATTAATAATCAGAGTTTTGTCCGAGCCAGGTTTAATAGCCTGATGGCTATGGGGAAGTAGCTATTCCTGAACCTGGTTGTTGCAGTCTTCAGGCTCCTGTACCTTTTACCTGAAGGTAGCAGGGAGCTGAGTGTGTGGCCAGGATGGTGTGGGTCTTTGATGATACTGCCAGCCTTTTTGAGGCAGCGACTGCGATAAATCCCCTCGATGGAAGGAAGGTCAGAGCCGATGATGGACTGGGCAGTGTTTACTGCTTTTTGTAGTCTTTTCCTCTCCAGGGCGCTCAAATTGCCTAACCAAGCCACGATGCAACCAGTCAGTATGCTCTCGACTGTGCACCTGTAGAAGTTAGAGAGAGTCTTCCTTGGCAATCCGACTCTCCGTAATCTTCTCAGGAAGTAGAGGCGCTGATGAGCTTTTTTGATAATTGCGTTAGTGTTCTCGGACCAGGAAAGATCTTCAGAGATGTGCACGCCCAGGAATTTGAAGTTCTTGACCCTTTCAACCATCAATCAATCAGATATAAATCAAACCGAAACGTTGCCTATTTCCTTCGCTCCATAGATGCTGCCGCACCCGCTGAGTTTCTCCAGCACTTTTGTCTACCTAGGAGAATGGGGTTAGGCGGGAGAGATAGATCAGCCATGATTTGGGAATTTGTCCCTTATCTTGAGCTTTCGTCCCTTAGTTGGGAGTGAGACAGTTGGCAACCCTAGCCATGATTGAATGGCGGTTTCAGCCCGAAACGTTGCCTATTTCCTTCACTCCATAGATACTGCCGCACCCGCTGAGTTTCTCCAGCTTTTTCTTTGTGTACCGACGGAATAGACTAGATGGGCCTAATGGCCTAATTCTGCTCTGACCACATGACCAAACATGGCCTTATGCCCCCCCCCCCCCAACGCTGATTGTGATTGACGCAGTGCACCGGCGACCACGTGACACCAGGCCGCTTGCCGGTGCCGCGCCTGCGCAGTGTGGTGTGGGTGCGTGATGGCGGCGCCCGAGTGGCCGGAGGTCGAGCTGGCGCTGGCGGAGGGGAGGCGGGAGCTGGTGGTGCGGGGCCCGCGGCCCGAGGGTGACGAGCTCGACCCGCGGCTGTACGAGCTGGCGCCGCTGCTGCAGCACCTGGAGCTGAGCGGCGTGGCTGGGCTGCGGGGGCTGGAGGGCAGCGGCGGGCTGGGCCGCATGCGGGCGTTGCGGAGCCTGGTACTGAGCGGCGACGGCCTGCGGACTCTGCCGCCGGAGCTGGGGCAGCTCAGCGAGCTGCGGCTGCTCGACGTGTCGGACAACCGCCTGTCCGCCCTGCCCGCCTCCCTCGGCAGCCTGACGCAGCTCAGCAGCCTGAAGGCGAGCGGCAACCAGCTGGAGGCCCTGCCGGCCGAGCTGGCCAACTGCTCCCGCCTCGCCCTCCTCCACCTCTCCGACAACCTGCTGCCGGAGCTCCCTGCCGCCCTGCTCGCCTCCGGACTCATGCTCCTCAGCACCCTCAGCGCCGCCCGCAACCGCATCGAGCGCCTCGGCGACGGCATCTCCGAGCTGCGGGGCCTACGGGTGAGGAGGGGCGGGGAGGGGTAGTGGGCCGGCCGGCCATCGATCATCACCCCTTCAAACTAGTTCTCTGTATAGGAAGGAACTGCAGATGCCGGCTTACACCGAAGATAGACACATAAAAGCTGTAGTAACGCACCTTTCTACAGAGATACTGCCTGACCCGCTCAGTTATTCCAACATTTTGTGTCTGTATCACACTATTTAAATGTCATCCCACTTTCTCACCCACTCCCCGCACATTCTATGCCATTTTCTATGGTCGTTGACAGAATAGTTCCTGTGGTGGATCTACAGAAATTGATAAGGGCCACTGGAGATGTTTAAGAAGGAACTGCAGATGCTGGAAAATCGAAGGTAGACAAAAGTGCTGGAGAAACTCAGCGGGTGCAGCAGCATCTATGGAGCGAAGGAAATAGGCAACGTTTCGGGCCGAAACCCTTCTTCAGACTGGAGATGTGTTGTATTTCCTTGGTCTTCTTTGGAAGTAGAGACGTTGATGTGTTTTCTTGGCAGTAAAAGCAAGGTGCTGAGATACAATTTTTGAGGGCATTGAGAATTATCATGGAGATTGTTTTGTTGCCTTTTCTCCTTGATTGCACTCTGTGAGTCAAGAATAATAGAGTTGTAGAGGGAGGGACTGAGTTCCTTCTTGTCTGTCTTTTTGCTTTTTACACTATAGAGAACGCTATTGTCGAGTCACAAGAGACTGCAGGTGCTGAAATCTTGAGCGAAGCACCAAACGCAGAGAGTCACTCAGCATCTGGGGTGGGAATTGACAGGTGAAGTTTAGGATCTGATCCAGTCTGCAGAAGGGTCCTGAGCCAAAATGTCACGTCACGTCCTTTCCCTCCCTAATGCTGCTTGGCCGTCTAAATTCCTACATCATTTTTGTGTTTTGCACAATACTACATAGATATTGTCACCATTTTGAATGCTTTTTGTGTTTTTTCAACTTCGTGTTGATAAAATCCACCTCAGAATCTGTAAAAGACCCCGGGATGGGCTGTGAATGATTGCTGCACCAATACTTCATGACTGGAGACAAAGCTGGACAGATGCAAAGCTGGACAGACAGCATAATGCATGTATCAAACCTAACCCAAAGCAAGAGCAACCTTAACCCAAAGCAAGAGCAAATCAAATACTTTCTACTTAAATTAATCTGCCCAGATACAGGTATCCACCCAAAATGTTGGCAATTCCTTTCCCCTCCACGCATGCTCCTGGATTCACATTTTTTTGCCACAGATGGCAGCATCTGCCTCCCCATGTGTCTCTAACTTATTCTTAAGATGTTTTTGAGTGGAGCTCCACTATCATGTAAAACTGGCTTCAATGTACCAATAAGTTCTGACACTAAACAAGTATGTAACATTGATTAATTGCTTCACCACAATAATTGTGTGTGGAGTAACATGGTTATTATAACTGGACAACACACCATTTTTTTTAATGAAAAGAGGCAGCAGGTAGTTCCTAAATGCTAATAAAAGTAGCAAGTAATTCTTGCTCAAAAACTAGTTCTGCCTTAAGCCACCTGTTTCATAGAGTAATACAGCCTGAAAACAGGCCCTTTGGCCCAACTTGGCCATGCTGACCAAGATGCCCCCCATCTAAGCTTGTCACATTTTCTTGGGTTTGCTCAATATCCCCCTAACCCTTTTCCATCATATACCTGTCCAAGCATCCTGTAAATGCAGACACAAAATGCTGTAGTAACTCAGCGGGGACAGGTTGCGTCTCTGGAGATAAGGAATGGTTGACGTTTCAGGTTGAGACCCTTCTTCAGATTTACACATCCTTTAAATGCAGTTAGATTTCACGTCCTCCAACCTGTATCAGAGATTGAACAGATTTTTTAGTTCCATATCACATTAATGCTAAAGTTTAGTTTATTATTATTGTCACATATACCAAGAAAAGTGATAAGCCATTCAGTCAAGGAAAAGACTATACATGAATACAATCTAGCCCCCCACAAAGTATAGATAAAGGTGCAACATTTAGTGCAAGCTAATGTCGGATTAAAGATAATTCAAAAGTCTCCAATGGAAGGTCAGGACTGCACTCTAGCTGGTGAGGTAGATGGGAGGTCAGATCTACACTCTTAAGGGCCTGTCCCACTTGGTGATTTTTTTCGCCGACTGCCGGCGCCATTGACTGACGTAACAGGTCGCCGAAAGATTTTGAACATTTGCGACACTTGAGGCACCGCGCGTCAATACGTAGCTACGTCGCATCACGCAGCAACTTTTTCGGTGGCCCGATACGTCAGTCAATGATGCCGACAGTCACCAAAAAAATCACCAAGTGGGACAGGCCCTTTACTACTAAAAGCGGAATGGTCCTTTTCTCCTTTGTTTTACATACGTTATTGCCCATGAGAAATGGGCAATGTTTTCAGCCATGACTAGCCCTGTTTGTGGTGGAATATATATGGTACCTTCCTATATACTGTTGAAGTGATTGGCAAAAGGTCCATGGTGACGTGATGAGAAACTCCTTCATGAGCTAAGTATAGTATGGAACACAACCTGACAGCGCATGAATGCAGATACCAGTATGGCTTTCACAGTTGGTTTATATAAATGTTTAAAGCCAAAGAATTTGGAGAAAGAGTGGGCGAATGAAACTGCACTGTGCTATCTATATCACTAAAAGTCTGATCTTGGCCACTTACGGCTGTGATTTTTGGCCATCTTACTCAGAGTCCCCCTCCGCTGCGCAGGACAAGAGGATTTTTCCCATTGATGAAAAATAAAAGAGTTATTAGTATTTTAAAAATGTTGAGATTCTCTCTCCTGAAGGCCATGCCCCTCCCGGAGGGACTATAAAACCCAGAAGTGTTGAGTGCCTCAGTCAGTCTCTGCAAGATGGGGGAGCGAGAGGGTCACGTCTCTCAGTCTGAGCTGTGAATAACACTGAACACATGTCTACTAAACTCTGAGTGGTTTTACTGACCTGTCAGTGCCCTAATGTGGTTTGAAAATATAGTTTGGAAATGCTAAAGCTATGTTGCCTTTGGTTTGGAAATGCTAAAGCTGTGTTGCCTTTGGATTGGAAATGCTAAAAATGTGCTGTCTAATGAAAGTTGCCTTGTCTAATTAAAGTTGCCTTGCCTAATTAAAGTTGCCTTGCCTTCTATATAATTAAAAGTCTAATCTTGACCACTTTCTGTTTGCGCTTTATATTGATACGGCTGTGTTTTTTGGTCATCTTACTCAGAGTCTCCCTCCGCTCAGGTGCCGAGGATTTTTCCCATCGAAGAAAAATAAAAGAGTTATTAGTGTTTAAAAAATGTTGAGATTCTCTCTCCTGTCAATCACGCCATGAAGGCCATGCCCCTTCTTGTGGGGGGGAGGAACTATTAAACCCAGAAGTGTGGGCGTGGCTCAGTCTCTGCAAGATGGAGAGGTCACGACTCGCTGTCTTTAGTGGCCTTGCACCCTGCTTGAAATGGTATGAAACTGCACTTGAATTTGGTGGCCTTGCACCCTGCTTGAAGTGGTAAGAAACTGCACTTGAATTTGGTGGCCTTGCATGCTGCTTGAAATGGAATTTCAAGGAATAGCCGTGAGTCAACTGCCAGCCCACCAGCCGTGAGTGAGTGACCTGCCAGCACAACAGGCTTGAGTGACTGAGCCGCCAGCCTAGGAATCCATTCGGCCCACAAGGTCCATACTAGCCCTCTGGAAACCAGTCCCTTCAGATCACAACACCGATACTAGCGCTCCAGAAAGCCCCACCCCCCACTGGCCACCAATATTGGAATTGGAGAGGTGGAATATTGCATTTCGGGGACCAGCCCTGCCGTGTGAAGCTGTGACCCAATGGGTCCCACTTAGTCTAGTAAAATATAGATTCAGGCTTTGAAATGACTGGCTCCTTTTGTGCTCTCATAATTCTACATATTCTAAGGATCATCCGTACTAGAATCCAATGGGACCCATTCATCATTATCTCTTACTCTAGCCCTCAAGGTGCCTCAACAATACATCCCTCATATACCTTTCCTTCATCATCCATTTTGTCTCCACTCATCAATGATAAGTGCTCCTTCAGCCTCTTTTTGGTGCTTTTTAGAACTGTTTTGTAATACTATATCATCCTTCCGCTCTTCTCAAAATCCGCCATCAAATCATCATCTTCAAACTTCTGAAGCTCGTACTTTGTTTTCTCCTCCTTGCTTGTAATTTCTGATGCTTTCAACTGCTAGATCTTAATGCCATCATGGATGTGATGGTCCAAATGGCTGCCTCCTGTGTGAAGAATTCTACGGGTGTGCACTTTTTGTACAATAATCACTAAATGCCCCTCTCTCCTTCTGTGTTTAAGACTCTGGATCTATCGGACAACTTCCTCTCAGAGATTCCCTGCGAGCTGGCTGACTGTCCCAAGCTGAAAGAAATCAACTTGAAAGGAAACAAGTTCAAAGATAAACGACTGGAGAAAATGGTAAATGGTTGCCAGACTAAATCGATCTTGGACTATCTGAAGGCAGGAGGTCGCGGGAAGGGGAGAGGGAAAACAGAGGGAAATGAGAAAAATGAGAGCAAGGAGAAAGCGAGGAAGAAAGCTATGAAGAGAGATGATGCTGATGAATCAGATGAGGAGGACCTGAACAAGCTTGTGTTACGAGTGCTGCGTTTTTCAGAAAATCCTTGCACAGTTCAAGTGAAAGTCACTCCCAATGTCAAGGATGTGAGACCCTACATAGTGTGTTGTATCATAGAAGGAATGCAACTGAGACAAGGAAATGCTTTGAAAAGATTCCTCGTGGCTCAGGTAATATTTCACTCTATTGACTTAAGTTAAATATAAATCACTGTTTTCACATGTAGTTTTCTAACATGCTTAGATTATCTTATTTCTATGCTATTGTATAGTATTTATTTATTTGCTTTTAATGTATCACCATTCACACATACATTTGCATTTTGCTGAAATGTTAGTTTCCAAAAGCAATGAATTGGAATGGAGAAAATGTTTTAAATAATGAAAAAGAAAAAACTATCGGTCCTACAAAAACAAGCTTCAGAAGGTAAAACTATAAGTTAATTTGTTGTTAATTTATTGCAGTTAATGTTCTGTTCTGTTGTGGAATTGATGAAGAGTGCTCTACAACAGAAGATTCATGCTATTTTTTGATGCAAAACTGTAAATTATCATGTCTGCCACTTCTGAATGCCTGTTGTGCCTCAGTGACAAGAATGTTTACAGTGACTGCCTGTGAAAATGCTTGGGATCAGGTCAATTCTTCAAAGGCATTTCATCTCTGATTTAATTCTGTACATGTTTGGAGTTTGTGGGAAATAATTTCCCTGGCACTCCATCTCTCATGCCACACAAAAATTACCTCTGTTTTATGGCCCAGTAGGTAACCGCAAGTCACTTTTTTCCTCCTATCCCAGACCAAATTGCATGATGACATCTGTCTTAAGAGAACATTGGCGACTATTGCTACTCATGATCTGCAGCTGGTGAAAGGACCGTTATTGTATGATGCCAGGCCCTCCCAATCCCTGAAGGTAAATGTGTATATGAGTAAATATTGTTGGTGTATGCACTAGCAAACATTACATGACTGCAATAAAAGCATGTTTGTGAGCCATTCATAAAAATGATGTTGTACATCATGTTCGGCCTGGACGTTGTTTCAGTTGAGTTTATTGTCATGTGTACCGAAGCACAGTAAAAACCCTTTGTTGCGTGCTAACCAGCCAGTGGAAAGACAATACATGATTACAATCGAGTCATTTACAGTGCATAGATACATAATAAGGGACCACAGGGATAAGGGATTGGTCCACATTGTGGACCAAGGGACATGTTTCTGAACTGTACATTTCTGTGTTCTATGTACAATATATACCCCTAAAGATAGTAGATGTGAAAGTGGCATAACATAGAACTAGTACAAATGGGTGGTCGACGGATGGCATGATCTCGGTGGGTTAAAGAGTTTCCATGATGTATATTTCAATCAAATCAATAACCAAATCCACCATGGAAGATTTTCCCTTGGCTAAATAAGGTATCTCTAATTGAACTGTCTCAGCCTTGCGCCATCCATGTTTTCTCCACATCTCACCAATACAAAGAAGTTGAATATTCAAGTAATTCCATCTGATCTTTCAGATTACCCCACTTGGAAGGAAGGAGGTGAAGGCGGTTGATCTGGTGCGACAGTTACAGATGGAAGCCGATGAGCAACGGAAGCAGAAAAAGCGGCAAAATGTGTCTGGGCTGCACAAGTCAGTAATAAAATGACATTATTGTGTTACAATTTAATACAAAAATTAATAACATTTTTTGATCAGATAAATATTTTATATTATTTTGATCAAATATGAATCCAATATGCTCATGTACTAAAATTGCTGTTGCCGACAGTTTCTGGGTGTGATGAGGTTGAACTCTGGTGTTGCAGGCAATTAAGCCACAGACTCTGTGTTCTTCACTGTGTTCCCAATGGACCTTTAGTTTCCCACTTGGATGATAATTCTCATCTAAGCACTATTTATATCAACAGGATTAACACAGACCAATTATTTTCTCTCTTGATCATCTAAATTCATAATTTATAGGAGCAGAATTAGGCCATTCCACCATTCAATTGTTGTAGATCTACCTTTCCCTCTCAACCCCATTCTCCTGCCTTCTCCCCATAACCCCTGTCATCCTCTAATATGTGCTCTCCTAGTAATGAGTGATCTGTCCTGACACTAACCTAACTAAGAGCCAATCAAACCCAGTGCAAATATCGAACATAGAAATGTGCAGTACAGGAACATGTCCTTCGGCCCACAATGTCCAGGCTGAATGTGATGCCAAAATAAACAAATCATCTGCCTGCACGTGATACATATCCCTGCATTCCCGACATATCCATGTGCTTATCTAAAGGCCCTTTGTGTAGATTCCATGGTCCTTTTGTTTTAGTTTAGAGATATAGCACGGAAACAGACCCTTCGGCCCACAGTCTGCGCCGACCTATGTTATCCTACATAAACTAGGGACAATTTACATTTATACAAACCCATTAACCTACAAACCTGTATGTCTTTTGAGTGTGTGAGGAAACTGAAGTTCTCAATGAAAACCTAAGGAAGAACGTACAAACTCCATACAGACAGCATCTGACAGAACCCGGGTCCCTGGCACTGAAAGAGCTGTAATGCAGCAACTCTACCACTGCTCCACCGAAGAAGAGTGGGGGATTCTCAGTATCTTGACAACATGATTTTTCCCTCAATCAACACCACTAACAGATCATGTGATCATTGTAATAGATTCACTATAATAGAAACACAAATTATTACAACATGGTCATGAACTTGAATTGTTTTCTCTGGAGCATCAGAAGCTGAAGAGAGAACTGATAGAATAGAAGTATATAAAATTGAAAGGTATAGGGTAGACAGCCAGAATTTTCCTCCCAGGGTCGAAATATCAAAGGCAGGTGAGAGGGACAAAGTTTAAAGGAGATGTGTGGGGCAAGTTTTTTTTCAGTGGAGTATGTTTGGAATGAGTTACCGAGAGTGGTGTCGAAACAACTACAACAGTGGCATTTAAGAAGCTGTCAGATGGGCACAGGGTTATGCAGGGAATTGAATTATAGGGTTAACGTGCAGGCAGAAGAGATTAGTGTAATATAGCATTGGATAGTGTGGACCTTTGTGAGCTGAAGGGCCCTTTTTCGGTGCTGTACCATTCTATGTAACCTTGATGTGCTAGCTGGTCTAAAATGCTTTGGAGATTCCTGATCATGACAGATAATTAATAAAATAGTCTTTTTATTCATTCTCCCATGTGTTCACACGTTATGTTGGTGTATAAAACCTGCGGCAGACTGTATTTTACCTGCACTGTTCTTTGTTTTCCAGATATCTCCAGTTACTCAATGGGAAAGAGAATTTTCCCTGTTTGGTCGATGCGGAAGATTGTGTCATTTCTTTCCCGCCAATCACAAACTGTGAAAAAACTAAGGTACTTCCCTGGAAATGGCCTATAATCCGTGTAACTGCAGTGAGAGTTGAAGTGGTCTGCTTTTTATCTTATTGAAACTCCACATTCTTGGAGTCCCAGCAAGAAATTAACTTGATTCATTCCAAATAAATTGGACTGACATTCTCTCTATAGACAGTGCCATAGATTCTTGATTAGTATGGGTGTCAGAGGTTATGGGGAGAAGGCAGGAGAGTGGGGGTTAGGAGGGAGAGATAGATCAGCCACGATTGAATGGTGGAGTAGACTCGATGGGCCAAATGGCCTAATTCTTTCCTTTCCCATATGATCAGAGTGCAGTGGCACCAAAGGTCAGTATCAAATCTGGGTCTCTAGCGCTGTGAGGCAGCAGATCTTCCAGCTGCGCCACCCTGTGGTTAATATGAGAAATGTAGAAGTTCCCATAGTCCTCCGGCAACCTGCAAATTCCCACTGTACTTTTAACTGGCGTATCCACAGTTGCCAGGAACTTAAGCTTTGGAAATTCCTCTCAAAACATTCCGCTTTGTCTTTAGTCTCTCTTTTTCTTTGTCACCTGTCAGAGGAGACCATCTCTCCTCAGTTTAGCTTAGAGATACAGTGTGAAAACAGGCCCTTCGGCCCAACGATCACTCGTTCACTAGTTCCATGTCCTACACGCTAGGGGACAATTTACAGAAGCCAATTAACCTGCAAATCTGCATGCGTTTGGCACGTGGGAGGAAACCGGAGCACCTGGAGAAAACCCACGCAGCCACAGGGAGAACGTACAAATTCAGTACAGACGGCATCCGCAATCAGGATCGATCCCGGGTCTCATATAGGGCGACAAAAACTGGGCACTAAATTCGTCTGTCTGTGATTATTTGAGGCAACACAATGTTTCTGATTAATGGGTTTAATCTAGTGGGAATTGTTCATTAGATTCCTTCATGATGTACAGCAGGATATAGATCACCAGAAAAATGGGCATCAAAATGGCGAATAAAGTTTAATCCAAGTGTGAGGTGCTACATTTTGGGAAGTGGAATGTAAAGGGAAAGTATACTATAAATGGCAAGCCGCAGGAAGAGCAAAGTCCCTAAATCTTAGGATGCTGCCAATGATCATAATTCTGGCCGACTATTTTTCCAAAAACAAGAGTATAAAATGTTGGGAAAGCACGGCACATTAATTAGTGCCTGCAATAAGATTAAAGTCTTCGTTGCACGAACTTCCCTCAGCACATTGTTTTCCTCGTGCTGTTTTGTTGTTCGCATTACTCCCATTATGCTTTCATTTTTTAGATTAAAAAAACCACAAGTCAGCTGTTCGTGGAAGTGACCAGTTCTGCCAATCTGCAGGCTTGCAAAGAAGTGATGGACAGCTTGATTATGGTGAGTCACTCAAACTCTCCTCCTGCCTTTGTTTGTTCTGTTGGATTTTTCTTTGTCATCCTGTTGCCACTGGATACATATTGAGTCCATACTTGTCCTCGATGATGTGAAGTAGTTTCACCTTTGTTGGACTAAGAATATCTGCTGGTTGAATCTGATCTCATCTTTTGTCAAAACTTAACTGAGGCTTCTTTAGGAACTTTCAATCGACACAGTTTCAAATGCACGATGTGGATAAACTTTTCATTGCCCCTTATCTTTCTTTAACGTATCATCAAGACAATAAATAAATGCTATTCTATGTTGTAGACATTTGTTTGATTATTAGCTTCCCTTCCAAGTGTAATGGTTTAGTAGGCACAATATACTTAAAATATTATTCTGAGTAGGGACTCTTTCTTGGCAAGAAAAACACTTATTGAATAACTTGCTGGGGAATTCCACTCATGGAATCCAAGGAGCCATCATCCATGGTTCTGCTGTTATTAGAGAAGTGGATCTGTTAGCGATTGGTGTCATGGTGCAGTGAATCTGTTGGTAGGGTTTTAGACAATTGCTGCTCTGAAGCTTCTGCTGTTTCCAGCCGTCTTGAAATTGACTAAAATCAATAAATTGACAAAAAGTTGGCATTTTCAAACACTAAAAAAAATATTTCTAATTGCATTTTATGTAATGTCTCAGCATAAAATGTTTATTGTCTACTGATTTCGTTAACTAATGATTTTTCTTAATTATTGATTTTAATGTTTTTGAGAGTTTTTGGCAGCAGTGGTAGTAAAAGCATTGGTTGTAGTCTTTTAGAATTCCAGGTGTTTGGAAGACCCACGTCAAGTATCTTTCCCAGAATGGGAGAGAAAGAAGGTAATGAACTAAGGCCCATTAATCATCAAAGTGGACATTAAAATATGCCCAGGCCCATTATTAGGCAAATGCTGATAGGGAATTTTGAAAATCATTATAATCACTGGTTTAGTTTTTGAAAGGAAAATTGTATTTGACATTTATTACAGAACTTTGAAGGCTCAGGGAATTAATGGAAATAATTGATTTGCTTTTCCAAAATATATTTGATATGAAACAATGTTAAACGTAACTGGAGACACAAGGAATTGCAAATGCTGGGATCTTGAGCAAAACAAAGCGCTGGAGGAACTTCAGCAGATCAGGCAGCATCTTTGGAAGGAATGGGTCGGGGACATTTCTGGTTGGGACCCTCCTTCGGAAATGTTACTATATAAGATGAGGAGTACTGGTAATGAGAGGAATATTTTGACATGGATGGAGAATTGATAAACTGGCAGAAAATTAAGGAATTGAGGCCAAGTATGAAGAGGTCATTGTTGAAATGTGTGGTATACTATAGTGTTCAATGCAAGGGCCAAATCATTTACAAATTATATTAAATTACCTAGATGAAGGATTTGAATGAACAGTATCAAAGTTTATTGATGATCCAAAGACAATTAGAAAGTTAGTTGCAAGCTATTTATAAAATAAAAATTACTGCAATAGAATGAAGGTTGGATGAGTGGGCAAAATGTTACCCAATTTGGTGGGAAGAACAGAAACCTGAATTCGCTGAAGCAATACGAGGCTGTTAAATGCTGTGGTTCCGAGAGGTCAGATGTTACTGGATGAAAACCCAAATGTTAGCATGCAGCCATGGTGAGTACTCAGCTAGGCAGGTGGAATTAATTGACTGAAAGATACAACATGAAAATAAGCCCTCTAGCCCACCATGTTCACACTAGTTCTATGTTATCCCATTTTCACATCCATTCACTACACACTAGGGGCAATTTACGGAGGCCAGTTATCCTACAAACCCGCATGTCATTGGAATTGGGGAGGAAACCGGAGTACCAGGAGAAAATACAGTTTCAGGAAGAACATGCAAACTCCACACAGACAGCACACAAGATCAGGATCGAACCCTGGTCTCTGGCACTGTGAGGCAGCAACTCTCAGCTGCACCATTTTGGAATATTGGCATTTGTATAAGAATAAGGAAATCTTGCTACAGCTGCATAGTTTTGATGTGACCACACATGGAATTTGTTTGCAGTTTTGGATTCCTTATTTGAGGAAGAACATTCCCCGAGAGGCAGTTCCAAAAAGCTAGATGGTTCTGGGTTGTCCCACGGGGAAGGATTTAGTCGAGTAGCCCTAAACAAACTCAATTCAGAAGAATGTGATGTGATAAAAATGTGTACAGTTCGGAGGGGGTCGATGGCCTTCAAGTAACAGAAAAAATTACCCTTGATGCAAACACGTGGAAGCCTTTTAACAAAATGGAAGGTAATTGTATACCCTTCCGTGACATGCTGACAAAGTCTTGGTAGAATTTAATCTAATACTACTTATAAGCAGCTTTTCATTGTATAATGGGCGTATCTGCTGGGGCAAGAAATTCTACCCCTTTGTAGTTCTTGCCTGTTAATAATTGGTATTGTTTGGTTTTTAAACAGTATAAGGGATTTGTTTGGTCTGAGTTGTGAGTGCTTTGTGGCACAACTATATACATATTAGACCATCTTTTGCAAACCGCACAATAGCATTGTTGAAATAATGACTATGTTCTTGGAAAATCTACCTGTTGTGGTTTATGTGTCTGGTACCAGGAGCATGAAATCAAAACGCCGAGCAGTGTTTCACAGCTGTTGGCGTTGGTTTTTGCACTGAGTGTTCATACCCCTAGGTCAGATATTGGTGCAGTATCACTGTGATCTGGGATATATCCTACAATACTGCTCCAGACTGAATCCTCCCTCCTTCAGACCTCTGGAATCAAGCTCCATGCTGCTACGTGTTTTGCACAATGATAGTGAACTCATCCGAGTTAGAATTAATGGTGTTCTATTTGATTTTATGCCGTGTGATTATGCAGCACAAAGAGAGGCCATTCAGCCCAGCATGTTCATGCCAAAATGTTCAACTAGTTTTAAAGTCTCAGTGCATAGGTAATGGAACTTCAAGTACATATCCTCTACCGTTTATAATGAATACGTTTATAAACAGTGTGTTCAAAATTATTTTGCATATTATTTCCTTAATTGCCCTCAACTTTTTGTTACTATGTACAATCCTTGTCCATTGGTATTTGACCTCTCAGCTGAAGGAAATAGATTCCTCCTGTCAGCATTGAATCCACTCCCACCCCTCAAGCTTAATGTTATAACTTGATTAAGCCTCCCTGCTTTGTTCCAAGTAAAACAACCCCAGCTTTGTCAGTCTCCCTTCATAATTGTTATCATTTGGTGCAAGCAGTAACCTGGAGACTCTTCCTTTCCTGCTCTATTGTTCTATCAAATCTCTCCCGTGGCGTAGTGAGCAAAATGGGATTTATTTTTCAAACTGTGGCCTAGCTGATGCTTGTTAAAGTTATAACATTATCTCCCTTCTCCCGTAATCAATAGCCCGAGCTATAGGGAGAGGGTGAGAAGGCTTAGACTTCCTTGGAGCACAGAAGCCTGAGGGGAATGATCTTTTCGAGGTGTGTAAAACCATGAGGGGAATAAATAGCATGAATGCAGTCTTTTTCCCGGGGGAGGGGAATCTAGAGCTGGAGGAGCAAAGGTTTATGATGAGAGGGGAAAGATTTCACAAGAACCCGAGGGGAAACCTTTCAAACAGATGGATGTGGGTATATTGAACATGCCATCAGAGGAAGTAGTTGAGGAACAACTTTCAAAAGACTGTTTGACAACTACCTGGTTTGGAAGAATATGGGACAAATTGGAAATGGGACTAGCTTAGATGGGGCATCTTATTCAACATGGCCGAGGGGCTCGTTTCCAAGCTGCATGACTCTGTACTAAAGGCTTTTTAACCATCCTGTTCAGTTGTCCAGATGCCCCTCACATCTCCTTAAAACTTTGCCCCTCTCACCTTAAAGCTAAGCCCTCTGATCTTTGACTTTTCCAACCAGGGGGGAAATGTTCTCAAGTTAGCCAGGGTGATCTGGGGGAGATATTGTTGACTGTCCCTGCAGCCGGACAAAAATCTACAGGTTTTACACCACATTTCATACTATGAGTTAATGCCTTCTCTTTCTGAATCCATCTCTGGTTTATTAAATGATTGTGTAAAACGATAGCGATGTTTACTTGTGTTGTATTTTGGTTGCCTGTGAATGAATGCGACGGTACATCATGGAAGAGGCTTGAAAGCTCCAGAATTGATCAGTGAGCTGAACAGAATGGCCACATTTTATGCAAACAACCATAAAGCTTGTTTTATTTTTAAATACAGCGAATGGCCGAATTGAACAAGTTCACAGTCGAAAATCAGGAGCAGGAGACTGTATCCGGTGACGAGGCTGAAGAGGCGAGCGAAATAACTGTAGTTCCAGACCTTGTGGTCGATCAGACCGTGACTCAGGCAGCCACATCTGAACTGATCGTGAAGCAAGTGCGGGTTGTTGATGTGGATGGGAACTTGAAGGTGGTTTACCCAGCCAAGACTGACCTGAACCTGAATGTCGATTGTGTGACCATTATCCGATAGCCGCACACAAAACCTCTCGGAAGATGCGTTAAACAACTCCTCATCTGGCGTCCCAAGTGGACTTTAAATATCCCCCGGGAATTGTTTCAAAAAGCAGCGAGGAGTTTTTCCCGGTGACCTGACCAATATTTGACCCTCAGTTAACATTTCTGAAAAGACTGATCATTTGCTCATTATGTTGTTGGTGTTTGGCTTGCTATGAGAAATTATTCATGGTGCTTCATCCATTGCAACTGTGTCCACACAGAAAAGGTATCTACTTGGCGGTGGAGAGCTTTGTAGTGAAAGGAGCAAAGTGTTTTTTTTCCTTTGCCCCTTTTGTGGCAAACAAGTAAATATTGCCCTTTCCATTGAAGCCCAAGTCTGGTATTGAATCAAAGAAATCATCTTTGAAAATTTAAAGAGAAGCTTGCACTTTTTTTTGTTTTCCCTATTTGTGCTTCAGCACCTGTTTTTTCTTTCCTGAAGGTGCAGCGATTGGCTGGAATATAATTCCAGAAGCTGATGGTACATTGCCCGAGTGTCCAGTGTTCATCCAGGACTGTAATGCAACTGAATGAGAGTCTTGAGCAAACTATCCTGCAGCAGGACCCTCTCCTCTCTCTTTCTCTCTCTAGAAGGTGCACGTGAGCTGAGGTGCATGTTAGGATAGAGGGGCCTGCAGTCTATATCACAGCATGCATTTGTACCCTGTAGGGGTAAGGAAGGAAGGAGGGAGGGAATAGAAATGAGACCATTAATACAATGTGTCAAAACAGTTACTTATCCAGAAAATATTCTGTGAGCAGTGATTAAGTGCAGTATTTTGAACAAAAAAGTATATTCCAATTTAGCCTGCCGTTTGTGAATTTAAAAAAAACTTCACTCCTTTAATTCATTGCAGGGACTTGGAACAGCAAACAATCTGAGTTCAACAGCATCTGTGAAGGTAAATGGACAGACAACGCTTTGGTCAGGCCTCTATCTGGACCTGACCTTGGGTGTCGACTGTCAATTCCCCCCCTTCCCCCCGCACAGATATTGTTTGATCTGCTGAGTTCTCCAACAGATTAGTTCCTCCAGAGTCCAATATCTGAAGTCTCTTGCGTCTCCATTGCAGGGACTTGGCGCAAATGGTGCTTTGCAAATAGCCTTTCGGCTGAGCTGTGCCAATAGTCTTGCACTCTTGTATTTGAGGATGTCAGGTGTAGACTGTGAAGAAGCAGGTTCACAGAGAGGACAAGTGGTCCATGGGAGGGAAAAGCTACATGTGTAGAGATGCCTGTGTAAAAATGAATCAATTTTGGTGGACGTTATGGGATGGCATTAAGTAACATCTGAAATAAAACTAGCCTCATTGGTAAATTATGTCTTGAGTAGTCTGTACAATCTGTTATCAAACTGACTGAATTTATTTTAAACTGCAGATGCTGGAAATCTGAAATAAGAGAAAATGCTGGTAGTTCAGGCAGCATCTGTGGAAAGAGAAACCGTTTCAGGTCCTTGACCCTTCTAAACTGACTGACTGGGTGGTACACTGGCATATCCCTATATCTGTGATATATCCACCATTGCCACAGTACAGTTTACTTGGCATGGAAGTGCCTGGGCCCTTGCGCATGCTCCCACCATTTGACAAGGTCATGGGTAATTCTAATCCTTGTTCCAACCCATGTCAATCCAAAATTACAAAGCTTGAACCCCAAGATTTTCCCAAAGTTGCCACAGGTTGGGCAATGAGTCCTGAAGGCAGACCCTGGGTTTCTGTTGTTTTTACTGGTTTTTGGGGTGGTTCAGCTGTAGAGTTGCTGCCTTACCGCGCCAGAGACCTGTGTTGGATCCTGACTATGGGTGCTGTCTGTACGGAGTTTGTACATTCTACCTGTGACCACAAGGGTATTCTCTGGGTGCTTTGATTTTGTCCTACACTCCAAAGACATGTAGGTTAATGGGCTTAAGTAAAAAAATTGTAAACTGTTCTTGGTGTGTAGGATAGTGCTAGTGTACGGGGATCGCTGGTCAGCGTGGACTGGGTGGGCCGAAGGGCCTCTTTCCATGCTGTATCTCAAGTCTAAAGATCCTCAACTGGCAGGAAATGAATGAGGCTCCCTGACTTTGTAGATGGGATTGGTGAACTGATGGGTCTTGCTGCCTTGGCTGGGGACTCTCGTTGAAGTTTGCTTTTGGATAGGTTCCATAGTCAGACCAAAATCTTTACAATTTTGTTCTCTTTAATTTGATCTCTTATTTGCAGAGCCTTGTATTACAGGCGTTGCTATCTGATAACAGCTAGACTTTTATTTGATATGCAGCAATATTGCCAGAGGCAGATTAAGCTCTCGGTCACCATGACAAACCCTAGCAAAGCAGCAGCTAATTTGGACAATCTCCCAAGGCCCAGCAATTTGTAGTGTTGAATTACAAGGAAACAGTGAAGCACGAATCACCTATTCACCCATTATGGGCAGCACAGTGGCACAGTTGGTAGAGCTGCTAACTTACAGCGCCAGAAACCAAGTTCAATCCTGACGTTGGATGCTGTTTGTGTGGAGTTTACAGGTTAATTGGCCACTGTAAATTGCCCTGAGTGTGTAGGGGGTGGATGTGAAAGTGGGATAATAGAAATAGTGTGAACGGGTGGGTGATTGATAGTGGGTTTGGACTCGGGCCAAATAGCCTGTTTCCGTGCTCTTTCTCTAAAGTGAACCATTCGGCCTAACAGTCGCATGTTGTCCATGTGAGCAATGATCCAAATCTGTGTTCCCATTCCTTTCATTACCCTTCCCTTCAACAAGCCGTCCCAACAGGTGAAACCTCATTCAGACCCCGCACCCGCTGGATGAAGCATTCTTCACATTCCTCTGCATTGGTGCCTTGATAAATCGCCGGTCCTTTGGTTTCGAGAACCTTTTGACAATCTTGCTGCCCGTTCCAATCTTCCACCTTCCATCTCAAAACTCCATGGAAATCCCACAGTTGGTTTGGGGAGAGACCTGGAAGAATATAAAATTGAGAAGCATAAAGGAGGTAGACAGAACCATTACCAGGATGGAAATTCCACAACTGCAGGGCAGCTTTAAGGTCAGTGCTGGACTGATTAATGTGGAAGGCCCTTGTGATTCAGACGTTTGATTATATTTTATGGGAATCAACTTTTTTTTTAAATAGAAGGGAGTGAAAAGAATTCTGAGTTAATTTTACCTGTATGGACAGGTGAGAAGCCAATATTTCATCCTAAGGCTGGTGAATTTTTAGAATCCTCTACCCTGTCATTGAGTATGTTTAAGTCAAAGTTTAATAGATTTTTTGTCATTTAATAAATTGAGAGATATGGAGTCCGTGTAGGTAAAAGATGTGGCGTGGAAGATCCCGCGGCCGGTTTTAAGCCGCGCCAGGCAATGAAAGGCCCTGTGAACGGGCCAATTCAAACACCACGATTCGGGGCGGACGAAGCTGCTGTTGCTGGAGTTTGAAGTCGGTCACCAACCAGGTCAGCTCCCGATGTTACTGCCCACAGGGCCCGCGGCTGAAGCCTCGCGCACGTGTGTGTGTGTGTGTGTGCGCGTGTGGCCACCAAGGAATTGTGTCCGTCCGCCATGTTTTGATATCGATTTATGCGCCGCCTCAGTGTATATAGTCACAGATCGCCAGTTTGTACTTTGCTGATGAGAAGTTGTGTGGTTTAGGGTAAATTTCAGGTTTATTCCCGAGTGGGTGGGGAAATGAGTGTAGTCCCTGATGCAGATGCAGTGTGACTCTAGCCCTAGATGGTGACCTCAGTACCCTGCTTTGGTCTCGACTATAACCCAGTTGTCACTTCTTAAGTTAGAGTAGAATTAGGCCATTCAGCCCATTGAGTCTACTCCGCCATTCAATCATGGCTGATCTCCCTTTGAAACCCTTATTGATCAAGTACCTGCCGATCTCTGCTTTAAAAGTACCCAAAGACTTGCCTCCACAGCCAACTGTGGCAGGTCCCTCCCCTGTATCCTGCACTTCAAAGCAAGTTAGTTGATCCATGCTCTGTGAGGTGTTTCGAATGGGAAGCGATGGCTGCTATACACAATGCTGCTGTTCGTACTGGTGCTTGATCATCCAAAGTCAGACGTGGTGACTCCTCACTGATACTGTCATCTAGAACTAATTCTACATCTCCCCAGCTCAATAAGTGTACACCCGTCTCCTTGAATTACTTTATTTCAGTGACCTTGGAAGGCCTAACCCTGTGGTTGGCTACTCAAGTGTTGCACTATTTGCAGGAATTTCTGCCAAGTGATTGCTGGCAGGAAATCTTTGGTTGCCATCCATTTAAATTAATGGAGTAATTAAACCATGGCACCGTTTCCTGTAGCTGATGCATTCCAGACTCACTCAGCTGTGGAACAGCCCTCGGAATTGTTCACAGTTCCCTGGCGGCTAGTCAGTTCACGGCCATGGACAGGGCAGGGCAGGGCAGGCAGTGATATCATAAGCCAAACGTGGCGTTAAACTAACTACAGTTCAGTTTGGAGAAACTCCATGGAAACGGGCCATTCGGCCCACCGAGTCCATGCCGACCCATTCCCGCTAGTTCTATTTTATCGCGGTTCCGCATCCACTCCCTACACGCTAAGGGGAAATTTACAGAGGCCAATTAACCTACAAACACTCACGTCTTTGGGATGTGGGAAGAAACCGGAAGAAACTTACTCGGTTACAGGGAGAACGTGCAAACCCCACATGGACAGCATCCGAGGTCAGGACCGAACCCAGGTCTCGGGCGCTGTGAGGCAGCAGCTCTACCAGCTGCACTGCCTTATTTAATAATTTGTGTTGTTCTCAAAGATCCACTGACTGGTGGATGTGCTCCTCCTGCTCACTCATTGATTATAAAGTCATACAGCACAGAAACAGGCCCTTCAGCCCAACTTGTCCATGCCGACCAAGATGCCCCATCAAAGCTAGTCCCATTTGCCTGCGTTTGGCCCTTACCCCCAATATTCTGTCCCATTATCCCTCAGCATCCCTTGTCTGCACCGTAATGGCAATACCAATGTGTGAGTTTGCAGTTCCACCGAACCTCTTGTAGCACGGGCCATCTCCTCATCCTAGTACAGTGTCTAATAACCCGTTGGTCAAGTGTACCAAGATACAGTGAATTTTGCGTGCTTTCCAAGCTAATCATATCATACATGATTACAACAGGTACAGTCGTCCAAAAGAGAACATAAACAGCAGCTCTGATTTACAAGCTGCTTCCCTAATTTATTCACTGGTCCTCGCAGTTATGTTCCGTTCCCCCACCTACACTTCTCCGAGGTTTTAATTCACTAGAACTTGCTTTATCGTCAGTTTAATTATTTGCTGCAGCATATTTTCTATTAATTAATTTCCTCTTGTGGTTAGAGTCTAGAAATTATTGATTCATTACTGCCTACTGCTTATTTTAGTTCTAATATCTTTAGAAAATAATAATTAATTGATTGAGTCTCAAAATGCCTCAACACATTCCAAGACAAGGTTAGTCACAATCACCCTTAATCCCAGGGTAGAAATGCCAAAGACTGGAGGGTATGGCTTTAAGGTGAGGGGGCATAGTTTAAAGGAGACGTGTGAGGCAGGTTTTTTTTTACGCTGGATGGTGGGTGCCTGGAATGCGCTGCCAGGTTTAGTGGTGGAGACACGGGATAATGGTGTTTAAGAGGCTTTTGGACAAGCGCATGAATGTGAGGGAATGGAGGAATATGGATCATGTGCAAGCAGAGGGGATTAGTTGGCATCATGTTTGGCACAGCATCGTGGGCCTTCTGTGCTGCACTGTGCCATGTTGAACCAGCTGTGTCTAAAAATTGATTCCCTTCCCCACCAGGCACAGTAACTGTAATGTTTACCATCTCCAAAGGACCCTGCAGTTGCTCACCCAGACCCTAGTCCTGTGACCTCCACCAGCAAGAAGGAAAGGGCAGTAGGTGCGTGGGTTCACCACAGGATTCCCTTCACCAAACATGACCCTGATTTGGAAATATGGTGTCATTGTTGCTTGTTTCTAAATCCCAGCACTCCCTTGTCAACAGTGCAGTGAGAGCAGCTCACCAGGACTGTGGCAGATCAAGAAGACACCTCATCACTAGGACGGCATGATGGCGCTGTGGTAGAGTTGCTGCCTTACAGCGCCAGAGACCAGGGTTCGACCCTGACTACGGGTGCTGTCTGTACGGAGTTTGCATGTTTTCCCCGGGTGCTGCGGTCTGCTCCCACGCTCCAAGGATGTACCGTTTGTAGGTTAATTTGGCTTCTGCAAATTGTAAATTGCCCCTTGTGTGTAGGATCACGTTTATGTATGGGGTTCGCTGATCAGAGGGCCCAAGGGCCCGATTCCATGCTGTATCTCTAAACTACCCTCTGAAGGGCAATAAATGTTGCCAGCGATGGCCATGCCCCAACAATGAAGGTATTATTCATGCAATACTGCTCCTTACTGTATTTTGCCATTTGTCACTTCATCTGTGAGTTCATTGATCCTACAATGATGTGGCAGTTTGGATTCAGAACCAGTTGGTCCATAAGAACTGAGGGTATTGGTGGATGGGTGTTAATCTGGCTGGAGGTCTGTGACAGATCTCTGGAGTTCTGTGGGGATCTATGCTGGGTCATCTGTTGTGTGTGATATATATGTGACTTGGATGTAAAGATGGATGGGTTAGCTGGTATGTTTACAAACAACACAAATTGGTGGAGGTGTGCACAGTAAGGAGGGCTGTCAAAGGATCCAGTGGGATTTCGATCAGCGACGGAAATGGGTGGAGAAATGGTGGATGGAATTTAATCCGAGCAAGTGTCAGGTCTTGCTCTTTTGTAGGTCGAAGGTAAGGGGAAAGTGTAGTTAATGGCAAAACCTTTAACAGCATTGAGTTTCAGAAGGATCTTGGGGACCAAATGCATAGCCTCCTGAAAGAAGCAGCGCAAGTGGTAGAGAAGGCATATGGAATGCTTGTCTTCATCGGTCAGTGCTTTGAATGTAAGTTATGAAGCCACATTGCAGCTTTATAAAACTATGGTCAGGCTGGATTGCAATTTTGGTGGCCCTATTACAATCTGGGTGTGGAGGCTTGAGAGGGTGCAGAAGCGCTTTACCAGAATGCTGCCTGGATTAGAGAGTATTAGCCACGAGGAGAGGTTGGATTGTTTTCTATGAAATGTCAGAGGTTAAGAGGGGACCTGATAGATTGTTATAAAATAATGAGAGGCATAGATAATATAGACAGAACCTTTTCCCAGGGTGGAAATGTCAAAAACTTGAGGGCACAGCGTTAAGGTCAGAGGGGCACGTTTTGTTTACACAGAGGGTAGTGGCGGATGCAGATGCGATAGTGGTGCTTAAGAAGAGTTTTCATAGGCACATGGATATGCAAGGAATGTAGGGATATAGATCACGTGCAGGTAGAGGAGACAGCATGGTCGGTCAGACATTGTGGGCTGAAGGGCCTGCCCTCTGAATGTACTGTTCTATATTCTGTATTCCTCCTCGCACATTGCTTCCATCTGTGACACTGGTAGTTTTAATGTCAGCAACCTGTGGAGATGTGAAGGCTGGCAATTTCACTAAATTAGTTTATTCCCATGTGCTTACAACTTTCGTTCAGAGATGCAGCTCGGAAATAGGCCCTTCGGCCCATCAAGTCTGCGCTGACCAGCGATTCCTGCACACCAACACTATCCTGCACACTAGGGAAAATTTACAATTTTACCAAAGCCAATTAGCCTACAAACCTGTATGTCTTTGGAGTGTGGGAGGAAACCGAAGTACCTGGAGAAAAGCTATGCGGGTACAAACTCCGTACAGACAGCACCCATAGTCAGGATCGAACCCAGGTCTCTGGTGCTGTAAGGCAGCAACTTCACCGCTGCGCCACCGTGCCACCTTATGAGCAGATCTTGGCTATCCCTTGAAGTTTAGCAAGGGCCATGTACTGTGAATGCTACCACTCAGACTTTCTCTGGACTGATTAAAAAAAGAGGCCTGCTCACTAATAGAACAATACAGCACAGGAACAGGCCCTTTGGCCCACAATGTCCATGCTGAATATGATGCCGTTAAACTAATCTCTTCTGCCTGCACGTGATCCATATACCTCCATTTCCTACATATCCATGTCCCTGTCTAAAAGCCTCTTAATTACCATGAATGTATCTGCCTCCACCGCCACCCCTGGCAGTGCGTTCCAGGCACCCACCGCCCCGCCCCCTGGGGAAACAATTTGTCACGCACACCTTCAAACTTTCTCCCCCTGACCTCCAGGTTCAACCGTAACTTCCAGGTTCAGGAACAGCTTCTTCCCTACAGCCATCAAGCTATTAAACACAACAACGAAAAAGCTCTGAGCTCTGAACGGCAAAAGAGTATATTATTATTGCATTATATTTGTAATTTATTGAACTTCATTCTGCATTCTCATAGCATCCCCCTCACAGTTCTCACTGCCACCCAGCTTTGTGTCATCTGCAAATTTGCGAATGAATAGCGAATTAGATTCCTCTATGACTTGCTGAATTAAATAGCATTAGCACAAATAACTCTGGGAAATTCTGTTTTTTATTCAAAATAATATTTGTTCAGAAAACAAATGCACTTTACAGAAATAAGCAGGTGTAACCTGCAACAAATGCAGAACCTTCTGCGAGAGTTGTTACAATCCATTGCAGAATACTCCACTTCCCAGAGAATGTGAACAAAGCATCAGCACATATTTTATAAACAGTTCTTGGTATCACATCTTGGTATCACATTTTTCCTTTGGATCAGTGACAGATACAGCACGGAAACCCACCGAGACCACGCCAACCATCGGTCACCCGTTCACACTTGACACCTTATCTCACCTTCTCATCCATTCCCTACACACTAGGTGCAGTTTACAAGAAGTCAATTAACCTACAACCCCGCACGTCTTTGGGATGTGGGAGAAAACCGGAGAATCTGGAGGAAACCCACACGGTCACAGGGAGATCGCTCAGTCTAACCCCAGGTCAGGTTCGAACTCGGGTCTCTAGCGCTGTGAGGCAGCAGCTATACCAGCTGCAGATTACATGGATATTATTCCAACTGAAGGCTAAAGAGAGGGGAGGACCATAAGAATACATTGCAGTGGGAATGTTTCTGGTGGTTCCCCGTTCCCTACACCGCTTTCTCTCGCCATGAACCACCTCGCTCAACGTCTCAAGCGGCTTCCGTGCAGTGGAGACTTGGGGTGAGTTGACTGTGCGCTCACAGCTAGCGAGCACCTTCTCTACACCGCTAACAGTATATCTATGGGTCAGCGTGACTGACTCAATTTACCCCACCCCAGCTAAACCGACTTGACGCAGTTCAGTGCATGAACCCGGCTGAGTATTGACTGTCGACACAAAACGCTCGGGTAATTCAACGGGGCAGACAGCGTCTCTGGAGAAAGGGGAATATGTGACGTTTCGGGTCGGGACCCTTCTTCAGACTGAGAGCCAGGGGAAAAGTTTTACTGATGTCACTCATTCCGTCTCTCCAGAGATGCTGCCTGTCTCGCTGAGTTTACTCCAGCATTTTGTGTGTATCTTCGGTGTAAACCAGCATCTACAGTTCCTTCCTACAGAGAGGGGAAGATTGCCAGGGCCACGGGGAACATCGTGTAGGAAGGAACTGCAGATGCTGGTTAGGGTCTCTACCCGAAACGTCACCCACCCCTTCTCTCCAGAGATGCTGCCTGTCCCGCTGAGTTTACTCCAGATTTCTGCGTCTATCTTTGGTCCCAACATCGCCTTGCCACCTTTCGCATCCACTCACGAGGGCGACAGAGGCTTGGTGGATCAACCCGGCGGCGAAGAGACTCAGGCCGGCCCCGGAGGCTGGTCCAGGTGTGTGGGGCCCACAGCCGCACGGGCAAACACCCAACCCAGGGCAATTTAACCCACATTCCGTCAGTGCTAAATGCCAACGGCGTAACATGTAACAATGAACCATTGTGAAGTTTAAATGCCACCGTAATTAATGTCCGAACTAGAAGAATTAGCTCGATGATTTAAATACAAAGTGCTGGAGAGGAACTGGTTGACATGATTTCCATTTCTTTAGTTTCCCTCCCCCAAGCTCTCAGTCTGAAGAAAAGTTTCGACCCGAAAAGTCACCTATTCCTTTTCTCTAGAGTTGCTGCCCGACCCGCTGAGTTACTGCAGCACTTTGGGTTTATCTGCTGGAGGAACTCAGCGGCTCAAGCAGCATTTTTGGAAGAAATGAACGGACGATATTTCGGGATCGGGACCTTTTAGTTTAGCTTGGAGATACAAGATGGAAACAGGCCCATCGAGTTCTCCCCGACACACCAGGGACAATTCACCGAAGCCAATCATCCTACAAACCCGCAAGTCGTTGGAATGTGGGAGAAAACCGGAGCACCCGGAGAAAACCCACGCGGTCACAGGGAAAACATACAAGCTCCGTACAGACAGCGCCCACAGTCAGGATTGAACCCGGGTCCCAGGCGATGTGAGGCAGCAACTCTACCGCTGCGCCGGGATGGAAGAAGGGTCCCATTCCATTCTGTCTGTTCCCTGCATCGTTGCCGCCCGACTCGATGAGTTCCTTCAACACTTGACTTTGCGATTGACTGAAGATTCCAGCATTTGTGGCTCCAACTATGATCTGGGCCGTTTTCCACGGAGTGTGAATAATTCCGCCGGGGTAGAGGCGCCGGATCCCGCTCTCATCCCCGCCCGCACGGGGGGACCTTGTGATGATCCCATCCCCATCCAACCCCACAGCAGCGGCGGTGGGTAGGGGAGATGGGGAGGTGGGGGTGGGAGGGAGCAGCGGCTTGGCCAAGGCATCTTCACAGCCGCCGGCTGCGGGGGTCCCGGTGCCGGGGGGTTCTCAGCGCTCCTGGTACACGATCTTTATGGACGTGTCCATCTCGGCGACGGGCGGCGGGCAGCGGCCGGGTTCCCGGAACAGGCACAGGTTCACCTCCAGCAGCCACTGTACGATCCTGCCCCGCGCCTCCGCCTCCGCTTCTGCCTCCGCTTCAGCCCCCGACTCCGACCCCTCGCTCTCCGCTCCGGTCCCAGCCCCGGCCGCTCGTTGCTCCAGCCCGGGGGCGCCCGGTGTCCGACCCTCAACGACTGGCTTGCGCCCACTCTGCGCCCGGCGCAACACAGGCGGGAAATTCTCCTTCCCCGCGGCGGCTGCGCCGGTTCCTGTCCCCGGCCCCGGCCAGGAGTGCCGGAGCTGCAGCTTCGGGGGCTTGGCGATGGGCGGGAGGAGCGGCGGCGGCGGCTGCCGGCTGCTGTTGCTGTTGTATCCCTGTCTCTGCCCCGGGACGGTCCGGCTCCTCCAGGTCGCCCTCCCGTAGCGGCCCGCCGGCGGCAGCATCATCATCATCCACCCGCTCTCCCGGGAAGCGAGTGCCCGCTCGGCCCGTTGCAAACCCGCCTTATGAGCGGCCGCCGCCGCCGCCCCGCCCGCTCCCTGCCCGCCCCGCCCCTGGTCACAGGGACAGGGAATGAATGAGCCACCGATGCCGGGAATACCGCCACTCTCCGGGGGATGTCCGCACTTCCCAGCCTTTCCACAACTGTCCGCCACTGTTCTACATTGTTCCCGGGGTCATGAATCCTGTGGGTTAGCACATCCATGAGAATTATTCCCATTCATCCTGGGAATATCCACACTCGCCCAGGCAACACCCACATTCACTCCAGGGCGCTGATAGACACAAAACGCTGGGGTAACTCAGCGGGCCAGGCAGCGGCAGCGTCTCTGGAGAAAAACAATGGTCGATGTCCTTCTTCAGACTTAGAGTCAGGGGAAAGAGAAACGAGAGATACAGACCAAAGATCAGAGCAGAGCTCTGCTCTAAGATCTTTGATACAGACGGTGATGTGGAGAGATATAGAACAAACGAATGAAAGATATACAAAAAAGTAACGATAAAGGAAACAGGCCAGATAGACACAGAAAGCTGAAGTAACTCACCTTTTTGTGTCTATCTTCGGAATCTGCAGTTCCTTCCAACACACGTTGTCACTCCAGGACGTCTTGTTGAGTCTCATTATTGTCTGTAAACTCGTTAACACCAAGTCCACAGCTGTCAATGGCCCGTTTCCTTTATCATTGTTAATTATCTGCATGTCTTTCATTCGTTTATTCTCTACCTCCCTACATCACCGTCACACATTCCCACAGGTCCATTCCGCGACAAACTCTGAGATTATTTAGTCCTGGGAACATTTAATGGGCCTTGTAACTCTATACCTCCCGAAGAGCAGTTGTGTCACTGGACAAGTGATCAGAGAGAAGCTGACTCTTGAAGACTCTCTGGGTCCCATCTCAGCCAGCGGGAAATTGATGTCTGACTGTGTATCTATCTATAACTAAAACTCTGATCTTGTTATCTTCTGGTTTGCGCAGTTTTTCTACGCGCAAAAAATGCGATAGCACCCACCGTTCTCATGTGTTGCGAGTGCGTAGATCAATCTCCTCTCCTGCCAGTCAGCGCCGCGCGGATTAGTCTCTTCTCCTGCCACACTGCGGGACGGTCCGCCCCTCCCTGCGCCATTGCGTCTTTACTGGAGCTGAGGGACGCTCTGGATGGCTGGCGGAGGTCTCCAACTGGACACAATTTTCTGAGGGATCGGAAGCGTCGGAGATGTCGCCAAACGGAAAGCGGAGACTCTGATCCCGGTGGAGGAGAATGACCAGCGGCCAGCGCCCGCTGTGAGTACCCATCGCAACGCCAGCTCCAGCCCCTGCCCCCTCTGGTCCCCCTTGCTGGCTCCTGCCTCCTCCCCCATGATACCCCCCTCACCCCATGGCTCTTCCCCGTCTTTTCTCCAAACTCTCTCCCCCCCGAATGGGTTGCGTTGGGGGGGACCAGGCCTCTCGTGACTGGGACCCAACGGGTCTCACTTAGTCTAGTTCTCGTTAAAACTCCATTAACCTGACACCATTGGGAATTTGATGATGCTGCACTGCAGAGTTTGCCAACTGTCGAATGTAATTTCGATGAATATCCCAACATACGTTTAATTTGCATTGTTTTATGTAGTTCATATTATAATAAATATTCTGTTGAACCTGGGAAGTTTAAGGAGATCTCAGAGTAGGAGGGACTCTGTAAAGGGGAGCATGGGAATCAGGGGTTATGGGGAGAAGGCAGGAGAATGGGGGTCGGAGATCAGCCATGGTTGAATGGCGGAGTAGATTTGATGGGCTGAATGGCCTAATTCTGCTCCTATCATTTATGACCTTATGAAATTTGCACCCAGATGCCGAACTTTCAGAATTTCCAGACAATGAGATAGCAGACCATCAGCATGTTACTGCATTTAAATCAATGTACAATTTTTAAACGCTGTGATTAGTTGGGGTGCCCTTGAAATTACAAGAACATGTAAAGACCATCTCGACTGCCATTGCCTTCAGGATAAATGTTCCTACCCCTCTGCCTGTGTGTGACTCCCAGCTCTATGTTACATGGTTCACCTTTATGGTTAGCTGACTCTTGAGGACTCCCTGGATAGTAGGAATTGCCTGTGCTAATAGAAGCCATGAATTAACGGAATCACAAAGAGATGCAGCATAAAAACAGGCCCTTCAGCCCACCTCCTTTATGCTGACCATCATCCCTATCTAAAGCAATTCCACATCTCTCTGTTCCCTGCTCATTCACGTACCTACCTCTTAAATGTTGTTACTGTTCCAGCCTCCACCACCTCCTCTGACAGTTCATTCCAGACACCAACTACTCTTTTGTAAAATAATTCCCCCCTCAGGTCCTCTCAAACGCTCTCTCCCACCTTAGCCCTCTGGTCTCTAGTTTTATGCACCCCTACCACAGGAAACAGACTTTGCCTCTCATAGTTATTTAGTTTAGTTCAGAGACAAGCGAGGAAACAGGCCTTTTGGCCCATCTACACTAACAATGATGACTTGTACACTAGTTCTATTCTACACACGAGGGACTATTTACAGAGCCCAATTAACCTTGTCTTTGGGAATGTGTCTTTGGGATATGGGAGGAAACCGGAGCACCCGGAGGAATGCCAGGAAAGTATTTGCACTTCCCCCTCCTTTCCCCTCAACCCAAGACTGTTGGCAAATTGCAACATCAGCATCTCAAACGTAGTTGCCCAGCGTGAAGCAATGGTATTATGAAACAGCTGCACAAATCAGCTATGGTGAGCACTTGGTCTTTCATCGACTGATTCAAAACTCAGGGCGGCTCTGGAGCACACTGGGTAGAGCTGCCGCCGTACAGCGCCAGAGACTTGGATTCGATTCTGACACCGGGTGCTGTCTGCATGGAGTTTGCACGTTTTCCCTGTAACCACATGGGTTTCCTCCGAGTACGCCGGTTTCTCCCAAAGACGATAGATTAATTGGCCTCTGTATATTATCCTAAGTGTGCAGGGAATGGCTGCAGGGAGTGGGATAACATTGAACTAGTGTGGACGGGTGATCGATGGTTGGTGTGCACTCACTCAGTAGACCATTGGGCATGTGTTCATGCTGTATCAATCAATTTAATTAATCAAAACTCCTTTTAGAGAAAATGTTTAAGAATGAACTGCAAATGCTGGAAAATCGAAGGTAGACAAAAATGCTGGAGAAACTCAGCGGGTGAGGCAGCATCTATGGAGTGAAGGAAATAGGCAACGTTTCGGGTCTGAAGAAAGGTTTCGACCTGAAACGTTGCCTATTTCCTTTGCTCCATAGATGCTGCCTCACCCGCTGAGTTTCTCCAGTATTTTTGTCTACCTCCCTTTTAGAGAAATATTGTTATGGAATCAATTTCATGATCACTGCAGAGTTGTTGGGCCTGTGGACAGGAGCTCCCTGGCCTAGTTGTACACAGTCTACCGGATTCTCTTTGGTCTTCTAGTATTTTCTCCCACCTTAACCTGGGACAGAGAGTTGAGGAAATTTCTGTCCGAGCCCAGGGCAGTGTAGAGTCACTCTTGGTCCTTGCAAATTGTCCTTACAACACATAACCTGAAGAGGAAATATCCAGCCCATCATTTGGGAACATGGAATATTTTTAAATTGCATTAACATACGGAACTGCAGTAGCCAATTCCTGCTCAGCAAGCTCCCATAACAAAGCGAGAATGATGGTGTGGATTGGGGATAAACTACAGCTGAAAACACTGAGAGAAGACAGGGGCCAGTTCAACATCACAGCTGAAGATGCTGCCTCCATCTCTCTCTCTGTACTGTCCCATCCACAATGCAGCGCTCTATCAGAACTGCCCCCTCCCACTGTGTGGCGCTCTCTCAATATTGCCCCTCCCACAGTGCCACGATCCCTCAGTACTGCCTCCCCCACAGCAGGGGACAACCTCAGTATTGCACCACCCATGGTGTAGTGCACCTACTATATGAAGGGGCTGCTCCTCAAGTTTTGGCTGCAGTTTTTCCCTGTCAGTTTGCTCCCGGGCCTGACCAAGATGGCCATTTGCGGGTCCAGGCAGCGGGCAGTCGAGGGTTGTGTCCGAGTTGACTGCCCATCCTTCTTCCGGGCCTATGTCCATGGAGAGGGTGCAAGTGGTGTCCACGGGGACTCCGGAGACCTTCCGTGAATGCTGGTTGCCGCGGGGGCTCGAGTGTATTGTAGATAAAGTGACAATAGTTTAATCTGATCATTTTGATTGTAAACTGCCAATGGCAGTCTTGATTTTGTTACTACTCTGTATTTGTGTATAATTGAATAGTAACATTTTGGATTATTTTTTTTAAAATGGTGTGGTGGTCCCTCAGTATTGCCCCTCCTACAGTGCAGCATTCTCTTAGTACTGCCCCTCCCACTGTGGCGTTACTCAATACTGTCCCTAGAACAGTGCAGCACATCCACAGCACTGCCCTTCCCACTGTCTGAAGCTCCCTCAATACTGTCCCTCCCACAGCAGTAGGGACAAACTGCCTCCACAACAGTGCTGCACTCCCTTAGAATGGCCCCTTCACAGTGTGACACCCCCTCAGTACTGCCTCTCTTGACTGTGCAGTCTAGATTTGGTGCTGAGTCGTACAGGCGACCTGTACCTGCGGTGTGCTGACTCGAAGAACGAACACTTCTGCCACTTAGCCACAGCTGGTGGAATACTGATCTGGCAAACCCTCCTCTCCTCATCTCTATCGTGGCCGGAGGTTAGGGTCACGTTGGATGACGTAGTGGACAAGCATCTTCACTATGTTCCCTTCCTGAACATGCAGACCACTGAGACCATTTAGCAGTAGAGTGAAGGTGTGTGTGACCCGGTAACACCAGCACATTGTACAGAGTGAGTGCTGGATGATTTGGCCGGCCGGGCAGTCTCAATGTGGAGAGAGGAACCGCTTATGTTTCATCTCAAAGTCTTTTCATTGGAAAAAGTGATTGAGTTGTAACGTTAACTGTTTCTCCCTCCAATGAGGCTGCCTCACCTGCTGAGATTCTTCAACATATTTTCTTCTGTTTCAGGCATCCCACCTCTGCAGTATTTTACCAGTGAGAGTGAAACGGTTTGGTAGGAGGAAGGCGTTTTAACTTTAAAATTTAAAAAGCGAACAATCATTAAATCACCATTGCTCCTATTTATTCTGCTGTTGATGACTGTGTTGTGGTCTCCCTGTGTCTCATGCTGTTTCATTGTAATTAGCATTTCCTTCAACAACATCCCAGAGCAGCATGGTAGCGCAACGGTAGTGTTGTTGCCTCACAGCGCCGGAGACCCGGGTTCGAACCTGCCTACGGGTGCTGTCTGGATGGTGTTTGTACGTTCTCCATGTAATCGTATGGGTTTTCCTCTGAGTGTTTAGTTTAGTGATACAGTACCTGTACAGTGCTGAAACAGGCCACCGAGTCCACATCAACCAATGTTCACCCTATACACTAACTAGCATTATCCTACACACTTGGGACAATTTTTACTGGAGCCAATTAACCTACAAACCTATACGTCTTTGGAGTGTGGTTCGTTCTTCCCACGCACAATTAAAGCATGGAATAATCTCCACCCAACTATGGTTACCCAACCAGATGCAACTAAATTTATAGTAGCTCTTTCTTCCCAATAACCCTTTCTGGCTTAATCCCTCCCTTCACCACCTCCAGTTTCAATTCCATTTGGAATATTTTGGAGGACCAAGAACCAAGAAACCAGAGCATCTGGAGAAAACCCATGCAGGGCGCTCCGGTTTCCTCCCACACTCCAAAGATGTACAGGTTTGTAGGTTAATTGGCTTCAGTAAAATTGAAAATTGTCCCTAGTGGGTAGGATAGTGTTATTGTACGGGGAATCGCTGGTCGGCGCGGACTCGGTGGGCCGAAGGGCCTGTTTCCGCACTGTATCTCTAAAGTCCAAGTCTAAAGCAGCAATATTCCTTAAAGAAAGTTGCCTCAAGATTGGTCAGATAAAGGACAACTCTAATAACTTATCAGACATGTGCATTTTGGACCCAGTGATAAAAAGGATTTTTTTTTCCTTCTGTAATTGTGCTCTTTAACTGGTAGAAAAAGAATTAAAACTGGATTCAAGCAGCAGCTGCAGAGCTCAGAGCCGAGGAAGGTAGGATTATGTGATGCATTCTTGATACAACTGTGGGCGTGCAGTAGTTTCATGCTTCCACTCTGCCTATTTACACTTGTGCACATAGTAACCCGTGACGTATCCAGTGATGAAGATGATCAAGAACGTTGCCACTCCACCGAAGGCTTTCATTACAATGCCAACTTTGCCAGTGCACAATTTATTGTATATCCTGAGAAGGGAAGCAGACAAGAAGTGTTCTCAGCTGACGTCAGATGAAACATCACCAGGTTTGATATAGACACTCAAAGGAAATCAGGGGCATAATCTTAGAGTGCCAAACAGGCCTTCAGATGATTTAAATTACTATTAAAACACAAAGTACTTGTGCTATAACACCAGGATAGGCGCTCAACCAAGAAATCCAAGCCGAATACCAAAGTAGTATCTAAACTCCCTGTACAAATTTTGCTATAGGTCAATAATAATTTGTTTACATGTTCACAAGCACATAAAAACTAATGGTGTAGATGTCAGTATATCATTGGGGTTATCAAGTGGGTACACCTCTTCACTGGCGTTTTGTTGAGTTAGGCCCACGATATCTCGTGATTTACTGTATTCAATCCACAGACCCTGGTACACTTGGACCCTGCTGTGGCCACGATGGTAGAGAGGCCAAGCGCAAATCGGAGGTATAGCTTCTCATATTTAGCTTGGCAGCTTACAACCCAGTGGTGTGTAGCATGGTTTCTTCAACCGAGTAACCCTTACATTCCCTCTCCCTCCATCCCTCCCCCACCTGTTAAAGTCGTCTTGTTGAGTCTCATTGTCTATACTTGTTTTCACCTCGCACACAGCGAACAATGGCCTGTCTCCTTTATCATCAATACATATGTATATCTTTAATTCATTTGTTCCATATCTCTCTCCATCACCATCTCCTCTATATCTCTCGTTTCCCTTTCCCCTGACTCTCAGTGAAGAAGGGTCTCGACCAAAGATGTCACCTATTACTTTTTTCCAGAGATGCTGTCTGACCCACTGAGTTACTCCAGCTTTTTGTGTCTATCTTCGGTTTAAACCAGCACCTGCAGTTCCTTCCTCCACAATATAAACACATATCTGTTCAAAACCCATCTGATTAGTTTTGTTCATCTTTTCATTTAACTGCCCTGGATTGACTTCTTCAGCAGTTTCACTAGACGCTGTACACAATCATCAAGGGTAAGTGAGAACTGTTGCCAAAACTTCCATCGTCTAAATAGACCTAAAGATCAAATTCTGCAGATGCTGGAAACCTGAAGTAAACCAGTTCCATTGAAAGTTTATCCACTTAAAACACCATCGATGTTTCTTTATCCAGAGATGATTCATGACCTCTGAGAATTTCCAACATTTTTCATTTTATTTAACACAAACACAACTTGATTTTGTTATTCAGCAACAGCTGAAGAAACGTTGCCTGACAATTCCCTCCGCAGATGCTGCCTGACCCATTGAGTTGCTCCATCACTTTGTGTTTTGCTCAGGATTCCAGCATCTGCAGTTCCCTCTCTCTATCTCTCTCTCTCTCTCTCTCTCTCCTAATTATGGTTTTGTTTATCAAGAGCCCTCTATGATAACATGGGGTGATGTTAGTGGAGACACATTGATGGGTCTTGGGGTATTAGACCGACCTGCAAACACACAGCATGGGGGGGAGCCACTGTACCTGGGATGAGCCTTACCTTCTACAGCTCGAGGCTTCAATTGGAGGAACGCTTATGGTGACCTGTTCCTGGGCGTTGTCATTCCACCGACTGTACTGCACATCTGTCTCACTAGTGTTCATCGTCAAATTTGGCATCTAGCACTGATGACTAGCAGTACCTGTGATGGCACAAGACTAGAGGGTCAAACAGACTCTTGTAGTTAATCAAAGTTTGAAACGGAAATGAAGTTCCCCTTGTTGGTACAATATGGTTATATGGTTACAGCACAGTGACGGGACCTTCAGCCTGCAATAGAAGCCAGAAGGCTGCGTAATCGTGAAGGAGGCTTTTCAACCCCTCAAACCAATTCTTAGAGTCATACAGCACAGAAACAGGCCCTTTGACCCAACATGTCCATGCTGGAAGATGCCCCATCTAAACTTGTCCCATTTACCTGCATTTGACACATACCCCTTTAAACATATTCTATCCATTTATCTGTCCAAATTTATTTTAAATGTTGTTACTGTACCTGCCTCAACTACTTCCTTTGGCAATTCATTCCATCCTCTGTGTAAAATAATTGTCCCTCAGTCTCTTCATGACTTTTCAATGGAAAAAGTGATTGAGAAAGCTGGAAGGGAGGAGGGGCAGCACAAAGCCTGGGAAGTAATAGGTGGATACAGGTGAGTGGGTGGGGGAGAGGGGGAGGAGTGTTGATTGGCAGATGGTTGGGCAAAGTGCAGAGGTAAAAAGGCAGAAGGTGTGAGACAAAAGGATTGAAGAATTACAAATTGTGAAGCTAGAGGAAGGAATGTCGGTGTTAATGGAGGAGGGGGGAAATAGGTGGGAATCCAGTTGGGGCACATGAGAGAGGGGGAGAAAAAGGGCAGGGGTTTGGTACTTACCTAAAATTGGAGAATACAATGCTCATACCATTGGGATATAAGTTACCAAAACGGAATATAAGGTGTTGTCCCTCCTGACTGCGTGTGGCCTCACTCTGGCAATGGAGGAGGCCCAAGACAGAAAGGCCATTACGGGAATGGGAAGAGGAATTAAAATAGCATCCGGTAGATCCAACAAGCCTTGGCGTATTGACAGTAAGTGTTCAGCGAAACAGTCGCTTGGTCTCGCCGATGTACAGGAGGCCATATGGGGAACACTGGATGCAATAGATGAGATTAGGGGATGTGCAGGTGAACCTCCGTCTCAACTGGAAGGACTGCTGGTGTCCCAGGATAGAGGTAAGGGAGGAGATATAGGGACAGATGAGACATGGCTTGCGGTTGCAGGGGTAGGTACCCGGGGAGGGGGTGGGAAGGCATGAGTGAACCAAGGAGCTGCGGAAGGAGCGGTCTCTGTGGAAGGTAGGAAGGGATGAGGATGGGAAGATGTGACTGGTGGTGGGATCACATTGGAGGTGACGGAAATGTCGGAGAATGATGTGTTGTATGCGAAGGCTGGTAGGGTGAAGGTGAGGACCAGGGAAACTTTACCCTTGTTCTGTCTGGTGGGGGGGTGAAGGTGAGAACAGAACTATTGGACACAGAAGCAACATGGTGAGGGATCCATCATTGACAGCTGTGGGGATAACACTTTAACTAAAGAAAGAGGACATCTTGGATGGAAAGCCTCATCTTGGCAGAGACAGAAATTTAGAGTAGGGGATAGCGTCTTTGCAAGAGGCAGGGTGGGAGGAGGTATAGTCTAGATATCTGGGTAGTTGGGATGTTTGTAGTTGATGCCAGTTGATAGTCTGTTCCCTGAGATGGAGATAGAGAGATTAAGGAAGGGGAGGGAGGTGTCATAGTCCAAGTGAGATGCAACATTATGAACTTTGAGTTCTCATTGATACCTCACCATAATCAGACTGAAGATGGGTAACGACCCAAATCGCTACCTATCCATGCTCTCCAGAAAAGTTGCCTGACCCATTGGGTTACTCCAGCACTTACATCTTTTCCGGTAAACCAGCATTTGCAGTTGCCTGCTTCTACTGCAACATATTGTTAACTGAATAGCCTGCTCCTGTTCTGCTGCAGGGTCTCGACCTGAAATGAAGACCTTCCTTCTGCCTCCACAGATGCTGCTCGACCCTCTGCAGCTTGTCTTTTGCAGTCGGCTCCCGGGCTCCTCGAGCTGTAACAGGAGGAGGCTATTCAGCCCCTTTAGACTGTTCATTAATCTAAGAAGAATCTGACTATATCCCAACAATCCTCAGAGTTTTGCTTAACAAAACCAATCAACGTAGAATTAACAACTAATCAGCATCTGTTACTGTTTCTGGAAGAGTTCCAAATTACTTTTGAATGAGGGGCCTATGTTAGTGAGGTTGTTCAGATATACACAGAACAATACAGCACAGGAACAGACCCTTCAGCCCACAATGTAGCAATGTTACAAAATTTTGAGATTTAAAAAATCAAGTCTGTAATTTATCCCATCAGATAAAGCATAAAAAGAAGTTTAATTTGACACCTAATTCACTTTCATATCTCAAGTATTAAAAACGTTATGGCCATTTTCATACTCGGAAATTAGCATCTTGTTCCCTATTGATTTTCTATGGACATAACAAAAAAGCTGTGATCGTGTGCAGTCAAAAGCCCATAACCTTCTTAAAAATTAAGAGAACTGAATGAAATTTTCAGTTATCGTAGATTGAACCATTCTGAAACAAATATAAAATAATCTTACTTGGATGACCTGAAATTAAAGCATATAATTAGTTAGTTACCCAAGTGTAGCTAATTTCAAACTTCAATTACTAGATCTAAACATCTATCCATTTCTTAATAAATGATTAACATTTTTAAATAGCCTAAGTGTCCAAATAATATTAATAAATAATTCACAATAAAACATGATTTTTAAATCTAATTTACATTAATTTATAGGCCAAATGGAAGGAATTTAGTGTTCAATTGCTGTAAATTAAAGTCCATTTTAAATCAGCTTTCTAGTGGGATCCTGTGAACGCGCTGGTTTAGAACGTTCACATTGCGCTAGATTTGTGCCCTCAAATGCCCAGAAAAGTACTGCGGGATATAATGGGCCCAAAATGAGCTACTCGCAATATTAAACTTTGTATAAAGGGATCTTAAGAAGCCCTTTTTAATGTAAAAATAAGCAGCATACCGTCTGTTATTTGCTCTATGCGACCCTGACAGCTGCCGGTGGTCGCGGGTTTAGAGATTGATTTTTAAACTACTATAACTATTATACGAGGCCTTTAAAACTAATAATAGCTTTTGCGACGGGGTCTTCCAGCGATTTTTCGTTAATAATTAACTAGGCTGAACATCTTCGATTTGAACAGCCTAGAGAAAATCGCGTTTTAAACCCGCCCCCTCTAAACGGCGCCAAAATCGCGCACACCCGCAGCGACAGATTTTCAGCGACGCTTCAGGTAGGCTTTGCAACATACCTACACAATGTCCATGCTGAACATGACGCCAAATTAAAGTAATCTCCTCTGCCTGCATGATCCATATCTTTCCATTCCCTGCGTATTCATGTGCCTATCTAAAAGCCTCTTATATCATACTGTCGCATATGTCTCCACCATCACCCCTGGCAGCACGTTCCAGACACCCACCATTCTCTGTATACAAAGCATGCCACCCACAATCACTGGATGATGCACCCAGACCATTGTTCGGAGACACGAGTTCACATCCCATCCTGGCAGATGAGAATTTAAAGTCAAAGGGTTTAAAAAAAAAAGAAGCTGTCTCGGAAATGAGACAATGGGTGTCAGGGGTTATTGGGAGAAGGCAGGAGAATGGGGGAAGATAGATCAGCCATGATTGAACAGCGGAGTAGACTTGATGGGCTGAATGGTCTAATTGTGCTCCTGTAACCTATGAATTTATGACTGGCTTCCGAATAACCAGAACACCGAGTGGCACTAGCAACGGCTGCCTCGCCAACAGTCTGTCAGTCCCTTCCTTCTCTGTTTTTTTTAGCATGTGTTAAATGTATGATTTTAGTGTTCTTTAGCTTGTTTTATGTTGGGGGGGGGAACCTTTTTTTGATCTCTTACCTTGACGGAGATGCAAAAAAATTTCCGTATCGTATCTCTGTCCACACCACGGCCTAACATCGAGGATCTGGAGGCCTCTGCTGGAGACCGGCTTCGGGAGCTCCATCTGCGGGAGCCTGCGGACTTAACATCCAGGAGCTCGCGGTCCCTGGTTAGAGATCGGCTACGGGAGCTCCAAGCCGCAGGAGCTCGACCGCCCGACGGATGGTTCAACTGCCCCGACAGTGGGAGAAAAATGAGGGAAGATTAGACTTTTATTGCCTTCTGTCACAGTGTGGAATGTGGGGAATCCGTTGTGGTGGATGTTTATGGTAACAGTTATGTAGTTGTGTGTCCTTGTTGCTTTTGTTTAGGATGGAATAGATGGTAATACGAATATCACCGTACTTAATTGTGTACATGTGACAAATAAAAGACCTTTGAAACCTTTGAATCCCTTGACACGTGTTCTAATCAAGAATTTGTCTATCTCTACCTTAAAAATATCCACTGACTTGGCCTCCACAGCCCACTGTGGCAATGCTCCACAGATTAACTAGCCTCTGACAATGATACAACCAGTGGCAAGGTGGCCAACAGCTGGCCACACCAAAGATCCAGAGGTTGAAAGGCAGCTGAAATGGCTGGCAGATAAGCGTTGGGCACAGACATTGTGAGCTGAAGGACCTGTTCTTGTGCTGTGCTGTTCCATTTTCTATGTGGATATGCCCTGTCCAGTTATCAGTGCACATTGTTGGGCAGATGCCAGCTTTGGAACTGTGCCAACGGGGACTTGGTGAGAAGGCCAGGGTAGCTCCCTATCCCTGCCTCTCACTGAAGATGTTTGCGATGCTTCAGTTCTGCTGTTGGGATCACAGAGAGTTTCCCACCATCACTGAGCATTCCAGGATCTTCATCCTCCAGTGCATGGTCCTGCACCATGACTGACAGTGAGTGGCATTTGGTCCTCTGAGTGTATTGAATGGACGCAGCCCTGCGCTGTACCAGGTGGTTGGTACACGAGCCACATTGAGTTTTCCTCCTGTCTCGTCTATAACCAGTGTTAGACACAAAATGTTGGCGTAACTCAGCGGGCCAGGCAGCATGTCTGGAAAGTGACGTTTCGGTTCGGGACCCTTCTTCAATTTATTGATGACCCGAAACATCACCTATCCATTTCCTCCAGAGATGCCTCCTGACCCTCTGAGTAACTCCAGCACTTTGTGCCTGTCTTTGGTACGAACCAGCATCCGCAGTTAATTTCTATTCCGGACGATTATTGTGGAGGATTCGACCGGGTGACGTGTGGAATTTGGTCATTCCCCAACCCCACACTGACTGAGATCACGGTCTGGATGTTCGAGATATTTGGAGCAAGGCATCCCCGAGCGGTTGACTGATGTGGTTTGGGTGAAGGCGTTCAAGCCCAGCAGACGCTAACTGCACTGTCTATGCACCCTGTCACGTTCAGAGATTTCCTCCCTAAAACGGGACAGTTTGTTCTTTGGCACAGCGGAGGCTGTCACATGCAGCTTTCTGCTGTTATCTGCCACAAGGCAGCAGGGTGGTGGCTGAGCCCGGGCAGCATGTTGTTAACATTGAAGTATGAGCTGTACAGATCAGGCTGTCCTGGAACGCACTATCTCTGTTGAATCAGTTAGAACAGACCAAGGTTACTGGTGGGCAGTGCCGGGCGACTGGCTGGCTGCCATGATGTCTTTAATGTGTAGGAAAGAACTGCAGATTCTTGGTTTAAATCATAGACACAAAAAACTGGTGTAACTCAGCGAGACAGGCAGCATATGAGTCTGAAGAAGGGTCTCGACCCGAAACATCACCCATTCCTGCTCTCCAGAGATGCTGCCTGCCCCGATGATGCCAGGTGTGTTCAAGTACCTGGCTGGGAGATTCTGTGCACGCACCACACTCTGCTTAACAATCGACACAGCTCGACACAAAAACTACCGCCAGACCTCACCGACTGCCAGAGTTGCCGGCTGGTGTTTGGGCCTGTCGTGGAGGTCCCCTGACACAGGCCTGTCCCACTTGCCTGTCATTTGCGTGTCATGCAGGTGGCGCGAAAACCGAAAACTAAGAATAAGCAGAAAAGATTTGGTTGCATTGGGCAGTGGAACCTGGTACTTACGGGTTTGGTCAAAATGTAAATATAACAAGAAGTGTCATCGGCATAACGGAGAAGACAGGATGTGTTGCAGTGCGTTGCAAGCAGTGACGTGCATTCTGACATGCAGCCACTGGTTGTCGGAAGCATGTTGAAGTAAAGGAGATCTGAGAAATGAAAGTGGAGATCCAACGACTTTAACATATCTGTAGACATTGCATGCCAGCACTGTGGGTTGCTTGTTGCTCTTCCATTGACGGTCTCAGCCAGAGCGGCAACAGTGAGAGGGTTTGTGAGTGTGAGTGAGTGTACATGATTGTGTGAGTTTAAGTGTATGCATGTGAATTAGTGTGTATGTGTCTGAGTGAGCGTGCATGTGAGCATGTGTCTGAGTGTGCATGCAAGCGTGTGAATATGAGTGCGTGCATGTTATAGTTTAACGAACTAGAGGGCACAGGTTTAAGGTGAGAGGGGAAGATTTAATGGAAACCTGAGGAGCAACATTTTCACACAGGTGGGTATACGGAACGAGCTGCCAGAGGAAGGAGTTGAGGCAGGTACAATGACAACATTTAAAAGACATTTGGACAGGAACATGGATAGGAGAGGATTAGTGGGATAAGGATCAGGCTCGGACATATGGGACTTGCTTGGTTGGGGCAACATTGTCGCATGAGTAAGTTGGGCTGAAGGGCCTGTTTCCATGCTGTAGGACTCTATAACACAATAACTAAGAGGGTATGTGGAGTGGGATCAAGACAAAAACAAATTCTCGATTATTCACAGTTGTTGAACCTCTTAAGTGCTGTGCGGGAACTCAGTGATCTCAGACTATGCCACTGCTGGAATAATGGGGACCCCCATTGATTTTTATTCAGTGACAACGAGGCCACCCACTCGGAGGATCCCAGTTGGGGATCATTCCTCGCCCAGAGCTCTGTACCACTCTGAGCAATCCCAGGGCACTGGGATTTACTTAGAACAGAGGTATTTACCAAGCATCCAGCTCCAAATGATGCTTCCAATGTCTCGATGTGAATGCACTTTCTGCAGTCAGAGTGAAGTTTAGTTTTGGTTCTCTCTTAGTTTTAGATCTACGACATGGAAACGGGCTCTTTGTCCCGCCAGGTCCACGCCGACCATCGATTACCCGTTCACACTAGTTCTATGTTATCCCACTTTTTCATCCACTCCCTGCACACTAAGGGCAATTTTACATAAGCCAATTAACCTACAAATCTGCACACCTTTGGGATGTGGGAGGCAATAGGAGCACCCGCAGAAAACCCAAGAGGTCACGGGGAGAACCTGCAAACTCCACACAGCCAGCCCCCAAGGTCAGGATCGAACCCAGGTCTCTGGTGTGTGAGGCAGTAGATCTACCAGCTGCATCATCGTGTTGCCCTTAATATAACAGCCTTACTAACAACAATGTTGATTAAATACTGTATCATTTATAAAATTAACAGACGATTTGTATAGCAAAATTCACAAATGAACCTTGGTTCAAATAATAAATAATTTTATTTGAAGTTGCAATGCTGATTGGGGTCCTCTTCTCCATTGCAAACATATTGTTAATGATGTCTAATTATTACTAAGCTTAGGACCACAAACAAGCAAGCTTTGCACTAATGTTTAACTGACTGTTCAAAGCCAAAACAAAATAGAGAGATGACCTTACCCACTGCAGTAAGAAGTAAACACTCCTTTATAACAGCAGCCGAGCTTTCCCTGGTCACTGTGCCTGAAATCACTTCAAGGTTTAACTGCGGCCAGATCAAACTTTTGCCAAACTTTTCCAACAAGCTCCCAGCAAAATCTTTAAATTTCTGACGAGTCTGCTGCAAATCGGAGAATGCCAATCCGACAGATTGCAGACGGTTGTGCAATCAAGTCTTGGAGGAGTTTACAGACAGTGCCCCTGCCTGCCAATGAATTCCGTCATGTGGACTGAGAGAGAGGCAGCGGCTACTTCACAGCAGAACCAACGACTACCAATGACTGCAGGCTCCCGCGGTGCAGGGAGCAATGATATCCAGAGGCCTCGGTAGCTCCACTGGTCAATGATCAGCCTGCCAGTAGTTAGTACGAGGAGCTGGAGCAGGGCTGGGCTCCCACTCGCTTGTTTTGTAGCGACACATTACAAAACTGAGTAAACTAAAGCTGTTCAGGGGCAAAGTGCTTTGCCTGTCCCCCCCCCCCCCCCCCCACAAGGCCACTTATTAACCTCAAATCGCTCAGTCCCCACCCCCCTCCATTCCTCCTGCAAAAGCAGATTTGGATAGAGTTCTGACCTGGCCTTGGCTTATCCGAGCTTTGCATTGATACACATCAGTACATACGGTGCTGATAGAAGTGGACTCAAGATAACATCATTGAGATAATCCAACCAAATAGACAAAGCTTTGATTTTAAAACACTCTCATTTTGAAATGTCAACTTCCATACCCACTCCTTTCTAGGTAGAAACAAGGAACTGCGGATGCTGGCTTACGCCAAAGAAAGACACAAAATGCTGGAGTAAATCAGTGGGTCTGGCAGCACCTTTGGAGAAAATAAATAGGTGACGTTTCGGGTTGAGACCCTTCTTCAGACCAGACCCTTCTTCAGACTTTAGGTCCCAACCCGAAACGTCACCTATCCATGTTCTGCAGGATAGCTGCCTGGCCTGCTGAGTTACTCCAGCACATTGTGTCCCATTCCTCCCTATCCCTGTTACCTCTTCCAGCCCTACAACCTTCCCCAAACCCTTCTGTCTGAAGAAAGGTTCCAACATGAAACGCTACCTGTCCATTCCCTTCACAGATGCCGCCTGGCACACTGAGTTCCTCTAGCACTTTGTGTTTTGCTTAAGGTTCTGGCAACTACAATTCCTTGTGTCTTCCACAATCCCTGTCCACATTCTAGCCCCCTGAACATCACCCAATTACTATTTTGCGCACCGTTTCATGTCAGGTGCAAACTTGGCAATGTTACATGCAGCACCCTCGTTCAAACACCAACACACTTTGTTATTGGCTGCGCTCCAAGCACTGATCCCTGCTCTACCTGCTAGCTACCCTCTGCTTTTTCAAGAAAGTCTCATTTATTCCGACTCTGCTTCCTGTCTGCCAATCTGCAATCTTCAATCCATGCCAATATTTTATCCAGAATCCCATGTGCTTTAATTCTACACACTATGTGACTCAAAAATCCACATGCATTATATCCTCTGGTTCTCACTTTCTACTTTACAGCTTACGTACATTGATACTCATGGAGCTGTACAGCATGGAAACAGGCCCTTTTTTTTATCATCTTGTCCATGCCTACCATGCTATATTGGGGGTTGGTTGCATATGCCTACATTTGGCCCATATCCCTCCTAGCATTCTTGGGAAATTGCTTGCACCGTCTTCCTTGGCCAAGAACATCGTCCTTAATTTTTCTGCCATTTCCTTTTCCCTATTATAAATTTTCCCGCTGCAAGGCTCTTACATTTGTCGTCGCTCATTTAAAATTTTTTAATTACTTGTAGAACTTTCATTATCTTTGCAAATTTATTTCCATAGTCTACTATTCTTTCCTTAATTCATCTCTTAGAGTCAAAGCGCTATACGGCACGGTAACAGACCCTTGGACATAACTTGCCCATGCCAACCAAATGCCCCATCTTCCTGCAAATGCCCCCATATCTCTCTAAACCTTTCCTATCCATTTACCTGTCCATATGTCTTCTCCCCTCTCACCTTAAACCTAGGCCCTTTGGTTCTTGATGCCCCTACTCTATCTCATGATCCTATACACCCCTTTGCCTCCTGTACTCCAAGGAATAAAGTCCTATCCTGCCCACACCTCTCCATATAACTCAGGCCCTCAGGTACTGACAACATCCTCGTAAATCTACTCTACACCCTTTTAAAGTTAACAACATCTTTCCATTGTTGCATCCTTTGGCACAGTGGTCAAAACTGAACACAATGCTCCAAACACAACTGTAAAATAAAATCCCAACCTATACTCAATACACTGACTAATGAGGACCAACGTACCTAAAGATTTCTTCACCACGCTATCTACCTATGACACCACTTTCAGGGAACTATGCATATGCGCTCCTAGATCCCTCTGCTCTACAACACTCCCCAGTGCCCTGCCATTCACCGTGAAGATCTGCCCTGACTTGACTTCCCAAAATCCAACACCTCACAGTTATCTGCATCAAACTCCATTAACCATTCCTCAGCCCACTCGCCCGCCCAGTTAATCAAGATCCTGCCGTCATTTTTGATAACCATCTTGGCTATCTATGATGTCACCGACTCTAGTGCCATTTGCAAACTTACTAATTGTGACTTGTACTTTCTCATCCAAATTATTGCTATCAACCACAAACAGCAATGAACAGAGATCCCCGAGGCACACATTAGTCACAGGCCTCCAGTTGGAAAAACAACCTTCCACCATCACCCTCTACTTCCTTCCATTCCTTGCAGTCAGTTAGGTCTTCCTGAATCCCATGTGATTTAACCTCCCAGAACTTCTCAAATGCTTTGCCTCAGTCCATATAGACAATGTCTACAGCTTTGCCCTCATCGACCCCTTGTTCCTTTTGTGCTGAATTCTAAACTGCAGTCTGCAGACATTACTCTTTTGAGCTACTTTATAGGGCTTCTGTTTGGAACTAACACTATTCTCAGTTTAATGCTTGAAGAAGGGTCCCGACCCGAAACGTCATCTATCCATTTTCTCCAGAGATGCTGCCTGATCCGCTGAGTTGCTCCAGTATTTTGTGACTGTTCTCAGTTTTGTTTGATGGTCATTGTTGGGTTGCTTTTCCTTCTGTGTTTTTACACCAGAAAGAAATACACAACTGCAGAGGTTGGCCCATCTGTATTAATACATTTATCGGCAGTTAGTCGATAGTCCTATGTGTCAGAGGTGACAGATAGACATGATCGAAGGATACAAAATTATGAGAATATAGATAGGGTAGACAGTCAGCACCTATTTCCAAGTATGATAATAGATGATGTTTCAGGTCGAGACCCTTCTTCAGACTGGGTCTCAACCCGAAACGTCATCTATGCCTTTTCTCCAGAGATGCTGCCTGACCCACTGAGTTACTCCAGCATTTTGTGTCTATCTTCCATAACAACTGTGTCCACTTCAAATAAAATAATTACAGAAAGCATTGAAAGTTTCAAATAAATGCCACCTTTTATTCTCTTCTTATTTCTTGTTGCTCCGAGTTCATTAATACCCAATGCGATGTTGGGCTTGAGAGAGAGGGAGGGGTGGGTACCTCTGGTAACAGATGTCACAGAGTCATATGGGATTCATCAGTGCTGGAGAAGAGAGGGCGGACCGCTATTTCATGTGCAATCAATAGTCCGTAAAATTCAAGCCGTTCGTCTAGTAATGTCTGAAAAGGGAAACAAGTTAATTATTAATTGTCTCAGGACCATTATCTATTTCCCTTTCCAATTACTCAAAATATTTTTGGAATACAGAGCACAAATCAAGCATTTGCCCTGGATGGAGTGGCTCTGAATGCTTTTCTGACAACGAGCATTTCAGGCATGCCAAGTTACAGAATCAGCAAAGTAAATCAAAAGAATTGGCAGAGTTCAAAGGACTGACAACTCGAAAACAGTGTGAATGTAACCTCATGCACAGGCAAGACAATGCACCCAGGGTGGTGTAACTGAAGCTGAGGACGTTACTGACGCTGGAGACATTTGAGACTGCAGATGCTGGAATCCTGAGCTGGATACAAACTGCTGGAGATGTCACTGACAATTCCCCTCCACAGATGCTGCCTGGCCTGCTGAGTTCCTCCAGCACTTTGTTTGTAACTTAGAATGTAGGTGAAACATGGAGAGAGGAATGTCTCAGAGGATAGAAACAACAAGCTGGAGTAACTCTGCAGGACAGGCAGCATCTCTGGAGAAAAGGAATGTCTGAGTCTGAGAGGATATGGTTCACTCTCCAGACGATCTGGACACATCCTCTACACTTCCAATTCATCCCACCTTTCCCCCCCGCTCAGTCATTCCACCAGCCTTTCCCCCTCTCAGGTTGTTCCACTGGAGTAAATGAAAACAATTTTCCCGTGTTCAGGACTCTTTTCTCCAGCTGTTGCTCACAGCACCATCCAGGTCTGAGTCTGAATCCTGCAGGTTTTGCAACTAACGGAGAGTTGGAATACAGCACTGTTGATTCCTTAACCTGAAGAGGGTGCAGAAAAGATTTACAAGAGATATTGCCAGGTCTCGAGGGCCTGAGCTACAGGGAGAGGTTGAGCAGCCAAGACTTTATTCATTGGATTGCATGGGGACAAGAACGGAACTCACTATCAAAACATGGAGGGGACAGTGACACAATTTTTTGGCGGCCGCGCGCACACACACACGCGCGCGAGGCTTCGGAGGCTCAATCCAGCGCTAAATGCAGCTCAATCGAAGCCTCGCCGGGTTAACTACAGCCCTCTCACCGGGTTAACTACAGCACTGCCTGGACTGATGGGATACTAGCGCTGCTTCTCCGCGCTGGTTTAGCGGCAGGGGAAAGAGGGGGATATTACTTGGAATTGGGCAATTCAATGTTCATACCATTGGGTTGTAGGCTACCCATGCTGACTATGAGGTGCTGTTCCTCCAGTGTAGGTGTGTGGTCTCACTCCAGCAATGAGGGAGGCCCAGGCCAAAAAGGTCGGTCTGGGAATGGGAGTGTGCTCCACCAGTACTCTGGTCTGCAGCCTCTGCACCTTTTGTTTCTTGTGTTAATATCAATCAAACCTACTGCCTTTTCCCCACCAAAGCCTGATCCTCTGCAGCTCCCCATCAACTCCATCGACATTTTACAATGCCTTGGGAAAGCAGCCAACATAATAGCATAACAATCAAGGACCATTTTCACCCCAGTCATTCCCTCTTCTCCCCTCTAGGCAGAGGGGACAACAGCCTGTAAGCAGGCACCACCAGATTCAGGAATAACATCTCACACCACTGTTATCAGACTATTGAACAGTCCTCCCATAAACCATGGTGTGGTCATGATCTTCCAACCTATGTCATGTGAACCGTACACTTTTTCTCTGTAACTGTAATGCTGCAATGCTGTCACATTATATTCGACACTCAGGTGTTTTTCTCCTTCCTCTACCTGTTGTACTCATGCATGGTTTGATTGCACTTGTGCATGGTATGATTTGACTGGACAACACGCAAATGAAAGCCTTTTGATGTATCCCATGACAACAATAAATCAATACCAATATCAATAATGATAAATCTGTTTGTATTGCTGGCATTTAATATCGCCAGAGCCAAATGAAATGTGTCGTGGACTTAGCATCATTTAATTCTTACCTTGAATGCTTTAAGAGTATCATCATCGGTGATCTCTCTGTTAGGTTGTTCAACGCCAGGTGCACTGTAGATAACTTGCACAATTCTACTGATGAATCTTTCCAGCTGCAAGGAAGCATATTCCTAAATGTACATTTATATAGCACTTTTATAGATTGTTGAAAAACGTCCCAAAGTGTTTCACAGGAGCATTACCAGACAACAGTCAACACAAGAAATGACAGTCGCCGGCAGTTGCCTAAAAAATCGCCGTGGGACAGGCCCATAAAGATGATTTTACGATCTTCCCATCTACATCTGTAGTTTTGTTTATTGGTTATTAGGTGTAATAATATTTTCTGTACTCTTTTCTCTGTTGCCCTACTTGTGCATAGTATGACTGGCTGGATACATTCTTCCCTGCATCTTTATACAGGTGACAATAAGTCAAGCTTATTGCCATATGTTAGTAAGTTAGTTAGTTCTGTTTATTGTCACGTGTACAGTGCGGACAAGGGCAACGAAAATCTTGCTTACAGCAGCATCACAGGCACATAGTGTAGGCAATCGCTGCCTTAAAAAGGCTGCCAGCATAATCAGAAACCCACACCACCCTGGCCACACCCTGCCATCGGGAAGAAGTTACAGGAGCCTGAAAACTGTAATGTCCAGGTTCAGGAACAGCTTCTTCCCTACAGCCATCAGGCTATTAAACACTTCAACCTCAAATAACCTCTGAACTACAAAGACTATTATTGTATTATTGCACTGTTGTTTGTTCTATAATTTTGTGAGTATGTGTATATTTACACGCACTGAACTTTCTTTTTCCTTCGTGTTTATTATGTTGCTTACAGTGTAATATGTTTACATATTCTGTTGTGCTGCTGCAAGTAAGAATTTCATTGTTCTATCTGTGACATATGACAATAAAACACTCTTGACTCTCTTGACTCAATGCACAGAAACATGAATTGTACGTAAACTGCATATAATTTCAATAATACATCAATAGCATTGGGTCTGTAAGGGGAGCATGCACGTACCCTGGTGTTGGTTGCTTGCAGGGTCACTTGATGCTCCTGGAGGTTGCGTTGGAGGTTACGGTTCTCTGTCTTGACGGTGTTGTACTCATCCTGTAGCTGCCTGGTCCTTGCCTCTTCCACAGTGGAGCGAAGCTGTAGGTTTCCCGTCTGCTCCCTCAGCTTCACCACTGCCTCCGTTTGCTCCGTTGACCCTGCCTCCAGTTTGACCACCAGCTACGGGTAAGTCAGAAGTTAACTTTTAAAATGATGGAGGTGTCTCTTGCCCATGTCGGCTGTCCATCCCACGTACCACAACTAGGGACTCTCACCCAGTCACTGTTTACAACCAAGGCAATAGTTGTGGTTTCGATGTGATGGAAGCCCCTCTCTCTTGGTACTTCCTGATCACCTTTGAAAAGTTCTGCCCAGATCCCTCAGCAACGACTTGGATAACTAAAGAATTGACAAAAACACCCAGCATGGATAGGATAGGTTCCTGGCAACAACTCCACAGACTCCTGGGAATCTCTGGCTCAACACCACTCAGAGTGGACGAGCATTGATCCATGGGGCCGTTAGTAAATAAAATTATGTGAAGCAGGCAGTCTGAAAATTGTTTCCCAGGATGAAAATGTCAAAGACTAGAAGACATAGCTTTAAGGTGCGAGGGCAAGGTTTAAAGGGAGGCAAGTTTTTTTTTAAGCATTGGTTGGTGTTTGCGGGAACACAATGCCAGGGGTGGTGGTGGAAGCAGATACAACCGTGGCATTGAAGAGGCTTTTAAATGGGCTCATGGATATGCTGGAACGGAAGGATGTGGTGCACGTGCAGGCAGAAGGGATTGATTTAACGTGATGATAGTCGTCACCGACACTGTGGGCCAAAGGGCCTATTCCTGTGCTGTACCGTTTTATTTCTATGTTTTATGTTCTATAATTGGATGGATTTCTGCTGCCTTGGGCTTCAGTCTGGTAAATATATCCAGCATCAAATAACAAAGTGGTTGAGGTCATGCGGAGCAGTAACCTGGTGGCTCTACCCTCGGGGTTAATCGACATCACAAACACGGGCTTGGACCCTGGACTCTACCAGGCAATTCCCAATCCCAGCCGTCCCTGGGGTTGGCCATTCCTGCACTGAGCTCCCAAGTCAACGAGTAATCGTCGGAGTGACCATCACTGTGCAGCCGTAATCACCGATAGCACTGGACTTCAGGAGCTGTGGATATTGTTGGTGTTCCCCACAAGACTGTGAGGGAGTGAAAGGTTTGCAGGAGCTTACCTCCCTGAGCCTGACGTTTTCATTCTGCAGGTCTGTCACCACCCTAAGCTGATTATTTGCCTCCCGCAGACTGGAAAACTGTATGTGGGTTAAAAACGTATTCACTGTTGAAGATCAAATCCCAAACATTTGAATGATTAAAAGATACATCTTGAGAAACTGGCCCTTCGGCCCGCCGAGTCCACACTAAGCACTCATTCACACTAGTTCAATGTTACCCCACTTTCTCATCCACTCCCCAGGGGCAATTTATAGAGAGCCAATTAACCTACAAACCTACAAGTCTTTGCGATGTGTGAGGAAACCCAAGCACCCAAAGGAAACTCACACGATCACAGGGAAAACATGCAAATTCCACACAGGTCAGGATCGATCTGACGCTCTAAGGCAGCAACTTTATCAGCTGCATCACTGTGCCGCTCAAAATTTCAATCGCTCAGATAATTTGTAAATATATTCAGAGAGTCATAAAGTTTTACAGCTTTTGATCTACTTAATTATTATCCCTGCTTATACTCTTCCCATTTGCCTGCATGGGGTTTGTATCCCTCTATGCCTTTCCTAGCCAAGGACTTGTCCATATGCATTTTAAATGTTGTGATTGTATCCTCCTCCACCACCTACTGTGGCAGATTGTTCCAAGTAACCACCACCTTCTGTGTGAAAAACTTGCCTCTTAGAACTACTTTAACCTTCTCCCCTCTCACCTTTAACTCTGCTCTCCACTTCTAGGCCCCTAATGACTGTGACTTTCTACCCAATCTTATACCCTCATTTTTTAACAAACCTCTATAAGATCATCCGTCAGCCTCCTACAGTGGAAATAAACGCAGCCTATCCAATCTCTCCTTTCAGATAAAGCCCTCAATTCTAGGAAATATCCTGGTGAATCACTTCTGCACTGGGGTGGGAGATTGCAACCTTCACGTGGTCCACCCTGTTTCGACTAATGCAATCAACCCGACGTGTACAAACAAATAGATGGAGTGTTTTGGTGTCTACAACTTTAGGCTGTGCATGCCATACGCAAGAAGAAGACTTCTGCACTGTTACCACAAACTGCCTGTAGTGTAGTGACCAGAACTGTACAAACATTCAGATTGCAGCCTGACCAATGTTTTGTATAGCTGCAACATGACATGCCAACTCCTATACTCAAAGGGGGGGGGGGGGGGGGGGGGGGGGGGTGGGGGGAAGGGTGGAAAGAGAGTATTGATCTTGGGGGAGGTTGTGGGTGGTGAGGTTGAGGATGGGATGTTAGGAGGTTGTTCTATCACAAGTTTGTCGACATGATGCCTGGCTTGTTGGCAGCATGAGAACTTAGCACCAGGAGTGACATTCCCCACCTTGCTGGACATGTCCTGTAGCTGAGAACATCTCTCCCTCAGCTCCTTCTGCAGCCTTGCCACTGTCGCCTCTGTGTTCTTCAGCTTATCTTCAGCTAGTGACATTTTTCTGTTCAGCATTATGACTGTCCCTGCAACAAAGTTGCATTTCATTAAAATTGTTCCGATAACACCTTCATCAGCCTGTGGTAGAAGGAGCCGATGGCATCGCGCTGGGCCAGGCTGCTCCTGCTCCACCGTGCTCCCAGAACGCTGGGCCTTAAAGTGGGAAAATAGGAAATTACATCTTGCCTTTGGCCAAGAACAGACATTTCAGAGTCTTGGAAGTGACAAGATGACGCTGGAACATGGCGACTCCCTGTGTGCCGCAAAGTGCAAAGTGCTTCATGGTATCTCTGTACACGTGATAATAATAAACTAATTAATTCTTTTAGAGGCAGACACACACAGAAATAAGAGACATATCAAACTCTGATTCAGAAGTCAATTGACTTCAAATTTCAGGAGATTAACATGCATATTTAATACATCGTTAATTTTGAATGCATATGAGGAATTCCAACCACTCAATTACCCAGCTGATCTATCAAATCTACTAAATGGGTAACTTCTTTCCCATTTATAAGTTCTGGGCCTTTCACTGCGTGTTTCTTGGACTCTGTGTTCTTTGTGTGGATGACATCTCCTCTGTGCAGAAATGTCCCAAGAGGACATAACACTTCAGCACATCAACACTTCAGGCACATGTACATCAATCATTCAAGACCAGCCAGACACGTCATCAATATCATAGGATCTGCCGTGATCTGATAAGCTGCATCCGAGGCTGCAGGTTACTCCAGTCTGAATCCAACATGTTAAAGACACAAAATAATTAGAAAACGCTGGGAACACTCAACAGGTCAGACAACAGCTGGAAGATGCTGAGCCAGAGGTCAGGATGCGCTTCACATCTGATCCCTCACCTTCATTTAAATTGGGTCATAACTTTAATTAAATGGGGAGTAAAGCATTATTATTTATTTCAATATATATTTATATTTTAATTAATGAATAGAACTTTTGCATGCTTAATATTTGCAATTTTAATATTTTTGGTTCGTCATAAAGTCATACAGCACAGAAGCAGACCCTTCAGCCCAACTCGTCCATGCTGACAAAGGTACCCCATCTAAGGTCCCATTGCCCACATTTGGCTCAAATACCTCTAAACCTTTCCTATTCTGGTCCAAATTGCTTTTAAATGCTGTTATTGCTTCAAGTGTTTAATTGCCTCCAACTGTCTCTGATCATCAGTGATGGTTGGGGACAGTGAGATGGTCTGTGACAATTCGAGCCCTTACATGGTCGATCAGATGGAGTTTGACCATCAGATGGTCCCCGGCCACTGGGTCCATCGATTAGCTACACTGGCCTCTGGCAGTGTTTAACAGCAAGCGGCAGGATGCTGCTGCTGCAAAAGCCCAGTTAGTTTACAGTTTAGTTTAGTTTATTGTCACCTATACTGAGGTACAGTGAAAAGCTTTATCCAGTCAGCGGAAAGACAATACATGATTACAATCGAGCCATTTATTGTGTATAGATACATGATAATGGAATAACATTTAGTGCAATGTCAAGCCAACAAAGTCCGATTAAGGATAGTCCGAGGTCATTCATGAGGCAGATAGTAGTTCAGGACTGCTCTCTAGTTGTGGTAGAATGATTCAATTGCCTGATAATAGCTGGGAAGAAATGGTCCCAGAATCTGGAGGTGTGCGTTTTCATACTTCTATACCTTTTGCCTGATGGGAGAGGGGGAGAAGAGGGAGTGGTCCTTGATTGTGCTGCTGGCCTCGCCGAAGCAGCGGGAGGTATAAATGGAGTGAATGGAAGGGAGGTTGGTTTGTGTGATGGTCTGGGCTGCGTCCACAATTCTCTGCAATTTCATGCGGTCTTGGTTGGAGCTATTTCTAAACCACACTGTGATGCATCCTGATAAAATGGTTTCTATGGTGCACCTGTGGAAGTTGGCGAGAGTTATAGGGGACATGCCGAACTTCCCCTATGGATGTTGGATGTTGGTATTGGTTTATTTTGTCCCATGTACAGAGATACAATAAAAAACTTTATCCAATCAATTCATACCAAACATAGAACGTAGCATAGTGCGGTACAGAAAAAGGACCTTAAGCTCATAATGTCCGTGTTAAACAAGATACCGAGTTAAACTCATCTTTTCTGCCTGCATCTGATCCATATCACTTCATTCCCTGCATATCCTTGTGCCTATCTAAAAGCTTCTTAAATGCCAATATTGTATCTGCCTCTATCCCTGGTAGCATGTTTCAGGAACCCACCACCCTTTGTGTAAAAAGCTTGCCCTGCACATTTCCTTTAAAGTTTGTTCCTCTCACCTTAAAGCTATGCCCTTTGGTCTTTGACATTTCTACCCTGGGAGAAAGGTTCTGTCTATCTCATAATTTTATATATTTCTATCAATTAATGTGCTTTATTAATTAATGTATAAATTAGAGTGTTTTATTGTCATATGTACCAAATCGATACAATTATATTCTTACTATAATGGATATGCAGGGAATGGAGGGATATGGATGACGTGCACGCAGATAATATTTGGTCTTGGCATCGTGTTTGGCACGGACATTGTGGGCCAAAGGACCTATTCCTGTGCTGTACTGTTCTATGTTTTATATTCCATCAGGTCTCCCCTCAACTTCCTGCATTCCAGAGAAATCAATTCAAATCTGTCAACCATTCCTTGTAGCCAATACCCTTTGATCCAAGCAGAACAATGACTACAATCAAGCCGCACACAAATATAACAGGTAGTGCAAAGAAAAATCCCCAGAGCGCAGAATACAGTGTTACAGCATTATAATGTTACAGATGCAGAGAAATTGCGGTACATGAATGTGTGCAAGGACCGCAATGAGGTGGGCTGGGCGACCGGGACTGCACTCTATGGGAGGACCATATCGTGGTTTGATGATAGTTGTTGATGTTGGGAGGGTGTGGGCTGGTTGCACAGGTTGGAATCATTGCGGCCTCTTTTTGTCTCTCCACGGATGCTGCCTGACCTGCCTTATACTTGCTGTACTCCCCATCCCGTTACCTGTCGACATGTTGTAGTTCTCTTCCAGTTCTGTCACTGCCTTCTCCAGCTCCTCATTCCTAATCTGCAGCATCTCCACCTTCCCATCATCTGTTGGGAGGGACAACAACTCCTCATCTGCCCATTTTTCCGAGCTGGGGGATTTGGTTGGCTCAGACGAGATGTGCACTTGGGACTCTGTATAATCAACCACATCTTCTCCAACACTCGATGCTCTTTCTTCGTCTTGAATGTTTTCCTCACTTGCGTTCCCCTCTGGTGGTGTGGCAGGCTAAGGAGATTAACAAGTAATGTTATATCAGTATATTTGTATGGGACATTACTTCCTGGACTTTAGGACATTATCCAGTACATGCGGGAAGGATGGAGAGGCTTTGGAGAGGGAGCAGAAGAGGTTTTCCAAAATGCTAATGTAAGCTATAGAAGTGGAGAGAAATACAACTTTTAAAATTCATTTGGACAGATATATGGATGCAAAGGGTTTAGAGGGATATGGGCTAAATGCAGGCAAATGTGACAGGTTAGCATGGACAAGGTGGACCAAAGGACCTGTTTCCATGTTGAATAGCTCTGTGACTAGTTACGTGGCTATTAAACTTTCCGTGACATGCTGAGTCCGACGGTGGTAATGTCCATGTTAGAGCTGTGAAACCTTCTCCTTCTTGGTCTGCTGTAGACAGGACCCCAACCATCTCCTTGCCTCCCGATGTGACCAGTGCCCTTCACCCTTCCACCTCACCAGCCCCAGCCTCTGCCTGATCAGCTGTTAATTCCCACAAGTTCCCACATGTACCCATTCTCACCTCACCTTCCCCACCCCCGTGGGAGGGGGTTGAGGAGGACAGCTGCAGACCAGGGATGACCCTGCCTCGTCATACCAGACACTGCCTACCTCGACGACTGCTTCAAATTCCTGCTGCCTCCCCGAGTCTTCATCCTTCACCACGTCCAGGATGGCGATGCTGACGTCATCTCTCAGAAGTCTGATTTGCAATCCCAGTTGCCAAATCTGGTCCCTTAAATCAGCGATGATCAGGTCTTTCTGTTTACTCTCACCTTTAATCTCGTTCAGTACGTCCAACTCCGACTGCCTGTGCATGTGCTCATGCATCGAATGTACCTCGAATAATTAAGATAAGAGTGAGATGGAAGAAATTGTGGAGCAGGAAACATTTGAGGACACTCGGATTTGGCATTGTTTATAGCCTAGGGATACAAGAGACTGAAGGAGCGTCATGTTCTTTTGTTGTAACATGGCCAGCTCACAGGCAGGTCTATGTCTTTCTTTTGTCTGGTGTGATTATGCTACCCCCCCCCCCCCCCCCCCCCCCCCCCCCCCCCCCCCGGTGTCTGTAACCTTCAACCACCCACACCCTCAACCCCATCCAAGTCCAACTGTTTAACTCCACTTACACATGCCCCCCCCCCCCCCCCCCAACCCTGTTAGTTCCCCTTAGAATCTTATATATTTCATTGAGATCACACCTCATTCTTCCAGACGCCACCTGAGTATGGGGCCCAAAGTGCACAACCTTTAACCCTAGGAAGCAATCCAGTGAGCCTTCCTGCACTACCTGCATACATTAAAACGTCACTTCTTTTATACTCCACACAACTTATAAAGAAGGCCAATATTCCATTAGCCTGTCTAATTCCGTGCTGTATCTGCTTGCTCACTTTCATACATAAGGGCCCTGATCCCTTTTATCTTGATATTTTGTAATTGTTTTAAATAATGATTAAAAAAAAATTTCTTCCTTCCAAAGTGGACACCCTCACATATCCCCACATTATACCCCTTTGCCACCATCTCAAAAATCAACCGCTAGAGGTCTACGGCAGCCTGGGGCTTTTCTGGACCGGGCAATGCTCATAAGAACTAGAGTGCAGACTGGAGTCTGAAAATGGTGCCAAATATGCCGACTTTTGCTTCGGTAAGGCATTACTCTATTGGACTGTTTGTAAGAAAAAAATGTCACTTTGCATTTGGACCTGGGACCATAAAGAACAATTGAACCATTGAAGAGTCAAGAATGTTTAATTATTATATGTACTGGCAATGAAACAATGACATTTGTACTTGTTGCAGCTTCACAGGCCGATTAATGCAATAAATAGCACACAAATTAATACATAATCATCAACAACATTAAATTAATACCATAATTAAACCATAATACTAAGTAACCATAATAATGTAAAACTGATTTCTATAGTGTCACCCTGGACACAATCCACAGACAATCTTGTTGGTGAGGTTGATATTAGAGTTGTTTAGCGTTCAAGAGTTTCATGGTTGCTCAAAGAAGCTTTTTTTTGCATATGGTGGTCATGGTTTGCTTGCCCATCCATGTTCCTCAGTAGGCACAGTACAATCTGATGACCCACCTATCCGTGCACCATTGACCACATGACACACTGTCTCTTCACCCAACTTATTCATGTAAGTTATTCATATAAAAGCAGATTACTTGTAGTTAATCAAGGGGAAGACAGTTTGTTCGGGGCTGGATGTCAGATTGACCTGGTGACTATACTCGTCCAATGGGAAGGGGGATGGGATGGTGAAGAGGAGTTGGTGGGACAGAGGAGATGGCAAGAAGAAAGAGGAAGCAGGGAAGAACTCGACCTGGAAAGGAGATGGGAGAGGCACAAGAGGAAAAGAGGTGGGGAGGGGGGTGGGAAGTTAAGTTAGAGAGAAGGAGTGCAGCAGTGAGGGTTGAGGAGAAAGAGAGGACGAGTGAAGAGGAGGTGAGGAGGGAGGTAATGTGAGAGAGGAGCATCAAAACAGGGGTTATTAAACAAAAAAGAATTATTGGGTACCTGCAGAATTTTCTGTTAAATGAAGAACATGGTTGAACATAAACACGCCCTTAGGCCCATAATGTCCCTGTTGAATATGATGCCAAGCTAACCTAATCTCTTCTGCTTGCACGATCCACATCCATTCATATGCCTACGTAAAAGCTTCTTAAATTCACTACTTGTATCTGCCTCCACCACCATACCTGGCAGCACATGCCAGGCACTTATGCTATCTATGCCTCTCATAATTTTATATGCTTCTGTCAGGTCTCCCTTCATCCTCCAATGCTCCAGAGAAAATAACCCAGGTTTGTCCATCCTCCCCTAAAGACAATGCCCTCTAATCCAGGCAGAATCCTGGTAAACGTCTTCTGCACCCTCTCAAACCCTCCGCATCTTTCCTAAAATTGGACCACCAGAATGCTCGTTGCTTTCAGTCATTAACGATAATCGGGCATGGTAGCAGATACTAAGGAGAGGTTTTTACAGAATTCTGGACTATTTAATCTAATTTAAAGTCCACCGTTGCCATGGAGGAATTTGAAGCCAGAACTTGAATTGTAAATCGAAGTCACTAAGTCACTTGAATGGTAATTTAAACGCTTCACTGTGAATTGAATTTATGTCTGTAGCTGTGCAGGTTGAAGTGGTGAAGTTTTATGCTGCATTCAGCAGACATTGTGAACCATTTTATTTTTGGTCATTCATTGAATATTATGTCTCACCTGTGAATTGTAAATGTCGGCAATAGCTGATTGATTGAGCTGTATTGATAAATGCTCAATCTCGTTCTGCAGCGTTTCAATCTGAAGATCCTTTCTTGCAGACTCAGCTTCGATGTCCGCGATATGCTCGGACTGCTCCTCCAACAGAAATGCACACTTCTCCTGTGATCCCCAAAACAAAACCAGATCAAGTTCTGGGTGAGGGGTAAACTATTTCATCGTTACTTCATTCACTGTAACTACAGGAGGTTTAAAACTAGATAACAAACTAAAGCATCAACTTCAACTCTATTAATTATTAAAAATTGCAAATAATTAATTGGGGGATCAGCATACCCACAACGGAGATGTGTAACATGTCCAACCTGTCCTTGACTTGAGTTTGTGCCAAGTGTCTGACTGGAAATTTATTACCACTGCATTTGTATGGTTAATGTTCCCAGATAGTTTATAAAATTGCAGTTTATTTTCATAGAACAGTATAGCCCAGGAAAAGGCCCTTCGGCCCACGGTGTCTGTGCTGAACCTGATGCCAAGTTAAACTTACCACCCTCTGCTTGCACATGATCCATATCCCTCTATTCCCCGTAATGTCCATGTGCTTATCTAATAGCCTCTTAAATACCGCTATTGTAACTGCCTTCACCGCCGCACCTGGATGGTGTTCTAGACACCCACTATCCTTTGTGCATAAAACAGGAACCCCCTCCCTCCTCCCCCCTCCCCCCACAGTGGGACACTCCACACAGGCAGTGCCTGAGATCAGGAATCCAGCTGACCTTGCAGTCTGACCCTCTTGTTCCTGCATTCACACCGGAATCGTGTCACGTACAATTATGACATAAGAACCTTGGACAGGTACATGGATAGGAAAGGTTTTGGGGTATATGGGCCAGGTGCAGGCAAGCTTGGTTAGGCAACTCGTTCAGCATGGACAAGTTGGGCCGAAGGACCTGTTTCCATGCTGTATAGCTCTGTGATTGTAAGACTTGCCGGTAATTCCTCAACATGAGATGCCTACAACTTTATCAGCATGAACATGATCCCTTTTGTCCAAGGATATAAATTCTAGCACTACATTCCCAAATGTGCCTTGTTTTTGGCCCTTGGTAACTTTGGATCCAATGTAACAAGTTCCTCAATCTTATTGAGATTTAACTAAAGGCTGTGATTACCTTTTCATGCATCATGGAAATGTGCAAAGGAAGATTCTCTTTGGAAATTCCCTGGAAATTTTCATTGCTCCAGTCTGTTTGTATCGAGTTTGGGATCGCTGAGTAACCCACGCGGGACAGTATAGTTAAATCTGTGGCTGCGGACAACATGACTGTTGTAGAAGAGAAAACACATTAAATAATTAATTGGAACATATTGCTGTTTCTAAAAATTATCCCGTACAGTTGGAGGTTCTTGGGATTTTGCACAGTTCATTTTGAACAAGACAAACAGTAGCTCCAGCACCATTTTTGTTTCAGTTTGAGGAGTTCCGATGTTAGACCTTCTAATTCTTACCTTTCACCCAGGATGGCATGGGCGGAATTCATATTCAGAACATTGAACCTTGTGTCCCGACACTTCACATCACTTTGCATCATTAATCACAAGGTTCTCTCACATTGGAACTCTCTCGTTCTTTGGCTTTAATTTCAAACGCCTCTCCCGTGGACTACAGCTAAAACATCTCCACATTAAAGGCCGTCTATTCTTCAATAACGGGGTTTGCCTGCCAAGTTTGGTTTCCAGTTGAGCCAGGCCAGCTCTGTTCTTTGCCCATTTAAATTGGCCCATCTCCAACTTACTGTGTTTTTTCCCCATAGAGTGGTCTATCTCCTTTTCTATAGCTGTTCTAAACAATAGCATGATCCATATTCAGTAAATGTTCCCCCACTGGCACTTGCTTCACCTTTCCTGGATCATTTTCTAGAACTAAATTCAATAATGGCACCTTCAAAGGAGCAGAACCACTCAGATCAGGAAACTCCTCCCCCCCCCCACCACCTCATGTTATTGCTATTCCAGTCTGTATATATATGGTGTAAATTTAGCCTATGTATTATTCACATCTCTGCAACTTTCCTGAAAATTTGCTACTCCGTTTCCTTCCCACTAATCGTCAGTCTACCAAAAATTCATAATCAAGCTTCAACATTCTTTCTTCCAAGCAGATAGATTGTCCTTGATCATTCGAGGACACAATCCCTCTTCAGCATTCTATTCAAGCTGCTTCATGAGAAGAATTTATCAAAAGAGACAAAATAATTTATCGAAAGCGACATAAGAGATTCAGATTCATATTATTCAGATCCAGATGAGTGTATTGTCATTTTCACCAGGGTGCAGTTAAATTACTTGTTCACATGAAGCTCACAAAGGTATACACAGTAATGTTAAATACAATTGATGATACAAATTAATGATAAATAATTCTGAAAGTGCAAGAAAATTCTGAAGTGCAATCAAACATAGAACAATGCAGCACAGGTATGGTCAATCTATACAATGTCTGTACCGAAAATGATGCTGTTAAACTTATCTCCTTTGCCTGCTCATGATTCATATCCGTCCATTACCTTCATATCCTTGTGCCTATCAAAAAGTATCTTAAACACCACTATCGTAACTGCCCCCACCAACAGTCTAGGCACCCATCACCCTTTGTGTTAAACCTTGCTCTGGACATCTCCTTTAAACTTTCCCCTTCCCACCTTAAACCTATAGTCTTTTACTTTTCCCCAATGGAAAAAGGGCTCTGATTGTCTACCCTGTCTATACCTGCAATGGGGTGATCAAGACTGGACACAATACTACAAATGTGGCCTAACCAAAGTCACAGAATAACCAAAAGAGGTAGAGTTAAGAGTAAGAGTATGTGGTAGCATCACCAGGAAGGAATCATGAGAGAGGTGATTGGTTTAGAGTTTGATAGCAGTGGGGAAGAAGCTATTCTTAATTCTGGACATCCAGGCTTTCAAGTTCCTGTATCGTCATCGTAAACATCATAAATATAATTCTAGGATTCACAATTTGCTTTATTCCAATTACACTATATAATGTGCAGCAAAACATAGAATGTTGGAGTAACTCAGTGGGTCAGGCAGCATCAGTTTTCAGTCTGAAGAAATGTCCGACCCAAAACGTCACCTATCCATTTCATCCATAGATGCTGCCCGACCATTGAGTTCCTCCAGCACTTTGTGTTTTGCTCAAGATTCCGGCGTTTGCAGTTCCTTGTGTCGACACCATATAATATGATCTGTAAACTTCTCTGTACTCTGACATAAGGATGTACCATGAGCTCTCAGTATCAGGTTTGAACTCTTGCCTGGGATGCAATGTTCAGACTGGTCACTCTATCCTCAGTCTGATTGCGGCTTCTTGCTTCTTACCAACTTGTGACAACTGTTTTTGGCACTGTTGGTCAAATTTAGATTGACGTCCCCACAAATCTCGTTCTTTGGATAATGACTGCAAGCAAAGACATCGATCACATGCATCTGAACTGAGGAAGATTTTCTATTCAGAGTTGAAAGATTGAGGCAATGTCCTGGTCCACCAATATATTCCCTCTACCTCTCACATAACAGGGTGACATTTCGTAACCATGACTGACAGGTGTGCACTTTGCATTGGCATTGATAATATCATTTCAAGCGAAAAATCTCCCGAACTCTTACCAGCGGGCATACCACCCTTCGTAGGAGGGTTTAGCATCATCCTTTTACCCTGAAAAAAACAGAGCATTCTCAGTGTGATCAACTGAAATCAATTCCCATTCCAACTTGCCCACTAGACTGAAGAAAAATATGAAGAACTATACTGCCACGTGGCCACTGGACCTGAATCGTGGAAATCCATGATCCAATAGCACCATGGGAGCACCTTCACCAGAAAGACTACCCCCCCCCCCCCCCCCCCCCCCCCCCCCCCCCCTTCTCCTGGACACTAAGGGACAGTCAGTGATGGCCCTGTAGATTATGCCCACATAGTGAGAAAAAACATTGATATCTTTCCACCAACTAACAGCCAACTAATAGAGAAAGTATCAATCTTAGTTGCCTGGATTTATCAATGATCATTTGACTGGAATTTTGGTGAACTTGACTTGTTATGGTGAAAACAAATAACCAGTCCCCGCATTCGAGGAATTTTGATGCTATAAATAAGTAGGAAATAAGAAGGCATTGTCTCAAGGAGCATAGAAACATGGTTAATGGATGCACAGAGCATAGAACAGAGCAGCACATGAACAGGCCATTCAGCGCACGGTATCTGCACCAGCCATAATGTCCAATGAAACGAATCCCATCTGCTGTGTCCATAGTCTATAACCCTTCCGTTCCCTGCCCATTCTGATCCTTTTCACTAAGCCAATTATGTATCCAATTGGTTACCTTATCCTGGATAACACTTGATCTAACCTGACATGTGGGACCTTATCAAAGGCCTCACTAAAGTCCAAGGAGACAACTTCTACTGCCCTGCCTTTGTCAGTTCTCTTCAAGCTAATTTGTGAGATGCGGTTTCCGTGCATAAAGCCATGCTGACTATTCCTAACAAGTCCTCATCTTGGGGTGGTGATGGTGGATGAAGATAAGATAGTGCATTTTAGACACTTCTGGATAGACACTTGGATATGTAGACAATGGAGGGATATGGATTATGTGCAGACATTTAAAAGTTGGCATTATGTTCAGCACACACATTGTGGGTCAACGGGCCTGTTCTTGTGCTGTCCATGTTCTATGCAACCATTTTCATGCACTCTCCAATAAATATATTACGTTATTCATTAACAGTTGGTAATTAAGAGTCAACCACATCGCCATGGTCACATACAGGCTAGACCTGGTGAGATATAAGTTTCCTTCCCCGAAGTACCTTTGTGAACCAGTTGGGTCATTTAATTATTATCCTGCCATTGCATTGGTCACTCCACTTTTTATATTTCAAATTTATATATTCAAATTTTAAATAGCCTTTTTTGCCAAGTGGGACTTGACCTTATTGCTCTGAATCAGTGGCCTGGGACTCTGGCTGCTGGTCCAGTTACAAGGTTACTGATTGCTTTAACTAGTGAACGAACAATGGATGCTGTTTACCTGAGGGAAAATGCCATAAGGAGAAAAAGACAATATGATTATTGGAGTGTCATGGGCAAAATGCAGGCAAGTCGGACGTGGAGATGAGCATTTTGGTTGACATGGATAAGTTGGGCCGAAGGATCTGTTTCCATTCTGTATGACTCATGGTAGGCTTACCTTCCTTACAGAAATTGGATCTTCAAGTTTCTTGGTGCCTTTACGAATGGCCTTAATCTGCAACACATCACATTTCTTCACAGTGGTCTTTTCTGGTGGGTGTTCCCTTTTTTGGAGCTCCAAAAATCCCTTCATCTTCGCAAGGATCAGCAGTCTTTTCTTCCCCAGCTGCAGAGTAATTTACCCCGAAACAATGATGAACCTACAAAAAAGTCAGCAGACCCTCAATGATTCAATGATACTTAATTGCCACATGTACCTAGGCACAGTGAAATGCTTTGTTTTTCATACAACCCAGTAAAATTGTGCAGCAGACCTCACCTAAGTAGTACACAAGAGTTGCCACATTTCTGGTGCCGACAAAGTTAGAAAAAGTTAATCGAACAGTTTTATCTTTGCTCACAGCGGTGAACCGGGCCTTCCGTTCAACGTGGCAGCAGGCGGCCACCCGCCAGGTATTACCATCATTGGGAAATGCTCATTTCTGAGCTGGAAAATTGTAGATTCAAATAATTCCTTGGAGGCTTGGGCACTGGTGCAGTACCAAGCAAATGTTGCTTTGTCAGAAGCGGTCTTTAGAGAGGTGAGAAACAAGTATGGATGGGGCACCCCAGTATGTATTGAAGGTGTGGGTTTGTGAACATTAGAAGTGCACTTCACATGCCCTTCCAATAGTGGTCATTCCTGCACATACTCTTCTATCTTCTGAATGAGACAATAGACTTACCCTCTTTCCAGTCAACTAGTGTAGAAGAGAGACAAAGGGAACTGCAGATGCTGGAATCCTGAGTGAAAGAAAAACACATTGCAGAACAAACACGCTGGGTCAAACAGCATCCGTGGGGTAGAAAAGGAATGGTTGACGTTTCGGATCAACACTGTGTATCAGGCTGGAAAATCATGCAAGGTCTTGACCCACTGAGTTCCTCCAGCAGTTTGCTTTTTCTCTCAAGTGGTGTAGAGGATGCATGGTACTACAATGAGGAACATCGGGGGAGCTCTCCCAGAAAATGGACAATCACCAGTATTTTTTAAAACAATGGAGATGATATGACCATGGTTCATTCTTGTGTGGGTTTTGCCATGTTCAATCTTGCAGCTGCCCTTCCTACACCACCAATAACAGTTCAGAAATACTTATTTGGCCACAGAATGCTTTCACATAAGAAAAATGTAGAACTATAACAAAGAAGTACATGGGAGGTTGTGTCTTATACATCTGATTGAGTTTTTAGAAGAAGGTTGATGAGGCAAGGCCATTGACGTCATCTATAGATTTCAGCAAGGTCTTTGGTAAGGTTCTGCATGGCAGGCTGTGCTGGAAGGTTAGATTGCAGTAAATCTAGGGAGAGCTAGCAAACAGGTACAGAATTGGGTTGATAGAAAGAATGAAAGGGTGGTGGTGGAATGTTGTTTTTCAGACTGGAGAACTCTGACTAGTGGTGTGACTCATGGATCGGTGTTGGGCACATTGCTGTTTGTGATTTATATCAACAATGTGGATGAGAATGCACAAGGCATAATTGGTAAGTTTGCAGATGACACTCTGAAGTAGTTGGTATTGCAGACAGTGAAGATGGTTATCAAAAATTAACAATTTTCAATCAAGATCTAGATCCATTGAGTAAGTGGGCTGTGGAATGGCTAATGGCGTTTAATACAGATAAGTGGAAGTAGTTGCACTTTCAGAATTCAGAGCAGGATGGGACTTTCAAAATAAACAGCAGGGCCCAAGGGAGTGTTGTAGAGCAGAGTGGTCTAGGTTTTTGGTGCATTGGCTTTCATCAGTCAGGGAATTGAGCATAGAAGTTAGGATTTTATGTTGATTATACAACATAAGGGAGAATAAGAAGGGATGAGACTTAAGACTTTTGCCTTCCATTACAGTGAGGAGGTGCCTGGTGAACTCACTGTGGTGGATGTTAATTTGTGTTTAATGTGTGTTTTTGTCATTTTTACTATATGTAGGACTGCAAGGGAACAAAATTTCGTTCAGACCACAAGGTCTGAATGACAATAAAGGCTACTTTACTTTAGTTTACTTTATATTGGTGAAGGTAGACAAAACTGCTGGAGAAACTCAGCGTGTGAGGCAGCATCTATGGAGTGAAGGATGCTGCTGTAGCGACACCTGGTGGTGGCTCTGTGTAATCGAACCCTTGCGATTGGCTGGAGAAGTCAAATGAGCGCGGGTGTTTATGCACGGGCTTTTTGATGTAACGGGTCATTCTAGCGCCACGTGTGTAGAACCAACATCATTGTATTTGGCTGTCTTTAGCTACTCGGGTAACTTCTTTATTTTCATTTCCGAAATAAAGAATTTTTGCATACCCACTGTCTCGACTCGCCTAACTGGTAACCTCGACGCATCCAACTGCATTTTTGGCTTCAACATGCAAGCCGCAGCCATCCCCGACGCCCAGCAAAACGCTGTGGGCCTCAAGCTGCCCGTGTTCTGGGCAGAGCAGCCACAGGAGGTCTGGTTTGCACACATAGAGGCTCAGTTCCACCTGCGGAACATCGTAGTCGACTACTAAGCATTTCCACGTGGTCGGGGCTCTCAACCAGGAGACGGCCTCGCGGTTACTGCCGTACTTACAGAACCCACCGGCGCTCGCGAAGTACGACGGCCTCAAGGCCCTGCTCCTCCGTACATTTGGGCTTAGCCGCTGAGACCATGCCGCCTGCCTCCTGCACTTGAACGGACTGGGCGACCGCAAGCCGTCCACCCTGATGAGCGAGATGCTCGCCTTGATGGGCGGCCATCGCTCGTGCCTCCTGTTCGAGCAAGCATTTCTTGAACAAATGCCAGATGACATCGGCTTGATGCTCGCCGGGTCCGACTTCACCGACCCCATGCAGCTCGCAGAACGGGCCGACGAGTTATGGCTCGCGAAGCAACAGAACGGCGGGTCTATAAACCGGGTACCCGTGCCCGCACACCAACCGCCTCGCAGATGCTGTGGAGACGCTCCGCCCACCGCTACCGTCGCAGAGCCCTGGAGACCAGGAAAAGCGCCAGTGGTATTTTGCTGAGGCCCGCCGATGCCGGCCACACTGCACGTTTTTGGGAAACGCCTCGACCGATCATCAGTAAAGGCGATCGTGATCAGCCCAAACATCCGCCTCAATTTGCGCGACCGCCACTCTGGACTACGTTTCCTCGTTGACTCCGGGGCCATCGTGAGCATCCTTCCCCTGACTGGGCTGGACACCTGGGCTGGTAAGCGGGGCCCTGTGCTCATGGCTGTCAACCGCAGTACGATTTGCACCTACGCACGCAGACGCTCTCCGTATCCTTTGACTCCCGCTTATACGAATGGACCTTTACCGTCGTGGACGTCTCGCAACAGCTCCTGGGCGCCAATTTCCTCCGGGCCTTTGCCCTCCTGGTCGACGTGCGGGGTAGGCACATGATTCCATTGGCGGGCCACGGACACGCGGCCCCGCGACCCTCGGCACGCCCCAGCCCGCAGCAGAGCGCGGTGGCTGAGGTTGAGGCCCCCTATGCCTCCCTCCTTGCAGAGTTCCTGGAGCTCCTCACCCCCCGTTTCCGCATGGCGGCCCCCAAGCATGGGGTCGTGCATCATATCCCCACCGTGGGACCCAGTGCACACCCGGGCGCGCCGGCTTCCACCAGACAAGCTGCGCATCGCCAGGAAGGCGTTCCAGCTAATGGAGGACATGGGGATTGTGCTGCGCTCGGACAGCCCGTGGGCATCCCCGTCACACATGGTCCCCAAGATATCTGGGGGGTGGAGACCATGTGGGGATTACAGGCGCCTGAACGCCATTACAACCACGGACCGCTACCCTGTTCCACACATACAAGACTTTTCAGCCCATCTGGAGGGCGCTACCTTTTTTTCCAAGTTAGACCTGGTCCGCGGTTACAATCAAATCCCTGTGCACCCGGACGATGTACCAAAGACCGCAACCATCACGGTTCGGGCTTTTTGCGTGGCTTTGTATGCCTTTTGGTGTAAAAAATGCCGCACAGGTGTTCCAAAGGCTCATGGACATGGTCGGTAGGGGTTTGCACTTCGTTTACATTTACCTCAATGGCATCCTGGTTGCGAGCCGCTCTCAGCAGGAGCACCTGGCGCACCTGCGGACTCTGTTCCAGCGGCTCCAGGACCATGGACTTATCATCAACCCCTCCAAATGCCAGTTTGGCCTCCGCACCATTTCATTCCTGGGGCACAGTGTCACATCTCAGGGCGCCACCCCATTACCCTCTAAAGTGGAGGCCATCCGGCAGTTTCCCCGGCCTCGCACGGTGAAAGGGCTACAGGAGTTTGTCGGGATGGTCAACTTCTACCACCGCTTCGTGCCGGCGGCGGCCAGAATCATGCGCCCCCCCTCCCAGTGCCTCACAGGCAAGCCACGGGAGCTCGTATCGTCCACCGAGGCGGAGGCCGTGTTCGAGGGCTCGAAAGCGGCGCTAGCGGGAGCCACCATGTTGGTACACACGCAGGCCTCAACCTCGACGGCTCTCATGGTGGATGCCTCCGACACGGCTGTGGGCAGGGTGTTGGAACAGCTCATTGACGTCCGCTTTTTTGCATACCCACCGTCTCGACTTGCCAAACTGCCTCACCCGCTGAGTTTCTCCAGCATTTTTGTCTACCTTCGATTTTTCCAGCAGCTGCAATTCTTTCTTAAACATAATATTGGTGAGATCGTATCTGGCGTATTGTATTCAATTTTGGTCACCCTGCCATACGATTATGCTGGATTTGATTTGTCAAGACAGGGATTGCAGGGAGGATTTACGAAAATGTTGTCATAACTCGAAGACGTACTATAGGGAGAGGTTGGGCAGGCTAGGACTTTATTCATAGGAGTGCAGGAGGCTGATGAATGATCATACAGAAATGTATAAAATCATGAGGGGAATAAATAGGGTGAATCCATATAATCTCTTCCCAGGGTAGGTGAATTATGAACCAGAGGGCATAGGTTTAAAGTGAGAGGATAAAGATTTAATAGGAATCCAAGGGGCAATTTTTTCATACAGAGGGTGGTGGGTATATGGAATGAGCTGGTAGAGGAGGTATACATAATAGTACTTAAAAGAACCGTGGACAGGCACAAAAGGTGTGGACCTATATATCTGTGAGACCAAACGCAGGCTCAGCCATCGTTTTGCTGTACACCTTCACTCAGCCACCTAGGCCTACGCAATCCCCCGTTTGCCCTCCCATTCCCACACTGACCTTTCAATCCTGGGCCTCCTCCATTGTCAGAGTGAGGCTCAATGCAAATTGGAGGAACAGCACCTCATATTTCGCTTGTACCGCTCACAACCCAGCGGTATGAATATTGATTTCTCTCATTTCAAGTAACGCTTGCTCCCCTCTCTCTCTCTGTCCCTTCCCAACCTAGTTCTCAGACTAGTTTCACTATCCTCCTGATTCATTTACTGATTGTGTGCCTCGTTGTCACCTTCCCCTCATCCATGAACCATACATTTCCTTGATGCATTAACTGCTTTGATCCATCGTTTTCACACCTAACCCCTTCATATCTCTATGTCTCCCTCTCCCCTGACTCTCAGTTTGAAGAGGGGTCTCGACCCGAAACATCACCCGGATTCCCTCTCTCCAGGGATGCTGCCTGTTGCTCCAGCATTTGTGACCATCTTACATGTAACGTTGAGTGGGATATGAGCATGGCACGGGCAAATGGGACCAGCTGAGGTGGGACATCTTGGTTGCTATGGACAGCTGAGGTGGGACATCTTGGTTGCTATGGACCAAAGGGCCTGATTCCATGCTGTGTGACTATGATTCTAAATTCCGAAGATAGATTTTTTGACCTCCGTACAATATTAACGCGTGTTGTTTTTCTCGATGACTGCCCCTTTAATGCCAATGTACTCACTCACTGAAGTCGCTGCCGCCTGGAGCCAGAGCACCGCTCACCGCAGCCCGGCCTGATGGACAGAGCGGGCGGCCAATCGGAACGCAGAGATTAGGGGGCGGGTCCAACTGGCAGGGACGAGGACCAATCAGAAAAGGAGGGAATCAAGGGAGCGGGCTTCCGGTTCTGCCCACTTACCCGGTCACAAAGGAAACCATAGCGACGCGCGGTAACCCGGCAACGACAGCGGCCGGCGGGCATGCATGCGCGCATGCGCGTGGTCTGGCTGTGGAGGTTGGCCAGATGTGCAGGTTGACCTCAGGTGTACAGGCGGACCTCCAGGTGTGCATGTGGACCTCTGGTGTACAGATGGACGTCTAGGTGTACAGGTTTATCTCCAAATGTATAGGTTTGACCTCCAGGTCTACAGGTGGATCACTATGGGTGTACAGGGTTGACCTATGGGTGTACAGGGTTGACCACCAGATGTACAGGTTGACCTCCAGATGTACAGGTTTGACCTCTGTATGTACTGATGGACCTCCATGTGTACAGGTGAACCTCCAGGTGCACAGGTGAACCTCCCGGTGGACCTCTAGGTGTACAGGTTAGCCTCCAGTTCAGGTGGGCACTCCAGATATTTGGGTTAACGTGGGCACTCCAGACAGAGCTGTAATGGAATGCAGCATCCACTGAGTCCATGGATGGAGTGTCACCTTGTGTGTCCAGGAACCTTGTTGGCCACTGACTGAGAAACCTCATTGGTCTGAGTCATGGTGTTCCTTGATCCAACTCATTGAGTTATTATTTTCTAGAATATAGACATTGTTGCGAAGGCCTGCGGTTATTGCCCGTCCCAAATGGATCTTCAGAAGGTGGAAGTGAGTGGCTTTTTAAAATCTCTCCAGTTCTTCTGCTGCATTTATAAAATTATGAGAGGCATAGATTAGGTAGTCAGAAATTTTTCCCAGGGTGGCAATGCCAAAGACTAGCAGATATAGTTTGTTAGGTGCGAGGGACAAAGTTTAAAGGAGGTGTGTGGGACAATTGTTATTTTTTACACAGAGAGTAGTGGGTGCAAGGAACTTGCTGCCAGGGGTGGTGGTGGAGGCAGATATGATAGTGGTGTTTAAGAGGCTTTTAGATAGGCCTATGGATATGCAAGGAATGGAGGGGGAAGAGTGGTCACATGCAGCCAGAGCTGATTATGCAGCATGTTTTGTCACAGACATTGGGAGCTGAAGAGCATCTTCCTGTGCTGTACTGTTCTGATCTACATTTGAAATTTCATCTGAAATAAAATGGACACTAAAAGTATAACCGAATGAAAGTAAAATGGTGGAAGCATAATTGAGTTTGTTGAAATTAATGATATAACAAAACAAAATACGCTCTTTGTTTTGCTGTGTATTAGCCTCCACATTTTTAAGGAATTTTCAAGGTTCTGTCAGGAAAAGTGTGAGAGGGAAATTGTCAGTTTGAGCAAAATGTTTTTGCCTGAAATTGTGGTAGTTTAAACAGAAATCTGCGTACTGGAAGCACAATCCTCCCAGTGCTACCCTTATTTGTATTAGTGGGAGATCACTGTTGGTTCATCTAATCTCCATTCTTGATATAAATTATGACTTTCCTATCACCTATTGCCAACTGGAGACCATTCAATCCCTATGTTGCAATTAGTATAATACCTAATACGTAGTTAACTAGATACTAGGCAGTCCCACACTTTGTCAATGGTTTTGAGTCTGAAGAAGGGTCTCGACCCAAAACGTCACCCATTCCTTGTCTCCAGAGATGCTGCCTGTCCCGCTGAGTTACTCCAGCATTTTGTGTCTATTGTCAATGGTAGTGTTGGAGATAACCAAACTTGTACTTTAAATTAGTGCAAAGTGATCTTTTGTCTCCACTTGAGATCTGATCTCACCTGAGTGCATGTTGTACCTGCTGCATCACTCAGCACTGAACTCGGGTTACTCTGGGTTCGGGTTTTTACATTGGATGCGAGTCCATAACCCTTTAACCCAGGTGAGAGCATCTGTCACAGCAGATGCATTAGAACGGATGGTTTGCTTTTAGATCAACGCCAATGAATAACCAATGGTAACACGGGACTCACTTCATTCTTTAACTAAAACTCAGAACTTCAGCATAATTGAAGCAAAGCCAGCGATCCTGTGGGCGGTTCAGTTGGGAGACAGGAATGGGTCAGTGTGGAGGCAAGGGGGGAGGGACGGTTAGTGTGGAGGGGTGGAGATGAGAGAGGGAGAGTCAGTGTGGAATGGGGAAGGGTCAGGAGTGAGGGTCAGTGTGGAATGAGTGAGTGAATGAGGTTCATCATAGAGGGAGGGGTTCAGTCTGGAAGTGTCAGTTGGAAGGAGAGGGGATCAGTTTGGATGAGGGAGAAGGGGGTCGAATGGAGGACAAATGGAGGGGAGGTCAATGTGAGCGATAGGGTCCCAGGTCTCCGCCGAGGTCCCCCCGGGTCCCCGTGGGTTCCAGGGACAGACGTTCGGCGGCCGGTCTGTGACGCGGGGAAACGGGCTCCGAATGGTGGTGGCTTTGGAAATCAACGGCAGCGGAGCCGGAGCCGCACACCCCGGCCATGCCCAGCCCCGGGCTCTCCGCCCGCTCCTGCCTGCGCCTCTCTCTCCTCCTGCTCTTTCTGGGCACAGACGCCCCCGACCTCGACCCGCAAGGTGAGCGGACCGGGAGCCGGGTGACTGGGCGCTCGCCGCCCCTTGAACTCCTAGATAGGGTCCCGGCCCCTTCCTCCCTACCCCCCGGCTCAGCTCAGCTCCGCCCGGCTGCCCTAGTCCGCTCGGTGAAGGGACTGGGACTGGGCTGACTGATGTCCCCGGGTTTCATCCTTGCGAAGAGCCGACCCGAGGAAACAGTCTGGTGGGGTGCGGAGTTTTTTTTAGCGTTATAGAGTGAAACAGCGTGGAAACAGGCCCTCCGGGCCAACTTGCCCATATCGGCCAACATGTCTCATCTACATTGGCCAACATGTCTACATCTACATGTCTCACCTGCCTGCGCTTGGTCCACATCCCTCAAAACCTATCCTATCCATGTACCTGTCTAACTGTTTCTTAAATGATGGGATAGTCCCAGCCTCAATTACCTCCTCTGGCAGCTTGTTCTATACACCCACCACCCTTTGTGTGAAAATGTTACCCCTCTGGATTCCTATTAAATCTTTTCCCCTTCACCTTGAACCTATGTCCTCTAGTCTGGGCAAGAGACTCTTTCATTCATCGAGTTACACAGCATGGTAACAGGCCCTTCGGCCCAACCTATCCATGCTGACCAAGATACCCCATCTATTCTAGTCTCACTCGTGCCTGGTCCACATCCCTCTAAACCTTTCCTATACATGTACCTGTCCAACTGTTTCGTGAATGTTGTTATAAGTACCTGCCTCAAATACCTCCTGCGGTAGCTCAAAAACTTAGCGATATGTTTTGCATGTGCGAAGCATATGAATATTGTTGTTGTAATATGTTTGCTGCAATATGTCCTAAGAGGGATGTGAGAGGTGCCAGAGAAATGAAAGTCTTCTGTCTGATGGAACTGTAGGAGTGAAATGTTGGATATTCTGATAAGGTTTACAGGTTTGCACAATTGCGGGAATGAAAATCTAATTACACTAGCTTTGTTTTACAGATCCGTACCAGAATGAATGCAATTACAGGAAGATTTTTTGCCACGAGAAAGCGAATTGTAGGCTGGACGAGGTGACCCAGCTATTTTACTGTCAATGTCTGCCTGGATATACTGGTGATGGAATTAACAACTGCCAGGGTAAGTCTCTTAGTCTATAAAACAAGTAAAGGCCCTTTGGCCCACAATGTCCATCCCGAACATAATGCCGTGATCTATATTCCCTCCATTCCCCGCGTATCATGTGCGTATCTAAAAGTCTCTTGAACACCAGTGTTGTATCTGCCTCCACCACCACCCTTGGCAGTGCATTCCAAGAACCCATCACTCTCTCACACAAAACTTGCCCTGCACATCTCCTTTAAACTTTCCTCCTCTGACCTTATTGCTATTCCCTTTACTTTTTGTAATTACACCCTGGGGGAAAAAGGTTCTGATTGTCTACCCTATCTATGCCTCTCATAATTATATATGTTTCTGTCAGGTCTCATCAACCTTCAATTCTTCAGGAAAAAAAATTACCTTGGTCCAACCCCTCCTTATAGTTAATGCCCTCCAATCCAGCATCGTGGCCCCTCTTGAAAGCTCCTCATCCCTCCTTCTATCGGATCATATCGTAATGGGGTGACCAGAACTGTACGCAATACTGTAAATGAAACCAAGCAGACCATAGTCCTTCTTTACCACTCAATCGACTTACATTGCCACTTTCAGGACAAAATTGCAATTTCAGTTTAGTTTATTGTCACATGTACCGAGGTTTAGTGAAAAGCTTTTTGGTGCATGCTAACCAGTCAGTAGAAAGACAATACATGATTACAATCAATCCATTTACAGTGTATAGATACATGATAAGGGAATAAAGTTTAGTGCAAGGTGTTGTGGTAGCGCTGGTACTGAGATAGTTTGTGCATTGACTACCTTGCATCCACACCAAGCATTTATGGATCTACAACAGCCCATGTTGGCTAAAGAAAGATTTGTACAGAAGTTTTCATGACTTCTGTATGTTATTGTTGGAGTCTTACGAGACTGCGGATGTTGGAATCTGGAGCAAAAATGAAACTGCTGGTGGCACTCAGTGTGTCTGGCAACATATGGGATTTTTATGTTGTTACAATTGAAACTGGGTTGTGACATGAGAATCAAGTTCGTGACGAAGTGAAGTCATGTTATCTAGAGAGCGGGAACAGATGCAGAATGAGAACTATTGAAAGAGAACTACGACACAAAGTGCTGTCTCCGTTCTTTATCTTGGACATGGACTTCAAGGCAACGCACAAAATGTTACAGGGATGATTATTTTGGTCACAGCTCTGGGCGGCTGTTCTCTCCCCCTCCAGAGGATATTCAAGGTTCAAGAGGAATAACTTTAAAACAAGAGAGGAGATGTGCAGAGCAAGTTTTTTTTTACAAAGAGTGTGTGGGTGCCTGGAAAATGCTGCCAGGGGTGGTGGTGGAGACAGATATGATAGTGGCATTTAAGAGGCTTTTAGATAGGCACATGGAAATGCAGGGAATGGAGGGATATCAGAGGAGATTAGTTTAAGTTGGCATGTTCTAATGAAATTCCTACTTGCTGCAGCTTTACAGGCACATTCATGCAACAGCACAACAAAGAAATATACAAATTATCAATGATTGCAGGCAAACTAGACCATGATTGTGCAAGATAAAGTACATAGTGTAAACTTAGTAGTACAAAGTTTAGAATTGTTCATTGTCGAGATAGGGTTGTGGTCAGGGTTGCAGAATGGTTGAGGGGAAGAAGCTGTTCTTGCACCTGGAGGTCACAGTTCTCAGGCACCTGAACCTTCTTCTCGATGGTAGCAGCGAGATGAGAGCATGAACAGGGTATTGTGGGTCTTTGACATTAGCCGTCTTCTTGTAGATTCCTTTGGTGGGGAGGTCAATATCAGACTGGACAACGCCCGTCACATTCTGCAGCCTCTTTCGCTCTTGAGCGTTGGAATTACTGAACCAGGCCGTGATGCAACCAGGTGGTGTTCAAGTCCCACTCTAAACTCAAGACGATAACCCAGGCTCAGGCAATGCTGCACCGTTGCTGTAGAAACAAGGAACTGCAGCTGTTAGTGTACAAAAAAAAGTGTTGAGTGCTGGCGTCCTCATCTCATCTAAAAACCAGCACACCACTAGTCTAAAGAAGGGTTTCGACCCGAAACATCACCTATCCATGTTCTCCAAGGGTGCTGCCTGACCAGCTGAGTTACTCCAATATTTTGTGTCTCTCTCTCCACAGGTGCTGCCGGACCTGCTGGTATTTCCAAGATTTCCTGTTTTATCTACTGACTTTGACCCTGAATCCATAAGACCATTAGCAGAGGGGCAGAAATGTGCCTTCAGCCCGTCGAGTCCGTTCCATTAATCAATAGTGGCTGATCTACCCCAGAGTAGATTCCAGAATAATAAAGCCAGCAAATCTGTCCCTTGTTAATGTTAGTGTAAGGAATGCAAGTGGCATGGTGCCCAACAGTTGAACCTCAGTGTTTGCTTTTGTTTTTGTTTTTGTCTGCAGAACCTTTGGGGCTGATCTCGGTGTCTGATCTGAAAAGCTGCAGCAGCACAGAACTCCAAACCTGCCTGATAACAAAACCCGTTGGAGGAAATGTCACCTTCAGTGTCTCTGCCTCCGGTTACGAACTGGAGCACATTGCTTGGTTTAAATTTTATGCTTCTCAAGGACCAATTTTTCACAGGTATACAGGCTGGAAAAGAGCAGGTGAATAAACCACAAATTTATACCAACTTGTATTTATCATAGGAGACACAAGGAACTGCAGACACTGGCATCTTGAGCAAAACACAAAGTACTGGAGGTAACTCAACAGGTCGGGCAGCATCTTCAGAGGGAATAGACAGGAGATTGTTTTGAATCTGAAGAAGAGTCTCAACCTGAAGCATCATCTGTCCATTCCCTCCACAGATGCTGCCTGACCTGCTGAGTTCCTCCAGCACTTTTTGTTTTGCACTTGACTTACCCCATTGGACAGGATCTCCGATTATAGTCACTGCATGCTATTTTGCAAAGTCTACTCTATCTTTGCCAATGGGCCTGTGATTTATGATGATCTCCATACACTTCTGAAAATTAAAAAAAATGTAAATCTGCAATAATCTGAAAGAAAAAACTACAGATGCTAAAAATATGAAATAGGAACACTCAGCAGGTCAGGCAGCATCAATGGAGGGAATTAGAATGAATATTTTGGGTTGTTGACCTTTCAAAACTGATTTGTGTATCTTCTAACTGGAATATTGAGATGTCACGATCAGAATAATATATTTTCCAGGCGTTATATCTTTAATTTGTAACATTAGCCTTTGCTAATGTTACAAATTAATGCGTTTCTGTAGTTTTTCATGTGCTCTTTAGCTTCTGGTTTGGAAACTGTCATTCTTAAACTCTTGTGTAGAGAAAATAATCTCCCATGAAACTGACACAAATGCTGCCCCCACCATTCAGAAGCTTGAACTATTCAATGATGCCAAATTTAAAACTGCGCTCTTTGCCCAATGCCCAGTGACAAAACAGATACTTGCCTTCAAAACACAAGGAACTGCAGTTGCTGAAATCGTGAACAAATCACAAAGTTCTGGAGGAACTCAGCAGATCAGGCAGCGCCTGTGGAGAGAATGGATAGGAGACGTTTTGGGTCTGAACAAGGGTCCCGACCCAAAACACTGCATTTCCATTCCCTCCGCAGTTTCTGCCTGACCTGCTGAATTTTTCCAGCACTTCGTGTTTTGCTCAGGATATTCATCTTGATTTATCTATTTTATAGCCATGCGCATTCAGGCACGATGTTGAACAATATGTTGAATTTTGGATGCGTGGCTGAGATGTCCTGGGTGTGGGCGAGGAAGGGGGGGGGGGGGGCGAGGGAGGGGTGTGGGGGTGGAGGGTTCCAGAGAGAGTTGTGGCTGCTGGTGTATTTTTAAGTGCACGTTAATGCAGAATGGATTGGGACACGCCCTGCTGCAAAACTGGGGATAGCGAGCTCACTTCAAACCTCAGGGAGCACAAGGACCTGTCAGCAAGGTCGGCTACACCTCCCTGCATTTGGAACCAAGCCCATCCCTAGAGCTCTCTGACCACACGCGGCAGAGCCAAATAGTTTGCCTTACACAGACTGACCTCTGTTCTGCTGACCAGTAACCAGGGGCTTGGGAACTGAAGCTCAGCTACAACAGGACATATGGGGCTGGAGACGAAGCCTGTGCTTTGGGTGCTGTGCCATTGCCCCAGGCACACATTACTTCCTGGTGCAGGCTATGGGTGCTGGGCCTAAGACATGAATGACGATCATTCTACATCTGGGTTAAATTCCACCTCTTGGTGGTCGGCTGGAAAGATGAAACAAAAAGGTTACCCGAAACAAAGAGATAGTTGCAGCAGAGGTAACGATGGTGGGAACAACGGGGGAGAAGTGAAAACGGTGGCCTAAATATCCCTTGAGGCCTGTTCCATCTTAGAACAGTGTGTTTGGATCTTGTATGCTGCTCAAAGGGGTGGAGAGGGAGAAAGAACGGGAAAAAGGGAGAGAAACGGGGGCAGAGAGAGAGAGAGAGAGAGAGAGAGAGAGAAGTTGGGGTAGAGAGAGAGAGAGAGAAAAAGGGGTAGAGAGAGAGAGAGAAGGGGGGCAGAGAGGGAAGGGGGCAGAGAGAGAGAGATAGAGATGGGGCAGAGAGAGAGAGAGATGGGGCAGAGAGAGAGAGAAAGGGGCCAAAGAGAGGGAGTAAGAAAGAGGTATAGTGAAAGATAGGGCAGAGATTCAGGTGAAAGGTACAAGGTGAGAGCAAGTAAAAAATAAGGTTTTAACGTTTCCCTTTGTCGGTGACAGAATTGGCGGCTGAAATGAAGGTTTAATGGGTTAAATGGTTAAAGAAAAGGTAATAGAGAATGTGGGACTGATCAGAGTTACCCAGCCAGCGTTAACTGGTGGGGACCAATGCTTTGTTTCTTGGATGCACATTTGATGCTGACCATCTTCTCCCACAGTTATAGGAGAAGGCTAACTCCGCCTGCTGAGCTTCTTCCTGGGATTCTTCTCAAGAACCACAACCTAGCCCTGGAACTGGTCAATATCAGTGAGGATGATTTCTACCCCAACAAGTTTTGGGTCGAATTTGAAGCTGAGATTTCCAAACGGGTGGACAGTTCCATAGAGGCGTATGATGACCTCCCTTTTGAGTTACTAAATCCATCACGGGTCCGCTACTACTTCATTCTGGACAGCCCTTCAATTGGTAAGAACAATTCTGTCTCTTCCCACCGGGCAACACACGTAGATAGATTGTAAATAAGGTGTATGGTATGCTTGCCTTCATTGGTCGGGACATTGAACATAAGAGTCAGTAAGTAATATTGCAGCTTTATAGGTTTTGGTTTGGCCTCATTTGAAGTATTGTGCATAGTTCTGGTCAACCCATTAGGAATGTCGTGCAAGCTATGGAGAGTGTGCAGAGGAGGTTTACCAGACTGTTGCTGGGATTAGAGAGCAGTAGCTTTGAAGAGAGGTTGGACAAATGTCTGAAAAAGGAGCTCGACCCTTTTTCACACAGAGAGTGGTGAATCTCTGGAACTCTCTGCCACAGAAGGTAGTTGAGGCCAGTTCATTGGCTATATTTAAGAGGGAGTTAGATGTGGCCCTTGTGGCTAAAGGGATCAGGGGGTATGGAGAGAAGGCAGGTACAGGATACTGAGTTGGATGATCAGCCATGATCATATTGAATGGCGCTGCAGGCTCGAAGGGCCGAATGGCGGTGAAGGAGGGGACAGGAGTGGTTGAAGAGAAGAGGGGATGAGGTGCAAGGAAAGGCCTGTGTTACATGGATCATTTCCTAAGCCAGAATGGAACAGCATGTCAAGTATGGGTTTCTGCTTCTAAGATGATCATAAGATTTGATTATCAATCAAGTATCGTGGTAGAATTCAAACCTACAGCAATCCCAGTGTTTTCACATTTTAATCATTCTGTTGAACCGATTGAGCTCAGATGAGGAAGAACAGATCCATTGCCTTGCGTACAAAGGAATGTTTCTGAGGGAGTGAAGGAAGTCATCATGATTTTGTTTCAATTAATTCCGTTTTGTTAAATGTTTAATTTAAGTATCCTTATGTTTCTGGGATTTAGATTATGATTATTTTACTTTTAGACTTTAGAGATACAGCGTGGAAACAGGTCACTCGGCCCACCGAGTCCGCGTCGACCTGCGATCACCCCGTACACTAGCACTATCCTACACACTAGGGACAATGTACAATTTACAGAAGCCAATTAACATACAAACTTGTACGTCTTTGGAGTGTGGGAGGAAACCAGAGCACCCGGGGACAACCCACATGGTCACAGGGAGAACATGCTAATTCCGTACAGACAGCACCCGTAGTCGGGATCGAAACCGGGTCTCTGGCGCTGTAAGGCAGCAACTCTACCGCTGCACCACTGTGCATTTTTACTTATTTTTACTTATATTTTGCTGTCTTAAACATTCAGAGATATTTAAAGCATTTGGCAGGTTTGATAGCTGGTTAATCTTGGGTAGGAGGGAGGTTGTGGGCAAGCGTTGTGGCACACGTGTCCATACTGCATGGTTGAAGGGCTTGTCACTGATCAGGGCTTTGACATTTGGGATCTGGCAGGCTCAGCTGTTTGAGCTTACACCGGAGTTCGGCAAGGCAGTTTCAGACTCTCTTTATAGTTCAGTGGTGAGCAAGGCTGGTTGTGCTCTGGGAGGAACCTGTGAGCCAGTATTTTGCATTGTTGACAATGTTATCCTTTCTTATGTTACTGAGAGGAAGAAGAGAGCTTTAAATATCACATACATCAAATAAAATTGAAAATGGTTAGCAAGGTCTTTTTTACCACATGACTGTCAGGAAATAGGCTAGGAGATTTCAAGTTCGGCCCAACTTGCCCCATCTACACTAGTCCCACCTGCCTGCATTTGCTCCATACCTCTCCAAATCTACCCATCCACGTACCTGTCCAAATGTTTTTGGAACGTTGTGATAGTCCCTGCCTCACCGACCTCCTCTGGCAGCTCCTTCCATACACCCACTGTGTGAAAAAAGTTGCCCCTCAATAGGTTCCTATTAAATCTTTTCCCCCTCACCTTTAAGCCTATGTCCTCTGGTTCTTGATTCCAAGAGTCACCAAAAAATGCAGATGCTGGAAGAATTGCAACAGCCAGCAAAACAAGCGAACAAGGCCAACTTCATAAATTTACCGTAAAACACAAAGTGCTGGAGAGGCTCAGCGGGTCAGGCAGCATCTGCGGAAGCAACGGATAGGTGATATTTCAGGTCAGGACCCTTCTTCAAACTCATGGCACAAGGAAGGTTCCGAACCCAAACCCTCACCTGAGTCTGAAGAAAGATCCCGACTCAAAAGCATTGTCTGTCCGCTCCCTCCACAGATGCTGCCTGTCCCGCTGAGTTGCTCCAGCACTTTGTGTTTTACTCAGGAATCCAGCATCTGCAATTCCTTGTCTCTGTAAAAATTTACTACTGAACAGGACATTGTCCTGACCCATTATCTCTGTTAGACTCAAAGTGCTGGAGTAACTCAGCGGGACAGGCAGCATCTCTGGAGAAAGAGGATGGGTGACGTTTTGTGTTGGGTCCCTTCTTCAGCCTGACATTAGGCTACCATTCAAGTCCAAGAGTGTTAGAGTCTTAACTTGGCCATGAGGACCCGTTGCCCTGGTGACAGCACTGGGTCGGAGTCCAGTTTAGTTTAGGGATACAGGATGGAAACATGCCCTTCGGTCACTGGTATTTAGAATGATGAGAGGGGATCTGATAGAAACTTAAAATTCTTAAGGGATTGGACAGGCTAGATGCAGAAAAAATGTTCCCGATGTTGGGGGAGTCCAGAACCAGGGGTCACAGTTTAAGAATAAGGGGCAGGCTCTTTAGGACTGAGATGAGGAAAAACTTTTTTCACCCATGGAGTTGTGAATCTGCGGAATTCTCTGCCACAGAAGGTAGTTGAGGCCAGTTCATTGGCTATATTTAAGAGGGAGTTAGATGTGGCCCTTGTGGCTAAAGGGATCAGGGGGTATGTTGAGAAGGCAGGGATGGGATACTGAGTTGGATGATCAGCCATGATCATATCGAATGGCGGTGCAGGCTCGAAGGGCCGAGTGGCCTACTCCTGCACCTATTTTCTATGATTCTATGTTTCTAAGGCAATTGGATAAAGTTTATTTACATCTCTCTCATTGAGAAATGGATATATTTGGATATAATAGTGTGAAATATTTGGCAGGACGGGTGTCTTATTTGCCATTAATGAGGGTTTACTTTTTGTCCTTTAGATATTGGACAGTATTTAACAGGAGATATGGTCCGAATGCATATTTCACCCTACTTTGCGATATCGGATACAGCATTTGTTCGCTGGTCACAGGAGTCGTCTAAACTTTCACAGTTTAAAGCGAATGTCAGTGTTTTAGCTGAAGGTGCGGAGGGCATTACAATCAATGGGATCAGGTAAGAGCTAACTGAAGATATTAAAAGCTGGATCAAGATGTACAAATCTATTGGAAACCTTTTATTTAAATCTGCAGCATTCAATTCAAAACAAACTCCAAACTCATTCTGAAAACTCTTGTTTTGTGAATGCTGATTGTTGAACATGTCTGGGTGATCTTTTTCTTGCAGTATGAGCTTTTAAAAACTTTTAGTTTAGTTTAGAGCATGGATAGAGTGTGGAAACAAGCCCTTCGGCCCACCGAGTCCGTGCCGGCCAACAATCACCACACACTAGCACTATCCTACACACACTAGGGACAATTTATAATTTTACTGAAGCCAATTAACTTACAAACCTGTACGTCTTTGGAGTGTGGGAGGAAACCGGAGCACCCGGAGAAAATCACGGGGAGAACGTAAAACTCCGTACAGACTGCACCCGTAGTCAGGATCAAACCCGTGTCTCTGGTGCTGTATGGCAGCAACTCTACCGCTACCGATGTCAAAAATCGTAATACATTATGGCTGTGATTCAGTCCATGAACAGAGCTGTTCTTTATTGTGCTCCCATCAGGATCTTAGTCAAACTAAATGTAAAGGTTGTCACAAAAAAAGCAGAATGCCTTATGCCCATAACTATTGGGTTGCTGTATAATCACACCTTAAATCAGACTCTAGGCTGCTGGGGACACCTCTTGCATGCTGTAAGTAAAGAAGAATTCAAGGGGTTGGCTAACTGGAGATTGTGATTTAGCCTGACCAAATGTTTAATGTCATTTAATGTGGAAAGTGTGAAATTTCCCATAAAGCGGGCATCTGTTAAATAGTGGGAAGAGTTGGATCGAGAGTCAAGAGAATGATACTTTATGAATTATATTTTATCACATGTGACCTGTCACAGTGAGATTCTTTGTTTAGCATGCCATTCACAAAGTATGCAAAGAATCGCCACGTACCGAGCACCGGAAAAATTACAAAGTGTTCAATGTATGATTGTCATATGCACCGGACATAGAACAATGAAATTCTTACCTGTTGCTGCTTAACAAGTCTGTAAATGCAGTAGCACATAGGTAATTACATAATAATTAATAATACAATAAACTAATAACTCTAATACAGGGTAACCATAACAGTGCAAAATTGAAGCCCATAGTGGAACCAAAGACACAGTCCACAATGGTTACTGTGGTGCAGCGTTCAGGATGGTGGCTGGGAAGAAGCTGTTCTTGAACCTGGTGGTCATGGTTTTCCAGCTCCTGTACCATCCTCCTGATGGTAGAGGCAATCATGACCTCGCTCTACCCTTGTATTCAGGTTCAACTGCTGGAGACAAGTATCTTAATCACTTGTTCTTCAGTGAAATACATGTGACAACCTAACAGTATATTATCGCATTTACAATGCTCAACCTATTGCGAACGTTCTACTCCATATATTGTTTATTTACACTTTTCAGGGACGATGAATTTGGCAATGTCCGTACAGTTGTTTATGACTTTACAGAGCAAGTCCCCGGGAAGGTTATGATAGCGCAAAGGCTGTTTAATATCAGAAAAGGTATGGACAACTGGCCGTTCCTGATCATTTCCCTCATTGACGAGGCTGTGCACAGTGTGTGATGTATGCAACCATTGCAACAAGGGGTTAATTGTAGCCTTGTATCGTTAACTTTAGACTTTTAGGCTTTAGAGGTACAGCACGGAAACAGGCCCTTCGGCCCACCAAGTACTGGCCCACCAACGATCAGCCCATCCACTAGCACTATCCTAGAATTAACCCACAAACCTGTACGTCTTTGGAGTGTGGAAGGTAACCAAATCACCCGGAGAAAACCCACATAGTCACAGGCTGAACGTACAAACTCCGTACAGACAGCCCCCAAAGTCAGCATCGAACCTGGGTTTCTGGCGCTATAAGGCAGCAACTATATACTGATGCACCACTGTGCCGCCCCGATGTTGCGTTGCAATTCCTTTCATTGCAATCTTCTGTACATGTTGTAATGATTTAGGCACACAGCTTATGTTAATCTGTGCGGTAATCGATGAGTCTTCCAGACCCAACCAGTCCAGCCCTCACCTGGCCCCCTCCTGGCTCGATCAGCCTCCTGACCCAGAACTCTGCCAACGTGTCACCTTCAACCATCACCCCCATGCCTGCTAACCTACTTTCCCATGCTTGGTTTTTAACTCTCCCCCTTCCTACCCCTGTATCTCCTTCACTCCTACAACCATCTGAGTCATCCACACTCCCCTCCTGACCTTCCCATGGTTCAATCACTCCACCACTGGTTGTATCTTCAGCCGCCCAGACCTTCAGCTCTGGAATTCTCTCCCTGAACCTCGCCCCTCTTTCACAAGGCTTGATTCTCTGCCCTGCAACTCTAGGTTGATGCTTCTGAACGAGTGAAGGCGGGATCGTAAACCAGTGAGAAAAACAAAAACGTTTTCTGCAGTGTTCATTTTAATTTAGTTCCATGTGGCTTGTTTCATAACGAATAATGTAGCTTTCCATAGATGTGATATTACAGATATTCTTACTCTTTTGATGGTCCGCAGACATAACGAAGACGTGTGTGGGGAGCATTAGAAGCATCCACAGCTGTAAATGTAACAAGGGCTTTGAAGGAAATGGTGTTCACTGCATGGGTGAGTATCTGCAGGAGTTATATTAGATGGTATGAGAGAATTATATAGCGTGGTAGGTTTTGTGCTGGGCCCGACTGTTTTAATCCTCCTATCTTGCTCTTTCCTCACCACTCTACAGTTTTATATACCCTTCCCGTTTTTACCCATTCTTTTCACGTCAAGAGGCAAGAGAGTCAATCTTCTCTGCACTCGTTCCAGCTTAATGGCATAGTTCCTACAGCAGGATGACCAAAACTGAACGCAATGCTTGAAATGTGGTCTCACGAGTGTCTTGGACAACTGTAACATAACGTCCGAGCTTCTATACTCAATACCCTGACAGACAAAGGCCAGCGTGCTTCACCAACGTGGCCACTCAGCGTGGACGCAGCCCAGACCATCACGCAAAACCAGCCTCCCTTCTATTGACTCCACTTACACTTCATGCTGACTCAGCCCAGTCCACCAGCACAATCAAGGATGAGTCTCACTCCCTCTTCTCCCCTCTCCCATCAGGCAAGAGGTACAGAAGTGTGAAAATGCACACCTCCAGATTCAGGGACAATTTCTTCTCGGCTGCAATCAGGCAACCGGTCATCCTATCACCAACCAGAGAGTGGTCCTGACCTACCGTCTACCTCATTGGAGACCCTCAGACTATCTTTAATTGGGTTTTACTGGACTTTATCTTGCACTAAACGTTATTCCCTTCATCCTGTATCAGTACATTGTGGACGGCTTGACTGTAATCATGTATAGTCTTTTCACTGACTGGATAGCATGAAACAAAAAGCTTTTCACTTTAACTCGGTACTAGTGACAATAGTAAACAAAACTAAATTAACTAGGCTAGTGTTAGGAGCGTTGTGCCTGTTGTTGGAACTGATGCCTGTTGGCCTGTGATTCAGTTATACTTGTTGTGGACGAGATGCATAGGTCATGTCAACACCATGAATCCCTCAGGGGTATGATGCCGTACCTGTCCCCAGACATATCAACATCTCCAAGGAGTCTAACGTCCATTGTAGGAATCCCTGACTTCAATATTCCTGTAATGTTTCCTGATGTCCTGCCGGGCATTCGGCACACGTTAACTTTATATTTTGCCTCATTCACAACACCCTCCCAAGAAACCCTCCCAAAGACCACCACTCTCTACCCTCTCCCTCTGCATGGAATCCCCCCCCCCCCCCCCCCGCCCCACCCCCACAACCCATGGCAACCCCACTCAATAGCCGGCCAGCCTTCTCCACGCTACCCCTCTGCCCCCCTTGCACGGCACCCACCCAACAGCTATCTCTCTGCACCATCCCCTCTCCCTATCACTCCCACACAACGACCAGCTCTCTGCAACCACTGCCCCCCCCATTCTCCCATCCCACTCCTACCAACAGGTAGTTCTCACTATGCCCCCCCCCCCCCCACAATCCATGGCACTCCGACCCAATGGCCAGTCCGCTTCTCCCCCCCCTCCCCCTCTCATGGCACTCCCACCCAACAGCTAGCCCTCTATAACCCTCTCCTCCACTCTCTTCTCATGGGCTTTCACCAGCACCGTTGACTACTACCTGGTTCCCATCCCCATAGTTTCCCCTCAGGCAGAGTAGTTGCTTTTGCAGCAGCTTTCAGAAGGTCGGCTGTTCGATTTCCCCTCCCTCCCTCCCTCCCTCCCTCCCTCCCTCCCTCCCACTGCTGAGCAGCCTCAGAAACTTTCCCTGAGTTTAATTGTCACCTGACGGACTGATTTCTGGAGTGGATAATTTTCCATAGTCTGGGGTGGACTAGCTCACCAGTGCCGATGCAAAGTGAAACTGCTGTGCAGAAAACAGCCGCCAGATGGTGAAAACAAACCTACTTTTGCTTGCTGTTATTACCGTGAATTGCAATTGCACCGAGATTATCGCACCAAAGCACAGACACAGGCAGTGTGTGTCCTGCTGTTACTGCCCAGGCGAGCCCCTTCCCACCTGCCTCCACCCAGACCCATCTTGTATCCTCAGCCCTCTCCACCCTCATATCAATCGCACGTTTAATTTTAAAATCAGCTCTTCACATCCTCACTGGACATACACACGAGAGTTGGTGAACATAGATCACACAACAGTGTCAAGGGGTGGCATGGTGGATCAGTGTTAGAGTTGGTGCCTCACAGCGCCAGAGACCCAGGTTCGATGCTGCCTACCAGTGCTGCCTGTACGGAATTTTGTACATTTTCCCTGCGACCGTGTGGGTTTTATCCGGGATGCTCCAGTTTCCTCCCGCACTCCAAAGACGTAAAGGTTTTTAGGTTAATTGGCTTCTGTAAGTCGTAAAAAAGATTGTCCCTAGTGTGTGTGTAGGTTAGTGTACGGGGTGATCGCTGGTCGGCGCGGACTCGGTGGGCCGAAGGACCTGTTCCATCCTGTACGTCTAAAGACATGTAAAGTCGCAGTACGGCGCAGGAACAGGCCCTTCAGCCCACAATGTCTGACCCAAACATGATGCCTAGGTAAACTAATCTCCTCTGTCTGCAACTGATCTATGTACTGCCATTCTCTGCATATCCATTAGTCTATTTGAAAGCCTTTTAAGCGGCACTGTCGTCTATGCCTCCTCCACCACCCCTGGCGGCATCTTCCAGTCACCCACCACTCTGTGTAAAAATCAACATGACACCAACATCTGCTTTAAACTTTGTCCCTCGGGCGTTAAAATGACAGAGTCCTGGGAAAGACACAAGACTCCTGCCACAACGGAATGGACTCAACGTTGAGTTTTTCACCTGAAATCGATGTATTTATTTTGAGCCAAAAAGCATTGCAGGAAGTGAAACTGAGTTGGAGAGCAGTTTCCATCTCATTAACTGTTGGAACAGGCTTGAGGGGCTGAATTGCCTGCTAGCTGAACTTGTGATAACTGCTGTAATTCCATGTATAGAATGCATTAGTGAAGTTATCGTGGTTTGAGTTTGAATGTAATTTTGCATTTTTCTTCCTGTATCTTTGAGATATTAATGAATGCTCAGGAAACCTGAGCTCCAACTGCCTCCCGGGCGCTACATGCATTAACATCTACGGCTCGTACAAGTGTCAGTGTGAGAAGGGATTCGATGGAGACGGCATAACTTCCTGCATCGGTGAGGATTCTCATGGGCCTGTTGAAATAGTCACCCTGTCAGTTGTGCCTCGGGTCTGAGCTGATAAGGTGTAGTGCAGCTACAATGTTTTCTCCCCCTCAGTGGGTGGGAAGCATTCCTCGATTCAGTAGTAATCTGTGGTGGAGTGGCTTGGTCCTCTGAGGTTAGGGAAGGGTTAAATCGCAGAGAGATTCCCAATTCCAACTCGGCACAGACAACGAATGCCTCCATTCACTGCATTCTATCGCCCATCCCTTTGTCAGTAGGTCACAGCCTGATGAACAACAGTCCCAGTTTCTCATGTCCCGTGGTTTAACTTAAAAAAAAAAAAAAAAAAATTCTGACGCGGGCTCAGTGTCTACTCACTGTGTGCTCATACCAATTTATACAGTCTGTACGGAGTTTGTACGTTCGCTCTGTAACCACATGGCTGTTCCTCGCACATTCCAAAGACCCATGCCGAACGGCCTGCTTCCAAGCTGTATCTCGAAAACCGAAACTACAGTTTCAAGTTTTAATTGTTTTGTCATTCAGTGGGAATAAAATATTGCAAAGGTATTCAGAATTAGCTGATATGCTTCAAAGTCGAGCCTCGGAAGGTAAGAGGCTATGGACTATTTTTTAGCCTTGATATGGGAAGGGGTGATATCAATGGCCTCCAGATAATGAACGAAAAAAACCTTTTCCTCTCCCTCCATATAAACCACAGCCATATTGGCCAGGGGATGCATGTTGGTGAAGACCAACTCTCGTGGCCATCTCTCCTGGAGACACTCAGCAGCAACCGGTTCATAGGTCAGTGGCAATAAAATTAGAACCAGCATTTTTGTCCACCTTCGATTTTCCAGCATCTGCAGTTCCTTCTTAAACAGTAAATTCTCCATTCTGCATTAAGTGCTGGTTGATTGCTCTGTCCTTTCCACAGACAAAGATGAGTGTGTCACGGAGCAAACCGCCTGCAGCCCCAGCGCCTTCTGCATCAACACCCTGGGCTCCTTCCAGTGCGTTTGCCAGTCTGGACATATCGGTGATGGAGTTCACTGCGTGGGTAAGGAACGCTTTGCCAGTCCCGGAGCTTGTTAATTGCCACGTGTTTGGGTCACTGATCAATGCGGAGATCGTTTAGCCCGTTGGAAGGAGAAAGGGTAGACGAGGCACCACTCCCCACCTTGGCTCCGAGTGGAATCTCACTCAGCCCGATGGTTGAAGGTAACCGGCGAGTTGGAAAGACCTTGCAGAAATAAACTGCAGCATTGTCCCCAGTGAATCTACAGCACGACGGCACAGCTGATAGAGCTGCTGACTCACAGCGCCATCTGGGTTCGATCCTGACCACGGGTGCTAATCCGTATAGAGTTTGCACGTTCTCCCTGTAACCACATGAGTTTGTCCCGGCACATCTCCTTTTAAACTTGGCAACCCTCACTTTAAAGCTGTGCCCACCAACCTCTGCAGGCAAGCGAACTATATGTCTTCTTTACCGCTCAGACCTGCCTGCGACACAGAATCAATGAAGTCTGATTTCTCCACCTTATTCTCTAACCGGTTGAGTTTTGCTTCAGTTACAAAGACGGTTCACTGCATATTTTATTATTAAATGCCTCTAATTTGGAATGATCCATTTTGGGTACAACCACCAGGGGCGATTTCACTCCCTCTGGTTTACTGCTTCTACTTCTTAAAGCTTAATGAGATATTCTAGGCATTTTTAAACTAAGTATCTAGATGTGCACTTATTCTCCAAGGTTTAATAGGCTGTGGAGCATGTGCTGGTAAATGGGATTAGCACCGAGGGTCGGCATGGAATCGGTGGGCCGAAGGGCCTGCTTCTGCGTCCGGACACTGTGAATGCGATGAATAGGAATAGATCTTTCTGTTTATCTGACAGCCACCAGCATCTGGACACCCTGGTCCCCGTGGTCAGTCTGCACGGCATCCTGCGGGTTGCAGAACAAAATGCGGATTCGTATGTGCACGCACCCGGAGAGTGGAATGCGCTGCGAGGGACCCTCGGCTGAGCTGGTGGAATGCGGGATGCTCCGCCCGTGCCCAGGTACGCCACATCGGAATGCCCCTCCCCACGGCAACAGTGCCTTCCTCATAAAATGCTTCCCCACAGCACCACCAGGGCATGCTACTCAGCCACACTGGGGCAGCCGACCAACAGCTTGACCAAAGATAGACACAAAAAGCTGGAGTAACCCAGCGGGTCGGACAGCATGACCAGTCAGCAAGGACTTTACATGGCGAACAAAGGGACAGGGAGGACATTCTTAGGCTCAGGATCTCAGCAGCTGATCTTTGTGGGGGTGAATACAAGTGGAGATGGTGAAGGGCTGGAACAGCAGAGATGTCGGAGGTCGGAGTGGCTGGAGGGGCAAAGCGATGAAATGTTTAAACTCAGCACCTGGCTTGCCTGGGAGTTGGTGCGGGGCAGTGAGTGCCGAGGGTGGTGGCTGAACAGCTCTCAGTTGGGAAACGGGCTGCAGAGTTGTGTTTGGACAAATCTAGGCTTGGTGGAATGAGGGAGGGCAGCAAGTTGAGTGCTGGGACAGTCACCTGGTGGAAAGCAGGACACGGGCAAGAGGCAAGGGTTCCTCCATCCAATTGAGCTGAGGTAGGGATGAGATCAGATGCGGTTAAGAGGTGGGACTGGGTAGCCTTGGCATGCAGGGGCCCAATGCTGGGGTCACGGTTGTGAACAGTCTGGTTCAGTTCCAGAGGTCGAAGGAGAGGGATGGTGGAGGCCTGGGAGGAGGTAATGATGGGGGCAAAGGACAGTGGCTTGGCCAAGGCTCAAACTCAGTCTCTGATCACTGCTGACCAAAGGTCTACACTGGTACCACTAGGATTTTCCCACTTTTTTAATTTTATTTTATTTTTATTGACACGTGCACTGAGGTACAGTGTAAAGCTTTTTTGTTGCGGCCATCCAGTCAGCGGAAAGACCACATGATTACAATCAAGCCAACCAACACCGTAAGTAGGTTTATTGGCCGAGTATTCACACAAGGAATTTGCCTTGGTGCTCCGCCCACAAGTAACAACATGACATACAGTGACAGTTACGAATGACTCAGAAAACACTAAACATTAATAATAATAAAACATTAATGATGAAACACCATTGATCAAGCATGTGAACCAGCTACAGGATAAAGGGGACAGCATTTAGTGCAAAGTAATGTCTGATGTAAGATAGTCTGAGGGTCTCCAATGAGGTAGGTGGTTGCTCAGGACCGCTCTCTAGTTGCTATTAGTATGGTTCAGTTGCCTGGTAACAGCTGGGAAGAAACTGCCTCTGAATCTGGAGGTGTGCGTTTTACCTCTTGTCTGATCGCAGAGGGATGAAAAGGGAGTGTCCGGTGTGAGACTTGTCCTTGATTATTCTGGTGGCCAAGAGATGCCGCTGAAGGCGTGCAGAAATTGCCCCCCCCCCCCCCCCCCCCCCCACTTGGACCGAAGAAATCGAGGGAGGAAGTTACATTTCTGAGTTTTAGCAAAGGTAGCCGGGAGAGGGGATAATGGGGCTGCAAGTAGCAGTGTTGGAATCAATACAGGGAGCTGTTTGTTGATTAGCGATGTGCAGTGATTTAATGGAAGAGTCTCCTTGTCCTGTCACTTATAGGGCTGCACAGGATTTATCAACGGACTTGGTTCTTCTGCAGCTGCGTTTCTCAATGCAGAATCTAGAACAAGATGTTTGTGCGATCCCAGTTCTAAATATACTGTAGATGTTTTCTATATTTAACTTAGCTCAATTCACTGCAGCTTAAGGTCTGATTTTTAAGGGTGATCTACATGAGCAACCTTGGCTCAGATGCAAACACCTACACCGTTGCACAAGGACAAGTCTGAGTCCACAGAGGCTTGTTTACCGGGAACAGGAGTACCAGAACCCCAGGACCCCAGGACCCATGCCCTATGAACCCAAATATCGCCAGTGTTCAACCATTGACTGCTGAACTTTGACCAACTCTCCGGGTGATGGGTCAACATTCAAGCTTTGTCGACCCAATGACCCACAGAAGCAGCTCCACATTTGAAAGTGGCGGGAGAGAATGTTGGGGGTAAAGCTGTGTCTGTGCGTGCTTTGGGGGAAAAAGGGTTTTTGCCTAAATTGTGATTGTGAGTTCCCAGAAATATGATGTGAAATGCAGAGACCACCGGCCTTGGGCACTGACATCAAACAGCAAGCATGTCATGTGTAGTGCAAGCTGAACAAAGTCCTCCTGTACACCAGGCACCAATGTGGGCTGTGGCTTGCTTCAGAATGAGATCTATTTACTTGCCAGAGATGTCAAGGTGTTGAACTTCCTACACATGGGTCCCCGAGTAATGTGCTCGGCATTCACTGATGGTCCAGTTCTCATAGAGTCATACAGCGTGGAAGAAGGCCCTTTGGCCCAACTTGCCCACGCCAACCAACATGCCCCATCTACACTCGTCCCACCTGCCCGCGCTTGGCCCATAATCCTCTAAACCTTTCCTATCCATGTACCTGTCCAAATGTCTCTTAAACGTTATGATAGTACCTGCCCCAACTACCATTTTCTGGCAGCTCGTTCCATACACCCACCACCCTTTGTGTAAAAGAAAGTTACCCCTCTGGTTGCTATTTAATCTCTTCCCCCCCCAACCTCAGTTGTGAACAATGCTGTGAATCCCTCCCCCCCCCCCCCCCCCCCCGTGTGGACACTGCTGGGCGGTTCTGCCGAATGTCACGTTTCTGTGCCCCACAGTGAACGGGAAGTGGTCGGACTGGTCTCCGTGGTCCCCCTGCACGTCCTCCTGCTCCGGCATCAAGAAACGGGTCCGCGTCTGTGACAACCCCACTCCCAGCAACGGTGGCCTCCTCTGCACTGGTTCCTTCGAGCAGGCCATGCCCTGTGAAAGCCCGGACTGCCCAGGTAAGCTGGCAACCTCCTCCGCCCGGCGGAGCCCCGTGTACGAATGGCCTCAACGGGCCCTTTGGCCCACCGATTCCACGTCGACCAGCGATCCCCGCACACTAACACTATCCTACACACTGGGGACAATTTACAATTGTACCAAGCCAGTTGACCTAGGTGCATCTTTGGAGTATGGAAGGAAACCAGAGCACCTGGGAAAAACCACGCAGATCACTGGGAGAATGTACAAACTCCGTACAGACACTGCCCACAGTCAGGGTCAAAAGGCAGCAACTCTACTGCTGCACCACCGTGCAGCCTTTAGTTGCCCTCGGGCTAAGGAAGGCTGCACAAGTCTACATGGGTGCCAGTGACCTGCTGGACAAGTGAACACAGAGCTGATGGGGGAGGGGGCAGGGGTGAGGATGGCTGTGAGTAGCCCGGAGTCAGAAATCTTAACAACACCCTCTATCCGATTGCGTGATCGATGGATGAACCATTTCTGTGCCCGCGGTGTAAGGGATAGGCAGGAAAACCCATGGCGGTTCCCCTGTACATGTGGAGAGAGAGCCGCAGTGTCAGAGCTGCCAGCACCCGGCTGAGTTGTAACACTCCCTCGCCGGTGGTGGGTGGAAGAGCTCTCTGGCTGCTAGTCGCTCAGCGGAATGTGACACGATGCCCAACATCACTGTGTAATGGACACAAAGTGCTGGAGTACCTCAGCGGGTCAGGCAGCATCTCTGGAGAAAAAGGATGGGTTACGTTTCAAGCCGCGACCCGTCTTCAGACCTTTCGGGTCTCGGCCCATAACGTCACCCATTCTTTGTCTCCAGAGATGCTGCCTGACCCGCTGAGGTACTCCAGCACTTTGTATCTATCTTCGGTATAAACCTGTGTCTGCCGTTCCTTCCCAACGTCACTTTAGCCAACTTCACTCTAAACAATCTATCAGCTCCTCGCTGCTCATTCTGGGATCTTGTTCTGTCAAGTCAGCCACTGCCTTACAGGCCTTACAACAATGGCTCCTCATCAAACGGCTGAGACAACAGTGATCTGCTCTGGGAAGTCTGAAAGGCTTTAAAAGGAGTTGGAGATTCAAAGACGCTCCTTTCTCGTGAATAATGCCCCTGTCCCACTTAGGAAACCTGAATGGAAACCTCTGGAGACTTTGCGCCCCACCCAAGGTTTCCGTGCGGTTCCCGGAGGTTTTTGTCAGTCTCCCTACCTGCTTCCACTACCTGCAACCTCTGGCAACCTCCGGGAACCACACAGAAACCTTGGGTGGGGCGCAACGTCTCCAGAGGTTTCCGTTCAGGTTTCCTAAGTGGGACAGGGGCTTTAGTGTAAAACGAGTGACAGTGGTCTGGTGATACAATCATATGCCTGTGTGCAGGATCAGAATCCTCTTCTCCCACCCCTCAGCCCCCCAGCTCTGGTCTCTGGAAACAGCGCAGGGATAAGAGGCAACGCTCCTGATCGAGCACCTTTGATGTTTCTTGTTGCTCTTTGGTTTCAGTCACTGGGTTCTGGGCACCGTGGACACCGTGGAGCCCTTGCCCGGTCAGCTGTGGCATTGCATTCATGAAACGTTCACGGTTCTGCAACGCCGTGTTTTCCAAGAAAGCTACGACTTATTGCCAGGGGCATAATCAAGAGGAAAGGTCGTGCGGCTTTCCGGTAAGGGCCGGCTGCCAATGTTCTGCAGAAGTGTTCCAGCTTGAAACATCCATTCCTGTCCATTTCCCTCCACAGATGCTGCCTGACCCGCTGAGATCCTCCAGCAGTTTGTTTTTATTAATGATCCGCTCGTTCATTCAGTCCAAACGCATTTGGCGCAGGTGTGGTGTGACTGAGATGTGCACTAAAAACCACAGTGAGCATCTAGCAGGCACAGGGTGATGGCTCGTCCTTCACCAGGCACCAAGACCTGATGTGGAAGGAGAGGTTGTGGTGGCGCAATAGAGAGTAACAGCATCTTCAGACTCTCGTGTTGCTACCTTCCATCTTCCAGCCTCTGTCCATTCCTTCCCCCCTGCACACTAACATTATCCTACGCACACACACTGGGGATAATTTACATTTACACCAAGCCAATTAACCTACAAACCTGCACGTTTTTGGAGCGTGGGAGATGAAAAAAACGAAGATCTCGGTGAAAACCCACACAGGCCAAGGGGAAAACATACAAACTCCAGCATCCGTGGTCAGGGTCGAACCCGGGTCTCTGGTGCTGTAAGGCAGTAGCTCTACTGCCGCCCTTGATGCAATGTCTCGATCCAGAACATTGACTGTCCCTCACCCTCCACAGCTCCTTAGTTTTTGTGACATTCAAGAGGAGGCTGTTGTCCTGACACCAGAGTGCCAGATCAGCCACCTCCTCCCGGTAGGCTTTCCCATCGTTGTCGGAGTTCAGGCTATATAGTTTTATGTTCTTTTTCTGATTTTGTTTCTCTTTAAACAGGTTGATTACTGCAAATATCTGACCCAACCTACAGACTCTGTCTTAACAGGAAAATGGACGTAAGGGTGTGTTCACACACTGTTCAGCATTGCCGACCATCTGCTGGTATTTCATATACCTCCAGGGTACAGCACTGCATCCCAGGCTGGATTTTTGTAAATGTATTGTTTATATATTAAACGGCCGCAGTCTTGAAGCATTCTGACTTCTCATTGTTAAGTATTCTGATTCAGATTATTATCTAATAAAAGAGTGAAGATTTGAACCTTTTGTCTCTGTGCGAACTGCTCTCTTAAATTAAGGATTAATCTTGGACCAGTAGAATCATAGTGTCATACAGTGTGGAAACAGGCCCTTCGGCCCAACTTGCCCACACCGTTAATTTGACTCATCTACACTAGTCCCACCTGCCTGCGTTTGGCCCATATCGCTCGAAAAATATCATATCCATGTACCTGACTAAATGTTTTTTAAATGTCGTCATAATACCGTGATAGTCCAGTCAGGATCTTTTCCAGACGGTGCAAATGTCAAAGACTAGAGGGCATAACTTTAAGGTGAGAGGGCAATGTTTAAAGGAGATGTGCTGGAAATGTTGTTTTCCACAGAGAGTGGATGGTGTCTCGATTGCCCTGCCAGCAGTGGTGGTGGAGGCAGATACAATTGTGGTGTTTAAAAGGCTTTTGGATGGGCACTTGGATATGCAGGGAATGGAGAGATATGAATCATTTAGTTTAGTTTAGAGATACAGCACGGAAACAGGCCCTTTGGCCCACCGAGTCCGCGCTGACCAGCGGTCCCCGCACATTGACAGTACCCAACACACACTAGGGACAATTTTGCATATTTTATACCAAGCCGATTAATCTACAAACCTGTACGTCTTTGGAGTGTAGGTGGAAACCAAAGATCTTGGCGAAAACCCACGCATGTCACAGGGTGAACGTACAAATGTCGTACAGACAAATACCCGTAGTCAGGATCAAACCCGTGTCCCTGGTGCTGTAAGGCAGCTCTACCGTTACACAACCGCGCTGCCCTCATGTGTAGGAAGAGATTAGCTGCATCATGTTTGGCATTGACACTGTGGGCCAGAGGGGCTGTTTCTGTGCTGTGCTCCATGTTCTTGTGACCAGATTAAGTTTTCCAGCCAATTTATAGTCTGGATTGGGACAATATTCCAGAGCCATTAATGAGGAGGTGAAAGCAGAATCTATGGAAAATCATTGGACAATCCAACAGTGGCTTTATGAAAGGGAAAACTATTTGATAAATTATTTGCGATTGTATTGAAGAAGGTAAATAAAAGGGAGCCAGATCTGGATTATTTACCATTATTTACAATGTATAAGTGACTTGGATGTAGGGGTTCCAGCGAACTGCACATGGCAGAAGGCCCCGGTGAACCACAGCCATACCCCGACAGCAGGGCCGGCTCGCCCGCTGCGGAACCGGCAGAGGGAAGTCGCCTGGCCTCTGCCCACCCTCGATGACAGGGAACCTGAGAGGATGTGGAGGAAGTCGGCGACGGCGGCAGGTGCTGGACAAAGGGCCGGTAAGAAGGAACCTTAGGTCCTTTAAACTCGGCAGAGGTTTTGAATTAAGTCGTGAAAGTGGGACAGGCCCTTCAGTGGGCTGTTTATAGGTACTAAGTACTTATTGTACATATGTATGGTAATAATCTCACTGATCACTATGCAAAAAAAAGTTTCACTACCTTGGTACACATGATAATAAAGGAACCAATGAACCTCATTGGACAGTGCGTACTATAAACAACTTTGCAGATTAAAGCATGATAGGGAGATCAGCAAATTGTGAGGACTCAAATAGTCTACAAAGGGATAAAGATAGGTTAGGTGAACGGGCAAAATGTTGGCTGATGAAGTATCATGGGGAAACAGGCAAGGTTGTCCATTTCGGGAGGAAGGTTGAAAAAAGCAAATTATTTAAAATTCCTCCAAAATCTCTTTCATATAAAAGGAATGAGATTCCAAAATGGGATCTGGGAGTCAGTGCACAAAACGCAAAGGAATGGCGTGCAGATACTGTAAGTAAGTAGGGAAGGATATTGGAAAGTTAACCTTCATTGTGAGGGGTGTAGAGTTACTGGGGAAGTTCTGATGCAACTACCAAGACCCTGCCTGGAGTACAGTTTTGGTCTCTGCATTTAAGGAAGGATAGAGTTGGAGACAGTGCAGAAAAATGTCTCTGGGGATGAAGGGGTGGATGTGTGAAGAGAGGTTGTGTATGTTGGACCTCCAATACTTATTGGAGTTTTAAAAAAAAAAGGGAAATTATGTTGAGATATGCAAAATTGCTGAGAGCACGTCTCGCCTTCGGTGGGTATTAGAATGAGGAGCATGGTTTCAAATTAAGGGGTTGCCCATTTCAAATTGAATTGAGACAGAGAAATGTATTTTTAGTCGATTGTGGTTCTTTGAAAATGTCTACCCAGAGTTGTGGAGGCGGTCATTGAATGTTTCAAGGCTGAGCTTGACAGAGATTCAAACTTCAAACAAGGGATGTAGGGAGCGTGTGTGAAAGTGGTGCTGAAGCCAAGGGTGGGATGAATGGTGGAGCATCCTCCAGGAGGTGATTAGACAGTCGAGTGCAACACTAATCAGAGTGGAACCCGTTAAAGGTTTAGTTTAGTTTAGGCATTCAGCATGGAAACAGGCCCTTCGGCCCCCAACAACCATTGATCACCCCGTTCACACTAGTTCTAGGTTATCCCACTTTCGCATCCACGCACTGCACATTTGGGAACATTTCTTATGCAGATTTACCCACAAACCTGCACATATGTGGGAGGAAACCAGAGCACCCAGAGGAAACTGACACAGTCATTACCTGAGGTCAGGATGGAACCTGGGTATCTGCCGCTGTGGGGCAGCAGCTCTGCCAACTATGCCATTGAGATGGTTCATTTAACCTAATGGTGTTGAATAACACGTGAACAGGTTTTACTTTTATGATGGATCTGGATTAATTTGGGTGGCAAATCTTAAAATTAAATTATGTCCACGAGTTATCCAACACCATTAAGTAGGTATGTTGCAAAGCCTACCTGAAGCGTCGTTGAAGATCTGCTGCTGAGGGTGTGCGCGATTTTGGCGCCGTTTAGAGGGGGCGGGTTTAAAACGCGATTTTCTCTAAGCTGTTCCAATCGAAAATGTTCAGCCTAGTTAATTATTAACGGGAAATCGCTGGAAGACCCCGTCGCAAAAGCTATTATTAGGTTTAAAGGCCTTGAATAATAGTTATAGTAGTTTAAAAATCAATCTCTAAACCCGCGACCGCCAGCAACCGCAGGGTCTCATAAAGCAAACAACTGAAGTTAGGTTGTATATTTTTACATTAAAAAGGGCTTCTAAAGATCCCTTTATACTAAGTTTAATATTGCGAGTAGCTCAATTTGGGCCCATTATATCCCGCAGTATTTTTCTGGGCATTTGGGGCACAAATCTACCGCAATGTGAACGTTCTAAACCAGCGCGTTCCACAGGGACCCACTGGAAAGCTGATTTAAATGGGCATTTATTTACAGCAATTAAACACTAAATTCCTTCCATTTGGCCTATAAATTAATGTAAATGAGATTTAAAAATCATGTTTTATTGTGAATTATTTGTGAATATTATTTGGACATTTAGGCTATTTAAAAATGTTAATCATTTATTAAGAAATGGATAGATGTTTAGATCTAGTAATTGAAGTCTGAAATTAGCTACAATTAGGTAACTAACTAATTATATGCTTTAATTTCAGGTCATCCAAGTAAGATTATTTTATATTTGTTTCAGAATGCTTCAATCTATGATAACTGAAAATTTCATTCAGTTCTCTTAATTTTTAAGAAAGTTATGGGCTTTTGACTGTTCACGATCACAGCTTTTTTGTTATGTCCATAGAAAATCAATAGGGAACAAGATGCTCATTTCCCAGTATGAAAATGGCCATAACTTTTTAAATACTTGAGATATGAAAGTGAATTAGGTGTCAAATTAAACTTATTTTTATGCTTTATCTGATGGGATAAATTACAGACTTGATTTTTAAAATCTCAAAATTTTGTAACATTGCTACATTAAGTTAAGTGAGCTTTATTATTTCCAAGAACAGACTGTTTGCACCAACGCATTGGATAATTTGATGGTTTAATTCATTTTAAAACATCAAAGGCTGAAACTAATATTCAATGATTTTCAGTACTCAGTCGCTTCAGTCAATAATCACACATTTGTTCATATTTATCAAATTTCCACGACATCCAGAGGCTCTCCGGAGGTTTATCATCACACACGTTCACTGTTCACATGTTGCTGGAGTTCCTGTACAATGTTATAACGGCCTGCTTTACTTTCCACATCGCTTACATGGTGTAGGCAACCCAGTAAATGACATTGACTGCAGCGAAAGCTGCTGGGAAGACGGCTCGTGCGTAGATGTCAATGGTGTCGGAGTCGATCGGCTTGAATATGGACTTCAGCGACAGCTTCTTGTTCAGCGCCGTGCCGCGTGTATGCACTCGTGCCTTTCCGTTCTCAACCTCATCTCCGTGGAGAACCCTGTTGGCCCGGTGCAGTCTGTTAGACATCAGCAGCTCATGGTTCAGCCCTGCCGCTGACAGAGAGAACAGGACGATGGCGTGTTTCCCAGTTGTCTTAAACGCCTGCAATAAAAAGAGAGATGCGCATCTTTCTCAAGTCTTTCATGCCCAAGATGCCGCAAGATGTGTCACTGTCATAATGTAGCCGTCCCCATGGGCTAATATAGCACAGCAAACTCACTCAGAGAGTTGTGGACTTTAGCCCAGACCATCATGCAAACAAACCTCCCTTCCATCCACTCCACCTAAAAGTCACACTGCCTCTGCAAGGCTAGCAGCATAATCAAGGACAGTTCTCACCCCAGTCCTTCATCGAAACATAGAAAATAGGTGCAGGAGTAGGCCATTCGGCCCTTCGAGCCTGCACCGCCATTCAATATGATCATGGCTGATCATCCAACTCAGTATCCTGTACCTGCTTTCTCTCCATACCCCCTGATCCCTTTAGCCACAAGGGCCACATCTAATTCCCTCTTAAATATAGCCAATGAACTGGCCTCAACTACCTTCTGTGGCAGAGAGTTCCAGAGATTCACCACTCTCTTTGTGAAAAATGTTTTTCTCATCTCGGTCCTAAAATATTTCCCCTTTATCCTTAAACTGTGACCCCTTGTCCTGGACTTCATCAGGGCAAGAGGTACAGAAGTGTGAAAATGCATACCTCCAGATTCAGGAACAGTTTCTTCCCAGTTGTTAACAGGCAACTGAACCATCCTATCAACAACTGGAGTATGGCCTGTCCTACCATCTACCTCATTGGAGATCCTTGGGCTATCTTTATCTTGCACTCAACTCATTCCCTTTATCATGTATCTGTACACTGTGCACAGCTTGATTGTAATCGTATATAGTCTTTTTGCTGACTGGATAGCACGCAACAAAAAACCTTTTCACTTTACCTCGGTACCTGCGACAATAACAAACTAAACACAAGCACCACACAGTAAGGACCAGAAAGCTGCTGATTGGGGAGAACAAATATTGAGCCCAGGGCAACGTTCCCTTTGCTCCTCTTCAACACATGCCCTGAATTTAATTCACCAGGGAGAGCAGGCACAGCTCATTTTAACATCATATCCGTGACGGCACTTCTGATAGCGAAGTACTCCCTCGGCACTGTACGATGGACATAGAGCAGTACAGCACAAGAACAGGCCCTTCAGCCCACAATGTCTGTGCTGAAGATTATGTCAAGACCATCTCTTATCTACCTGCATATAATCCATATCCCTTCATTCCCTGCATATGCATTGGCCTATCCAAAAGCCTCTTAAATGCCACTATTGTATCTGTATAAAACTTCACCCCTGGCAGTGTGTTCCAGGCACTCACTACCCTCTGCACTCCTCTTTTAAACTCTCACCCTCTCACACCTCTCACCTTAAAGCTACCGTATGCCCTCTGGTATTTGAGTTATTTAATCTTGGGAAGACGAGTTCTGACTGTCCCCCCAATGTGAATCAGCTGGTGCAACTGAATAATGTCAGCGCTGGAGTTTAGTTGGAATCTCTGGAATGGGACTTGAATGCACAAAGCTGCAATGGAGGGACAAGAGGTCGTGTCACAGCTCAGTCCACATGTGGAGGCAGAATTGCCTCAAGAACATCCAGCACATGTACCACAAGATCCCCTTCACACTGCACTGACAATGTCGACCATCAGTAATGACCAGTCTTCCCCAGTGACTCAGCCTGGTCATTGCCTGTTGCAGCTGAATCACACCAACCACAGAGGGTTCAGAGCCATCCCCTCAATGGGCTGTCTTCATTTTGCAGTTTGAAGTCCCTTCGTCATCCATAATGAAAATATGGGAAACGATCAACAGTACAGCACAGGAACAGGCCCTTCGACCCACAATGTCCGTGCCAAACAATGTGCCACGTTACATTAATCTCCTCTGCTTGCACGTGATCTATATCCCTCCATTCCCGGCACATCCATGAACCTATCTAAACATCTCTTAAACACCACTATCCTATTTGCCTCCATTATCCCTCATAGCAGCACGTTCCAGGCACCCACTATTCTCTGTGTAAAAAAACTTGCCCGACGCATTCCCTTTAAACATTACCCCCCTCTAACTTAAAGTTATGCCCTCTTGTGTTTTGACATTTCCACCCTGAGAAAAAGGTTCTGACTGTCTATCCTTATCTACCCCTCTCATAATTTTTAACTTCTATCAGGTCTCCCTTTAGCCCCTGAAACTCCAGAGAAAACAATCCAAGTTTGTAAAGCCTATCCTTATAGGAAACAATGGCAAGGGTTCCACCCCTCAGCAATTATCCTTTATCCCTAGAGAAATAACCTGCCCAGGAACATGAGCAGCATGTTGCCTTTTGCAACTTACCGGTACTTTCACAGGTAGAGAGCAGGCAGGTGAGCTTACAACCCAGTGGTATGAATATTGATTTCTCTAACTTCTAGTAACCTTTCCCACTCTCTCTCCGTCCCTCCCCCACTCTAGTCGTCCTACTCGTTTCTCTGTCGTCCTGCTTAGTTTCACTGTTTGTATCCATCCGTTATCAGCTTCTCCACAGCCAACAATGGACCATTGTGGGCTCCACCTTTCACCATCATCGTTGCTGGCTTTGATTTGTTCTTTTCATACCTTTCATTCATTTGTTCTTTGTACCTTTTCATACCTCTAGTTTCCCTCTCCCCTGACTCAGTCTGAAGAAGGGTCTCAACCTGAAACGTCACCTATTCCTTTTCTCCAGAGATGCTGCCTGACCCGCTGAGTTACTCCAGCATTTTGTGTCTATCTTAGATGAGCAAGGCAGTTAGACTCCACACCTTCAGGTGAAGAGTTTTATTTTAAGCAAGATTTGATTTCATACTCCACGACAATAAATGTTCACAGCACATTTCATCCTAAGTTGTTGAACGCTCTGTAAAAATATCACCCACCTGTCCAGCTGTTTTATGTGCTTTAATTTTTGCGCGTTGCTTTCTCATGTAATCTGCGTTGAAGTGGGCAAAGGCATACTCAATGAGGGCAGCAAAGACAAAGACGTAACAGATCCAGAAGTACACGTCCAGCGCTTTAATCGCGGACGCCCGGGGTAAGGATTTCCTCGCACTGATCATCAACGTTGTCATGGTCAGCACTGTGGTGATACCTGAAGTAAAGGCACAGGTTGAGTTACAGAGTGACAGTCACAGTGCACGGAAGCAGGCCCTTCAGCCCAACATGTCCATGCTAACCATGATGCACCGTCTGTGCTAATCGCGTTTGCTTGTGTTTGGCCCATATCCCTTTAAACCTTTCCTATTCATGTATTGTCCAAAAGTCTTTTAACCTGTTCATTGCCAAGATTTTTTTTCACTTCTATACTGTGACCCAAGTATACTCGGGGGTTGGCAGTGAACAGATTAAATGTTGTTGTAGTACTGGCCCCAAATTGGCCGCTTGTTCCATACACCCTGTGTGGAAATGCTGCTCCTCAGATTCCTATGAAATATTTCCCCTCTCGGTTTATGCCCACTAGTTCTCGATTCCCGTACCCTGGGCCAAAGTGCTTTCACCCTTCCACTGCCACAGTTTCAGTACACAGGGGAGTCCGGGGTTCTGGAAATTTAATGGCTCAGTTGAAGGATACTTTATTGTCACATGTACCTGGGTACAGTGAAATACTTTGTTTTGCATTCAACCTGATAAGATCATACAGCAGACCTCACCTAGGCAGTCGCCACGTTTCTGGAGCTGGGAAAGTTACAAAGGTTCACCAGACAGTCCTATCTTCTGCCTGCCGCCGCATGTGGCAGCAGGTGGCACCTAACCCTCCCCCCCACGGAAATCCCTTCATTCTTGGTGTGATCCGGCATGTCCCACCTCTGCTATTAGGTAGGAAAGTGGAGCTAAGGCCAGATATCAGAGAAGCAACAATCTTACTGAATGGTGTAGCAGACTCAAGGGGCCGAGAAACCTGCTCCTACACATTTCTTACATTTTTATCTTGGTCGTGGAAAATTATTTTTCACTATTCAAATAGCAAACCTGTAGCCCACCCAAAATACTGCACGAGGTAAACTCTCAAACTTCTGCCCCCAATTCTCTGCTATGCCACAACACAAATGTATAAACTATATGGTCTATGTTTCGTATAGAGGTTTCACAAGCAGTTGTACACCAGGTCCAAAGTGTCCTGGGTAGCTACGCTGGGTGACTCCAAAAGGAAGAACTCAGCGGGTCAGGCAGTATCTGTATGGGAATAGACAGATGACTGAAGGGGTGTCCCGACCCATAATGTCATCTGCCCATTCACTCCACAGAAGCCGGCCAGCCGGCACGCTGAGTTACTTTGTGTTTTGCTCAGGATTCCAGCATCTGCAGTCTCTTTGTGACTTTAAGCATTGGCTCATGGTCTGCAGGGCTGTGGAGATGTCTGCAGGGCTGGGAACTGAATGAAGGTGAAGTGGTAACCTGGCTTTGGAAGGCAAGCATGGAGCTTTGGGTACATCACCTAAGGAGACTCTTGCAGGCACAGCTGACTGACTGATCCAGAAGGACACCCAGGACATCGCCACAAGGAGGATGGAAGGCATGTAGGATTGGATGATGTAAACACCTCTGTTCCTCCTCAAACGGAAACGAAGACTTAGGCGTGGGAATTGGCCTGCTGGAGAAATACAAGAGAGGTTGAGAGTTTGAATGAATCATTTGTGTGAGGATTGATCACCACACGCCCCAGCACAGCTACCTTGTGCCTTTGCTTCTCTGAAGGTGCCAGCCTAATTTCCACTATCAGTATGCGGACATAGGTGCAGCGCAGAGACCACGGCCAAGGGAGTCTCTGCTATGACAGGGCCGGGCAATAGGCAGCAGCTGGGGAAAGGAATGACGGAATTGCACCCAGACCCCGGCATTCACCACTGGACGGGGGGGGGGGGACACACACACACACACACACACACACACACACACACACACACACACACACACACACACACACACACACACACACACACACACACACACACACACACACACACACACACACACACACACACACACACACACACACACACACACACACACACACACACACACACGCGCTTCTACCAATGCGGCTAAAACAGAGATCAAAATGGAAACCTCCCACGTGAAGGTTTTATAATGAGCTTTATTTTTAGAAAGACAAATAGATCAGCATGCTTTACTTAAATATTAAACTGGGGCCCGTTCTGTTTCCACTGCACTGGTCAGGATTTATCTTTCATTCAACATCACCGATCTTTTTTGATCATTGTCGTCCTGTCAGTTGTTGGGGCTTCTCCTGCATAAAATGGCTGCTCCTTTCCAACATTCCCACAGTGACCACAGAGCTATTTAATGGCTGTAAAGCAATTTGGAACATTTGAACGGAGCATAAAAGGTGCTATAAAAGTGCAAGTCTTTCTTTGAGCTCCAAGCCTTCATTGATAAATGATCACTACATCAATCTACACGCCGCACACACAATGTAACAGTGAGGGTGGACCTGCAAGACGAAGGCTTGGCAAGAACAAGAATTACCAGTGCGCCACTGTACCATGAGCCCACCACAGAAAACCATTACTGCTCATCATCAAATTGAACATCTCTGTGTGAACCAGATGTTCAGTGGATGGAATGGCTGGTGAACAGAATTCACAATGCATGTGGCAACCTTCGAATAAAAGATCAAGCATGAAGGCTACTTTATCCTTTGTGCTCCCTGAATCTGACTGTTGATATTTTAACTCAATACTTTACTTCCTCTGGTTTAGCTGGTCAATGTTTTGAGAGGCAGAGTTCAATGATCTGCAGTAAGGATAAAAACTCGACAAAGAACAGAAAATATCCAAAACATCCCCAATAACACTGAAAGCATCAAATTTGATGTCCAACTTCAAGGGTGTTTTCACTGACCCCCAAATGTTAGCAATTAAGAAATCAAATTCTATTATGTGGATATGCCGACCTTAGGACAACCCAGTGGCATTGCCTCACAGCACCAGTGGCCCCCGTTCGATCGTAACTAACCTGGCTTGCAAACATTCTCTTAATCACTTGTTGCGTTAGAAAAACACCCAGGTCCCTTTGAACATCGACACAAGCGAATCTGTCTTTAGCAAAGGCTATTCCCTCTCTTATGTTCATGAGAGGCGAAGGAATTAGAGAGAAATGTAGCAACAGAGTTAACAGGAGCTGGATGCAATAGGAACTATTTAACAGTAAAACTACTGCCGATGATCACTGCTGATTTATATATTTACAGTTTCAGCATGATCTTGGCAATATTAGTAAATCTGAGTCTGAAGAAGGGTCCCGACCCAAAATGTCACCTATTCATGTTCTCATACAGAGATGATGCCTGACCTGCTGAGTTATTTCAGCAATTTGTGTCTTTTTTTTGTAAACCAGCTTCTGCAGTTCCTTGTGTTTCCAATATCAGCAATTACTGCCCACCTCTTACAGTGCTTCAGAAGGTGGTACGGAGTGGCTATCGCAGTAACAGAGAATTAATTCAACTGGCATGGTCCGGATTTTATCCAGACTCAATTCAAACAATGACATGCGCGATGATGATGATGTGCCTGATATTTTGAAGCAGGCATATCTGCATGGAGTGCAGGGCATCTGCCTCAGTTTAATGTTTCATCTGAAATACGACAGCGTTGAGAGTGCCGATCTCTGCCAGTACCACAAGGTGGACTCCATTGCTCACTCAACTAACACTCAAAACCAATAGCATTCTGCTCTGATGAAGGGTCTCGACCTGAAACGTCACCTATCCATTTTCTCCAGAGATGCTGCCTGACCTGCAGAGTAACTCCAGCATTTTGTGTCTATCTTTGGTATAAACCTACATCTGAAGTTCGTTTTTATTACATATTAGCATGCTAGTCAGAGGCCAGACCACTGCCAATCAAGGGAACATCAAAATAAGAATACAAACAGTGAGAACATGAAAGGGACATTTTCGGACTATCGTGGGAAGAGTTATTTGGTGTTGCCAAAGAGAACTTGCTGTAACACCTGTGTAGTTTTTTTTAATACTCATTTGGCACTTTGGCCCAAAATTTGTTGGTTCTGGATCCAAATCCAAAAGCGAGACATGGGGCAGGAGATGAGTGAGGGTGATAATGTGTGTGGACAGCACAAACCAACACTGTCGTTGATTCCTCTTTTATTTTCAGTGGGGAATGATCAACTCTTCAAGGTGACTGCTGCTCTTGTCAGCAGGCAGAGAGGCTTTGTTTTGCCCGTGATGTGCACAGAATTTAAAGCTTCAGGCAATTCTCAGGAGGAAAGAAGGCAACAAGATTCAAAGTCAGAGCTGGAACAGATCATCTCTGAGTTACGGTAAGTTTGGGAAAGGAAGTATAAGTTGTGGCAATTGAAAAATATGCATCAAAAGAACTTTATCATCGTTGCTGAACCCACATGTAGAAAGATCACACAAAATAGCTCGCGCACTTGGCAACATCATTTAGTGTTATTAAAATTCCAATTGCTAACAACCTGTAGTCAGTAGTTAATCTTGTCCTTCAAATTCCACAAACCTTATGCCCCAAGCTTCTAATGAACTGTTGTTCCACATAGTTTAGTTTAGAGATATAGCATGGAAACCAGTCCTTCGGCCCACCGAGTCTGCGACCATACACTAGTTCTATCCTACACACTAGGAATAATTTACAGAAGCTAATTAACCTTCAAACCTGCACATCTTTGGAATGTGGGAGGAAACCGTAGCAACCGGAGAAAACCCACGCAGTCATAGGGAGAACGTACAAATTCCGTTACAAGCAGCACCCGTAGTCAGGATTGAATCCGGGTCTCTGGCACTGTAAGGCAGCAAAGGTACACAAAATTGCTGGAGGAACTCAGCGGGTGCAGCAGCATCTATGGAGCGAAGGAAATAGGCGACGTTTCGGGCCGAAACCCTTCTTCAGACCCTTCTTCAGTCTGAAGAAGGGTTTCGGCCCGAAACGTCGCCTATTTCCTTCGCTCCATAGATGCTGCTGCACCCGCTGAGTTCCTCCAGCAATTTTGTGTACCTTCGATATTCCAGCATCTGCAGTTCCCTTTTGAACACTGTAAGGCAGCAACTCTGCACCTGCGTCATTGTGGTGGCAAAGAAACATAACATTCTGACAGGGTTCCTGGTCCTAATTCTTATGTTATTATGAGCAAAACACAAAGTGCTGAAGTAACTTAGTATCTGTGGAGAGAAAGGATAAGCAATGTTTTGAATTGGGACCCTTCTTTAGATTGAAGTCCCAAAAACTGTTTCTGTTTTGCTCAAGATTCCAGCATCTGCTGTAACTTGTGTATTTTATGTTATTTTGTTAGAGTCACATTTAATCTATAAGCTAAATATAATACGCATTTAATAAAATGCCTGCAGCAAAGATCACAGAGAATGGCAAGGCCAGTGGCCACAATGTCCAAGTGGTTCTCATGCTAAAGACATTTTCACGAGTGGACTTTGCTGAGCTGCTGAAATATCGCATTTGCCACTTACCTGACTTGAAATTCATTTCAGTGACAAAGTAGTAATGGGTTATTGTAAACTGAGCCAGTTGGATTTCGTCCAATCCATGGATCTGGTCCTGATTGTCTGACCACTTATAGACAATATCTTCTGCTGAATAGCCATCTGGAAAAATAAGCATCAAATAAGTTCATGTCTACTCTGCCATTCAATCGTGGCTGATCTATCTTTGCCTCTCAACCCCATTCTCCTGCCTTCTCCCCATAACCTTTGATGCCCGTACTAATCAAGAATCTGGCTTTGTGGAATCTGGATAGGTGACCATTCAGGTCGGGACCCTTCTTTAGACTGAAACATCACACATCCATGTTCTCCAAAGATGCTGCCTGACCTGGTCATGTTCGTAAGTTAAAGGAGCAGAATTAAGCTCATCGGCCCATCAAGTCTACTCTGCCATAGAGATGGGACTGGATAGGAAACACCATTCCCAATACTGTTTAGAAGGGAAAATGCATTGTGACAGCGCCGTGCGTAGGTCTCCTTCCAAATCTTCATCCCATTCCTTCAGTATTCCTGGGACTAAATCATAGATTTCTATGATCTAAAGAAACATTAAATCGTGCAACTCGCCCAAAACAATTCCCATTCAGCATATTGAGACAATTTTGCAGAAACATTAATTCAGAAACAAGTACTATTGCTGAGTTATAAATAAACTCACAGCTCTCAAGGTCCAGCTTGCATTCTTGCTCATCCATCGGGTATTTGGTGAGATCCATGTCACAAGCAACCGTGGATGTAATTCTACCAAAGAAAAGGCAGATTAGACAGTGGATTCTAACCAGTGCTTCATTACAACCACTGCAATGGGATTTTAGAAAATTTGATTCAAATATCAAATTTCAAAAGGTGGTGTCCTAAAACCGAATGTGAAACTGCAATGTACAAGCTTCTACCAGTAGCAATCACCTATTAATTAAAAAGGGACGACAGATGGCACAATGGGCTAAGTGTTCGGCTGACTACCGGAAGGTGGCCGGTTCGAATCCCGCTTGGAGTGCATACTGTCGTTGTGTCCTTGGGCAAGACACTTCACCCACCTTTGCCTGTGTGTGAATGTGTGTGAATGTGTGTGAGTGATTGGTGGTGGTCGGAGGGGCCGTAGGCGCAGAATGGCAGCCACGCTTCCGTCAGTCTGCCCCAGGGCAGCTGTGGCTACAGAAGTAGCTTACCACCACCGAGTGTGACTGAGGAGTGAATGAATAATGCGATGTAAAGCGCCTTGAGTATTAGAAAGGCGCTATATAAATCCCATCCATTATTATTATTATTATTAATTATTTTGTCTGAGCAGCAGTTAAATTGAGTGGACAATGGGAGAAGGGAATTGAAACTGTCCCTCATCAGCACAATAACACTTAATATATTACATAATTAAAAACTTCCTGTTGCAAAGCAGTAAATGATCCCCAGAATGGCAATGGGGACACATTTTTGTAACTTGTAAGTTACAAATAGAACATGAGCTAATAACTTTCACACTACAGCACTCATCCTACATCAGAATTGCTACCAGGGAGCCTTGTTTATGAAATGCAGCCACTTGTGGCACATTCTTGAAATCACATTCACAGGGAATGTGCTGAAACACATTATGTTTTGGTGTGAATTTGTTAATTCACCCTTAAAACTTATTATTGATTTAAAAAAAAAAAGATTCGACAGGTTTATAGATACAGCACGGAAATGGGCTGTATGGGAGGAAACTGGATCATCTGAGAAAACCCACGTGGTCACGGGGAGAACGTACAAACTCCATACAGACAGCACCTGTAGTCAGGATTGAACCCAGGTCACTGGTGCTGTAAGGCAGCAACTCTACCACTGCATCACTGTGCCGCCCCTATATCACTATGGCATACCTGATGCTGTACAGTATGCCTCCATCGGGCTGGAGCCTAATGAGTTTGTTTTCCACCGTCACGTCATGAAACCAGGCTGACTTTGCATTCACAATGTAGGTGTCGGGCAACCACAGCTTGTCCACAAAGCGACTGTCCAAACCCAGGGTCTTGTTTGTGTGGTTGTAAGAGAGACGATCGTCTCTCCAGATCTGGCGCAAGAATACCGTCATTGTGTACTCCTGGGAAAGAGCAGAGTGAAATACTTCAGAAGAGCATTCCTTATCTCAGCCTGGTGCTACACTTTATTACTGCCAGGTCTTAAGAAATTAAGCCACACCTATGAACTTCTGCATGGCGTTGTAGAGTTATAGAGTCACAAAGCACGATAACAGGATCTTCGGCCCAACTTGACCAAGATGCCCCATCGATGTTAGTCCCACCCGCTCATGTTTGGCTCATATCTCTCTAAACCTTTCCTATCCATGTACGTATCTAAATGTATTTTAAATGTTGTTATAGTACCTGCCTCAACTATCTCCTCTGTCAACTTATTCCATATGCCCACCATATATGTTTTATATATTCTCCTTAACACTTGTTCCAGCTATATATATCCATGTGAAGGACCCCAAGGTTGGCATGAACAAGATGGGCCAAAGGGCTTGTTTCCAAGCTGTGACACTAATCTGTTCCACAGAAAGAAGCACTGCACAAGGACAAATGTTTCCTCTCTGAACTTTGCACGTCACAGATAAAATAAACTTTAAATTGCTTGTATTCTTACCATGGAATCACTATGGTCAAACTCCATGATGCAGTTAGGGACAATTTTAACCTATGTAGGGAACCCAAGACTGAACCAAGGCTAAATGTCAAGACTGATTGAGGGGGTAACACATGGAATTGCAGAAGCTGGACTTGAGGAAAACATAAAGTGCTGGAAGGCATTTAAAGACTGCATGGATGAACTACAACAATTGTTCATCCCAGTTTGGCAAAAAAATAAATCAGGGAAGGTAGTGCATCCATGGATAACAAGGGAAATCAGGAATAGTATCAAATCAAAAGATGAAGCGTACAAATTAGCCAGAAAAAGCAGCCTACCAGAGGACTGGGAGAAATTCAGAGACCAGCAGAGGAGGACAAAGGGCTTAATTAGGAAAGGGAAAATAGATTATGAAAGAAAACTGGCAGGGAACATAAAAACTGACTGCAAAAGCTTTTATAGATATGTGAAGAGAAAAAGATTAGTTAAAACAAATGTAGGTACCTTGCAGTCAGAAACGGGTGAATTGATCATGGGGAACAAGGACATGGCAGACCAATTGAATAACTACTTTGGTTCTGTCTTCACTAAGGAAGACATAAATAATCTGCCAGAAATAGCAGGGGACCGGGGGTCAAATGAGATGAAGGAACTGAGTGAAACCCAGGTTAGCCGGGAAGTGGTGTTAGGTAAATTGAATGGATTAAAGGCCGATAAATCCCCAGGCCCAGATAGGCTGCATCCCAGAGTACTTAAGGAAGTAGCCCCAGAAATAGTGGATGCATTAGTGATAATTTTTCAAAACTCTTTAGATTCTGGAGTAGTTCCTGAGGATTGGAGGGTAGCTAATGTAACACCACTTTTTAAAAAGGGAGGGAGAGAGAAAACGGGGAATTACAGACCAGTTAGTCTAACGTCGGTAGTGGGGAAACTGCTAGAATCAGTTATTAAAGATGGGATAGCAGCACATTTGGAAAGTGGTGAAATCATTGGACAAAGTCAGCATGGATTTATGAAGGGTAAATCATGTCTGACGAATCTTATAGAATTTTTTGAGGATGTAACTAGTAGAGTGGATAGGGGAGAACCAGTGGATGTGTTATATCTGGACTTTCAGAAGGCTTTCGACAAGGTCCCACATAAGAGATTAGTATATAAACTTAAAGCACACGGTATTGGGGGTTCAGTATTGATGTGGATAGAGAACTGGCTGGCAGACAGGAAGCAAAGAGTAGGAGTAAACGGGTCCTTTTCACAATGGCAGGCAGTGACTAGTGGGGTACCGCAAGGCTCAGTTCTGGGACCCCAGCTATTTACGATATATATTAATGATTTGGACGAGGGAATTGAATGCAACATCTCCAAGTTTGCGGATGACACGAAGTTGGGGGGCAGTGTTAGCTGTGAGGAGGCTGCAAGGTGACTTGGATAGGCTGGGTGAGTGGGCAAATGCATGGCAGATGCAGTATAATGTGGATAAATGTGAGGTTATCCACTTTGGTGGCAAAAACAGGAAAGTAGATTATTATCTGAATGGTGGCCGATTAGGAAAGGGGGAGATGCAACGAGACCTGGGTGTCATGGTACACCAGTTATTAAAAGTAGGCATGCAGGTGCAGCAGGCAGTGAAGAAGGCGAATGGTATGTTAGCATTCATAGCAAAATGATTTGAGTATAGGAGCAGGGAGGTTCTACTACAGTTGTACAGGGTCTTGGTGAGACCACACCTGGAGTATTTCGTACAGTTTTGGTCTCCTAATCTGAGGAAAGACATTCTTGCCATAGAGGGAGTACAGAGAAGGTTCACCAGACTGATTCCTGGGATGTCAGGACTTTCATATGAAGAAAGACTGGATAGACTCGGTTTGTACTCGCTAGAATTTAGAAGATTGAGGGGGGATCTTATAGAAACGTACAAAATTCTTAAGGGGTTGGACAGCCTAGATGCAGGAAGATTGTTCCCGATGTTGGGGAAGTCCAGAACAAGGGGTCACAGTTTAAGGATAAAGGGGAAATCTTTTAGGACCGAGATGAGGAAAACGTTTTTCACACAGAGAGTGGTGAATCTGTGGAATTCTCTCCCGCAGAATGTAGTTGAGGCCAGTTCATTGGCTATATTTAAGAGGGAGTTAGATGTGGCCCTTGTGGCTAAAGGGATCAGGGGGTATGGAGAGAAGGCAGGTACAGGATACTGAGTTGGATGATCAGCCATGATCATATTGAATGGCGGTGCAGGCTCGAAGGGCCGAATGGCCTACTCCTGCACCTATTTTCTATGTTTCTATGGAGGAACTCAGCAGGCCAGGCAGCATCCGTGAGGGGAATGGACAGACAAAGTGTCGGGTTGGGACCCTTCTTCATACTGATGAATGGTCCCACTGAATTCTGACGAGTTAGAGACTGAGACTAAAAAAATAATCTGCGTCGGTGCTTTAAGGGATGACAGTTGGCCAGAATACGAGGAGTACAATCTCATCCCAAAACCAGAAGACAGACCGAGTTTGTGTGTTTCCAGGTGTAGTGATGTCTACCCTCCAGCAGTACTCGTCTCATTATGTGGAAGCAGCTGTTTCATCAGCTGTTTTATTAGAATGCCATTTCCCCACCAACACAGTTTATATTGAAACTGAAGCATGGTCTATATTATAAGCAGAAATCCAGCCATTATTCATTCTGTGACTGATCATTTAAATGCAGTTTGCTGGGTTTTCATTCCCATCTCCAGAGGCTGAACAATTATCTGCGTCTCGTTTGTCTTTGATAAATAAAAACTGTAATACGTGTATCAGCAAATCATAGCCATTCAAACTGCTGTGAGCTGGTTGTGTAACATTTATTTTAGACGCATATTAGGATGAATGGCCTGTTACAGAGAGAATATTTATGTTGTTTCCCAGCAGGTAACGAGTCCTTTAACGATGCAGCATGCCACAGCGTGAAGCAAGGATTCAGGAGGATCTGAGACATATTTACTTTCATCTGCCTGCCATGTGTATGGGAAACTAATAATGTCTGCCCTGGTCCTATCATTAACTTCTTCATTTCTTGCCTGATATCTTATTTAGGATAAAGTTGAAACTATATATTACCTAAATTCAGATGCAGCTTAGACATAAGACATCAGGTCACCCACAGAGATGAGCCATTAATACTGGGGCTGAAATATTTGTGTTGCACACTTGCTGTTTGTTCGTTCACAATGGCAGAGACTTGTTGCCTTGCATATTCTGCTTCATTATATAATGTTAGTCACCACATGCCAGGCAGAGAATGAACTAAAACTAAATTTAACTTAAAACCGTTTTTGTTAAAACAGAGAAAAGTATTACCATGTTAGCCTCTGATATATGGTCAATGCTGGCTACTTCTATCGCCAATGCCACGTTCAAAGGAGGCCCTGTATAGAAGAAATGCATCACCAAATAAAAGATTAATTATGGATTTTATTCAAATAAATATTAAACACACAGAATGAAACCTACAGAAACTTGCTGTGCTACAACACTAGAGCAAACTGAAAAAAACAGAATACCAGTGAGAATTAGGGTGAACGGGCATACAGAATCAAATGGTAAATATTAAACCTGTACGACAGTGATTACGATGGTTTTATTGTTATCATCTGGGTTCAGTGGCGTAACTGGCAATATTCCACAGTATTGGTCACCCCAACCAACCTTGCTCTTTACTTGTAGTTCACGATTGTTTCCCATTGGTGTTTTTGCTGCTTTATAAACCATAGGAATCAATTATTCTAGTTACCGTTGGCCATGTGGATATGGACTTACCTCCTATTCCTGGTCGGAAATTCCGAGCGTATCCCTTCATCAATTCATCCAGATTTGGCAACCAGGATATTTGTATATCAGTGGTTATGTACTCCCCAAGATCATCCATTGCCCTGTGAACAAATAAATGTACTGAGTAAATTCCAATTCAAAGTATGGCTCCAACATTAATGGCTCATTTGGTAAGGCAGGGTGTGGCTGAGACACAGGTCAGTTAGGTTATGGGTACAGAGCCATACAGGGGAGGTTGATTTCAGTGAAACGGGAGCATTATTTCTGGCCTCACTGCCCCTGAAAACCAGAATTGAGAAAGTCTCCATAATTACTTTCAATTCTGTTATCCTGACTCACCATTCACCCCTGTGTTCATTTACCAATGTTGGTTGCCAATAAAGCGGGCTGTCAATTTAAACAAAGCCTTGATCTTTGACTCTTGCCTGCTTTCGTAATCTCCTCCAGAAAGAACTGCAGATGCTAATTTAACTCGAAGTTAGACACAAAATGCTGGAGTAACTCAGCGGGACAGGCAGCATCTCTGGAGAGAAGGAATGGGTGACGTTTAGGGTCGAGACCCTTCTTCAGATTCTTAGAAGAATGAGTGGTGATCTTTCTAAAATATAACTTCCTCTGAGGATTAGATTGGAGAAATGCTCATGGGAATCTAGGTCTAGAGAACATGGTGTCAATTATATGGTTGTGCCCATTTAAGTGCAATGACGCAGAATTCCTCTCTCATCGCATTGCGAATCTTTGAAATACACTTCAACAGGGAGCTGCTGAGGGTAAGAGTCCTTGGGTATATTTAAGTCTGATGGATAGATTTCAGAACAATAAGATAATCAAACTTTTGGGGAAAAGGGCAGTAAAGTGGATTTTCAGATAAAGGGGTGAAGAGTGACCTTACTGAGGTGTCCTAGGGCATAAGCATTCCAAAACTGGAGGACATAGGTTTCAGATGATAGGGAAGAGATTTGAAAGGGACCGCAGGGGCTATCTTTTCCACTCATAGGGAAGACATATCTGAAATGAGCTGCCAGAGGTGGCTATAGAAGTGGACGCAATTACGACTTTTAAAAGACATTCGGACAGATATATGAATAGAAAGGATTTAGAGGGATATGGGTCAAATGCAAGCAGATAGAATTAGTCCAATGTGCCAAATTGGCTGGCATGGACAAGATGGGCCAAAGGGCCTGTCTCCAAGATTTAGAGCTCTATGATAATAAATTGTTTTTTATAGAGTGTTTTCTATAAACTGAGAGGCTGGTGTGAAGTGGGACACTTTCCGATGTTGAGCAACTGTGTAAAAATATCTTGAATCCAATGTCCAGGCCAGGACTGACACCATAATTGAACTTGAGGCGTCTTCTTGGAGGACGTAGCTTTACGCTGCTTCACTTGTAAGTCAGTGGGACTTCAGAACCCGGTTTAAACTTTACTTCTGGTGGGAACTTGGAAGTTTCAGGTTTAATAACTAATAAACCCATGCAGTGAAGATTCCCCCAATAAAGGCTCATTCACTATGATTTATACAAAAAATAGTGTGAAAATGTATGCAATGTTGACAATAGCATCAATGATAAATATTGATACAAAGCAATATCCAGTCTAAGAAAAGGAAAATTTAAGGAAAATTAAAGATTAAAGTTACACAACATGAACCTTAGATTAAATCAGTTCCTCCAACTTATTGCGGACTCCCCCTTGCCTGTCGGGGATGTTGACTATTTTTTGATGATTAGTCATCCGAGAACTCCTACCTGCTTTATTCTAAATTCAGTAACACTGTTTACCGCAATGAAAAGATAAGCATGTTTCAAGGTGGACAGTGTCGCAGGGGAGGTCAATCCCGTTCCAGACAATCCTTCTACTGCAGTTTCCACAGCTGTCAAATGTCAGAAAGATTAGAGCCCCCTAGCAGTGAGGCAGCAAGCAACTGTGAAATGTCATCGGGCTAGAGATACACCATACAAACCGCACTAACACAGACTGTACAGACCACACTAACACAAACTGTGCAGACTTGCACTAACACAAACTAACACACACTGTACAGACCTCGTGAACACTGTGCCGCTGAGTTACTCCAGCATTTTGTGCTAATCTTCAGTGTAAATGAGCATCGGAAGTTCCTTCCTACACTAACACAAACTGGGCAGTCAACACTAACACACACTGTACAGACTACATTAACACAAACTGTGCAGACCACACTAACACACACTACAGACCACACCAACACGAACTGTACAGACTGCACTAACACAAATTGCAGCTAACACTAACACAATCTGTGCGGACCACATTAACACACACTGTACAGTTACCCCTTCAACATTGATTTTGAAAGAAAAGAAAATGAGAAATGAGTAAAGGGGTAATGGTGACATTTTTTAATTCATTTTTTTCACAGCATTTATGATCCATCCCTAATTACCCTTGTATATAGTTAACATTCACCCACTTTGATGGGTCTGCAATCCACAGAGACACACTCTGTAGAATTCCTGAGCTGCTCTCGAGGGACATAGAGGCACCAAACGGATTTTACAACAATTTGGTATTTTCGTACTGGGACCAGTTTCTTTTCTAATACTTGGTAGACAAAAATGCTGGAGAAACTCTTGGGTGAGGCAGCATCTATGGAGCGAAGGAAATAGGCAACGTTTCGGGTCGAGACCCTTCTTCAGAAGGGTCTCAACCCGAAACGCTGCTATTTCCTTCACTTCATAGATGCTGCCTCACCAGCTGAGTTTCTCCAGCATTTTTGTCTACCTTTGATTTTCCAGCATCTGCAGTTCCTTCTTAAACATCTTTTCTAATACATAAATTCTCTAAAAATGGCAAACACTCCAGTTGTCTAACAGTGATGACCAGTGCACCATATGTCAGCAGCATGTGGTGACACCCACTTTAATTGAATAACAATCTCCCAGAGCGGCTGACTACAGGGAGATTAAATGGGAAACAGCAATTGACATTATAAAATAGTAACCATTAGATGTAATAACAAGTATTATTTTCAATTAACATGCTTGCAGGGATCTTCTTTAGTAGATTAGTTGATTGCAGCAAAATGAGTAAAGGCTAAATACAGAAGGAGATTTACAATGCTTTACCTGATAACAAATGATAGCCTTGGACTATCTTTGATCGGACATTACTGGACTTTATCTTGCACTAACCGTTATTAACTTTCTCATGTATCTGTACACTTTGGATGGCTTGATTAAACATGTATGGTCTTTCCACTGACTGGTTAGCATGCAACTTAGCTTTTCACTGCACCTAACAAATACAACAAACTAAACTCAAATCAATTATGCAATATCTTTAATGTAGTAAAAACATTCCAAGGTACTTTGCAAGAACACAGAACAGGCCCTTTGGCCCACAATGTCCATGCCAAACATGATGCCAAGTTCAACTAATCTCCTCTGCTGCTGGTGATCCATATCTCTCCATTGCCTGCATATCCTCATGCCAATCTAAAATTCTCCTAAATGCCATTATTGTATCTGTTTCCACTACCAACCCTGGCAGCACGTTCCAGGCACCCACCATTCTCAGTGTAAAAAAACTTGCCCTGCACATTTCTATTAAACGTTGCCCTTCTCAACTTACAGTACCGCTCTCTGGTCCTCGGGAAAAAGGGAGTGTTATTAAACAAATGGGCAGATGACCAAAACATTTAGTTACATAAGATAGTTTATCAATAACCTTCCTTCAGGTGGGGGAAAAAAATGTGGAGAACCACAGAGATATGGAATTGGATTTTCAGCGGGATGTTGGGGTGGAAAACGGATGAATTAAGTGGCAGAATTGGAGGTATGGAGATCATGGAAACTTGTGGAGCTGAAGAAATTGTAGAGAGTTTTTTTTGAATAATTTTTTTATTTAGAGAATTTATTTAGAGATACAGCACGGAAACAGGCCCTTTGGCCCACCAATCAACACATTAACACTGGCCTATACATACAAGGGATAATTTTACATTTATACCAAGCCAATTAACCTAGAAAACCTGTACGTCTTTGGAGTGTGGGAGGAAACTGAAGATCTTGGAAAAAACCCATGCGGTCACAGGGAGAACGTACAAATAAGAACCTAGAGTCAGTGTTGGAGCCATTTATGATTAGGCTAGCTACTGTTGGCATATTATATTATTTTGTCTAGATATGTCTTATAGTATTATTTTGGACACTTGGGGGCAGTCATTAGATGCACAGAGGGGTGTATATATATATGGGCATAGTGGACAGGGAGTGGCAGATCAGGCACAGGGGTGGAGAGTATACAGTTTTCACCAGGCTGGGAAGAACAGCTAGCTACAACTTGTATGCAGAATAAGGATTGCCTGGTACATTCATCTCTTTGTTTGTACAACTACTTCAATAAAGAACTAATTAAACTGGAAATAACAACTGGAAAATCTGTTCTATTTGGTCTGCTAAAGATTATTCCCACTTACCTGTGTAGTAATGGCAACGGAATGGTGGGCACTGGAAGTCAGAAATTTGCCATTACAGTCAGGATCGAACCCGGGTCTCTGGCGCTGTAAGGCAGTAGCTCTACCGCTAGGCCACCGTGCCGCCCCAAGATAGGGAGGGGTAGGCCCACACAGTCTTGTAAACAATCATGAGAATTTTAAAATGAGCTTTTGCTAATCAGGATATAATAATAATAATAAATTTTATATTTAATGGGCGCCTTTCATACAAAATCTCAAGGACACCTTACATAGTAAGTATAGTTCAGGTCAATCACAGGGTTTGGAGGCTGGTGGGATCAACGTGCTGCCTTATGTTTTACATGTAAGCAAGTCATGTGGTTAATTTAATGACTACTTCAAGTTTAGAACATGAGCATCGGGTAAAGGAGCACCTGGCTGTCAGGACAGAGTAAATACTCTTATTTGAAGTCTCTGTATCCTATAACAGTTATAAGTGAAACCTGCCAAGCCCCCTGCAGTATCTATCATCATCCATTTGACCAGGCGGGTGAGCAAGGCTTGGTGTGAGTTTGGACATAGTCAACCATGTTACAGATTACTTATTTTTTTACTAGAATGTAGAATGAAGGAGGCCCGTCAAAACCATGCTGAACTGTTAAGTCCAGAGGTAACAAGGTCATGGGTCAAAGGTTCAGGCAGGGGCAGAAAACGTTGACCTTGCTGAACTAGAAAACAGGTAGCTTCAGGGATGGCGTGGTTATAAGGTCTAGAACTAAACGTGGGGTTAAATATGGTGCAAAAGATTTTAACAATCTGATTTAACCTCAAAATATGTTCCCTGAGATTGAGGTTGGATCTGGCAGAATAATGTGGGGTTAGTAGGAGGGTAGTGATTAGGTTTGTGATCAGAAATGAGTCCTTGGGCAGGGAGAGAGGCAATCAATGAAGAGTAGGCACATCTCAACAGATCCATTCTGGAGCCATGTACCAATTGCCTCGGGAGTGACTTAAAATAGGACAACGTGGACTAATTTCTAAGTATTTATGTCAAGTTCAGATTATATTTTTATCATCTTGTGATAGGTTGAAGAGTTAATCTAAATCAAATTTGGTAACAAATTCTTACAATCTGCTTCCGCCAGCTGATGACACAAGGACAACGAGGTACAGATTTCATGCTGAGGGGCGAACTTATAGGAAGAGATGAGGGAAAGAACTGTACTGCCAAAAAGAGAGGTGGTCATGGAGACAAACAAATATTATAAAATAATGTATTTTTAAAATTCATTCTTTATGAGGACATCGCTGCAAAACAACATTATGCATTACAGCTTTATTGCCTGTGTAAAGTCACCAATGGAACATTCTCCTCCCATGGCAAAAGCTGCACACATTACTGATTGGACCTCAGGTTGCAAATCCTTACACAGAAATGTTCCATAGCATAATGTACTGTGTCTGGTTCCTTCGATAGTACAGCAGCCTGTCTCTTCCACAGAACAGGTCACCCTGGAAGGCATTGGTTTTAATACTTATCCTTATAGTTTAATCATTTTTAGACTCGTAGAGTCCTACAATGTGGAGGCAAGTAGTCCATTCTGATCATCGAACACCCATTTACTCTAATCCTACACTAATCCAATTTTATCCTCCTCAGTTTCGCATCGACTCTCCCCAGAGTCTACCGCCCACCTTCACACCACGGCATCTCACAGTGGCTGATTAGATTACCGGCCCACACAACTTTGGGATGTAAAGGAAAAGCAGAATACCCTGAAGAAGCACACATGGTCAGGGAGAATGTGCAAATTCACAAATATAGGGCTGAATGTCAGGACCCGAATCTGGGTCACAGGAGCTGTACCTCTGTCCTGCACACGCACTTGACATTACAATATTTTAAAGTGTGCCATTTTATTTCCCAGAGTAGGTACTTCTTAGCTGTATTTCCAATTATATTGTGACAGTTCATGGTTTATTAATTTAGCTTATAGCTTTCTTAGATCCTTTAAAAAAAAGTGTGGACCCTTTTAAAACTGGCAGATAAATTATTACTGACTAAAAATTCACAAAAATTACTGCATTTCAATAAACAAGCTTGTGAAGTAATAATTGACTGCTGATTCAGTCCTGATGTTCCAGCCAAAGCAGCATTGCATACACAGTCACCTAACTGAAAACAGCCTAATCTGAAATGTAATCAAAGCTAATCAGCAATGAATCAATGGCTTAAGTGAGACACAGGAGCGATGGAAGAACAGGCACAGCTTTCAAACACCTTATGCTGTCCTATGGTCATGATTTGCCTCTTTGGTGAAGGAGGACAAGGTTGGGCGAAAGAGAAAGGGCATCAGGAGAGGGAAGATTAGAGTCATAGAGTCAAAGCGTCATTCAGAATGGATACAGGCCTTTTGGCCCAACTTTCCCATGCCGACCACGATGCCCCTTCTACACCAGTCCCATTTGCCAGTCTTTGACCCATATACCTCTAAACTTTTCCTGTCCAAAAGCCTTTTAAATATTGTTATAGTACCTGCCTCAGCTATCTCCTCTGGCAGCACGTTCCATATACCGACCACCCTCTAATTGAAAAGATTGCCCCTCAGGTTCCTATTAAATCTTTTCCCTCTCCCCTAAAACGTCTGCCCTGGTTCTTGATTCCCCTACTCTGGGTAAAAGATTCTGTGCATTTACCCCATTTATTCCCCTCATGATCTTATACACCACTATAAGATTACCCCTCATCCTCCTGTGCTCCCAGGTATAAAGTTCTGGTCTGCCCAACCTCAGTTGCTCAAATGCTGGCAGTCTCACAACACCACAGACCCAAGTTCAATCCTGATCGCGGGTGCTGTCAGTGCAGAGTTTGCATATTTTCTCTGTGACCGTGTGGGTTTCCTCCGTTTGCTCCAGTTTCCACCCACATCCCAAAGACATGCAGGTTCGTAGGTTAATTGGGTTGTGTTAAAAATGTCCCTAATGTGAGGGGAGTGGATGAGAAAGTGAAATAACATAGAACTAGTGTGAACAGGTGATCGAAGTTTGGTGTGCACTCATTGGGCTGAAGGGCATGCTTCCATGTTGTATCTCGAAACTAAACTAAACATCCTCGTAAAAGAGGACCTTAGAAAAAAGGGAGCCGTACGATAGATTCAGTTATTCACCTGGGTGCAATGAAATTCCTTGTCACATGTTCACAGATCACACAATATGCATAATAATGATAGATACAACAATGAATGCAATGACAATGGCATAAAGGGCCTGTCCCACTTAGGCGATTTTTTCGGTGACTGTCATACTAGCAATGTTACAAAATTTTGAGATTTTAAAAATCAAGTCTGTGATTTATCCCATCAGATAAAGCATAAAAAGAAGTTTAATTTGACACCTAATTCACTTTCATATCTCAAGTATTTAAAAAGTTATGGCCATTTTCATACTGGGAAATGAGCATCTTGTTCCCTATTGATTTTCTATGGACATAACAAAAAAGCTGTGATCGTGAACAGTCAAAAGCCCATAACTTTCTTAAAAATTAAGAGAACTGAATGAAATTTTCAGTTATCATAGATTGAAGCATTCTGAAACAAATATAAAATAATCTTACTTGGATGACCTGAAATTAAAGCATATAATTAGTTAGTTACCTAATTGTAGCTAATTTCAGACTTCAATTACTAGAACTAAACATCTATCCATTTCTTAATAAATGATTAACATTTTTAAATAGCCTAAATGTCCAAATAATATTCACAAATAATTCACAATAAAACATGATTTTTAAATCTCATTTACATTAATTTATAGGCCAAATGGAAGGAATTTAGTGTTTAATTGCTGTAAATAAATGCCCATTTAAATCAGCTTTCCAGTGGGTCCCTGTGGAACGCGCTGGTTTAGAACGTTCACATTGCGGTAGATTTGTGCCTCAAATGCCGAGAAAAATACTGCGCGATATAATGGGCCCAAATTGAGCTACTCGCAATATTAAACTTAGTATAAATGGATCTTTAGAAGCCCTTTTTAATGTAAAAATATACAACCTAACTTCTGCTATTTGCTTTATGAGACCCTGCGGTTGCTGGCGGTCGCGGGTTTAGAGATTGATTTTTAAACTACTATAACTATTATTCAAGGCCTTTAAACCTAATAATAGCTTTTGCGACGGGGTCTTCCAGCGATTTTTCGTTAATAATTAACTAGGCTGAACATTTTCGATTGGAACAGCTTAGAGAAAATCGCGTTTTAAACCCGCCCCCTCTAAACGGCGCCAAAATCGCGCACACCCTCAGCAGCAGATCTTCAACGACGCTTCAGGTAGGCTTTGCAACATACCTAGTCATAGTCATAGCAGGTCGCCAAAAAAACGGCGACTGGACCCCCCGACGACAATGTCTACGACAAGCTACAACAACCTACTACCTAGTTGACGGCAAGCTATGGCAAGCTACCGACAACTGGCGACTCATTAGGACGTCCACCTACGACCACACGTACAACAACCTACGTCCATCCGCGACAAGCTACAACAACTTAAGACAATTCAGTCGCTGGTACCTGTCGCCCGTTGACGTACGTTGATGTAGGTAGTTGCCGATAGAATTCACCGAAGTCAACACCAGCGACAACTTGCGTCACCTGGCGACAACCTACGTCATCCAGGCGACAACCTGCGACAGCACCGACGTCAGGAGAAGTCAAGCTACGCTCATTGGCGTCAAGCCCACTATCGCCAAAATGTTTTGAACATTTCAAAATCCAGCGGTGACCAGAAAAACGCTACGACTCTTTGGGTGACTGAGGAGACATACAAGCGACACCCTGGCGACCATGTGGCTGCAGCCTAGTCGCCTGTTGTCGCCTAAGTGGGACAGGCCCTTAACAGTAGAATGGTGCAAAGATTTTAATGCAATCTAAAGTAATGCACAACAACAATCTCAAAGCGCAATAACAGAATAACCAAATGAGGTAGAGTTAAGAGTAAGAGTATGGGGCAGCACCTCCAGGAAGGGAGTGTGGAAGAGATGAATGGTTCAGGAGTCTGATAGCAGTGGGAAAGAAGCTGTACCAAAAATGTGGACAACTGTGTGTTTAACCTCCTGTATCTTCTCCCAGAAGGTAGAACAGAGAAAATGGAATGGCCAGGGCTGCAGGCATCCTTGACGATCCAGTCCTCTAAATGCAACAGGATTAAGATGGACTGGATGGAGAAAACTGACGAGCCTGTGATGGACTGGGATGTGTTCACCGGGCTCTGCAGATTCAGGCAGTCAAAAACAGACCAGTTGCCATACCAGGCTATGATGTGTTCTGTCAGATACGTTCTACAATGCATCTGTAGAGGTTTGAGAGAATCCTCATGGGCATGCTGAATCTTCTCAGATGCCTAAGAAAGTAAATATACTGCTGTCTTTTCTTGATCACTGCATCAGTGTGAAGGGACCAGGTTGGGTTGCTAGTGCGAAGGATGCCTAGAAATTTGACGCTGTTGACCATATCTACAGCAGCTCTGTTGATGAAGACAGGGTTGTGTTCACTCCCCTGCTTTGTTAGATCAACAAACAACTTTTTCATTTCACTGATATTAAGGGCTAAGTTACTGTTCTGAAGCATGAAGCAAAGTTCCCAATCCTTTTCCTATACTCCGTCTCACTATTGATATTGAACTAGCCAACAGCAGTGGTATCATCGGTGAAATTAAAGATCGAGCTAGTGTCGTACTTGGCCACCCACTCATAGATCTACAGGTAGAGCAGGGAGTGAACTTAATGAAATACAGAAGATAACTCAAGGTTTAATCAATAAAAGTCAGGCAAGTTAGGTTCAACAACTTCCCTATCCCTGAGAGAGAAAGGAATAGAGTTGGAGGTCATCGAATTAACTGGAAGTGGAGGCACATAAAGAGGAAGGCACCTAGGTTGTATAGAAATATGAGAATCTTGTCTAGCGTACATTGAGGAGCCAAAAGGTATATTGTGAATCATTTGATGGAGTGCTCCTATTCATGAAAACCAAATTATCCCAAAGTGAGATTCATCCTTTTTTTGCAGGCTAAACAGGAGCTGTGTGAACTGTCAGAACCCAACAAGAAAATAAAACATGAAATTGAGGAGTGGTTTATACTCTATATCATGGAGTACAGCTTTACCCACAGATCTCACAGCTGTCATTATCATTGCAATACTCACTGCTGTAAAAGTAAGTCACCTCCGAAAGACCATTCTCCATGGCAGCTACTGTACCGGACCACAAAGGCCAGTAAGGAGGTGAAGGAGAACAGAATGGAGATGGAGACCATAGGGAGGGGGCATAGTTTTCTTACGTGTCTGGGACTATACACTTAAGAAACCAAAGCGGTACTGTGAGGTGCAAACTCATCAAGGGGCCTGTGATCACAGGATCTAGTGCAATGGTGCATAATGTTGCCGTGATGTCAGTGACACTAATGGGCACAGAAGAGTTAGACTAGTAGAGGCTGTAGGCAAAACTTTAATATTCCAATGGGTGGTCCTTGTGTCTCTTGGCCTTCTGTAGCTGGGTTATGCTCCTGGACAAGAGCCAATTTCTGTCATTAAATAAGTGAATGGTCGCTGTACAATAGACAACCTCATTGCTTAGAATGTAGAAATGTATAGCACGGGTACAGGTCCTTCGGCCCACAATGTCTGTGCCGAACATTATGCCACAATAAGCTAGTTTCATCTGCCTTCACATGATCCATACCCTGCCCCATTCCCAGCATGTCCATGTGCCTATCTAAAGACCTCTTAAATGACACCAGGTGAGATGTGTGTTTGACATGAGGCAACATGTCAGGCACACTAGAAAAGTTGCATTTGGATGTGCAGGCCAATTTCCTGATAGTTATTAATATAATGTGCAAAATTGTGCATATATGCAGTCATGCAAAACAAAATGAGACCAATCTCTTTGCTAATGCAAATAGAAATATATATATACCCTGTAACTGCGAGTCCCCTTTGATCTCTCCTGACATTGTTTACATGGGATTGAGAATCGTTGTGCCAATGTTGTGGGCACATGCAGAGCTATGTACTCTCAGCACTCCTGGAGGCTGCTCCATCCACTGTTGATGTGGGCTGTGTTTCGGGCATCCCTGTGGAAGCACATGTGCCTGCAGCACACCTTAACCACATGCATAATACCCAGAGCTCAATTTTGAGCTTAATTCTGATCTTCCTTGGATCCATAACACTCAAAAAAACGTACCTGAAGGAATTCCGGCCACTCTATGAATGGAGAAATTACTGCAAAAGGTTAATCTGCCATTTAAAAAAATGTCATAAGCAAAACACAGACTTTGAATGGGGCCTTTGCAATAGTAGACAGATGAAATCGGATCTTTGTCAACTAAAATTTGATTTAATGGTTGAATGTACTTTTGTCCTTGGGTTTTGATGAAGAATTATGAATGGTTCTTCCATAAGCTAAGGTACAATCCTAATTCTCCAACCTCCGCGTTGCAGACATTGGACTCTGAAACGGTTACGCTACAATGCGGAGAAATATATCCTGCACTCCATATCTTTCTCTTTGCTCTATCTTTTGTACTTGAGTTTGGCTTGATTATATTCATGTGTAGTATTATCTGATTTGATTAGATATCTGGCAAACAAAAGCTTTCCATTGTACCTGACAATGATAAACCTAAATCTGAGCATCCCTGGTATACAGGATTGGCACAGAGTGAGGAGATCTGATCATTCATTGGAGCCATAGTTTGAAGATATAACAATCAATGATTTTGCTCTAAGGGTATGGAGATAAGGTTTTAAAACTGAGAATTAATTTCTGAATATGACAAAGACAAGCATCTGATACTCATCTGAGCTGCTCAGTGATTGTTGCATTAAGTCCAAGCAGTCGGTTAGATGCATTATAGTTTGTTTAAACATTAACCATTAAGTGTTTAAAATTAAAATATTCAGAATGCTGACTCCATGGCGAAATCTCAACAGAGAAAATTCAATGTTCTCTGCTGAATTTTGATGATAAAACCAAAATCTAGGCTGCAGTGGAAACAAAACTACGCAGTGGGATGCAACAGTGACCCCCTTTTCCAGCTTAAACGTGTAGATTATGTTAAAAATATCTCCATTGGAAAGTGATAGATCTGCAGGAAAGAGATTAAACGGAGATGTATTCGGAAGACGAAAATGGGTCAAGCGTAATGCGGAAGGGTTAACAAATGTTTGCAAATTGTAAAAGAGAGATTCAATTGGAATAATCCGGGTTTTTTTCACAGCTCTTTGACAAGGCGCAGCTCGGAATCTCAGGATGTACCCGCATCCAACATGCCCAGGTAAAGGAGAGATGGGGCCACAAGGAACTGCAGGTGATGGAATGTTGTGCAAAACAAAAAGTGCTGGAGGAACTCAGCGGGTCGGGTGGGAAATAGACAGACGACGTCTCGGGTCGGGACTCTTCTTCAGAATGATTTGGGAGAGATGGGGTTGTGTGTGCGGGAATGTACACACACTCTGACACTAACGAGAACATGGAATTAGACGCCCCTGTGCGTGGGCTTGTTGCAAAGCTGATTAATTTTGCAGACGCCAGGAACTACAGATATGGGAATCTTGAGCAAAATAAAAAGGGATAACATGCTGGAGGAACTCAGGACGTCAGAAAGCATCTGTGAAGAACACGCTGAAGAAGGGTCCCGACCCGAAACGCCGCCTATCCATGTCCTCCAGAGATGCTGCCTGACCCAGCACTTTGTGTTTCTTTTAATGTAATCGTGCATATGAACAATGAGTTGCCGAGACAATATTTGCATGATTTACCCGCGCGCTCACACTCTTCTCGGAATTAACTCCTTGCCTTTCACTACTAAAAGTTGCTCGGTTCAGCGAATGGATGGGAAGTGGACCGACCTTGTCGGGATGAACGCGAGAACAATCGTGACTTACCGTACAAACTTGTGCTGCTGGTGAAGTAGAAGTAGAAGCAGAGATGTGAGCATTGAAGTGGTAAACTCCATGTCATCTCGCTGAAGTCCGGAGCTGCCGGTGGGTTTTAGCGGAGACTCAGCCTGGGCGCGATGGACCTCGCCGAAAGTGCGAGAAACTGGCGCCTCTCCATCTTGTAGCCTGAGGTAGTCCTCGGCTCGGCTCGCTGGGGGTAAAACACGGTTATCAGCAGACGTGATCGGGTGCCAGCTCTCCCCTCTCCGCACACGCCCGCAATCTGCTCGCTGGAAGCAGCACCAGCTCCTCCCAGTCAGTGCAGCAGCCTCGCCGGGTCCCTGCTGCTGAGGTCCCGAGTGGAGGATGCACCCGCCTACCGCCGCTCAATCCTGCTACCAAATCATTCAACGTTACATAGAACAGCACAGCACGGCCCTTCGGCCCACAATGACCGTGCCGAACATGATGCCGTTAAACTAATCTCCTCTGCCTGTACATTATCCTTCTATTTCCATTCACTACATAACCACGCTCCTATCTGAAAGCTTCTTGAACACCCCCTAGAGTACCTGCCTCCTGCACCATCCACCACCAACTTGCCGCCCGCACATTTCAAAAAGTTGTCCCTTTCACCTTTGAGCTATGCCTCTAGTCTTCGACATTTCCACCCCGGGAAAAAAAGGTTCTGATTGTCTGTGCCTCATCATTGTATATACCTCTAACTTATCTCTCCTCAGCAGATCTTCAGGAAAGCAATCCAAGTTGTCCAACCTCTCCTTTTAACCAATGCCCTCTAATCCAGGCAGCACTCTGTTAAACCTGGTCTGCACCCTCTCCAAAGCCTCATGGGAGAGGGAAACTAGAGGTATGAAAAGGTTCAGAACAAATCAGAGCTGACACCAATGACCAAGGAAAGGTGGAGCCCACAATGGTCCATTGTTGGCTGGGGAAGAGGTGATAATGAAGGGATATATGGGTGCGAACAGTGGAACTAGCAGGATGACTATGGTGGGCGAGGGGCAGAGAGGGAATGCAGAGGTTACTTGACAACTTGTAATCAAAATTTATATCGCTAAGTGGTATCGCTTTAGTCTTCTTCTTCTTCTTCTTCTTCTTCTTGCGTATGCGTGTGCACAGCCTAAAGTTGTAAGACAACTTGTTCTATTTGATCTTATTTGATTGTGCACACCAGGTTGATTGCATTCATCGAAACAGGGTGTCGAAACACAGTCACGTGAAGGTTGCAATCTCCCACCCCATCACTTTAGTGATAAAATCATTTTAGTTTCGAGATACAGGCTCTTCATTTTAGTTTCATTTTCTGTTTTGAGAAGCCAGCCTTTACTATTGTCTTCAAGACTTTAGCACTTGACCCTTCAGCACTGAGAATATTATGTGCCGTTCAGGTCGCCCCATCACAGCATTTTTGTCTACCTTTGATTTTTCCAGCGTCCGCAGTTCTTTCTTAAATATTCCTTTTCCTTTGTGACTTTTTTATTTTATCCATGCTCTGTTGTAGATATCTGCCATTTTGTTTGTAATCTGTGACTTCTGCTATGAAATGCATGGATCTAGAAATTCAAAAGCACCCGTCCTTGTGTGGGCTAAGAAGGCAGACGAACTGCAAGTGGGCTGCAGGCAAGAATGGTATTGTTTTTTTTCTACCCGTCAATCAAATCAGAGCTGGATGGGGGACACTACTGCTGTAGGATAAGTCCAAGGGAAGTGTGGACTAATGGGAAGTGTGGACTAATAGGCAGAGGAACAATAGTGGGAGGTAGGCAATAATGGTGCAGAATTTGTTTTTATTGGCAAATGTACCAGAATACAATGAAAAACATCAAATCATACCATACCGTGCAATCAAACCATACACATGCACGCAAAGAGAAAAATACCAGAGTGTAGAATATAGTGATCCAGCGTTACAGTTACAGAGAAAGTGCAGAGTCCACAATGAGGCAGGATGGAAGATGGAAGATCAGAACTACACCTTAATTTATGAGTGTATTGTTCAATATCTGATAACAGAGGAGCAGAAGCTGTTCCTTAATCTGATAGTACAAGTTTTTGTATTTTCTATCTGATGGGATAGGGGAGAAGAGGGAATAACTGGAGTGAAAATGATCCATCAATATGTTGGCTGCTTACCCGAGCCAATGCAAAGTGTAGGTGGATTCAATGGATATTGTACCATATTCTGCATGGTCACGTTGCGGTATTGCAAAATTGGAGAGGTCTAACAGGGAACCGCGACTGCTACAGCCGACCTGAGACAAGTGGGTCCAGTCAGGAATGTGGGGTTGGGTAACCGGAGAATGTAGACCCACAGGCGGGCCCAGGGGGCAGGATTGGGTTGATATCTGGACTTGTGAAAGGTAGAAAAATATGTAAAGGACATGAAAAATTCACATGCATTTGAGCTCTTTAAGAGCAACCTCAGGCTGGGGATCAGAAATATACAGCAGTCTAAGCACTTTTGGAAGACATGATGATAAGGGTCCTGCTAATCAAATCAGTGGTGGTTTTGGGGACACTGTTGCTAGAAGATAAGTCCCAGTGAAGTGCGGAGTTGCTGTCTAACAGCACCAAAGACCCAGGTTCGATCCTGACTACGGGTGCCGTCTGTACATAGTTTGTACATGCTCACGTGGGTTTTCCCTGGGTGGTCCGGTTTCCTCCCACTCTCCAAAGACGTATGGCTTTAATTGGCTTCGGTAAATATTGTAAATTGTCCCTAGTGTGTAGGATAGTGCTAGTGTGCAAAGATCGCTGGTCAGTGCGGACTCGGTGGGCTAAAGAGCCTGTTTATGCTCTGTATCTCTAAACTAAAGGGTAGCACAGCAGTAGATTTGCTGCCTTACATCGCTTGCAGTGCCGGCGACGTGGGTTCGATCCTGACGACGGGTGCTGTCTGTACAGAGTCTGTACGGTCTGCCAACAGTCATAAAACACAAGATACATGAAACAATGATATTCTTATTTAGAGCACATAATAGGCTTATAAACGCAGTATCCACAGATAATATATAATAAATAAATCAACAAATTAATTGAGGGAATGCAGCGTAGGTTCACGAGGTTAATTCCCGGGATGGCGGGACTATCATATGATGAAAGAATGGAGTGACTGGGCTCCATTCACTGGAATTTAGAATGATGAGAGGGGATCTTATAGAAACATATAACATTATTAAGGGATTGGACACGCTAAATGCAGGAAACTTGTTCCCGATGTTGGGGGAGTCCAGAACCAGGGGCCACAGTTTAAGAATAAGGGGTAGGCCATTTAGAACTGAGATGAGGAAAACGTTTTTCACACAGAGTTGTGAATTTGTGGAATTCTCTGCCTCAGAATGCAGTGGAGGCCGATTCACTGGATGCATTCAAAGGAGAGTTAGATAGAGCTCTTAGGGCTAGCGGAATCAAGGGATACGGAGAGAAGGCAGGAACGGGGTACTGATTGTAGATGATCAACCATGATCACATTGAATGGCGGTACTGGCTCAAAGGGCCGAATGGTCTACTCCTGCACCTATTGCCTATGTATCTGTAATTACCACAATACTAGTTACAAAAAAACCCTCGTCCTTAGTGCAACCAAAGACAGTCCATAAAAGTTCACTGTTATAGGTAAGTGTTGTGTGGTGTTCAAGAGCCTGATGGCTATTGGGAAGAAGCTACAGTTTAGATAGCAGACTTCATTATTATAATTAGTACTTGGCTGATGGCTACACGGATGGATGGCATTGTTAATAGATTCCTCAAATGGTGTGCACTGATCAGACTATAATGGTAAATTTATGTAATACAGAACTCTTTCAAATCAAGCTCTAAATATGATTCTACAGCTCCTCGAGGTGTAGAATCCACCCGTCACACTGTGGAAATAAACAATTATTGACAGTCATATAGCTGCCATAAAGTAAAATCTTTACATTGTACAAAGGAGTGAGTCTTCCTGTATTAGAGATAAAGCATTTGTGTAATTGCCGAACTAAGTGGTGGAAAGAAAAGCAGTCCTTGCAGAAACCTTTCACAAGCCTCGTCTTGCTGTTAACAAAGCCAGAGCTTCCATGGTAGAACTGTCTATGGATCAGAGATCTGACAAAGGTGCGAGAGGCTTACTAGGATATATTCTCTTGGGCTCAGTAAATTCCCCAGACCTGTAGCAAAGAAGCTTTCACAGCAAGTCTAATAGAGAGATCTTACAACATGCAGCCAGCCAACACTCCACCTGGAATGGCTGGAGAGTGGGCAGGAAGAGACTAGGGACTTGTGGAAATTCAGGTAGATAAGGTCCATTGGTCAGTCCTTGGGTAAGTGGTGTGGGTTCTTATGGTACTGAAGCTTGAAATCCAAGACATGTGGGAAGTCTAAACTTCCGATAAGATGGGCAATGATGCAGCTCAGTATTGCCTGGGAAGGAAATAACTAAGGAAATATAATGACCACAGCATAGACGGCTCCTCAGTCTATTAGGTTCTTGTTGGACAATTTCAAAATATTCCTACCTTCGCCTGCGTCTGTCATCCAGAAAATTATGTACTTGGCTAGCTTATCTTTGAATGTCACGGATTGATTTGCTTCTATCAGGTTTTTATGGCAAATTCCACAACAGCCTCGCCACTTGACTTTAGTTGCTTGGATATCCTACAGCTCCTGCTTACAGAGGATGGAGTTACAAACACCGTAGGATGCAGCAGAATCACTTGACCATAATCTTATTTATCTAAGAAAACACCAGTCCAGCTACACATTATTGACTTTGCTATAATCTATTGACATGGATGTTGTTATATTTCAAGGCAATCAGATCCAAGTGGGACAATGGTTGATAAATCACTTGCTTCAGTTTTGCTGATGGGCGAGCAGTGTTAAAATTGATTATGACAGACATATGGCATGGAAACATGCCCCTTGTCCCAACTTGTCCACGTTGACCAAGATGCCCCATCTAGGTTAGTCCAATTTGCTTATATTTGGCCCTTGTCCCTCCAAACCTTTCCTATCCACGTATCTGTCTAAATGTTCCTGAAGGGTCCCGAACCAAAACATTGTCTGTCCATGTTCTCCAGAGATGCTGCCTGACCCACTGAGTTACTCCAGCACTTTGTGTCCTATCTGTCTTTGAAATGTTGTTATTGTACCTGCCTCAACTACTTCCTCTGGCAGCTCATTCCATTATACACATTATCCGCTGTGTTTTAAAAAGCCACCCCTCAGGTTCCTATTAAATCTTTCCCCTCTCACCCTAAAACAATATCCTCTAGTTCTTGATTCCCCATCTTTAGGGAAACGATGGTGCATCTATCCTATCTATTCCCCTCATGATTTTATACACTTCTATAAGGGAGCCTCGTACACTCCAAGGAATAAACTCCTAGCATGCCAAACAAATTCCTTTAAGCTCAGACCCTCGAGTCCTGGCAACATCCTCGTAAATCTTCTCTGCATTCTTGCCAAATTTTAGAATGATTTGCAGTCAGACACTGCAATTCTATCTAAAATATCACCAGGGAAGTGAATGTGCCCGTTTTTGAGCAGATGTATGCCACATCAAATGACTTGCACCATTTATGTTGTCTTTGAAACATCACAGAACAATAATATACCAATTTAGGAGTGTCAGGCCTGGAGGCATGTTGGTGCACTGCACAGCAGCTGAAAGTGAAGATACCCTGTCATCAACAACTAAGAATAATACACAAGAATTTAACAAGCTAGCAGTATTCAGCCAAGCAAAACCTAACATTAATAAAACTAACATTAACAGTTTTGTGAAAGGTTTGCCCCATAATCTACCACTCTTTACTGCTCCTACAGTGTCAGATGTGGTTCCCTGTATGGCACTCCTTATCTCCAAAGCAAATGGATGTTGGTTGAAGTCCCTCTCCAAAGTTTTGAACACCACAATTTATAGCAAAGTCAAAGACAATTTGTGTGTATAAAGAGCCAATTGAAGAAATGCCAATAGGATGCAAACTTGCTTTGGTAATGGAAATCAAAGATTGGCAGGCAAAACTGCACATGAACAATTCTGAGGAACAAGTTTAATCTGCCACTGTTATATTTTTGCAACTAACTTCCACCATATCCACAAATTCAACTTCTGCCTTCTCTCTCCGCTTTCTGGATCTCTCTGTCTCCATCTGCCAATCCACCCCTTCTCACCTGGATCCACGTATCACCTGCCAGCTCTTGCCCCATCCGCCGACTGGTTAGTATGCAACAAAAGCTTTTTACTGTATCTCGGTATAAGTGACAATAAACAAAACTGAACTGAAACTGAACTTTTTTTCCGCCTACAAAATCATGCCTGTCCATTTCCTTCCACAGATGCTGCATGGCCTGCTGAGTTTCCTCACCAGATTGTTTACTTTTTAACTCTATACAGCCAACAAGCTGCCTTCATCAACTTCCTGCAGATGCTACAACCTTTTTTACGTTAGGAGCAATTTATTGTGGCAATTAATGTGCTGATGATCCAAATCCAGGTGAAGGGTCTTGGTCTGAAATGTTGAGTGTCCATTTCCCTCCACAGATATTGCTTGACCCGCTGCGTTGCTGCAGCATCTCGTTCTTTAGCTGCAGATTCCAGCATCTGCCATCTATTGTGTCAACCTCGTCACAGGAAGAACGTGCAAACTCCACACAGACAGCACTCAAGGTCAGGACTGAGGTGGGGATCCAGTATCGAGGCAACTGTTTTACAATCTGTAGAATCAAGGAACTGCAGATGCAGGTTTACACAAAAGGACAGTCCTCCAACAATCAGTCTGAAGAAGGGTCACAAGCCGAAACATCACCTATCCATGTTCTCCAGAGATACTGCCTGACAAGCTGAGTTACCCCGGCACTTTGTGTAATTTTAAAGCCTGAGTCACTCCATTTCCTTAACTTGTTTCCTTGCAGCTGAGAAGGCTGACACAAATACTCTGTACCAGCCCAACAGATGGTCCCCAACAACATTGGCAATGCACTCCAAATTTGGCCATGTGCAGAGCTGTTGGGACAAGTTTGCATTGATAATGATACATTGGGAAAAAGTATGCCCTTTGGCAAACACCCCTTCAGTTTATCTGATTTAACTAACAGATTTTAGGATGATAATCTTTTCAAAATTAGTGTTCAGGTATTTCTATAATCATATTAACTCAATTCTCTGGGCAGCATGATGGCGTAACGGTAGAGCTACTGCCTTTCAGTGCCAGAGATTTTGGGTTCGATCCTGACCACACATGCTTGCCTGTATGGAGTTTGTACATTCTCCCTGTGACCTGCGTGGGTTTTCTCCAAGATTTTTGGTTTCCTCCCTCACTCCAAAAAAGACGTACCGGTTGTAGGTTAATTGGCTTGGTGTAAATGTAAGATTGTCCCTAGTGTGTGTAGGGTAGTGTTAATGTGCGGGGATCGCTGGTCAGTGCGGACTCGGTGGGCTGAAGAGACTGTTTCCGCGCTGTATCTCTAAACTAAATCACCTTCTCTCTAGTACCACCATGCCCACTATTTTGGGGCTTTTCGAGTTTAATTATTCTTAAACCTTCCTCACATTGAGAGGTTTTCGTCCATGCTATCAGTTTCAGATGAAACGGTTACAAACTCCACCATGTAAAATGAGTTTTTGGTGTGTAGTATACATTCTTTAACAACCAACCCCTTGTGTGCAGAATATACTTGTTTTAAACTTTTCCTATTTCTTCAAAATATATAAAATCAATGCACTGGATTTCAAAATGTCACATGTGAATGGACCTTAAATATTTTGTTTTATTTTACGGTATATATTGTTTGATTATTATATTCGGAGGTAACCTGAAACACTGATTCTTGGCTTGGAGAATAGCCATCAAGTTCTGAGTTATGTGGCAGACATCCTATAAGACTTCATTTCATGATCTTACATGACATTGACTGTGAATCAATAATAAAATTACAGGTCAAGGTATGTACACACAATCAAAGCCATCAGTGCACATTGTAAATGATGCAGATTCCACAAGGATGATACTGGCATCTTTGTTACCTTATTACAGTTCAATACATGCCTTTGAACAGGTAGATCACAAGTTGGCCTTATATCACAAGATCACAAATGAGGGAGCTCTGTCACATCAATGGCTCAATCCATGACAGCATAATTTCCCCACAAGTTGAAGGAAAATCACGAGGAAATAAATAGTTTAAGAAACTCACCCTCTGAGTTTCTCCCGCATTTTTGTCTACCAAGGAAATTAATAGTGGTACTTTCATTGGTTTAAAGGTTGGGGTTTTGATCTGTCAAATTCCTGCCCTAAATTTTGAAATTATTTCTCCTAAGCTGTATTATTCCACATGAATAAAGCCCAGTGGAAGACTGGGATTCATGCTGGGTCAAATTCAAACACCACATTGTAAATGCTGGTGGCATCTTTGTTACCGTATTACAGGTTTGTCCAATGGCTTTAACTACACTAAACAGAGTATAGTAAGCACAAAGACCAAAAATAGCACACTGCTCCAGAGAAATGTGAAAGGTGTCAATCAGTGTCAAGTGACTCCGAGAGCACTCTAAGCTCAACACATACAGGACCAATTAGCTTGATGACATACCACTCTCCAAGATAAACATTCACTCCATCCATCATCACTCCATCTACTGTGACTTCAAATCTACATAATGCACTGCAGTCACTGTCCAAGGCTATTTTGTCAACACCTCCCACTGCAACTATCACTGACAGAATAAAAGGACAACAGATGCATTGGAACATCACCAACTGCAGGTTCACCTCTAAGTCGCATGCTTTCCCCACTTGGATATGAGTTGTCATTCCATCAAGATCATCAGTGAGTTCCTCCCCGAGGAACTCCCTCCCTGACAGCACTGTCATACAATCATACAGTATGGAAACATGCCCTTCAGTCCAACTCGTCCATGGCAACTAAGATGCTCCATCTAAGCTAGTCCCATTTGCTTGCATTATGCCTGTATCCCTCTAAAAATGTCCTATCTATATATCTGTCCATGTGTCTTTTAAATGCTGTTATAGTGCCTTCCTCAACTACCACCTCCAGCAACTCATTCCAAATACCTACCGACCCTCTGAGTGAAACCGTTGCCCCTCAAGTTCTTATTAAATCAAGACCCGTTCACAAACCTGTCCTTTGGATCTCAATTCCACTACCCTGGGTAAAAGACACTATGAGTTCACCCTATCTAATCCCCTCATGATTTTCTACACCTCTGTAAGATCATCCCTCAGCCTCCTAAACTCCCAGGAATATAGTCCCAACCTGCACAACATTTACCTATAGCTCAGGCCCTCGCGTCCTAAAAACACCTTTGTAGATCTTCTCTGCACCTTTTCCAGCTTAATGACATCAAACGTGGGAGCACTTTCACCAAGTGTCTCACTGCCACCTTTTCACAGCTAGCTAGGGATGGGTAATATGCCTTATCAAAGACCATATCCTCTAAACACATAAATAACATTCCATTATGCTCAACTGGAATGAGCTATGTGCTCAACTGGAATAAATATCAGAGTGAGAATGTTGTAAACATGCTTGTAGTGGGAGGAAAACAATATAAAATGCAATCAAGCTGAGGACAAACAGGATTATAGACAAACCATACTACAAGACCTATTATTTATTTACAGTTATGAGTAATTTGAGTACAATTATGACAGCACTTTGGTCAATTATTCCAGGGAATTGTATAAAGTACTTTAATCAAATTAATTGCAATGTGAAAGAGTCTTTGGAATATGTTAATAAAATGATTGTAAGAAGAACTAAGATAATCTGATGCACAATGCTTGAAACTGCAGTCGGCTATGATTAAAGGTACCCAATGGCTATTCCAACTAATGATATTTTCAGTGTAAATTGAAGAGCCATTGGCTGTTCCTCCCCACAATCATTTATTTGATAGGAATCATAAGAATAATTGTGATTCATATCTTCCAACAAGAATGTTTCACTGAAGAATGATTTGAGCAATTATAAAAAAAATGAACACATTAGTAAATGTAATCTTATTCATCCATCTTATTGGTTTCTTTCTACACTTCCCAAATTAAATAATAACCAAAATTCAACAATATTCATCATGCATTGTGTTTCTGCTGACTGGATAGCATGCAACAAAAGCATTTCACTGTACGTTGGTACATGTGACAATAAACTAAACCAAAACTGAGTACTTCCATGGTTGCAAAACACTGTTGGGATGTCCTGCGTTGTGAGAAGCAAACAGAAGCCTGGACCTTGCCTTCATGGAAATCTTCAAGATCACCCAACCCAACATATTACTTCCTCAAGCTCCTCTTGCACTAGAGCCCATGACCCTCTACTCCCTCAGATAGTACAATGTAGTTTCTACCACACAGGCACAGTGGCCTAGGTTCAATCCTGATCTCTGTTCTGTCCAAGTGGAGTTTGCAAATGGTGGTGTGAGTTAGCAGCTTCAAGTTCCTGGCCATTAACATCGCGGGTGACCCGTCCTGGGCCACAACACATAGATGTAATCAAGAAAGCGAAACGCCAGCCCTTGTACTTTCTTAGAAGTGGAAAGAGATTCGGCATCTTACCCAATACTCCAACAAACAACTACAGAAGCACTGTAGAAAGTATTCTAATGGGCATACCAAACCCCACCTTCAAAAGCATCTACCCGAGGTCCTGTGTCAAGTTCACATCGATCAACATGGATCCCCAACATCTGGGCCATACCTGCTTATTGCAGCAACGATCATACAGAAGGTATATAAGCCTTAAGTCCTACATCACCAGGTTCAGGAATAACCACTTCTCTATAGCTTTCAGAACCAACCTGCACAACGTTCATCCAACCTCAACAACAAAACAATATGGACCACCATGGCCTTGTTTTCTAAGTGTATTTTTGCGCTAATAATTGTTTTTTTTCATGGACATTTTTTTACCATCTTGCAGAATTTGTGTAATTTATGTAAGATTTGTATTTTTGTGTGTTGTCTATGTGCCCGTGATGCTGCCGCAAAAAGGATTTTCACTTTACCTGTACCTCAATGTACTTAATCCAAATTGACTCCTTTTCACCCCAGATACTCTGGTTTCTTCTCACAACCTGGAATGGCTATGTCTTTTGGTAGGTTAATTGGCCATTGTCAATTGCCCCTAATGTATGTGGCAGAATCTGAGAGGAGTTGTGGGGAGAGTAAAAAAAGTATCAGTGTAAGTGGATGCTTGTTGGTCAGTTGGACTCTTGGTGCTAAGGGGCAAATTTCTCGTTGTTTGACACTAACATTGAAGAATTTTGGAGGAAAGTTTGGGCGGAAAATATATTTTCAAAAGAACTCATTGCATTTGACACAAAATCACAACCACAAATGGGATTAGCATGGAACGGCATCATGGTTCAAGATGGCCGAAAGGCCTGTTTCTGCACTGTACAATTCTATGAAACTATAAACAGGGCTTCAACTTGCTTCCAAGAATGTAATTAGTTTTTGACCGGTTTTGACTGTGCAAACTCTGATCAGATCAGAGAATGCACATCAACTTCAGAGCGACATCTTGGAGCTACATTTTACTCTCCAGCACAACATTGTGTGGGGGACTTGAAATTAAAATTGCAATGGCAATTTCTGCTTTTAAAATCAAGATGACAGAAGAAGGAAATTTCAGCTGTAAGATAAACTGCAAAACTGAAAGGAAGTACTGTATTTGAGTCCAAGTGTTCTGTGTTTGAAGACAACAGAATAGTTGAAAGCATTCTGAGCCTTTGATGCAGTAAATTCAAAATGAATCACTTCAACAGTTGATGGCATGAAATTATGCAAAATAGTTGTTTTCGGTTAGATTATATGGTTAACTGTCAAATCGTTTCTGTCAAGACTTTTTTTCCAGTGGATTAGTGACTTTGTGCATATCTAATATAGTGCTGGAGATTGCAGGTTCAATCCTTTTATTCATGCCAAGTTCGCTAATCGAGAACAGAGTTGATTGTGAAGACAAAAGAAATGGCAGATGCTGGAATCTTGAGCAAAATACACTGCTGGAGGAACTCAGTGGGACAGGCAGCATCTGTGGAGGAAAAGGACAGGCAACGTATTGAGTCGAGACCCTTCTTTAGACTGAATTTCTTTGTACATTCATTATACATTTTCATACAACTACTTCCATTAATGCACCAAACTCCTCAGAGTTAAATGGAAAATTTGTCTTTCCGAAGTTCAAATAGTGTTGTGGAGGCTTGTCTATTGTGACACTACCTGCTTTGAGACCCAGAGTTGATTGTGATGCTACGTATACGAGAGAGCCCTGCCCACGCTAACAAGCTGAGATCACAAACAAAGATTAGTCATTTGGTGAGATGCTGAAGAAGAAGAATTAATTTTGTTTGTCGTGAAACAATTTTGTACAAATTTTACAATTTATGACAGCTGAATCTCATCATGCAGAACACAGCTGACATCCTTAAGAAGCCAAATTTTCTTTGTGCCCATTTCACTTTTCCAATCACAAAGTACTGTTGATGCTGGATATGTGAGATCTTATTCCAGGCCTATAATGCCAGTTTAGTGTTGGGAAAGTGTTCAAATCAGTAAACAGTTTTGTAAACATAAGTCCTCTAGCAACCTTGCACAACACTGGCATCCCACAATAATGTTTCACAATGATGCACTGGAAAACTGGAACCACTACGAAAATCTTGTAGACCACTGTTGAGTGAAGGCACAATGACGAAATTCACCAATGCCTTCAGTCTATCACCAAAGCCTTTGGCCCACTGAGGGCAATGATGTTTGAAGATTAAGGCCTTAACACTCACAGCATACCAAGCAGCAGTGATCCCTGCCCTCTAGCGTGCTTCGCAGTCACTTCATGGCACAAGAAAAAAAGCCATTTCTTCACACTCTTCGAAATCCAAGGTCATTGGCCTCAGCCAGGCTAGTAGCGAGACAGCAGTTCTACCCACTGTGCTGCTGTGCCATCCCTTTTCCAGTCAGTCAGTATCCAGTCAGGATACTATCTGCAGTGCACCTGTAGATTTGTTAGAGTCGTTGGTGACATGCGGGATCACTTTAAACAACCTCATCTTAAGGATAAGGGGGAAATCCTTTAAAACCGAGATGAGAAGAACTTTTTTCACACAGAGAGTGGTGAATCTCTGGAACTCCCTGCCACAGAGGGTAGTCGAGGCCAGTTCATTGGCTATATTTAAGAGGGAGTTAGATGTGGCCCTTGTGGCTAAGGGGATCAGAGGGTATGGAGAGAAGGCAGGTACGGGATACTGAGTTGGATGATCAGCCATGATCATATTGAATGGCGGTGCAGGCTCGAAGGGCCGAATGGCCTACTCCTGCACCTAATTTCTATGTTTCTATCCACCCCCTTAGAACCCACAAGTGCAAGTAATCCTCTGAGGAAATAGATGACTTAGTTATTAGTTTTTAGTTTTACAGATACATCATGGAAACAGGTCCTTCAGCCCACTGAGTCCACACCGGCATTCGATTAGCTGTACATCAGTTCTATGTTATCTCACTTTCAACATCTTACACACTAGGGGAAATTTACCAAAAACAATTAATCTACGAGTCTTTGCAATGTGGGAGGAAACTAGAGAACCTGGGGAAAATTCACATGGTCACAGGGATAACGTACAAGCTCCGTACAGACAGCACCTGTAGTCAGGATCGACCCCGGGTCTCTGGCGCTGTAAGGCAGCAACTGTACCGCTGCACCACTATGCCACCAGCTTAAAAGGTTTTTAGATAGGCATGTGGATATGCAGTAGGGGTATGGATCACGTGCAGGCAGGGGAGATTATTTTGGCATTACAGACATAAAAAGCTGGAGTAACTCAGCGGGTTAGACAGCATCTCTGGAGAAAAAGAACAGGTTATGTTTTGGGTATCTTGGCATTATGTTTGGCACAGACATTGTGGGCTGAAGGGCTGTTCTTGAGCTGTACTGTAGGTTGCAAGAAGGGGTTTAGACAAATACCTGCCATATCTCTGGTCTGTATTTAGAATGAACCAAGACCTGGGTGGTATCTCAAACATCAACTCAGAGAGCAGATCAATAATGCTCCCCTGAGTCCTGGGCTGCTGCTGAGGGGTGAAACGGGAGAGTTCAGGTGAAGGAAGTTTAGGCAAGGAACTTCAAGTCAATTTCTCCCAGGTATTCACTCACCCAGGGGCAGGGGAGGGAGCAGCTATGGCGCTGCTGGAGGGGCTGGGATCTCCCCTTAGTGCTGAGCCTGCTCCAGGGGCCTCGGCCAACAGCATTGCAGGGTGGGAACTTGCTGCGCACGACTTACGTCGTGGGGTTTGTGTTGGAGCGGACGCCATCTGAATGTAGCTTTGCTGCGGCGGCGGCGGCGCGGGTTGTTGTTGTAACCGTCGCCCTGGCTGAGCAGCGGCGTCGCCCTGGCAACGGGGCACGCGGGGACTGGCGATCGCGGACAGCGGTGAGTAGAGGGGGAGAGGGGGGGGGGGGGAGGGGGAGAGAGGGGGGAGGAGAGAGAGGGGGGGGGGGGGGGGGAGAGGGGGGGGGAGAGGGGGGGGGAGAGAGAGAGGGGGAGAGAGAGGGGGAGAGAGGGGGGGGGGAGAGGAGGGGGAGAGAGGGGGGAGTGAGGGGGGACAGAGGGAGAAGAGGTGGAGATAGGGTAGTGGGAGAGAGGGAGATGGAGGGAGGGGGTGGGGGGGAGAAGAAGGGATTGGGGGAGAGGAGAGAACCAAGAGGGAGAAAGAGGGGGCAGAGCTAAGAGGGTGGAGTGGGAATGAGAGAGGGAAGGAGGAAAGGAGAAAGAGGAGGGAGGGGGAGAGAGGGAGGGGAGGGGGGGGGGGGGGGAGAGAAAGAGGGAGAAGGAGAGATTGGGGGAAAGATGAGAACCAAGAGAGAGGGAAAGGGTGGGCTGAGCCTAGAGGGATGGAGAAGAGGAAAAGGAGGGATCGAGTGCTTGGGGCAGCGGGAGAGGGAGAGAGAGGGAGGAGAGAGGGAGAGAGGGAAAGAGGAAGAGAGAGAAAGGGGGGGGGGGGGGGGGGGGAGGGGGGGGGGGGGGGGGGAGGGAGGGAGGGAGGGAGAGATATGGGGGCTTTTCCCACAAAGAGTGGTAGTTGAAATACACAGGCTGAGAGTGGTGAAAGCAGTGGTGAAAGCAGAGTTGTGACAGCATTTAAGAGATATTTGGATATGTTTGAATTGCCTAGGCAATGAAGGCAAAGGGGCAATTGCTAGAAGGTGGGTGTCTGACGACGTGGTGGGCTGAATTGCCAATTTCTAAGCTGCTTGTCGCTGTGACTCTCTGTGCTAATTCCTGAGATGCGAGGGTTGTCCTATAATGATGATTTAGATTTGTATGCTTTGAAGTTTATAAGATTGAGGGGTGATCTTATTAAAGATATATCAAACCTACATGACAGGCATGACAGGTTAGACACTGAGACGTTTCCACTAATGGGAGAATCTTGATCGAGGGGACATTGTTTCAAAATTAGGGAACAGTCATTTTGAACTGACATACTTTGAAACTTCCCGCAGAGAAAGACTAGTCAAAGAAATGTCGAGTGTGAAGGTCTGTGGAACCGACCGTGCCCTCCATAATGTTTGGGACAAAAACCCATCATTTATGTATTTGCCTTTGTACTTTGAGATTTGTAATAGAAAAAAAAAATCACATGTAGTTAAAGTGTACATTGTCAGATTTCAATAAAGGCTTTTTTTATACATTTTGGTTTCACCTTGTAGAAATTACAGCAGTGTTTATACACAATCCCCCCATTTCAGGGCACCATTATGTTTGGGACACAGCAATGTCATGTACATGAAAGTAGTCATGTTTAGTATTTTGTTGCATGTCCTTTGCATGCGATGACTGTTTGAAGTCTGCGATTCATGGACATCATCAGTTGCTGGGTGTAGAAACATAGAAACATAGAAAATAGGTGCTGGAGGAGGCCATTCGGCCCCTTGAGCCGGCACCGCCATTCATTGCGAGCATGGCTGATCGCCCCAATCAATAACCCGTGCCTGCCTTCTCCCCATATCCATTGATTCCACTAGCCCCTAGAGCTCTATCTAACTCTCTCTTAAATCCATCCAGTGATTTGGCCTCCACTGACCTCTGTGGCAGGGAATTCTACAAATTCACAACTCTCTGGGTGAAAAAGGTTTTTTCTCACCTCAGTCTTAAATGGCCTCCCCTTTATTCTAAGACTGTGGCCCCTGGTTCAGGACTCACCCAACATTGGGAACATATTTCCTGCATCTAGCTTGTCCAGTCCTTGAATGCAATATTTATGCTTTAAATTGGATTAGCTATGAATAAGGTTAGGCTAAATTACATTCCTAATTACATTCCACAGTAGAGCCTGGGTCTGATCAACAGGTGCAGCACATGAATGATCTTAGTGTATTCAAGTATGGAAATCAGATTATAATCAAGCACTTGGCCCATGTTGACCAACCTGGGTCTCACTGCACACCTGGTACTACTTCTTACCCTGACTCCAGTTGCATACCTTCTCTCATTCCTGACCTTGAATCCAGCCTTTTCCTGCCCCCTATTCTAGCCTGATCACAGCTGCTAGGTTCCCAGTGCTGAACACTCCCATTGTCCCAGCTTTGACTGCACACCTAGTTCTATTCCAGACCTTGACTCTGGATGCACACTTGGCCTTGCTCCTAAGCCCCTCTGCACTGACAATATATCTGGCCCACATATAATTTTTGTTCCAATGCTCCCCATTCCCAATTACTTTTACATTGAAGTGATTGAAATCCAAGTGAAGTTTAAATGGCATCAGAAAAATAAAACATCTGGAATGGATGATATTCATTACGTGGTTGGTGGAGTCAGTATCAGCACAATTACTATATTAAACTTTGAATCTTCAGATGTCCTGGTTTAAGCTAAAACTAAAGACAAATAATAACCTCCTCACACATTCCCCTGCAAGTATCTCTGTCACTCCTTTAAAATATGCCCCTTCTTTGAACAAGCTCTTAAACATCGCAATAAAATCTGAATCAATTTCCATCTGATTAAACTCCTTGACGATGTTCATCTAAGTGTTCAATTAATAAAACAATGAGATTGGGGACATATCTATTCAACCTGTCAAAGGAATTTTGGGGGGGGGGGGTTAAAAATAGTCAGTGAGGTAAACAAACATAATAGTTGAGTGGCAAATGACAATAGTGCTACCTTCCCAATATTTAACTGAAGGAAATAATGGGTTATCTGGGCTGTATGTTGTGACATGCATCCTGACACCTTGCATGTCATTTTTATATCACACTTATCCCATCTCCCTGGATATTCTGGATTAATAAATTAAGGTTTTGTCAACTAATTACAAATCAGGCTAATGACAAATCAATAACATTAGCCAACTCCGAAACACGAAGCGTTGAGCATTGAGATGCAGACATCACGGACAACTGGCCTCAGTTCCCCGCTCACATCTGGCAGTGCTCTTCGTCTGAACCAGGGGCTGCGGAGTGTTTTTGGAAGTGGGGGACTGAGCATTCATTGATCACTGGCCTTGGGGGTAGCGGGGGAGTGGAGCGACCGAGTGGGGGTAGAGACTTTTTGAAATTTGATGTATTAAATCATGTTTTAGTGCATGTAGGAGTATGATTTCAATGTTTTTTGTTTTAAGTATTTTTAAGAGGTAACTTTTTAAGGGGTAAATTTTTCCACACAAAGGGTGGTGGGTGTATGGAACAAGCTGCCAGAGGAGATAGTTGAGGCAGGGACTATCCCAACATTGGAGAAACAGTTAGACGGATACATGGAGAGGACAGGTTTGGAGGGATATGAACCAAAAGCAGGTAGTGTAGCTGGGACATGTTGGCTTTTGTGGGCAAGTTGGGCCGAAAGACCTAATCCTTATTCTTAAACTGTGTGACCCCTGGCTCTGATCTTCCCCAACATCGGGAACATTTTTTCCTGCAATTACAGTAAGTGAAAATCTAGCATGCAAGCAGGATGCTTTCTCCAATCAACCCCATTTGAAGGCCACTATCTTCCATTGCTTCCACCCATTGTTTGGAACCTACTTCCAGCAGCCACTGGTTGTCCTCCAGGATGCACCGAGCCATAGCCTGGTCAATGCCAGTCACCAGGGCAAATTCGGCACAGAGACTCTCACGGCAGCGGCGCAATGCATCCCACGAATGCCCAGGACTGCCAGACCCGCAAACACTCGCCAGCCCTGGCTCCCCGTCTGTATCTGCCCCTGCCGCCCCATCCCTCCCTCCGCCCTGGCTCTCCAACACCCATGCAGTGGCGATGCAGTTGATATTAGTTTTGAAATTTTCGTTGATCACAGAATTTCTCACGACAGAGCCTGAGAAATCCTGCGTCAGAGTGTGAGAATTTGGCAAAATGCGTGATTCTCACACTCAATGCATGAGAGTTGGCAGCCCTGAGGTTAGGCAAGAACAAATTGGAATTTTTTTTTTTTAATGCACCTCATGTATTTTGGAAAAGCCCATTATCATTGTTAGCTCTTGGAATATCACATAAAATTGATGACTGAGATTCTATGACTCTAAAATTGAGGAAACATTTATTTGCAGACTTCAGATGTGACAATATGGAGGAGGAACACAATTTTCAAAATGAAAATGAAGAAGAAGAATCAAAGTTGGATTCAGAGCAAGAGGTTAATCAAGGTAAAAAGAACATTAAACCGGAAAGACAAGGATCTGGAGATACTGGTTTATAAAACAAACACAAAGTGTTGGAGTAACACAGCGGGTCAAACATCATCTCTGTAGGGCATGGATAGGTGGTGTTTTGTGTCAGGTCCATTCTTCAGATGTAATTTTAATTTGCTTTAAAAAGTAACATAATGGTGATATGCAGCCATTTAGAACTGAGATGAGGAGAAACCTTTTCACACAGAGAGTTGTGAATTTGTGGAATTCTCTGCCTCAGAATGTAGTGGAGGCTGATTCACTGGATGCATTCAAAGAGACGTATGCCCCTGTCCCACTTAGGAAACCTGAACGGAAACCTCTGGAGACTTTGCGCCCCACCCAAGGTTTCCGTGCGGTTCCCGGAGGTTGCAGGTGGTTGCCGGAGGTTGCAGGTGGTGGAAGCAGGTAGGGAGACTGACAAAAACCTCCAGGAACCGCACGGAAACCTTGGGTGGGGCGCAAAGTCTCCAGAGGTTTCTGTTCAGGTTTCCTAAGTGGGACAGGGGCATTAGATAGTGCCTTTGGGGCTAGCGGAATCAAAAGGTATGGGGAGAAGGCAGGCACCGGTTACTGTTTGTGGATCATCAGCCATGATCATAATGAATGGCAGTGCTGGCTCGAAGGGCCGAATGGCCTCCTCCTGCACCTATTTTCTATGTTTCTAAAATCACTGTAGGTGTAAATAGGCTGTTCTATCTGTAATCCATCATTGACATGAACACCCATTAGAATGAACAGCTACTTCTTGAAAATCTTCATAGCTATTGGGGGCAAATTGATGGTACAATGGTGGCTTCCTGTGGTATTATTGATCCACACATCCAAAACATTGATGACGATTTTGAACAGGTGAAAACTCAACATTGTTTTTTTCCAACTTCGTAACCTTTAAAAAAATGGTTCTTTCTTACTCTGCCCATTACCAATCCTCACTGCACAAGGGTGGATTATGTACAAAAATATGCACTGGTATTTTGTTTTAAAATCCCTTGTATGGCACCTTCTTGAAGAACTGAAAGTCAAAATCCACCGTATCAACAGTTTGCCCTTATTTTGCCATTTGCAATCCCAGGAAATTCTAACCGATTTGCCAAGTATGATTTCTCTTTCATTGTTCCAATCTGCCCGTTCTTCGCTTGTTTTCCAAATGCTTTGTTACCTTTCCTTGATAATGGATCGTTGGCATCTGTCCATCTGCGAGAGTTGATGGTGCAGCTATGATGTTGTCCTGCTTAGAAAGGGGAATGTTTCATCTGTGGTTGCATTTCCTGCAGGAGCTGACTTGGCCTATCCTTGACATGCTACCCTCCCACAGACTCCATTGGTGAAGTTGTCTCTGACCCTTGGATTGAGGAGAGTGTTGCTGCTGCCATTGACCATTTAGTGGCATTGGCTCGTGGCCTCCAGGATCCACCCACATGTTGTTGTGGTGCTTCACACCAGCCTGGAATCCTTTCCCCACCTTCCCCAGTCCACAACAACTGCTTCCCAGTTTCAGTGCCAATGTTAAAATTTGTCATATCTCTTATAATCGTATCCTTGTAGCGAAGCATTGGTCTGACTCTTGACCTCCGTGTATTGGTGACCCCCCCGTATAACACATCTTTGGGGATCCTTGATAATAGATTCCAGCATTTTCTCTCCAACTGATGTCAGCCTAAACGGGTTCCTCATTTCCTCTCTCCGCCCTTCCTTCAATTAGATTTACATTTGTCACCTTTCAATCTGTGTGAACCATTCTAGGATGAATATAATGTATGAAGATGCTAGCCAACACACTTCATCCTTCAAAACCCAAAGATGCAAGTTTAGATCCTGGTTTTATCAGTTTCCACTCTCAGCAATTATGCCAAGTCTAGTTTTTCACAAATGCTAATTTCTTTGAGCTCCTTATTTACTCTGAATCTGGTGTTCTCCATGAGTTTTTGCATCTGCTTTTCATGAATGCAAAACATTTGTCTAATTTCCCTGCCATGCTCTTATTCCCTGATATACTGTATTTGCCTCAGTCTGTAAGGCATCAATATTACCTTCAGCTAATACCCTGTAATTTATCTTGATATAGCATTGGAAGCTTGTACAGACTGTTTTTGTTTCCCGCTGGCTTATTCCTATATTCTACTTTCCCTTTCTTTAACAATGCCTTTTCTTCCATTGCTGAGATATGAACTTTTACCATTCCTTCAGTTTGTTTCTTTGTTTCAGCAACATTATTAGCCTTTGTCTTTGAACAAATGCCATCTTTACCGTTTATTGATAGAACCAGTTTTACTGTGGGCAATCCTTTGCTTTAAAGGGGCTTATTACTTGTATTAATTCATCAACTCATTCAAAGTTAGCCATTGCTTCTTTACCGTTTAATGCTTTTTTTTCATAACCTACAACAGTATCACATCAAAGGGATCTGAAGAAGTGTCTTGACCCAAAACACCACCCATTCCTTCTCTCCTGAGATGCTGCCTGTCCCGTTGGCTTTGCTATACTTCCTCTGCAAGTAATCGTTAAATCCTGGAGGTGGCAATAATTAACCCTTAAGAAGGACAGCAGATTGCACATTCTCCCCATTTATAAGTCCTCCCTGGGTATTCAAGTTCCTCCCATATCTTGGTTATTACGTTAATTGAGTACTGTAAATTCCCCCTAGTAGCTGATGGGAAAACCAGGGAGTATTAGTAGAGTGTGAGAGGGTAGGTTACAGGAACATAAATGGCAGAATGGGGTGCTTTGGGAAGGCACAGACTAAATGAACTGAATGGATCCCTTCTATGTTGCAACAAAATATGGAAATAAGATTAGAAAGCATGATAAAACATTTAAGATTATATACTGTATACGCTGAGAGTTTTATGTGTAAACTTGATGTTGTTATGTGGCAGTAACACATTCAAATGATGCCTTTACTGCTCTATATGTCCATGTAAATACCTTGTAAATATTATAATAAAGTAATTATACCAGCTATAACATAATTCTAACTAATTCAAGGTATGTTGCTACCACTGTGGATACCGCTGTGTCATAGAGATTTAGAGCACAGAAGTAAGCTTTTTGACCAAGCATGTCCATGCAAACCTTGTGCACTAATCCCATTTGCTTGCATTAGGACCTTGTGGGAGTGGCGGCGCCTAACGGCAGCGGCTCGACTACAGTCGTCTGTCTTTTTTTTTTTTTTTTTGTCTTGTTAAATGTATGTCTTTGAGTCAGTTTTTATTTATTTTTTAGCTGTGTATATGTGGGGGGTGGTGGGGGGGGCTGTGAGGGAAACCGTTAATCTCTTCCCTGTGCGGGGACCCGACTATTCCCTGTCGGGTCTTGGATGTCGTTGGGACTAACATCGTGGAGCTGGCGGCGACCTCCGGCCGGGACTAACCTGAGGGTTCCAGTTGCAGAGCCTGCGGAACTGACATCGCGGAGCTGGCCAACTTCGGAGCGGGAAGAGCTGTGGTGGCGTGCGGCTGCGACCCGACTTTTGGAGTTCGGAGGCACCGGCCGCAGACCCGGTGGACGGGAACATCGGGAGCTCGCAGGTCCCTGGTGGGAGACTGCTTTTCCGAGCTCCGCAACGGCGACTTCTCCCGCTGGAATCGCGGGTTTAAGGACATGGAGCCGGGGCCTAACATCGCCCGGCGTGGCTTAAACGGCCTCAGGACTTACCATCGCCCGCCGGGGGCTTTAACATCGGAGCCCCAGTTCGCCTCGACACTGCAGTTGGACTGCTGGACCGCGGGAGAAGGAACAAAGGGAAGAGATTAAGACCTTGCCTTCCATCACAGTGAGGAGATGTTGGAGACTCACTGTGATGGATGTTTATGTAAATTGTGTTAAGTGTGGATCTTGGATTGTTTTGTAATGTAAAAAACTAGAAATGGAATTTTGTTCAAACCTAGGTTTGAATGACAATAAATAGTATTCTATTCTATTCTATTCTATTCTATTCTATTCTATTCTATTCTATTCTATTCTATTCTATTCTATGTCTATCCATGCATTGCCTGTTTAAGTATCTGTCTAAATGCCTCTTAATATCCAATTCCACCACCTCCTCCTCCGGTAGCACGTTCCAGGATATCAAACACTCTCCATGTATTAATGTCATTGAAAGTATTATTCCATGTGGTTCAGGTACGTTGGCCTTGAGAATCAGCAGCTTTCCACGAATACCTAATAAATAAATATTTCAACAAGGGAAGATTTGGTAACCTCATTATATTTTTGTTTATTGAAAGTGATTTAAATCTAAAAAATGAAACAAATTAAAGTCAATTGTGGGATGTGTGGGCTGCCGGTCATTATAATTTGTGTATCTATATCTGCTCTTGCATAACTGTATCTCATCTTTTATTCCTTTTCTTGAATGTATACTGTGTGATTTTTCAGCATAGAATTCTAAATCAGTTCCTGGAATGTAACTTAGTCCTGTGTTCTGAAAGACACATTCATATTACACAGTTACAGAGAATGCTGGCTCAGTTAAGTTTGTTGCCTGAAAATGATTGATATTGTCACAGAGAAGGAAAGACGATAAAGCATCAAAAAACAAAATCTAGCACACTCTGTCTCTGACTTCTTTCATCATCACTTGCTGTTCTCTGAAGTTGGATGAATCAAATTTTAAAAATCCACATCCTTCTCATGTTGAACAAGAGCAAAATATTGTTTGTGATTCAGTGCATTTTGGGGCAGTTGTCCAAACTTCAGAGATAGTAATGAAGAGGTTTATCAGAAAAACGATGTGGCTGAGGGACTTAAGGTATGTGGAGAACCTGGGATTGTTTGAAGAAGGGTCTCGACCCGAAACGTCACCCATTCCTTCTCTCCAGAGATGCTGCCTGTCCTGCTGAGTTACTCCAGCATTTATTGTCTACCTGGGATTATTTTAGTTTAGTTTAGTTTAGAGATACAGGCCCTTTGGCCCACTGAGTCTGCGCCAACCAGCGATCACCCATACACTAGCTCTATCCTACACACTAGGGACCATGTACAGAAGCCAATTAACCTACAAACCTGTGTACATCTTTGGAGCGTGGGAGGAAACCGGAGCACCCGGAGAAACCCACAAGGTCAAAGGGAGAACGTATAAACGCCGTACAGACAGCACCCACAGTCGCGATTGAACCTGTACAGCAATTCTACCATTGCGCCATTGTACCATCTCAAATATTCACACAATGCAATGGCGAATAGTACATTAATGAAATAGGTTTTTGCTTTCCATGTAACTAGAAGAAAATATAATTGGATCAGTCTGAAGAAGGGTCCTGAACCAAAACGCTGTCTATCTATTTTCCTCCACTGATGCATTCTGACCCACTGAGTTCCTCAGCACTTTGATTTTTTTAAATCTAATTGGATGTAGCCCTTTTACTTTCAACATAGTCACAGATATATCCAAACATTTTAAAATTAAACTTAGCAGCAGCAGAAATATTTTAGGCAACGTAATTACTTAAGAAGATCCCAGACGTTGACTTTACCTTTGTCCTCATAAGGTCATAAGGAATAGGAGTAGAATTAGGCCATTCGGTCCATCAAGTCTACTCTGCCATTCCCCTGCCTTCTCCCCATAACCTCGGACATGCGTACTAATCAAGAATCTATCAATCAATGCCTTAAAAATATCCATTGACTTGGCCTCCACAGCCTTCTGTGGCAAAGAATTCCACAGATTCACCACCATTAAGAAATGCTCCTAATAAGTAAACCTCCTCTGGGCCCTCTCCAGAGCCAGCACATTCTTCCTCAGATATAGTGCCCATAATTGCTCATAATATTCCAAATGTGGCCTTACCAGCGCCTTATAGCGCCTCAACATATACAAGCCCTCTTGAAATAAATGCTAGCATTCAGTTTGCTTTCTTTATTACCGATTCGACTTGCTGGTTAACTTTTTGGGAATCCTGCACCACCACTCCCATGTCCCTTTGCACGTCCAATTTCTGGATTCTCATGCCTTTATTCCTACTACCAAATGCATGACTCCACACTTTGCTACACTATATTCCATTTGCCGCTTCTCTGCCCACTCTCCCAACCTGTCCAAGTCCTTCTGCGGGGTCCTTGCTTTCTCTACACTACTTGCTCCTCCACCTATTTTCATATCATCTGCAAACTTTGCCACAAAGCCTTCAATCCCTTCCTCCAAATCATTAATATACAATGAAGAGTAGCGGACCCAGCACCTTGCGAAACTCTTCAAATAATTCCAGCAAATTTGTCAAGCAAGACCTCCTTTCACAAAGCCATGCTGACTTTGGCCTATTTCATCGTGAACTTCGAAGTACTCCATAACCTCATCCTTTATAATGGACTCTAAAATCTTACCAACCACCGAAATCAGACTAACCAGCCTATAGTTCCCTTGTACTGTCCTCGCACTGCATGTTAAAATATCTGCAACCTCCGCGTTTATAAATTCCAGGCCAGGCTGAAGCGAAATACAAAACATTGGAAGCGATTTTTACCGAATGTTGGGCAAAGTCGAACCGCCTCCAATTCAGCACTGACAGCATTTTGGGTCAGAACCTCAGTCTCGAAGACAAGTGCTGTGGACAGACCCGTGGGTAGTGTAGCAAGTCTGGGTCTGAATATGGTTTAAATGCAGGAGAGTAGGTGGAATAACAGAGGGGGAGCAGTGAGGGAGAGTCTCACAGAACTCCCATCGGAGAGAGGAAGAGAACATCTACTAATTAGGCATAACCTTGAGGAGATTTTGCAGTGGAGCAATGAAATGGAGACTCAAGAAACTGCAGGTGCTGGAATCCTGAGCAAAAATTCAATACTCAGAAGAACTCAACGGGTCAGGCAGGGATAGACAACTTTTGAGTCGGGACCCATCTTCATACTCAATGTGGCACTATGGCTTCCCAATAAGCAAAATGGAATGGACGGGACCTGGTGCAGGTAGCCCCACTATATTGTCCAGAGGAGGGTGGCGAAAGTCAATCAAGCTAATGTTTGCTGAGTCATTAGTAAGTACAAGGAAGGCTCTTGAAACGTGGCGATCATCCTCCACAAGTTCAAAGGAGTAATGGAGGTTGGTTTGTTTCTGTTGCTTTACTTTCCCATTCCTCCCAGAAACTATAGCTTCTTCCAAATCCTCCCACTCTCACTTTTAACTTGAATATCTCTGTCATTTCTTACCCATGCCCTTTCTGAGATAAGTGACAGAATTGGTTTTGAAAGAATGTAGTCCCACTATTAGCTGGTACTAAATACAGTAATCATAACTGACAGCAGTGCACTTCCTTGATCTATTGCCATAGTTGTTTAACTGTAGTTACTGCTTTTTGCAGTAAATATGACCTGCTTTCATTACTGCTTTGACTGTTTTGTTACCAAATGTCATTTTATTACATAACTATTAACAGCTAATGACTGAAGAAGTATATTTATAACTGATTTATTTGTTGTAATCAAGTGACCATAAACATAGAGGACATTTACAAATCTATAATAGAAAACATTAAAAAAATAGGAAAAACATAATAAATTTAATTTGGAAATGGAAATGTCAAATTCTAAGGAGCGATGTAGGTTTTCAAACTGCTTCATATACAGTATTTTAATTTGGACATTTATCACAAAATTTGATATTATCAAAGAATTGATATTTTTTAAATGAAACATGCAATTTCATATTTGCAAGATGTTTTAATAGGTATTTGTATAAAATATTTATTTTATAGGATGGGTGTAAATGGATATATTGATAGAACTATATGTTAGGGGAATAGTATTTACTAGACTAAGTGGGAGCCAGCTCCCAGCATCACATGGGAGGGCTGGTCCCCCAATGCAATATTCCACCTCTCCACCAATTCCAATATTGGTGGCCAGTGGGGGGGGGGGGGGGGCTTTCTGGAGCGCTAGTATGGGTGTTGTGCGCTGAAGAGACTGGTTTCCAGAGGGCTAGTATGGATATTTTGGGCCGAATGGATTCTTGGGCTGGCGGTTCAGTCACTCAAGCCTGTTGTGCTGGCAGCTCACTCACTCACGGCTGGTGGGCTGGCAGTTGACACGGCTATTCCTTGAAATTACATTTCAAGCAGGGTGCAAGGCCACCAAATTCAAGTGCAGTTTCATACCACTTCAAGCAGGGTGCAAGGCCACCAAATTCAAGTGCAGTTTCATACCATTTCAAGCAGGGTGCAAGGCCACTAAATACAGCGAGTCGTACCTCTCCCTCCCCCATCTTGCAGAGACTGATCCACGCCCACACTTCCGGGTTTTATAGCCCCTCCCCCTCCCACCAGAAGGGGCGTGATTGTGTGGAGAGAGAATCTCAACATTTTTTAAACACTAATAACTCTTTTATTTTTCATCGATGGGAATAATCCTCTTGTCCTGCGCAGCGAAGGGGGACTGAGTAAGATGGCCAAAAATCACAGCCATAAGTGGCAGCGTTTTTTCTAAAATCATTATACAGAGCAACAGGAAGTGGTCAAGATGAGACTTTTGGTAATATAGATGTTGAGGCTTTGGGATAACATGATTTCACAAGTCAACAATGCAATTAATTGAGTATTCAGATTTCTACTGTGCGGCTGAGCTAAAGAAGAGCAAAATATTTGAATAATTAATCTAAGCTTTAACATCTAGGAAAAAAATAATCTTCAAAAAAAAAAAAAATGCTTTTGAAGATTTAACATACCATCAATCTTCAAATATGTATTGTTATTTTAAATTTCCAGATTGGATGAAACATGGCTTCAGGAATGTTTGTGTTCATACAATAAATATTGCAAACAGCTTTCAAAACTATCTTTGCCTGTTCTATTTAGCCAGACTCTTGTATGGTACTTTAAAAAGGCAAAATGGAAAATTCAACAGCGGTGTATACCTTAGTAACATGGCAGATGTGGTGTATCAATAGATGTCATGGAGAAATTACTGTGTAAGCCAAAACATTTTTTTATCACTTGTCCACTTAAAGGTTTCAACTTTCTATCTGATAAATGTTTTCTATTTTTGTTTTGGTGGAGGAATGGACGAGCAGCTTTGTGAACAATATGAGGCAATGATGGAAAGTGACGATGAAATTCAATCTGAAGATGACTTCGAAATTTCTCGGTGAGTTGGTGTAATTTCACTGAATGCTGCGCAAAGGGCTTCACATGAATTAGCATGGGCAGGAAAATGGAATTGATCTAATTATGTGCCACAATTTCATAGAATCATTCAGCACAGAAACAGGCCCTCTTGGTCAACCATGTCCTTATCCACGCTAATTCAGTTTAGTGGTAAAATGATGTGATGGTCTTACCTCAATTATGCTCCTTTGACTTTGAATACCTGATCATGAAATGCTGTCCCTTTTATCTTATGTGAGAATTCACCTCTACCATCTTGTTAGCCTCTAATCCTCTGCTGCCCCTGTCCCATACGTCTTGGTGGCAGGTCAGATCTGCTTTCATGAGGATAAACTCTCAGAAAATGGCCAGCCTGGATGGACTCCTTGGGTGTGTTCTGAAATTATGCACCAACCGACCGGCCACAGACTTCACCAACATCTTAAACTTCTTACTTCAACAGTCAATTATCCACATCTGTTGCAAGGAAACCTTCATCATTCCAGTCCCCAAGAAAAAATAAAGTGACCTGTCTCAATGACTACTGCCCAGAAAATCTAACATTGACCATAATGAAGTTCTTTGAAAGACTGGTATAGCTCACATCTGCATCCGTCTCTCAGACAATTGAGACCCCTTACAATTTACGTTTAGTAAAAATATGTCTTCAGAGGATGTCGAGTTCCTTCCACTACATTCAGCTCTGGATCACCTTGACAATAAGAATACCAGCGTCAGGATGCCATTCATTGACTACAGCTCAGCCTTCAACACCATAAATCCATAAACACCATAATAAGCTCATCTCTAAACTCCTGGACCTCCTTTTATATCTGGTTTCTGGATGTCATGACTGGTAAAGTTCAGTTGATTAGAATCTGTTACAATACTTCTGCTACCCTGATCCTCAACACTGGTGCCCCCTCAAGGTTGTGTGCTCAGCCCTTTTCTTGTACACCCTGTACACCCAGGTCTGTGTGGCCAAGTATAGCGCAAACTACTTCTTTATGTTTGACAATGACACCAGTGCTGTCAGCCAGATTAACTCTAATGAGACAGAGTACAAGAAAAACATCACAAACCTTGTGACATAGTCTCATAACAACAAGGACACCCCTAACTTCAGCAAGATTAAAGAGATGTTTGTTGACTTATGGATGCAGCGGGGTGTGAAAACAACCCTGTCTTCATCAATGGAACTGCTGTACAGATTATCCACTTCTTCAAGTTCCTCAACATCCATATCACTCGCAACATAACTTGGTCCCTTCGCATTGTTGTGGCGATCAAGAAAGTATATTTGTGTATTTAGTTTCTTGGGAGTCCAAGAAGATTTGGCATTTGCATGTTATAGAAAGTGTTCTGATGGGATGCATCTCACTACTATGCTCTTGACTGCCTGAACCTGCAGAGAATGGTGAACACAGCCCAGTTCATCACAGACTCATCACTTCCTTCCCTCCAGTCCACCTTCATTGTGCATTACATCAGGATGGCTGGAAGTATCGTCAAGAACCCCTGTCACCCTGTCAATTCCCTTTTCTTTCTTCTATCTTTTGGGAGAAGATACAGGAGCATGAAAGCCCAAACATCCAGACTGAAAAACAGCTTATTTTCCATTACTTTTCGACCGCTGAACTAATCACCACTTTCACATCTCCTTTTCGAAGGTGCTGGCACATATACTCTGATTCTTAACTCTATCTCATTCTGTTCTTCCATTATTGCCCTTTAGTATTTTTTTTGCACGTTCAGATCATACTGCAATGTATCTGCACTATATGATTCTATGACTATCATCACTGCGGCTATACTGTTTGTTCTGTCAACTTAATGTGAACAATGTGAATGTCATTACACCTCGTGTATATGACAATAAACTAATCTAAATCTGATTTTATTATCCATCACTAATTTTTCTTCAGAAGGTGAACGACAGGCAGTCATGATGAAGATGCTTCCATAGATTGGCAGGAGTTCCAGGATTTAGAGCCAGTTACAATTAAGGAAATATGTTATATTTCCAAAACCAGCCTGGTGTGTGGTTCGAAGGGAACCCTACGGATGCCGATGTTCCATACAGTAACGATCATCCGGTGGTTATTGAAATCAAACATAACTAGTGTAAAAACCTCCACAATGTGCATTTACCCTGAAATAGTGTCCATAAGTAACCTTTCCTCTACTGGCCATCAGCCGTTGTCATATTATGACTTAAGGGGATTTCAGGGTAGAGAAAAAAACTTAAAGGAAAATAGAGAAATAGAGATTTAGGAAGTGAATTCCAGAGCTTTGATTCTAAGCCCCTGAAGGCATGGCCATTTGTGGTAGGATGACAACATTTCTGAATGAACAACCAGAATAGAGTTAAAGTTTAAAATAGGAATGGCCCTGGTGGCAAAGAGAAACAGGAGTTCTCCTGGGTTCTTGGGCATCCATTTACAGCCTCCGTAAACTGAGAGCACAGGGTTTCTTTTTTGCTAACATAACGTTGGACCTTTTTATCCAAAGCTAATTATCAGACTGGCAGATACAACCACCTGCCATGCTTGCACATTTTGTTTGAATTAGTTAATATTAGGGTTGGATCTGGTCTGTTGAACTGAGATCCATGAGTTAACAGACTCCATTGCAAGGGACAATTGAGGTTTTTGTTTACTTGTAGCATTTCTACTTTTCAAACCCATGTTTGATGTATTATACTGCCAACTGAGTTAGTTGATGACAAAATTTGGCACGCTGTGCCTTGATTGAGAATTAATAACATAATTTATTATCTTCTTTTGAGGGAGGAAAGTGAAGAGGAAGTTGATTCTTCACATAAGAAAGGGTGGAGCTACTATGAGAAGAGAGAGATTCGAAAACGCCGGAGAATTGCGAAGGAACTTGAATTTCTACTTTTGGAAAAAGATTTGGAAGTCAAAAAAATAAGGTATTTTGCAGTTTCAATAGAGGGCGGCTAGCAGTAGAGCTACTGCCTTACAGCGCCAGAGACTCGGGTCGATCCTGACTACGGTTGCTTGTCCGTACAGAGTTTGTACGTTGACCCCCTGACCTGCATGGGCTTTCTTCGAGATATTCGGTTTCCTCCCACACTCCAAAGACGTACGGTTTGTAGGTTAATTGGCTTGGTATAAAAAAATGTAGAAGTTGTTCCCTGGTATGTGGAGGGTAGTGTTGGTATGCTGGGATCGCTGGTCGGTCGGTGCGCACTCAGCGGGCTGAAGGGCCTGTTTCTGCACGGTATCTCTAAATGAAACTAAACTAAACTAAACTGAGTCTTCCAGAATTTTAATATTTAATATTTTTAGGATTAGAACAAACATTGGAATAGCTATCTACATATGGGTGTAATTAATGGTGAGAATTTTCCTTACACTTTCAAAGTTAAATATGGGCATGAAGGGGTGCTCCATAATACATTAATTTTTGCCTTATCCAAATTGAAAATCATTGATGGCACTATGTCAGGATATGTGACTGGGGGTTAAGCTACATTGCCAATTAGCTGTCTGCAGGTAAAGAACATTCAACTCATATTGGTGAAAGAAAATCAGGGAATGTAACTGATGTCTTTCTCAGAGAAGAAGATTTGACTGAGCACAACCAATGTCTTTTTCATGCTTCTGCCACTTATTTTACTTGCCTTCATGCCAAGATTTAATTTACGGTGGGTGATGTACAGTTCAACTGTTTTCCATTTTCAATAAAACATGTCAAAAGTGAGGCCTGCTTGATGTAAAATATTTTCCTCAGTTTGCAATTTGAGAATTTATGGAAAAATATAGGGATACCCAATGTGCCAAACACAGAGTGTTGACACTGACAAATCACTTCGCTGAACGCCCAATATCAGAAACGCAACAGATAGTTCCGCAGGCAAGACTGAAGCAAATATTGAAAATGATTATTGAACTTTAATATCTTGCTGCAATGTAATCAAGATTCTGCACTGGTTCCTTCCATGGATGAAAATGGCATGTGTGTGTGGTCCCTTGTGGTGGCTTGTTTCTTTTGTGACTGCTCGTTCTTACAACACAGTGATGAATGTATGAGATATACAAAATCATGAGGGGCATAAGTTCATAAGTTATAGGAGCAGAATTAGGCCATTCGGCCCATCAAGTCAACTCCGCTATTCAATCATGGTTGATCTATCTTTCCCTCTCAACCCCATTCTCCTGCCTTCTCCCCATAACCCTTGACACCCTTACTAATCAAGAATCTGTCAATGTCTGCTTTAAAAATATCCATTGACTTGGCCTCCACAGCCGTCTGTGGCAATGAATTCCGCAGATTCACTACCCTCTGACTAAAGAAATCCCTCCTTATCTCCTTTCTAAAGGTATGTCCTTTTATTCTGAAGCTTTGGCCACTTGTCCTAGACTCTCGCACTAGTAGAAACATCCTCTTCACATCCACTCTATCCACGCCTTTCACTATTGGTGAATGAATGAATAAAGTAAACGCTCACTGTCCTTTTCCCATTTTTAGGGGATTTTAAAACTAACTGGCATTGGCTTATGGTTAGAGTGGAGAGATCTAAGAGGGACCTTGGGGCCAACCTTTTCACTCAGAGGGTGGCCTCTATCGGGAATGGTTGCCAGAGCAAGCTACAGAAGAGGATACAGTTATGACTTTCAAAAGATATTTGGATAGATATATGGATAGGAAGAATTTAGAGGGCAATGGGCCAAATGCAAGCACGGAGACTAGCTAACATGGTCAGCATTGATTGCAGCAGTATGTACTGAATGTATTGGTTATCACAATAGAGTCCGTCAACCATCAAACTTCAACCTTTAACACTTTAAAAGAATGCTGCATTAACCTTTCAAGCAATCTCACCTTTTTATGTCAATTTTATTATGTTGAAATGCGCCTACTCGCAATAACTCTGGTCATTTATTTATTTAACATTTAGCGTTTAGAGATACAGTGTGGCAATGGGTCCTTCGGCCCACCATCCAAACCAATCATCGATCTCCCATGTACTAGTTCTATGTTATCCAACTCACATTAATGTGCCAGTGGGATTCTTCCAATTAATGCGCCAGACGTGCTTGAGATTTGCATCACCTATACACCTCTAAGTGGTTTAGGTTTAGGTTAAGCTGAAAAGGCGATATACATCACTTGGAAAACACACATGCAATTGAATTTCTAGACCACGGTACTAAATTTCCTACTAGAATTACTTGCTGCATCCCGCCACACTTCATTTCCAGCATGTTTCCATGGCTCTTATATTTTGCAGAACCATGGGCCCAGTAAAGCTCAGAGATATTCAGAGTCATTTAAACACTGTTTAAAAGCATTTACTTAATGAAACAGCAAATAAAAGAAAAATACGCCCTTCAGTTCAGTACATTCTTACTCAGTCCCTGGGCATATTGCTGAGGTCAGGAATAGCGTGTGGGAGATCAGAAGGGCTAATATGCAACCTCCAGCTCATTCGGGATCCCTGTGTTACAGTGGACAAGTACAGAAAGGAGTCCACCTGTTTACTGTGGCTAGCTAATGGTCCGCTGCAGAATGGATGGATCCTCTTAAAGTCAAGCATCTAATTTGGCATCAACTTTATCCTTAACAGAGATTCTGGATGGGCTATTATTTAAAGATAATGAACAAATGAAGGTCCACCTTTATCAGATTGGATTCTAGGATTGTATATATTCAATTTAATTTTAGCCTTAACAGAGATTCTAGGTGGGCTATTATTTAAGGATAATGAACAAATGAAGTTCCATCTTTATTGTATTGGATTCCATGATTGTATATATTCAATTCTAAGGCAGCGGCAATGACAATTATCACCCAGCTCGACTCCACTTGATTTATTCACTAGATATGAAGGAGCAAATGTGTTTTAGACAACCAAATGTTCATTTTTATACAAATAAAATATTAGTGAAGATTGAAATTAAACAAATCTATCAATACTTCCATGATGGTCTCAACAAAATTGTTTTCCCTTAAATAATGCGGCACTTTTTTATTCTGTGGCATCTTGCTGTTTGGCAGCTCATTTGCAGATGGGTTGTTACGAGGTTGGGAATGATCTATGGCAGTAATTAGAGCATCTCACTAAGGAATTCTGACACTTTATTGCTTCATTGCTCTTTAAGCTGTTCAGATTCCTATAAAATAATTCCAGGATTAGAACTGTCTCTGCCAACCCTGCCATTCGTGTTCCATTATAAGGCTCATCGTTTTTTTCCTTCATTTCAGCCAATTACGAATAGATGTGTTAATGTGGATATTTATTGATATTTATCTAATATGAATTAGTATTTGATTGCTTGTCAGACCATAGTCCAGTTTACTTGTTGCTAAAACACAGATTGCTGGAGGAACTCAGCGGGTCAGGCAGTATCTGTGGAGTTCCACCCGCTGATTCCTCCAGCAGTCTGCTGTTTTGCTCAAGATTCTAGCAACTGCAGTCTCTTGTGTCTCCGGTCTATTTGTAGATTGTTTACATGTCTGCTAACTGCATTCAAGTTTAGTTTATTACGTGTTTACGAAATAGTTTTCAGCAGTGCTGTTTTTTGTAGACAAGGACGTGCTGGTAAGCAGATCAATTAAAAATTCGGCTACATTTATCAACAATTTTTCCATCTATGTGCCCACTCTTCTCCATTGGTTTTGTGACCCATCAACTAATTTAATAAACTAATAACTACAAAGTATAAAATCAACTTTTTAGTTAAGTAAAAAGTAAAGCTCAAGAAAATCTACTCTTTAACATTTTAGAGGTGAGTGTATTCTGTACCATCAAGAGAAACTCTGCTTTTCTGCTGTATCTTCTTAAGATCTCATTTCTGTAAGAGAAAATGCAATTTGCCTGAGATTTGCAGCAAGTATCAGATGCCATGTTTGCTACACTAATGATACACTCTCACTCTTCCTCATCACAAGAATCATCACATCTAATGTGATCAGTTCAATAACTTCAATAATGAAAATGAGCTAAGGTTATGCATTGTGATATAAAATGATAATAAATGCAGATTAGGTAACAATATGGGTCTCGTGCTAATTTTGGCTGCTTAAGGTTTACGACTGAGTAATGAGTTGCCAACATCACGTTGACAGTCATTACATGTCCTTCACTTTTAGCTCAAACTATAATTATTCTAATTAGGCATCTGCGATCCCTGGCAACAAAATGCATTTTTGGTGTAGAAATTTATGTAACTTCTTGGCAAAGCAGTTCCTAAAGATAAGTATTTTTTGATGTAGCCATAAAGGATAAGAAGGCACATAATATAGAATATAGAAACAGGCCATTTGGCCCATGATGTCTGTGGCAACCATGATGCCAAATTAAATTAACCCCTTCTGCCCATACATGATCGATATCCCATTCCTTGCATTAAAAATCCTTGCATCTTAAATATCACTATAATATATAATATTTAAAGCTATGGCCTTTAGCCTTTGACATTCCTGCCCTCTGACTGCCTACCCTGTCTATACCTCTCATGATTTTATAAACTTCTGAGGTACTTTTATTTAGAACATAGAACAGTACAGCACAAGAACAGGCCATTCGGTCCACAATGTCTGTGCCAATTGTTGGTGTTTTCCCGGAAGCCATACTTTGCTTTGGTAACTTCTATCATATATTTCAGGAAAAATCCTCGAGAAACATTCAATTGTTCAGAATTTAAATTAAAAAATATATTTGGCTCAAATATCAAACTGGGATCAAATATGATGGAGGTTGAAAGAAGCTGACAGGTTTTGTTGGGTTCAAAGCACATATTACCTCCAGCAAAGAATGAGATTCGTAGAGTAATGCACTACGGAAACAGGCCCCTCAGCCCAACTAGTCCATGCCGATTAAGATGCTCCATTTCCATTTCCCCACGTCTAGTTCATTTCTCTCTAAACATTCTCTACCCATTTACCTGTCCAAATGTATTTTAATGTATCTGCCTCAACTACCTCCTCTGGCAGCTCATTCCATATACACAACACCCTCTGTGTGTAAAAAGTTGCCACACTGGTTCCTATTAGATCTTTCCCAACCCACCTTAAACCTAGTTTAAATCTTAAATCGAGTTCTCCATTCCCCTATCCTGGAAAAAAAAGATGCATAGGGTGCATTCACCCTATCTATGCACCTCATGGATGTATACACCTCCATAGGATCACCCCTCAGCCTCCTGCTCTCCAAGGAATAAAGTCCTAGTCTGTCCAATCTGTCCCCATAGTTCAGGGCCTTGAGTCCTGGCAACGTACTCATAAATCTTCTCTGCACTCTTTCCAGCTTAATGGCATATTTCCTAGCGACCAGAACTGAACACAACAACCCAAGTGCAACCTCACCAACCTCATGTATAACTATAACATAATTTCCCAACTTCTATACTCAGTTCCTTGACTGATTAAGTGCCAAAAGCATTCTTTATTATCCTATCCACCTGAGGCACCACTTTTAGGAAACCATATGCTTGTACTCCTTGGTAGACACAAATGCTGGAGTAATTCAGCAGGACAAGCAGCATCACTGGAGAGAAGGAATGGGTGATGTTTCGGGTCAGTCTGAAGAAGGGTCTTGACCCGAAATTATTAGAGGCACAGATAGGATAAACAGTCTGAACCTTTTTTCCAGGATGAGAATGTCAAGGATCTAAGGGCATTGCTTTAAGGTCAGGGGGGTAAAATATAAAGGAGACATGTGGGCAAGTTTTTTTAGAGTGGTGGATGCCTGGAACATGCTGCCGGTGGTGGTGGTAGAGGCAGATACAACAATGGCGTTTAAAAGGCATTTAGATAAGCATGTGGTTATGCAGGGAGTGGATGGATAGGAATCACAAGCAGGTAGAGGAGATTAGTTTAACTTGGCATGGCATTCGGCACAGATATTCTTGGCTGAAGAGCCTGTTGCTGGGCGGTACTGGTCTATGTTCCATAGAGAGAAGCAATTTCTACTGGAATGTGTTCACATTCTCTTCCTCAAAATGTATTTAATAATAATAATAATAATAATAATAATAATAATAATAATAATAATAATAATAATAATAATAATAATAATAATAATAATAATAATAATATTAATAAATGAATTATTATAATTACAATTATTATAATTTTAAGTACAATAATTAATGTAAATAATTAATTTTGTCAATTTCTATAGCAATCCCATTGACAGTGTAAGATCGTCATGAATTATATTATCCAGTTCTGCTTTGCTGCATATTTATATGTGCATATACCCATGTGTTGATTAAGGTACATTTTCAAAGAGAAGCAGAAATTGATAACAGGTTCAGGTGGCATCTGTGGTAAGAGAAACAGTGTTAACATTTCAGGTCAAAGACCTGCCCTCTGAATAAATCAGAACAAGCAATATCTTGGAAGGCAGCATTATCCAGAAAGCCAAGTGGACCAGCCACATAATATACCATGGTTGCAAGAGCAGGTCAGAAGCTGGATACCCTGCCATGAGTGACTGACCTCCTGACATTCCAAGGCCATTTCTCCATTTAGAAGACATAAACAGGAGTGTGATGGAAAGCTATCCTGGATGAGTACAGCGCCAATAACTCACAAGAAGTTCAACTCTACCAACAAGAAGGCAGCAGGCACTTGGGAATCCCACCACCTACAGGTTCTCTTCTCAGTCACCATACCATTCTGACCTGGAAACGTATCACCAGTCCTTTCTCATTGCTACCTCTAGATACCGATAATCCTCTCCAGCCGCACTGAGAGAGGGCCTTCCCCAGAAGAACTGCTGCAGTTCAGAAAGGAGGTGGCACATCACCACTTTCTCAAGAGCAACAAGGGTTATCAGTGCTGGTCCAGTCAGTGAAGCCCATGGACTGAAAATAGTTTATTTTAGATAAAAGAGCACAAAGTAGATTGCAGGAGAGATTTGATGACAAAGGACAGCAGGATTCCTGGATGTTTTGGTAATTATTTAGATGTTAGGCAACACTATGAAGGTACTTGCCAGTGTTAGAATCAAGGTTGAAAAATTACCAAACAACCCAAAGTTGAGATTTTTCAACTTGTTTTTCCAGAATAAGTAAGGTTTTGTTTAACTTTGTGTGTTATCAAATGTATGAAGCACAGAGCCTTGAGGTACAGCTACGGAATCATTTTGACAGATCTCAATTTCACAGACCTCATGCCTGACAAAATCTGCTTGGGGCTATATTAGAATGTTTACATAATGGAAGCTGGTAAATCCCATCACAGCTGAAAGATTTTGATAGTTACTGAGAGTGATGATGCCTCTGGGGCTCAGCAGCTGAATATTTTAGTTTCAAATTAATAGTGAAACATTAAATTATGCAGTTTTGATAATGGTTTCCATTAGAATCATATTGTCCTTTTTATTTTTGAATAACTTTCCAGTAATAATTTTGTTATGGTAAATTGTAAAGATTGTTCTACATGTGGTACATTAAGGTATGTTAAAGCTTTTATGCCTTGTTGGCACTTTTCTTACAAATGTCTTAAATGTTCCAAGTAGAGCTGTTTTTAAATTAACTTCTTCCATTTAGTCCATTAGCTTTCTGGTTTGTCTCCTCTTTGTGGGAAATTTTATACGTAAGTGATAAGTAAGTAAATATAGTGGAGGTCAATTAAAGGCTAATTATTTTCATGGAGGGAAGTCAACCTAGAAAATAAAAATCATGCTTCACCGCGGATTTTTTCGAATAAGATGATTTTAAATGACCTAGATTGGTGGATGGCAACGTTCATCCTACCAAGAGCAAGGGAAATTAGCAGAAAATAGAAAATAGAATATAGAGCACAGGAACAAGTGCTTCAGTCCACAATGTCCATGCCAAACATGATACGAAGTGTAACTAATATGATCCATATCCCTCCTTCCTCTGCATATGCAAATGCCTATTTAAAGGCCCCTTAAATGCCCCTCTCATACCTGCTTACACTACAACTGCTGGCACCCAAACCCCCACCACTCTCTGTGTAAAATAAATCGCCTCGCACATCTCCCTTAAACTTTGACCCTCTCACCTAAAATGTATGCCCTTTAATCTTTGACATTTCCACCATGGACAGAAAGGTTCTGGCTGTCTACCCAATCTATTCCTTCCATATTTGGAGAAACTTCTCTCAGGTTTCTCGCCCCTCCCCAGGGAGAACTGACTGAAGTATATCAATTTTCTTTTCGATTAATGCTTTTGTTCATACTGTGCTAGTTGTTTATTAACTAGTGTCCTTCCTGATTCTTTCTGCTTTATAAGCATAACTTTCAGCCAAGGAGGCAAGTGTGATAAGCACTGTGCATATTTGCCAATGAACCCTCTACAGATGACACATTAAACAGCTCAAGCAGCTTCACAGATGTTTCCTCTGTTCAATAATAAACATTTGCTGGCAGGGCATAATGGCCAATATTGAGGTCCTTGTGAGCGTAAACATAATTAACCTTGGGCTTATGGTGATAGAAATGCAACTTGGAAGGAGCAGATACAGCATCAGAATGGATGACAATTATCTCCTAAACAGGGCTTGTGTGAGAAGCTGAGACAGATAGAAGAAAATATCACTCCATCAATATACAGATGTTTTCTCTTTTTACAAGACCAAAGAAAATATGTTATGAAAAACTCACGCATTAGTTTTATTAGATTCTAAGGTCTTAATATGGTTATGGTTAAATTTAACTTTTTATGCAAACAAAACGAATGGAATGTCATTTTTAGGTAAATAATTGTTTTGATTTTCCTAATATGTTAGTGACAATGGCGTGTACTGTCATGAAGAGACCAAGGCCAGGAGGGTTTGTTTAGCAAGTTCCAACGCTTGGTGCTTATCTGAAATCTCTCCCTTTGCAATTTTAATGAGATTTCAAGAAAGTGGGATAATGTTTCCATTTATATTCCATTTTACATGAAAAGGTTGTTTACTAATGATTTTTAATTATTTGTTTCCTATAGGGGCAAACTTGAAAGCCTTGGTTGATTTGAAAAGCAGTCATAGTGCCTGAAAGTCTAACCATTGAGCTTCCAATAAGACCAACAACAACAGGGAAATTTAAGTGATACTAGATCAAGTGGGGTGGGGGGGAGCTGTGGTGTCACGCACACACTAACCACCCCCACACACACACTAACTACCCCCCACACACCCCACACACACTAACCAACCCCCTCGATATTATAATAATATTATTCATTGGCTCCTTTTACCCCATACCCACCCTATCCACTGATGCATAGCCCCCAACTCGCAGGCACGTCTAGAGAGGGAGTGGGGTAAAGAGTGAGGGCAGAGAGAAGAGAGGGGGCAGAGACAGAGAGAGGTGCATAGATAGAAAGAAAGGGGCAGAGACAGAGAGAAATGGACAGAGACAGAGGGGGGAGAGAGGGGGGAAGGGAGGGGGAGAGATTGGGGGAAGGGAGGGGATGGGGGGGATGGGAGGGAGGAGGGGTGGGGGGGTGGGATGGGGAGGGGCAGGTGGGGGAGGGGGTGGTGGGGAGGGGGAGGGGATCGAGGGGAGGGATTGGAGGGTAGGGAGGGTGGGGGAGGGGGCAGAGGGGGAGAGGGGAAGAGGGGAGGGGAGAGGGGGGGAGAGGGAGCGAGAGAGAGGAGGGAGAGAGCGGAGGGGGAGAGAGGAGAGGGGGGAGAGGGGGGAGGGGGTGGGTAGAGGAGAGAGAGAAGGGGAGAGAGGGGAGGGTAGTGGAAAGGGGGGACAGAGAGGGGAGGAGAGAGAGAGAGGAGGGAGAGAGAGGGGAGGAGGAGAGAGGGGAGGAGGAGAGAGAGGGGAGGGAGAGTGGAGGGGGGAGAGAGAGGAGGGGAGTGGGGCGCCAGCTCACGGGGGAGCTGGAGCTCACGGGGGGGGGGGGGCGGCAGCAGCTCACGGGAGGACATCACTCGCAGCACAGACGCAGCACGCAGAACCCACAGCACGCAGAGCCATTGTGACGTCATCAGCCAAAGCCGCTCGGTTTCTATTTTCAAAGACATTTCAGATTTGTGAACATTTTCATAAATAACTCGAGAAATAAAGCATGAATTTTTCAGATAAGACAATTTTGGACTCCACGGGATAAAGTTTGGACTTCACGGGTTCGCGCGTCGTTTTTTCGAGTAGATGTGATCACACACAAACAAATAAGTACACACACACACACACACACACACACACACACACACACACACACACACACACACACACACACACACACACACACACACACACACACACACACATCCATCCAAGATCAGAGTTTTATAGTTATAAAAGGATGATAACTGTTCGTGGCTCTGAAAGTTCTGTGTAGCAGGTCACTGGAATGTTTTCTAATTTCAGAGAAGAACTGAAAGAATGTCGCAGGAGAATGGAAACTTTAGAGACAGAGAGAGATAAAGTGGAAAAAGATATTGAAGAACAACAAACTGCTAACAATATGTAAGCCTGAGGTTTCCTAACTGTGGGAATCATTTTTTTCAACATCCTGTTCTCTCTTTCTCTCTCATATATATTTTAACTGATGAATAGGATGTTTTTATGAAAAACAGCGTATCAGCAGTGTCCTAGGAGACACAAGAATGTTGGAATCTTGAGCAAAAAGCAAAGTGCTGGAAGAACTCCAGGGTGGCATGGTGGCGGGTACAGCGGTAGAGTTGCTGCCTGTTTTTTGGTTTCCTCCAATATTCTAAAGACCTGTCAGTTGGTAGATGAATTGGTCACTGTGAATTGCCACTGGCATGTAAGGGAGGCTAGAATCTGGTGAGTGGGGGCAGTGGGGGAGCTGTTAGGAATGTGGCATTCACACAGAGCTTATGTAGGGGTTGGTGGTCAACAGAGGCTTGGTGGGCTGAAGGGCCTGTTTCCATGCTGTATCACTCTCTAACCATGACTATACCAATTCTTGCTTTCAGACATCATGAGTTTGCTGATCATTAATGTTATTGATTGTTTTCTCAGGGCTGCTTTGTTTCGCCTTCGAACACAACACCGACGGCTGTGTGAAGAACTTCGAGAGGAGGAGGATATTTATTCCAAAATTAATTTGATATTGCAAGAGAATGAGTAAGTTATTGGGTGAAAACAGAAAAATACAGATGCTGGAAATAAAATGAGACAAGATTGGAAATACAGAGTAGTCAAGCAGCATCTGTGGGAAGAGTATCTTTCAGCTGATGACCTTCCATCAGAACCTTCTGTTAATACTGTTTCTTAGTTAGGGGGGTTAGTTGAGGGGGTGGGGGGGAATAAAGGGGATTAGTGTAAATGGGTGATTGACGGCGGGTGCAAAAAACAAACTGGGAGAACTCAGTTGGTCAGGCAGGATCTGAGGGGGGAAATGGACAGTCAGCGTTGAGGGTCAAGACCTTCATCTAGACTGATGACTGGCACAGGCTATGCTGTAACAAGCTATGAACCTAGAACTCTATAACAATGCAGCATTGGGAACATCTCAGACCTGAAACGTTAACTCAGTTAACTCTGTTTTCCTTTCCACAGATGCTGCCAGACCTACTGTGTGTTTCCAGCATCTGTTTTTATTGCTTATCTTTCCTCGGCTTTTTGCCAATGATCTTAAATCTATCTCCTTTTTGCTACTGCCCATCTGACCCTGCAAAGTATTCTCCTCACATATTTCATGATTCTGCATTTACTATTTATTGTATGATAGCACAGTTATAACTATTATTATTTTAAATTAAGTTAAAATAATGTTGTTTTAACGTAATTAAATGAACTGAATTATTTTTTACATAAATATGTAGTGAATCTGATAACATATTTAGATTGTTTGCGATTTGTCCGTTGGCTTAGAGATAAATACAGCTATTAGTCCCCTGAGTCAGGTAGGATTTGTAAGCTGTATCATGACTTGTCCTACATTTCATCGAGATTTTTTTAGCTGGCAATCTGTTGATTCTGAAGTAGGTTAGTTGAAATTTAATACTGAAGCTGTGATTTTGTCAGTTCTCCTTTCTGATTTCTTGGGATATCCAATCATATTAATAACAGCATATAATCCTCCAACACTTTCACCACCTCGGACGGCCACATCTTCCCATCTCCACTCCTTTCTGCTTCCCAAGGAGGCCGTTCCCTCCGCAACTCCCTGGTCAACTCGTCCCTTCCCACCCAAACCACCCCCTCCCCAGGTACTTTCCCCTGCAACTGCAGGAGATGCAACACCTGTTCCTTTACCTCTCCCCTCGACTCCATCCAAGGACCCCAACAGTCTTTTCAGGTGAGGCAGAGGATCACTTGCACCTCCTCCAACCTCAACTACTGCATCCGCTGTTCCAGGTGTCAACTTCTGTACATTGGCGAGAACAAGCGCAGGCTCGGCGATCGTTTCGCTGAACACCTCTGCTCAGTCCGCCTTAACCTACCTTATCTCCCGGTTGCTCAGCACTTTAACTCCCCCTCCCATTCCCAATCTGACCTCTCTGTCCTGGACCTCCTCCATTGTCAGAGTGAGGCCCAGCGCAAATTGGAGGAACAGCACCTTCTATTTCACTTGGGTAGCTTACACCCCAGCGATATGAACATTGATTTCTCTAACTTCAAACAGCCCTTGCTTTCCCGCTCTCTCCATCCCCTCCCTCTTCCCAGTTCGCCTACCAGTCTTAGTGTTTCTGACTACGTTCTATCTCTGTCCCTCCCACTCCCCTGACATCAGTCTGAAGAAGGGCCTCGACCCGAAACGTCACCCATTCCTTCTCTCCAGAGATGCTGCGTATCCCGCTCAGTTACTCCAGCATTTTGTGTCTACCTTCGATTTAAACTAGCATCTGCAGTTCTTTCCTACACATATTATTTATCCATTCTGGAACATTTTCTTCTGTATTCTGAGCAAAGTATTGGAGATTTTAACAAAAATTGAAGGCACAGAATTTGGTGTGCTCTGCTATTTGGAAGCTTAAAATCTCAAAATTCTTTCTATAAACAAATCGAAGGCTCATAATCCCCTCATTTTACACTAACTGTAATGAACGGTACAAAATCCGTTGCCATTCCTGAGCTCGAAGGAATGGAATAAACATCATTGAAGGCTCTTTCTCTTCACAATGTATATACCATGTGTTTATTTACTTGCTTCAATGCCAATGAAATGTAGGTAAAGCTGTGGGATATATTAATATCAATCCTTAAGCTGAAAATAATCTTCAGACTAACAAAATTATGATTTCATCCTCTGCACTTATATTTCTACTTTAATCTGGTTATTGTTAACCATTTCAGTAGTTTGCTTCATGGTTTAAGTGATAATTGTAGCCTTTGGTCCACAAGCCTAGTTCTTTTATAATCACTAAATTAAATGATTTAATCATATTAATTTAATTAATTTTATTACCAAATCATACATTTCAAAGTTTGGTTTACTTGACCTAACATATTTCATGGTTCATGCAGCCTATTTGTTTTTGTGGCAAAGTACAAGATGGATAAATTATTATTTTATGATGGCAATGGCATGATGTTATTTAAGTGGTATACGTTGACCATGGATGACCAGCATGACATTTCCTTTTTAAAAGTTAGGAAACTTTTGTTCAGATCTGGTTTACAGAGTCTTTTTCTCCCTATTTCAGGCGTGAAGTCTTCCAAGTTGAACTTGAGCAAGCAAAATTATTGAAACTCCATGAAGAACATAAGAAAGACGAGGAGGAATATGAAATATATGAGGCAAAGCAAAGGCTGGAAACCAAAGAGGCAGCTATTTTACAAGCAGAGCAAAGGATAAAAAAAACAGCAATCAAAAAGTTGGTGAAACTTCAATCAGAAATCTACTTTAGTCTTTTGTCATTTTCTAAACAGATCGTGAATTGCTCTGGTACTTTTAAGCACCATTCTCTGCACCATTTAGTATTCATGTGAACAATCAAAATGCCTCAATAATGGCTGACAGCAAAGTAGCACTTAATGTAAAAATGTGTAGTTGTCACACTTCAGGAAGAATGTGGGAGCAATAATGAGAGTGCACAAGAGATTAATCAGGTGATTGCCTGGAAGGGAGGGCTTTACGCAAAAAGAGAGGTTAGATAGAATGTTTTTTTTTCATTGGAGCTTTGGAGGTTGATCGGTGGCCTTATGGAGGATTATAAAATGATGAGGGGTATAGATAGGATAGATAGTCAGAATCATTTTCCCAAAGCAGGGGAATCTAGAGCTGGAGGCCACAGGTGAGAGGTGAGATGTCCAAAGGAGATTGAATGGTAAGTTTTTCACATAGAGAGTGGCTGTTATATGAAATAAGCTGCCAGAGGAGGTAGTGGATGCTGATACAATTTCAACTGTAAAAAAGTATTTGGACAGGTACTTAGATATGAAAGATGGAGAGGGATATGAACCTGATGTAGGCAAATGCAATAAGTGTAAGTAAATGTCATGGTCAGTCTTGACAAGGAGGCTGAAAGGGTCATTTTCTATTTGATTTTATGATCCGTATTGTTCCATTTTCAAAATGGAACGCACATAATATATTGCACATTTACTGTTTGTCCACATCAATCAATTTCTAACCTGTGATTTTCTTCAGTGTTATCAGAAAATATTAAGCATTGGCCAAATATTGAAATGTTCCATGCACAGTATGTTCATGGTGATCTTAGGTAGACAAAAATGCTGGAGAAACTCAGCAGGTGAGGCAGCATCTCTGGAGCGAAGGAATAGGTGACGTTTTGGGTCGAGACCCTTCTTCATGATGATCTTACTCATTTTAATGGATCATTTGTATCATCATTTGTGACATTTCTTTATGCATGTCTGATGGATAAGATTCCTTTGCTGAGAATACACATTTCTATTTTTTTTTTTTACCAGGACTTGAGGGCCTGAGCAAAAGGATGAGGTTAGGCAGGCTAGAACCTTATCCTTAGAGTGCAGGAGACTGTGTGGTGATCTTATCAAAGTGTACAAAATCACGAGGGGAATTGATAAGGTGAATGCACAGAGTCTTTTTCCTAGGTTAGGGAAATCAGAAACTAGACGGCCTAGGTTTCAGGTGAAAGGAGAAAAATGGAATAGGAACTTAAAGGGCAACTTGTTCACACAGAGGGTGGTAGGTTTATGGATCGAGCTGCCAGAACAATTAGTTGAGGCAGGTACAATAAGAATATTTATGACCATTGCGCAGATACATAGATAGAAAAGGTTTTGAGGGATATGGCTTAAACGTGGGCAAATTGGACTAGCTTAGATAAAGCATCTATGATTCTTTGCCTTTATCTTGTGCCAAGCCAGTTGAAGCACTCAAACAGAAATTGTATGGATTTAGTATCAGCAGGAGACAATTGAAGAAGTAGTAACTAGTTGGGCTGAGCATCCTTTTCTTCATTCCACCACCTTTTGTTGTTTCAGTTTCATTTACAACCTGGTCATTTGGAAATGATTGAGAACAGATGGAATGACACTGCAGGTTAACATCCAACCTATAAATCTGGGAGACATATGTTTAAATCCACTTTCAACATTACACTAAAGAGAGTCTGAAGTAGGGTCTCGACCCAAAACGTCGTCTATTACTTTTCTCCAGAGATGCTGCCTGATCCGCTGAGTTACTCCAACATTTTGTGTCTACCTTCACTCTAAAGAGAAAACTGGGGAGGGGATAGTTTGGGTGAGAAAGGATGATTGAAGCACGTAGTAGTGGAAGGAGTGGCCACTACGGAAAGTGGAAAAGGGGTGGGGATGGAAGAGTGGCTGGTGGTGAATCAACGTGATCGCAGCAACAGTCACCTCCCTACAACTCCTCTCTCACATTCATTAAGGGATCCCAGCAACCCTTCCAGGGGAGACAGAGGTTCACATTCACCTCCTGTAACCTCATCTACTGCATTCAGTGCTCCCGATGTGGACTCCTTTACATCGGCAACGGCAAATATATATTCAGCAATTATTTTGCTGAACACTCCGTTTGGTTTGCCTTAGCCTAATGGATATCACATTTGTGAACCATTTTAACTCCCTTTCCCATTCCCATACCAACTATTCTGATGTGGGCCTCCTCCAATGCCAAAATGAGACCACACTCTGTTTGGAGGAACAATGCCTCATATTCCGTTTGTGTAGCTTACAGCCCAACGGTATGAACATTGAATGCTTCAATTTCACGTAATACCCCCCCCCCCCCCACCTTATTTCCCCCCCACCTTCCCTGTGCCCCACCAGGTACACACCCATTTGTTCAACTATTCCCCTTTCCCCCATCCTTTTCCACCTATATCACTCCCTCTAGCTTTCCATTTCTCTTCTCTCCTTATCTTACACCCTATGTCTCCTTTTTATCTCTAGCTTTTGTTCACCCATTTGCCAATCAAAACCACCCCTCATCTGTATCCACCATCACTTGCCAGGCTTTGTCCACCCCCCACCTCTCTTCCAGCTTTCTCCCCTGCACAATAATCAGTCTGAAGAAGGGTCTTGACCCAAAACGTCACCTACCCATGTCCTATAGAGATGCATGACCTGCTGAGTTACTCCAGCACTCTAGCGTTTTTTTAGGTAAACAAGCATTTGCAGTTCCATGTGTCTATAGTCCCTATCAAAGTATACAGCAGTCTCAGTATACAGATCAGCTACAGAAATGAGCCGAAGAATGGCAGATGGAGTTTCATCAGAAGCAAGTCTGAGGTCTTGTATTTTGGTAGGTTGAATGGAAGGGAAAAGTATATAGTTAATGGCAAGACACTTAACAGCATTGATGTATTCGTGATCTTGGTGTCCAAGTTAATAGCTACCTGACAATGTCAACACTATCAGATAGAGTGGTAAAGAAGGCATATGGTATGGTTGCCTTCTCTGGTTGGGGCATTGGGTATAAGAGTCAGAAAGTCACGTTGTAACTTTAAGGGATTTTGTTTCAGCTGCATTTGGAGTATTGTGTGCAGGTCTGCCCAATTACAGGAAGGATGTAGAGGCTTTGGAGAGAGTGCAGAAGATGTGTACCAAATAATTGCCTACATTAAAGGGCATTAGCTATAAGGCGAGGTTGGACAAACTATGTTTGTTTTCTCTGGAGCATTGGAGTTTGAGACGAGACTGATAGATGTTTAAAAAAATGAGAGGCATAGATACAATAGACAGTCAGAACCTGTTTCCCTGGGTGGAAATGTCAAATACTCACGTGCACAGGTTTAAGGCAAGAGAGACAAAGTTTAAAGATGTGGAGGTCAAGTTTTTTACACAGAGGGTGGTGGGTGCCTGGAATGTGCTGTGAAGAGTGGTGTTAGAGGCAGATGAGAACATGGCACTTCAGAGGCATTTGGATAGATATATTGATCTGCAGGGAATGGAGGGATTATGGATCATGTGCATGGAGAAGCGATTTGTTTAATTTGGCATCCTGTTTGACACATACATTGTGGGCCAAAGGGCCTGTTTGTCATTCATTGAGTAGATTCAAGGCAGAGATTGAAAGGTTATCAGATTCAGGGAGAAGTCAGGAGAATGGGGTTGAGAAGGTAGATTAGATCAGCCATGATCGATTGGCTGAGCAGACTCGATGGACTGAATGGCCTAATTCAGCTCCTATGTCTTATAATCTTAAGGGAATAAAAGCATATAGACATAGTGCATGAAGGGTCACTGCAGTAAAAGATCAGCAGTTGGATTGCAGAACTGGAATGGGGGTCTGAATGTCCAGTCCTGTTTCTATTTCTTATGTTCTTATCAACCTAAGATCAGCATTAAAATATATAATACATAAACTAGAATCTGTACATATATTTATTCCAAATAGATTAATACAGCTCAGGAATTATCATCAGTTAAAATCTTCCTTCATTGAACTCAGGAGATTATAGTTTATTGAAAGCAGATGGATAGATGTGGGAGGAAATCTCCAAACACGGCAGCTACAGATTGAATCATCGCATGGTTGCAACACAGAAGGAGGGCAATTGGCACATTGTGACCATGCAAGCTCTCTACCAACCTAACTCACTGGTTCCGCCCACCCCTAGTCCCCAACTCTGTGGTTGTGCAAATCAGCATTTATGCACCCAATTAACTCTTGAAGGCCACGTTGGAACCTGCCTTCACCGCATCTCATAGTCATAGAGTCTTATAGCATGGAAACAGGCCCTTCAGCTCAACTTGTCTACACCAGCCAACATATCTCACCGACACTAGTCCTACCTGCCTGCATTAAGCCCATATCCCACTAAACCTGTCCTATCCAAATACCTGTCTAAATGTTTCTTAAACGTTGCAATAGTATCTGCCTCAACTACCTCCTCCGGCAGCTCATTTCATGCACCCACCACCCTTTGAGTTAAAGAGTTACCCTTCAGGTTCGTATTCCTATCTTCCCCCCCTCACCTTAAACCATGTCCTCTGGCACTTGATTCCCCAACTCTGGGCAAGAGACTCTGTGCATCTACCCGATCTATTCCTCTCATGATTTCTACACTACATAAAGGAAATATTTTTCTTAGGTTTTTATTTATCTCCCCCTTTATACCTGTGATCCTTCCACCAATGGGAAATTCATAGCCATTCAGTCGGCAGTGGCGCAGTGGTGGTGTTGCTGCCTTACCGCACCAGAGACCTGGGTTCGATCCTGACTATATGTGCTGTCTGCTTACAGCCCAGTGGTATGAATATTGATTTATCTGACTTCAGGTAGCCCCCGTATTCCCTCTCTCTCTATCCCTCTCCCACCCAAGTCGCACCAGCTTCTCGTTTTCACCCAACAAACAGCTAACAATGGCCTGTTTCCTTTATCATCGTTACTTTTTTGCATACCTTTTATTAGTTATTCTTTATCTCTCTACATCATCGTCTATATCTCTCCTTTCCCTTATCCCTAACCAGTCTGAAGAAGGGTCTCGACCTGAAACGCCACCCATTTCTTCTCTCCAGAGATGCTGCCTGTCCCGCTGAGTTACTCCGGCTTTTTGTGTCTATCTTCGGAGTTTCTACGTTCTCTCTGTGACCGCGTGGGTTTTCTCCAGGTGCTCCAGTTTCCACCCACACTCCCCACAAAGACGTACAGTTTTGTAGACTAATTGGTTTTGTTAAAACTGTAAATTGTCCCTAGTGTGTAGGTTAGTGTTAGTGTATGGGGATTGCTGGTCGGCGCAGACTCGGTGTGCCGAAGGGCCTGTTTCCGCACTGTGTGTCTAACGTCTGTCCAGAATTCTCTTTTTTTTTTCAATATTATCAAATCTTCTCTCAGCCTTATCCAAAGAAAGTGTTCCGAACCTCTGTGAACTATCTTTGTAATTGTACCTCCCTTATCCCCGGAACCAGTCTCACAAATCTTTTCTGGATCTTCTGTGATGACGTTTTACCCTTAATATTCCAAATACATTTTCATATTCCTTTACAGCATGGGGAACCCAGAGACTTCCTACGAGGCCATGGAGAGAACATGCAAACTTTGCTCAGGAAAAACCCCCCACAAAGTGCTGGAGTAACTCAGTGGGTCAGGCAGCATCACCTGAAGGATATGGATAGGAGTCCTGACCCGAAACATCAGCAATGCATGTCTTGCAGAGATGATGCCTGACCTGCTGAATTAGTTCAGCATTTTGTGTATTTTTTTGTAAACCAGCATCTCATTGAAACCTACAAAATAATGAAAGGCCAAGATTGAATGGATATGGTGAGGTTGTCCTTCTACACTAATCTAATTTGCCCACATTAGTACCATAGCCTTCTAAACCTTAAGTGCCTTTCAACGTAGTAATTGTATTTGATTCTACCACTCGCCTGGCAACATAACTGAACCCACTTCCTCCTCCTGCATCCAAAGAGCATTGAAAGATTATGGTTAGTGCCACCTTACTTGGTGAAGAGAGATGGAGTGTACAGTACTGATTTTTATTCTTAATTCGCCTAATTTTTCCGTGAACCGCCATTTGACTGTGTACCTATGGAACTCTTATCGATTCCCATTAACGTTGGTAGCTAATGTTTGCTCATTTGCATTCCTTCTTTTTCATTTTAATTTCTCCTCAGATACTTTTGCACTCAGCCTGCTTCTTGACGCAGTTTTCTATTTATGGGCTAAATCAGGAAATGTTTGTATTTTCAAAGTAATTTTGTTGCCTTTCCAACTGGCCTTCCAGCCAAACTCAGCAAGAAATGTTATAAATAACAATTCCTCCTGTCTGTAAGCAGATGAACCACAAAGCACCCAAGGAGGATCCTCTCTCAGAGGTCGGAAGAGTCCATCTGCTTACAAAAAATGTTACCCTCTGGGATTTAGGAATAAGCAGCAAACCTAATAACTATCCTATAAAAGTAGATGATTCTTTACAAAGAAGCACTGGCACAGTCTAATTATATATTTTTACATCAGGATTATTTACCGTCCCCTCCCTTTCCCCTCCCTTCTGTGCCCTTCTACCCATATCTCTCCCTCAGGCTTTACATTTCACTCCCTCAGGCTTTACATTTCACTCCTCTTCTTCGCTAACCTAATTTTGTATTATTACATCAGGAGTCTCCTGATACTAGTACATTTAGTAACAGTTGGAGATGATATTAATTTCTATAGTCAAAACAAAATTGATTGTCAGTAAGTAGGCCATTGGTTATGCATCTTCCTCGATTTCTGTCTCCTGATGAAAATTAGGCAAAGCAAAAATCAGATTGTCACCTTACCACCACGTGTTATTGATGCCACTGTTTTCAGCTTATTAAAATTAAAAAAAATGTAATTCCTTAATGAGTCATTGCAATATATGGAAGCACAACCAGAATTACATTTCATTGTTATTCATTCTCTTTTGTCATGTACAAAACAGGTTCTGTACAGATTCAAGAGAAAAGTGGAAAAAACCCACAAGCAACACAGAAAGCACAATACACTGAGGAAAAGACAGGGATCATGTTGGGAGATGTGTTAGATAGCTATGCTTCTAAGTAATATGTTGGTTTCAAGAGCAAAACACAAAATGCTGGAGGAACTCAGGGGGTCAGGCAACATCTGTGGGGGGAATGGCTTCCCGGGATGGTAACCTTTTCGGCAAAGGCGAGAGATGAAAAGGAGATGAAAGAGTGTCAGATAAGGAGAGAAGAAGAGGAGTGAAATGCAAAGATGGAAGGAGTGAGAAAGGAAAATTGCGTTGATAATTGCACGAAATTGTTCTCCAATGATTCCCAGGACAGTAAATAATCTTCATGGAAGGTATAGGTGACTGTATTATATTGTATTGCATTACTGTAATATACTATATAATATAATGTACTATATTATATAATATAATGTACTATATTATATTGTATCAATTATATTGCTGATATTTATTATCTTCTATCCATGAACAGGAAACCTGTGAGCGATCTTAAAGATCGAGAACTGGAGCATAAGAAGGCAGTCGAGAATGCTAAAAAGTATAACCAGAAGGCAATGCAGTTTCTGAAAGAATCTATGGCTAGGTAAAACTGCAAGGCGGACTTGATAAAACAGAATACTCTTTATATTTATAAGAATTCTATATTAAGTCATTTTGCTCTTTCCAATACTCGAAAATGGGAGATTTTAAAATGGAATGATCCCAATTATTTCTTATTATTATCTTTAGTGTTCACATTTATTGTTATTATTTCATTTTGTCTCATCATGTTCTGGTCTGAATGCTCTGAATCTTTCATTTGAATTGCAGATTTAGAGATATCCTGCAGAATTCTCTTGCATTCTGCAATGATTCTATTTCACTGGAGGCATAAATTAATTATTACCTTCTCAAACATGGAAAAATATAAATGTGTTCATTTAGCTGTTATGATATAATTCACTTAAAGCAACCCAGGCTGAAATCCATCAAAACCGCTGTGGAATCAGAAACTGGACGATTTAATAATAAGCTCTGGGATTTCATAATTGCGGAATAGTTGATTTATTATTGGGCATTTTTGTGATCATTGCTCCTGCCAGAAATGGTACAGAGCAGGTTAAACACTAAAAAGTAATAAAAGCTGTATATATAGAAGTTGATCTAAAAATTAACTGAATAAAAATCGGGGTGTTTCTTAATGTAGAGTTCGTCAAGAACAAACTGATAAAGAACTGAAGACAAGGGAAGACCTGGATAAAAGGATGCAAAGTGTATTGTCACTGAAGAAGAACATTGCGTTTGACCAAGTAAATGGGGCTTTAATTGCTATCTTTATAAAGAAATCTAATGTGCAGTATTTTTATTAATTGATACGTTAAATCATAGAGCAATCAAAAATCAAGATGATATGGTGTTGTGCCATACCTGAATTAATTAGAATAGTTTTATGCATGTTTCCAAAAGCAATGGGTTCCAATCTCATTCGACCCATCAAAGTGAACATCAGGTATTTCTCGCAGAGAATATGGGAATTATGCATGGATTGCAGTGGATACAGTTATGTAACAGAGTTCTGGAATATTTCCAATTGATCAAAGGAATTAAAAAAAAGAAATAATAACAACTGAAAACTGTAGAAGAAAGAAGATTTATATGATCAATATTGTTTTAGTTACTTTCACATTTGTTTAAATTTCTTCTGAGTATTTATCGATGAGCAAAGGTTAAGGCTGATTCGAATGCACTTACATTTTATAATTTATTCAAGATACCCAGCCTCTGCCCTGCTCTTTTAACTATGGTATTTATGTTTCTGCTCCATACTGACCCCAAGGATATTGATGGCAGGTAATTTGGCAATGGCAGTATCTGATATTTGGTGGTTACTTGCTACTAATCAGGCCATGCCTAAGTGTTGTCTGGGTCCTGTTGCATGCAGGCATGGGCTGCTTCGTTTGGCAAGAAGTGATGAGTAGAATTGAATATTGTTCAATCATCACTGAACATCCCCATTCTAACTTTAAGAAGGAAGATAGAGCATTGATGAAGCATATGAAGATGGATGGTTGATGAAGCAGATGAAGATGGCTGGGTCAAGAAAATACTCTTACAGAACTCCTGCAGTGATTCTTGGAGCAGTGAGGAGTTATATCTGACAATCACAACCATCCTCCTATAGGTGAGGTTGTTTGATCAGGAAGTCCATAGGCCAATTGTAGACTGAGGCCACAAGGCCAAGGCCCTTATTTGGCCTTATGGTGCTGAAAACTGAGCAGCAGTCTATGAATAGCATCTTGACATAGTTTTTCTTATTGACAAGATGATCTAGAGCTGAATGTATTGCAAGAAAGATGGCGTTGCTCATAGACCTATCTTTACTGTACGCAGTTGCAGGCATCAAGATTATCCAGAAAACCAGTGCATATTACCAGTGGGCCTTGACCAGTCTTTCAAAGCATTTTGCTGCACTTAATTTTAAGTCTACTGGGCAGTAGTCATTTAGATGGGTCACTTTATCTTTCTCGGGAACTGGAATGATAGAGGTTTCCTTGAAGCAGATGGGAACAGGAGACTGTTCAAAATGAGAGGTTGAGGATGTTGGGGAAGATTATAGCCGGGTCAATTGGAGCACGATTTCAGAAACCACCCTGGAACACCATCCAGGCCAGCTGATTTAGGGGTAGTAATGAAATGCATGAAACCTGGCGAATGCCCCCCAGTACCAAAATGATTGCTCTTACCAATTTCCTGTCTGAGACAGCTACCTCAAATCAGGACCTTGTATCTCATTTGTCCTATGGATAAGTTCACAAAATGGTGTTCCTATCATGGAGACACAAGGACGTGCAGATGATGGAATCTTGAGCAAATTAAAAGGCTCCTCATCTGTGGAGGGAAAGGATTGTCGCCACCCGAAACGTCATCTGTCCAATCCCTCCAAAGATGGTGCCTGACTCATTGAGTTCCTCCAGACCTTTGTTCAAGTGTTCAGATCATGTTTTGTCTTGCAGCAGAAGTACACTGAGTGCAGGTTGCAACTTTTTCTGCTTTCATAATTAGTAAGTTTCTGCATAAAATTAAATGTCTCTCACTAAGGAAAATCAACGAGCAATACAGCTGAAGATGAAAGCTCGGGCTGCCAGTGAAAGACAAAAGGAGAAAGAGAAAGAGAAAGGAATCAAGGTCTTAGAAAGTGGATTTGCCCAACAATTTCTGATCCATCAAAAGCACCAGCAAGAAGTGGACAAAAGAAAACAGTGAGTATCTGATCGTTCAACAAACACAGTTATCCCTTTGTAGACAAAAATGCTGGAGAAACTCAGCGGGTGAGGCAGCGTCTATGGAGCGAAGGAAATAGGCAACGTTTCGGGTCGACCCGAAACGTTGCCTATTTCCTTCGCTCCATAGATGCTGCCTCACCCACCGAGTTTCTCCAGCATTTTTTGTCTACCTTCGATTTTCCAGCATCTGCAGTTCCTTCTTGAACAACCGGTTATCCCATTCTTACTTTGCAATTTGGTGAGGATTTCCACTTTTCTGTTAAAAATATAAATCAGTAACTGCCAGGAATACATATAAGTATTTTGAGATTATTTAATACCTTTATGTATTCTCTAGGTTTTCAAACTGGTGGTTTCTCCAAAGTGGAAATAATAATAAGTTTAAAAAGAGTATTAAAAAGAAAATACTTAAAATTTGAGTTTGAAACATTACAACAGAGAGTGGGGGATGGAACCCAACAGAGAGAAATCTCTCTGTAGCAAGGCTCAGCAAATGGAGTATGTGCACCTCTGATATCAAAACTGGTGGTCACATCAGTATGTGAGCAGATGTGTTAGATTTTAGGAAGGATACAGAAAATAGTGCATGGAACAGCAAACAGCAAACTGGCACACTAAACTGTTGCAAATTGATGCAGTCTATTTGAAAACATCTCCATGCAATAAACAGAAATATATAAGTAAAATACTGTAGACATTGGATATCTGAAACAAATACAAAAAAGTGTTGCAAATGTTTGTTAAGCCATGCAGCATCCATAAATTGAGAAAATTAGTTAATGTTTCATTTCAAAGAACTTTTACTGTAACTCAAAGTGCAAATAGCATAACAGAAAATGCAGCAACACCTTCCAAGGAAAGCAGAGGGATTTCTCCTGCAAAATCTCAGGAGGTAGAGGACAGTTGCTTGTATATTCCATATATAAAAGCAATCATGATCATTCGTGGCAGTGCAATCTGCAGGTGTGGTTCATGCAAACAGTATCCATTCACTTCACTTTGCGAGAAATCTCGTTGATGCTTAATACAGGTGGCATACTTTGACCAATGTATAGGGCTGTGCGAACTGAAAATAAAAATCAATGATCTGGAAGGACATTCATTGCAACTATTCAAATGGCAAGAAATTCATTTTAATGTGCAGCCTGTCTTCATTGTTGGCGTATCTGTGCATGAATAGAATGGGACTGTGAGGAAGAGATTGATTGAATTGATTGATTGAATGCCTTTATTGTCATTCAGACCTTACGGTCTGAACGAAATTTTGTGCCTGCAGTCATACATACAATCATACAATAATAACAACAATAAACACAAATTAACACCACCACAGTGAGTCCTCCAAGCACCTCACTGTGGTGGAGGCAAAAATCTTAGGGCTGCAGTCTCTTCCCTCCTCTTCTCCCTCTGCGCTGAGGCGATACCCCACCGGGCGATGGTAAATCAGTCCCGCGGCTCACCGAACCCCGCAACGGGCCGGCTCAAACATCGCGGCCCGGGGTGGTCAAAGCTGCCGCCCTCCAGTCCAGCGGACGCAGCCACTGGCCCGCAGCTGAACCCCGGACCCAGGTCACCGCCGCCAGAACGCCGTCCCAGCCACCGGAGCACCGTTCCAGCCCCGAGCCGGATCGCCCTCACGTGAGTGCCGTTCCTCCCTCCAGCTGGGCCGCTCCGATGGGAGTGCCGTTCCACCCTCGGGCTGGGCCGCTCCGATGGGAGTGCCGTTCCTCCCTCGAGCTGGGCCACTCCGACGGGAGTGCCGTTCCTCCCTCGGGCTGGGCCACTCCGACGGGAGTGCCGTTCCTCCCTCGGGCTGGGCCACTCCGACAGGAGTGCCGTTCCACCCTCGGGCTGGGCCCACTCCGACGGGAGTGCCGTTCTCCCTCGGGCTGGGCCACTCCGATGGAGTGCCGTTCCTCCCTCGGGCTGGGCCCTCCGACGGGAGTGCCGGTTCCACCCTCGGGCTGGGCCACTCCGACGGGAGTGCCGTTCCTCCCTCGGGCTGGGCCACTCCGACGGGAGTGCCGTTCCTCCCTCGGGCTTGGCCACTCCGACGGGAGTGCCCAGCCCCTCACGAGAGAGTCTCGGCCCCTCGCCAGGCCGTCCTCACGGGAGCGCAGTTCCAGCCCGAGCTGGGCCGCCCTCACGGAGCGAACCCAGGGCGAGTCCGGACAGGCTGCCATCCGGAGTCCCGAGGTGTCGCCAGCTCCGCCATAGGCTCAGCGCAGACGGAGGCAGAGAGGGGGGATACGACGAAAAAGTCGTATTCCCCCCAAGGGAGAGACAGCAAACCCCGTTTCAACCCCCCACCCCCCCCCCCCCCACATAAACACAACCTAAAAACCAAAAACACAACTAGACAAAACGAAAAAAAACAACACAAAAAAGTAAAAACAAACGGACTGCAGGCGAGCCGCAGCCGTTCCCAGCGCCGCCACATCCGGTTATAGAGGGGGGATAGAGGGGGGATAAGCATTCCCCAAAGTTATTTAATTAAATGACTTTATTTGAGGCCACCTTGCAGCTTTTAGCAGCCAGACAGTGAACTACATTCCTTGTTCATCTTTGCAGCAGTTTCCTTTGCTTTAGAATGCTAAACCTAACACTAGTAAAAAAAATAGAATTTTACATGTAAGCTGAAAAAAATCTCTGTCCTTATATTGGCTTAAGGTAATTCCTATTTTATAAGTTAACTGATTACTTGTGAATTTAATTAAACCGCTATCAACTAATTTGAACTATAAACAGACTACACTACAACCCACTGTTTAATACCAGTATCATGCAATCTGTTCCAATTGTCTTTGAAATAATCCACATATGGAGACACACACTGGGTCTGACATATGAACACAGTGTTTAGCGAGCTTACAAACTCTGTGCATTTGTACTAAAAATAGTTTCTCAACTGAGAGAAATGAATATTAATAGGACGCACAAACCCAAATAATGAGCCTGGAATGCAGCTATGGTAAAACCATATCTGTTTCATGCTGTTTCACTTGGGGATAGAATGTGGAACTATACATAATTGAGGAGTAAGAGAGATTCAGTGCTACACTTCAGTAGTTTCATCCTTTATATTTTCAGCTTCATTAGTGTATGTATTTGCAACTGTTCAGGTTTGGTTTAAATCTCACCAACATTAGGACAGAGACTACCCCTGAATGGGATTATTTCATTTATTCCTGGTCTGTTCATGCGAACGTAAAAGTTTAAAAACTGAATTTCTGTTGCACTTTTAACAAGATTCCTTTTTCCTTCATAATCTAGACTTTTAAAAGTGAATTTGACAATCCGATTCAGCAGTGCCACAGATTTAGATTTCAAATCCCTCCATAGTCTTTTCCTTGCCTATCTCTGTAATCTACCCCAATCCTATAATCCTTCAGAACTGTACTATTCGGGTTCTGGTGTCTTGAGCATTCCCAAATGTAACCATTCCACCACTAACAGCCTTTAGAACCCCAGGAGTTTCTTTACTAAACCCGTCCACCTTTCCATCTCTCCCCTTTTAATACACTCCACAAAACCTCCACATTGCCTTGATTATGATGACATGCTTTCATATCTCCTTTTATGACGATGTCATATTTTATTGGGTAAAACGCCTGTGAAGTTTTCATTGATGTTTTTCGTAATTAAAAGCATTTTTTGCAACAACAGCAACGTGGTTAACATTATATGGATGGACTTTCGGACAGTATTTGATGGAGTGCCACATAACAAACTTATCAACCATGTGATGATGGTCAAGGGGCTATACTTTGTTCATCTTTGTAGAAGTTAACCCCTTGCATTAGAATGACACAAGTTATATTTGCAAATCATTTTACATGTAAACCCTTAACCTTTCCGGTCTGCTTATAACTGATAGTAGTTACCATTTTATAAATTAACTCATTACTTGTGAATTTAATTAAATCACAATTAATTAAAATTTTAATCTAATCTAGAAATAGACCACACTACAACCCATTCCTTGATACAATGTAATGTGAAGGGTACAATTATAAAAGAGGGTAAAGAGCATCCCAAATCTGTTTGTATGTGTAAACAAATGCTTGAAACTGCTAGGATAGGTTGAGAAAGTAATTTAAATGAAACATTTGGGTTTGTTTTTTACTACAGTCTGAGTACAAAAGCAAGGAGTTCTGTTTCATCTACTTCTGGTGCGTGCGTTACAGAAAGAGTGAAGCAACTTGCTGCCTTACTAGATTTACATGCTCTGGCTGATAAGAATCCAATCCAAGACTGCACGTGTGCAGAGAAGTCATCATGAGAGTTCAGCTCTAATGAAATAGGATAATTATCAAACCATGCCCATACTGGAAAATTCCTAAGTAAGGAGTTTTGTTTAATTATAGGGTACAGTGATGATGCCGCGGTTAGGTTACTGGACCAGACAAACAGCTCAGAGACCAGAGTTCAAATCTCACCATTGCCGAGTGGAATTGCAATTCAGTTAGTAGTCTGGACCTCACTATAAAAAAAAGAAAATACAACTACTGGAATGTATCTTTATAAGAATCTATCTGGTTCAGTGACGCCATTCAGAGAAGGAAACCTACCAGCCTTACTGGGCTGCTTTCAATGCCACACAGGATGGACCAGTGAGACAAAGTGACGTGTTTTCATGCTGTTGTTTTGGATGTACTCTATACTGGAGATCTGACATATCCTCATGATGTTTGGACAGGGAATTTGCGGAGCAGCAGAAATTTTTGAAGGCAGACATTATGGCTAAGATCCTTAGAGAGGAAAGCAACATGGAAAGGAAGAGGCAAGTCAGTTCAATATTATTCGCAGAAAAATCAAAGAAGCAATATAATGTTTCAGGGGTATGGAAACCAAAAAAGAAACTGCAGGAATTCCTGGAGAAAACCTATGAAAAGAACTATCTTGCCGTCAATGAAGTAAGTAAAATAGGTCAGTTGGTAGACAATGAAGTTAATCACACTATGTTTATTTGTTTGCAAGCAAAGGTTTCCATCCGAGTAAATCATGTCACTAAGTTAAATGTTTTAACTGGTTAATTGCACCAGCCGCTACAAAATTACTGACAAATCAGTACATTCAACTCAATTCGCATGCTCGTGGGATAGGCCCTTTACATTTGCTGTCTGACTGTGCTGAATAAAATGTTGCATACTGGAAAACGCATTAAGCAATATTTTCAGAATTGAGTTGAATATAAAAAAAACCTCAATAATCATGACATTAGGTAATGGCATTCAGTTAAGTGTGCATTTAATCTGGAAGCTCAGGAATAAGAATACATATTACATCCCAGTTATCATTCAAACCTTACATTGAGCAGGCAGTTTTCTTCACAGATACACCCCCCCCCCCTTTCCTGTAACCCCCACCTTCAGTCCACACCCACTTCTTCAACCATTCCTCTCCCCTTTATCCCCCCCCCCCCCTCAAGTCCCCCTCCACCTATATTCCTCCCTATGGCTCCATGTCATTCCTCTTCACTCCTTATCTGAAATTCTTTGGTCTCCTTTTCATCTTTAGCCTTTGTGCACCCATCTGCAATCTAAACTCCCTTCACCTGTATCCATCTGCCACTTGCCAGACTTTGTCACGCCCCAGCCTTTTCTCCAGCTTTCTTCATCCCACTACTACAACCAATCTGATGAAGCGTCCTGACCTGAAACATTACCTATCCATATACTCCAAAGATGCTGCCTGACGTGCTGAGTTACTCCAGTGCTTTATGTTTTATTTAGGATTCCAGCATCTGCAGTTGCTCACATCTCTGCATTGTTCCTGTGAGTTGGGTCACTGTAGTTGTTATGGAACCTCAAGGACTGTTGGTCTCTTCCACCTTACTATGATCTAGTTGTTACCCAGTGCATGATTGGTGTTTTCCTTTGCATGTAGGTTCATAGGAATAGATTTTCAAGTAGCTGCCAGTTGTGGAACCATGCCACAGACCCAATCACGAACAATTAGTGTAGAATAGAGTTAGCTACCGATATCTATCCTGCTTTAGCTGCTTTCTTACATGACAGTCTTGTAGATGTAGGAGCATAATTATCAAACTCTACTGTGATCAATCACACAGAATAAGCTTTAATCAATGTGTTTCTATTGTAAGTCAAAAGGATACCGATCTGCATCGCCAGAATCAGATGAAGAAGAAACTGCCACAGATCAAACCCTAGATTATCAGATGCAAGACAACTACGAGGAGGATGAAAGTCTTAATCAGCCTGAATTTTCTGGACTTTGGGTTTATGATCAGAAACAATGCAAGGTAAAAAAGGAGAATCCTTGTTCAGACAGAAAATTTAAATTTAACTTTCCACTTAAATTATACCTCGTAAAGGACGGCCTTTAGCATCTAAGCATAGTCTAAACTATCTGTGATAGTGGTGCGCAGAACTGCCACATGAATGACCTTTCTATCAGGCATCGTGTCCTAATACACTGATACCACTTGATAGGATAGATGGGAAACACTCGAATTCTACTGCTTATTTTTCCAGTTGCGTAATAATCTACAATTATGACTTGTGAAAGGACATTCTGCACATTAAATGTTCTGATCAATCATTTCCTCCCTTTTTCTTCGATTACTTCATTTGTTTTTTACTTGAGATATTAGTTTTAAAATTCAGAAATACAGATTCAGAAATAATTTTGAGATGTTAATGAGAAGGACTTTGATTACAATTCATTGTTATTTATTAAGCTATACCAAATATGAATGAAATATATAAATGCTTCACCTGCAATAAAATTAAGAACAGTTGAAATTGATATAACCCAATTAAATGGTGTCCTGGAATTTATGGATTGTGAATTTAATTGAATTAAAAGATACAAGGTGGAAACAGGTCCTTCAGCCCACGAGTCCACTCTGACTATCAGTCACCTGTTCACACTAATTCCAAGTTATCCCACTTTCACATCCACTCCCTACACCCGAGGGGCAAACTACAGAGGCCAATTAACCTACATACCCCGCTTTGGGTCTTCTTGAAATTCATAATAAGATTAGCTTTGATGTGAAATCATTGGCATTTTAAACTGATATGCCTGTGGACAAAATGATGATGTTTAGATATACTGTATAGTCTGCTGTACTTGAACAATTTATTAAATATCTTCAAATCACTGTGCTGACTTAATGCATCATATTTGACTCGGGTGTCTGTATTTTCAACATAACTGTTGTCAAAGTGCGATCAACCCGAAATGAGAATATTTTTACCCGAGAGTCAAGCGTGTTCAATTGTCATATACAATATACCCTATGGTTCTCCTGTTTTTTTGGGTTAGTTTAGTTTATTATTGTCATGTGTACCGAAGTACAGTGAAGAGCTTTTGCTTGCTCACTATTCAATCAAAGAAAAGACTCTACATGAATACAATCAAATTATCCACAGTGGATTGTCACCTTGTCGTGGTGGAGAAACTTGTGCGGACCTGAGATCCTGAGAGCGATGCCGTCTGGAGCTATGCTCCTGGTAGGGCCACCCATAGTGGTAAGGTCGAGGGGGGAGGTCTCTGACAAAGAGCAATCCAACCAAAACCACAAGGGTGGAACAGGCGGAAGACGTTGGCTGACCTTAGTGGAGCCTCACAACGGCTGGGAAGGCAGCAGCAGAAAAGGGTCTCCGGTCGTCTTGGACTCCATGCCACTGAATCCTGACCCGGGTCTGTCTGTGCACCAGTCTCCCCACGTTAAACAAATTCACGCACAGGTGTTCTCTATATAGGGAATAGCACCCTGGAGACACCCATGGTCAGCCATGACCGAAGGGGGCCTAAGAATCCACAGCGCAAAGATAAAGAATAAAGGGTACAACATTTAGGGGGATTAACATTATGGAAATATATTAGCATCAACTGAATCTTGTTTTAAAGGTTTAAAAAAAGAAACCATGAGTGGTCTGAGGTGTTGCTGCCTTACAGAGCTAGACACCTGGGTTCAATCCTGACTAATGGTACGGTCTGTATGGACTTTGTAATTCTCCCCGTGATCGCATGAGTTTTCTCTGGGTGCTCCAGTTTCCTCCCACACTCCAAAGACGTGCAGGTTTGAGGCTTAATTGGCGTCAGTAAAATTGTAAATTGTCCCTAGTTCATAGGATAGCGTTAGAGTACGGGGTGATTGCTGGTTGGCGCAGGCTCGGTCAGCTGAAGAGCCTGTTTCTACATTGCATCTCTAAAGTCTAGAGTAAAGTCTAAAGTATGATGAATATACAAGCTTCAAATTTTCGGATGTTGTTGCCACCTGTTGATTTCCTTCCTATGTCATGTTAAGGATGAACCCATCAACAAACATCTCATCACAGGGGCCTCTAAAATGGAGCAAGCAATTTTTGAACGACAACTGGAGAGACAGAGAAATGGGATCATGAAGAAACAAGTGGCCGCTGGCCGCGAATTCAAAGGTTGTCCTTTCTATAGCAAGCCCGGTGTCGTTCACTTTGAGGTGGGTGTTACAGAGTCAACGCAAATCCTTTAAAATAAAATAAAATAAAATGCAGACACTGGGGATCTAAAATAAAAACAGAGATTGCTGAAAATACTTAGCAGAATAAGTTCTATTGAATTGTGTTTGACCTGAAATGCTGTTTGCCTTCCTACTATGCGGGCTGACATGCCGTGTATTTCCAGCATTTTCTGTTTTATAATGTCAGGAGCTGGAGAGCTGGTTGAGAGTAGTGGACCAGTCGGGGCTTCCCGGCAAGTTCAAGGCATGGATTTACCAGCATGGTATCCTGCCAAGGATACTCTGGCCACTGCTTGTCTACGAAGTCCCAATATCCATCGTAGAGAGATTGGAGAGGAAAGTCAGCAGCTTTCTCAGAAGGTGGCTGGGACTGCCCAGGAGCCTTAGCAGCATCGCCCTTTACGGAAATAACACCAAGCTCCAGCTGCCCCTGAAGTCCCTGGAGGAGGAGTTCAAGGTGACTCGGGCCAGAGAGGTGCTGATGTACAGGGACTCCAGCGACCCCAAGGTGGCTCAAGCAGGGGTGGAGGTGAAAACTGGGAGGAAGTGGAGAGCCGGCGAAGCCGTGCTGCAAGCAGAGTTCCGGATACGCCACAGAGTCCTGGTGGGAGCAGTGACTCGGGGAAGAGCAGACCTGGGAATCTTCCCATCTCCCCAGTTTGACAAGGCCAAGGGGAAGGAGAGGCGCAGGCTGGTCCAGGAGGAAGTGAGGGCAGTGGTGGAGGAGGAGAGGTGTACCAGAGCAGTTGGATTGAGGCAGCAGGGAGCCTGGACAAGGTGGGAGCAGGCCATGGACCGAAAAGTCACATGGACTGAGCTCTGGCAGGCTGAACCACAGCGCATCAAGTTCCTGGTCCAGGCAGTGTATGATGTCCTGCCCAGCCCATCGAACCTCTTCATCTGGGGCAAAGCAGAATCTCCAGATTGCCCGCAATGCTCAGGCAAGGGGACGTTGGAACACATCCTAAGCTGTTGCCCAAAGTCTCTTGGGCAGGGCCGGTACACATGGCATCACGACCAGGTTCTCAAACCCATTGCAGAAGCCATCAGCATGGGAATCAGCAGCAGCAGACGAGAACGCCCCACCACCCAGATGATCACCTTCGTGAAGGCCGGAGTGCAGCTGCCAAGAACCACAGCAGCCAGGAATCAGTCAGGAATCCTGGCGACTGCGCAGGACTGGCAGCTTTCTGTAGACCTGGTGAAACAGCTGAAGTTTCCACAGCACATTGCCACGACCACCCCGAGGCCAGATATCCTCCTGGTCTCAGAGGCGACCAAAAACATCGTCTTGTTGGAACTGACAGTACCGTGGGAGGACCGTCTGGAGGAGGCCCACGAGAGGAAGATGGCCAAGTATGAAGAGCTGGTCATAGACTGCCGTAAGCAGGGCTGGAAGGCAAGGTGTATGCCCATCGAGGTTGGCTGCAGAGGTTTTGCAGGACAATCGCTCTACAAAGCCTTGAATGCACTGGGCATCAACGGAGTGGCAAGGAGAAGGGCCATCAAGAACACCACAGAGGCAGCGGAGAAGGCATCAAGATGGCTCTGGATCAGGAGAGGAGGTCCATGGGGAGGAGCGAATGCCACCTGAACACAAGTCGTGGTCTGATCAACCACGGCTGGGTCGCCTGGGTGAGGGTGTCTGATGTTGAAAGACCCGAAACACCCAATGACCCCAGGTTACATCACTGATGATGTGTTCAGGAGCATCTATCGATGTATTTGTATCAATCACTATAAATTAGTTTATACAAATAAATAATATTTAATTATCATTTAATAAAATTAAATAATAATTTTATTAAAATTAAATAACAATTTCATTATTTAAATTAAAGGATTGATTTAAATGAATTTAGTTATTTATTTAAATTAAACAGTTTATACAAATAATTATTTAATTATACTGACAACAAAGTAATCATTTGATTATTAATTAAATGATTGATGCTCATTTAATTATTAAATAACTAATAATTGTAGGTTCATAAACATAGTTGTGTGTTTTACAACTAAAAACACTTGTAAGTTCAGCTACAAGGTGTTGTTGGCTGATAGTTGTAGGTACAGAAAAAATATAAATATTCACTTCATTAACTTCATTCATATGGAAGAGCAAAAATGTAAAGAAATAGGACATCTTTGTTCAAAAACAGAGTGTATTTTATAATGGGAAGGAGAATGCTATCAAAAGCTATTCTAAGAATTACAAAGGTTCTGTTTTGCATCGCTGAGATTCATAAACCTGAACCTCCATCCTTTCCAGCTGCCCTAAAAAATCAATTGATTTAAATCTGAGTTCTTATCCCAGACCTCTTGGGCACTCATGCTCTTCACACTCAATATCGCACCATACAGTGTCTATCCACCAAGCTGGCCTTTCTTGGCTGCTTGAATCAGCCGGAAAAAGCATATCGACTCGAAATGTTGCCCATCCATTCCCTCCTCAGACGCTGCTGACCTGCTGAGATCCTCCAGCACTTTATGTACTGCTCAAGATTCCATCATCTGCAGTTCCATGTATCTCCTACATTGGCTGCCCCTTTCTGACAATGGCGCGTAGTTTGCTTGACTTTGTGTTACACCTACAATCACCTCAGCTGTGCACAGCCCTGCATGATAAAAAATTAAATCTCAAGAGCGTGTCATAATGTGTTGAATGTTCATAATGTTGCATCAAAAAAATAATAGCAATTTAGTGGATTTTGCTCCTTTGCAACATGGTGATAAGTAAAACAATATCAGCAATAAAAAGACTGATCCGTCTGAAAATAATCAGTCTGAAGAAGGGTTTCGGCCCGAAACTTTGCCTATTTCCTTCGCTCCATAGATGCTGCAGCACCCGCTGAGTTTCTCCAGCATTTTTGTGTACCTTCAGCAATAAAAAGTATTGAGCACAGCTCAGCATTCACTCAGGGAACATGGCTGCTATCCCAGTTTCTTTTTTTGGTTGAGTTGGCTGCCTTCTATTGACTCCTGCTAATTTTGTTTATGTGGATGCACTGCTGGTGATTTTCTGCCAGTCTGCGACTTCATGCTGATGTACCTTCTTCCAATTATCACTTCCCTGGCAATCTCATTTCTCACTGTTCATTTGATCAGTTCAGTAAGTTTCACAACATTTTTCTTTGCATCACGTCTTTGTGGATAATGTAGATTGGGGGCACTTTATTTATTTTGGAGTCTGAATATAGAGCTAGAGAACATCAGTATAACATTAACAAGCACGAGGAAATGCATTAGATTGGAAGAATATTTTCTTCTGTGGACTGGTGAATGACCTTCCAATTAAAATATTTTAATGGTATGTCAGTAAGTGCTAAATAAACCTCTTGCATCCTGAGCTGTTTGAGCTGCGCAAACATTACACCGAGAACAACAATTAGAAATGTCCAAAGATTTTACACAAGTTATGGATCCAAAAAATACACTCTCCCTTGAAGGTTTATTCCCGCAGTGTAATTAATTCCCTCATCAAGATATCAAAGTACATTTCGGTTAACCCTGATATCTTTATTATACAATGGACCAAAAGAAAACAGAGTTACATTTCTTTAGCACTATTCACATTCTCAGGACATTCCAAAGTGCTTTATAGATCATGAAATCCTCATGTATTGTAGGATTAAACCAGACACTCTGAGTTAGAACCATAGAACATAGAAAAATAGGTGCAGGAGTAGCCCATTCGGCACTTTGAGCCAGCACCGCCATTCAATATGATCATGGCTGATCATTTAAAATCAGTACCCCATTCCTGCTTTTTCCCATAGCTCTTGATTCCTTTAACTCTAAGAGCTAAATCTAACTATCTTGAAAACATTCAGTGAATTGGCCTCCTCTGCCTTCTGTGGCAGAGAATTCCACAGATTCACAACTCTCTGGGTGATAAAGTTGTTCCTCATCTCAGTCCTAAATGGCCTACCCCTTATTCTTGAACTGTGACCCCCTGGTTCTGGACTCCCCCAACATCGGGAACATTTTTCCTGCATCTAGCCTGTCCAATCCTTTAAGAATTTTATATGTTTCTATAAGATCCCCTCTCATCCTTTTAAATTCCAGTGAATACAAGCCCAGTCGACCCATTCTTTCATCATATGTCAGTCCCGCCATCCCAGGAATTAATCTGGTGAAACTACACTACACTCCCTCAATAGCAAGAATGTCCTCCTCAAATTGGGAGACCAAAATTGCACACAATACTCCAGGTGCAATCTCACCTGGGTCCTAAACAACTGCAGTGGGACTTCTTTGCTTCTCAACTCAAATCCTCTCGCATTGAAGGCCAACATGCCATTTGCTTTCTTCACTGCCTGCTGTACCTGCATGATTACTTTCAGTGTTCAAAAGGGAACTGCAGATGCTGGAATATCGAAGGTACACAAAATTGCTGGGGAAACTCAGCGGGTGACTGATGTACACACCCAGGTCTTGTTGCACATACCCTTTTCCCAATCTGACTCCATTCAGATAATAATCTGCCTTACTGTTCTTGCCACCAAAGTGGATAACCTCAGTTCATATCTTGCAGATGTCTGTTCTATTTTGCCCATTTTAATTTGTATCCTGTGCTCCTACTGAGGTGTAAGATCCTCGATTCAAGCAGGTGAGCATATATTCATTCAAATGTTTTAAGAAAGTAAAAGGAAAATGATGTCCATGTTCACGTAAAGCTGGAAATTTACCAACATTGTTTACTTCACACCTAAAGTTACTCTCTTTTCTCTACAAAAGTCTCAGAATGACACCTAAAGCACAAAGAGTCGATAAAGTAGGATTACAGGGGTTATGGGGAGAAGGCATCAGAATGGGGTGGAGAGGGAAAGATAGATCAGCCATGATGGCCCGAATAGCCTAATTCTGCTCCTGGAACTTATGAACTGACCCACTGAGTAACTCAGAGGGTCAGGCAGCATCTCAGGAGGACATGGATATGTGACATTTCGGGTTGGGACCCTTCTTCAGACTGTTTATAAAATAATTGGATTTTGTAGATTTTATGGTATGGATTAGATTCAGTACAATTTAATTTGAACTGCAGAATAATAATGACAAGTTTCATAAGCAATTTCAATTCAACTTGTGTCCAAAGTTATCAATCCAAAAATTGTTATGAGCGAAGTAACCCTGGTCCTAACGCAGATCAGATGATGTGTCCTTGTACCTTACAAGATGCTGACAGTTATTCAGGCTTACCTTATCCTACATCTTGTACTGTAAATTCAGATGTCTTTTGATTTTCTTATTGATGTCCCGCAACAGCCCACCCAGCATGTTGAAAATCACAGCTTTTTGTTTGGTTACAGTTTAGTGTACAACATTAATTGATACAAAATGGTAACAATCATATTATTGGTGTAAATTTTAGAACTTTGATGTTGGAAAAACATACAAGAAAAGAGTGACGCTAATAAATGCTTCATATGGCATCACCTACTGTAAACTGATTGACATCAGTGATCACATAAAAGACTTCATTGAAATAGAGTGAGTATTAGATAAAACTAAGAGAATGTCTCATCACTTTCAAGCAGAGATATGAAATTAAGACTATTTTTGAGACAAAATTGTAATAGTGCTGCCAAAGGAAGTAGTTGAGGCAGGTACAATAACAGGTGAGAAAAGTTTGTTTCTCACCTCAGTCTTAAATGGCCTCCCCTTTATTCTAAGACTGAGGCCCCTGGTTCTGGATTTCCTTTCCATAGATGCTGCCTAGCCATCTGGGTGTTCCCAGCACTGTGTGTTGCCATCAGATCGAGTGAGCCTCATGTGCCATTATGATTACGTCCCTTCACATTAAGATTAAAATCATCCTCTTTATCCCAGCATGAAATGTATTATTGATTTAAGTCTAGATGGTTATAGCATGACGCCATTAAAGTGTAATAGAGCTTTTAAAGGTGAAAGTAAACCAACAGATTTCACAAGTGATTTTTTTAATGGAAATATCTCATTTATGAAAATATGAAGGTCTTATGTATTTCTGTGTAGCATGCTCTTGTTGTTGTGATTGTGTTGATCCTATTGCTGAGATACAAGTTCACCTCTTCATAGGCACAGTTTAAGCTGCCTGAAAGCAGTTCTGCAAATAAGATCCATATACTTACTGAAGTGCTGGTTGATGGAGGCGTCTCAGTTTCTCGATGGTAACTTCTAAGATTTGCAGTTCATTGCTTCATATGTTTCAGATATAATTAATTAATAATTACCAATTAAATTGAGTAAAGCTCCATTAATGGTTTGTGTTTGCAGAACCATAGTCAATAAATTGGAATCTGAGGTAGGTGCCCTTGCTGCCAGATACTCCAGGGATGAGTAGAAATAAGGAACTGCAGATAGCCACAAAATGCTGGAGTAACTCAGCGAGACAGGCAGCATCTTTGGATAGAAGGAATGGGTGAGGTTTTGGGTCGAGACCCTTCTTCAGACTGACCCGAAACATCACCCATTCCTTCTCTCCAGTGATGCTGCCTGTTCTTCAAACTGAGAGTCAGAGGAGAGGGAGACCCTGAGATATGGAATGGTAAGGTGTGAAAATGCGAGTCTGGTTTAAAACGTGGTCGTTGTGTTGGAGAGCATTGGAGCAGTTGAAATGTGTAGGAAGGAACTGCAGATGTTCATTTACCAAGGAAATACACAAAATGCTGGAGTAACTTAGCGAGTCAGGCAGACGAGTTATTCCAGCATTTTGAGTCTCTCCAGGGATGAGTGTAGGGCCAGGGATATAATGTCTGCCATGGACCTATTGTGAACCTTCACTCATCCCTGGAGAGACATAAAATGCTGGAGTATCTCGGTGGGTCAGGCAACATCTCTGGCGAACATGGATAAGTGACATTTCAGGTCTCCTTCAGTCTGAAGAAGGGTCCCGACCCGAAACGTCACCTGTCCATATTCTCTAAGGATGCTGCTTGGTAAACCACCATGTGAAGGAAGGAACAGGAGCATGGTGAGCTGGGTGGCGGGGGGAAATGTGTGCACACAGGGGTAGAAGTGTACAGAGGAAAGAGAGGGAGGGTAGGGGAAGTATTACTTGAAACTGGAGGAAACGTTCAAGCTAGTTGTCCAACCCATCCAGCATCCCGATTATTTGTTTCAGTAATTGTCGATCATTTCAAAGGTTGCTGCTCCTTCCTTGTGGCAGTGTGACCGACCTGGCACAGGTTTCTTATAACCTACTCAAACACACATCAAAGTAAATCAACAAATCAATTAACACTGACAACCATTTCTAAATTGCTTTCAGAAACTGTGTGACAACTAGCGAATGTTTACTGGTGATTTGTGTGGATGGAATGGGCAGAGAATGTATAACATCATAGGTGTGGGAAAGGTACGGAGTGGTATTGGCCATGGGTTCCAGCACAGAATGAATGCTTGTAATTGGATCACAAGGAACTACAGATGCTGGAATTGTGAGAAAGACACACAGTGTTAGAGGAACTCAGCAGGTCAGGCGGCATCTGTGGAGAGAATCGACAGATGATGTTTCAGGATGGGAGCCTTCTTCAGATTTCAGTCTGATCCCTCCACAGATGCTCCCTGACCTGCTGAGTTCCTCCAGCACGTTGTTTTTTGCTCCAGGTTGTAATTAAGAGCAGATTTACAATGATGTCTACAGACATGGAAGTTAAGTGGGTGTAAGCTGGGGGAGGTTAATATTTATAGCACTGCCCAATGACATTCACATCCCCATTATTTTTGTAATAAACCACATGCACCTCTGTGCATCATTGCATCAGGGAAAACTTGTTTGGCTATCTTCATAGCCATGATCACAGTGGAAAGAATTTGAAAGCTGAGAAAAAGTTAACAAGAGTGTTCACCTTTGTTCTTAAAGCCAATTATTTAATATTGGTTTGAAACACACTTTTTTGTTTTTCATTGTGATGAAACATATTTATTAAAGCTTCCCAATGTATCACATTTTTACTCCTAGATTCAAGCCTCCTGGCCCAGTTTCAGCTGGTATGTCCTGTGAGATGACAGTAATTTTCAAACCCATGGTAAGAAGTAATGTGCATTTAATATGTATATTAAATAAGTTGCATTCATCAGTCATAGTAAAACGAATCACTGGAATGTTTTCTCCAGGTAAGTTCATAACTAATTCTATTCTGTGACGTTGTTCGAAACATTCCTCCAGAAATGCCCCAACTGAAAGCATTTATCATTAAGCAGGTCACAAACATATTGTTGAATTTGTTACTCTGTGTGACATGAAGTAAGAGTGTGAGGACAGTGCCAATAATACATGTACGGGGTATCGATAAGCCTTATGACATTCACAGAGTATATGTTTATAGGAAAATAATTTCTTGTGGAGATGCTCAATTGTTTTGATTTGTTTTTTATTGGTTTGACTTTAATGGATTTAGAGACCGATTTATCCATAAAACTAATCCAAAATGTTCTGTTTACCTTGTGAAATGTTTCCTTTCTGTTCAATTACTAAATGTAGGACTAACTAACTACACATATTAGGTATGTTGCAAAGCCTACCTGAAGCGTCGTTGAAAATCTGTCGCTGCAAGTGTGCGCGATTTTGGCGCCGTTTAGAGGGGGCGGGTTTAAAACGCGATTTTCTCTAGGCTGTTCAAATCGAAGATGTTCAGCCTAGTTAATTATTAACGAAAAATCGCTGGAAGACCCCGTCGCAAAAGCTATTATTAGGTTTAAAGGCCTTGAATAATAGTTATAGTAGTTTAAAAATCAATCTCTAAACCCGCGACCGCCAGCAACCGCAGGGTCTCATAAAGCAAATAGCAGAAGTTAGGTTGTATATTTTTACATTAAAAAGGGCTTCTAAAGATCCCTTTATACAAAGTTTAATATTGCGAGTAGCTCAATTTGGGCCCATTATATCCCGCAGTATTTTTCTGGGCATTTGGGGCACAAATCTACCGCAATGTGAACGTTCTAAACCAGCGCGTTCCACAGGGACCCACTGGAAAGCTGATTTAAATGGGCATTTATTTACAGCAATTAAACACTAAATTCCTTCCATTTGGCCTATAAATTAATGTAAATGAGATTTAAAAATCATGTTTTATTGTGAATTATTTGTGAATATTATTTGGACATTTAGGCTATTTAAAAATGTTAATCATTTATTAAGAAATGGATAGATGTTTAGATCTAGTAATTGAAGTCTGAAATTAGCTACAATTAGGTAACTAACTAATTATATGCTTTAATTTCAGGTCATCCAAGTAAGATTATTTTATATTTGTTTCAGAATGCTTCAATCTATGATAACTGAAAATTTCATTCAGTTCTCTTAATTTTTAAGAAAGTTATGGGCTTTTGACTGTTCACGATCACAGCTTTTTTGTTATGTCCATAGAAAATCAATAGGGAACAAGATGCTCATTTCCCAGTATGAAAATGGCCATAACTTTTTAAATACTTGAGATATGAAAGTGAATTAGGTGTCAAATTAAACTTATTTTTATGCTTTATCTGATGGGATAAATTACAGACTTGATTTTTAAAATCTCAAAATTTTGTAACATTGCTACACATATGTTAAATGATCTTTGAACACATTATATAAAAGAACATTAAAAGAAAGAATTAATATTGGAAGACATGGAAATAGCCACATAGATTAAGAACGTAATTTGGTATATTTGTGCAGTGATGAACTGTGACAGCAATTCAAATAATTTCTATAATTGTTTTTAAATAATTTAAGATTGTGATGGCAACTGTCCCAATTAAGACTTGCATATAGCAAGTTAGTGATTAAATGTACCTTTAAACTAAATTGCATTATCTAATTTATCTCATCCTGTGTTTATATTTTGCCAGACACATCTTTGAAATGTTCTAAAGCATTGAATTAAATTGGAAGACTTTTTTATGCTTCAGAGAATTTGAGCATATCAGGCAAAGTCTTCCATGAAGAACAAAATAGTTTATTTGTTTAATTTCCCTGCCATTTCCTTTTCTTCTTGCTTCCACCCACAAAGGTAGCCACATTAACAGTTGCTGATTTTTTTTCTCTCTGCATGTTTCTATATATACACACACACACACACACACAACAGGAAACGTGGGTACTGACATGATTTAGCAGACAGGTGAGGAGAGAAGGCAGGAAAAGCTAGTGACAAAAACTGACAGCAACAGATTTAAAAAGAAACATAAATGTTTAAAGAGGGGAATGGAAAAATATTTTTTAAAGTAGCAGTTGTTGGAGAAAACAGTTAAATAAAAAATGAGAATGTATAAATCTATGAGGAATCTATTTATTTTATGTTTGAACACAGCAAAATACAGATCTTGAAGGAGAAATAATGTTCCGGACTCAAACAGGATCCTTTACCGTTCCGCTTAAATGCACGACTAAAAAATGTGACGTAAGTTTCGGCACAAAATATTTGCTTCTATATCATGTTGTTTATAGCGTTTAAGACAGAGGAACTTTTCACACATTATTTTGTCGAACCATGGCCGGTTGGCATTCAGAAACTGTAGTGTCTGTCCCTGGATATCTCACTGAGAAGTTCTCGCCAGGGTGGCACGTGCAGCCACATACCTGCTTACCTCGTAACACATCCACTGGGACATCCACTTTATCTGAGAAAGACTAGTATAACAGCATCAGCATTATTCTGCCTGAACTTAGGACACAATACAATAGAGTTCAGGAACAGATCCTTCGGCCCACTATGCCATGATGCCAAATTAAACATAACCCATCTGCCTAAACCTGGTCCATATCTCTCTATTCCCTGCCTGCTCATATGCCTATATAAATTATATTTAAACATTCCTATCATATCTGTTGCCCTGGCGGCATATTCCAGGCACCTACCATTCTCTGTGTAAAAAAAACAAATTGCCTCTCACATTTCCTTTCAACCTCCCCCTCTTACCTTAAACCTGCGTCGTCCGGTATTTGACATTTCCACCCTGGGGGAAAAACTCTGAATATCTAAGTATGTCTTTCATAATTTTATATATTTCCATCAGGTTGCTCAGCCTCTGATGCTTCAGAGAAAACAATGAATTTGTCCATTCTCTTCTTATAGCTAATATTTCAGCTAACATTCTGGTAAACCTCTTGCACATCCTCTCTAAAGCCTCTATATCCTTCCTATATTGTGGTGAACAGAAATGTAGCCTAACCATAGTTTTATACAGTTGCAACATGACTTCCCAATTTTTAAAATCGATAAACTCCAGCATGCCACACCTTCTTTTCCACCCTATCCACATGCTCCATTTCAGGAAGCTATGAACTATAATATTCCTGCCTGTTTTTCTATTAGACATACTATTAGATTTACTCAAACCTCTCCTCGATCACTTCATCTGCTGACTTACTGCTCTGGTTCCCACACCCCAGCCTTTCTAGTTTAAACCCTCCCAAATTGTGACCAGCAAGCCTCTCTGCCTGGATATCTGTGTATCAAGCAGTCATATGACAATAGGACATACATACATTTCTAGTTTATATCTCAAAATGTCTCGGCCTCTCAAAAGTGGAGGGAAAACAATGGGTAAATATATTTTTTCCAAGCCACATTCACTGTATTGGCAGGTAAAAGGTGTTAAATTACATTGAATATAGCACAACATTGCGGTTTACTGTGTTATCTTACAGTGTTATCTTGAGTCTGCATTTAAAGGAATATATTTATATATACTTTGTAAAGTGCTGTTTGAGCATGGATTGAAGAATTACTTTTTATTGGTTCATGCAGCTTTCTGTGGATAGAACATTTGTTGATTTTGGGCCTCAAGTTGTGGGTGAAACGAGTACACAAACTATAACTCTGACCAATCGTGGTGCGCAGGGCAGTCTATTTGAGTTTCTGCAAATGGATTTCATTTCATCGGCATCAACAGAGGTAAGCATCCTCAGTCTGAAGAAGGGTCTCGACCTGAAACGTCACCCATTCCTTCTCTCCAGAGATGCTGCCTGTCCCGCTGAGTTACTCCAGCATTTTGTGTCAATCTCAGGTGATATAAAAGTTCCTTCAATGTCTGGCTGCCATACCAAGTGTCAAAAGAATGATGCCGATCAGTTTGTTAACATCAAACAAAACATAGAACAGTACAGAACGGGGAACAGGCCCTTCAGCCCACACTGTCTGTGCTCAAAATGATGTCACACTAAACTAATCTCCTCTGCCTGCACGTGATCAATATCCATCCATTCCCTGAATATTCACTCGCTTGTCTAAAAACCTCTTTAGACTTCAGAGATGCAGCACGTAAATAGGCCATTCGGCCCACTGAGTTCTCACCCCATACACTAGCACTAACCTACGTACTGGGGCGAATTTACAATTTTACAGAAACCAATTAACCTACAAACCTCCACGTCTTTGGAGTGTGGGAGAAAACAGGAGCACCTGGAGAAAACTCACACGGTCACATAGAGAACGTACAAACTCCATACAGACAGCACCCGTAGTCAGGATTGAACCTGGGTCCTTGGCGCTTTAAGGCGGCAACTCTACCGCTGCGCCACTATGCCGCTAAATCACTATCATCGTACCTACTTCCATCATCACCCTCTGTTCCATGTCCCTCTATTTTCCACCTATTCATGTGCCTGTCTAAATTACTCTTAAACATTACGATGCGGCGCATTCAAGGCACCCACCACACTCTGTGTAAAAAAAAAACTTGGTACGTTCCTCCCATTTAAACTTTCTGTGCTTGTCTAACTTGTTCTTCACCACTGCTAATCCAGGCAGCATTCTGGTAAACCTCTTCTGCACCCTCTCCAATGCCTCCACATCCTCCTGCAATGGGGTGACCAGAACTGCACACAATACGCCAGATGCAGCCTAACTAAAGTTTTGTAAAGCTGCAACCTGACTTCCTGACTCTGATGATGGTTTGAATTGCTTTTGAATGTACGCAAAGTGATATTTATTGATTCATTTCAGAAGCTTGAATGTAAACCTCATTTGGTGATACTGAATAGTTGGTAACAGATGTAGAAAAACATGCAGCCATGGCTTCACCATGAATGTAGAACTCGTTCTGGTATCGCTGGACCTGTCCTTTACTGACTTTGAATGCATTTGGTGTAAATATCAGGGGAAAGATATTACTGTGACAAATATTTATAATTAAGTTGGAGTCAAACTTTATCCTCCATCAAAGTACTTCTGTTGTGCTAATGGGTGAACATCAAACATTCCCATACCAGACAGTTCACAGTCTTGTAACAGGCAAACAAGATGATGATCACAAGGAGATATTTTGTCAATTAATTGTCACTGCTGTGATTTTTTGGATTATAAAGAAATGAGTGATCAGAGAAAAGTTGAGCAACTGTTTGAGTTATAGAAATGCAGTACATTCTAGTAATGAATTCTAGCTCAGGCCAGATGGAGTGAAAGATTTGAGATATTTGCAAGTGAACTACAAGTAGAATGTGGAGAGAAAGAGAAATGGGTGGTGTACAGGAATATATATGGCAATATATATTAAGAGTTAAAGCTGTCAAGTTCAGAGATACAGTGCAGAAAAAGGGCCTTTGCCCCACCGAGTCCATGCCGACCCCGTACACTAATACTATCCTAAACACGAGGGATCATTTACAAATCTTACCCAAGCCAATTAACCTACAAACCTGTACATCTTTGGGATGTGGGAGAAAACCACCGTGCTGCCCTTAAATTAAGCTGTTACACAATACAGATAATGGTAAAGTAGAACATTGTTGTGAGATTTTACATCATACTTTTGGTTTTTTTCAAGTAAGATCATAACCATTTATTTCTATACAAGTTACTTTACTTGTAGCATTGTAACAGGAAAGCTTCATACCTTTGCTGCTTTTTTGAGACGATTGAACCTCTTCCCCAGTACTTAGCTTACTCAAGATGTTCTGCATTGACTTTTTCATCCAGGTCTGGATCATGCCCAGGGAATGTAAAATGGGCTCCAGAGAACACTAACTCCTTAATAATAATAATAATGGATGGGATTTATATAGCGCCTTTCTAATACTCAAGGCGCTTTACATCGCATTATTCATTCACTCCTCAGTCACACTCGGTGGTGGTAAGCTACTTCTGTAGCCACAGCTGCCCTGGGGCAGACTGACGGAAGCGTGGCTGCCAATCTGCGCCTACGGCCCCTCCGACCACCACCAATCACTCACACACATTCACACACAGGCAAAGGTGGGTGAAGTGTCTTGCCCAAGGACACAACGACAGTATGCACTCCAAGCGGGATTCGAACCGGCTACCTTCCGGTTGCCAGCCGAACACTTAGCCCATTGTGCCATCTGTTGTCCTTCCTTGTTTCTTTTCACTGCACTTCTTTGGGGATGCACTGAAAACTGAGGGAAACACAGCAAATTATTTGACCGTGAAATATAAAAGCAGTAAGGCAAGTTCGCTTGAAGAGAAGCAGACACATTTCAAACAGGCCTGGAAGACAATTATTCATATCCTAGCAAGAATTAAATGTTTGCCTGATGAGAAATTATTAACCAGTTAGACTTTACTCATGGAAACTTAGAACAGTAAGAGGTGATCTGTTAAAGCATATAAGATTTAAAGGTAGCTCAGCAGGGTGAATGTTTAGATGATATTTTCTACATTGAGGGAATCCAGAACTATAGGGCATGGTTTCTGAATAAGAATGGGCCATTTGAAATGATGATCAGAAGGAATTTCTTCTTTTGTGGGCTCATGAATCTTTTGACTTCTGAAGCTTAGAGAATTATGGGGCTGTCCCACTGTATGAGCTAATTCAAGAGCTCTCCCGATTTTAAAATAAAATCAAACTCGTGGAAACATGTAGAATGTACGTAGCGGGTACGTCGGAGCTCGGGATGTCTCTTAGCGGCTCATAACGCTAACGGCAGGCACTCGGGAAACGCGGTAAGCTCGGGAATACTCGTGAAGATTTTTCAACATGTTGAAAAATGTCCATGAGAGCCCCGAGTACCTACGAGCGGCTATTACCGTAATTCTCCGAGTTCGAATCAGAGGAAACTCGGGAGAACTCTTGAATTAGCTCATACAGTGGGACAGCCCCATTACCGAGCATGAGTTCTTGAATGCAATGAATACTGAAATAGGTTTTTGTTTTATGGTTGGTAATGGATTATGGAGAACAAGTAGTAAACTAGAGTTAATGTTAAGATCAGGTCAGATTAGCCATAAATGTCAGGGCAAGCTTGGGTGGTGATATGCCTTGACTTACAGATCTGTTCATACTTACACTGACTATTATATAATCTGCCTTTATTTGTTTTTTTAGCTCAAAGGTGAATTGACCAGTCCAGCATCGCGTAAAAAAAGTAAGTTGTATGGTTCTGAAATGGTTTTTATATGACCAACCTTCTTCATGAAAGAATTTCACCAATCATTTGATTAGTGAACAGGAAACTCTTGCACACCAAAGCTACTAGCTACCTGCAATGGGACTGATCTGCACACACTACATGTTCTATGCTGCTCTCTCGGTGCACTATTGTATTCACAAGGACAGTGAAAGGCATGAGCTTCGATTGCAGGAGCAGGGCCAGTGTGGTTACTGGAGTTTTTTTTTAAAAGGTGCTGGAGGAACACAGCAGGCCAGACAGCATCTGTAGAGGGAAATGGACAGATGACGTTTCAGGTCGGGACCCTTCTTCAGATAAATGGAGTAGTGGGGAGAAAGCTGGAAAACATCTTAATGAAGAAACAAATAATTGCAGATGCTGGTTAATACACAAAAGGACACAACGTGCTGGATTAACTCAGCAGGTCAGGCAGAATCTCTGGAAAACATGGATATGTGACATTTTGGATCGAGATCCATCATCAGACTTAGTCTTAAGCTCTTGTTATTTTCCAGCATTCTCCCTCTACTCTGATCTTAGCTTATCCAGTTGTCTGCCCTTTACTCCAATCAGCACATCTTTATGAGTCAAGAAAGAGAATGTTTCATTCGAACGAAGAAATTCTTACCTGCTGTAGCTCTGCAGGCCCAATAACGCATTCATAAATATATAATAATCTATAGTACATTAAATGAGTAATAGTACATAACCAGACCACCATAGTGCAAAACCAATGCCCGTGGTCAAACCAAGATAAAATCCACTGTAAATCATGGTTGCTGAGGTAATGGTTACTGTTGTCCAGTGTGGTGCAAGAGCATGATAGTTGATGAGAAGGTTGCTGAGGTAATGGTTACTGCTGTCCAGTGTGGTGCAACAGCATGATAGTTGATAGTTGATGAGAAGAAGTTATTCACCAATGTCGCTACATTTTCTTTTTGAAAAAAAGAGGGCTTGCAGTTACAGTATGTGGCATCTTTCATGTCTCTTTTTAGGACAACCAAAAGCACTGGATAGCCACATCTTTACATGGAGATTTACACTATACACAGACTCCATGTGTAATCAAACCAAGGAACAATGTATTTTTAATGTGTCTTTTCTGTTTTTCACTTTTTATCAATTTAGAAACAAATTCCAGATTTTGGTTGTTTTGGTTTATGAACTTATTAATGTTTCTAGTTAACGACTTGCATTGTTTCCTCTGCAACACATTTACTGTAGATGCTCACTATGCTCGCTCTTCTCTAGAATGCATTACTTCATATGTATTTATATGGATCACTTACAAACACTATTTAAGACTAATACCCTCCCATATTTATTTGAATTTCCAGACCAGGAAAACGATTTGTTTGAGATTGATCTAGTTTACAATGAGATCAAAATTGGCCAGGTAGGTTCAGTCATAATGAACTGAATGAGATTAACTGAATTCTCACGTATTTGAGTGGATTTCTACGCTGGAGGGAGGTAGTGGGATTTACCTTCAGCAAGCACAATTTAAAGCAGAGTCTGGATATTTATTGAAAACACAATTAAAAAGAAGGTAAGTGATCTTGCAAGTCATTTAAAAAAATCAATTGCAGGGAAACTGAGCATTAAAGTAATGAAAGTACAGAGTCAGAGCTAAACTGATAAAAATCATTAACTTGGCCTCGAAAAAGAATAGAACACCCAGTACATCTGCACAATGGGAAGCATTCAAAGTAGAAACTGTAAGAGTTCAGGGCCAGTATGTCCCTGTAAGGATAAAAGCCAAGGGAAGACACAAAATGCTGGAGTAACTCAGCAGCATCTCTTGAGAGATGGAATGGGTGACATTTCAGGTCGAGACCCTTCTTCAGTCTATATTATGTGCAGTTCTGCATAATATGAGTATTGTGTGCAGTTCTGATTTGGGGCAAGGGGTTAGTAATTCAGAGGGGTTCCTTTTTCACCCAGAGTTTGAGAGTATCTGGAGTATTTGAGAGTATCTGGAGTACACAGAGTGGTGGAAGCACAGTTGCTGACAGCATTTATCAGCATAGATGAACAGTTGGATCACCTCGGCATTAAAAGCTCTGGGCCAAATGCTGAAGGTTGGGAGTGATTATGAACAGATCCCACTGATTGGCATGGACATGTTAGGCCGAATTACCTGGTTCATTGCTGTATGACTCCACAGCTCTGTCTATTACTTGTACATGGTGAAAGGATTGGTAAGATATCCTGATTATTTGGCCAAATGGAATAAGAATAGGAGTTCCAATATTGTATGAAAGATTGCTTTATGTTCATGTTAAACTTTCAACCAAAGATCTAGTGATGGAGAATGAACCAGACCCATAAGCAAGATCAAAATAGGTAATAATGACTATAATATAACATTTTAAATAATAATTGAGACATTCAAAGGCATGAAAGGTAAAGATTAGAAAAGGAATTATTTGAAAAGGCTGATAGCAGGACCAACATAAAATAAAATGAATGGACATGATATAGAACAACAATGGAAAATATTTAACACCATGTCTACCAACAATAGATATTATATTATAAAAAGAATAAACTATTATCCATTGAGGCAACAATTAGGTACTGAAAGAGTACTCTACATCACCTTGTAGATGGAGAGTACAGGACAAGGAGAATATAAATAGACTCGGAGAGAAATGAACAAAATGAAAGCAAAAAGGACCATTCAAATTAAATTATTCAGAACATGAAACAAAATAAAGAAAGTCAGATCGCAACAGGGTGGCAAAAACAAATAACATAGTCATACAGTGTGGTAACAGGCCGTTCATCCCAACTTGACCACACTGACCAACATGTCCAATCTACACTAGCCCCACTTACCTGCATTTGGCCCATATCCTTCTAAACTCATCCTATCCATGTACCTATCTAACTGCTTCTTAAACGTTGCAATAGTCCCTGCCTCAACTACCTCCTCCAGCAGCTCATTCCACCATCCTTTGCGTGAAAGTTACCCCTCAGATTTCTATAAAATCTTTCTCCTTTCACCTTAAACCTATGCCCTCTGGTTCTCGATTTCCCCACTCTGGGTAAGAGACTGTGCATCTGCCCGATCTAGTCCTCTCATCATTTTATACACCTTTATAAGATCACCACTCATCCTCCTGCATTCCAGGAAATAGAGTCCCAGTCTGCTCAATCTCTGCTTATAGCTCAGACCCTCGAAGCCTGGCAACATCTTTGTAAATCTTCTCTGCGCTATTTCCAATTTGACAATATCTTTCCTACAACATGATGCGCTGAACTGAACACAATTCTCTGAATGTGGCCTCACCAACGTCGTATATATCTGCAACATGACATCCCAACTTCTATACTCAATACTTTGACTGATGAAGGCCAATCTGCCAAAAGCCTTTTTGACCATCCCATTTACATGTGATGCCACCTTCAGGGAACTTGGAGAGAATAAATCTCTATTCCAGCCAAATCTTACATGGAGTTTGAAAGAATCTAGAGGTGAGTTGGCAGAAGCATTGTTACGTGTATTTAATCATGTTTTAGCAGAAGCTGCTGTTCTTGAGGACTGGTAGTGAACACACGTCAAGGTTTGAAAGATAGTGGACAGATCTATAATTGAAAGAGGCTGAAGGGGAATCCTGAAGTCCATTGCTGGAATTGCAACCTAGATTCATATTTTCAATTTATAATCTAAAGTACAATTTTAAAGTTAGTAGAAAGTGCCAAGTGGGAGGGATGCTCAACAATGGGGAATATCAAAACCCAAAATACAAGTGGCATTTAAAAAAAGTTTTACTTTTTGAGATATAGCTGGAAAATATAATAATAATATATTTTATTTATGGGCGCCTTTCAAGAGTCTCAAGGACACTGTTGTAACCTGCAGCACTGTCACTCTGGAATGATCGACAATTAAATCTAGATGTGCCACGTAGTTATATTTGAGCAGATAACTACACTTTACACAAGATGAGTTTACCCTGTTTGAAGAAGGATCTCGACCTTATCAGTGTTCTTCTGAGATGCTGCTTGACCTGCTGAGCTATTCTAGCATTTTGTGTTTTTCTTTGGTAAACCAGCATCTGCAAATCCTTGTTTTTACATTACTCTGTTTTATGTAAGTGTCCCTGCAGGCATATTTGACAAATTCTCTGTTCTTTAATGTACCTATATGCGTTTATTCCTTCAAAAAATAAGCCAACAGCCCAACATGCTCTATGCTTATGCCAAGGCATTTAGCATGTCATGATATCAGCATTCGACATTGTAATGTGGTTCGAGCTGAGCCCGTTCCCCGTGATTATGCATCATTTGATGCAGGCGAAATGAGGGCGGAGCAACAAATATTAGCAATTAGTGGCAAGGGAAAACAGTCACGGATGACTGACAGCTCTAAGAAGCACCAGGTTTTCATGCAGAGTATGTGAAGAACAGTAATTCAATGCCAAGGGAAAGATGGCCAAGCACGCTGTGTGGCCGACCCTCCAGCTTCACCATCTGCTTCTGGCCCTCTACCTCCCACAGTGCCCACAGCAGACTCTTTTTATGACACAACAAGCTGGGAGATGGTCGATCTGCTAAGGTTTAAACCATCACATGCCTCCCTGTTCTGCAAGAGGGAGGGAGTGTGTTTCTGCAGATGAGAGCCGGACCTGATTGTGAATGAACCTGAGATCATTTCCATTTCTGATAGAAATACCAAGACTACCATGATCGCCTGGAACAATCGTGATCACCTGATTTTTTCTCCAAATTGTCCAATGTTGTAATTTTATTATTTTAGGATCTTATAATTAATTTCTACCAGTTCATTGGTTATGCGAATTAAACAAGAACAGGCCATTTGGCCCACGATGTTCTATAGAGATAGCCATAGAGTTACAGCACTGTAATTTGCGGTAACATGCTCAACCTGTCCATGCCAACTAAATCTCATTGTTCAAATAATGCAGTAATTGGAGTAAAGGTTCCTTATCTATGCATCTGGTTTTCATTGGAGTAAGGCTTTATTGTGCTGTGTGTGCATGATGGTTACCTAAGAATAAAATGTAGTACTTTAGAAATGTATTTAACAAACTTGAGTCAGGTCAATTTGACCTTTCCCCTAAAGGGTCTTGCGAAGGATTGACAACAAAGGGTGTATAAGAACATCAATAATAACATGAATATTTGTTGTTAATTTTTCGCAATTGCTTGCAATACCAATGATGATAAATGGATTGTATTCTATCAAGTAATACCTGAAATCTCCAAATTACCTTTGTAGCTAGCTTTTGTTGCTGGAATTCATCAAGTGTCCTTCTGTTTTATTGAATTCTTTTAGGTCTCCAAGGACATGATTGAACCATTTTCTTCAATCAAATTACCAATAATCTTTCTGCCTACAGTCCCTGGTACTGCACAGGCAGAATTTGAGCTTGTATTTGCTTATGGAGCCTACAGAAATGTAAGTCATGTCATCAAAAGCAGCAGTTTAGTTGCCTACTTGGCTCACCATGTCTCTGAATCAAAAGGCAGTGCATTCAATTTCCACAATGGACAGACATATTTTCTAGGTTCTCATTGAAATGTGGCCTTTCACCTATGCTCCAATATATTAGAAGCTTGCATAAATTTAGTGCCTTGAATATTCCATAAATATAGTGCCTTGAATGTAATGAACATTTCTCAGCGCATCCTAAAAAATACACTCAATTCCTTAAACCAAGGGACTGTGGACTAGTTCATATTATTATTCCAGGATTAGATGATTATTTTCTGTTAGCCAGAGTGCCTTGTGTAACTCCATGGCTATTACTAATGGGAATACTGTGGAGTATTTTAAACATGAGATTTCTCCAACCCTTCCTCCACTCAGTATCTGGAGTAATGCAATAATTCTCCATTCAGATGCGCAGCCATTGAATCTATTGAAGGCTAAGATCAATAGATGTTGTTGTGTCCTGGAGTCACCACTAGAGGGCTCTGTCTCGCAATGAATGTTTCCTCAGGAAGGGTCCCTGGGGGATCTTCAGGGCTTGAGGGCAGCCATGTTTGGCTTGTATAAATACACTTCGGTTTCTGGACACCAAGTGCAGTTTGTGAATTATTTAGCCCTGGAATACAACAGATGTCTATGGGCCAACAAGAAAAATGGGAATTGGGAGGGAAAGTGGAATTGAGGTCGAGGATCAGTGGTGATTTGTTGAATGATGGAGCAGACTTGTTGAACCATATGGCTTATTCTTCCTGCTAGTCGCCATGTTCATGTGTTCACTCTTCTGCCCAAGGTGTTCTGGTTTCCCAGAATTATCCAGTACTAACTCCCAGACTATGGGTGATTACAAAATTCACTCTTTTGTTTTCCTAAGAAAATTGTGCCAAGTTAATCTTTATTAGTTTAGGCCCTTAATTTCTACTAGTTCATGCAAATGATACAGAAACAGGTCATTTGGCCCACAGTGACGGTGCCGAACATGGTGCTAATTTAAACTTAAACAAAGAACATATTATGAAGGAATATGATTGAGTCAACAGGCAAATTGGAGGAACAGAACCTCCTATTTCACTTGGGTAGTTTATAACCCAGCGGTATGAACATTGAAATCTCTAATTTTACTAACTTCTACTTACACTCCCCTCTCCTCCCCCATTTCCCCTTCCCCCACCCTAGGTGTTTTACCAGACCCACAGTTCTCCACATTGTTTCCCTCTTGAGATCACACCTTCCCTACTTCCCTAGCCAACAATGGGCTGATTAGGCACCATCCTGCCCAAAGATCATATAGCTCTGCTATAAGATCTTTGATCCTGTCTGAGGTCGTTTGTGGCCAGCCTTGATTGGTCCTATCAGGACCGTCCTGATCTTTTCTCGCCTCCAGCTCTTCATCCCCCCCTCCCCCATACTCCCTGTAGACTTTCTTGAGCAGGCAGATAGGTCTGACCCAAAACATCACCCACCCTTTTTCTCCAGCATCTGCAGTTCCTTGTTTCTACTGTGTAAAAAAAAAGCCTCACATATTGAGTGAGGAGTATTTGCATATGGAGTATTTGTCATATTATGAAGTGATGGATTCTTGAGTTGCTGTCCTCTCAGAGCCACTGCAAACTCAATTTTGTGCATAGTTTATGATAAATGAAATATTATAAATAAACAGGTATCCTTACCTGTATTATACTGGTGGATTCTGGCCATGAATATTGAAGATTGAAAAGACTAGGCTTGTATTCACTGTAGTTTAGAAGGATGAGGGGATGTCTTATAGAAATGTATAAAATTGTAAAAGGACTGGACAAGCTAGATGCAGGAAAAATGTTCTCAATGTTGGGCGAGTCCAGAACCAGGGGCCACAGTCTTAGAATAAAGGGGAGGCCATTCAAGACTGAGGTGAGAAAAAACGTTTTCACCCAGAGAGTTGTGAATTTGTGGAATTCCCTGCCACAGAGGGCAGTGGAGGGCAAATCACTGGATGGATTTAAGAGAGAGTTAGATAGAGCTCTAGGGGCTAGTGGAATCAAGGGGTATGGGGAGAAGGCAGGCATGGGTTATTGATCACAATGAATGGCGGTGCTGGCTCGAAGGGCCGAATGACCTCCTCCTGCACCTATTTTCTATGTTTCTATGTTTCTAATACTTCATATGTCTGGTATTTTTATTCTTTCTAGCTGTAATAAGTAAGACTCGGGAATATTGATGGGCTGCTGTAGCCATCCATTTAGGTCTCCTTAAGAAACTATATCAGATCCTTGTGATTGCCCTTTAGCTGGTACACTGGCTATGTAAGCTGAAGGATTTCTTCTAGCACCAGCTGTCAAAAAGTGAACAAAATAGGGCAGATCACAAGCAAATATTCATTGTCACAGAACGAAAATATATAAGAAGAATTTGAATATTTGTGTAACAAAATTCTCTTTGATTTACATGATACAATATTACACCATGAACTCCACCACTAAACAATAGCATGCTTGGAAGTATTGCAACTATTTAATTAAGCACAGCAGGTAATGCAGATTAACCCTGATGGTTTATTTATTCTGCTCCTAAAAATAGATCGCAATTAAAGTTCAAGCAGAGGCCATTGACGTACCAGTCTGGATTTCGAATCCTAATATAGACTTGAAAATCTGCATGTATGACCGGCTTTATCAAGATGGCATTCGTGTTCACAACAGGTATGCTGATTGGAAAGAGAAATAGCCCTTCATAGCAGAATGCTCTTGACGTAAAGACAGTGAAGTGAAACGCAACGTGAATCTGCAAAGGTGATCAGTAGTAATTCATGTATAGCAGATAGTTCAGAACCATATGCCTGGTAAAGGTCATTTTAAGATAAACAACATTATCTTACTGTGTCACAACATGGAAAGAGGCCAATGAACCCATTATAGTTATAGACATAGGACATACAGCATGGAAACAAGCCATTTTGTGTCACATCCACGTTGACGCATCTGCACTAATCCCATTTCCCAGCACTTGGCCCGTACCCTTCCCACCCAAAGTTCACTTCTTAAATACTGTCAGCAACTCAGCTTCCATGACTCTCTCAGGCAGTGCATTAGTGGTACTCAACATTCTCTGGGTGAAAAGGTATCTCTCAAATCCTTCTCGAATCTTTTCTCCCTTATCCTAAATATATGTCCTCTTTTCTACCTCTGTTATGGAGAAGCGTTTCCTGTCATCTACCCTATATATACTTTTCATAATTTTGTATACATCACTCATGTCCCCTCTTCTCCATGGGAGAATGGACCTACCTTCTTCTCCAGTCTATAAATCAAATGCTCCATCCCAGGCAATATGCTGGTGAATCTGCTCTGCACCCTCTCCGGAGCAATCACATGTTATCTGTAGGGAGTTTGCATGTTTTCCCTATGCCCACGGGGGTTACCTCCGGGTGCTCCAGTTTCTTCCCACACTCCAAAGATGTGCAGGTTTTCAGGTAAATTGTCCCTAGTGTGTAGGATAGAACTAGTGTGCAGGTGATCGCTGATTGGCGTGGATCGGTGGGCCGTAGGGCCTGTTTCCACATTGTATCTCTAAACCAAACATCCTTCCAATTGTGTGACACCTTAAACTGCAGACGGTTCTTCAGCTGATGTCTGACCAAAATTTGATAAACCTGGAGCATAACCTCCGTGTTCTTAATGCCCTGACTAATGAAGGCCAGTATCCCATATGCCTTCTTTAACACGTTATTTACTTGTGCTGCCATTTTCAAGAATCTATGCACTTGTCTAAGGTCCCTCTGTTCATCAGTGCTCCCTATGACTTTCCCATTCCTGTTGTATTTCCTGGCCTCAATACTGCTCCCAAAATCCATCATCTCACATTTATCTGGATTAAACTCCATCTGCCATGTATCAGCTGATTTCACCAATTTATCAACACCTCAACCGTTTTTACACAGGGCTCATCTTTGTACATGTTTTTGTTTTTAATGTTAATCTTTGCTTCCGGTTTATCTGCATGTTGAGGATGCGGAAGGTCATCAAACGCATATATTTTATCCCCTGCTCAACATTACAAGTAATCCAGTCAATATCAGATTGCTCTTTGTGGGAATCTGCCACACATAAGAGTGTTTGTGAGAAGTACTATATTAGGGCAAGTAAAATCAAAAAGATGCCAGATGCTGGAAAGTTGAAATAAAAATACATAATGCTGGAAATATTGAGCAGGTCAAGTTGTTTTGTGGAAAGAAAATGAATGTTTCGTCAAAAATTCTTCATCAGAACTTTAAATGCAAGTGTTGCTTTTTTTGCTATCTGTAAAATACACCATATACTGCAGGTAACCTTGAGCCATTAGATAAGTTCAGACACTTTTTTGGTCATCCCTTTTTATAGAATCAAGAACACTGCCATGAGAAATGACACTATAATTACTGTGGAAGTTGTGATGGACCCCTTGGCTTTGTCAGGCAGCTGGTACTATCTGTGAAAAAAATGAAATATTTTTGTCAAAGCATACTAATCCTTTGCTTTTAGCAGCACAAAGGTTAAGAATTGAACATTCCGAAGAATTTACTTATTTCACTTGCCACAGAAGTTGCAGATACAACAGCAATATTTACAGTGTCAGTGGTATCTCAACAGACACGTGAGCAGGCAGCAGGTGGATACTGACCAGATGCAGGCTGATAGGGTTAGTTTAATGTGGCATCATGGTCAGCATAGATGTGGTGGACCGAATGGCCTGTGCTCTGCTGATCTATGTCTGACCCGCTGATAAAGTCCATCATCTCCTGCTCTATTTTCATCAAAGTTATTAACGTTGACGCTTTAAAAAAAATAATCAACAAACATAAAATTCCTTTTCACCTATTCCTATTCCTTTTTTCCTGACCCACTGAGTTACTCGCAGCATGGTCGACACGTGGTCCTAGGAGGTCTAAAGAGGTCACTGGAACTCTCCTTCATGCTTGAGGGAATTTCCCGGATACTCGTGGCCGCAACTAGGTCGCGGAAAATGTTTCAGCATGTTGAAAAATTTTCCGCGAGTAAAATTTGGTCAGCATGGGTCTTTTTAACTCGTAGACCATTGGAGTGGGGTCGCTATTTAGTTACAAACAGTCGATGGCAGACGTAGGGGATCTCCTTCGCTGACCGTGTATTTTGATTAGCTAATTGGAGTTTTCAGGACCAAGAAAAACCTACTTGTAGGTAAAATGCCCGCTAAACTTTATTATACTTCTTAAAAGTGTCTCCACTCCTTTCCCCCCCCCCCCTTCTCCCCCCCTTCTCCCCCCCTCTCTCCAACCACCCCTCCCCCCGCGCTCTCTGAAGAACTTACCATACACTGCAGCTGTCATTTACCTTCCTCTTCATCGCGGGTGTGAATTTCAGACAGCGCTCCCCCGCTTTCACTGGTCTCCACCTTTGCGATGTGTTTGTGTGCGTGCGGTCGGTTGATCCAGCTCGCGTTTTCAACGAGGGCTGATCCGGCTCGAAGCTTTCCAGGCGAGTGCCCTCGAGCTTGAAGGTCGAAGACACTCTTCTTAACTCACGGATTAGGTCGCCGCAGTGGGACAGCCCCTTTACACACATCTTTAGTGTGTTCCTGGTGAAAAAGGGGATGGTTCATTTGGTGCATTAGTTGCACACAATGCCACTGACGTCACGTGACGTGCCAGCCGTGCCTCTGACAGTTGTCAGATCAGCTGGTAATTTCTTGCGGCTATAGGCGGTTTGAGTGTTTGGAACTTATTAATAATTTAAGCCATTTAAATCATCCACCCAGCTTACCCTTGAGCAAAACTGCAAAATGAAGGTGGCACCACTCAACCTCGGTTGGAGTGAAAGCCAAATTTCATGTTAATGTCATTCAGACGTACCATATGATTGTGATTAGTGGGAAAGGATTACGTCTAGAGAGGATGAACCATATTTTTTTCTTGCACTTGCTCTGGAATTTCTCACTGTTGTCATTTATTTGCCTCTCTTGCTGCTTCATATCTAATCAGCAACTTGACTAGTCTGAGAACTCTTGTATTAAAGGATAACCGTACAAGAAGAAAACTCACCAACTGCCACAACAGATCAACAATAGTTCTCACTGACTCTCCAGAAGGGAAGAGTCCAAACCTAAAATGTCACCAATTATTTTTCTCCAGAGATGCGGCCTAACCAGCTGAGTTGTGTCAGCACTTTGTGTCTATCATTGGTATAAAACAGCATCTGCAGTTCTTTGTTTCTACTGTAAAAAAACTTCCCTCACACATTAACGAGTTAAGAGTATTCACACTGGAGTATTTGTCACAGGTAATTGCAGTCATATTTCGAATAATCTGTTCTCTCCAACTCAGAGCAACCTGCTGGATTTATAACTCATCTATTAAGTTATGTATCCACTCCCACCACTATCAGCATACTGCAGCTACTGTATATAGGGTGCACAGCAGGCACTCACCAAGTTTTGTGATAGCACCTCTCAGTCGTTCCCTAGCCCTAACCCTCCAGCATCTGGCAGGAGAAGGACAGCAGACCCCTGGGATACAGCCCCTGCAGATTTCCCTCCAAGACATACAGGATCCCTGTTGAGACATATCCCTCACTGCCTCTGGAATCCTCACTTAATGGAATTAATAGAACAGTCTCATCGCAGGAGCCGCAGCCAACATCAGCTTTTAAAAGATGCCAAGGATGAGGAACAGCCTTGCAGTGGTGTTCATATCCTGAGAATGAATAAAACCACCTCAAGACCCATTCATTCCTCCCTTACATTAGGGACAGCACAGTGGCGCAGCTGGTAGAACTGCTTCCACTTGGTGCCAGAGACCCAGGCGAGAGACCTCGTGACCTCAGGTGCTATCTGTGTGTAGTTTGTGATCATATGGGTTTCATGTAATTTCTCCCTGTGATCATGTGGGTTTCCTCTGGGTGCTCCAGTTTTCGCCCACATCCCTGCAGCTTTGTAGATTAATTGGCCTCTGTAAATGTACCCTAGTGTGTAGGATAGAACTAATGAATGGGTGATCTGGGTGGGCCGAAGGGCCTGTTTCCATGTTGTATCTCTAAAATCAAAACAAAACTAATTATTACTAATTTTGCAGATTATATTTTACATTTATATTTGGGGCTATTGAATGTTTGGTGACTGGTTTTACTTTAATACTACTCGGGCATCTATGCTGTATAGATATTTATAGCAAGCAGAAAGTCATTACCGTGGCAGCAAAGATTGTTTTGATAGGTGAGAGACCCTCCCAAAACACCCCTAATCACCATTGCCCAGACGAGCAGGCCAGTAGCAGTTAATGGCATGTGTATAATGGGGCTAAGTACCTGATGAATGGCACAGATAAGTATCAGTGTCTTGTGTATTTGTGAATCTGATGTTCACGTCCTGTGAGTGGTGTGAACATTGTTGGCCTTGCATTAGCAGCTTGTGCTGCCTTCACTGCAGAGAACAGCTGGCAATGGAAAGCAGGTCAATTATCTTCAACAAATTCATCCACAGCGCTCACATTTAAAGTTTAGAGTTTATAGATACAGCGTGGAAACAGCCCCTTCGGCCCATCGAGTCTGTGACGACTAATGATCACCCATACACCAGTTCTATCCTACACACTACGGACAATTTACTGAAGCCAATTAACCTCCAGACCTGCATGTTTTGAAATGTGAGTGGAAACCGGAGCACCCGAAGAAAACCCACGCAGTCGTGGGGAGAATGTGCAAACTCCACACAGACAGCACCCGTCGTTAGGATTGAACCCGTGTCTTTGCCGCTGTAAGTGCAGCAACTCTACCGCTGCCCCACTGTGCGGCCCTACAAACTCCAGGCATTACCTGCATGTTACCTGCTCGTAATTTGTTTTGTCTTCAATTTTATCCTCCTATTTGATTTGCTAAATAATCATACGTACCTACAGTATATTTAATTTTACCCCTTGGAATGCAGGGAATCCTTGGAATGCAAGGATTTTATTCCTTGGAGTGCAGGAAGTGAATGGTGTATAAAAGCATGTGGGAAGTAGATAGGATGAATACCACAAACTTTTTTCCCAAGGGTAGGTTAATCAAGAACTAGAGGGCATAGGTTTAATGTGAGAAGGGAGAGATTGAATAGGAAGTTGAGGAGCATATGGAAGGAGCTGTCAGAGGAAGTAGTTAAGGGGGTACAATGACATTTAAAAGACATTTGGACAGTCTTCTTCTTCTTGTCGAGTCCACACACAAGATTAGAAGTTGTTCAGCCAGAGCTGAGCTGAACACATTTCTCGGCATCTGTATGCAACAGTGTCTTTCTTGCGCTTCTTGTGCTTCTTGCGCGCGATGGTGGAAAGTTTGGTGGAAACAGGGCCGCGACGTGAACGCTCTTTCCTTGACCCCATTTGGACAGTTACATGGATGGAAAAGGTTTAGAGGGATATAGACCACACACGGGCAAATGCAACTAGCTTAGATAGGGCTTCTTGGTCTACATGGATGAGTCGGGCCGAACGGCTAGTTTGCGTGCTTCAATGTTCAGAAAAAAATAAGCCTCCTAAGTTATTGTACATGTACTCTTTAAAGTTTAAATATTTTGCTTTTAGAATTCACTAAATCCCCAATCCACACTCTTGCATTAAATCATACGCAAGTTAAATTGCAGTGTTTTATATACTCTGAAATTGTGCAGCAGTGTATACTTTTAAATATTATGTCTCATAGCCTATGGCTAAAACAACCAATCATATCACTTATAAATTTCTCTAATTTTTAATTGTTAAAGACATTATAAAATTGCCATTATCCATTTATGTAGCCTAATGTCTATATTTATTATAGTCAAAGTGTTTCATAATGTAAAGTTCATGCAATTATGATAATCATTGCCTCAGGTTGTCAGTAAGAAATGTGAAGACTCGTCCAAGCGCAGTTATCAATTTTTCTGTATGTGTGTGTGTTGGTTAGTGGTGAGCGAGTGAATGTATGTGTGTGTGTTATTGCCGTGTATGTGTGTCTGTGTGAGTGTGTCTGTGTGTGTGTTGGTTGATGAGTATGCATGTGTTGATTGGTGGGTGGGTGAGTGGGTGTGCGCTGTGTTTCATCCTAAGAAATGCCTGGTTTTGCTCCCTTTCGACTTTGAAACATGTGTAAAATACCTTACAATCTCCTAGTAAGGTATTAGTGCGTTACAGTGAAGTCATTGCCGTATTATAGAATGTACAGCAAGTCAAATTGTGTTCAAAAGACTTCCATAAATAGCAGAATGATGATGATCAGAGGCAAAACACAAAGTGCTGGAGAACCTTTAGTGGATCAGGCAGCAACTGAGGAAGGAATGGACAGATGATGATCAGATAATGCTTTTGGATGATCCTGACGAAGCAATAAGAAATGCCTCAACCAATTTATGAACTACACTATAGTACTTTGTTCCATTTAATTAACTTGGTTAAATTTATATTTGAAGCAAAAAACAAACTGCTGAAAGATCTCAGCAGTTCAGGCTGCTTCTATGGAGACAGGGATAGTCGACGTTTCAGGTCAAAACCTTGCATTAGGTCTGAAAATGCAGAGGGAAGATTGCCAATATGTGGAAGTGAGAGGGTGGGGCGAAGGGGACAGGGGAGGCTGATAGGTGGAACCAGAGGGAAACAAAGCGAAATACAACATTGGGGAGGGGGGGGGGAGATGATGAGCCTAGGTAACAGGGACATTGGGGGAGTTGGGAGGCAGGGGGAAGGGATGGTAATATTAGGCAAAGGGAGCGACCATGGGTGGATGGGTGAAAGTGGAAATAGAGTACAGAGGCAGTGGGGTACCTGAAATTGGAAAACTCAAAGTTTGTAGCATTGAGTGCGGTCTACCCAAGTGAAATGTGAGGTACACGTCTTGTGTCTACATTGGTATTTGACTTGTGTTTTGTTTTTCCAGGGATTCCATAGCACACCAGGTGAAGTTTGTAGTGAGCGAAGAGTTGAAAAATCATTTGGAATTTTTACCTAAAAGTGGTTATATCCAAGCGCACTCCAGTTTAAGTTTTCAACTCAAATTTGTGCCAAGGTAAGTCTTTATCACATTAGTGAACACAAGGTGAGCCATATAACGGAATAAAAGCTACTGTACTAGAGGGGTGCATACACAAAACATGGGCAACAGTTTTAGAGATTTGCCAACAACTTGTATTATTCTTCAAACATAACAAATCGTCTGAGGCAATTCATGGAAAGAATGGAGTGCACTGAAGAGTAAAGACGTGCATGTGGTGTTAAGGTATGGGTGCTTAAGAACTGAGGTCGAAAACCTGACTGGAAAGGTGGGTTGAAAACAAAAGTGGAGCTATGTGGAAGGATGGAGGGAACTGCGGCAAACCCTGGTACAATTCAATGGTGATGGGGTCAAGTGCAGATAGAAAGGCAAAGAATTGTCGAGGACTTGATAACGCCAGTGGATCAGATGGTAATAAGGGCGAATGGGGCATGCTTCCCTTCACCAATCATGATACTTAGTATAAAAGTTGGGAAGTTATATTCCAGCTGCGTAAAACTAGTTCAGTCATATTTGCAGTTTTGTGTGCAGTTTTGGTTGCCAGACTACAGGAAGGATGTGAAAGCATTGGAGAAGGTGCGAAAATTCACCGGGATATGGCCTGGGTTGGAGAGTAATAGCTGTAAAGAGGGCGATGGAAACATTTGGATTGTTTTCTCTGGCGTATTGGAAGCTGAGGGATGACCTGATGGACGTTTATAAAATTATGAGAGGCATTGATAAGATAGATAGTCAGTCTTTTTCCTCAGAGTAGAGGGCATAGATTTCATGTAAGCTTGAGAAAGCTTATAGGAGATTTTTTTTTAAAAGGTGTCTGGAATGTGTGGCCATGGGAAAGGAGGGTAGAAGCCAATATATTTAAGAGGCATTTAGCAGACACATAAACAGGTACAGAATTAAGGAATAATGACCACCTGCCAGCAAATGGGGTTAAGAAGGAACTGCAGATGCCGGAAAATCGAAGGTACACAAAAATGCTGGAGAAACTCAGCTGGTGCAGCAGCATCTATGGAGCGAAGGAGATAGGCAACGTTTTGGGCCGAAACGTTGCCTATCTCCTTCGCTCCATAGATGCTGCTGCACCCGCTGAGTTTCTCCAGCATTTTTGTGTACCAGCAAATGGGGTTAGTTTGGATTAGCATCAAGGTCGACACAGACACGGTGGGAAAAGGGGCCTGTTCCTGTCCTGTATATTCTATAATTGACAAATTGCTGTTGAGAGTGTAAAATAGAAGGTTTACAATAGCAACTGTAATCTGTGAATGACTTGTGGTTAACTAAGAGATGCAAGCAAGTGAAGTACCCCACAGAAAAATAAAACGGCAGAGAAAAGAAATGATACAAGTAATAACTGAATTGTGAATTTGGATATAATGTTCATCAGCTGACTCAAAGACAAATAATGTACCATGAAAACTATTTTGCTTTGTCTTAATTTATTCACATTCTTTCTTTTAACATTAAAAATAGATTAAAAGGAAAAACATAAAATGCAGATACATTATGATCCGAGTTTATCATTTCCTGTGCAGAATTATAAGTGATTTTCTGTGGACTTCAAGACTGTAGTTTTGTGTAATTTATTATACATGGAAAATTAATTACTAAGCAAATGTAAATAAATGAAATACTTAATTTAGATTTATAGTGAGGTTGTACTTAGCTACAAGTACTATTTCTCAGAGGGTTGCATTTGCAAATCAATGAGAATTTAAAGTTCTCCTTTGATCAGTAACACAGATTTCTTCTTCGAGTCCGTTGCAATCTCAGATGTCGTTGTGCCAGTATCTGGCGCAGGTCACAGCTGGTCGGGTCGGTTCAGCCAGGTCCTGGGGGCTGCACTGGGGGGCGTCGTCACACTCCAGTAGGTGGGACATTGTCTGTACTGCTCCACAGCTGCATGTGTCTTCTGCCTGGTAGTTCCATGCTTTCATAAGTGCTTTGCACCTCCCCTGCTCCACTCGTAATCTGTTGAGGGTCTTCCAGGTTGGCCAGGGGAGGTCGTGCCCGCTGGCGAGGCATTCAGTCGGAGTGATTCCTCTCTCCACCCAGTCGTGGGCTCGTGTGTTGAGCTGGTTCCATTCATCTTTCCAGATGTTGGTCCTTGCTGTTTCTTTGGTTGTCTGGAGAGGTGGGACTGTCTGCAAGAAACTGGCTCTGGATTTCAGTCGGGGTGGAGGTGCTGTGTGTCCGTGCAGGGGGTGCCTGGTATCGACCTCCTGTGCTCTGATATGGGGGGGGGGGGGGCAATACCAGCTAGGGCGTAGAGGCACGGGACTGACGTTGTCTTTATGCATCCCGTGATAATGCGGCAGGTGTCGTTGAGGGCTGTGTCAACCAGTTTGGTGTGGTGGGAGCGGCTCCAGCTTGAGCACGCGTATTCAGCTGTGGAGAAGCACAGGGCTAGGGCAGTTGCACGGATGGTTGGTGGATCAGCGCCCCACTTTGAGTTTACCAGTTTGCGCAGGATGTTGTTGCGAGTGTTGACCTTGGCTTTGGTGTTCTGAAGGTGGGTTTTGAAAGAGAGTGTCCTGTCGAGTGTGACTCCGAGGTACACGGGGTGGAAGTGGTTGGAGAGTTTGTGGCCATCCCATGAGACGCTCAGTTGTTTTCCTGCATCTCGATTTTTAAGATGGAAGCTGCATAGTTGGGTTTTTGATGGGTTGGGTTTCAGGTGGTTGTTATTGTAGTAGGTTGTCATCTCAAACACTGAATGGTATAATCTGATATTATTACCACCAGTAGGCCAATATCTGTATACTTACCCAAGCAATCTACTAGATGACGATGCCGAAGCGCCACAGACACTCGCCCTCCTCGGGGCCTGCACTGTCAATAGCCTCAATCAATATTGAAGGCTTCTCCAGATGCAAGGCAGACATACTAGCGACAGCGGCCAAACGCTTCGACATAGTGTGCATGCAGGAAACCCACACCGGCCCTACACAACACCGACCAGCCATCCCTGGAATGAAGCTGGTGGCCGAGATCCGACACAGACAGTATGGGTCAGCTGTATTCAGCAGACCAAACCTCGCGATCGAAGAGGTCTGCACCCACACCACCGAAGGGCAAATGGAAACCATCACAGTTGCCCTCCCAAACATCTCTGTCACATCAGTGTATAAACCCCCCCAAAGTCCGTTCCTCCACGCTGAACTGCCAGACAGATGCAAGAGGAAAAACCACATTAGCATTGGGGACTTCAATGCCCATATCTCATTGTGGGGCTATGAAGTGAACAATCAAGATGGAGATGAAGTCGAAACCTGGCTCGAGTCGAAACACCTGACCCTGATCCATGACGCCAAACTGCCAAAATCTTTCCACAGTGCCAGATGGAAACGAGGATATAACCCAGACCTTGTTTGTGTGAGCAGCGAACTATCATCCAGAGCTGTGAAAGAGGTCCTGGACCCTATCCCCCATACGCAACACCGGCCAATCACCATAACCATCCGATCCGCTCTCCAAGCAACAACCGTCCCCTTCCGCAGAAGGTTCAATCTGCGGAAGGCCGACTGGCTGTCATTCCAACAGGAGATCGAAGACTCCATCCCCAGCATTCCATCACACCCCAACAACTATACCATGTTCACAGAACTGCTGAAAAGGTCAGCCAGGCGACATATACCAAGAGGATGCCAGACCGAGTACATCCCCGGGCTGTCGGAAACATCCAGCGATCTACTGAAAGCCTATCACAGGGCATACCACGAGGACCCTTTCTCCTCCACCACCATGGAACTCGGAGAGACCCTGTTGAACACAGTCGGGGAGGACCGAAGGCAAGTCTGGAAGGAGTTGATAGAAAACACCAACTAAACGACAAGAAGAGCAAATGGAAAGCCCAAAAGAATGGCCTACCACAAGGCAGCGTACTGGCCCCCCTCCTCTTCAACATCTACACCAACAACCAACCACTTCCCCCACAATGCCGCCGCTTCATCTATGCTGATGACCTCTGCATCACCACCCAACAGGAGAACTTCCAGAAGATCGAGTCTGTCCTGGAAAGCGCCCTCCAAGAGTAACACAGATGAAAGTAATGAAGCTGCTGTACAGATACATTGGAATCATCTGCAACTATGAGAAGAAATCACCATAGAATATAGAACAGTACAGCACAGGAACAGGCCCTTTGGCCCACAATGTCTGTGCTGAACATGGTGCAAAGTTAAACTAATTCCTCTGCCTGCATATGTAATGTCACTCCATTCCCTGTATTTCCATGTACCTGTCTAAATGCCACTTAAATGCCACTATTATATCTGCCTCCATCACCACCCCTGGCACTATGTTCCAGGCACAGCACTCAGTGTAAAAAAAGACTTTTCCCGCACATCTCCTATAAACTTTGCCCCTCTCATCTTAAAGCAATGCCCTCTAGTCTTTGGCATTTCTACCCTGGGAAAAAGGTTTGGACTGTCTACCCTATGTTCACCTCCCATAATTTACTACACTTCTATCAAGTCTCCCCTCAGCCTTTGATGCTCCAGTTTTGTCCAAGCACTCCTTATAATTAATACCCTTTAATCCAAGCAGCATTCTGCTCAACTCTTCTGTTCCCTCTCCAAAGCCTTCACATCCTTCCTACAAGGGGGCAACTCGAACTGCACACTATAATGCTTTTAAATAAATTCCCATTGTTTACTGCAGTATACGATTATTTTTGTGGCTTTCAGAATAGTTTCTCTGCCCAAAATCTCTGCGATTCTTGCAGATCAACAGGCTCAATGTCACTTGACACAACCAACACCCCACATTCACCACTCACAACCCTCCCGTGAATGTACCAGGCCTCAGGTATTGTCCAAATGCGCAGTAGAACCTAAGTTCCCAGCCATGGACCACCATGAGTGAGTGCCTTTAGACTGCTAGTGCTGTCAAAGATTCACTTCGCTGGTTCCAATTTTAAAGCAATAAGTTTATTTAAAAATTTGGCTTAGGCTGCAGATCAGTTAAAACTAATTGTGATTAATTGTAAAAATTAACAGAATATCTTCACGTGATAAAGATCACATCCAATTAAAAGGAGTCACAAGGAGCTGTAAATGCTACAATCTGGAGGAGAAGGCAAAGTACTGGAGGAACTCAACGGGTCAGGCAGCATCTGTGCAGGGAATGGATAGACAGTGTTTCGGGTCGGCACCCTTCTTCAGACTGATTGTAGTAGTGGAGAGAAAGCTGGAAAAGGGAAGTGGGGGCAAAACAAACCCTAGCATCTGATAAATGGATTTGTGTGGGATTTGTTTGGCAGATGTGCAGAGGAAGTGACAAAGCGTGGAGGTGAAAAGGAGACAAAAAGGCGTCAGATAAGGAGAAGAGAGGAGTGAAATGTAAAACAAAAGAACTGTGCTCCACTCAGCAGTTGTAGGGATATCTGGGACACAACCGAGCCAATGATTATCTGCAAGCCATCAACTTGAGGCAACTCAGTCCCTGAGCTGAGCCCTTTCACTTGTGAAAAAGAGTGTCCAATTTTGAATTTATTTCTTCAAACAACACTTCAGAGTTTATTTTTAATTTGCTTAAAACTGAAATAAAATGTGTCAGAATTAAATTCAGATCATTAAATCCTTTAGCATCAAAGCTTGTATCAGGCAACTAACTGCAAAGGGCAGCTTCTTTCCAATGTCAGAAATCCCTGCAGAAGCCAAAACGTTTTGGGTTCAAGTGCCTTTCTAGATAATTGGGTATCAACATTTAGACACAACCTGGGCTCTTCTGGAGGAGAGATACCTCTCCAAGGTACGTTTCTGCAATCTGTTTGATGCCTCGCCATCAACTTGATGAAAGACGCTCTTTGGTCTGCCTGAAACTTTTTGGTCTCCCAGCACAGCGAGATGTCCAACTTCCTCCAGCAGCTCATGCCATATAACTATCACATTCTCTGTGAAAATCTTACCCCTCAGATCTCCTTTCAATTTCTGCCCTCTCACCTTAAAGCTATGGCATCTCATTTTAGACTTGAGGAAAAAGACTGGCCATAATATATTTATGCCCCTTCATAATATTATAAACCTCTATAAGGTCACCACTCATTCTCCTATGTTCCAATGAGGATATCTAATCTCTCGTTATAAATATATCCCTCCATTCTAGTCAAGATCCAAGTGAATTACTTATGCATTCTTTCTAATGTTACCACAATCGTAGTTTAAGTTTAGGTTTATTATTGTCACATGTACCGAGGTACGGTGGAAAGCTTTGCTTTACATGCTATCCAATCAGATCAGATAATACTATTCATAGATACAAGCAAGTATAATAGAAAGAGCAAAGGGTAAGATGCAAAGTGCAGAACATAGTTCTCAGCATTGTATCGCACCAGTTCCACAGACGAAGTCCAATGTCCGTAATGGGATAGAGGTGAATCAGACTGTACCCCAGCTTCAGAAGCCCGATAACAGAGGGGAAGTAGCTGTTCCTGAGTTTGATGATACATGCTTTTGAGTTGGTGACTAGAACTGTGCATAATACTGCAGTCCATTTTTGCCAATATTTTGTACATCTACAACATGACATGTAAGGTGATAGTATACAGTTAATGGAAAAAATCCTTAACAGCATTATTGTATAGAGGATCTTAGGGTCCAAGTCCACACCTCCCTGAAAGTGGTAATACGTGGAGATAGAGACGTAAAGAAGGCACATGTTATGCCTGCCTTCATTGATCAGAGCATTGAATATAAAAGTAAAGTCAAAATACATCTTTATAGGACTTTGGTTAGGCTGCAATTGGCGTATTGCAAACAGTTCTATTCACCCCATTACAGGAAGGGTATGGAGGCTTTGGAGAAGATGCAGAAGAGATTACCTAATTGCTGCCTGGATTAGAGGACATTGGCTATAAGAAGAGGTTGGACAAACTTGAAATGTTTTCTCTGGAGCATTGAAGGCTGAGGGGAGACATAGTTAGGGTAGACAGTATAACTTTTTTCACAGGCTGGAAATGTCAACGACTAGAGGGCATAACTTTAAAGTGAAAGGAGCAAAGTTTAACGGAGATATGCAGGGCATGTTTATTACACAGAGAGCAGTGGGTGCCTGGGTTGGTGGTGGAGGCAGGTGCAATAGTGGCATTTAAGGGGCATTTAGATAGGCACATGAATATGCAGAGAATTGATCATGTGCAGGCAAATGACATTAGTTTATCTTGGCATTATGTTTGAGACAGACATTGTGGGCCGAAAAGTCTGTTCCTGTGCTGCATTATGTTCTATGACATCTCAACTCTATATCAAGAATACCCACCAGTCTCACCACTTTCAGTGATCAATGGGCTTGCAACCCAGGGTCCCTCTGTACATGAACATTCCAGTGGCCCCTGCCAATTTGTAAGGTGATAGTATACAGTTAATGGAAAAAATCCTTAACAGCATTATTGTATAGAGGATCTTAGGGTCCCGCTCCACTGCACATGTCCTGTTGATATTCGATGCCCTAAAAATTATTACCTCAAACCGGATTAAATTCCATTTAAAAAAAGATTTGTTATGTATTGTATGTATTTCAGACAATCTTTACCTGAAGATGCTCGGATTTACTTTTATCAGGAAAACCTGGTCCTGGAGGCTCCAATGGACATTTGGGTGGCAAATCAGGTTAATATATTTTTCTCATATGATAAAATAGTATCTAATTGAAAGTTAAATGTTTGTTTTCTTCTGATTAAATAATGAGGTGATTTATACATGTTTGATTAATTACAATCATCATAACCACAGCAATGGTAGAAACGAACAGTAGCTTTGTATGGCCCCAAGCTTACAGAAAGGATTATGAGTTTCAAGGCCCAAATTAACCCTGCAGTGAAGTAGGCAAAGTTTCCTGTTTCATCCTTCGTAATCTGGCTAAACATTAATCGTGTTGGGATGAAACACCAAGAAAAGGTGTTCCAATTAAAACATATAAGCCTTGTCTCTTAAATATACTGTGTTATTACTTATCCAACACACAAGCAATAACCCCAAAGGTAGACACAAAATGCTGGAGTAACTCAACGTGCTTGTCTGAAGAAGGGTTCCGACAGAAAATGTCACCTACATTTCTCCAGAGATGCTGCCTGACCGCTGAGTTACTCCAGCATTTGGTGTCTATCTTCAGTGTAACCCAGCATCTGCAGTTCCTTCCTACACAAGCAGTGACCTCACTTCCTTGTGCACACACAGTTCACATACCTCTTTACAAACTGACCAGCCCATTCCAGAAGATTGTCATGAAAGGTGGACTGTCACCAGGTCCAAATTATCTTGTGTTTATTTCAATGGGCGTGAAATCAGATGCCCAATGAAGGCAGTAATCTGCCCATGTCCTCTGCTGCAGCCGGTAACAGAATGTGCAAAATATTTCCCTTTCCTTCTTAGAGTTGATTTAGAAAATTTTATCTTGGTGCTTCAAGAACTTTAAACACTGCCAGTTTATACCCACCTGCTCTGACCCAATCTTGCACAGACAATTAAAACTCTATGAATTACTATGAAGGTCAGCACAGTGGCACATATGCAGTGTTGTGCCTGGATTCGACTTAAAGGTGTTTAAGAAGGAACTGCAGATGCTGGAAAATCGAAGGTACACAAAAATGCTGGAGAAACTCAGCGGGTGCAGCAGCATCTATGGAGCGAAGGAAATAGGCAACGTTTCGGCCCGAAACGTTGCCTATTTCCTTCGCTCCATAGATGCTGCTGCACCCGCTGAGTTTCTCCAGCATTTTTGTGTACCTTCGACTCAAAGGTGCTGTCTGTACTTTCTCCCTGTGACCTCGTGGGTTTCACATTCCAAAGACATGCAGGTTTGTGGGGTAATTAGCTTCTGTAAATTGTCCGCAGTGCGTAGGATTATCATTGGTGAACGCGGACTCCGTGGGCAGAAGGGCCTGTTTCCACGCTGTAGCGTAGGTGCACACTTAAAAGCACATTTCCCAGTGCTGGCTGCAGATTTCAACTTTAAAAGGTCAAAATGTGAGAATGTAAATATTCTCCTATGTGCAACCAGAAAAATATCACCTCTCTCTGGCACTATCTTTTTTGACTATCCAACCCACACGAATATTTTTTTTTCTACTTATCTTAACAAACTTGCAATCGTCTATCAGATCACCTTCACCGCTCTGCTGAACCCAGCTTCACTTTCTCTGGAATCTCCAACTCAGGCTATCTTATCCTTGCTATTGTTGTACAAGTGCACTGTGATGTTTACTTATTTGATGCCAGCTCTCAAGTTTATCTCCTGCTCCATGTGGAAGCAGTGTTGTAGTCTTTGGGTCATACCTCATGAAGACAAGCCATTTGGCCACCTGTCCATATTAATCCCATCTTCCAGCACTTGGCCTGTAACCTTCTATGCGTGAGCCACTCAAGTGCTCAATGAGACAGTTCTTAAATGTTGTCAGCGATTTTGCTTCCACCACTCTCTGACAGTGTGTTCCAGGGACTTACCACTCTCTGGGTGAAAAATAGGTCTCCCTCAGATCCCTTCTAAATCTCTTACCGCTTATTCTAAATCTATGTCCTCACATTTTATTCACTTATGTACTCCATTGCAGAAAAACAAAATTTCAGATTTTATATTGAAGCCAAGAGAGAAATATTTTGAAGGATATCCTTTTCTAACAATTAATCAAAGTAAGTTAGTTTCAGACTTCTTGAGGGCACATCAGCAGCATTACCCTTTGAGACTCCATTTTTAACCAGTAACTAAACTTGTAATATAAAAACTTTGATGTATATTTATTTTCTCTTGGTTTCTTGTGTTTTCAGCATTTTGACACACTCATTGTTTTCAAGGGAATATAGTTTTAAAGATTGTAAATACCACTACTCAAAGTTTTCTCCATTATGTACTTTTTTTTTAGATTAGATTAATTCCATTCACAGTTCATGCTGTTGTCACCAGCTCAGACATTCAGATTCACCAGAAAACAATTGACTTTGGTCCTTGTTCAGTTTACGAGACTGTTTTGACAACTGTCCAGCTCACTAACAAATCCATCCTGAGCCAAGAGTTTGGATTTGTTGATGTTCCTGAGGTAAGTGAGGTGCTGCTGAATTTCTCTCCCTTCGAGATGATGCTTAACGGTAAACGGAATGTGATCTAAAAATGCTGCACATACTGCAGGTAGAGACTTGGTCTCCTCATTGCTGGCTCCTCTTTGTTCAGGAAAACCTTACGGGATCTCATTAAAATTACTGCCAGATTTGAATGATATCATTGCTACCAGATCTGCCAGGTGGCACAGTGGCGCAGCAGTAGATTTGCTGCCTTACAGCGCCAAAGACCCGGGTTCGATCCTTTCTATGGGTGTTGTTTGTACAGAGTTTGTACTTTCTCCCTGTGACCACCTGGGTTACATCCTGCACTTCAAAGACGTGCAGGTTTGTAGGTTAATTGGCTTTGATTAAAAAAAAATTAAATTGTCCCTAGTGTGTAGGATAATGCTAGTGGATGGGGTGATTGCTGGTCAGCATGGTCTCGTGGGCCAAAGGGCCTGTTTCCGCTCTGCAGCTCTAAAGTCCAAAGTGTAAATCTGTACATCTGAAGACGTTCCCTGCTGGCTTGCAGAGAGTGTCTATCCTACCTGCTCAGAACACTAAATAGAACGTGCAGGAAGAGATCCCTTGGCTAAGATCCACAAACCATTCCTAGGGCTGAATCCATTGTAGGACTTGTTGTATGCAAAGGTAACCGCAAACCATAAGACGCAGGCGCAGAATTAGGCCATTCAGCCCATCAAGTCTGCTGTGCCAGTAAATCAAAGCTGATCTATTTTCACTGACTATCCCATTCTCCTGCCTTCTCCCCGTAACCTTTCCATTGTTGTTGGTATATTCAACGCAATCTATTTCTGTTGTAAGTCCACACCATACCTGGCATAGAGTGCAGATATGCAAAAATTGTAAAGGAATATAAATATAGGACATAGAACATAGGACATAGGATAGTAGAGTTGCTGCCTTACAGCGAAAGCAGCGCCAGAGAACCGGGTTCAATCCTGACTACGGGTGCTGTCTGTACGGAGTTTGTACGTCCTCCCCGTGACCTGCGTGGGTTTTCTCCGAGATCTTCGGTTTCCTCCCACACTCCAAAGACATACAGGTTTGTAGGTTAATTGGTAAATGTAAAAATTGTCCCTAGTGGGTGTAGGATAGTGTTAATATTCGGGGATCGCTGGTTGGCGCTGAGCAGGTGGGCTGAAGGGCCTGTTCCCGCCCTGTATCTCTAAACTAAACTAAACTAAATATAGCACAGCAACGGACTTTCGGCCCACAATGCCCATGCTGAATACAATGCTAAATTAAACTAATCTCGTCTTCATGTGATCCATGTTTCTTCATTCCTTCCATATCTATATGCCTGTCTAAAAGCCTCTTAAATGCCACTTGTGTATCTGCCTCCACCGCCATCCCTGGCAGCGCGTTTCAGGCATACACACCCTATATAAAAAACTTGCCCTGCACACATCTCCGTTAATCTTTGCCCATGTTAATAATCCAAGATCTGCATAAACTCTGAATGTATAATATTAAATGTAGCAGCATGATTTTTTGCAATTGCTTTAATTAACTATTAGCTAATGACCTTCAGCAGTGATCAGTTGTGGGTAATGCTTATATTCTGAATGACTGCATATACTTGCCTGTTGGCAGATATATCCAAATATAGTTCTGATTAACGAAACCACGCATTAAATTACTTTGCATTTGTCAAAACACAGATCTACAAACCCCCACAAGCAAACTGCTGTCCTCAGCTGACTATATGTTAAATCTGACACCTGAATGCTGGAAGTTGGTTTGGTGACGGGTTTTTTCTCTGTACCTTACAGTATGTAGATGTACAACCCAACCATGGCTTTGGTGTACTCCTCCCTCTCGAGACTCTGAATTTGGACATCATGTTCAAAGCGAAGCAAGCCAGAGAGTACAACTTTGAGCTGATTTGCAAATCTGAAATCAACAGGTAACGGTTCATGTGGAATATCTGCTTTTAAGCAGAACTGGTGTAAAACGATGCGACTTTTTAAACGTTTCGCAGCAAAGATCGTTCTTATAAGATAGCCCTCTGCCTGCAACCTAAAATATAAAGGCAGAATATCTCCCCAATTTAACATTACCCATATACAGGCAGAATATCTTCCCAATTAAACAATTGTTACTGTATTTAATCTGCAACAAAAGAATAACACACACTGTGAGGATGATGTTAAACATTTAATACCTTTATGAAAAGAAACAAAAAAGTTATTTGTGGCATGGTGAGAGTTATGACTATTTATTCCGCTAATAATGCTAAATATAGACCACAATGCACACTGTAACACAGGACAATCCACGGTGGAGCTTATGCTACCAGCCTGTAAACTGGTCTAAAGCATGGATTCATGGAACACTGATGGCAATAACTAAAGGCATATTTAACCCTATACAAGGAAGCATATTTCAACTATCTTGTGTGGGGAAAGCAAGATTACCAAGTTCAGGTTTTCCATTTATATATTATTTTGCACATCCTCACACTACCGCATTGTGCGAATGAATTACATTTTGCCTGTAGTCATCCATACTGTGAAACAAAAGGGGCGGTCAAATTTTAAAAATGAGGTCAATAAATTGTTGGCGTTATGAATGATGGTCGGGATCCCAGTAAATGTTTACTCTACTTTCTGTCAGGTCTCTGTGATTACAATGATACCTTACTACCACGTTCCACCCATTTGTATTATCATACCCCAATCTTCTCTTCCCACTGGACTCACGTGGTTTATACTCTATATTGGCTCCAACTCCCTTACGACTGTACTATTGGTTCACATTCCATCCCTTTGCCAAATTAAACTCTCGCCAACAGCATAAACAAACCTCCCTGAAAGGAGAGTGTTGCCTTTTCAGTTCAGATGCTACTCCTAGTCTCATGTTCTGTGGAAGTGTTCCCTTGATCAAGTACCTAAACTCTGCTTCCTGCACCCCTCCTTCAACAATACAATATTTTGACCTATTTCTATATTCATAAGCACATGGCACGGGTAGTAATCCAGAGATTAAAACCCTGGAGGTCCTTCTCTTTAACCTTCTACCTAACTCCCTCAATTCACCGAAGATAGACACAAAATGCTGGAGTAACTCAGCAGGTCAGTCAGGATCTCTGGAGAAAAGGAATAGGTGACGTTTCAGGTTGAGACCCTTCACATTCATCTTACAGGAACTCATCCCTTTTCTACCAATATATATACCAAGACCTTGGTATATATATTGGCTAATCACCCTCCGCTCTTAGAATTCCCTGCAGATGTTCTGCGATACCATTGACCTTGGCACCATGGAATAAGCATAATATTTAGGAGGCTTGCTATCTGCTCCCTCCACTATTGCGTCCTCTATAGTTTGACTTGTCTTTTTTTCTTTCCTGCTGTTCAGCTAAGACAAACATTTTACTGCAGACTTAGCCTTTGTGGCGTACCCTTGAGAAGCCATCCCATCTAAAGATGTATAACTGTTTGTGAGGGGGACAGCCACAGGAGACTCTTGCACTATCACCTACAACTCTTCCTGGTAGTCCCCGTCACTTTTCTGCCAGTGCCTCTCTGTTGAGTCTCTGGAATTCCAGTCCGCAGCAGGTGATAAAAGCTAGAGCATTCAAAGTATTTAAAATGGAAATGGATAAATATTTGATGGATCGAGGAACAGAGGGGTATGGAGAAATGGCACAGATAGTTGATAGCCTATATCGATCAGCTGTGATCATGTTTAATGACGAAACTGGCATGAAGGGCCTGATGCCCAGTCTGCCGTGAATCTGGTGTGAGCAGTTTGCGAAACGTGCTCTCCACAATATCCTCAGCATTGCCAATGTTGCACAATGAGTCCATCAGTAAACCTCCCTGCACAGGAGGAGCTGCAGTTGGACACCCTCCCCACTGATGTGATCACGAGGAACACTGGAGTTTTCCCACCTTTCCCACATTGTACAGGAAGACCATTCAATAGTCTCAACATCTCCAGCCACACGCTATGATCACCTAGTCATTTATCTTCCTGCATGTCTCAGTGAGTTTATGATATGCCCAATGTAGTTAAGTTGGAAGCACATTTGATGCGAGCTTCTGTATGTTCCCACACACACGTGCATTGTTGGAGTGGTACATGCCCAATGGTATTTAAGATATTTTTTGTTAACTGTGACCAGCCCTGCAAGGTCATTGAACTCTTCACAGCATTGAGACCAGTTTCTTGGGGCACAGTGATCTGTCCTGGCATTGCCCTCATTTCAGTCCCGGCAGCCTCCCATGTCACCCAGTGTGCAGGTCCACTCTGGGCATCCAGTTTTGTACCAAATGCTTGTGGTTCATGTTGGTGACATTGTGAGCCCACCACAGTGACTGTGACTGCTATAGTGAGCCCACCAGTGACTGTGTGAGTACTATCGTGAGTCCGCCACAGTGATATGTGACCACTATGGTGAGCCCATGATGTGATGTATGACTACTATAATGACCACATCACGATAATGCCTGACCACTATAATGAGCCCACCACAGTGACTGTGTGACTACTATAGTGAGCCCACCTCAGTGACTGTGTGACCACTATAGTGAGCCCACAGTGATGTGTAACTTCTATAGTGAGACTTAAGGACCTGTCCCACTTTCACAACCTAATTCACGACTTTCTTTACTCGTGGACATTTTTCATCATGCTAGAAAAACGCCCCGACCTACTTGATGCCACGAGTACCTACGACTAGCATCACAACCTACCTACGACCTCCTACGACCTTGTGACGACCATGCTGAGAGTATGAGTCAAGGGCAAACTCGGCAGAGGTCGTGAATTAGGTCGTGAAAGTGAGACAGGCCCTTAACTATATTGAGCCCACCACAGTGATGTGTGATGACTATATTGAGCCCACCAGGGTGACTGTGCCTACTATTCTTCCCAGTGCTGTAGACGTGACATGAGGCAACAGTTAGATACAAGTTTGTAGGAAGGAATTGCAGATACGGGTTTACACCGAAGAGGGACACAAAATGCTGGAGCAACTCAGCAGAACAAGCAGTATCTCTGGAGAGAAGGAATGGGGGACGTTTTGGGTTGAGACCCTTCCTCTAGACTAGTTAGATACAGGTCTGGCTATGAAGAAGATAAGATAGCAGCTGGCACATGGAATTCTCATCTTGAATAACAACCTGAAACCCAAGTGATAGTTTTTCTTCCACTTGGATCTGTTATAAACCAGAGCCCCAAATCACTTGGATTTATGTACAAGGTGGATGTGATCATTTTTCTTCAGAATAGAAAAGCTAAGGTTATTTTGTATTCTGTTTGCATATTTTTTGCAGGTGATGTCCTTCTTTATAGGTCATCATCCTATGAAAGAGAGAGTAGGCAATGTTTTCCCAGCTCTCTTTCCCAGAAACTGGCTGTGTTTCACCACTGGCTGTGAACAGCATGAAGTAGCCACTGCCGTTTGCCATTTGCTGGAGATTTGCTCCAATGCAGCAGGTTCCTCCAGATGGCCCCACTGACATTGGATGCTCAAGCCTGGACTTGCGGAGAGAATCAACATTTTAATACCTAAACCACAGTTTGATACCACTCCAGCAGATGAAAGCATATTTTCTAGTTCAAATATCATTTTGAATCATCGACCATTTGATTGTTTTTTACTCAAGATTCCAACATCTGCAGTCTCCTGTGCCATCATAAAATTCTGATGAAGGAATCATAGAAACATAAAACATAGAAACATAGAAAATAGGTGCAGGAGTAGGCCATTCGGCCCTTCGAGCCTGCACCGCCATTCAATATGACCATGGATGATCATCCAACTCAGTATCCTGTACCTGCCTTCTCTCCATACCCCCTGATCCCTTTAGCCACAAGGGCCACATCTAACTCCCTCTTAAATATAGCCAATTAACTGGCCTCAACTACCTTCTGTGGCAGAGAATTCCAGAGATTCACCACTCTCTGTGTGAAAAATGTTTTCCTCATCTCGGTCCTAAAAGATTTCCCCCTTATCCTTAAACTGTGACCCCTTGTTCTGGACTTCCCCAACATCGGGAACAATCTTCCTGCATCTAGCCTGTCCATCATTGATAATTTGATGCCATTAAAGAATAGTAACAGATGTTTTCTGACCATGCTTTGTTTTATTTTTTAGGAACTTCAAGATTTCCTGTAAAGCTATAGGTGTTCGCCCTCCGCTGCACTTATCCCATTCAGTGGTTCACTTTGCTGCCACGGCTTTGAACGACATGGCCACAGTGACTCTCTACGTGGTGAATTCACACACCAGCCGGAACGAGTTTACTCATCCTGTACCCAGGATCGGAACTGGAGAAATCGCTCTCGTGGGACCAACAATGTTTGAATTCATCGTTCCCGAATCATCCTCTCTGACTATCGTGCCCGCCGTTGGGACAGTGAAGCCGGGACAGGTCAGAGATTCTATGCAGGGCTTCACGCCTCCGAGATGGGAATTTTACCATGATAGGAAGTTTGTAATTTGCATTATAAAGTTCCATCATTTGGGTGGTGAAGCTAATGGCCAGTTTCTTTTCTGTGCAACCATCCACTTCCTTAGGCTGTTCTCTGCTCCTCCTTGACAGCACGTGGAAGGAGATTATTCATGTCATCATTAGCAATGCATAGACAACTTTGGTCTGTTTCTGCCCTTCTTGTTGTCTACCGGGCTAAATCCCAGAAGGGTTTTTAATGATGCTACGCGCCAGTAAGGCGTACCAACACACCAAAATAGTTAAAAATTAGATTGTTGCATCTTTAATATTACAAAAAGTTTACTAAAGTTTAGGAAATAAAATGTATTCATTAAAGTATTAGTCATGCCCTTAACCAGCTTAAGCAGTTTACAGGATGATGATCCCCCTTAGGCAGCAAAAGCCAGGAATGATACTGTACTGTATGTGACCAGTACCTTTTATCTACTGCTAAATCTTTCCCCTACCAACAAACGTTGTGTCTTAAGCACCTCACAATACATAGACCCAGTCATTGTCTCAGGCTGATGCAAACCTTTTTATTTTTAATGCTGATTTATGCTTTCACTCTCCATCCATCCACCCATTCTGTTTGTGCCATTAGTTAATAAACAAAAGGACACAACGTGCTAGAGTAACTCTCCAGAAATGCTGCCTGACCTGCTCAGTTACTTCAGCACTGGGTATCTATCTGCTTTTTGCCGTGGTCTGCTTTGGTTCTCTTATTAATGACCTCCTGCTTAGCCTCTCATTTACCATTCTCCAAAAGTTTCAATCATTACCCAACACTAGACTGACCTCCGGCCTTGCCATCATCCTTACTTCCTTTGACCAATATTGGCTCCAAATCCACAAAGTTTTTGGCCGGACTCTGTACCTAAGACTGTAATCTGCAAACTTTTCTGGTCCTGTAATCTTCTCCTCCTCCTGATTCTGGCCTTCATTTCACCATTAACAACTGTGCTTCAATCAATTGAACACTTCTCAATCTCTTCAAGTCAAGTCAAGTCAAGTTTATTCGTCACATACACATACGAGATGTGCAGTGAAATGAAAAGTGGCAATGCTCACGGACTTTGTGCATAAAGACAAACAAACAAACAACCAAACAAACTACAAACAGAATCACATATTCTTTTACATGTTAAATATTGTGGGCGGAAGGAAAAAGGTTCAGTAAAGTTAGTCCCTGATGAGATAGGAGTTTACAGTCCGAATGGCCTATGGGAAGAAACTCCTTCTCAATCTCTCCGTTCTCACAGCATGGCAACGGAGGCGTTTGCCTGACCGTAGCAGCTGGAACAGTCCGTTGCAGGGGTGGAAGGGGTCTCCCATGATTTTATTGGCTCTGGAGTTGCACCACCGGATGTATAGTTCCTGCAGGGGGGCGAGTGAAGTTCCCATAGTGCGTTCGGCCGAACGCACTACTCTCTGCAGAGCCTTCTTGTCCTGGGCAGAGCAATTCCCAAACCAGATGATAATATTTCCAGACAAGATGCTTTCCACAGCAGCTGAGTAGAAGCACTGGAGGATCCTCGAATTTCCTCAATTGCCTGAGGTGGTAAAGGCGCTGCCTTGCCTTACTCACGAGTGCTGCGGCGTGTGATGTCCATGTCACATCCTCAGAGATGTGGACTCCCAGATATTTAAAACAGCTCACCCTATCCACAGTATCCCCATTTATTCTCAATGGTGTGTACGTCCTCGGATGATGTGCCCTCCTAAAGTCCACGATCAGCTCCTTAGTTTTTTTGATGTTCAAGAGGAGGCTGTTGGCCTGACACCAGAGTGCTAGATCAGCCACCTCCTCCCGGTAGGCCTCCTCATCGTTGTCTGAGATCAGGCCCACCACCACAGTGTCATCAGCAAACTTAATCTTCTCCTCCTTTAAACACCTTTAAAAAAGGAACCGCCCTATGATTTATCAAGCTTTAGCTTAGTACGTATGATCTTTGAATGGTAAAACCTTGGGATATTTTCTATCGTTTAAGGCAGATCTATCATTATCACCCTATTCATAAACCTGCGGAATAGATAACTGAATGTATACATCCCCGTGGATTTCTGGAGAAGAAGGCAAAGCTACAGCTCAAAAACCTGTCCCTTCACACTGGGATTTGGATTTAGTCCCAAACTAAACAAAATGACTCAGGTTATGTACAGGTAAGAGGTCAGCTGATTGTAGAAAGTGGCAAAGTTCACCAGACAAAAGAGGTGCTTTGTTGAAGTTGGAGTTAGTTTAAGTCATGGTTCCGAGTCAAAAGAACATTACCGTGCATTCACCTACAACAATAGTTTGCATTTATTTAGGACCTGAATGAAATGTTCCAAAAGCGCAGCAGCACTGTCAAACAAAATTCAACCTGTACAAGGGATATAATATGAGTGACCAAAGACTTAATCAAAGAACATCTTATAGATGGAAAGAGAGATAAATAGGGAAGGAATTCTAGAGAGGGCCCAGGCAGTTGAAGGTACGAAAAGAAAAGAAAGAACTGCAAATGCAGGTTTATATCAAAGATAGACACAAAGTTCTGGAGTAACTCAGCAGGTCAAGTATTATCTCTGGAGAAAAAGGATGGATAACGTTTTGGGTTGGGGCCCTTTCCAGACTGTCCTTTTTCTCCAGATATGAGAAAGGATATGAGTTACTCCAGCACTTTGTGTACAACAAGAAATGATGGACCAATTAAAGTCATGTGCAAACATGTAAATTAAGAGCAGGAGTAACTTGCTCAGCTCCTAAAACCTGCTCTGCATTCAGTAAGGTCTATTGATCTGATCACAATCTCAACTCTGCAATCCATCTACCCCCAGCACCTCCTGCTTATGGAGTATGCCTTTGCCTTAAAAAGACACATTTTCTACCACCACTTGAGGACGAGTTCAAAAGATTTGCAACCTTTTGAGAGAAACCATATATTATCTTACTGGGTCTTAAGGGCAAAACCTCTTAATTTTAAGCAGCGATCCCTTTTGTTAGTCCCACAAGACAAAAAATCCTCCCCACATAACATGGTCAAGATCCTTAAATCCTGTCTCTCTCTTCTGAGCTTCAGTGGATACGAGCTCAGCCTGTCCAACATTTCCCACCTTTCTACATTCAGTCCTGTTTATAAACCAGCATCTGCAGTTCCTGGTGTCTCCTTTAAACCTTCTCTGAACTGCTTCCAACAAATTAACATCCTTCCTTTGATATGTAGACCAACTATACACCAGATGTTGGCTCAACAGTGCCCTAGATAACTGAAAGATAACCTCCCTACTTTTGCATTCAGTTGCCCTAACAATGAATGATAGCACAAAATTGCTGGGGAAACTCAGCGGGTGCAGCAGCATCTATGGAGCGAAGGAAATAGGCGACGTTTCGGGCCGAAACCCTTCTTCAGACTGGCCTGAAACCGGCCCGAAACGTCGCCAATTTCCTTCGCTCCATAGATGCTGCTGCACCCGCTGAGTTTCCCCAGCAATTTTGTGTACCTTCGATCTTCCAGCATCTGCAGTTCCTTTTTGAACAATGAATGATTGTTCCCCGGGCACTTTCCGTTGCAACCGCAAGAAATGCAACACCTGTCCCTTCACCTCCCCCCTCGACTCCATTCAAGGTCCCAAGCAGTCGTTCCAGGTGCGACAAAGGTTCACCTGTATCTCCTCCAACCTCATCTACTGCATCCGCTGCTCTAGATGTCAGCTAATTTACATCGGTGAGACCAAGCGTAGGTTGGGCGACCGTTTCGCCGAACACCTCCGCTCGGTCCGCCTTAACCTACATGACCTCCCGGTGGCTCAGCACTTCAACTCCCCCTCCCATTCCCAATCCGACCTCTCTGTCCTGGGTCTCCTCCATTGCCAGAGTGAGCAACAGCGGAAATTGGAGGAACAGCACCTCATATTCCGTCTGGGGTCCTTGCGCCCCTATGGCATCAACATTGAATTCCCCCAATTTGGCTAGCCTGTGCTGTCCCCTCCCCTTCCTTCACCCTCTAGCTGTCTCCTCCCACCCTCCCATCCGCCCGCCCTCGGGCTCCTCCTCTTCCCCTTTTTCCTTCTTTCTTTCCCCACCCCCCATCAGTCTGAAGAAGGGTTTCGGCCCGAAACGTCGCCTATTTCCTCCGCTCCATAGATGCTGCTGCACCCGCTGAGTTCCTCCAGCAATTTTGTGTACCAATGATAGCATTCTGTTTGTTTTCCAACTTACTTTCCTCACCTACATACTACCCTTACATGAATGACGCACTGGGACTCCATCACATCACAGTGACTGCCATCTCTCAATATTAAGTAAAATATTTCCATATTTTTCCTGCCAAAATCAACAGTTACATACTGTTTTTCAGTATATGTTTGTCAGATAATTTCCCCTTCAGTTCAGTTTCCCGTTCTACATCAATTATACCTCTTTCTGTCTTCTTCTTTACTTAATTTTCTGCTTTGTGTCATCAATAAAGTTAGTGATCATCCAAGTCACATTTAGAACCTGTGAGGCACTTCCAGACATTAGACTGTTTTTACATACCAATAAATCTCATTTTATTTTTATTTTATTTTCATTAAATTGTGTTTATGTCTGCCACCTTAACATGTTATCTTTGCTTTCCATAAACCATAGAAATGCAAAGTGGTCTTAACGTTTAAGCCGATGCTCTCAGACCTGGAGGTCCAAGAGGAAGCTGTACGAATGTTGTGTCAGGCGGAGGAAACCAGGAAGATTTTGGAGAAACTGGAAATGGAGAGTATTATAAAATCAGAGCTGGACATATTAGTAAGAATACTTAAACAACTAATTTTATTGCCACTTGACACTCATCTTCTAAATGTTAACATTAGTGGCAGCCATTGGTGATCGCCACACAACTGCTCTGCACCTTAAAGTCTTGTTGCTTCATTCGGACTGGAAAAATTAAACAGGGGTTATTGGAGGGTAGATAGACACAAAATGCTGGAGTAACTCAGCGGGTCAGGCAGCAACTCTGGAGAAAAGGAAGAGGTGAGGTTTTGGGTCGGAACCCTTCTTCAGACATCCCTTTCTCCTTATTGAAAGGTAGCTTTGTTCTCACCGATGGCCTGCATTCTGTGACCAGTTGCAGGCCAGCCGCACTCACAGGAGTTCTCCAGGTTTTGTTCAATTGATGTTATTCACACTCCACAATGTGACTCAATGAGGCTCCAATGTTTAATTTTAGTTTAGTTTAGTTTTATTATTGTCACGTGTACAGTGAAAATCTTTTTTGGTTGCGTGCTTTCCAGTCAGTGGAAATACTACACATGATTACAATCAAGCAGTCCACAGTGTACAGGATGAAGGGTATAGCGTTTAGCGCAACAGAAAGCCCGATTAAACATAGTCCAAGGGTCTCCAATGAGGTAGGACCGCTCTCTGATTGATAGGATGGTTCAGTTGCCTGATAACAGCTGGGAAGAAACAGTCCCTGAATCTGGAGGTATGCATTTTCACACTTCTGTACCTTTTGCCTGAAGGGAGTGGGGTGAATAGGGAGTGTCCGGGGTGAGACTCATCCTTGATTCTGCTGGGGGCCTTGTCGAGGCAGCCTGATGTGTAGATGAGGTCAATTGAAGGGTGGTTGGTGTACGAGATGGTCTGAACTACATCTACAACTCATTGTAATTTCTTGCAGTCTTATAACCATATAACCATATAACAATTACAGCACGGAAACAGGCCATCTCGGCCCTACAAGTCCGTGCCGAACAACTTTTTACCCTTAGTCCCACCTGCCTGCACTCATACCGTAACCCTCCATTCCCTTCTCATCCATATGCCTATCCAATTTATTATTAAATGATACCAACGAACCTGCCTCCACCACGTCCACTGGAAGCTCATTCCACACCGCTACCACTCTCTGAGTAAAGAAGTTCCCCCTCATGTTACCCCTAAACTTCTGTCCCTTAATTCTGAAGTCATGTCCTCTTGTTTGAATCTTCCCTATTCTCAAAGGGAAAAGCTGGTCCACATCAACTCTGTCTATCCCTCTCATCATTTTAAAGACCTCTATCAAGTCCCCCCTTAACCTTCTGCGCTCCAGAGAATAAAGACCTAACTTATTCAACCTTTCTCTGTAACTTAGTTGTTGAAACCCAGGCAACATTCTAGTAAATCTCCTTTGTACTCTCTCTATTTTGTTGACATCCTTCCTATAATTGGGCGACCAAAATTGTACACCATACTCCAGATTTGGTCTCACCAATGCCTTGTACAATTTTAACATTACATCCCAGCTTCTATACTCAATGCTCTGATTTATAAAGGCTAACATACCAAAAGCTTTCTTTACCACCCTATCTATATGAGATTCCACCTTCAAGGAACTATGCACGGTTATTCCCAGATCCCTCTGTTCAACTGTATTCTTCAATTCCCTACCATTTACCATGTACGTCCTATTTTGATTTGTCCTGCCAAGGTGTAGCACCTCACATTTATCAGCATTAAACTCCATCAGCCACCTTTCAGCCCATTCTTCCAAATGGCCTAAATCACTCTGTAGACTTTGGAAATCCTCTTCATTATCCACAACACCCCCTATCTTGGTATCATCTGCATACTTACTAATCCAATTTACCACACCTTCATCCAGATCATTGATGTACATGACAAACAACAAAGGACCCAACACCGATCCCTGAGGCACCCCACTAGTCACCTGCCTCCAACCCGACAAACAACCATCCACCATTACCCTCTGGCTTATCCCATTCAGCCACTGTTGAATCCATCTTGCTACTCCTGCATTTATACCCAACAGTTGAACCTTCTTAACCAACCTCCCATGAGGAACCTTGTCAAAGGCCTTACTAAAGTCCATATAGACAACATCCACTGCTTTACCCTCATCAATTTCCCTAGTAACCTCTTCAAAAAATTCAAGAAGATTAGTCAAACATGACCTTCCAGGCACAAATCCATGCTGACTGTTCCTAATCAGACCCTGTTTATCCAGATGCTTATATATATTATCTCTAAGTATCTTTTCCATTAATTTGCCCACCACTGAAGTCAAACTAACAGGCCTATAATTGCTAGGTTTACTCTTAGAACCCTTTTTAAACAATGGAACAACATGCGCAGTACGCCAATCCTCGGGGACTATTCCCGTTTCTAATGACATTTGAAATATTTCTGTCATAGCCCCGGCTATTTCTACACTAACTTCCCTCAATGTCCTAGGGAATATCCTGTCAGGACCTGGAGACTTATCCACTTTTATATTTTTCAAAAGTGTCAGTACTTCTTTTACTTTGAAACTCATAGTATCCATAGCTACTCTACTAGTTTCCCTTACCTCACATAATTCAATATCCTTCTCCTTGGTGAATACCGAAGAAAAGAAATTGTTCAATATCTCCCCCATCTCTTTTGGCTCTGCAGATAGCTGTCCACTCTGTCTCTCCAATGGACCAATTTTATCCCTCGTTATCCTTTTACTATTAATATAGCGTGTAAGTAGTTCTTGATTATATTGCCATATTTCCCAGGGCAGTGTGAAGTGTAGATGTGGAGTCGATTGCGGAGGGGGGTTGGGGGCTGCTTTATGCGATGAATGGGGGCTGCATTCACAATTTCTTGCGGTCTTGTGCATCATAATAAGATGATTTCTATGATGTACCTGTGGAAATTGGTAAGAGTCTTTGGAGATATGCTGGATCTCCTTATTCTTCTGAGGAAGTAAAGAAAGAAAATTGTCAGAAGATTGTCATGTTTGAAAAATATGCCCAGTTCTTTGATCCTCAATGTGTAAGTAGCATAGTTTCTGCAATTCCAATCAATACAATCACCACTCGTTCCACTCAATGAAAGATGTGTGAGTCAGGGAAAGTAACTGGCATAAACCCGTGCCCTTTGTTTGCTCGACAGAAGAAAAAGAAAACACCATCAAAAAGGGATTTAAAAGATCGCAGTCCAAATGGCTCTAGACAATCAATTAGAGAGGTCATCAGTCCATTCAAACCTCCAGATCCATCAGACATCGCTGTTGAGTAAGTGAAACTACCCGTTGCCTGGCCCATGTCCGTTTATGAAGCGACAGGTAGTTTTATGAAGATTTCCACCTGGCGTCGAGCTTCAGCTGTAGATGCACAGATGGAAATTCAGATGTATCGGTCTTGACTTTCTATTCAATAACAGAAACTTCAGTTGATCCTAAATTGGCAGTTTGCATTACCAGTTCTTGTTGGTACCTGAAGTTGCCAATTTAACACAATTACTTCTCATTTGGAAAATAAAATCCATTATTCTCTTCATTACGTTCCATTAAAAAAATCAGTTGCATGGATCATGCACAGAGCAGTTATTTTAGGTCCAATCTCCAAGTGTCCACCTTGGCTACCTTGAATGCCAGCCATGCAGGAGGGATTCTGAGACCTCCTGTGAGAGATTAAGAGGGGTGGGTGGGGGGTTGGAGGGGAAGACTGATCTATGGATGCTGGTGGTACACTATCAATTCCCCCTGCTGCTTGCTGGTTGCTTGTGCAATTGGAATGTCCTGGTTACTGCTGAACGACAGCTGCATCCTTATAGTTAGACCCCCTGACCCCGTCAGTTCCCAGCACAGTCAGCTGTGAAGGACCAGCAAGTATCCAGCCTATGATTGAGCCGCGCTATTGATTTGGTACAGCAAATTCAACCCCATGGCTATTACTCACCTACTAAGAGTTCATATTCATGCAAAACGTTCAAATGTTTATACTAAATTTCTCATATCTTTGATTAAAAACTATTTGTTAGAAATGCACTTTTCTTACAAAGTAAAAATGGAATCAGTAATCACATGCATAACATTTATAATTGAAACGTTAATAAGTTAGTGACAATGATATTGGTATATTCAAATCATAATTTTATGTGGAATTTGTTACATATTCTAACTTGAATTCTAGAATTAAAAGTGCTGCTTGCACATTATACGGCACGATCCAGATGTACTTGATGACATCTGTAACATTTTGGCAGCCCTTAATTTGTATTCAAAAGCTAAACGTTTTTCTCAAATGCCCTGTCGTACTATTTCAGTTCTGGTGATTACAATGCTGCTCTCGGTTCATTGCTGAGGAGTTTCAATGGAGACTTCCATAGTTTTGCCATTCCCTGTTTTATTATGGATGGAGTTGCAACAAGCCATAAAAAGGAAGGTCCCCCTCCTTATAGGTAAGATAACATCAATAGTATTGCTCTTATTAAACATTGTCTTTGTTTTATCCTTTCTGCACTCAATTGTATTATTTTGTCTTCAAGTTAATTCTTCCTTATTCTTGTTTTTTGATGTTATCAAAAATGTTGTATTCCTTGGAGTTACATTATGTAATTGATTTTTTAAAGAGTTTTAATGGTCTCATAGAACATAGAACAGTATAGCACAGGAACAGGCCCTTCAGCCCACAATGTCTGTGCTGACCATGACCATGATGCCAACTCTTATCTGCCAACACTTAATCCATACCCCTTCATTTCTGTATATCCAAAAGCCACTTAATAGCCACTATCATATCTACCTCCCACCACCACCCCTGGCATCATGTTCCAGGCAACCATCACCCTCTGTGTAGAAACAGTTGTCTTACACATCTCCTCTAAACTGTGTCCTCTTACCTTAAAGGTCTGCCCTCTAGATGTTGACATTTCCATCCTGCAAACAAAGGTTCTGATGTCTATCCTATCTATGCCATCAAGCAAATGTAAAGATGAAGGAATGTCTTTAAACTTATTCCACCATCTGTATTTTTCAGCAAATAATTCCATACCTGTAATAGGGTGTTAAAGTTAGTTTCTGTGCCAGCATCAATTTACCATGTGAGCACTAACATTACAGACATTTCAGCTATTTACTGTATGTGCAATGGTATTCATATTGTATCAGCAGCAATGAAAATGTTACTTCTAGGTAATTAAAGTTAAATTATTTGCCATCAATGGCTTAAGACTTCCAAAGTTAATCTTCATTTATATATTTCATTCTAATATTATAAAGTGTAACCAACATTGTAAAACAAATATTTGAAACCGTTTTTATGGATCCAAAAGATATGACTTATTTTCCATAAGCAGACAGACTGGATACTTTCTACATAGTTACAATTGAGCTTTGGTCAGTTCCGTGTGTGTGATGCCGATGATTCCTCCTCATATATTGCTTTTATATCACAACAGACTGATAATTGTCTTTCATTTTGCAAAAGGCAATCGTAACAGGTAAAACGTCCTGCCACCAACAATACTTCTTAAATTATCCACAACATTTCCTCAAAGGAATGAAAAATAATTGAATGCGCTAGGATTCTGTACGTGATAATAGATTGATTGAAAGACACGGCATAGAAACAGGCCCTTCGGCCCACCGAGTGCACACCGACCATTGATTACCCGTTCACACTAGTTCTATATTATCCCACTTTCTCATCCTCTCCCTACACACTAGGAGAAATTCACAGAGGCCGAATTACCTATAAATCCACACATGTTGGGGTGTGGGAAGAAGCTGGAGCAACCGGAGAAAATCCATGCTTTCACAGAGAGAACATGCAAGCTCCGCATAGATAGCACCTGAGGTCAGGATCTCTGGCATTGTGAGGCAGCAGCTCTACAAGCTGCGCCACTGTGCTGCCCTAAAGAATCATATGTTGTCATTGAAAAGTTAGTACTCCAAGAAATGTTGAACTTGCTGAGATAGTGACTCAATTAAGACAAAATACTAAACATCAATGATAACCCACTTGTTAAACATCTAGGCCAAGGTGATTCTGAGTTTCAAACCAAACATCTCTAGTTGTGCGTCTCCCACCATGTTCAATTAGTAGGTGTCAGCTCAACAAAAAAATTAGATCTACATAAAAAATGATTGCTTTGCTGCTATTTTAGGAAAGAGAAATGTTAGGCTTTTCCTGTTAGCTACTCAAGGACTAAAGCTAAAGGCTGGCTTTATGTGGATGCAGGTGAATAGCAGATAGAGTAGAGATATTTTCAATGGTCATCCGCTCCAGTAATCTGCCCAGTGGCATAAATAAAATAAGAAATCCTATGGTGAGAGCAGCTGGTAGCATCTGCCCACATATTCCTACCCCATTTTTTTCAGAAGAGAAAAACATTGAACAAGAAAGGGTGGCTCATGAAGGAATAGATTTATAAAGCAGCATGGTTTTTGAGTTTGTAATAAAATATATCAGTTTTCAATACCAATAATGGTTATGATAGTCAAATATTGATCAATTTCTAATAATCTTATTAATCAGCAGTAATTGCTACCTTGAACTCTATTTCCGTTAGTGATCTCATGCCCATCCTGTTGATGTCATTTTGAACATTAAACTCCCTTGCAGAGAGATGCAACAGAATAACAAGTGATGTATAAATATGTTGCACGATATACAAATATGTGATTTATAAATATATTGTAAATATGTTGAATACTTAAAACAGTCTTCCTCCAAGTATTAAGCTTAATTTTATCTGCTATTATTTGAAATAACAGATAAATGTTATTTTTGTGAAAAATACATTTTGAGGTAGGTTTTTGGTTTTGAAATAAAACTTGGGCTGTTTCTTTAGCTGATCATTGCTGAATGTTTACCTACGTAGTCAGTTAACAGTCTATGCTTTGTTTTTTAATGATTTTGTGTTTAATGATTAAGTGATGCTTAATTTAAAAGCAACAATAACTATTAATATGTTTATGTGTTTGCAGCATTCACAACACCCTGTATCTGGAGGTTAATTGCCCCACAGTTAACCCACCACTTGTACTTGTTTTGTGTAACAAACAGAATATTGTGCACTTTGGAGAGAGTGCAGTAGGTAAATATTTCATGAAACCAATTATATATTTAATTTAATTCATTTGTAAATGTAATCAGACATGACCTACACGTTCATTGGTTAAACACATGGCACCCTACAAAACTAAGCCACATCTTACAAGACAGTCTCAGCTCAATGATCCAGCCCTTGCTCTGTACTGTTGGCTAACAACAAGGCTGGCAGTAGAAATGTTCCACTGATGATCATATCCCAGATTATGAAAGCAAAAAAGTTAAGCTTCAGGCTTAATTAAGCTTCAGACAAAAAATTCAGCTTCAGTATCTCCATTTCAGGAAAGGTTCTAATCACTCAAAACAAGCGAATAACCTCACTGGCATGTGAAATTGGTAAGCCTGTGCTGAACATTTTCTCAAGCATCGGCCAACATAAGTTAGAGATACAAAAGAACTGAGTTTGGTAGTCCCACTTGACCAGTATTGGATGTGGTTCCTGGATCCTACCATTTCTGCAGCTGAAGGCACTTGACACTTTGACAAAGTAGACAAAATTGCTGGAGAAACTCAGCGGGTGCGGCAGCATCTATGGAGTGAAGGAAATAGGCAACGTTTCAGGCCGAAACGTTGCCTATTTCCTTCACTCCATAGATGCTGCCACACCCGCTGAGTTTCTCCAGCAATTTTGTCTACCTTCGATTTTCCAGCATCTGCAGTTCCTTCTTGAACACTTTGACAAGGTAACTATCAAGGTCCGATTTTCTTTCACTCTCCAGAAACTAATTACAGATTTACATCAAACGCTAATCAATTAATGCGATGACTGGTTTGTTGATGGGATCTTAGTTATGTTTTCCAATTATCAGAAACATTTGAATTGAGTTGTCCATATTGTTTTAGATAAACATTCAAGTATTAGATATCTGTTCTAGGATATTACTGATAATTAATTAATTAAAACTCTATAAAGACAAGTTGTAGATATGGTTTGTTCTACATAAAAGGAATAATATGGATGGAAAGCAGTAATCAGGGTAACTGGCATTGTCAATGCCACTTGCATGTCAGGTAGAAATGTATTTTATTATCAGAATAGGACACATGTCCATGATAGTCCTGTAAATGACCTGAATGCTCAAAATAATTAGGATCTACAGCAATCTAACTCACCATTCTTCCAACCTTCTCCCTATTTTCCTACAATATGTCTGAAGAAGGGTCCTGCCCCAAAACACGACTGTCCTTGTTCTCCAGAGATGCTGCCTAATCTCCAGCACTTACTCCGACACTTTGTGTGTGTTTTGGGGGATCTACAGTCATGGATTTAGATATCAACCAGTACAGGAATATTGTGGGTCCTCCCCTGCTGCATAATGAGGTCATGCTAACAACCCAATAATTCCCAGTGATTATTTTGGAGAAAGTAATTAATCAAAAGAGAAAATATGAAGAGATAAATTGTCTCACATAATTTTATGGTCGACACTAATGCCTACATCCAGATAGTTGTGTTAGCTGTGTGCTGCTGAACAAAATCCACACTTGAACCAGTAATGACAAACAGTTCTCTATGTAACCATACTTCCACATGTAACCATATAAACATCATTCAAGGATAAATTAGAATTAATTGGGAACAGTTTAAAGGGTTGCACCAATAGCTTTTGGCATCAGTTGTTTTCAATGTCGCCTCTAGTTAGTAATTCACATTAAACCTGTACAAAGATAGGACTAGTGTTTCCTCACAGATAAATTATTGTTTAAATCTATACAATATATTTAATGCTTTTATTATAGGACAAAGAGTGCTCAAAAAAGTATTGATTCAGAATATTTCTCAAGATGATCTGGGTGTATCCTTTCACTGTAATGTACTCCAAGAATTCTAAGGGTCTTGTGAAGGTACAGGTTACTCTTAACAATGGGCCCAACCTTGAGTACTGTTTTTATTTATATCTCCTCATTTGTTTCTTTAAGTTAAATGTAATTACAAATGGAGATGTGTAAATAATGTAATCCATGGTTTCTCCTATTGCTGACATTATGATAGAGGAGGGGCCATTCAGACCATTGTACTAATACAAGCTCACAGAATGATCTATTCCTCACATCTGCTTCCCTGTGACCTCCTTCCCTCGTACAGCTCGCTGATTCTCTGACCAATCACCTACACAAAGAGTAAATCACAGGAGCCAGTTAACCTCGACCCGAAATGTCACCCATTCCTACTCTCCAGAGATGCTGCCTGTCCCACTGAGCTACTCCAGCTTTCTGTGTCTATCTTCGGTTTAAATCAGCACCTGCAGTTCCTTCTTACACCACCTACCAACCAACCTGCCTTTGGGACCTGGTCATGGAATGACACATCTGGTCACAGAAGGACTCTGCTCGGAGCGCGCAGCAGGTTAGGATTGAAGCTGGGTCCCTGAAGCTATGAGGCAGCTGCAATGCCTACAGAACATCGTGCCACCCTGTCAATACTTCATGTTAACGACTATTCAGATGCTTGAGTGGAGGAAGGAACTGCAGATGCTGGTTTGCACCGAAGATAGACACAAAATGCTGGAGTAACTCAGTGGAAGAGGCAGCATCCCCGGATAGAAGGAAAGGGCGATATTTCGGGTCTGAAGAAGGGTCTCGACCTGAAACATCACCCATTCCTTCCATCAGAGATGCTGCCTGTTCTGCTGAATTACTCCAGCATTTTGTATCTATCTGCTTGAGTGGAGATCAGAGGCATTTATCTTCCTTTTATGCCCTGCGTACAAAGTAATGGGTTTCCTCCACTTACCTGGTCTAGCAGAATCTTAATGAACAATTGTCATCTGGGAATCATTAGTCATGCTTGTTTAAAACATGTTGTTAATTGCTTTACCTCTCCAAGTTGCTAATTATGTGTTAGTTTTGCCCTAGTCACTCCATGTTATTAGACTGGGGCCCTGCACTAGAATGTAGACTAACAATCTGATGTGGGCTGACACAAGGTTAGCAAAGCATTTATCTGGATCTCATAGATTTCCTGGCCTGCTGCTTTGGTCAGAGGCATGAAAGAGAAGGATCTTGGCTTCTCCCTAACAACTGATCCAAGACATAAGCAAGAATTTGGGGCAGCACAGTGGCGCAGTGGTAGAGTTGCTGCTTTGCAAGAGGCCCAGGTTTGATCCTGACTACTGGTGCTGTCTGAATGAAGTTTGTACGTTCTCCCTGTGACCAAGTGCGTATTCTGCGGGTGTTCCAGTTTCCTCCCACATTCCAAAGACATATAGGTTAATTGGCTTCTGTAGAAGGATAAATGGAATTGTAAAACAATAAAATGAGGTGGAAAGGGTAACAGGACATCTGTTTATCTGCAATAGGGTGGCATTGAGCTGTGTTCATTGAACTGTGGCTTTCCGAGGTGCATGATTTATAACTGTTATTGATTGATTGATTGATAGAATTTATTGCCACACAACCAGGGTCGGAGGAATTTTGGGTTGTCAGCAGCGGTACAATAATAAAGAACACACAACTACAATAAAAATAACACAAACATCCACCACAGCATTCATCACTGTGGTGGAAGGCACAGAACTTGGCCAGACCTCCTCCATTTCCCCCCGTGGTCGGGACCTCCACCCTCCGCAGCCATTGCTGCGGGCGTCCAGATGGTAAAGGACAAAGTCAAAGGCAAGGTAAGTCCAGGATTGGCTCTTCCCCACCGGAGACCGCGGCTTCAGGTTGGTGTAGGCCGCAGGCCGGCGGTCGAAGATTTAAGGTTCCCGCTGCGCTGCGCCGCAGCCAGAAGCACCATTCTGAAGAAGGAAAATGCTTGAGTGCCTGCAACAGTAAACATCAAAGGGAAATACTCTACATAACGTTCAGATGAATGCTAGATTTCTCCCAGCAATCGCTGTTTTTGACGCATTAAATAGTCTTGATTGCCTTGTTAAATCTTTGTGGCGTGTTTTAAAGTTTTCTTTGACACTTTGGTAAAATTGTAAATTGTTCCTAATGTGTCGTGTACAGGGCAATCACTGGTCGGTGCGATCTCTGTTTCCGCGCTTATTTTTTGCTAATGTCTACAATTCTAAATTGAAAAGAAAATTTTATGAATGTAATTGTGATAACTACTTGGTATTCATAATGCAGAAATAAGTCAGTTGTTTCGACAGCTCTGCTGGAGTTTATTTTGCACATGAACCTCCTCTCACCCCTTCAACCTTCCCCAAAACCATGACCCATAAATCCTTTCTCCTACTGCATTTTATCAAACGTCCTTTAAAACCTCTCTTGCCTCATCCACTGCATGCAGCAGGAAAATTCCACATCTGCACTGCTCTCATCAGGAAAGAGTTTCATCTTTAATGGATTTAGTAATGGCCATATATTTTGGACATTACCGTACGTTAATTATTTCTATCGATTGTGTAACATCGTGAGCCAAAATATCACTACTAGATTAATTTAACCCTTTGTCTCCAGTTTTCTGTGGTCTTATGCAAGTTGAGCCTTAACTCACAATATTACAGATGAAATCAACTGTCCTGGATCCTGAAGGCTCCTTCCAGCTGTTAAGTTGTCTTCAAGCTCTTCCGCCAGGAGAATTTCACAATCTTGTGTTTTCCTTCACGCCAACGGAGAGCAAAATGGTGAAACATTTTTTAAACATGTATTTTGTTTACATTGAGTTTACAAAACAGTGGATTAATGATGTATTTAAATTATGAACAGTGGGATCCTTATTGCAGTGTGTTAAAAGCAAGGAACCATGCTGACATTTACTGAGGTAATGGAGGTTCTTTTACAGCAAGGAGTTAGTTAGAAACGCAAACTGCAACAATAATATTCTGAAGAAGAATCATTTATGTTTCTTAGATGCTCCTAGATGCTGCCTCACCCGCTGAGTTCCTCCAGCATTTTTGTCTACCTATCATTTATGTTATGTTACTTTAGCTTATGTTGTTGCTAATATCTCTAATGAGAGTAAAGGTCGGTTTTATTCCTGATGATTTACTGAATGTGGATGCAAAACTTTTCCTTTTGCCTCTGTCTACCTTTAGATGTTTCTTTTTCATTTTAAATATGAAATTCAGTGTGTCTACTTCAGAGAGTTAAAGGATGAAATATCACAGTCACTAATACAGCTTCTAGTTAAAAAAGCCTATCATCTTTTCACAGTTCTATGAATCCATGGAAATCAGCACTGCTAAGGCAAACCTTTCCCTGATCCTGAAGGGATATGGTGTAGACCCAGTAGTGACATGCTCTCTGGAAAAAGTATTGGATATGGGATATGTTCTTGCAAATCAAAGAAGAACAGTAACATTCCAGGTGAGTGCTGGTGATTGTAAGTATGCCCAAATGAAGGGTACCAACCCCAAACGCCAACTGTTTATTTCCTTCCACAAATGCTGCTCGGCCCGTTGAGCTCCTCCATCAGATTGTTTGTGGCCAAGGAAGGTGGTATTTCTTTGCTGGAATACAATGCTATCATTCATGAGCTATGAAGGTGACGCCAGATAAGGTCACAGAATCAAAGGATGATTCCTGCATAGGAGGAGGTCAATCTGTCCATCAGGACTCTAATGGTTCTTATCAGAGTGACCCAGATAGTCCTTGCATCCACCCCACACCCTCCCTATCCCTGTTCTCTCCCCGAATCCCTGCCCATTCTTTCTTTTCACATCATTATCCTGTTCCCTTTTGGAGATTATCCTTGAATATTTCACCACCCTATCGTTGGTCATACATTCCCAACCACACTGTGTAAAAGATGTTACATTTCGATCTTTTATTTGTCTCGTTTATTCAGCGTCTCTTGTTCTTGACACCACCACTGGGATGTTTCCTCAATCTACGCCCTTCACGATTTTAAATAACTCACAGGATCTCCTCACAACCTCAGTGCCAAGAATAACCCCAGCTTTTCCAAACTCTCATAAGTTCATAAGTCATAGGAAGATAAGTCGGCCATTTGGCCCATTGAATCTACACCACTATTCAATCAATTGTTGATCTATCTTCCCCATTCTCCTGCCTTCTCCCCATAACCTTTGACACCCTTACCAATCAAGTATCTGTCAATCTCTGCCTTAAAAATACCCAATGACTTGGCCTCCACAGCCATAGGTGGCAATGAATTCCAAAGACACACTACCCTCTGACTAAAGAAATTCCTCCTCATCTCCTTTCTAAAGGTACGTCCTTTTATTCTGAAGCGATGTCCTCTGTTTCTAGACTAGTGGAAACATCACGACTTTCCATATCGTTGAAGTCTCTGATTTCTGAATTCATTTAGATACATTTCTCTGCACCCCCTTTGAAACCCTCGCATTTTTGCTAATACATGAGCCCAGAATTGGACACATTGCTCCACTAGTAGTCAAACCAGTATGTTATAAAGATCTACCATCTTGCTCATGCACTCCATGCATCTATGTATAAAGCCCAGGTTCATCTAGGCTATTGGTTAAACCCCTTTTTCAACCTCCCCAGCCACTTTGAACAAACATGCACATGCACTACCATATCACTCTGTTCTGGTGCCCCTCTTAGATTTGTTCTATTTCCAAATTGTAACACTTCACATTTCTCAGCATTAAGTTTAATCAGCCACCCATCTGCCAGCCTATTCCACCAGTCTATCTCCATCTTTGAAGTTTGTTATGATCCTGCTCACAGTTCGCAGGGCATACAATGTCTGTAGGGCTCCATGCATTGCAGTCACTGACAGGAACCTCAGCCAATTTCTTCCACCCCATCCAAGGATATGGAGAATAATAGTAAGATTAAACGAGAACTTACCAGTTTGAAGTTTGATCTGTATTTTACGAGGAGTTACGATGAGGGATTACGTGAAGAACCCGCTTAGCACGCATGCGCGGCATACTTCAAAGCAGCGGTGTGGAATCACAGATAGACACAGTTATTGAAGTAAACATAGTAAAGAAAAGGAGACATCAGTTTAACATTTTGACCCATATTAATGAGGGTGGGAGCGGAGGGCACGTAATCCCTCATCGTAACGCCTCATAAAATACAGATCAAACTTCAAACTGGTAAGTTCTCGTTTAATCTTACTATTTTACTTCGGAGTTACGTGAGTGACTACGTGAAGACTTCAAAGCTCTGTGATTTCAAACCGTGTAACAGGTATTATTTCACGCACTGCCGAAGTCCTTGAGGGAGGAAGTGTGTTATCGTAATCAACCAATGAATCTGTTTGTAGAAAAACACAATGGTATTTTTTAACAATAACAACAAAGAAATTAAATTGCTCCCCTGGGCTTAAATTAAATATTTGCAGTCTGTAAAATCTTTTCTGCAAATAAAACAGGTTTTGCCAACGGCTTATTATAAAATTTCTGAACGGTCTTTCCCCCGACCATCCTGCTGTAGCCAGGATGTGGTCTATAGGCACGTCCATTCTTTTAGCCGTTGACGTGGATGCTGCCCTGGTGGAATAAAATTTGTACATGTTAGTGTTTATTCCAGCAGCTTTTAGCACCTGCTTGAGCCATTTCGAAATGGTTTGGCTCGTCACCCGACCATAAGGTTATTTATGACTGACCCACAAGGCTTTTCATCTCCCTCGAATATTTTGGTTGTGTCTATGTAGGATAGTAGGTGGGTCATGGCACATAACCGTGGTTCTGGCGGGTAGGCCCGGAATTCCACGACTGGATTAGGTGTTCCTGGTCTGCTCTGTTTGATCAGTCCCTGGATAACGACAGAGATCTGGTCTGGAGCTGTGAGCATGCTGTCCAGTCGCAATAGGTGTAGTGACTGGACCCTCTGTGCAGATACAAGTGCCATCAACATGAGTGTTTTGAGCATAGATTTGTTCCAGGTTGAGGGATCTGGCTGGTGGCTATCCCCTTAGGTATGTCAGGACCACACTGACATCCCATATATGGGTGTACCTTGGTCTAGGGGGTTAGAGTTGTAAATACCCTTCATTAGTTTGACCACCAGCGGGTGGGACCCCATGGCCTGTTGTCCTGGAGCTTGTTTTAAATAGACAGGCAGGGCACTTCTAGCTGTGTTGATGGCTCTGTAGCTGAGTCCTTCATCGTGGTGAAGGTTCACCAGGAATTCCAGTACGTTGGTAACTGTAGCGGTTGAGTAGGTGGTCCCTGTATCCAAGCAGTACTTCTCCCATTTTTTGATGCTGGACAAGTGCTGTTTTTAGTGGATGTTCGGAGGGATGCTGACATGGTGTCGACGGTTTGTTCTGATAATCCCAGCCCCAGAAGTGGTTTGTGCAGAATCTGCAACCCAGGAGTTTGATTTGTTCATGGCACGGGTGGCTTGTGCCCGACACTGGGTGTTAATAACTCTGGGTCACTGGGGAATACCATCGGAGTTTCAACAACCATGTCATGGAGTATTGGGAACCATGGCTGTGTAGGCCAGTTGGGTACTATCAAAATAACCTGAAGCAGAGTCTATTTGTACTGTGCGTAGTCCCCGACTGATGAGGCAGAAGGGAGGAAATGCATAGAAGAAGAATTTCCCCAATCCAGCGCGAATGCATCTACCGCTGCTGCCTCAGGGTCTGGTTCCCAAGCGACATACATAGGTACCTGGTGATTTAGCCTTGATGCAAATAAACCGATATCTGGCGTGCCATATTGCATGATAACTTTTGCAAATTTTTTGGGGTTTAACATCCATTCAATGTTGTCATTAAATTTACGTGACCTGGTGTCTGCCACTGTATTTAGCTTACCTGGCAGGTAAGTTGCTGATAGCCAAATATGTCTTTCGACACACAATTGCCAAATTGTGTTGACCAACTTGTCGCATGATACCGATTTTATGCCGCCTATATGGTTAATGTAGGCCACCACCGTAGTATTATCTATTTGTAACCGTACATGCAAGTGATGCATATTTGTGCATATGCTTTTAAACCATAAAAGTCACCCAACATCTCTAGATAATTAATACCCAGTGTAAGTGGTAACGATGACTCTGGGTTAGTCCATCTACTACTTGTGCTGGATATAGAGTTAGTTGCTCCCCAGCCTTGAGCACTGGCATTTGTTTGGATAACTAACGTAGGGTTAGTGATGATAATAGGGCTGAAACTATGCCAAACGTTTTTTGCCCAACACTGTAGTTCTGATATTGCTTCAGTGGGAAACGTTATGACACGATCATAATGACCTGTGTGTCGTTTTGGTGCCTGTACCTTTGCTCTTTGTAAGTTTTGACAGTGCAAAGGTCCGAATCATTAAATTGTTGCATGATTGTGCCAATTCAACTGTTTTGTCTCTTGCCAATGTTACAGTCACGTAGACTGAATTAATTGTGAAGCCCAAGTAGTCCATGATTGTGGATGGCTTCAACTTAGATTTATTTGGATGTAAGACAATCCCAGGGTTTCGAATAACTGTTTGGTAGCTGATACAGCTAACATAGTCAATTCCATGGTCTTGCCTATTATTTAAGATATCATCAAGATATGCCATGACAATATGTTTTTGTCTTCTGAATATTGTCAGAGCTGGTTTTGGTATCTTGGTGAATAATCTATGGCTGATGTGAACCCATTGGGTAACGCTTTAAACTGCCATAGCTGCCCCATCCAGGTAAATTTCAGGTATCTGCGATGATCCTTGTGAATGGTACTAAATAGTAAACATCTTTAAGGTCAATGCTTGCCATGAAGTATCCTTTGGAAATTAGTTGTTTGGCAGTAACAACCGTTTCCATTTTGAAATGTATATACTTAACAAACATATTCAGTGAAGTTAAGTCAATGATGATGCGACATACACCATCTTTTTTGGGTTTAGTGAATATATTTGATATGAATTCCAAGGGTTCATGTTTTCCCATGATACCCTTTGTAATTAGTCTCACCAGTTCAGCTTGTCCCTCTTGTTTCTCTAACGGAGAGGGAAAAATACCCTCTGGGTATTGTTGAACTGGTGGCAATTTTTCTAGTATGAATTGTATTTTTTATCCACTAATGCCATTGAGTATATACTGATCACTCGTGATAGACTCCCGTGCTTCTTAAAACAGGTGTAATCTCCCCCCTGTTAGTATTAAGCCCCTATTTTCTATATGCTGGTAGGAACCAGACCCACCTACCTCCATGGTTATGGGTATTGTTCTGTTTCCTGCCGGTCCAACGAGTCTTGCACGTCGTTTGACGTGGCAGTGATGTTGAGGGGTGGCGCATTTTCCATGGGGTCCACTATGGGCCCTGGTCTAAAGAAGACTTCCGGGGATAGAATGCGAACCCCGAGCTTTACACCAGTCCCATATGGTAGACGTCGACTGATGGACGCGATGGGGTGCTGCTGCTTAGGAATTATTGTTTTCTAAAGCCTTATTGACCACCTCTCCTGTAGGGGCCTGTTGGAGAGGTGGTTAATGCTGGCCGCTAGTTTGGCCTTTAACGGCCTCCTGCACGTGGGGTTGCCACGTAGCGGTCCACCACACCTAGCAGCTCTTCCTTTTCCTGCACCCCTTGCATATTCCCGAGATCTTCAGCCATCGTCCCCTCTTCTTGACCAGCCCAGTCCTGGTCACCAAAGCTACCCTCGGGTAAGGAGGAAGCAATGGACAGTGCAGGGAGGGAGTGCCTGAACTCCCCCCTGCGAGAGCGCCCCTCACGAAGCGCGTCTCGCTGGAGCTCCTGCTCCAGGCGCCGCTCCAAGCGGCTCAGGCGGCTGTCTTTCCCCCGGGCGGGTGGAGAGACGTCCCCGTCTGACAAGTCGGAAGCCACCGGCCGGACGCCTCTTCCGTGGCTTTACTTCCAGCCCGTTGCTCAGGCGCTAGTGGGCTGGGCTCGGGCGCGGTGTCGGGGAATAGCGGAGCGCCCGGTAAGCGGTCCTACCGCCTTGTTGCTGCCCCCCCCCCCCCAGATGGAACGCTCCTCCGTGGAGTCGAGCAGGGAACAGGTCTTTTCAGGCGGCTGTCTTACCCCCCGTGCGGGTGGAGAGACGTCCCCGTTCGACAAGTCGAACCCACTGGTCGGACGCCTCTTCGTTGGCTTGCTTCCAGCGCGGTGTCGGGGGATAGCGGAGCGCCGGGTAAGCGGTCCTACCGCCTTGTTGCTGCCCCCCCCCCCCCCAGATGGAACGCTCCTCCGTGGAGTCGAGCGGGGGACAGGTTTGTTCTAGAGCCTTTCTTCTCTGCCTGACAGCAAAAGGCTCCCTGTGAAAGAAAAACCCGACCTCAGAGCTTACCTGACGGTCCGTTCTTTCACCCCGTAGCGGGAGCGCCTGACTCCCGATGTGCCGCTGTTGCACTGCTGAACGTAATGCGGCGCATGCGTGCTGAGCGGGTTCTTCACGTAGTCACTCACGTGACTCCGAAGTAAAATCATGGATTCTGCACTGCTGTTGCAGCTGATGTTGGCCAAAAAGCCACAGCCAAACATGATTGCTTCCAAATATGGTGCCAGTACTTCGGAAAGGAACTTCTGGAATTATTGAGGTCAAATTGGCATTGTATAATTAAAGTTACTATGAACCATTATTAAAAAAAAAACATATAGCAAATTCTACAATGAAAACTTGGTCTCACAATTTGTTTGTCAGTTGAACTGAGCTTAAAATTCTTAAATCATTTTTGTTCCTGTCGACAATTATTATTGTTAATTACATTATTGTTGCTACTCTGCACATTTTCCCTATATCATTCAATTAGCCTTACCCTGAACTCAGAACCAGGTGCTCTGCATTGTGCTCTATTTCAAAAGTAATGGCAAAATGAGGATAAGAGCTATCATAGACAATGGTGGTCAAAAATTATAGCAGGGTAGAGGAATCAAAAATTATAGGTTTAAGGTGAACAGGAATTCTAGATTTAATAAGATTGATTTTAAGGGGCAACTTTTTCACTTATAGGCTGGGAGGTTATATGGAACCAGCTGCCAGAGGAGGTAGTTGAACTAGTACTATAACTGCATTGAAAAGATACTTGGACAGGTGCATGAATTGGAAAAATTTAGTGGGAAATGGTCCAAACCATGGCAAATAGTTCTAGCTTAGATGGGACATTGTGGTCAGCATGGACAAGTTGGCTGAAGGGCCTGTTTCTGTGCTGTATGTCCCTATAGAATGAAATGTTAGAATTGATTTGACAAATTTTCATGTTACATTCAGATTGCAAATTCATTATAACTATCGTGTTACATTCCATTTTAATATAACCTGTCAAACACAACATTCAATAGTTATTCAGCACTATTAAGTGAGTATTTATCATCAAAGCAATTATTGATTTAACATGAATTGACTGCAACGGTCTATCTGGGCAAGAATACCTGAAAGCATTGGCAGACCAACAGACAACATTGTCAAGATGTTGTAAGTGAAGTTAAATAAAAAAAATTAAATTTACTGACTCCGGGCACCACAGCTGCCTTTAGGGACATCAGTCAAACAGTGGAAGTGATTCTAGGGGGCATTTCCTGGATCATAGAAATGAAATGCTCTCACTGATATTCCCTGGAAACCGTGTCTGATGAATGTACATTTTACATTTACTATGATTTTATTAATATCTTATTTTTCCAGTTGCAAAATGCTACAAGGCTTAACGTTATGTTTGATGTAAAGCTGGAAAGTCTGTCTTACACAAAGCACAAAGACCAGCAAAAGTTACCACCATTCTTGACATCAAATGAAATACCTGATGATTTAGTAGGTGAGTACTTTTTACTTACTTTAATTATGCAAAACCACTTCAATCCAGAAATGTTATATCCAAACATTTCATTCAATCCCATGTGTGTGTATTATATTTTGTAAACGTCACCTGCTGAAGACAGAAGCTGATGGATGTGAGAGAGAACCTCATCGCAACTGATTCAGTACCGCACCACTCCTATGTTCAATTTTGACACTCATTACATGCATTCTGATCCACCTTGGGCATCATCTCAACAAGTGCTGTCCTGTCCCTGTACAGCACCTTGTCCAGAACAACTGTGGTGACTCTCCATCCTAATCCCGTTTGCCTGCATTAGATCCATATCGCTCTACTTCTCTCAAAGCATCTGTCAAAATGCCTTTAAAACATTGTAATTGTATCTGCCTCCACCATGGTGGTGCTGCGGTAGAGTTGCTGCCTTACAGTGGCAGGTCCCTGGGTTCGATCCTGATTGCAGGTACTGCCTGTATGGAATGTGTACGTGGCCTGCGTGGGTTTTCTTCAGGAGCTCCGGTTTCCTCCCACACTCCAAAGGCATCCACATTAATTGGCTTGGTAAATATTGTAAATTGTCCCTAATGTGTAGGATAGTGTTAGTGTGCGGGGATCGCTGGTCGGCGCGAACGTGGTGTGCTAAAGGGCCTGGTTACTTGCTGTATCTCTAAACTAAATTAAACTAAACCTCCTCACCTATGTATTCCCAAAAGTGCATACTTTTCAACAATGAAGCTCCGATCAACTAATTCAGCACAGGCAGAACATCAGGCCTGCCATTTCACCAAGTGATATGCCTCACCATTTCCCTTAGATATATTTCTGATGTACAACTGAGATACTTTACCCTGTGAACTTTACTTAGCCTGATGTCTGACGGCATCTGCCATTCCTAAGTGTTTTGTGCTCACCATCATCGTTACTTCTCCTGTATACATCAATTTCAAAATACAGATCATTATTTATAACTCCTGCACGCCATTTTTAATCATCCTTCAAAGAGCGGTGCTTAGACCAACTACTCTCCAACTTTCATCAAACATGCGATATCTCTTCCACTATTTGTAAACTGCTGAGTAAAGCACAGGGATCCAGAACTACAAGTACATTTTCCCCTGAAAATGGCATAGCAGGTAGATAGGGTGGCGAAGACTGCTTTTGGCACTGGGCTTCAATTAGTCCTTGAATTGTGTAGAAAAGTTGGGACTTTATGCTACAGTGTAAAATACATTGTAAACTTGTCGTTTTGTATTCAATTTTAGTTGCCCTGCTATGGGAAGGATACTACTAAGCTGGAAAGAGTGCAGAGAAGAATTATGAGGATGTTGCCAGGACATGAATGAAGGGGAGAGGTTGGGCAGGTTAGGACTTTATTCTTTGGAGCACTGGAGACTGAGGGCTGATCTTCAAGAGGTGTACAAAATTATCAGGGGTATAGATAGGGTGAATTTGTAGGTTAGACAAGCTCCTTGGGTAGTTGAATCAAGAATAAGAAACCATAGGATTAAGGTGAGAGGGGAAATATTTAATAAGAAGCTGAGGGGCCACCTTTTCCCACAGAGGGTAACAGGTATATGGAATGAGCAACCAGAAGAAGTAGTTGAAGCAGGTACAACAATCACGTTTAAGACACTTGGACAGATAGGAAAGGTTTAGAGGGATATGGGCCAAACACGGGCAAATGAGAATAGCTTTGTCAGCATGGATGAGTTGGGCCGAGGATCCTGGTTCCATATGTATGACTATGATTTGATTGCTTTCTAGGTTGTTCAGGCAGAGGTCACAAGGTTAGAATATGATAAATTGGAGATGTGGTCCACAATCATATCATACTTCTGCAGTGCTGGTCCTCAACAACTTTTCCTTCTTCCTGTAATCTTGCTGGTATTTCAGTGAGGTTGAATAATCTCTAAAGTGATCGAGTGTTTCCTGAGTGTGTCGTGTCGGTGGAGCATGTGAACAAAGCGTAACAAACTGAAATAGGATGGCAAAGATGTAATTCTCCTCATTTATATATTCTGCCAGGTACTCAGAACTATGGTGGTCAGAGTGTCTTCAGTGTTTCCCCGATCAAAGGCTGCATTGAAGCAATGCAGACTCAAGAATTTGAAGTGACATTCAGCCCAGACCACGAAGGTTTTTGTTACTCAGATGTCATGCATGTGGAGCTGTTTGACAAGGTAACTGGGTGCTTCTTATTCCAGCACATGGTTAAAGGCAAAATTGCTTCTATAATTATCTTTGCGGTAAAATCATGACAGAATCGTATTGCATAGAAACAGGCTCTCTTGCCCATCTTGTTCAAGGTGACCATGGTGCCTCTCTACGCCAATCCCATTTGCCCACATCCCTCTACACCTTTCCTATCCAAGGGTGTCAAAGCGTACAAGGAGAAGTCAGGAGAATGGGGTTGAGAGGGAAAAATACATCAGCCATGATCGAATGGAGGAGCAGACTCGATGGGCTGAATGACCTAATTCTGCCCCTGTGTCTTATGGTCTACTTGCCAGAACACCTTTAAAACTTGTAACTGTATCTGCCTCCTGCACCTCCTCTGGAAGTTTGTTTCAGGAATTCAACACCCACCATATGTAAAACAATATCCCTCCAATCTCCTTTAAATGTCTCCCCTCACCTTAAATCTGTGGCCTCCAGTCTTAAACTCCCCTGCCCTGGGATAAAAACGCTCTATCAATCTTATTTCTACTTTTTATGACAGCCCTCCATTCCAGGCAACATCCTGGGGAATCTCTTCTTATGCCACCACACACTTCATGTAGCATAGTGGCCAGAACAGTACAGCACACTATACACAGGCCCCGACTGATAAAGGCCAGCATGCTAAAAGACTTCTCCACCACCCTGTCTACCTGTGGCACCACTTACTGTAGCTTACACTCAGGTGATTCCATTGAGCATATTGTTTGCATGTGATACCAAACTCCTTAAACTTGCATTCTCTTCCAAAGTCCATGAGAAGAAATTACTAGTGCTTGAGCAAAATAGATTCAAAGATGTTTCTAAAACTTCCTTGAAGAACAGCAACATCTCCACCCACTCTTGGGGAACCCTGGTCTATGTCCACACCATGCTGCCAAACCCCAAGGCAGAAAGCTCCTGGGATGTGCCAAGGAGCCGAACAAGGACGGACCCAACGCATTGCTGCGAATAATGACCCGCCAGGTCAAAGGGAACAGCGTCCCGGTGGGCCAGTGGGTTGCCCGCGGCTACATGTGGCAACGGGCCTGGTTTGCCGCTGCGGAGAAGGACCCGGCAGGCCACTGCCTGCAGGGGAAGTTTGGAAGTAGCCGAGCTCGGCCCCAAAGACCAGAGAGTCAAGGAGGAGGGAGCCGCTGGCGACGACAGACGGGAGGAGTGGGGCTGGTAGGAGAGAGACTGGGCTATTGCTTCCAGCGCCTTCAGGACACAAAGATGGTCGGGCGAGGAGGGGGACATCGATTCACGGTCTGAGCCATCAAAGGCAATGGGCGAGGTTGTGCAGCAACCTGGGGTTTACCTGGGCTTACCTGGATCAGGGGCATACCAGTACATCCAGCATGTGGACCGGACCTTGGACTGGACTTTGGATCCTTTCTTTTGTAAATGGTGTCCAAATATGGTAACTTGTACACGTACTGTATATGCTATGCAAAAATCATTTTACTGTGTAGTGCATATGTGACAATAAAGAACCATTGAACCTTTATCCCCTCTTGTGCCAAAGTCTATGGGTCCCATGTGGGTCTCATCAGTCACTTCACAACTGCAGAGACAAAATATTTTCATCAATCCTGATGAAAATCTGTTGCAAATATAATTAAGCTTTTATTACTATCAGTGCATTCCAAACCTCACATCTATTCGCATGCACGGTGTGTGAGTGATAGTGGCAGCACTTGCTTAGACTTTACACTTTACTTTACATTTTAGACTTAGAGATACAGCGTGGAAACAGGTCTTCCAGCCGACCGAGTCCGCGCCGACCAGCGATCAGCCCGTACACTAGAACTATCCGACACACTAGGGACAATTTATAATTTTAACAAAGCCATTTAATCTACAAACCTATACATCTTTGGAGTGTAGGAAGAAACCGGAGCACCCGGAGAAAACCAACTCGGTCACAGGGAGAACGTACAAACTCCATACACACAGCCCCCATAGTCAGGATTGAACCCCCGGTCTGTGACACTGTAAGGCAGCAACTCTACCTCTTTGCCAATGTTGCCCCCACCCCTACACTGTGCCCCCGTTAATTAACATTTTGAGCAGGTGCCAGAAATAGCAGCAGTGCATCTTCTGCATCGAGGAAATTTCAAAACATTTGTTGATTATCCATCCTTTCACAGGTCAGCCACTCGATCCAGCTGAAGGGAGCTGCAAGGGAACATCTGATGTTCGTTGAAGGTGGAGACCCAATAGATGTTTCAGTGGAATCTCTAAGTATCTTACCAAGTTATGAGCAAGTGGATGTAACAGGTAGGACATATATATGATGCTGCACTATTGTCAACTGAGGGAAGGATTGTTGTTGTCCAAGAGCAGCTTCTTCGCAGTAACCTTCAGGCTCGAGAGCACTACACAACACTAACCATTAACTACCATCTTCTATGGACAGTGTCTTTGGTTGCACAGCAGACTTCCGTTTGGTACTGTTATGGTTGCCTGGTATTACCGTTGGTTATTGTATATTTAAGTGTGTGTTATAACATCATCTTGAAGCCGCGGTCTCCAGTCGGGAAGCACCGATTCGGGACTTACCTTCCAGACGAGAGGGCCTGTACATCTGGCCGACTGCGGAGGTTTGTGGCCCCGACCACGGGGGAAAATGGAGGAGGACTGACTGAACTTTGTGCCTTCCACCACAGTGATGAATGCTGTGGTGGATGTTTTTGTGTTAAATTTTTAATGTGTATTGTGTGTTCTTTTTTTATTGTACAGCTGCTGGCAAGTTCATTTCACTGCACTTCATTGTGAATGTGATGAATACATCTGACTATCGACTATTGATAACATTACAGGCCTGTTAAGCTGCAGCAAATAAGAAATTATTTGTTGTGTCCAGTACATATAACAATGAAACACTCTTGACACAAACTCCAACTGTCAATTATCTATATATCTACCTATTTCCCAAGGCAGTCAAAATTATTAAGTCCAAATGTGCCCATTCCATCCAAACATATTCCAATTGTCCATTATGTTCAAATCAACAACCAGAGAGCAGTCCTGAGCTATTATCTATCTCATTGGACTATCCTTGATTGGACTTTACTGGACTATATCTTGCACTAAACAGTATTCATGTTATACCCTTTATCATGTATTTGTACACTGTGGATAGCTCAATTGTAATCAGATGCAGTTTAATGTGGATAAATGTGAGGTTATCCACTTTGGTGGCAAGAACAGGATGGCAGATTATTATCTGAATGGTGTCAAGTTAGGAAAAGGGTAGGTGCAACGAGACCTGGATGTGCTTGTACATCAGTCACTGAAAGAAATCATGCAGGTACAGCATCCAGTGAAGAAAGCTAATGACATGTTGGCCTTCATTGCGAGAGGATTTGAGTTTAGGAGCAAAGAAGCCCTACTGCAGTTGTATAGGGCCCAGGTGAGATCGCACCTGGAGAATTGTGTGCAATTTTGGCCTCCTAATTTGAGGAAGGACATTCTTGCTATTGAGGGAGTGCAGCGTAGGTTCTCGAGGTTAATTCCAGCAATGGCTAGATTGTCATATGTTGAAAGAATGGAGCGACTGGGTTTGTATACACTGGAATTTAGAAGGATGCGAGGGGATCTTGTTGAAGCATAAAAGATTATTAAGGGATTGAACACGTTAGAGGCAGGAAACAGGTTCCCGATGTTGGGGGAGTCCAGAACCAGGGACCACAGTTTAAGAATAAGGGGTAGGCCATTTAGAATGTAGATGAGGAAAAACTTTTTCACCCAGAGAGTTTTGATTCTGTGGAATTCTCTGCCTCGGAAGGCAGTGGAGGTCGATTCTCTGGATGCTTTCAAGAGAGAGCTCTTAAAGATAGCGAAGTCAAGGGATATGGGGAGAAGGCAGGAACGGGGTACTGTGCGGATGAATGATCAACCATGATCACAGTGAATGGCGGCACTAGCTCGAAGGGCCTAATGGCCTACTCCTGCACCTATTGTCTATTGTCTTTCTGCTGACTGGCTAGCACATAACAAAAGCTATTTACTGTACCTTGTACACATGACCATTAACTGAACTCAACTCAACTCAACTCAAATGGACAGGATCATTGGACTATTGGAATATCACCTCTTGAGCTAGATCCACCTTCAATGAGATTGAGGCTGACCTGCGGCCATTTACCTACCTATTCCTCATTTTTGCAGTTAACAAGAATCTATCAATATCATATTTAACATTAACAATTAATTCAGTATCAATTGTCACTTCCAATTTTTTTTCCCACCCACTGCATGTAGAAGTGTTCGTAACTTCACAAAATAGACTTTCTGTGGGTTTTTTCTGGAACTTTCATCTGTAACTTCCTGCAATTGTGGTATACAGATGTCCATCGGCCATTGAAATCGCTCCTGCTCACTCTGAAAAGCACCAAGTCTGACAATAAATACAGCACTGCATTGAGAGAATTTCAGGTAGGATGCATCCGATCAACCCAACTTGCTGGAAAAAAGGTAATGGTTTCACATTTCTTTGAAAATTATAGATGTGTAACAAATTGTATTTTGAAAGTTATTGTAAGTATTTAAAGTTGGGAATGGTAAATTAGACCAGAATTTACTGGGAAGTTAGATGGTAAGTTCAATACATATATTACATGGCGATAATGGCACAGTGGCCTCCTGGTTAGAGCTTCTGTCTCACAGTGCTAGAGACTCAGGTTCGATCCTGACCTTGGATGCTGTCTGCGTGGAGTTTGCACGTTCTTCCTGTGACTGAGTGGTTTTCATCCAGGTGCTTCCCACATGCCAAGAACGTGCAAGTTTGTAGGTTAATTGGTCCCGTAAATTGCGCCTTACGTGTAGGGAGTGGATGCAACAGTGGGATAACAGAATCAGTGGTGAACAGATGATCGATGTTCGGCTTGGACCCAGTGGGCCATGACGTATCTCTAAACTAAAGTGTGAGAACAAACTCATGGGTTGTGGTGAGGAAGAGGTCCCACAATTGTGAATCGTGTTTGAACAGCGAATAATTAGCCTCATAAACATGGGAGTTTGGCCTGTAACCTTCAACATCCGTGTACCTGTCCAAATGTCTTTTCAATATTGTTAATGTGCCATGCTCTGGCAACCCGTTTTCGTCCCAACAAGTCCATGCCGAGCAGCGATCCCCATAGACTAGCACAATCCTACACCCACTAGGGACAATTTACAATTATACCAAGCCAATTAACTCACAAACCTGTACGTCTTTGAAGTGTGGGAGGAAATCCCAGAGAAAACCCACACAGGTCACAAGGAGAACGTACAAACTTTGCACAAACAGTAGGTATCTTACAAGACTTACCTTCAGCGGCACTGCAGTTCTGACACTGGCCGTGTGCGCGACTTTGGTGCCTCGGGGGGGGGGAGATTTTCTCCTGCCTGCCTGAGTTTTATTTTCTCGGGGTGTGAGCTTATGCTGAAGATTTGTTCCGACTGCCAGTCTGTGAATTTTTTATTTTAAATTGCTGGACAATTTCAGCGCTGCAGTAAAATAAAAATTAGCTTCTAATGCCGTGAACGCCGACAATGGGGACGGATTTCAGGTACGGGACAGCTAAAGGAAAGCCGTTTATTTTACCTATAAACGTGCTTCTTAGGATGACCTTAATCCACATTTTACGTTGCGAAAAGGTGATTTAGGCCCCATATGAACCGGCAGTGTTTTTCCTGCCGATATGGGGTTTAAATTCACCGCAACTGCAACCGCAACGTTCCAAACGATCGCGTTCCACAAAATCCCACTCGCAAGATGATTTAAATGGCCATTAATTTACGGGAATTAAACATAAAATTCCTTCCATTTGGCCTATAAATTCATGACAATGAGATTTAAAAATCATGTTATATTGTGAATTCTTGTGTGAATGTTATTTGGACTATTTAAAAATGTTAATCTTTTCTTAAGAAATGGATAGATGTTTAGATCTAGTAATTGAATTTTGTAATTAGCTACAATTGGGTAACTAACTAATTATATGCTTTAATTTCAGGACATCCAAGTAAGATTGTTTCATATTTGTTTCATAATGCTTCAATCTATAATAACTGAAAATTTCTTTCAGTTCTCTTAATATTTAAGAAAGTTATGGGCTTTTGACTGTCCCCGATCACAGCTTTTGTTTTAAGTCAATGGAAAAACAATAGGGAACAAGATGCTAATTTCCGAGTATGTAAATGGCCATAACTTTTTTAATATTGAAGATATGAGAGTGAATTAGGTGTCAAATTAAACTTCTTTTTATGCTTTATCTGATGGGATAAATTGCAGACTTGATTTTTAAAATCTCAAAATTTTGTAACATTGCTACAGACAGCCCCCACACGATCGAACATGGATCTCTGTTGCTGTAAGGCAGCAATTCTACCACTGCGCCACTGTCTGTCAGTGGAGTTAATTCCATCCCATCTAAGTATCTTGTACTAATGCAGTATTAGTCAATGTTAGGAAAGTGAAACCTCTGAATCCTATAATCCTCTTGCTCTTACACCATTCTGTAATTTGCTTACATATCTGGCACCATATTGCCCATTGATTATTGGTATTACCTCAGCAAAGTGATCGCCCTTTTCATATTCCTGAATTGCACCCATGATGCATCATTGGATGATCCCATCAGGATACCCTCTCTAACGGGGAGCACGATGGCACAGCTGGTAGAGCTGCTGCCTCACAACGCCAGTGAATGCCGTTCAATCCTGATCTTGGTTGCTGTCTGTGTGGAATTTGCACATTCTCCCTGTGATTGCATGGGTTTCCTCCAGATGCTCTGGTTTTTTCCCACATCACAAAGACGTGCGGGTTGGTGGGTTAATTAACTATTCAAAATCAATTTCTCATGGTTTCATATAAAGTGACAGTTAACATTATATTTATAGATGATCTAATTCAGGAGTAACATTGCATTAAATTAAATGAAATACACTATCTCGGTAAAGTGGCTGATATGAATATTTGGTCCATAATCATATCACTGAGCTTGATGTGTGGATATTGGCTTGAAGATGCATTGGGATGCCCTAGGTTTGTGGAGGGGCCTTGGAAATGAAAGACCTTCCTAATATCACAAAATTAGTGCTCAAAAATAAAGATCAACCCTAATTCAACGATTCAATAGTTTAGTTATGGTCAAGTGTATAGAGATAGTGAAATGTTTGCTCAAAATGCTATTCAGTCAAATTATACTGTAATACGTACAATAGATCCTCTTCGGCAACAGCATGCAGTGAGTCGCCATGTTCCAGCGCTATCTTGCAACTTCACAGCTCAGTTAGAAAAGTTGGAGTAACTCAGTAGGTCAAGCAACATCTCTGGAGGACATGAATAGGTGACGTTTCAGGAAGAGAGTCCTTGACCCGTCACCTATCCCTTGTTCTCCAGAGATGCTGCCTGGATTGCTGAGTTACTCCAGCACTTTGTTTCCTTTTGTGTATTGGCCACTATCCGCAGTTCTTTGTTTCTACGTTTCCAGAAAATTGAGTTCTTTCATTTAAAAATATCTGCCACAAATGGGTGTTGTTGCCTTTGCAGAGTGTTGAGTTTGTCATTGACTACCCACAATCCGTTCAGGTGAAGGGCTTCACCATTGAGCCGGCCAGAGGTATTGTGGAAGCTGGCAACACAAAGACCGTCAGTGTCACCTGGACTCCCCCTGCTGGGCATGATGTAAGTTGTCACACTGTGACTTCCAATGTCCTGCATAAAATTCAGATTCAACATAAACTCAACAGTTCAGATAGCAGTTCAACAATTTGACAACATTACTGACTGATTTCTTTAAGACTTTCAAAAATAAATTATTAAATTAAAGAATGTGGTGCTGTTAGTTTATTAAATTCCACACTGTAAACTGAAGTTTTATATTTAATTAAATCTATTTAATGATACATAGAAACATAGAAATTAGGTGCAGGAGTAGGCCATTCGGCCCTTCGAGCCTGCACCGCCATTCAATATGATCATGGCTGAACGTTGAATAAGGTACATAATAACAAATAGAAACCACCTGATTTTACCAGCAAGCATGCCATTATTTTGATCAGAGTCCTGTGAAATACAAATTGAGGTATCCTGGTTGACACGGGCAAGTTCATAAGTCATAGTAGCATAATTAGGCCATTCGGCCCCTCGACTTTACACCGCCATTCAATCATGGCTGATCTACCTTTCCCTCTGAACACCATTCCGCTGCCTTCTCCCAAATAACGCTTACTAATCAAGAATTTGTCAATCACTGCCTTAAAGATACCTAATGACTAGGCCTCCACAGCTGTCTGGGCAATGAATTCCACAGATTTACCGCCCACTGACTAAAGATATTGCTCCTCACCTCCTTTCTAAAGCTATATCCTTTCATTCTCAGGCTATGCCCTCGGGTCCTAATTGGGCCAAGGGGCTTATTTCTCTGCTGTTTGACTCTATAACTATATCTTTCTACTTGCAATAGGATCTGTCCCCAAGTTCATTGATTAAATTTAGCCGGTCAGCCATCGGATCCCGACCTTGTGAGACACTTTGAAACTCATCCAACTATTGCCATAACACACATTGTGAAAAAAGTTCAACCAAGTATCTAATCTTCCCCCCGCATTTACCCCGCGTGAACCTCTATAAAACTTTTTGATGATCCATGTAATTCGACCAGAGAAGAATACTTTTGTGAAGAAGTTTCATTTTTATTGCGCCTGCTAAAATTGAATTCATCGTACTACCATTTCTAGATTAGGTATATTGAAAAGAAAGCTATTCAATGTTATGGTTTTAAATGCAAACTAATAATATATTTTGACTGCAGATTTTTCAGTAAGACTTTAAAAATTTTGTTTTTCAGGCACTTCAGATAATCTCAGCCACGGTTAAAATGGCCATCAAAGGAGACATAGCGGAACACTACCAGATCATCCTGATGGCCATGGTTATTGTAACTTAAGATAAAAAGTTGGGAGGATTTACAGAGAAGGCTTCTTGTATATAAGAGGGTTTATACATTGTCGAAAGGACTGACTATTTTAAAACCAGATTTTTAAGCTTTACGGAGATGGAATCAGACTAAAACTAGACTTTGTTTGGTGCTCCACACCATTAGCTGATTTTGTTTTATATTGGCACTCTCCTGTAATAAGGAAGCTCTGTAAGTAAAGGTTTTCTCATCTAAACGTGTTCTGAAGAGTATGTTCAGTTTGAATTATTTGTCTGCTATTCCAAATTCTTTCATTCTCACCAAAGACTTAGAACATAGAACATAACACCCGTCGTTAGGCCCACAATGTCTGAGCCGAACATGATCTGCAGTCACCACTTCTGCTTGTAAATCCCTCCATTGCCTGCTGATCTAAAAGCCTCTTAAATGTCGCTATCATATCTGCTTCCACCACCACTCCTAGCAGTGTGTTCTAGATACCCACTACAATCTGGAATCATGTATAGTCTTTCTGTCCACTGCTTTTCACTGTACCTCGGTACACGTGACAATAAACTAAACTCTGAGGAAAAAAATATGTCCAACACATCTTCTTTAAACTTTACCCCTCTCACCTTTAAACCGCACCCTCTAGTCTTTAACATTTCCACCCTAGGAAAAATATGTTGACTGTCCACCTTAAGTATGCCTATCATATTTTGATATCATAATCATAATCATAATTGTAATTTATTATCCAAGTAGGTTTTGCAACATACGAGGAATTTGGTTTGTCATGCAGTCATACCAAAAAAGCAGAAGACACACAACTACATAAAAATTTGACATCGCCATCCACCACAGCGGCTCCTCCACATTCCTCACTGTGATGGAAGACAATAAAGTCTTATCTTCCTTCCTCCTTTTCTCCCGCGGTCGAGGCAGTCGAACCATCCTCAGTCGGGGCTATCAAAGCTCCCGTAGCCGGCGATCAAAGCTCCCGCGATCGGGGCCGTCGAAGCTCCTGCGGCTTGGAGCGCTTGAAGTCACATGACTGGCACAGTATCCAGCAATAACTGAAATCATTTGTTCACATCCCCCAATAAACAATTATTAAAATGATCTGTTCTACTGGGTAATGCTGACCATAACAGTGCAATTCCAAGTAGGTAATGCAACCTATGCAAAGTCCATCATGGTTTGATGCTAAGGTAGGGTTTGTGGTTAGGATAGTGTGGTGTGGTTCAAGAACCTGAATGTTGACACATCAGTGGAGCGCTGGCTATTCTCTCTTTGTTTCACAAGTTATCACAGAGCCATAACATCTGCAGCAGAATGAGCAGCAGACAATTGTGAGAGCAGATTGTAGCCATGGATGTGATGCACACAGCAGCAGCAAGCTTCAGGCTAACCGATCCTTCCAAGGTACCGGAGAGACATCTGCTATATCCCCAAGTCTGCAGTGCAGAGCTGAAGCATGCAAACAACAAACTAATTTGCAGATCAAGCAGCCTTGTCACTTTCCTCATGGAGTTGAGGGATAACTGCGGAGGGTGTGTTGACTACGTTACAGAGTAGCCTGGAGTACGTGGCACCACTGTTGATCATCAGGGTTGTTCAACCACTCCATGAACTGGGGGCTTTCCACTCAATTTAACATTCAGCTGGTGTCTGGCTAGATCCATATCTACGTCAATGGCCATCATCCAAGAAGAAACTTAAGCAACAGCTTTCAGTGCACATTATTTAAATGAAAATAATCCGTGAGTGTGTTTGTTTTTGGGACAAGAACCTGATCTTGGCATCGGCTGTTGAACAAAGATCGCAGCCAGGGGAGGAAGCACCTTGGGGTGGAACATGAGCTTGTTTACTGTTCTGCAGCCACCCTAAAAGCTATGTCTTAAAAGATTAATTGGATGTAAATAATTAAAAACAGCAAAATTATTTTTAAATTAATATATTTTTTGAGACAAGGAGAAACCTGAGCTGGCTGGGGGTTTTCTATGAAGCATCATGTAATGTGCAGCAAGTTTGGTGCACTGTGACATTGTCCACATGATTCGTTAAAGTCATAGCAGAAACGGGCCCTTTGGCCCAACTTGCCCACATCGACCAATTTGCCTACCTGAGCTAGTCCCATTTGCCTGCAATTGGCCCATATCTTAGTTTAGTTTTAGTTTAGAGATATAACAGGCCCTTCGGCCCACCAAGTCCGCACCGACCAGCGTTCCCTGCACATTAACACAAGCCTACACACACTAGGGACAATTTACACTTATAGCAAATATACAAACCCAAGCCAAATAACCTACAAACCTGTACGTCTTTGGATTCACAGTCAGGATCGAAACCGGGTCTCCGGCGCTGCAAGCTCTATAAGGCAGGAACTTTACCGCTGTGCCACCGTGCAGCCCATTCCTGTCCATATACCTATCCAAATGTCTTTTAAGCTGCTATTTTGATTGAGGGATCAGTGAGAACTACTGCCCTGAAATCTGAAATAATATGTGCAATTCCGTAATGGTTCAGTGCTGGGGCTGCTTCTCTTCACGTTGTATATTAATGATTTGGATAAGGGGATTAGAGGCTTTGTGGCCAAGTTTTCAGATGGTGCTAAGATAGGTGGAGGGGCAGGTAGTATAGAGGAAGCAAGGACTCTGTAGAAATAATTAGACAGTTTAGGAGAGTGGGCAGAGAAGTGGCAGGTGAAATTCAGTATAGCAAAGTGTGAAGTTATGCATTTTGGTAATAAGAATAAAGGTGTAGATCATTTTCTAAATGGAGAGAGAATCCAGAAATCAGAGGTGCAAAGGGACTTGGGAGTGCTGGTGCAAGACTCCCAAAAAGTTAATTTGCAAGTCAAATCGGCAGTAAGGAAGGCAAATTCATTGCTAACATTTATATCAAGAGGACTGGAATACAAAAACAGAGATGTAATGCTGGAGCTCTTTTGGAGTACTGTGAGCAAACTTGGGCTCCATATCTGAGGAAGGATGTGCTGGCTCTAGACAGGGTCCAGAGGAGGTTCACAAGAATGATTCCAGGAATGAGTGGGTTAGCATAAGATGTGCGTTTGACAGCACTGGGCCTCTACTCGCTGGAGTTTAGAAGGATGAGGGGGACCTCATTGAAATTTAGAGAGCAATGAAAGGCATAGATAGCGTGTATGTGGAAAGGATGTTTCTGCTGGTGGGAGAGTCTAGGACCAGAGGTCATGGCCTCAGAATTATAGGACGCTCTTTTAGAAAAATGAGGAGGAACAGAGGGTAGTTAATCTGTGGAATTTATTGACACAGAGGGTGGTGGAGGCCATCAATGGATATTTTTAAGGCAGAGATAGACAAATTCTTGATTTGAACAGGTGTCAAGGGTCATGCGGAGAAGGCAAGAAAATGGGATGAGGAGGCAGAGGTCAGCCATGATTGAATGGCGAAGTGGACATGATGGGCCGAATGGCCTAATTCTACTCCTATAACTTGTGAACGTGATTCTACTCCTATAACTTCATCAAACTGCCCTCTGACCATAACCATTCACACAAGATCATGGAAAATGTGGTTTGCCTGCAGCTCCGCACAAGACTGCAAGAAATCGCGGAGAGTTGTGAAGGTGGCCCAGTCCATCACACAAAGCAGCCTCCCCACCCCATCACCTCCATCTCTACTTCATGCTGTAAAACGATAATTAAGATAGGGAGGCTGGTTTTACTTTGATCACAAGATTTTGGTTGGTTTAAAGACTGTGACTTCTACATGAGAATTTGATGCAAGAACAACTCCACAGCAGTGGTATAAATTCCACTGACTGAGGTTCTCTGCTCCCTTGCCAATCTATTGATCACTCTTTTAAAGGGTGTTTCCTGAGGGAACAATGCCCCAGAACAATTGAAGCTGAAATCTCAGGTGATAAAGTATGACTGATTTTCCAGTTGATTCCATTTGGAATTTCACAGCGCTATAATATGACCTTAACTGGGTTTTATTTTAACTAGACAGCCAGTTAACCATTGCATACAGTGCCATATGGAACAGTTTGAGGTTTACTGTAAACTCATTAATTCAAGCATAATATTAATCTTTTAAAATCTTCCATCTATTCTTGCAGTTCCACATTCTTTTCAAAATCAAAAGAGTAAATAAATCAACGACAAACAGATCCCATCGGTGGAAGGGTTGAGAGCCACAGAGTACAGAGGTAACGTGATAGGTAACAGATCCCAAGGAGATGGGAGGAGAAACCTGATCAAGGCAGGGGTCGGCAAACTTGTTCTGCATAGAAACATAGAAAATAAGTGCAGGAGGAGGGCATTCGGCCCTTCGAGCCAGCACTGCTATTCATTGTGATCATGGCTGATCGTCCCCAATCAATAACCTGTGCCTGCCTTCTCCCCATATCCCTTGATTCCACTAGCCCCTAGATCTCTATTTAACTCTCTCTTAAATTCATCCAGTGATTTGGCCTCCACTGCCCTCTGTGGCAGGGAATTCCACAAATTCACAACTCTCTGGGCGAAAAAGTCTAAAATGGCCTCCCCTTTATTCTAAGACTGTGGACCCTGGTTCTGGACTCGCCCAACATTGGGAACATTTTTCCTGCATCTAGCTTGTCGAGTCCTTTAATAATTTTATATGTTTCTATAAGGTTCCCACCTCATCCTTCTAAACTCCAGTGAATACAAGCCTAGTCTTTTCAATCTTTCCTCGTATGACAATCCCGCCATCATAGGGGCCAGGACGCATGTCTGTGAGCGGATAGTGGGCCACATCTATCACGTGTACACATGGATCCCGCCTCCATCTCGCCCCGGATGGCAGGCATCAAATCACGTGTTCACAGAATGTAGACAAAATGCTGGAGAAACTCAGCAGGTGAGGCAGCTTCATGCAATCCTTGCATTTCTCACCCACTGTGTATCTCCAGCATTTTTGTCGACCTTTGATTTTCCCAGCATCTGCAGTTCTTTCTTAAACGTGTTCACAGAAGGTGCGCGGCCGTGCCGGCGGCTTTGCGCAGGATGCGGTACAGCCAGAGCTTGGCCGCGCTCGGCGTTCAGCGGGCCGGATGAAAAAATATCCACCTGCGGGCCGGATGATTTTGGGTTACGGAATGCGGCCCGGGGGTCGTAGGTTGCCGACCCCTGAAGTAAGTAGTCCTGATCTGCAATGCTCTGCCCGAGAGGCTGATGGAAGCATAAACTGTTTTGGCTTCCTGTAAAAAATTGGATCAGTACCTTAAAGAAGGCTGCAGGGTTGTTAGGAAGGAGGCAGACATGGGCAAAGGGCAGTTTAGTCTCAGGGGGTGGAGGGTTCTCATCTTGCTGTGAGGATTCTAGGATTGTATCATTGTATAATTCTGAACTGTATGTGGAGTTTAAACCTTGTGATAACTCGATGGGTGACTGTTTAAAGGCCTTGCATTATTTTTGTCATAATAGAACCTGGATACATATTGTAACTGATTATTGAATTGGATTAAACACCCCAAGTAGGAGTTTGAATTTGAGGAATAACATTCATGCTTTGCTTTGATTTATAAATATTTAAGATACAATGGAATAATCCCAGTGCCACCTAGAGGCAAGCCAGCCAAGGTAAGACATTGCAGATAGTCCAATAAAAAAATGTCTTTAAGGAACCAAGATAATTTATAGCTGTGCTCAGATTTGAGTTATTTAGTGTGATGTGACAGGATTATGTATCACATGGTTTTTTTGCTCTGATTGAGAGAGTTAACTTTAACTAACATTGCAATGGTAGAGACTCAATAGGACAGTGAATTAAGTAGCACTCCCATGCAGGTTATTGCAGCCACTAGGCCTTGAGTTCTGTCTGGAACTTCACTGTAAATATTTGTTGTTAATGACAGCAGGTTGACGATTCATATTCAGCATTACCCGTAGCACTGACACATTACAAGCCCAGCGTCACTGTCTGAACACCTGGCCTGAATTAAGAACTCTTGTGTGACATGGTCATAGGGGATAAGCTGTGCTGAGCCTCCAGCTGCCGACTCCACCGGTTCAAATGGATGTTTAAGGAATTTAGAGCTTTTCACAGACTCACTAACATCACTCATGAAGTCAGAGACATAGTCAGACAACATGGAAACAGGCTCTTTTGCCAACTCATCTATGTTGACCAAGATGCTCCATCTAAGCTAGTCCCAATTACCTGCATATGGCCCATACCCCTCTAAACCTTTCCTATCCATGTACCTGTCCAAGTGTCCTGGAAATGCTATTATTATACCTGACTAGACAACTATCTCTGTTCCAAATACATATCAACTATGTGAAAAGTTCACCTCAGGTTCCTATTAATTTTTTCCCCTCACATATTAAATGTTTGCCCCCTAGTTCTTGATTCCCCTACTCTGGGTATTAGCCCTGTCTATTCTTTCCATGATTTTATACACCTCTATAAGATCACACCCCAGTCTCCTGCACTCCAAGGAATAAAGCTCTAACCTGCTCAACCTCTGCCAAGAGCTACGGCCCTTAAGTCCTGGCACTATCCTTGTAAATCCTCTCAAGAGTCAAGAGAGCCAAGATTATTGTCTTATGTCCCAGATAGAACAATGAAATTGTTCCTCTCTGTACCCTTTCCAGTTTAGTGGCATATTTTCAACAACAGGGTAACTAAAACTGAACACAATACTCCAAGTGCAGCCTCACCAATGTCTTGAATAACGGTAACATATCATATCGACTTCTACACTCAATTTCCTGACTAATGAAGGCCAGCCAACAAACTCCTCCGCTATATTAACTTCCTGTGATGTTACTTTCAGGGAACTACCGATATGTGTTGTACTCAGTCAATAGATCACCACTCCATAGGCCTTTAATCGTAGCAGGTCGCAGAAAAACCGGCGACTGGATCCCCCTTCGACATAAAAATTGAAATAGAATCATTACTTTAACAACAACAAAAAATGAAGTCAGCACCAGCGACAACCTATGTTAACCTGGCGACAACTACGACAGCACCTACGTCAGGAGAAGTCAAGCTACGCTCATTGTTATCAAACCCACTGTCGCTGACTGTCTCCGAAAATTTTTCAACATGTTGAAAATCCAGCAGTGACCAGAAAGACGCTACGACTCTTTGGGCGATTGAGGAGACTACTCGCGACCGTACAGGCGACACGCTGGCGACCATGTGGCGACAGCCTAATTGCATGTAGTCGCCTAAAAAATAGCCTAAGTGGGACAGGCCCTTTAACTCAAGTATGGAACGCGCTGCCAGGATGGTGGCGGAGACAGATACGATAGTGCCGTTTAAGAGGCTTTTCGATAGGTACATGGATATGCAGCGAATGGAAGATATAGATCACGTGCATGTTATCTTGGCATCATGCTGGGCGTGATGAAGGGCCTGTTCCTAAGCTGCATGGTTCAATGCTCAATGCTAACTCACTGCAGTTTGATGAATTTTAAGATTGTTGAACATGTCATACTTCTTGCCCAACAGTAGGTTGCAGGTTTCAGAGGAGACAGGAACAAGGAGGCTGTGAGAGGGGAAGATTACTGAAAAAATGATTTGCATTTCTATGGCAGTATTCACACCTCTTCCAAAATGTTCAAAAGCACTCAGCCAATCAGAACTCACATTTAATGTAGGAACCTACTTTAGGACTTCCTGTATTCTGTAAAATTTAATCCGAATTTCCGGCTGTTGAATAAATATCCCAGCAGGTCTGTGGCTGAATTTGCAGCCAAGATAGCATTCATTGTGGTGGATGGAAGTCAAGGAATATCCCTGTTGCAAGCATGGCTCTCCCAGCCTCTCGGCGATGTGTACAAAAGCAAAAAACTGCACTTGTTGGAAATCTGAAACAAACAACAGGTCAGGCAGCAACTGCGGAGAGAGAATCTGAGTTACCGAGTTGATCGTGAGTCGCTTTGGGCATCAAGGCCACAGGAAACTCTGCCGTTGACTGCTGTCACCCCCAATTTCTACGTGTGTGGTCATCAACCTAGTTGTTAAAGGTAATACTGACAATGAGGTATTGATTTATCTGACATCAAGTAACCTTTGCAACCCTCTCTCTCTGTCCCTACCCCACCCAAGTCATTGTACGAGCTACAAAGTCATCTTGTTAAGTCTCATTGTCTGTAACTCGTCTAGGTTTTCACCTAGATCACAGCTAACATTGGCCGGTCTACTTTATCATCGTAACTTTTTTTGCATGTCTTTCATTCATTTGTTTTATATCTCTCTGTATTACCGAAAGTCGCCTATTCCTTTTCTCCAGAGATGCCGTCTGATCTGCTGAGTTACTCCAACTTTTTGTGTCTATCTGCATCTGCAGTTCTTTCCTACACATGAGTTTTTTTCCCTCTTTATTTTAAATAATTTTAGTGCTTTAATTCATTTACAGATGTTAAATGTTTTCAATGTTTTATTTGTTTGAATATCTTTTGTTTTAGGTTTATTTAAGATTGGAATTGTGTTGGTTTATCACTGTCACATGCGGTGATACACAATGAAAATCTTTGTCTATGTGCTATCAAGGCAGATTGTACTATGCACGAATGCAACAGGTAGTTCCAAATACAAAATTAAACAGAGTGCAGAATATAATGTTTCAGCTACAGAGAAAGTGCAGCTAAAAAAAGTGCAAGGTGTGCCATAACGTAGATTGGAAGATCAGGAATTAATCTTCAGCATATGAGAGGTCTGTGCAAGAATCTGATAGCAGCTGGGCTGCTTTCACAATTCTCTGCAATTGTGGTCTTGGGCAGAGCAGTTGCCATACCCAGCTGTGATGCATCTGGATAGGATGCTTTCCATGGTGTTCAAGAAGGAACTGCAGATGCTGGAAGATCGAAGTACACAAAAATGCTGGAGAAACTCAGTGGGTGCAGCAGCATCTATGGAGCGAAGGAAATAGGCGACGTTTCGGGCCGAAACCCTTCTTCCATGCTTTCCATGGTGCTGCTGTGGAAATTGGTGAGAGTCATTGACTGCAAGGTGAATGCCAAATAGTCTTCTGAGAAGGTAGAGGTATTGCATGCTCTCTTCAGCGTACTGCCTTTGTAGTTATGCCAGGGTAAATTCTTGGCAATATTGACACCTAGGAACTTGTAGCTTTCAATCATCTCTGCTTCGGCACCATTGATGCAAAGTGGAGTGTACTTCACCCTGCTTCCTGTATCCAAGATTCAGCAGTGAATTACCACAGAAGAACACTGTGGCCCAAGCCTTAGATTTTCTGCCCAATATGCAATGTTTCACTGGGCTGTGTTGTGGGCAGTTGCATCGTTTCAGGTGACACGTTGTGAATTCACCTTGCAGTCAAAGACTGTACTTTTCCACTGTCACCTTACACCACATGGCACATCAAAACTCACTGAAACTAAGTTTAATTACACTCACTTTACAAGGTTGTAGTTCACTGAGTAAAACTGCTGCCAACGATTTCGCAAAAGTAGTCATAAGTTTAATGGGCACTACAGAACATTCCCCCTGGTGAAGGAAAAGTACTGGGAAAGTAGCCGGACTCAAATAAGCTCAGCGCAGCAAGTATAGTTCTAACTGTAATAAACTGGAAAGAGTGCAGAGAAGATTTACAGTGATGATACCAGAACTCGAGGGTCTGACCTACATGGAGCGGTTGGACAGGCTAGGACTTTATTCTGTGCAGGAGGCTGAGGGATGATCTTACAGAGTTGTATAAAATCATGAGGGGTATAGACAGGGTGGATGCAGAGTCTTTTCCCAGGATAGGGAATCAATAACCAGAAGGCATAGGTTTAAGGTGAGAGGGAAAAGATTTAATAGGATCCCGAGGGGCCACTTTTCCATACAAAGGGTGGTGGATATATGAAAATAGCTGCCATGGAAAGTAATTGAGGCAGATACAATAACAACATTTAAAAAGCACTTTGGCAGATACATGGATATGAAAGGTTTAGAGGGGATATAGGCAAAGCATGGGCAAATGGGACTAGCTGAGATGGAGCACCGTGGTCAACATGCGCAAGTTGGGCCAAAGGGGCTGGTTTTGTGCTATATGACTTGAAACAAGAGTTTAAAGCAAGCCTGCTGGGTGTACTTTATCCTGGATTATTTCTGCAGTGACCCTGAACATGTTTAACTGATCCAATAATTCTAAAGTCATTTTATCAAATGATTTTACACCAGCTCCCCACTGAGTGTGATAACTGAAAGTTGTTTCTAAGCAGGTTTCGTTAAATCTGGCATCCTGTGATAGAACTGGTTAAAGTGAAGGGGGACGCTGGATGAAAGTGTAAAATGGTATCAGCACCAGAGATCATTTAAGCAGGTACTTTCTAAAGCTCAGCTAGGGTTTATTTTAGTCAGAAAGCAAGTACTTACAGGAGGGATAACATTCTTAGCTAGTGAAGGGAGTAAAAGATGAAATGGAATTAAGATAAATGGCTAAATGTGTAAGAAGGAACTGCAGATGCTGGTTAAAACCGAAGATAAACACAAAAAGCTGGAGTAACTCAGCGGGACAGGCAGCATCTATGGAGAGAAGGAATGGGTGACGTTTCGGGTCGAGACCCTTCTTCAGACGTACACTGCTGTAAAGATGAATGGTGGGATTGTGCAAACTTTAAAAACATTCAAAGGATGTTTCAAACACTTATAAAGAGGGTACTATCAGATATGATAGAAGCAGGCAGTAAGAGTTGCACAGGCATATTTAAACGGAAATAGCTGGAGTAAACATTAGTCCCTCAGAAGATGAGTCTGGGCATGGAAACAGAGAAGTGGCATTTTGAATTTCTCTTCCTGGTTTAAGACACTAAAAGTTTCTTAACAATAATGGATAATCAAAGAGCTAAAAGATGAGGAGCACAAAGCAAGTGTGCAGAAAGGAACTGCAGATGCTGGTTTGTACTGAAGATAGACAATAAGTGCTGGAGTAACTCAGCAGGTCAGGCAGCAATTCTGGAGAAAAAAAGATGGGTTATGTTTCGGGTTGGGACCCTTCTTCAGGCCAAAAGAAAGTCCCGATCCGAAACGCCACTCATCCAACTGGGACCGACCGTGAAGCTCCGGAGACAGAGCCAGGATTCACCATCACGAAGCTGACTGACTTTGGGGCTGTGGTGACGCTGCGGCGGGGGCTCGACTTCGGTGCCCGGTGGACGACAACATCGGGAGCTCGCAGGTCCCAGGTTAGTGACCGATTCTCCGGAGCTCCCGCAACAACAGCTTCGTCCGCTGGACTGGAGGGTGGCGGCTTCGTCCCCCCCGGGCCGCGGAGTTTGAACCGGCCCGTTCGCAGAGCTCGGATTCAGCCGCGGGACTTACCATCACCCGGCGGGGGGGCCCAACATCGAAAGCCTGGATCTCCTCAACGCAGAGAGAAAACAAGGAAGGAAGAGACAAGGACTTTAAGGCTTTTGCCTTCCATCACAATGAGGAGGTGCCTGGTAGACTCACTGTGGTGGATGTTAAACTGTGTTCATTGTGTGTTCTGTTATTTTATTTTCTGTCATGACTGCAAGGTACGCAATTTTGTTCAAACTAAAAGTTTGAATGACAATAAAGGAAACTTTATACTTTATGGTGAGTGTGAGCACACAGTGTGACAGGTAGTGAGTGTGAGCACATAGTGTGATAGGGATTGAGTGTGAGTACACAGTGACAGGTAGTGAGTGTGAGTGCATAGTGTGACAGGGAGCGAGTGTGAGCACACAGAACGGCAGGAGATGAGTGTGACAGGGGTGTGAGCGCACAGTGTGATCGGAAGTGGGTGTGACAGGGCGTGGGGATGAGCACACGGTGACCAGGTGTGTGAGCGCAGTGTGACGGGGAGTGAGCACACGGTATCCTGGAGTGGGTGTGAACACACAGTGTGAGCAGACGTGGGTGTGAGTTAGTGCAGTTAAGTTCACCTCTCACACATTGCTATCCAATTGGATGAGGCTCAATCAACTGATGACACAAGCAACTGCAGATGTTGGCATCTTAAGCAAAACACAAAGTGCTGGATGAACTCAGCGGGTCAGACAGCGTCTGTGGGGAGGATGGACAGACAACGTTCCAAGTCGGGACCTTTCACCAGACTAGTTGAACTGCAAACTCAACCAACTGTTCCCTGCGTGGCTGTGAGAGTTAAAACAACTGTTGAACATGCTGTAAAACCAGCGATTGCATGTGTAACGAGGTTAAAGAACAAATAATTAAAATAAATAGGATTCCGACCTCCATTACTTCATAGCAATAAATATTTTTTGCTTGTGATTTGACCAATCAACGTTCAGAGCTCCAATCATCCGTGACAGAGTTGTACACATTCCTTCCCAGGGATTGGTCAGCTGTAGAAATATTTTTCTCACCCTCTGATGTTTATGGCCATACTTCAGTTTTACCAGTAAGAGTAAGAATTTATTACATGAAGTTTGAGCTCTTTGTTGTGCACTTGTAATAATGTTCCCACAAAGGTCACCTCTGTCTCAATGTTTCAAGGTATTTCTTGTTACGTTCCTGACCCTGTCATAGAGTCATACAGAAGATAGACACAAAGTGCTGGAGTAGCTCAGCGGGTCAGGCAGCATCTCTGGAGAAAAAAGGATGGGTGACGTTTCTGGTCGGGACCGTTCTTCAGACCCGACCCAACCCAGGTCCTGACCCGAAACGGCACCCATCCTTTTTCTCCAGAGATGCTGCCTGACCCGCTGAGCTACTCCAGCACTTTGTGTCAATATTCAGTATAAACCAGCAGTTCCTTTCTACCCATAGAGTCATACAGCATGGAAACAAGCCCTCAGCCCATACTGCCCATGGCAACCAAAATGCGCCATCTACACTTGTCCCACCTGCCCATATTTGGCCCATACCCCTCTAAACCTTTCCTATCCATGGACTTGGCCAAATATCTTTTAGTATTGACCTCAATTACCTCCTCTGACAGCTTGTTCCATATATCCTCCACCTCTGTGTGAAAATGTTGCCTCTCAGGTTTCCCCTCTCACCTTAATCATATGACTGCTGCTTCTTGATTCCCCTACGCTGGGTAAAATACTCCATGCATTCACGCAATCTATTCTCCTCATGATCTTGTACACCTCTATAAGATCATTCTTCATCCTCCTGTGCTCCAGGGAATAAAGTCCAAGCATGCCCAACTTCTCCTTATAGCTCAGGCCCTTGACTCCTGGCAACATCCTTGTAAATCTTCTGTCCCTCAGGAAACTCCTGTGCATTCCCAACTACCACACCCCACCCCCCTGCCGTCTTCCCTATGAAGGTCAGGGATAGGAACGTGACAAGAAATGTCACCTATGGGTAAATATCTCACTCATTAGGACAGTTGTATTTCTCAGACTGAATTTATCAAAAGTTCCCGGTTCAGTAGATCCTTCTATGTGTAGGAAGGAACTGCAGATGATGGCTTAGACCAAAGATACACACAAAAAGCTGGAGTAAATCAGCGGGTCAGACAGCATCTCTGGAGAAAAGGAATAGGTGACGATAAGGGTCTCGACTCAAAATGTCATCCATTCCTTTTCTCCAGATGCTGTCTGACCCGCTGAGAAACTCTGGCTTTTTGTGTCTATCTTCTTCAGTTCTAGTTTAGTTTTAGTTTTAGAGATACAGCATGGAAACAGGCCCTTCATCCCACCGAGTCTGCTCCAACCAATGATCACACGTATACTAGTTATTTGTTAGTTTCTCATCCACTCCCTATACGCTAGTGGCAATTTACAGAAGCCATTTAATGTATAAACCCGTAGGTTTTTGGAGTGTGGGAGGAAACTGGAGCGCCCGGAGAAATCCCACACGGTCACATGAGTACGTACAAACTCCAATCAAACAGCACCCATGGACAGGATCGAACCCGGGTCTCTGGTGTTGTAGGGCAGAAACTCTACTGCTGCGCCACTGTGCCACCCTTGAATAATACTCTCTTCATTCCAGAATCATGGCAAGTGGCAGAATGTAGGCCACAGGCCTGCGAGATGATGCTCAGCTCACATTGAACAGTAAAAGTGCAGGATGTGGGTAGAACTCCCCACACAGGGAGGGCAGTCTCCAAAGACCAGCAGAGATGGGCAAATGTTCCAACAGGTTAGGAAAGTTGGCAAGAAGGGTGATAAAAGTTTGGGATACAAAGCGGCCTTCCCCTGAGTTGCCAATGTTACAACAACTTCCATTTCCATAGCACCTAGAGCACGATGCCCCCTCTGTTTCAACAAAACCACCCTCGCTTTTCTAAACTCCAGAGGATACGGATGGGTTGAGAGTCAGTTCTTGGACTCTTCATTGCCATGTCATGTTTTGACGGTACATATGGTGCAGTATTTGCATGGAGCATACAAATTACTGAACTACAAATAATCAAGGCGTGGAAAATCCGTGTCTGTAAAAATAGTCACTGGCCAGCTCACTGTTAGCTCACGGGAAATGGAAAGATACTAAATCAAGATGAAAAAGTGCTGCTGATAAATATGGAGCTGTGAGCATTTCAATGATGCCCATGGTCAGGACGGAACAACCTCCACACCAGACTTCTCATCATGGGTCAAGCTTCAACTAATGTCTTTCCTTATCTGGAGGTACTTTCTGAATGCACTCGGTTCCATAGATACAGGGAAGTGGACATGTCGTGGGGTGACGCCTGTATGGTCGTGAGTCGTGGCCCAAAGAGTCAAACCTTTTTCTGGTCGCCGCTGGATTTTTGACATGTTGAACATTCTTGGCGACTGCTACAACTATGACGGGTGCCGGCAGTCGCCGAAAATATTGCGTAAGTGGGACAGGCCCTTAAGACATTTTAGTGACATTGACCAAAACAGGCAATTATGTCACAAATACAGTTGCAGTCCCTTCGGATCCCATCAGCCGCTCCTTTCTTTACACCTACATGCTCTAAGGGGCAGTTTACAGCAGCCTATTAACACCAGCATGTCTTTGAGAAGTGGGAGGAAATCAGGGCACCCAATGTAAATTCGTATGTTTACAGGAAAGCGTGCAATGTGAACACAGACCGGACCTAAGGTCAGGGAGAGACAGCAGTACTACCTGCTACAACCGCTCACCAAACAACACTGCCATCAACTCTGACTGTCGGCACTGACTTAATCACAAAGCAAACAAAGCCTGCCAGCCTGCTACTGACTGTGCCTTACATCAGTGAGAGACGGGCAGACCATGGCACCATTTAGTTAAACGGTGAAACATGCCAACTTTTGTTTCAAATATTAACCATTCAGTAACGATGGGGCAGTTTCTAGATGTGAATTTAAAGCCCTCTTTCAAACAGAGGAATTGCATTTGGTCACAATTAGTCTCTGTCAAATATATTTGTGGAAAAGTCCTTTCCTGGGCACCCTCATTGTGTTATTAAATCAGCAACAAGGAACTGCAGATGTCGGTTAATACACAAAAGGAGCAACTCTGGAGAACATGGCCAGGTATTGTTTCAGCTCGAGACCCTTCTTCACAATCTGAGTTGCTCCAGCACTTGGTGTCCTTTTGCGGCACAAAATCACTCATGTACTGCCTATAGTGGCACGCTCGTTCCTGAAAGGTTGTGCAAGATCGGAGCGTTGTCTCGACATTTGAAACTGCTGATGAAATGTGTCTTAAAGAAATGTGCACGTTTGTGATGAGGACACAGATTACTGCGTCAAAACCTCTGCAATGGACTGTTGCAAAACTCTGCGAGTGTCACAACAGCATGGCGATGCTTCTGGGCCCCCACCACCTGCTCAGCCAAACTAGTTTTGCCTGTATCGCCCACATCTCAAAAACGTAAAATATATACATGATATCTCCAAAATATATCCAAAAAATATGTACCAGTATTAATCGTGGTCCAAGGTCACACAAAGCAACCGAGTACAGGGATTCAATTTAATGCAGCAACGCACCAGCCAGTGAGAGGTGGTTGGTACGCGGTACAGAAGGAGTAGATTGGGGCTGGAGGGTTGCAGTGTGAGTGGTACACGTTCAATGACTAAATCACCAGGACAAGCTGAGTACAGGAGACCGAGGGCTGCGTCAAGGTTAGTTTACTTTGGTTTAAAGATACAGCATGGAAACAGGCCCACCGAGTCCACGGTGACCATCGATCACCCGTTCGAAGATAGGCACAAAATGCTGGAGTAACTCAGCGGGACAGACAGCATCTCTGGAGGGAAGGAATGGGTGATGTTTCGGGTCGAGATCCTTCTTCAGACAGATCCAGTTCCACGTTATCCCACTTTCTTATCCATTCCCTACAAGGGGAAATTTACAGGAAAACCTAAAAACCCGCACATCTTTGGGATGTGGGAGGTAACCGGACCACCTGGAGGAGACCCGTATGGTTACAGGGAGAACATGCAAACTCCACACATCAGGATCGGACCCAGGTCTCTGTCGCTGTGTGGCAGCAGCTCTACCCGCTGCACCACTGTGCCACCAGTAAGATGATCAGAGAAAATTTGGCTCCATGATGGAGAAACTGCTAAACAGAGCAGTAAACTCAGGGCCAGACTTAGCGTCAGAGGCCAGTGAAAAACAGAAAGCTCCTCCAAAAAGCTGATGATTTGGACTTCCGAATTTGTTCTACATAAAATAGGTAAAGTTGTATAAAGTTATGAAAAGCATAGTTAAGGTGAACGGGTACAGTGTTTTCCCCAAGGTAGGAGGGAGTCTAAAACTAGAGGGCACAGGTCACAAAGTGTGAGGGGAAAGATTTAAAAGGGACGCAAAGGGTACCTTTTCACACGGAGAGTCGTGGGTATGGAGAACAAGCTCGGAGGGAGTTGTAGATACAACCTTTAAAAGACATTTGGACAGGCACTTGGAAAATACAAGGTGTGGAGGGATACGGGCCAAACACAGGAAAATAGACGTAGACATCTTGGTCAACAAGATGGGCCGATGGGCATGTACCCATGCTGTTTAAGTCTATTCTGCTATTCTGCAGAACTCTATTCCACTAAGAAGAGGCAGTGATTTTCTGAGATATATGTTCTGAGGACATGGGTTTAAGGTGAAAGGGGAAATATTTAATAGGAACCTGAGGGGCAATATTTTCCACACAGAGGGTAGTGTGTTTATGAAACTAAATAGATAAATAAACCAGATGAGGCAGTTGAGGCAGGTACTATAACAACATTTCAAAGACATTTGGAAAGGTACATGGATAGGAAAGGTTTAGAGGGATATGGGCCAAATGAGGAAGGTGGGACTAGCGTCGATGGGGCATCTTGGTTGGCATGGGTAAGTTGGGCCAAAAGGATTTTTCTGTGTTGTATGACTCAGTGACTCTGTGACTCTAGATGCACACAGTCACATAGTTCAGGCTGAAGGGACTGAAGTGTTGAAATCTTCCTTTGGAGCCAAGTAGGAGACAAGATATTGTTTGTCCTTATTGAGGATGGCAGCAAGGCTAAGACAGACAGATATTGGCAGGTGAGTCTGTCATAATGGTTGGGAGCATACAACCATCCTCGTGGTGTTTGACGTTGTACCTGCTGTAAAACTCCAGCTCCCACTGAACTCCGTTCCTGCTTTTCCTCAGGGTGCCAACCGGAGCCTGACACTGCGGCCATGCCTGAGGACAACTGATAACCATCCCGTGGACTGACAGCTTCCTGCAGGAGCTATTTTTAAAGTATGTGTAATTAAATGTTCCAACCTGTCGGCAGATAAGGACTGGAGGTACCGATTTATGTTTATCTGGGAACCACACACCCTGCCTCTCGCAAGACTAACTACACAAGGTTGTTTTGAAAACCATAAGGAGAGGGGGGGAAAAAATTAAGGAAAAAAAAATTTGCGCAATGCTTTGATGTTGATAGAACCATGGTGTGTGCCTGGGGGTGTTCTGAATCTTAGAATTCACTTTGACCTTGCCAAAGAAATACGTTTCTTTTTCATGCATCATATCACTTATTCACCTGTTCTCAATGAGGCTCTGAAACAAAACTTGCATTTGTATAGCATCGCTATTGTACCGAACATGTATCGAGGTGTTTCGCAGGAGTAGCATCAAACACACATCGGCCCCAAGCCACAGGTATTAGGATCGGTGACCTAAAGCTCAGTCAAGGGAAGGTTATGCGGGGTAACCAAAAGGAAGTGCTGGAAGAACTCGGCAGGTCAGGCGACATCTGTGGAAAGAAAAGCATTTCACTTTTCCAGATCAGAGACCCTTCATTAGGCAATCGGACGTGTGAAGTGTGGCATTGTGCAAATTTAAACCAGCGCCAGGTGTACTCAGTGAATGACAATAATAATAATAATAATAATAATGGATGGGATTTATATAGCGCTTTTCTAATACTCAAGGCGCTTTACATCGCATTATTCATTCACTCCTCAGTCACACTCGGTGGTGGTAAGCTACTTCTGTAGCCACAGCTGCCCTGGGGCAGACTGACGGAAGCGTGGCTGCCAATCTGCGCCTACGGCCCCTCCGACCACCACCAATCACTCACACACATTCACACACATTCACACACAGGCAAAGGTGGGTGAAGTGTCTTGCCCAAGGACACAACGACAGTATGCACTCCAAGCGGGATTCGAACCGGCTACCTTCCGGTTGCCAGCCGAACACTTAGCCCATTGTGCCATCTGTCGTCCCCCAATGACAATGCCCTGGAGAATGAGAGCAAAACCTCAGGGTACAAGTATATACCGTATTTTTACGAGGATGTTGCCAGGACCTCAGGGCCTGAGCTATAGGGGGAGGTTGAGCAGGCTCATGGGCCTGTCCCACTTAGGCAACTTTTTAGGCGAGTGTAGGAGACTCTGCGCTTGCCACATGGTCGCCACATGTTCGCTGATGGTCTCTGGCGAGTCTCCTTCATGCTCGCGAGGAGTTGCTGCATTCTGGGAACTAGTTGCGGCCTCAGTATGGTCATCGCAAATTTTTCAACATGTGAACAAAATCGATAATCCTGTAGTCATAGGTGCAGTTGTAGTGGGGTCGCCATGTGGATATGGGTAGTCGAGGTATTCGTAGGTAGTTTTAGTTAATCGCCTTTGCTGACCGGTCATTTTCATTGGCTCATTGGGGGGAAAAAAACGTAAGCAGGAGTTTTCAGAACCAAGGATAACCGACCGGTAATGTTAAATGTCCGCCGAACTTCACAGCTGTGTATCTCTGGCTTATTAAAAGTTGATTGGCTTCTTAAATGTTGTCTCTACTCCTTCTCCCCCCCCTTCTCCCCCTCTCCCCCCCTCTCTCCCCCCTTCTCCCCTTTTTTAAAGGACTTATCGTACACTGTGCTAGCCATCATCCTGCAGTGTGTGTCTGTATCACCTTGGCTTTGTACCGTGTGAATTTCAGACAGGACTCCCCCGCTTGCCCTGGCCCCCGCCTTTGCGATGAGTGTGTGTGATAGTCGCCGGCAGTCCGCTGAAAAATCGCCTAAGTGGGACGGGCCCGTCAGACGTTATTCCTTGGTGCGCAGGAGGACGAGGGCTGATCTTATAGAGGTGTGTAAAATCATCAGGGGAGTAGATAGGGTAAATGCACAGTCAGTTACCCAGAGTAGGGGAATCAAGAACCAGAGGTCATAGGTTTATGGTGAGAGGAGAAAGATTTAATAGGAACCGGAGGGGCATTTTTTTCACACAGAGGGAGGTGAGTATATGCAACAAGGTGCCAGAAGAGGTAGTTGAGGCAGGTACAATAACAACATTTTAAAAACATCTGGACAGGTACATCGATAGGAAAGGTTTAGAGGAATATGGGCCAAATGCAGGCAGGTGGGATTAGTGTAGATGGGGCATCTTGGTCAGCATGGGCAAGTTGGGCCAAAGGGCCTGGTTCCATGCTCTCTGACTCTCTGACTATATAGTTCCCTGAAAGTAGCAGACAGGGAAATAAGGTGTTGAGGAAGACATATGGCATCCTTGGCTTCCTTGTATGCGGCAATTAATGCAAGTTACAGCTGACCAAGATGTTGGCGAGAACACACTTGGAAATGTGTGCACAACTCTGGTCAACATACTGGAAGAAGGATATGACTAAGCTAGAGAAGGTGCAGTGCAGATTTACAAGAATGTTTCCAGGATTGGAAAGCTTGAGTTATAGGGAGAGATTGGATAGGTGGGGAGTGTTTTTTGCTGGAATGAAGGAAGCTTCATTTGGACAGATACATGGATAGAAAAGTTTAGATGATCTGGATCAAATGCAGGCAAATGAGACGAGGCCAGCAAAGCACATTGGCCGGCATAGACTAGTTGGGCTGAAGGGCCTCTTTCGTCGCCAAAATGCTCCACCTGTTGTGAGGTTAGAGAGGTGATGTTATTTAAGGAGGGAATTCTGAGCAGTTGACTCCCGGCCATCAATAGTGGCACTGATGAATTTTATGGTTATAGAGAGACTGGAATCATTCGAAAATCCCCAAATCTTCACTTCCAGTTTCAATGAGATGAAGCAGTGTTTACATTTGAGACTGATTTTCTTTCTTATTCCAGATTTATTTAGTAGGTGAATTTCAATTGCCCTTTCATACTGGTCCAGTGGTGTAACATGTAAGTGATCCGTGCACCACTATAATGGTTCCTGCTCACTGTATGCATTGACAATTGGGGAGTGGAGACGGTGGAGAATGCAGCGGCTGGGTTCATTGTTCACCAACAGGTCAGTTTGTTCCGTGACATCTGCCCTAAAGAATGCCTCTATCTGGTGGAAAACAGAATGATCCATTTGCCTCGCAGAATGGAAAATTCTTCTCATTCTTCTGCCGCCCATATTTTCCTACCTTGAGGGTTGTGAAGCCACGACAAGGCTTTCCAGGCATTGCACATCAGCATCTTGAATTTATGCATCTGGACTGTTCTCAAATCGGCTGCGAGTTAAAACCTTGTGATTAAATCTCCTCTATCACAAACAGGCAGACTAAACGATATCAGATTTCTGTAAAGACTCCTTGTCTCCTTGGTGTGAGTTCCCTGAAAGTGGCATCGCAGGTAGATAGTGTTTGAAGAAGACTTTTGGCATGCTAGCCTTCATCAGTCGGGGCACTGAGGACAGCATTTGTGGTGTTATGTACCATTGTACAAGACATTAATAAAGAAGCACTTGGAGTATTTGCTCAGCTTTGATCATCCTGCTGCAGGAAAGGAGCCACTAAACTAGAAAGAGCACAGCGAAGATACAATTACTAAATTTAAAAGACATTTGGACAGATACACAGACGGGAGAGGTTCAGAGGTATATGGGCCAAATGCGGGAAATGGGACTAGCTTAGATGGGGCATCATGGGCGGTGTGGAGAAAGTTGGGCTGAAGGGCCTGTTTCCATGCTGTATGAAGTGTCTATAATGAAAACAAGAAAAAAGGCAATAAAAGGAAGAAAGCAAAAGATTTGGGATGAGAACAATGGCAACAAGGAAGAGGGAATAATGGGCGAGGGGAAAGAAAAGGATTTTATTTTCTTTGGATTTAGTTTTAGGTTTAGGTTTAATATTGTCACATGTGCCGGGCACAGTGCATGCCATCCACACAGAGCAGATAATACTCTACACAAATACAGTCAAGCCAAACTCAAGTACAATAGGTAGAGCAACGGGAAATATACAGAATGCAGAATAGTTCTCAGTATTGTAACGCACCAGTTCCAGAGACAAAGTCCAATGTCCACAATGTGGTAAAGTGAATCGGACAGTACTCTAGCTTACGGAAGGACCCTTCAAAAACCTATTCCTGAGCCTGATGGTACTTCAAGCTTCCGTATATTCTGTTCGATGGGAGCGGGAAGAAGGAGGAATGACCAAGGTGCAAGAAATCTTTGATTATGTTGTCTGCTTTTCCAAGGTAGCATGAAGTTTAGAGAGAGTCAGTGGTTAGGAGTTTGGTCTGTGTGATGAACTGGGTTACATCCTCATGTCTCTGTAATTCTTGTAGTTTTAAGCAGAGCTGTTCCCAAACCAAGTTGTCTTGGAACCTGACAGTATGGTTTCTATGGTGAACCCGCAGAAGTCATAAGAATAAGTGTTGACATGCTGAATTTCCTCAGTCTCCTAAGGAAGTAGAGGTATTGTATCTTCTTGGCTGATACTCCAGATCATTGGTAATATATACGCCAAGGAACTTGAAGCTCTCAACCATTTTCATTCTGGCACCATTGATGCCAATTGGGGCATGTACCCTTCCATGTTTCTTGAAGTCGATAACTAGCTCCTTTGTTTTGCTGACACTGAGGGAGGCATTGGCCTGACGCCATCTTACTAAGTTCACTATCTCCTTCCTGTCTCATCATTGTTTGTGATCCAGCCCACCCCAATGTTGTCATCTGCAAACTTATAGATGGAGTTAGAGCTGAATTTGGACGCAGAGTCTTGGGTGTATAAGTCGAGAGAGAGAGTGAGAGAGGAACTCTCTCTCCCATGTTGTCCTCCGTCGCTGCTCCACCACTGTATGCCGCGTCCGGTCCACGTGCATGGCATCTTGGTGTGGCGCCCTGTCCAGCTAAGCCTCAGGCTGTTGTCCCGCTATGGGGCTTGCCGGGACTCTTTACTCTGTTTTAATTGCTACCATCACCTCTTCTGCCAGCTCCAAACATTTGTGAACCAGAGTCTCCCTGCCTTTCTCAGGACTGCACCCTACATTTATAAAGAAGGCATCAAGGAACAACGAGTGCTGGTCTGGGTCAGTATCGCCCATCCACTAGCCAGGAGGATTCTGCCATGTTTAGCCGTTGTCTTAGCAGCCACCAGAGTGCAATCCAGATAGCCTGTGAAACCCGGAGTAACTCAGCGGGACAGGCAGCATCTCTGGAGAGAAAGAAGGATGATGTTTCGGGTCAAGACTCTTCTTCAGACTAGTCTGAGGAAAGGGAAATGAGAGATATAAATGGTGATCTAGAGAGATATAGAACAAATGAATGCAAAATAGTAACGATGATAAAGGAATCAGGCCATTGTTAGCTGTTTGCTAGGTGAGAACGGGAACCTGGTGCAACCTGGGTGGGGAAGGGATGGAGAGAGAGGGAGTGCAGGGGTTACTTGAAGTTAGAGAAATCAAAAGTCATGCCACTGGTTTGTAAGCTGCCCAAGCGAAATATGAGATGCTCTTCCTCCAATTTGCGATTCGCCTCACTCTGACAATGGAGGAGACCTAGGACAGAAAGGTCTGTGGAGGAATGGGAAGGGGAATTAATGAGTTCGGCAACCAGGATATCAGGTCGGTCCAGGTGGACTGAATGGAGGTAGTCAGGAAACGATCGGGCAGTCTATGTTTGGTCTCGCCATTGTATAAGTCCACATCTTGAACAACGGATACAGTAGATGAGTTTGGAGGAGGTACAAGTGAACCCCTGCCTAACCTCAAAGGACTGTCGGGATCCCTGGACAGAGTCGAGGGAGGAGGTATAGGGACAGGGGTTGCATGGGGAAGGCACCTGGGGAGGGGGTTGTTTGGGTGGGAAGGGATGAGTTAACCGGGGAGTTGCGGAGGGAACGGTCTCTGCGGAAGGCGGAAAGGGGTGGAGATGGGAAGATGTGACCCGTTGGAGGTGGCGAAAATGCCAGAGGATTATGGGGTGTACAATCAGAGGAATCTTATTTATTAGAATATCTAATGCATAAAAAAGATAACGTCATTCCACGGAGTACTATGAGACACTGTCCTTTGTACAACATTCTGACCCACTAGGTGTGGCACTTGGTGTAAAAGCTGAAGTCACGGTGGTGCAGAGAGTCAAGAGGCTTCAAGTTCGTGGACGTGCATATCTCTGAAGATCTATCCTGGGCCCCCGGCACATTGTTGCAATCACAGAGAAAGCCCATTAACGCCTATGTGTAGAAACAAAGAACCGCAGATAGTGGTTAATACACAAAAGGACACAAAGTGTTGGAGTAACTCAGCAGGTTAGGCAGCATCTTCAGAACTTTACCTACCCACGTTCTGCAGAGAAGCTGCCTAACCTGCTGAGTTACTCCGGCACGTTGTGACCTTTAGTGCCCTTTTATCATCAACACCTCTACTTCCTTAGAAAATTGAGGAGATTTGGCAATAGAAACAAGGAACTGCAGATGCTGTTTTACACAAAAGGACACAAAGTGCTGGAGTAACTCAGCAGATCAGGCAGCATCTCTGGAGAATGTGGATAGGTGATGTTTCTCACAGCTCTCTCTCAGCTTCCCACCTACCCACCCATAGAATCTATACATTCTCCAGCGATGCTGCCTGACCCATTGAGTTACTCCAGCACTTTGTCTCCTTTTGAGGAGATTTGACATAAAGCCAAATATGTCTTTGAACTTTATTGAGTGCACGGTAGAGTGCATACCTTCATGGTCACCTGGATAGGTCCAACGTCCAGATACAAAGGCGTCTGCAGAAAGTGATGGACATTGCCTGGTCCATCATCAGCACCAACCTCCCCTTCATCAAAGGGATCTATCGGAAGCCCTGCCTGAAAAAGGTAGCTAACATAATCAAAGACCCACACCACACTGGCCACGTCCTCACCTCACCTCTGCCAGCAGGAAAGAAGGTACAGGAGCCTGAGAATCATGACCTCCAGGTTCAAGAACAGCTTCTACTTGCAACCATCAGGCTCTAGAGCAACGGTTCCCAACCTCGTGGGAGGAGCCATCTTGGGGAACGGCTGCTAACCAGCAGCCATGCGTTTAACTCACTTTTTTTTGGAGTTTTAGTAAGTCCTGTCCTTTGTCTGTTGGAGAATGGACTTTTTAATGTGGGGGGGAAGGAGGTAATTATACTTCTCGGTCCCTACCTGGTCGGTGAGGCAGCTTTTTCTCCGGGCTGCCCCGTCGATCCGTCCTCGTGGCCTACCAGCAGGCGTGGAGCACCGTTTCCTGGCAGGGACCGCCCAGCACCTCAGCTTCGGCGGCGGCACAGCGATGGAGCGCTATCGCGGAGCGGAGCGGGCGATGCCTTGCCTGGGTCGCCGCGCTGGATCGACGCGCTGGAGCTTCGGTGAGCTGTGACCGCCGAGATCAACACCTCCGGGCTGCGGGTCTGCGGAGCGGGCGGCGCCGACTCTAATATCGGGAGCCTGGGAGCTCCAAACCGGCGCGGCCTTGTCGGCTTCGGAAGCTGCGGTCCCCAGTCAGGAAGCGGCCGTTCCAGGTGGCCCAGCCGCTGAGAGGACTCTCCCGACGCCGGGGCAACACCACCCGGTGAGAACGGCCAGGAACATCAGGCCTCCGTAGAGGCAATAGCGGTGGCCTCAATAGGCCTGACTTTGGGTGAACTGGGGATGGGGACTGGACATTGTGCCTTCCCCCACAGTGGTATCCATTGTGGGGGGATGATTTTTTTGTGTGTAAGTAAACATGTTAGCCTGTGTCCAAGATGGCTGTCGGAAGGGAGAGTGGACGCTGGCGCGCTTTAGCTGCCGCTGCTCTCTCTTCACATTGTGTTTTTGATTTTTTGTCTTTGGATTGAATTCTGTTTTTAATTTGTGTTTTGGTGATGTCTTTATTATTTATTTTATTCCGATTATATGTTTTATTATTCGTGTTAATCTCTGTAAGGTGTCCTTGAGATTTTTGAAAGGCGCCCCCAAATAAAATTTATTATTTTTATTATTAACCTGGGGTAAACTTCGCCTATCCAGGAGGTACATTTGTTGATTCTGGATTTGTACATATTTTTTCTCATTGACTGACTGTGTTTGGTTCTTGTATACCGGTATCTGTTCATCATCAGTTGTTCATAAATAAGTGAAATAACATTGTTATGTGCTATTAAATTTGCCTGGGGTAAACGGGGCAAAAAAGGTTGGGAACCCCTGCTCTAGAGCCACAAGGCACAGCCATGACTACAACTCGACCTAATTAACTGTGATCTTCCATGGACTTTGTTCTGATTGCACCACGTAATTCGGTTTGCACTGGTTACCCAGTGCAGATACACCACCGATTTTCCAGCGCCTTTAATTCTAGAGCCTTCTGGATTGTCCGTTTCATCGGACCAGCAGAGGTCACGAAATAATAATTCATGATGATAATAATGCCGGTTGTTGTCTCTGCTTGACGCGTTGATTTATCCAGAGAACAAGGAGGACGGAGATGGGAGATGCGAGACTCCAGTCGCCGGCAAACCCAGCTCAGCTGCTCAGCTGCAATCAGCTGCTGTTCAGGGACCACGTTGCTACAATCTCTGTTTGTCCCCGAGCCGGGACCACACTCTTGATCTATAATCAGGCAACTCACAGCCCCGAGGCTCAGACACGCTCACAATTAGGTTTTTTGTTGAACATGAAATAAAAGATTCCACAGATATTTCAAAGGCATAGGGATGATGGGGAGTAATGTGCGGTCTGCAGCGTTCTGGAAGCCCGAACAACAGGAGATTCAACCAGAGCTGAACAGGGTGATGCGCTGATGATGAAAATGGGGAATTAATATTTTACTAAAGAGAAGTCCAATAATATACTGCTGATTTGAATAAATTACAGAATTTAAATAGAGCTTCAATTGGATGACAAACTTGAACGGTTAATGCACCTTTCAAACCTTCTGTACATTGTAAAGTGCTTTATAATAAAGTAAGAAACAATCTGCAGGAGGAACCCAGCAGGTCAGGTGCGAGAGGGAGAACATTTTGTGTCTGATTCAAAATGTCAACAGTTTCTTTCCAATGACTGTAATTTTAACCGGATTAAAGGAGGTGCCAGACCATCGGTTACCAGAAAATTGGTGGTGTTCCTGAATTCCTGATCATTTATTGCATTATTGATGATTATATATGTATTAGTTGTGTTGCATTAATGTGCCTCTAGAGCTACAGCAAGTAGGAATTTCATAGCTCCGTTCCCAGTACGAATAACAATTAAACACTCTCTTCTCTCGATTATTGAGTTAAATTCTTAAAAGAAGAAAATGCCTGCTTGCCTCAAGCATCTGAGGAGAAGTGAACGCACCTGTACGGATGTTTGTTCCATGCCCCAAGCTATTCCTGGGAACACAAACAAGAGAATAGACATGCTGGAGTAACTCAGTGTGTCAGGCAGCATCTCTGGAGAAGATGTTTAGGGTCAGGACCCTTCTTCAGACCAGCTGGGAATACCAGCTCTCCGATGCAAAACGGGAAATAGTGCAGGGCATTTTGATGCAAAAGAACTGAAGCTCTGACAAATTAAAATGTTGAAACTCGGAACAATATTAACCCACCCAAGCCCTAAATTAATCTGCAGATCTGAGCGCTCATAGCACCAGACAGAGATGGTGAGAATGGCAGCCTACAGTTACTGTTCAAAAGGGAACTGCAGATGCTGGAATATCGAAGGTACACAAAATGCTGGGGAAACTCAGCGGGTGCAGCAGCATCTATGGAGCGAAGGAAATAGGCGACGTTTCGGGCCGAAACCCTTCTTCAGGCCTGTACCAGCCTACAGTTACTGACTGTTTGACAGCCTCAGTGATTTAATTATTATCACGTGTGCCAAGATTCAGTGAAAAACATTTTTTGCATACAGGTCATCAAGATAATCACCACATATTAGCACAATACCCCAGTTAGTACAGAATGTATGGAACCGCAAACTGAGTCTATATGCAAGAGTCGTCACTTTGGCGCTATTTTACAGTCATAGCTGCGGCTGGCTACAAAGACCCGTTGCACCCATCGCCTCCATTCTGGGCATCGCTTGAGCCATCGTCCCTCTCCTGCACAACCCTCTTCAGCCTTTGTTCCCGGGTGGGGGGGGGGGGGGAGGAGCTTCCCACAGCCGACCTTGAGGGTGCAGAAGATTTGTTTTACCGGGCCCTTTGTACAGTGTCCGCCACAGTCTCCCTCCACCCTCCTCTCCGATCACACATCTTAACCTGGCAAGGGAAACTGAATATCCGGCCAAGACTCAACCCGCAGTGTGAGTGAAGAACTGGAGGCCTGAATGGAGACACATTGGTAAAACGAGAATGGGGAGAAAAGCAGCATTTACCAATCTTGCAGCAAGATTAAACGTTTTACAGAAACTGATGACCAAGGTGCAGCATCATAACTCCGGGCAGCAGGGTGGTGCAGTGGTAGAGAGTTGCTGCCTTATGGGCCTATAGGCGACCGCTGGTGACTAGGCTGTTGCCACATGGTTGCCGGGGTGTCGCCTGTACGGTTGTGAGTCGTCTTCTCAGTCTCCCAAAGAGTTGTAGAGTCTTTCTGGTCGCCGCTGGATTTTCAACATGTTGACAAATTTTCGGAGGCAGTCGGCGACAGTAGGTTTGACGCCTATGAGCGTAGCTTGACTTCTGCTTCTTAGTTGTCGCCAGGTTAACGTAGGTTGTCGCCGGAGCTGTCTTCGTTATTTGTTGTTGTTAAAGTAATGATTCTATTTCAAATTTTATGTCGAAGGGGGGGGGTCCAGTCGCCGGTATTTCAGCGACCTGCTACGATTATGACTGTCGCCGGCAGTCGCCTAAAAATACCCTAAATGGGACAGGCCCTTTACAGCGCCAGAGACATGGGCTCAATCTTAATTGCGGGTGCCTCTGCAAGTAGTTTGTACTTTCTCCCTGTGACCCAGTTTTCTCCGGGTGCTCCGGTTTCCTCCCACACTCTAATGATGTATAGGTTTGTGGGTTAATTGGCATCTGTCAATTGCCCCATGTATGTTGGATAGAACTAGTGCACGAGTGGTCGCTGATCTGCATGAATTCAGTGGGCTGAAGGGCCTGCTTCCATGCTGTATCTGTATAAAACTAACAAAGTCTAAAACTGGAATGCAAACTGCGACCATAACAAAGAGGAAATCCAAATAGCATGGGATTCAACCAGAGCTGATCCAGATGATGAGCTGATAATGAAAATGAGGAATGAGTATTTTACTAAAGAGAAGTCAAATAATATACCACTGATTTGAATAAAGTCCAGAATTTGAATAATGCTTCAATCATATGACTAACTTAAATTGTTAAAGCATCTTTCAATACTTCTGGATATCCCAAAGTGCTTTATAATAAAGTAAGAAACAACTCGGGGGGGGGGGGGGGGGGGGGGGGGGAGCGAGAAATGTTGATGTTCTGAGTCTGATCCAAAATGGCAACAGTTTATTTCCATCTGCAAGATGTTACTTGACCCCAGAGTTCCTTCAGCTGAGTGTTTGTTGCTTCAGATACCAGCATCACAGGGCGGCCCAGTGGCGCAGCGGCAGAGTTGCTGCCTTACAGCGCCAGACCACTGGGTTCAATCCTGACTACGGGTGTTCTCTGTACGGAGTTTGCACGTTCTCCCCGTGACCGCGTGGGATTTCTCCTGGTGCTCCGGTTTCCTCCCACATTGCAAAGACGTGCAGGGTTGTAGGCTAATTAGCTTCTATAAATTGTCCCTGGTGTGTAGGAACTACAGGTGCTGGTTTATATCGAAGATAGACACAAAATGCTGGAGTAACTCAGTGGGTCAGGCAAAATCTCTGGAGAAATGGAATAGGTCAGTCTGTAGTTGGGAAAAGGGTTCCGATCCGAAACATCACATATTCCTTCTCTCCAGAGATGCTGCCTGACCCGCTGAGATGCTGCCTGACCCGCTGAGCTACTCCAGCATTTTGTGTCTATTTGGGCTGGAAACTTGAAGGTGTTTCATTGGCCACCCAGGGACTGATAAACTGTGGCCAAGATTCACAGAGACAAAATGGATGTTTCTTTGTGCCAAAACCCCAGCAAGGTCACTCCACCATCTGCCGGCTGATTCAACAACAATTGAATCTCAGCTCCCAGGTCCAATCTATTCATGAAATTACACTGAATTAACTCCAGCGACAAGTTCTATTTATATAGTGTAGACAGGAACTGCAGATGCTGGTTGACACCGAAGATAGACACAAAACGTTGGAGTAATTCAGCGGGACAGGCAGCATCACTGGAGAGAAGGAATGGGTGACATTTCAGGTCGAGACTCTTCATCAGACTTCAGCCTTATATAGCACCTTGCTTCGAGAAATGTTCCCACAGGAGATTCTTGCAGGGAAGAGGGGTGGAGATCCAGAGGTATCCAGAAAGGAATTCCAGACATTGGGAGCTGGGCAGCTTAAAGTACGACCATTGGTGGAGTAACAACAGGTGGGGATGCTCTAGGGGCCATAATTAGAGGAGTCTGTGAAGGTGGTAGTGCTGGAGGAGGTTACAGAGAGGGAAGCATTTGAAAACTAGAGTTCTACAATCAGGATGCATCCTACCTAGTTCCTCCCGCACGGTATTTTCAGTCACCTGCGTCAGCAATGACGGACAACCTACTTCAGGCAAATACCTTTTACAAACTTTAATTTGCTGCACCACACCCCACTTCCCCAATCTGTCTGCTCTACATTTCATAACTCACTCATTATTTTGTTTACATTCTCGACATCTAACTCACTGCATTGACCAAACAAGGTTGCTTACAGTTTGTCACCTTGTTTTACCTTATCAGGAACTTCCCCCCCTCCCACCCCCCTTCCTTCGTACAGCTTATTAAGATTATTTTCTCTTCTTTCCAGTTCTGATGTAGAACCTAAAACGTCAGCCGTGTTTCTCTTCCCACAGATGCTGCCTGACCTGCTGAGTGTTTCTTGTATTTCCTGTTTTCAATTTAGATTCTCAGCATCCTCGGTATTTTGATTTCTTCTTCCCCATGCCAGTTGCCAGTTGCCAGCATCAAGGAGGGTTTTGAGCCACAAGAGGGGCTGAGCGAGGTGAATATCTGTCTGTCTGAGAATCCACACAACCTCTGATAGGCTTCACTGTGACAGAACATGAATGGCTTTGCGTTTAAGAAGGAACTGCAGATGCTGGAAAATCAAAGGTACCCAAAAACGCTGGAGAAACTCAGCGGGTGCAGCCTGCATCCGCTGAGTTTCTCCAGCATTTTTGTGTAGCTTTGCGTTTAATTCTCTTCTTCACAGTTATGTAGGCCCATCAAGGTCAACCTTCAGATATTGATCCAAAGTCCAAGGATTGGGGACTTTCTCAATTCCAGTGTGTAATGTATACAGACCCAAACATTTCTTGCAGCAAACAATGAGACTTTTAAGGTATATTTCTCGTCCATTTTTACCATGCAGAAGACAATGGAAGTTAGAGCACTGAGGCGAATGTTTTGTGAAGTGTTGGACCATATATAAATTACCAAAGAGAAGGTATTAGAGGTCTTTATTCAGGTGCATTCTTGGACCTTGCGGGAAGCCAGGGAGGAAATTGCACGGATCTTTGCAGAGATATTTGCATCATTTTTATCCACAGATGAAGTTCCAGAGGACTGGAGGGAGGACAACATATTTAGGAAGGGTAGCGAGCCAGGCAACTAATGGTGAGCCTGACATCGGTGGTGGGTAAGTTACGGGAGAGGATTCTGAGGGGTAGGATCTACCTGCATTTGGACAGATAGGTTGTTTAAGAAGGAACTGCAGATGCTGGAAATTCGAAGGTAGACAAAAATGCTGGAGAAACTCAGCAGGGTGCAGCAGCATCTATGGAGCGAAGGAAATAGGCAACGTTTCGTGCCGAAACGTTGCCTATTTCCTTCGCTCCATAGAGGCTGCTGCACCCTGCTGAGTTTCTCCAACATTTTTGTCTACCTTTTGGACAGATAGGGACCGATTTTTGATAGTCAGCACAGCTTTGTACATGGGAACTCATACCTCGCTAATCGGTTGGGTTTTTCGAGGAGGTCACCTGGAGGATTGATGAGGGCAGGGGAGGTGGAAGATATCCACATGGACTTTGGCAAGGCCTTTTTGTTTGGTGAGCTGTGGCTCTCCAAAGGTCGCTGGGTGTGATGTTGCACCGTCTATTGGGATTACGAACTGCGTCACACACACCGTCCCTGATTAGCAGCAGTGGCACGAGCACATGGTCACCAAGACAACATGACTCACTGGTCATAAAGTGATTGAGACGTGACTCTGACAAACCTCTACGTGACAGCATCAGTGATCAGTGTGACTAGAGGCAGGAGCTCATCGGATCCACACACTTTAATCTGCTGGAATCTCTGGTGATCAACGTGACTCATCCCAATCACCTACTCGCCATGACCAGGTGCCACACATGCCTCGAATCTTCACGGTTCCTGGAAATGCGCAGCGCATGTGGCATTTGCACGTATTTTTCTTAACTCTTGAGTTAATTATCAAGGGTCGCCTTTGCATAATATTTGCAGAATGGATTCAAGGCACAATGAACAAACTGACCATTTATTCACTCAAGGAAGTGGTGAAACATTCTGTCCCCAGCCCACTCCTCCCACACGGGTCACGAGCAGTCCCTTTATGTCTGACGGCTGGTACTGACCTCCCCTGTAATCAGAGCGATTTGTGTACAAAAGCACTGATTATACCTCGTTCATTCCTCTGACTGTTTCAAGCAGTTAGGTGACTGTTTAACCTAAATGAAGTCATTTCAATTCACCAAGGTGTGTTGCACAGCAACCAAAGAACAAATGTTTAGTGAAAGTATCACCACGTTTAAGAAACATTTAGACAGGTTCATGGATAGGATACGTTTAGAGGGATATGGGCCAAACGCAGGCTGGTGGGACGAGTGTAGATGGGGTTTGTTGGTCGGCGTGGGCAAGTTGGGCCAAAGGGCCAGTATCCAATCTGCAAGACTCTATGAAAGTGGAGAGGAAACAGAAACAATTTCTACCCGTCAAACGCTGAGAACAAAGCAGGGTGAGTGGAAGATGCATTGACTAAATGACCAGGTCGTAATTGGCCGTCTCCCACCTGGGCCACAAATATACACAACAGCTTTACAAAACCTGCCGATTTCACCAAAGTTGAAAGAAAGTTTGAGTTTCCCTGATATATCTTCTCTGCCCTGGTACCGTCTATGTTGAACAAGAAATTGCAACCGGAGCAACAAGTTGGAATGGGCTCAGGAGATGCAGCTCGACGTGTTGCCTGATAGTGGGGTTCAGGTGGTGAAGACCTTTCACAGAGCGTGCTTCCACAGGGTGAACAATGTCTATGGAAGACAGAAGCATGGTTGCCAGTTCCCGGCGTTGTCTCACATGGCAGAGACTCCCAACGGGCGAACGTCGCTGCCATTCCCTGGCTGCAGGCCCACCTCGTATGCTGGAAAACCAGGAACCTCCCCATGGGGAGTGGGGGGCCTCAGCCGAGACTCATCCCCTGCTCAACCCAGGGACCGGAAATTGGAGCAAAGGGTGGAGAAAGTCAGCAATGTGGCAGACGTTAGGTAAAAGGCCAGCAAGATGAACCGGGGATCTTACCTTCCACGCCCTCCAGGAGTACCCCTGGGGCACGATGGCTGAATGGTGGGCAGACGAGGAGAGGGACAACAGTTCACAGGGCGATCTGAGTTCATGGTGACGGCTGCAATGGACCTTCATGGATAACTGCAGCTGGGACTTTGATCACCAAACCCTGGCGGCTCTTCCACCTGAACCCAGTGGGGGTCTGTTGCTACGCATTCTGTACTTCTGTACAAATTTGTACTTTTTTACAGCAATAATCCCATCAAATCTGTATGCAAAAAATAGAATTTCACCATACCTCGGCACATGTGATAATAAAGAACCATTGAACCATTGAAAGTAAACTCTGATTTGATTAAAAGCGACTATAGCAATTTTACAATAAATAAAAGGATGTTGTTACTGACAAGGTGCTAAAGAGGGCAAAATGGTTTGGGATTGATGGAAGATATTCAGCGATCCTGTAGACAATGGGAGATAAAATATCAAAACCCTGGAGACGAGTGGGTGTTTGTTTCCCATTAGGCCTGAACACTTCCCAATGATGTAGAGCCCGTCAGACACAGGGCCCTGTGCGGACAATCGTGTGATGCGACCAGTGAAGGGGTTGGTGGAAGTCTTGTTGCAAATCTCCTTAAATTACGAGAAGGCACTCGCTGCCTTTGGCAGGCATGAAGGTGGATAAACCCCCAGCACTGACTGCTACAGGAGTCAAAGGAAAAGATTGCTGGGAATGTGGCTGCGATTTTCAAATCTTCGATGATAGACACAAAAAGCTGACCTGTGTCAGCGGGACTGGCAGCATCTCTGGAGAAAAGGAATAGGTGACATTTCAGGTCAATAGACAATGAACAGTAGACAATAGGTGCAGGAGTAGGCCATTCGGCCCTTCGAGCCAGCACCGCCATTCACTGTGATCATGGCTGATCATCCACAATCAGTACCCCGTTCCTGCTCCTCCCCATATCCCTTGACTCCGCTATCTTTAAGAGCTCTCTCTAACTCTATGAAAGCATCCAGAGAACCGGCCTCCACCCCCTTCTGAGGGAGAGAATTCCACAGATTCACAACTCTCTGGGTGAAAATGTTTTTCCTCATCTCCATTCTAAATGGCCTACCCCTTATTCTTAAACTGTGGCCCCTGGTTCGGGACTCCCCGAACATCGGGATCCTTCTTCAGACTGAGTCAGGGGAAAGGGGAACAAGAGATATAGACAGTGTTATAGAGAGATGGAGAACAAATGAATGAAAGATATGCAAAACAGTTGCCATGATCAACAAAACAGTCTATTGTTGGCTGTGGGCTAGGTGGTGATAACGAGTTATACAGACAATGAAACTCAGCAGGACGACAGCGAAACTAGTACGACGACTAGGGTAGGGGAGGGATGGAGGGAGAGGAGCTGCAAAGATTATTTGAAGTTTTCCGGTTCCCTGCAGCTCCGTTCTTGCTTCCCCTCCCCCCAGTCGCAACTGGGACAGAGTCCCCCTAGTCCTCACCTTTCACCCCTTCAGCTGCCGCATACAACACATAATCCTCCGACATTTTCACCACCTCCAACGGGACCCCACCACTAGTTGCATCTTCCCAGCTCCGCCATTTTCCCTTATCAAATCCGAGGGGTAACCTTTTCACACAAAGGTTGGCGGGTGGTATGGAACAAGCTGCCAGAGGAGGTAGTTGAGGCTGGGACTATCCCATCATTTAAGAAACATTTAGACAGGTACATGGATAGGGCAGGTTTGGAGGGATATGGACCAAGTGCAGGCAAGTGGGACAAATGTAGCTGGGACATTGTTGGCAAGTTGGGCCGAAGGGCCTGTTTCCACACTGTATACCATGACAAGTAAGGTACCAGATGATTGGAGGATGGTAGCAAGTGCAGTCCCCCTTTTTCCAGAAATATAGCGGGGGAAAGTCTGGTAGCTCCAGACCTGTGAGCCTGGCATTATCCAGAGGGAAGGAGCTGGATAAAGTTCGGAGGGAAAGAATTAATGATCATTTGGTTAGGCAGAGCCTAATCAGAGACTGCTGACGTGGCTTTTTCAAGTGCAGATCCTTCCAGACCATTTGATTAAATTCTTTGAAAAGATAAGAAAGCTTATCAAAAAAGACAGGGCAGTAAAGGTGATATGCCTGGATTTTAATAAAGCCTTTGACAAATTCCCACGGAGGAGACTATTTTAAAACTTTTGGGCCCATGAGCAATTTAGATACAAAATGAGCCAAGCAACAGGAGAGACAGAGGGTGATGGTAGAGGGTTGTTTCTGCGACTGGATGCTTGTGCTATTCCACAAGGATCACTGCTGGGAAATGGTGCGGAGGTGGGAGGCATGGTCAGAAAGTTTGCAGATTACACTAAGTTTGGCGCAGCTGTTGATAGTGTAGGCTGTCTCGAACTGTCAGTGAAATGGGCTGAAAAATGGCAGGCGAAGTTCGATCCAGACAAATGTCAGGTGATTTATTTTGAGAGTACTAATGACGCTAGAACATACTCAGTGAATGGTGGGGTTATAGGGTGTATTGAGGCACAGTGGGACCTTGAAGGTCAAGTCCAACGATCCTCAAAGGTGTCTTCAGACCTGAAATGTCCCCCATTTCTTCTCCCCAGAGGTGCTGCCTGTGCCGCTGAGTTACTCCAGCATTCTCTGTCTACCGTTGATCCTCAAAGGTGGCCACACATGGAGTCATAAGGGGGATAGATACTAAATGAGTGCTCGATTCATGTAGACACAGAGGGCCAAGAGCTGGGAGATGAGATTAATATTGATGGGTACCCACTGGTCAGCATGACCAAGTTGGGCCGAATGGCCAGTTTCCGTGTTGTATGATTCTATGACTCTCTTGTGGGTCAGTTGCCCCCTCCTGTGAGTCTGCAGGTTGCGGTACAGAGTCCAGGTTTAGGGTTGGGTGGGGCATAGAGTGTGTGTCATACGGGAGAGAAACAGGCCCTTAGGCCCACCATGCCCATGTTGTCTATTGTGGTGATCATCACTAAGTACAGTGTAATACCTGAACCACTGCCATCGGGAGAGCTGCCCCCTGACCAACAGGGTCGGCTGGAGGACTGCCCACCCCCAGCTCTCTGAGTCCCTGGTGAAGACCCTGGGTCGAGGTGTCAGAGAGCCAGAGGTAGACTGAGTCACATTTCCCCAGCTTCTCAAAGCTGAGAGCAAACAGCTTCCTGTGGTCTGGCAAACACTCCAGCCTCAGTCACAGTGGCTCTTTTATCTGCAGTGGGGTCAAGGTCCATTGTTTGAGCAAAGGGGAACACCTCCCTCCGACTCCCCATGGAAGTCTGATCACCAGTCCCAGGCACAATCCCCCACCAACAAGCATACCTTTCAGCTGGGCAAACACCAGCTGACCCAGCCATGGGCACATGGTCACAGAGAGCTTTCTATCAAACTGAACCTCCAGGTCCACAGGGCTACATCTCCACGTGACCACACCTGCAGTTCCTGGTCCAATGTCCACATCTGTAGTTCACATGTGGTCCACATGTGTGGTTCCTGTCCACATGTTCCACATCTGTAGTTCCTGGTCCACATGTGGTCCACATCTGTGGTCCTTAGTCCATAATTGGTTCACACCTGTCGTTCCTGGTCCACACTTGGTCCACATCTGTGGTTCCGAGTCCTCATAATAAAGGTCTGGGCAGTGAGGGAATGAGTCAAGGACTGGGAGAACAAACGGTGACAATCAGTCACAGTGAGGAAATGACTCAGCACCAGACACAGGGACTGATGCAATGAAGCCTTATATTTGTCAATAAAAATACCCAACAGGAAGTTATAAACAAGTCACTGTAATTCCTTGTTGGGATTAAAATCGTGCTGCAGTAACTATTTCACCTCTTAAAGGGCAGTGTTTAGAATTGCACGGTGAGTGGTGAATACACCGGAGGAAGTATTTGCGACAGGTACAATAACAACATTCAGAAGCCATTTTGACAGATGTGTGGATAGGGAAAGTTTAGAAGGATATGGGCCACACACGGGCAAATGGGACAAGTTCCCATCTACCTCATTAAAGTCCTTTGAACTATCTTTTAATCAGACTTTAGCAGACTTTAATCAATGTTATATCTTGCACCAAATGTTCTACCCTTTATCCTTTGTGCACTGTGGATGGTTTGATTGTATTCATGTATAGTCTTATCTTTCATTGGAAAGCATGCAAACAAACGTTTTCACTGTACCTTGGTACACGTGCCAATAATAAACTAAACTCCATTAAACTAAGCATAGACGAGATGGGCCGAAGGGCCTGTTTCCATGCTGTAAGCCTCCATGACGCTCGGCTACAGAGTTCAGGTTCCATTGATTCATACTCGGCGTAACGCAGGCTGAGGGAGGATGTTCATCCTCCTATGGAAACCGTGAATGAAAAAATGTGCTGTTTACTTTAGTTTACAGATACAGCGCGGAAACAGGCCCTTCGGCCCATCGAGTCCGCACTGACCAGCAATCCCCGCACATTAACACACACTAGGGACAATTTACCCATACACCGGCCAATTAACCTACAAACCTATACATCTTTGGAGAGTGAGAGGGAACCGAAGATCTCGGAGAAAACCCACGCGGTCACGGGGAAAACGTACAAACTCCATACAGACAGCGCCCGTAGTCAGGATTCAATCCAGGTCTCCAGCGCTGAAAGCATTGTAAGGCAGCAACCGTGGCTGCCGTTCTCAGATCAGGATTCTGCATTCACACCGGCCAGGGTCACCTTGAGCCCATTTCACAGACCATGAATTAATGGAAGCCTGGTTGGTACCGATGAGGATCGGTTCATAAGTGTACATCTCAAGGATTACTGAATATGCAAGAGGCAGGAAATAAATATACATATATATACAGTATATATATAAATATATAAATACACGCACGCACACACACACACACACACACACACATATATATATATATATATATATATATATATATATATATATATATATATATATACACACAATAGACAATATACAATAGACGAATGGTGCAGGATTAGGCCATTCGGCCCTTCGAACCAGCGCCGCCATTCAATGTGATCATGGCTGATCACCCCCAATCAGTACCCCGTTCCTGCCTTCTCCCCCTGACTCCGTTATCCTTAAGAGCTGAATCATATACAGTATATACACACACACATACACACATATACACAATATCTTTATAGTTCATTTTTCCCGTGAGAAAAAGATAATTGCCATAATTTGTTCCATTCATCTTATAATAGTCCAAAGTATTCAACAACATCACTCATAAAACATATATATTACAAAAACATACAAATATAATTCTATATATATCTATACATGTGTGTACTATATTTACATATCTGTTGTGCTGCTGCTAGCAAGGATGTAATTGTTCTGTTTCGGCACAGATGACCATAAAACCCCTCTAGACTCTTGAAATGAACGTTAGTGCTCACAGCTCAGCACGAACGTGATGGGCTGAATGGCCAGTTTCCCTGATGTATGACTCTAATAACGATGATATCAAGACAGCTCGCCGTGTTGCGACGAGCTGGGCTCAATGGAAATGTTGACGCTGATCATGCAAATCTGTGTCAACATCCCAGGCTCTCTCGCTCTGACTCTGCTCTCTGCATTCCAGCCATTCCAATTGCACACACTCCAGTCCAGTTTACCAAGGCAGGGCAGGTACAACCTATTCAAATCAAACCTCTCCTCCCAGTGTTACACTGAGTGTGCGCTCAGTTAGTTATGAAGGGAATGGATCGGTGTCGAGGTTTGATCAATTTGCATCCGTTGGACTGTAAAGGGAAATTCACAAGATTGAAGAGAAGGATCCAATGGTGGAACTCATGAGTTACTCTGGTGGAGGGCCAGTATGGACACAATGACCAGAATGGCCTCATTCTAATGCATCCAGAAGTATCATTTCCTGCAGCACAACGTTCCAGGGTTTCAATATTTCCGAGGTGAGAGAGTCGGAGGGAAAGAAGGTTGGAGAATTGCTCTACTAATCAGGCAGAATCTTATAGATAGACACAAAATGTTGGAGTAACTCAGCGGGACAGGCAGCGTCTCTGGAGAGAAGGAATGGGTGATGTTTCGGGTCAAGAAGAAGGGTCCCATCTCGAAAAGTCATCCATTCCTTCTCTCTAGGGATGCTGCCTGTCCCGCTGAGTTACTCCAACATTTTGTGCCTATCTTAGATTTAAACCAGCATCTTACACAGGCAGAATCTTATGGCCAGAGAGAGCATACTGGATGGTTTGTCCGCTGAGACGATATGGACAGAGCTCAAAAATAAGAAAGGTGCAAGCCTTTAATGGGATAGTTAAAGAATCCTCACAAGATCCAGGCAGGAGATAAAGGGATAGATATGTAGACAGATTACCAAAAGGTGCCAAAGCAACTGGGTTGTCTGTGGGTGAGATTAACTTCCCCAATATTGACTGTGACTTGCTCAATGCCAAATGCTTTGATGGGACAGAATTTAGGTGTAACCAAGAGACTTTCCTGAAACAGTATGTGGATAGTCCAGCCTGAAAGACGAACATACTCGACCTTGCGTTAGGGAACGAGCCTGCCCAGGTGACTGGTGTTTCAGTGTAACAACATTTTAGGGATATGATCGCAACTCTCTAAGATTGTCGGGAATAACAATAAGTCTGGACCTTGTGGAATGTACTAAATTAGAGTAAGGCGAATTACAACATTATTAGGCATGAACTCAGGAGGGTAACATTGGAAGCAGTTGTAATTTGGTAAATCCACATCTGACATGTGGCTGTTCAGTTGATCAAAGTTCAAGGCCAGTATGTTCCAGTAAGGAGGAGAGATAAAGATGGCAAAGTAAGGGAACCTGGGATCACCAAAAAAGTTTTTAGTTTGGTCTGAAAGGAATATGAATCGTATGCAAGGTTTAAGAAGATTAAATCAGACAGGGCCTTAGGGGAATACAAAGCTAAGAGGGAAGAACTCAAGCACGCAATTAGAAGGGCCAAAAGGGACCACAAAATGGCATTGGTGAGTCGGATTAAAAAAATCCCAAGGCTTTTTATACCTACATTAAAAACAAGAGGGTAACCAGGGAGAAGGTAGGACCGCTCAAGGATAAAGGAGGGGATTTGTGCTCGGAGTCTGCGAGGTACGAGACAGGCACTTTGCATCTGCTCTCATCAAGGAGAAGGACCTAGAGGACAGTGAGATTAGGGTTGAGTAAAACTAATGTGTAAGGGCAGTTTAAGAGTAAAAAACAGGAGGTTTAGTTTTCTTTATTTAGTTTAGAGATACAGCGCGGAAACAGGCCCCTCGGCCCACCGGGTCCGCGCTGACCAGCGATCCCTGCACCTTAACACTATCCTACACACACTAGGGACAATTTTTTCATTTACCAAAGCCAATTTACCTACATACCCGCATATCTTTGGAATGTGGGAGGAAACCGAAGATCTCAGACAAAACCCAGGCAGGTCACAGGGAGAACGTGCAAACTCTGTTCAGACAAACACCCGTAGTTGGTCTCCGCCGCTGCAAGTGCCGTGAGGCAGAAACTCTACCGCTGTGCCACCATGAGAGAGGCAAGAGAGGAGATTGTAGAAGTCTTGGTGAAGATCCTTGCATCTTCTCCAGCCACAGTGGAGGTCCCGTGTCTAATGTTTAAGGGAAATAGAGAGAAACCAGGGAATTGTAGGGCGGTGAGCATCACGTCAGCAGTAGGGTAACTATTAGAGAGGATTATTCAAGATAGGATTTACTCATATTTGGAAAGAATGCATTAATGATGGAACAGTCAGCATGGCTTGTACTTGGCAGATCATGTCTTATAACTTGATCGAGTTTTTTGAGTGGGCGATGAATGTGATCAATGAGGGTAAGGTACATGTTGTGTACATGATTTGAGTAAGGCATTTGATAAACTCCCTTATGGTAAACTGATCCAGAAGATTAAGATGCATGGTATTGACAGTGATTTGGCCGTGTGGATTCAAAACTGGCTTACAGATAGAAGACAGAGGATTGTGGTGGAAGGGCAATATTCAGGCTGGAAGTCAATGACCAGTGGAGTTCCCCAGGGATCTGTGCTGGGTCCTCTGCAGTTGTGATTATCTTTGTGATTTGGGTGTAAATGTAAATGTGGATGTATAATATATATATATATATATATATATATATGGTATGTAAATGTTTAGCTTGTGGTAAATGGTCAACTCGGTTAGTAATTTTGTAGATGACACCAAGATTGCTGGGGTCACAAACTTTGAGGATGGCTGTCAAAATATGTAGTGGGATATCGATCAGCTTCAGAAATGGGCAGAGAAATGGCAGATGGAGTTTAATCCGAGCAAGTGTGAGGTGTTGCACCTTGAGAGGTTGAATGTAAGGGGTAAATATATAATTAACGGCGACCCTTAACAACAGAGGGATCGTGGGGTCCAAATCCAGAACTCCCTGAAAGTATCAACAAAAGTAGATAACAGAGTGGTAAAGAAATCATATTAAATGCTTGCCTTCATTTGTCGAGGCAATGAGTATAAGTCAGGAAGTTATGATGCAGTTTTATAGGACTTTGGTTAGGTCGTATTTGGAGTATTCCTTGCAGTTCTGGTCGCCCTAATACAAAAAAACATTGTGGAGACTTTGAAAAAAGTGCAGAGGAGGTTTACCAGATTAGAGGGCATTAGCTCATGGAGAGGTTGGGCAGACCTTGATTGTTTCTCAGGAATGCACGAGTTTGATGGGAGACCTGATAGAAGTATATATAATTATGAGAGCCAAAGAAATGGTAGACAGGCAAAACCTTTTTCCAAGGATAGAAATATCAAATACTAGAGGGCATAGCTTTAAGGTGAGAGGGGTAAAAATTAATGGGGCAAATGGTGCGGAGCAAATTAATTTTACATAGAGGGTGGTGGGTGCCCGGAACACGCTGCCAGAAGTGATGGTGGAGGCAGATATGATAGTGGCGTTTAAGAGGATTTTGAATAAGCACAAGGATATGCAGGGAATGGATTATGTGCAGGCAGATAAAAGTTGGTCTTGGCATCATGTTCAGCATAAACATTGTAGGCTGAAGGGCCTTATCCCGTGCTGTAATGTAAAGTCTGATGTGTTTCAAATCACAGAGTGCTGGAGGAATTCACTGAGTCAGGCAGCAGCTAGGGACGGCATGGACAGACAATGTTTCTGTTCGGGACCCTTCATCAGACTGATCATTTCTGTGTGACTGGTAATTAGCATCAAGAACAAGACTCTATACCTGTTGTTAATATATGAAGAAGCATGCCTGAATCAGGGAATCCCAGTGTCCATAATTGTATGTAATGTGAAGATAGACACAAAAAGCTGGAGTAACTCAAAGGGTCAGGCAGCATCTCTGGAGAAAAATAATAGGTAACGTTTTGGGTCGAGACCCTTCTTCAGACTGAGAGTCAGGGGAAAGGGAAACGAGAGATGTATCTCATGGATTATACATTTATACACTTCCACTGATGTTCACCCTCCACACTTCGATCAAAGCTCTGGAGAAGCTGCAGAAGTGGACTTTTGAACAGTCGGTCAAGAGTCCATTTTTACATTACTCCTTCCTTACCCTGTTTCATTCTGCCAACAGTGTCAGCAACTCCCGCTCCCCAGTGTCATCTCTCCCCTACACTAAGGGCAGCGTACAGAACCCAATTAACCAACCAGCTCTTTTGTGGGTTGTGGGAGGAAACCAGAGCGCCCGGTGGAAATCCACGCGGTCACGAAGAGGACACGCAAACCCCGCTAGGGCAGCAGCAGAGGCCAGGACTGAACCCGGTTCATCGGGGCTGTCAATGAGCCACACAACTAGATGTGTCACTGAGCCATTAACAAGCAGCTCTGAAGAGTTTGTCGGGCCACAGTAACAGGGTCGGCACAATGCCCAGCTCCATTACAATCAGCTCACTTGCTGCAATCCTCTCACACAGGCCTTGGATGAAGTGGGAGGTTTTTCCATGCACCGCATCCTTTGTCCTTGACCATGGGGGCTTGATTCAGATTTGGATTCAGCTTAGTTCATTGTCATACACACCAGCATGCAATGAAATTCCTTATTCGCATGAAGCTCGCAGAGTGAACTGTATGCATGGTAATGATAGATATAACAATAAACATCATTGTTTTTCGAGCACAGAATTTTTTTTGCACCCTCTCAGATTAATAGCATGCTCCCTATTTATATATATCTATATCTATATATTCAAGTTCAAGTGAGTTTATTGTCATGTGTCCCTGTATAGGACAACAAAATATAATATATAGTATAATAAGTGTGTGTTTATATATATATATACAGGTATATATATATATATATATATATATACACACACACACACTAGAAATGCACACAGCCACACCTTGTACAACTGTAACATACTCTCCCAAATCCCAACTCCTGCTCTATCTGATGAAGGCAAGCGTGCCAAATACCTCCTTCACTACCTTGTCCACTGGAGTCATCGCATGGACCTGTTTCTGTGCTGCTTCTCTCGGACTCTAAAGTGTAAATATTATCTGTGATCTCTCCACATTAGAGTCTGACCCGCTGAAGATTTGCAGAATTCTCTTCTTTTACATTCATAATAAGCTTCAGGGAGCAGAAAGATATCTGGCCAAGCCTGATCCATTCCACGCTGGTGAAGGTCTTCTGCGTATTTAACCGATGCTGGTTTGGAATCCGCCTTCTCCCAGCCTCCAGAATTTCATTGTCCCGTCCGGGACATATGACAATAAAACACTCTTGACTCTTGACTCGACATCTTTTCAGCAAAAAGAGGGGTAAACCAGAAAAATGCCCAGGTTTAAAAAAAAATTGGAAATAAACAGATTCGTCCATTGTCGTTACCGGCAGATCATTAAACTGCACAGATCACACACCATGATTGACAAGACTGCTGGGACCTTTTGGGGCAAGGGGAGAACCAGGGAAGAGTTGGATTTCCAGGGGTCTTTTGACAAAGTCCCACATGAGGGGCTTAGAGCACAAGTGGTAGGGGGGGGAGGTGCTTATATGTTGAGAGGGCTGATTGGCAATCATGAAACCAGAGTCAGAGACCTTTTCCAAGGTGGTGACTTGTGGGTACTGTTATATCTAAATGTCAAGAGTAACGAGTGTTTAATTGTCAATGACAGACACAAAATGCTGGAGTAACTCAGCGGGATAGGCAGCATCTCTGGAGAGAATGAATGGGTGATGTTTTGGGTCGAGACCCTTCTTGTCTTATGTCCCGAAACAGAACAATGAAACTGTTTCTTGCAACAGCACAACCTTTATCTGCACACTGTGGTTGGTTTGATGTAGATTTTACGAATACAATGCGGAAACAGGCCCTTTGGCCCCTCGAGTCCAGTGCTGACCAGCGATCACTCTGTGTACGCTGACACGATCCTACACACTAAGGACAATTTTTTAACGATGACAGTTAACTGACAAACCTGTGCATTTTGGAGTGTGGGAGGAAACCAGAACACTCAGAGAAAACCCACACGGTCTCTGCCGCTCTCAGGCAGCAAATACCGCTGCCCCACTGTGCAGCCCAAATTGTATTCATGTATAATGTTCATATTTGAAAGGAGCCGAATTAAGCCATTCGGCCCATCAAGTCTATTCTGCCACTCAACCATGGCTGATCTATCTCTCCCTTAAGTTTTTCACTGTACATTGGTACACATGACAATAATAAGCAAAACTAAATTACACTGCTGAAGGTTTAAGAAAGAACTGCAGCTGCTGGAAAAATGCAAAGAAGCTGCAGAAACTCAGCGGCTGAAGAAGTCTGATGAAGGGTCTCGACCCGAAACGTCGCCTATTCCTTCGCTCCATAGATGCTGCCTCACCCGCTGAGTTTCTCCAGCTTTTTTGTCACACTGCTGGAAGGGATCAGTGTTGGGACACGATATTATTAATGATTTGCATGATCGAATGGAATAAAATCTCTCCAGGTGTGTCGATGACACAAAACCGGTGGGTGAGGTGTGAGGCGGATGCAGGCAGTCTCCTAGGTGACTGGACAGGCTGGGGGGGGGGGGGGGGATGGGATGGCAGGAACAGAACAATGTGGGTAAACGTGGTTATCAGCCCCATCACCAAAACAGGAAGACAGATTATGATCTGAATGGTGAGAGATTAGAAAAGGGAGAGGTGTAGCAAGACCTGCGTGTCCTTGTGCACCAGTCAGTGGCAGGAAATATCTAGCCGCAGAAGGCAAATCAAATGCTGGCCTTCGTAGCGGTGAGGTAAGGGGCACAGTAGCAGCATTGTCTTGCTGCAATTGTACAGGGCCATGCTGAGACTGCACCTTGACCATTGTGTGCGGTTCTGGCCTTATCTGAGGAAAGATGTTCTTACTGTGGGTGTTGTTCAATGAAGGTTCAGCCGACTAGCGCCTGGGATGGCAGAAGATGCTTGAGGACACTTTGGGAAGTTTCTTTGCCTGAGTTCCGACCTGGGGTCCTGGGAAGTGCTATGGACCAGAGAGACCCAGGAATGGGAGTGCATAGTTCCCTGAAGATGGTGACACATGTAGACAGGATGGTGTGGAAGGCATTTGGTACGCTTGCCTTCATTGCGGAGGATGTTGAGCACAGGAATTGGAACATTATGTTACAAGATTTGGGTAAGGCTACATTTGGAGGAGCATGTACAGTTCTGGTCGCCCAATTATAGGAAGATGTAATTAATCTGGAAAAAGTGTGAGAATTACAAGGATTTTACCAGGACTAAAGGGTTTGAGTTATAAGGAGACATTAGAGAGGCAAGATCTATTTTTCCCTGGAGTAAAGGAGGCTGATGGGTGACCTTGTAGAGATTTATAAAATAACTAGACCAAGTGGGACCAGTTGCGGTGGGGTGGGTGGGGGGGGCAGCCTGCTGCGTCACACACACACTAACCACCCCCCCCCCACACACACACTAAACACCCCCCCCCCCACACACACACTAACCACCCCCCACACACACACACTCTAACCACCCCCCTTGATATTATATTAATTTATTAATTCGCTCCTTTTACCCCATCCCCGCCCTCTCTACTCACACGTAGCCCCTAACAGGCGAGGATGGTGAGTGGCAGATGGGTGGAGTAAGTGACAAAGGCTAGAGTTGAAAAGGAGGCAAATGGCTGGCGGATACGAAGAGGAGTGAGATGTCAAGCTGGAGAGATGGAGATAGATGGAAAGGGGCGAGGGAAAGATAAAAGGGGAGGGCGATAAAATGGACATGGAGATGGGAGTTGAGTGTACGGGGGGAGGGGAAAGGAGCGGAGTGATGGGAGACGAACAGAGGGGCGGGAGGAGGAAAAGTGGAGCCTGATGAAGTGAGAGGTCGGAGGAGGAGGCTTCAATGGAGCGCAAATGCCAGAAGAAGGACTCGGGCTGAATGGTCTGATTAGTCAAAAACTCAGAGAGTCATACAGCTTGGAAACAGGCCCATCGGCCCAACATGCCCACGCCGACCAACATTCCTCATCTACACTAGTCCCACCTGCCTGCGTCTGGCCCGTATCCCTCCAAACCGTTCCTATCCATGTACCTGTCTAAATATTTCTTAAACGCTGTGAAACTTTCACTAAACTTTAGTTTTGTTGTTGCTGTATAACACACCTTTGTGAATTTAAATGGCTTCATTTAGGTTAAATAGTCACCTAACTGCTTGAAACAGTCAGAAGACCTGCCTTAACTACCTAATCTGGCAGCTCATTCCATATACCCACCACCTTTTGTGTAAAAAAAAGTTACCCCTCAGGTTCCTATTAAATCTTTCCCCCCTCACCTTAAGCCTATACCCTCTGGTTCTCGATTACCCTACTCTGGGCAGAAGACTGTGAATTTACTCAATCTATTCCTCTCATGAATTTGTACACCTCTATAAAATCACCACTCTTCCTCCTGCACTCCAAGGAATAAAGTCCCAGCCTGCACAATCATCCTCTCCCCGTAGCTCAGGCCCACGAGTCCTGACAACCTCCTAGCACCCTGTCTAGCATGACAACATCAACAACAAGATCCTGGGGGATTTGGTGTAATAAAATATAGTACAGAAACAGATCCTTCAGAGCTGATACAAATGCCCCAAGAAGGAGACGGGCTAAATGGTCTGTTTAGTAAGGGGTGCAATATTTAACACCCCCCCCCCCCCCCCCCACAACCGCGTAAAGGGAGACAAGAGTCAAGAGTGTTTTATTGTCATATATTCCGGATAGAACAATGAAATTATCACTTGCAGCAGCACAACTGAACATGTAAACATAGTAGGTACACAAAATTGCTGGGGAAACTCAGCGGGTGCAGCAGCATCTATGGAGCGAAGGAAATAGGCGACGTTTCGGGCCGAAACCCTTCTTCAGACCCTTCTCCTCAATGTAAACATAGTACACTGTAAACAATATAATAATCGAGAGAGGCAGCCTCTTCGTCGTTTTTGAGGCAGCGACTCCGGTAAATCCATTCGATGGTGGGGAGGTGAGAGCAGGCGATGGACTGGGCAGTGTTCACAACGCTTTGCAGTCTTCTTCGCTCCTGGCCATTTAAGTGGCCGAACCAGGCCATGATGCAACCAGTCATTATGCTCTCTCCTGTACGATTGTAAGAATTTCAAGAGAACCCTCTCTGACATACCGAATCCCCGTAATCTTCTCAGGAAGTAGAGGCTTTGATGTGTTTTTTTAACAATTGCTTTCTATGCTTGACATGGTTATTTTGGAGGCGGGGGGGGGGGGGTGGGGAGGGGGAGGTTGTGTACGCTAACCCCGCCTGTCCGTGTCTGGTCTATGCCGGGCGCTCTGGCGCTCACCGCTGCCGGTTCCTGTCCTGACGTATCTCGCCGGCTGCGGGCAGTGTGACCCGCCGGGGAAAGTGATGAGCTGGTTATTCCTGCCGATTCCCAAAACATGCGGGCGCAGGAAGAGCTGGCGTGAGGGGCCCCGCTGGTCTGCTCGACCTGACGACAGACGAAGGGTTACACAAACAGCAGCCGCCACACAGTCAGCTCAGGATACACAGCACCTGGTCCCAGGCAATCCGTGCTTATCCCGGGACACCTCTGACCCAAAGGTGAGGCACGGCACACTAGGACAAACAAACACAAAAGCCAGACACACTGGTGTCTGCTTAACCAGAACAAAGGTGTGCATTGATGGAGTGGCCATTCAGAACATTCCAAAGATCCCACACACAATGAACGTCTTTCAAAGTGTTGAGCAAAACACAAAGTGCTGGAGGAACTCAACGAGTCAGGCAGCATCTGTGGAGAGAATGGTCAGGCGATGTTTTTGATCGGGACCCCTTCTTCAGAATAATGGACTGGGGGGAGGGGCGGGCGTGGGGGGCAGAAATCTGAAAAAGAGAGGTGGGGGAAGTCAGAGCCTTGCGAGTGATGGGTGGATACAGGCGAGGGCGGGGAATTGGCCGATGAGCAGAGTTCGAAAGTGTTGCCACTTTAGTGATGACAGAAACATGGGAGCTGTTCGATGCACAGCAAGATCCCACAACAGTCATCATCGGCTATTGTTTTAGCTGGAGGATAAATAATGGCCATGGCCACAGGCGTAACTCTCCCTCACAGTGTGATGATGATATCTTACTGTCACTTGTACCAAGCTAGACAATAGACAATAGACAATAGGTGCAGGAGTAATAATAATAATAATGGATGGGATTTATATAGCGCCTTTCTAGAATACTCAAGACGCTTTACATCGCATTATTCATACATTCCTCAGTCACACTCGGTGGTGGTGAGCTACTTCTGTAGCCACAGCTGCCCTGGGGCAGACTGACGGAAGCGTAGCTGCTAATCTGCGCCTACGGCCCCTCCGACCACCACCAATCCTGCCTTCTCCCCATATCCCCTGACTGCTATTTTTAAGAGCCCTTCTAGTTCTCTCTTCAAAGCATCCAGAGAACCAGCCTCCACCGCCCTCTGAGGCAGAGAATTCCACAGACTCACCACTCTCTAGGTACAGTGAAAATCTTTATTTTTGATTCAAAGTACACAAAAGAGTTGCACAAAGGCGCCAACAAAGTACTCATCCCTTCTTCGCCCTCCCCCCACCCCCTGCTAGGTCCCCATTAATTCTTAGCAGCCCCCCCCCCCTGTGCAGGGTTCCCCTTTGTTCTCAGCAACCCCCCCCCCCACGCTGGGATCCCCTTTGTCTCTGCGGCCCCCCATGCTGTGTCCCCCTTTGTTCTCGGCCCCCCCACGCTGGTCCGCCTTTGTTCACAGCTGCGCGGCCCGTCCACCTCGGCCCGACCACAAGACTCCCGACAGGTAGACCTCTGGCAGACTCTGACGCAGGGTTTAAATGACTGGCACAGAATAGTTTCTGCGATTGGCATCCATCCCTTGGGTTTCGGCCCGAAACGTTGCCTATTTCCTTCGCTCCATAGATGCTGCTGCACCCGCTGAGTTTCTCCAGCATTTTTGTGTACTTTCGATTTTCCAGCATCTGCAGTTCCTTCTTAAACAGAGAGATTGACGTTGTTTGTTTGTTTGTTTGTCCATTAATGGCAGCTCCAGATCATCTGTGGAAGAGGGAGAAGGCAGTGACAGTGACCGTTTGGTGCCAGAAAATCCCTCTCGTTATTAGAATCTGCCCATCTCCTCCGACTGGTAACATCTTTCTCCCCCAATTCAAGCTGCTTAAGAGGGTTAGAAAATTGGCTTAATGGAACAAAGCAGAGGGTGATGGTGGAAGGTTGCTTTTCGGACTGGTGGCCTGTGACTGGTGGTGTGCCTCAGGGTTCGGTGCTGAGCCATTGCCCTTTGTCATCTATAATAATTGATTTGGATGAGAACATACATGGCCTGGTTGGCAAGTTTGCAGAAGACACAACAGTGGTTGTAACATCAAGAAATGTTTAGACAGGTACATGGATGGGACAGGTTTAAGAGGGATTTGGGCCAAATGTAAGCAGGTGGGACTAGTGAAGATGGAACATGTTGGCCGGTGTGGGCAAGGTGGGTTGAAGGGCTTATTCCCACTCTATGAGATGCCTGCTCTGTGACCACACACGGCACCATTGCTCAACGCTGCCATCAGCTCAGCTCCCCTGCTGCAAAAACCTTTCTCCATGTCTTTGTTGGTTCCATTATCATAGATTCCAGCACGCACTGGGCTGGCCTCCCTTATCTACCCTCTGTATGCGTGATGTCACCCAAAGTTCTACACCCCGGATCCTATCCCGTTCCAGATCCCATTCAACCATCAACCTGGTGTTCACTCACCTACTTAGACTCCCGCTTGGCACAACTCCAAATTCCTCTTCCTTGTTTTCAAATGTCCCACCCCTCCCCCTCCAACACCACAATACTCCAAGGTCTCCGCTCCAATTCTGGCCACTTGATGGACCTCCACCCCCCACCATTGGACCCATGGCTTCAGGAACCCAGACCCCAAACTCTGGAATCCGCTCTCTTAAACCTCTTCCAATACCTTCGCCACTGCTCAGCTCTTCCTCGACACACAACAGGTACAGCATGAAAGGAGGGCATGTACAAAGTGCTGGAGTGACTCACTGGGTCAGGCAGCATTTCTGGAGAATCTTTATAGAAATCTAGAAAATAGGTGCAGGAGGAGGTCATTTGGCCCATCGAGCCTGCACCGCCATTCATTGTGATCATGACTGATCATCCACAATCAGTAACCCGTGCCTGCCTTCTCTCCATATCCCCTGATTCCGCTAGGATATCTCTGAAATCATTCCAGGGTCTCTCCTTGGAGCCTCTCCAAAGCCTTCACACCTTTCCAGAACAAACTCTAGTCATAACCACTGTTACATAAAGGGCGGTGGTCACTTCCATACTCCTGTACTCAACTTAGGACTTTATATATAAGTTGCACGTGGTACTATTGCATGTGTGTCTCTCTAACACTCTCAACGTGCCCTGCCATTTCCAATGATCAATGCATAATACCCCGATCTCTCTGTTCCTGCCCGCCTTTTAGAACTGCCTCCTCTAATTCAGGTCAAGGTGCAGTTGTTATATTACCAGCAACCTAACGATGTAATTCTTACGTGAAGCTTAATAGGACCTTAAATGGAATAATGTGATACAATCACAACAGTGACACTATTACATAGTAATACTCGGTAATCATAGTAGTTTAAAATCATAGTCCACAGTGAAATCGAAGACACAGACCATAGAATTTCACAATTCAGAATGTTTTTATTGCTACTGTTCTGACATTACATTTTTTTCTGTCTTTTGTTACCTGCCCTATATCTGTCCACCAAGTGTGTCTACCAAAACCCCTCTAAGTTTATCACACATCCTTCCTCTTGGATTCCTAATCACTCCCAATGTGGTTCACTTCAATTCTGCACAAAAGAGTGAAACTTTGCAGATTGTTATGATAGTGTCAAAGGCGATAGACAAATGCAAACGTTTTGTCGGCGCTGAATCCACTTCCTGTTTTTGAAAAGGCAGAAATGATCTTTAGTGGTAAGTCACCTTGTGACGGCCAGGGAGGGCCACACATGGAGAGTTGCCGAGGCAGTGATTATTTAATTATCTTTTAAAATCCATCACAAATATTCACGTGGCCGGGGGTGACGCTGCAGAAATTTAGAGTTTATCTGGGGAAGTATTTTCACTGCATTCTGCATACAATCGTGGAGATACATGCTCCCTGTGGTTTCCCCGAGTCGTCCTTTGTTAAGTTGGAGGAAAACAAAGGCTTTAAATCCACAATTACCTATGGAAATGGATCGCCACGTCGCAGTCAGGCCTGGACCCCTCCCCAGCCCTGTTACACTGTTGTGCTTTAACACTGTGTTGTCACTGCGGCTTTAAATCCAGAGCACCCTTGTCGGGAGAATGAATGTATCTCATTTCTTAAGAAATGGCAACAAAGCGGAGAAAGGGGCACACAGAATAATGTGACTGAACACCCTTGAATGACCCACACCACCCCCCCCCCCCCCCAATCCACACTGTCCCCCACCTCACTGACCCACCCCACTGTCCACCCACGTCCCCCATCCATCTACCCCGTTGCCCCATCCTTTCACCACCACCCCCCCCAAACTAACTAACTCATTGCCTCCCATCTCCCCCACATCTACCCCAAGCCTCTCACCGTCACCCACCCTCTCCAACCGCCCCCGCCCCTGGACTCCGCCGGCCTTGATCCTCCCCCGGACGGGGCGGAGGGAGGGAGGGGCGGCTATGTATAAATGTCTGGGGTGTGTGTGTACGTGAGTTCCCAGTGAGTCAGGTGGACACCGGCGAGGGTGGGAGCAGTAACTGAGAGTGGAAGCAGATAAGCGGGGAGGCGATGGCGAGCTTGCGGCCGCTGCTGACGGCTACAGTGTGTGTGCTCTGCCTGCTTCAGGTGAGTGTCGAGCCGGGCGCTGATGCCCCGGGGCTCCGGCTCAGCTGCGTCCAGTCCCGCAGCGCGGACTCTGTCGCCGCCGCCGCCGCCGCTCCGCTCGGGGTTTAATGGTTTCTGGGTTTTCTCCTGCAGGCGACTGGCACCCGGGCTCAGAACTGCGACCAGGGAGAGGACGGCAGGTGAGACTTCCCCCTCCCTTCCCCACCCCCCTCTCCATCTCCACCCCCCCCCCCCCTCTCCATCTCCACCCCCCCTCTCCATCTCCACCTCTCCATCTCCACCCCCCCCTCTCCCTTTCCACCCCCCCTCTCCCTTCCACCCCCCCTCTCCCTTCCACCCCCCCTCTCCCTTTCCACCCCCCCTCTCCCTTTCCACCCCCCCCTCTCCCTTTCCACCCCCCCTCTCCCTTTCCACCCCCCCCTCTCCCTTCCACCCCCCCCTCTCCCTTTCCACCCCCCCCTCTCCCTTTCCACCCCCCCCTCTCCCTTTCCACCCCCCTCTCCCTTTCCACCCCCCCTCTCCCTTTCCACCCCCCCCCTCCCTCTCCACCCCCCCCCTCTCCCCCTCCACCCCCCCCTCCTCCCTCTCCCCCCCCCCCTCTCCCTTTCCCCCCCCCCCTCTCCCTTTCCACCCCCCCTCTCCCTTTCCACCCCCCCTTTCCCTCTCCACCCCCCCCCTCTACCTTTCCACCCCCCCCTCTCCTTCTCCACCCCCCCCTCCCCCAACACCCCTCTCCTCCTCCCCCCACCCCACCCCCTCCTCTCTTGCCCAACTCTCTCCCCTTCATACCCCCCACTCCCCACAGCCGTAACCCCACTCCCCTGGGGCAAGTGGCCCCCGGATCTGTCTGTGGCAGCTTGCTTTGCACATGTTGGGTCTGGGGTATCCAACTCTGCAACTGACTTCAGAGTTTCGGACCAAATACTGAGTCCAAAAAGCGATGAAGTAGTTTAGTTTATCATTGACACGTGCACGGAGGTACGGTAAACAGCTTTTGCTGTCTTATATCCAGTCATCAGAAATTGCAAATGTTAAATAAAAGCATAAAAGGCTGGGAGCCCCCAGGGTCCAACTTTCGGCTGATGACGAATGGGAAACATAGAAAATAGGTGCAGGAGTCGGCCATTCGGCCCTTTGAGCCATTCAATATGATCATGGCTGATCATCCAAAATCAGTACCCCCGTTCCTGCTTTCTCCCCATATCCCTTGATTTTGTTATCCCTAAGAGCTATATCTAACTCTCTCCTGAATACAATGAGAATGATCGGGATTGTTTTCTTTGTCCACAGTTGCCGCTCGCATTGGACCCACCTGTGGTATGTGTGGTAAGTGTCAGTTTCTCTCTACATTCCGGTTACTCTGCCGCTGAGATTCCTGGTTTTGGATGAAGTTTATTATTGTCCCGTGTACGGAGTTACAGTGAAAAGCTTTTGTTTGCTTGCGTAGTGTAATACTACACGTAAATCAGCCGGAGTACAATAAGCAGAGTGAAGAGAAAGATACTTCCATGTGGAGGAAATAACTGCAGATGCTGGTTTAAATAGAAGGTAGACACAAAATGCTGGAGTAACTCAGCGGGACAGACAGCATCTCTGTTGAGAAGGAATGGGTGACGTTTCGGGTCAAGACCCTTCTTCAGTCCGAGTGCTGCCTGTCCGCTGAGTTACTGCAGCATTTTGTGTCTACTTTAAAGATACTTCTCATTGATACCCCATTGAAACTTACCGAATAGTGAAATGCCTGGATCAAGTGGGTGTGGAGAAGATGTTGGCACTAGTGGGATAGTCTAGATCCAGAGGCAATAGCCTCAGAATTAAAGGACGTTCCTTTAGGAAGGAGATGAGGAGGAATTTCTTTAGTCGGAGGGTGGTGAATCTGTGGATTTATTGTCCCAGAAGGCTACGGAGACTATGAATGGATATTTTTAAGGCAGAGATAGATAGATTCATGATTAGTATGTGTGATCGAGGTTATGGGGAGAAGGCAGGAGAATGGGGTTAAGAAGGAAAGATAGATCAGTTATGATTGAATGACTGGATAGATTTGATGGGCTGGATGGTCTAATTCTGCTCCTATCATTTATGAACTTGTGATACAGAGTGCAGAATATAGTTTGAAAGTCACAAAGCACTTTAGTTTAGAGATATAGCGTGGAAACAGCAGCCTATCGAGTCTGTGCCGACCATTGTATGTTACATTAGGGGGCAATTTACAGAAGCCAATTCACAAACAAACCTGCCTGTTTCTTGAATTGTGGACATCTCAGCATTTCAGCGTAACCGTTCCAGAGGAAAAGTTCAACATCTGCAATAAGGCACAGGAGCAGAATTTGGCCATTTTGCCCATCGTTTGCTCTGCTATTCAATCATGGCTCATCTACTTTTCTCTCTCAACCCCATTGGCCTGCCTTCTGCCCGTAACCTTTGACGCCCTTACTAATCAAGAAAGTAATGAGGGGGTTAGGACAACGGGGACTGTACCCTAGCTTATGGAAGGACTTTAGAAGTTGGATAAGGACTTGTCGGGTGAGGCGAAGGAGATGCCTTCATCAGAGGGAGCTCAAACTGGCGACATGAGGCCAGGTGCTAACGTTTGTGGGGATAAACTGAAACCGATTGTGGGCAGAATCTTTGACCCTTTTGGGGTTTGGCTTTATGGATGAAAGTAGATCCAGCTCTGCACCTGTACACACTCCACACGCTCAACTGGGAAGATCCAGCAGCCACTCCCTGGTCTGTGCTGCCACCTCCTGAACATGTTAATAATGCACCGGCTCCTTGGCCATTAACAGAGTCACTGGCTGAGAGAAATGAGAAGACAACTAAGCCTATCTAAACCCCCCCCCCCCCCCCCCCCCCCCTCATCTGAGCACCTATTATCTGCCATGCTTTGTCCTGCCTCTCCTCTCCTCCACATCCTTCCCCCCCCCCCCCCCCCAATTACTCTGATGAAGGGTCCCTACCCGAAAGGTCACCAATCCATGTTCTCCAGAGATGCTGCCCTACCCACTGAGTTTCTGCAGTTCTGTGGTTCTACAGCCTAGAGCATATTTTGTTCTGTAAACTTGCACCCACTCCACTTCTGCTTTTGTTTGTGTGTTGCATTAACAAGAATATTTGACAAGGAAGAGAGCAGAGGTGCATACAGATGTAAAACTACACTGGGGAACGTGCTTTACGCAGTTACCAGTAATCTCCCAAGGGGTAACTCTGCGGGATTAACTTGGGTTGGTCCATTAGCCGTCAACACTTGGTATCATTAGTGGATCAATGGTTGTATTTAATAAGGCATTCGTTTAATAAACAAAAATAAATGACCACATTTGGGAGAATAGTGATAGACTATACTCGTGGGATTCGCATAAAGTGGATAAGGAACAAGAAATAAATGACATTGGAGAATTGGTTACCAATTATCTGACGTTGCAGTTCCTGTGGGAAGTATGTCCCCAAAGATCTGTTTTGTTTTCTCCGATAGTTTTGTCTTTGGTTGCTAAGGCTGATAACTGTTACTAAGCATGTAGTGTTTGTACAGGTTTGTAAATGGTTCCCTTGTTGCCTCCTAGGTTGATTCTGTTGACGGTCTTCCTGCTGCTGGTGTGTGGGGTGGCGGCCAGCTGTGTCAAGTGCTGCCGGAGGTCCAAGCCCCAAGCCCCCACCTTTGCCAGCCGACCGTACGAAGTGACTGTGATCGCCATTGACAATGACAGCAGCATAACACGTAAGTAGCAACACCATTGTACCTCTAATCGCCACGTGTATACGTACAATGGTAATGATACGTTATTGTCACATGCACCCAAGTACGGTGATGCGCTAGGTTTTGCATATAACCCCGTAAAGTCGTCTATCCGCGCTGACAAATTTACAAAAGTTCATCAAATACTCCCATCCCAGTTGGGTCCCCCATTGTTCTCAGCCGTCCCCCGCTCGTCGGGAACGCTTAGCCCGTCATGTCTCTCCTATCTCTTTGGTAGCACGCCTCCCGCCTGTGCTTCCCCCTTTGCCCTGTAAATACACAAATACAAGGGTTTGTATTTACTCTCAGACAATCCCAGTTCAAACTGCTGACCTTTACAAGCAACACATCCAAATCACCCAGACATTGGGGAGAGTCCCTACTGTTCCTCCATCATGCATCGTTGCTGGTCTTGGCCGAACGCAGTGTTGTTACATTCAGAAAAAGCAGAGGCAGCCTCTATCTAGAAAATCCTTTGCACGGTAGAACCCCCCCCCCCCCCCCCCCCCCCTTTGATCTCTGCTTTCACCGGGGGATGGGTACTTGGCAATGCCTCAGCTGGTTTCTTACTATCTCTGAGACAAGCCTTTGTTTGCTGTCACCATGATAGAATGTGGAAACATTTTCAACTCTAGGCTACTGCACTCGTTGCATGGTGCTCAGCATGTCAGCTACAGACTTGTTCGTAGTGTCTGACCCAAGTGCATTTACTTGGCCTGATCAGAATGATTAATATTTGTAACATCTGACCTAACTAGAGCAGGGCATTTTTCACCTGTCCACCCTTCTTCAATCTGTGGCATTGCAGTTGTCCCCTCCCCAGGGTATCGGTTCAGGTTGGTGTCTTGCAGTTCTGTTGAGAAATCCATGCAATCGAATAGCTAGCAGCAGTTCTCAATCAGAGGTCCTCAAGGCCAGGATAGAGTGGATGTGGATGGGATGCTTTCACTAGTGGGAGAGTCTTGGACCAGAGGCCATAACCTCAGAATAAAAAGATGTATCTTTGGAAAGTAGATGAGAGGGAATTTCTTTAGTCATAGGGTGGTGAATCTGTGGAATTCATAGCCAAGGATGGCTGCAGAGGCCAAGTCGATGAATATTTTTACGGTAGAGATTGACAGATTCTTAATTAATAACAGTGTCAGGGGTCATGGGGAGAAGACCAGGAGTCTGGGTTTAAGATAGATCAGCCATGATTGAATGGCGGAGTAGACCTGATGGGCCAAATGAGCTAATTCTGCTCCTAGAACCTATGAACTCAACAAGAGCAACTTGGGGGAACTCTAGACCTCGGCAAACTCTCAATGCTTGACACCCACCAGCTGTCCCAAACTGTGGAGAGAAAGAACCAACAAGCAAACATTCTTGCAGTGATCGCACTGAGGAAGATGTTATTTGAAGATTTGATGTTTACATGTTTAAACATTATCTGAAAGCTACTGGTGTCTGAAGTCTCAATTGTGAGAAGTGTTTGTTGAGAAGTTTGACAATTCTTTAAACCACCAGTCCCTGCTTTCAGCAGTTCAGGCCATTTGCTTTTGAATTATTTAACTTGGTAATCCTTTTCCTTTTTCTCTGGACAAAGATTAAATTTTTTTTTTCCAGTACTCTGGTAAATTTATTTAACTTTGGAAACTAAACAAACTATTCTTTCTTTTTGTTTTCTCAGCAAACAGTACCCTGCAGTACATATCCACCGGCAGGAATCACATGCCGTTGCAGGATCCCAGTCAACTCGCCCTGCCTCCTCCATCATACAGCCTATGCACCATTGACAACCCTCCAACCTATGAGATGGCCCTGAAAATGGCCAAAGCTCCTGAGACCACTGACCCAAAGAGCGGGACAGAGAATCCAAATGGAAATGGGGCTCAGATTCCAGAAAGGATCAGAGGGCCTGGATCCACAGATGGAACAGTTGCATCATCTGCATCGGCATCGTCATAGCGATAGGAACCCCTGAATCAACATTTGTCCGTGTACCATTTTCAGGCAGTGAAATATTTTCAGCAAATTGCTGCAAAACGACTCCATTACTGAGTAATGACATTTGAGCAGTCGCTTTATCAGGAGGGTGCATTACCTTTGACGCTATTCAATGCAAACATCCGAGTTTCACATGATATTTTTGCACAAATGCACGATGAGTTTTTCGTTCCATATTTTCTATTTATTTTGCATTCCATTTCTACCAGCACTTGTGCAGCTAAAGTTCTCGATGCCTCAATTGGGCTCTTCACGTTAAAGAAAGCCCGGCTTTCAAACACACAGCACCGCTGTGCCGATGGGCACTCATTTTACGTTGGGAATCTTCAAGCATAATAAAGCATTTCTATTTCATTCAGACAGTTCCAACATGCAGTGGGGGGGGAAACAATAGCATGGATGTCCCCTTCTTGTTTCTAAGGTAGACATAAAATGATGGTCTGGCAGCATCTCTGGAGAGAAGGAATGGGTGACATTTCACGTCGAGACCCTTCTTCAGACTGGCCTCGACCCGAAACATCACCCATCCCTTCTCTCCAGAGATGTGGCCTGTCCTGCTGAGTTACTCCAGCATTTTGTCTACCTTCAATTTAAACCAGAATCTTTCCTGCCCTTCTTGTTTCTGTTGTGGTTTTCCCCCACCTTGTGTCGTTCCAAGGGTTAGCTCAATTGTGCTTTTGGTTATGATAAAGTGAGCTAATTCATGAAATGGCTTTAAATTTGCACGGTACACAGCCACTTACTTTTATTGCTGACTACCCAAATATAAAGAGACTGCTGCTATTAACAGGTCAGAAAAACCATTTGGGATTTGTTAGCTTAGAAGGTCAAAGTAGCCCAATGTGACTCTCCTCGAAGTTGGTAACAAAGTCTTGTTTACATAATGAGAAAACTACTTGCATTCTTATGTTAATGTATAGTTATGCTATTTTTTATAAAGCTCTAGTTTTATTACAATGCTTTGTAACTTTTTTTAAATTTAATTTTTATCAAGAAATTGACAATAAATATTCAAAGAGCCAATGTCCTTATTTGAACTTCCACAGAATCTGGTGCATCATTGGGAACTGACCCAGGCTGAGGGGCCTTAGTAATGTTCTGTTGGAACCAGCTGCCTCTTGTGTGGAGTGTATGAGGTTGAACAGTGGGGCCCACGGGCATGTGGTAACGTTCTGGTCAACTGTCCTCCTGATCTTCACTTGGCACACACACTTTAAAGACTTTGCCGATGCTGTGTGTTTATCCCTGAGCTGCTGGTGTGCAGCTTGCCATCTATATTTTTTTTTTTGCTCTGGTTTGCTTTATCTTTGCATTCCAGAAGATGGGTCCCATTTGAAGTTGTCCATCACCCTAAATAATTCTCTCCAATATTTCTGCTTGTAACCAGGTTCCAAACAATAACTCTATTCACACCAGTTCAATGACACTCTCCAAATAAAACTGACAAGACTGGAGGGTGCCTAACATTTCTGCACTCGTAAATTACTGCACAGGATTCTGAGGTATAAGATGTATGTGCATTTGGCAAGACAAGTATTGATTGGGGATAGTCGGCACAAGACTCGCAAATTTTGAGCGGGGATTTTTTTTTCTTGGAAGTAACCAAGACAGTGGACCTGGTCTATATGTATTTCAGCAAGGCCTTTAAGGTTCCATATGGTAGGCTGCTAATAACAGGTATTGGTATATTATTGTCACAAGTATCACAATACAATGATAAACTGTGATACTGAAGAAAATGGCATTCTACAGGAAGGAGTACAACCAAACCATGTGTGAGTACAGATGGTGGTGCAAAAATAGAAAGAAAATGGTGCGGAGTATAGTGTAGCTACCGAGAAAGTGCAGGTTTAAAAAAAAGTGCAAGGGGTGCAATGAGGTAGATGGGGAGTCCAGGAATACTGCCTTAGTTTATGGGAAGTCCGTTCAATAGTCGGATAATGGTAAGGAAAAAGATGTTCTTGAATCTGCCGGCACGTGCCGAACAGGACAGCAGAGAAGAGGGACTGACTGGGGTGAAAAAAGGTCTTTGATTGCGTCGGTTGGGTTCCCCACCAGTGTGAAATGTAAACCCCTCTTTCCCTTTGGACAGTCTGAGGTTTTGCATTTTGGGAAGTCAATCTAGGTCAGGATATTCACAGGGAAAGATAAGACCTTAAGAACTAGAAGAACAGAGGCACCTAGGAATACATGAGCATGGTTCCCTGCAAGTGGCAGCGCAGGAAGATAGGGTGATGAAGAAGACTCTTGGCACACTGGCCTTCATCAGTTGTTGAATTGAGTGCAGAAGTTAAGGCATTATGTTGCAATTGTATTAGATGTTGGTGAGGTCACATTTGGAGTATTGTGTTATTTTGGTCCACCCTGCTATAGGAAAGATGCCATTAGCTGGAAAGAATACAGCAAAAGATTTATGAGGACTCCAGGGACTAAGTTGTATAGAGAGGGTGGGAGTATAGATAGTATTGAGGAATTGTAATGAACGATAGAGCAGACTCGAAGGGCTGAATGGATTTTGCCACTAATTACCATTTTTAGTTGACGGAAACCAAACCCAGTGCATAAGGGAATGACCAGGGAGTCCACAACTGCAGTGCAAGGACCAATGCAGAGGTGGTGGGAGTTTCCATTATTGTTGGCAGTCTGCAAGTTCCCTGTTTGTGAGATCTTGTGCACGGGAGCACCCTGTGTGTTGGATCCCGCTGTGCAAATGTTTGCTGGTTGGGGACATTGCAGTTGACCACGATTAACAAATGTTTCATTCTGATATGCTGAAATGTGAATATCATAGCCATCCAGCATGGAAACAGGCCCTTCAGCCCACTTGTCCTTGCTGACCATGAGCTACTTCCATTTGCCCCATATCCTTTCCATATACCTGTCCAAATATATTTTTCAAAGTGTACCTGCCCCAAACACTTCCTCAAGCAGCTTGTTCCAAATACCCATCACTCTCTGTGTAAAAATGTTGCCCCTCAGTTTCCTATTAAACCTTTCCCTTACATTAAGCCCATGCTTAATTCCCCTTCCCTGCGGATATGTTTTTGTGCATTCACGCTATTTATTTCCCTCATGATTTTACACCCAATGTAAGATCATCCCTCAGCCACCTGCGCTACAAGGAATAAAGTCTTAGCCTGCCTGACTTCTCCCTAGAGTTCAGGCCCTTAAATCCTTAGCAAATCTTCTCTGTACTCATTCCAGTTTAATGGCATATTTCCTATATCATGGTGACCAACCCTTAAGCACAATACTCTAGGTTTCATAGGGACATTGGGAAAGGCTCTGGAAATGTTACTTACTATTCCACTGTTGGTCTCCACATTTCTGTATCTGTTGTTGGAGACTGAATCAATAAACAATGTCAGTAACTTCCTTCCCATACCCACAAAGTCCATGGCAGGTTTACTGAACGCTGGAGACAAAGAATTGCAAGTCATAAGGTATTAAGGAATAGGAGTAGAATCGGGCCATTTGGCCCATCAAGCCTACTCCACCACTCAATCATGGCTGGTCTATCTCTCCCTCCTAACCCTATTCTCCTGCCTGCTCCCCATAACCTCTGACACCTGTATATCAATAATCGATCTATCTCTGCCTTAAAAATATCCACTGACTTGGCCTCCACAGCTATCTGTGGCAAATAATTCCACAGATTCACCACCCTCTGACTAGATGTTGGAATCTTGAGCACAAACCAAAGTGCTGGAGGAACTCAGCAGGTCAGGCAGTATCTGTAGAGGGAATGGACAGACAACATGGCCTGGACCCTCCTTCAGTCTGATTGTAGTAGATCACAAACAATCTGCTTAATCTGTACCATTCAGTTTATTGGCAGCTGTGCATGGTTATAAGACCCATGGCCCACTCCGAGATACCTTGGACACAGGTTGTAATCATCCGCTTAATCTCTCTGAATTTTACATTGTGATTTGCAAAACCGTACGATCACTGTGTTACAGTGGAAGAGAGAAGAAAACAAGGTCTCAAAATTAAATATATATATATTTGTCATTGTGTCCAGAGTCTTGATGGAACATCGGTCAATGCGGGGAATGCCACCGAGCAGTCACTGTTCAGATGCAACTCTTGCTTCAGAAGAAGTAATTACTTGATCAATTTGAAGGATTCACCAGTCATCATGTCGACGAATTCTAGAAAAGAAGCGGGTTCGTGTGTCAGTGTTTAGTTTAGAGATACAGCATAGACATAGTCCATTCAGCCCACCAAGTCTGTGCCGACCATCGATCACTCATTCGCACCAATTCTATGTTATCCCACTTTCTCATCTATTCCCTAACACACCTGGGGCAATTTCCAGAGGCCAATTAAGCTACATTCTTGGGATACGGGAGGAAACCGGAGCGCCCAGAGGAAACCCACGTGGTCACAGGAAGAGCGTACAAACTCCACATAAGAGTGTACCAGAGGACAGGATCGAACCAGGGGTCTCTGGAGCTGTGAGGCAGCAGCCCTACCAGCATGCCACTGTGCCACCCAAAATTTAAATCCCACAGCCCCCATTGTGGGATTTGACCACCCTGGCCTCTGGATTACCAATCCAGTAATTTTTTTAAACTATTGCAAATAGTTCATAACCAGCGCTGAGTCGCAGTCCCCTCTACCTTGGTAGTCGATTGTGCCATCACCATCTTTGTCAGCTTCCAACATCATCTGTTCTGCTTCCACTTCGTTGAGCGGTTCCCCAGCATTCATCAGGACATACCTTATAAACCACAGAGCAAAACAGGTGGTGATGGCAAAGAACATTCTCCTGTTTGGAAATGACTCATTAAAAAGCTCACATTGCAGTTTTGTAAATAGTGGTGGGAGCGACACAGTCTGTGATCTCATTGAGTCACACTGCACACAAACAGGCCCTTCGGCCCACTGTGTCTGTGCTGACCATGGGCTGAACAAAATACAAAGTTCTGGAGCAGCTCAGCGGCTCAGGTGGCTTCTGAGGAGGGAGGGGGCCCTTCTTCAGACCATAGCCTGCGTTGTTATGTTATTGGTTGGTTGTGTTCTATTTCCCTTTCAAGAGCATGAGAAGTAGGATCAGGACCAGGACTCCGAGCCCTTCGAGCCTGCTCTGCCATTCTGATCTTCTACCTCATCACCATGTTCTTGCCCAATGCCCATATCCCGACTGAATGCGCTGAAGACTAGCAATCTGAATTAGTGACTGAGTCTTGATCACCCTTGGGGCTGACAGTTCTAAATGTTCGCCACCCACTGAGTGAAGAGCATTTTCCTATCTCAGTCAGAAACACCCCACATCTCATTCTAACTGTAATCCTGGTCCAAGGGAAATTGCCCCACATTGGAGAGAAGGAATTTGGAAGGAATTTGAGAATTTGGAAACATTTTGCATGTTTTGAGATCATCCCTTGCTTCTAAACTTTAGAGAACAGAGTCCCAGTCTGCTTAATCTCAGTTGAGGGAATAGAGTCATACAGCATGTACACAGGCCCTCCGGCCCAACTTGCCCATTCGCCAAAGATGCCCCATCTATGTTAGTCCCACCTTCCGGGTTTGGCCCATATCCTTTACTATCCATAAATCTTCAGTATTTTCTCTCTGTCCTTTCTCAGTAAGGAGGTACATATAATAATAATGATGGATGGGATTTATATAGCGCCTTTCTAATACTCAAGGCGCTTTACATCGCATTATTCATTCACTCCTCAGTCACACTCGGTGGTGGTAAGCTACTTCTGTAGCCACAGCTGCCCTGGGGCAGACTGACGGAAGCGTGGCTGCCAATCTGCGCCTACGGCCCCTCCGACCACTACCAATCACTCACACACATTCACACACAGGCAAAGGTGGGTGAAGTGCCTTGCCCAAGGACATAACGACAGTATGCACTCCAAGCGGGATTCGAACCGGCCACCTTCCGGTTGCCAGCCGAATACTTAGCCCATTGTGCCATCTGTCGACCCTATGAAAGGATCAGTCGGTGAAGATTTAGGTAAACATCCAGAATCTGACACTTGAATGAGTCATGGATTTGCTGTGATACGCAGACTAAAACCTAGCGTTGGATTAGCTCCTTTCTGGCCAACATGAATGTGATGAGCTGAATGGCCTCTCCTTGTCTTTCAGACGTTAGTCTTTAGCGATACAGCGTGGAAACAGGCCCATCAGCCCACCGATTTGGGCACTCCAAGCCGTGAAGTGTGTTCAACCGTCCCGACGTCGGAGTTCCATCATCCCGACGAGAGGGCTTGTACATCGGGCCGTCCGCAGCGACTGAGGCCCCAAACACGGATGAACAAAAGGAGGAAGACTGACTGAACCTTATTGCCTTCCACTACAGTGGATTTTTATGTTAAGTTATATCGTTCTTTTTTAATTGTGTTGTGTTATTTTAATTGTACGGCTGCATGGTAACTCAAATATCACTGTATCTTAATTGGCGCATGTGACTATAAACGTGAATCTGAATCTGAGTCTGCGCCAACCAGTGATCACCCCGTACACTAGCACTATTCTACACACCAGGGTCAATTTGCGATTTTACCAAAGCCAATTAACCTACAAACCTGTACGTCTTTGGAGTGTGGAAGGAAACCAGAGCACCCGGAGTAAACCCACACGGTCACACGGAGAACGTACAAACTCCATAAAGACAGCACCCGTAGTTAGGATCGAACCCGGGTCTCTGGCGCTGTAAGGCAGCAACTCAATTTTATAAACTTATCTGTAGTTACGGTTCTAAGATGGGAACCCTGCAGCAGGTTTACACACTGAAATATCCCAGCACCCCAGAGGAAGCTCCTCTGCTCTTCTTGCCATGTACCTTTTGCATCCACCAGGTAGAAAAACAAGGCTGGGTTTATGTATTGTCTGGTTGACCTGTCTACCTAGAAATCAGACCAAGGCCTTTGGAGAAACAAGGAACTGCAGATGCTGGTTCATACAAAAGGGACACAAACTGCTGGAGTAACTCAACGGTCTGATGTCCGACTTCAGGGCAAGAGCAGGGCAGCACAGTGGTTCAGCGAGTGGTAGAGTTACTGCCAGAGACCCGGGTTCATTTCTGACTATGGAGTTAGTACGTTCTCTCTGTGACTGCGTGGGTTTTCTCCGGGTGCCCCGGTTTCCTCCCACATTCCAAGGACGTGCAGGTATGTTGGTTATTTGCCTTCTGTAAATTCGCCCCTAGTGTGTAGGATGTGAATGTGGGATAACATAGAACTAGTGTGAACGGGTGATCTTTGGCCGGCGCAACCTCGGTGAGCGATAGGGGCCTGTTTCCACACTGTGTCTCTGAGGTAAAGTAGACTAAACAAAATTAAAGCTGACCTGCCCAAAACTGACCAGCTCATTATAGAAAAAAATACTACATCAAGGGTCAGAAAGGGCGACACTCCACGAAGTGAGTGCATGATGCCCATGGTGTCGAGGTATCTGCAGGCCCAAGCACAGATGACATGCAGCTGGTTTCTATCGAGTGGTTACTGCCGTAGTGATCAGGAGCAGTGAGTGCTGACTGCCTCCCTCCTTGCAGGGGGAGTAGAGTTCCTGAGTGGGTAGAAGGTGTTCCAAGCGAAAATTCCTCCATTAGAAAGCTAAGCCTGCCCTCTGCTGGCTCCAAGCGGAACGCCAATCTGCCCGACCCAACGGTATGAACATTGAATTCTCCAATTTTAAGTAATCCCCCTTTTCTGCTTATCCCCCGACCCAGGTTAACACCCATTATTTTGTCCCCATTTCCGCTCCCCCCTCTCCCATTCCACTCATATCTCTCCCTCCACGTTTACATTCACTCCTCTTCTTTTTAGTTTTTTTTAGTTTTAGAGACACAACACGGAAACAGGCCCTTCGGCCCACCGTGTCCACGCTGACCAGCGATTCCCCGTACATTAGCACCATCCTACACACTAGGGACAATTTACATAGAAACATAGAAATTAGGTGCAGGAGTAGGCCATTCAGCCCTTCGAGTCTGCACCGCCATTCAATATGATCATGGCTGATCATCCAACTCAGTATCCCGTACCTGCCTTCTCTCCATACCCTCTGATCCCCTTAGCCACAAGGGCCACATCTAACTCCCTCTTAAATATAGCCAATGAACTGGCCTCGACTACCCTCTGTGGCAGAGAGTTCCAGAGATTCAACACTCTTTGTGTGAAAAAAGTTCTTCTCATCTCGGTTTTAAAGGATTTCCCCCTTATCCTTAAGCTGTGACCCCTTGTCCTGGACTTCCCCAACATCGGGAGCAATCTTCCTGCATCTAGCCTATCCAACCCCTTAAGAATTTTATAAGTTTCTATAAGATCCCCTCTCAATCTCCTAAATTCTAGAGAGTATAAACCAAGTCTATCCAGTCTTTCTTCATAAGACAGTCCTGACATCCCAGGAATCAGTCTGGTGAACCTTCTCTGCACTCCCTCTATGGCAATAATGTCCTTCCTCAGATTTGGAGACCAAAACTGTACGCAATACTCCAGGTGTGGTCTCACCAAGACCCTGTACAACTGCAGTAGAACCTCCCTGCTCCCGATTACAATTCATACCGAATTCAATTAACCCACACACTACTGAACCTCTTTGGGATACGGGAGGAAACCTGGAGAAAACCCACACGGTCAGGGGGAGAACGTACAAACTCCGTACAAACAGTGCCCGTAGTCAGGATCGATCCCGGGTCTCTGGCGCTGTGTGGCAGCAGCTCTATGACTGTGCCACTGTGCCGCAGTAATCTCTCCTAATCTGACACGCATCTCCACGCTTCGTCCACCCATCAGACCCGTTACCACACCTACATCCACTTATCATTTGCCAGTCTTTGCCCAACTCTCTTTTCCAGCTTTCTCCCTCCCACACCCCCCCCCCCCTCAACTCCATCAGTCTGAAGGGTCCCGACCCAAAATGTCATCTGTCCATTGCCTCTATAGATGCTGCCTGAACCATTGTGTTACTCCAGCACGTTGCAATTTTCCACATCATTAGTCCTCTGGGATGTGGGTCTCAGTGGGATGTAAGAAACATTGCGACCAAGGCTTACACAGCAAGATCCCACACATGATGGTCAAAGGCCAGAGTGCCTGTTTCATCGATTGGGTTGAAAGGTCCAGTACTCCGGTGGGCCTGGTCAACGGGTTATTGTTTTTTTGTAAAGCGGAGATTAACAAGTTCTTGATTAGTAATGTTGTCAAAGGTTACGGGGAGACGGAAGGGGAGTGGGGTTGTGAGGGAAAGATAGATCAGCAGTGATTGAATGGTGGAATGGGCTCGATGGACTGAGAGGCCTAATTCTGCTCCTATGACTTATGAACATGAACTATTCCTTGTCCACAGCAAGCCCTTGGCCTGACACTTTATCTAAGGCCACACCCCGGTGCCAGCTGGATCCCTGGGAAGATGTGATTCTTGTTCTCACACCTTTGCAGTGGGACTTGAGCCAGGGCCCTGGAGTGCTGTAGGCAGCGGCCCCCAGAGATCCACCTGCATCACAGGCCTGGCCTGGGACCCTCAGGTACAGCAGGCGCTGAGAGGTCAGGAATGCATAGGGAACCTGGATATGCACACACACGCACAGACACACGCAGACACGCACACAGAGACACACACAGATACATAGACACACACATGCACACACACAGACACACACATGCACACACAGCCACACACACTTGCACAGACACAAGCAGACACGCACACATAGACACACACAGATACATAGACACACACATGCACACACAGCCACACACACTTGCAGACATACACACACACACACACAGACGTGGACAAATATGCTTGAACAGACACGCATACAGACACGCACAATCACACGCATGTACACACACACACACACACACACACGTACACATACACTCACACACACACACACACACACGTACACACACACACTCACACACACACACACACGTATACACACACACACACACACACGTATACACACACACACACATACACACACACACACACACACACGTACACATACACTCACACACACACACACACACTCACACATACACAAGCACACACGTACACTCACACACACGCTCTCACACACACACACACACACACACGTACACACACACACTCACACACACACACACGTACACTCACACACACGCTCTCACACACACACACACACGTACACACACACACTCACACACACACACACGTATACACACATACACTCACACACACACACACACACACACACACACACACACACACACACACACACACACACACACACACACTCACACACACACACACACACTCACACTCACACTCACACTCACACTCACACTCACACTCACACACGCACGCACGCACGCACGTACGCACGCACGCACACACACACACACACACACACACACACACACACACACACACACACACACACACACACAGACAGACAGGGTAATGTCAGTGTTGTGTAGAGCCCCACTCTATCGCTGCCCCACTGTGGGGGTTGAAAGCACCCACTTCAACGTGTGCCAGTCGATGTAGCCCTTCCGTTCTGGATCAAACACCAGGAAAGCTTCCTTCAGTTCCTCATCCTGATTCTTTGACTTTTCGAGGTGTTCCCCCATCAGGACAAGGAAGTTGTCGCAGTTAAACAGTCCTTTCTCTGTCAAAGGAAACAGACGGAAAACTGGCCTCAGCCACAGATGCTCGTGACAATGCATTTATATCAGGACTCTGGCCGGAGATTCTCCATTGAAAATACCAAGATGTGTGATTCACATATGGACATGCACACATACAAGAACACACATGTAAATGTACATGTGCAAATACACACACACACACACGCACATGCATGACCAGACACGCAAACACATGCATACATGCACACATAGGTACACACATACATGCAAGTGCACACATACACAAACACACACCCACATGTACGAAGACAAAAATAAAAACACTTGAACATGCACACAAACACAAAAAACACACTATATACATGGACACACTCAACACACGCACGCACATGCCTCTACCCCAGGGACAATTTGCAGAGGCTGAATAACCTACAAACCTGCACAAGTTTGTGATGTGGGAGGAAATGGAGCACCCGGAAGAAACTCACGCGGTAACAGGGAGAATGTGCACTCCACACAGACAGCACCCATGGTCAATATCGAATGTGGGTCTCTGTCGCAGTGGGTTGCGCCACTGTGCCGTCCCTCTATGATCAAGTTTGTAGCTGGCACACTAGGTGTGGTCTCACTAGTGTTGTCACACTGCCACAGCATTGCCTTGTCAGTGTGTCCTGATTCCTCTGGGGCACTGAGCAAGTAGCCAGTGCACACACACACGCGTGCACATATGCACACACACACACACATGCACAAAGGCATGGGCGCATGTGTGCATGCACACATACACATTGTGAAATGGGAACTGCTGCTAGATGCTATGGAGGCTCTGCCCTGTGCTGGGCATCTGCACTCTGATGCACGATCCCACCATGACTCATGGGAACACTGACATGCTGAGGGGCACAAACCCATTTGCTGTGTCCATCCAGTACTTCGGGGGGGGGGGGGTGGGGGGGGGTGGGGGAGGTGATAGAAAGACCCAAGAATGTGAGGAATCCTAAAAGATTCACTGTTTCTCTCTTCACAGATGCTGCTTGACCGGCTGAGCATTCACAACACTGTACAGGACACCCAGGAGTCACTACATTGCCCAGGACCTGGGATGGCGGAATTCAGCGATTCAACAGAGAGGTTCAGTGGGATGGCACTACAGTGGCGCGCCGGTAGAGTTACTGCCTTACAGCACCAGAGACACGGGGTGATCGCTGCTCAGTGCGGACATGGTGGACCGAAAAGCCTGTTTCCGCGCTGTGACTCTTAAAGTCTAAAGTTTTAAAAAGTCTAAAGTCGAATAGTTCAATCTATTTTATTGTCACATGTACTTAAGTAGAGTGACCTTTTTTTTGGCGTGTACTTCCGTGACAATCCTGTTATACGTTAGGCACAATCGTACTTGTCTAAACATGTTTTCCAAATGGGAGTCTTTTCCCAGCTCTCGTCTAGAGAGGTTGTTTTATAGACACCTCTCCTGACGCCAACCTTTCACTCCAGATTACTTCACATTACTTCCGGGCGGCACGGTGGCGCAGCGGTAGAGTTGCTGCCTTACAGCACCAGAGACCCCGGTTCAATCCTGACTATGGGTGCTGTCTGTACGGAGTTTGTACGTTCTCCCCGTGACCTGCGTGGGTTTTCTCCGAGGTTTTCGGTTTCCTCCCGCACTCCAAAGACGTACAGGTTTGTAGGTTAATTGGCTTGGTGTAAGTGTAAAAATCATCCCTAGTGTGTGTAGAATAGTGTTAGTGTATGGGGATCACTGGTCGGCGTGGACTCAGTGGGCCGAAGGGCCTGTTTCCGCGATCTATCTCTAAACTAAAAAATAATAATAAAATTTGAATATATATTAAAATGTACCTGCTGCACCAGGCAGAATGGATGTCTGATTGGATCACAAAACGAACTCCTTGGATTACTAAATTAGCTAATTAACCGGCTTGCTACTGATGTCACTGTCTCTGGGTCAATTAACAAGCTAATCCTGCGTCCACATTCCCCAGAGACGCCATGCAGAGCACTCACCCTCTTTGTCCACGTCCTTGGCCATCTGCACCAGCTCCCGTTTGGTGACGTTGAGCCCCAGCAGGCTCATCAGCTTGGCCAGGTCGTTTGTCTTCACCAGACCGTTCCCCTCCTCATCGAACATCTCGAACACACCCTTGTACTCGGCCAACAGATCAGGCGGCAGTGTGCTGGGCTTGAAAAGTCAGAGACAATGCAGAGACCGTTGGAAAATGAGCGGCAGCCATTTTACGTTGTGCACCAAGCCCAGGGACGGAAAACCCGGGGGGGGGGGGGCCAGGGGGAACACGTCCCCCCCATGTTTTGAGAGGTGGGGGACATCCCCCCCAAGTTTTTGTGATCCCAATTTTAATATCTCCGCTTTCCGCGAGGCAGTGGGGGTGGGACTGATGATCGAGGGCGCGGTGATTGGAGGAGGGAGACGTGGCACAGACCTGCGCCTCATCCGCAGGCAGGATCGATCCCGGCCCGGTCTCCTGCGCTGTCCCGAGTGCCCCCACCCCCCACGGGGGGCCAGAGCAGACAGAGACACGAGCTGTGCCTCCAGGCCCACAGCTAGCGCAGTGAAACAGCACTAAACCCAGCTCAACTCTGCCTGTCCCGCCAGGTTACCCTGCCTGGGCTTGCGGGAAATATGGCCAGTGTGAAGAAGCAGCGCCGGTATCCCGTCAGTCCAGTCAGGGCTGTAGTTAACCCGGAGAGACAGGCAGTTGAGCTGCATTTGGCGCTCAATTGAGCCTCCGAAGCCTCGCGCGTGCGTGCGTGAGTGTGCGCATGCTCGCGTGGCCGCCAAAAAATTGTGTCCCCCGTCCCCTCCATGTTTTGACAGCGAGTTCCGCTCTTGCCAATGCCCTAGAGGGATCAGGCCGCCCTGACAAGGCAGTGCTGTGGCAGGACGACAACACTGGTGAGACCACAGCGATTGTGCCAGCTACAAACTTGGTCATAGAGGGGCGGCACAGTGGCGCATCTGGTAGAAACACTGCCCCGCTGCATCAGAGACTCACAGTCGATCCTGACTATGGGTGCTGTCTGTGTGGAGTTTGCACATTTTCCCTGTTACCGCGTGGGTTTCCTCCTCCGGGTTCTCCGGTTTCCTCCCACATCCCAAAGAGGTGCAAGTTTGTAGGTTAATTGGCGTCTGTGAATTGGCCCTAGTGTGTAGTGAGTGGACTCAAAAGAGGGATAACATGGAATTAGTGAGAATGGATGACTGATGGTCAGCATCGACTCGGTGGGCCGAAGGGCCTGTTTCTATGCTGTATCTCAAAAATAAAATTACTAAGGCAGGATTGGAGGCAATTGGCAAAATGTATTCCCTGACTGAAGGTAGACAAAAGGAACTGCAGATGCTGGTTCACAAAAAAAGACACAAACTGTTGCCCGATTGGTGAGTTACTCCAACATCTTGGGGGTTTTTTCTTGCACTGAAGGTGTTGGCATGGGAAGCGGAATCAAGGAGGGTGTCTGAATTTTTTGGAGTTTGGAAGAATGAATGGTAATCTTATTACAATGTGTACGATACTGTGGGTGCTGGGGGCATGTTTCCATAAGTGGGAGGGTAGCTCCAGACTAACGGGCTGCCCAGTGAAGGCAGAGAGAGTGTCAGCTCGCCATCTCCCTGCCATCCTCACCCCCCTCGGGTCCTGGCACTGTTACAGCAAGTGCAGCCCTTCACAGGAGGGTAGGGACAGCCGTGCTCAGGGTACCAGAGATCACTGGCAAACAAAGCAGACATAAATGAATGGAGAGAATGCAGGAGACTGGGGTCGAGAGGGAAAGATAGATCAGCCATGATTGAACGGCGGAGTAGACTTGATGGGCTAAATGGCTTTATTCTGCTCTTAGAACATATGAACATGAATGGCATGAGAAAGGGGACAGTCGGGTGTGAGGGAGTAGAGGGAGCAGGGGAGAAGGGGAAGGAGAGAAGCAGGGAGAAGGAGAGATAAACGGTAGCTGAACGGAGGTGAGGAATGTTTGAAGCACAGGAGGAGAAGGGCAGTGTGAATGTACAAAGCTTCTCGAAGGAGGAATGGCCCAGAACTGCCTGCCTGCCTGCACTGAAATACAGGACAACACTGAACAGATGGTTATCTGCCTTCTGATACAACTGCTTCCTTCATTTACTGTAAATTAATTATTACATATTAGGCAATCAATAAAGACAATCCTCTTCTGATCGGTTTGTTAAACATGAACTTGCCAAACTAATGCATAACTGGCCTTCGGCCTTTCCATTTACTTTAGGAAAATTAGGTTTCATTTAAAGAAAACGATCTATATTCCAAGTTCAAATTAACTTATTCAACACAGTGTTTTAGGATTTCTATTCTTTTTAAAATTTGTCTCTATTAATCTGTTAGATTTTTTTGAAGAGCATTCGTGCAAATGGTGAATTTGCGGCAGCCTTTCCCTGTGCAGGAGCTGTCACTGAGGAAGTGCAGGAATGGAGAGGTCCAGGATTCGGCACAGAGGTGACAACTGCCTGTGATCCTGGGCTGTAACTCCACGGATCTGCTCTTCCCAACCCAGGACCTTCCCAGTCCGGGCTCCCACTAACCAAGGCGTAAACTGTGTGTGTCCAAGGGAAACAGGGTCGTCACTTGGTCTGCTGTTTTACCACTCACTAAAATCACTACACAATTCATTAACTCAACACAGACAGCCAGCCTTAAAGTACAGCCTGGATATCAGCCAGATATAGGAGACGCCAGTTATACATCTCACTTCATGCATCTGGCTCCCTCTCTCTCACAACACATAAACTCTCACTTTTGTATTTGATACAACCGGTGCAAAATCGATTTGCTGAGAGCACTCAGAGTAATTTCAAAGCCACAATCAAACTCGAGCCAACCTTGAATTAACATATATTTCAAAAGTTCTGTTGCCCACATGTAATGTGTAATTTCAACAATAACTCAATGTTCTAACCCATCTCTTTGAACCGATGAGGAACTACATTCATGTAAGTTGCCGGCAAAGTTCAGATATGACTTACCATGGTGAGGGAACAGCAGGGGCAGTGGCAGAGAGCAGACTTGATCTTCTAGACTCGAGCACAGCCAGAAAACAAGTGCATCTTTTACATTATTGAAGAGTGTGAGCCCTCAATGCCCAGTGGGTTTAAAGTTAAAGCTGCCTTTTATGGCTTGACAGAAGCTCTCACCAGATCTATTCATGGATGGTGCATATTGATTTTCAGATGTGAGTTTTCACGTAACAATTTCCCGATAAATATCTAATGCTGAATAGAACCAGACTGTAAAGAGCTGTTTACATCATTAGTGGTAGAGTTGTGTACAGTTTCAAAAACTAAGCACAGTGTAGTGGAAGCTATTTGCCAAATCTGTTACTGTTCATTACTGATCAGTCATTATCTGAACTGTTCTTCTAACTGTGTTCTAGTTTGTCTCAACCCCTTCCTTTGATCTCTTTATGAAAAGCCTTAAAAAACAAACTCAGAACTTTTCCACTCTGAGATTTAATTTGTAAATGCCTTGCACTGACTCTTCGGAAAGCAAGTAATTAAATGCCGCAACAGCCAGAAGTGGAATTTCTCTTGCGGCGAAACGTGGATCTCCAGAAACAATTAGCCAACCTTTAAAATCAAAATAAACCTTGGATTGTCACGTCGAAGATTTGTACATCCAAGGGAAACAGGAGGTGGACAATTGCAAAATGTGGAAATCCAGGACTGAAAAAAAGGTGGTGTTGGAGAGAAGCAACCCGAGATGGTAAAGAGGGGGGGGGTCAACACTTTTGGGAAAAGCCCTTCTTCAGTTTTACAAATAAAATGGAAGTCGACCCACTGTGACACTCACCAAGACCAGAGTGCATGGGAGCAGGGAGAGGTAGAAAGATGTGGCAGACACAAAGTGTTGGAATAACTCAGCGGGTCAGGCAGTATCTTGGAGAAAAAGGATGGGTGACGTTTTGGGTCAGGACACTTCTTCAGACACTGATGTCAGTGATGCTGCCTGACCCGTTGAGTTACTACAGCACCTTGTGTCTGCCACTGAATGACTCCAGCACGTTCCCATGGCATCAGCTCCATTAACAATATTCTACCTGCAAATTGCAAAGCCCTTCAAGAATAAGAAGATGCTATTATTCGGCAGCTTTTGTTACTCAAGAAATCATCTTGACTTCTCAGTAATGGGAGTAATTTCGCACTCCTAGTACAGATGGGTCAAGACTGAGATTTAGACTTTAGAGATACAGTGTGGAAACAGGCCCTTCAGCCCACCGAGTCTGCACCGACCAGCGATCACCCCGTACACTACACACTAGGGACAACTTGCAATTTTTACTGAAGCCTACAAATCTGTATGTCTTTGGAGTAAGGGAGGAAATCGGAGCACCCAGAGAAAACCCACACGGTCACAGGGATATCATACAAAGTCCATACTGACAGCACCTATAGTCAGGATCAAACCCGGGTCTCTGGCACTGTAAGGCAGAAACTCTACCGCTGCACCACCGAGCCGCACAAGATGAGCAGAGACCTCCTGGACTTTGCCCTGGATGTGTGTAGTGGGTCTTCCACAGTTCTCCCGACTTCTAAAAGCCCTGCCTACCCCAACCCCAGCCTGCCGGAATGGGGGCTGGTTCCTTTGGACCATAAGGGCAGGCTGTGCGCATGGGGCAGGAGATAGAGGGGCATCAGATTGTTAGCAAGATTTTTATTGTACCTGTACCTCACCAAACTTTGTGCAATAGGCTCAACTTGACCTGAATCACACCCATTACCTCTGATAAACCAACACTCACTTACATCTCAGCATAACCGAACAAAATCACCAATTGGCAGGAAAGCAGAGACTGGGATGAAATTCCTGAACTCCCCGGGCTGAATCCAAAATCAGGAGTCTGCGGTGTTTGTCTATTCCTGCCCCAGGAAGTCCCAGTGCGATGGCTCGTGTTGCAGGGATGACTCCTGGCAGAGTCTTAGAGATTCCTTTCACTCCCCTCTCAGACGGATTCTGACACCACTTCCATCAGCTGTTTGCTGCTCGTTCGTTCTCTGCCACAGGAGGTCCAAATGCCCAAAATAGGACCTTTTGGATTTCAGGCACAAGAAACTGCAGGTGCTGGTTTATCAAAAAAAAACCCCACAAAGAGCTAGAGTAACAGTGGGTCAGGCAGCATCTCTGGAGAACATGAAGAGGCTCTGTCCTGGGTCTCCTCCACTGTCAGAGTGAAGCCAAACAAAAATTGGAAGAACGGCACCTGTACTGAATACAGATGTACAGTATTCAAGAGAGCAGGCACATGCCGTGAGTAATTACTCAGGGTAGGCAGTCAGTCGGCTTTTAAAAAATCTTAAACCGCGCATGCACAGATTGTTCTCGCCGTAAGCTGTCAGTCGACTTTTATAAAGTCTTCAAAAGTCAAATCTCTTAATAAGGTACCGTATTTCCCGGCAATGAAAACGTACCCCCATTTTGAGTTGCTAAATTTTGAAAGAAGGCGGGACATAGAATTTCTCACGATCAAAAAAATAAAAAGAAAGAAAGCAATTTGCCCAAGGCTTCCAAATCTCCTTCTTTCTGAATTACTGAATGGGTGGGAGGTGGAGGGTGACGGCAGGTGGAGAGATGGTGGGGAAAATGGGAGCACACCGGGACAAGTTGAATCAGTTGTGATCTTATTGAATGACAATACTTGTTCAAGGGACCAATTGGGGGGAGAGTTCCTTTCACAAAGTGTGGGGAGTCTGGCCAGGGGTAAAGTTGCGGGGAGGGCAGGAGCATTGAGAAGGAGGGGGTCGGGGATCATGCCAGTAACTCACTCACTCACTGCTGCCGCGGCGCTCCGGGCGCGGAGCCACCACATTGTGGCCGGGGAGGGAAGCAGCTGGGGTGGCTGCGAGCGGCCTAGGGACCGGGAAGCAGAACTGGACGCCACCTCAGCGCCTTCTGCCAGCCCGCTCACCTCAGGCAGTGCTCTCCGTCTGAACATTTCTCATCTGCCGCTCGCCGGCTTCTCTCTTGTCAGCCGCTTCCCGCAAATCCTTTAATTTTGTCAGCCGAGTAACCTCAATTGGTCCCTTGATCGCGCTGTCGGAATTTAAGGATTTGCGGGAAGCGGCTGACAAGAGTGAAGCCAGCGAGCGGCAGGTTTTCTGAGGGTTTTTCAGGGCGAGAGGTTTTCAGATGGAGAGCATTGCCAGAGGTGAGCAGGGGCCGGCAGAAGGAGCTGAGGTGGCGGTCGGTTCTGCTGACCGGTCCCGGCAGCCGCTCGCAGCCACTCGAGCTGCTTCTCCCCCCGGCCACAATGCAGTGGCTCCGCGTACGGGGCGTCGTGGCAAGTGAGTTGCTGGCATGATCCCCGACCCCCTCTTTCTCAACGCTCCTGCCCTCCCCGCAACTGTACCCCAGACTAGACTCCCCACACGCTGTGAAGGAACTCTCCCCTCCTCAGCAGCGCCGTCCTTTTACAGCCGCTTCCCATCAGTTGCCAGCAATGAGGGATAGACTTGGCTATCCCTCAGTACAACAACATCGTTCTTGATGCAGCTGTACTGAGGGATAGCCAAGTCTATCTTTCTCGGCTAACAACCTTCCAACTTCGGCTTCCAAGACACATGTAAATTTTCGTGCCTTATTTTTGGGTGAAAAATAGCGTCTTCATTGCCAGGAAATACGGTATTTAAAAACATATAGCACCAAGAAATTTACTTACCACATAATTTGTACACAAACTCCATTCTTCTCTCTTTGTTTCTTAAGATACTCTTAAGAAAATGGCAATCCATGTTTGAAAAACCCGCCAAGAAACTTGCGCTGCGCACTGCAAAGGCAGAATTTTACCTGCCGTCAGTACCCTGGAAATTGACAGCTTGAAGCAGCGTCGACGGCACGTCAGCTGCATAGACCTTCGCGTGTTACATGTACTGCGGATGAAAGGCACGGAGAATTATGCCTACCTAAGAGATAGATCTCTTGGATAGGCATTATTCTCCCATGCCTTTACTATTTATATTTAATAATTACCATTTTATTATTTTAGTCTGGGTCGGCAGTGCCTACCTTGCCTACCCTGATGGCATGTACCTACAAGAGAGTTACTGTAGATATAGGTCCTAGGGCTAATGGAGTCAAGTGATATGAGGAGAAAGCAGGAATCGGGTAGTGATTTAGGATGATCAGCCATGATCATATTGAATGACGGTGCTGGCTCGAAGGGCCGAATGGCCTACTCCTGCACCTATTCTCTCTGTTTTTATGTTTCTACCTCATATTTCACTTGAGCTGACAACCCAACGATATGAATATTGATTTATCCTTGCATCCCCTCTCTCTCCGTCCCTCCCCCACCACTAATTTCACTGTTGTCCAGTTGAGTTTCATTGTCTGTATCACTCGTTATCATCACCTAGCCCACAGCCAACCATTGTGGGCTCCACCGTTTCTTGATCATCGTTGCTTTTTGCATATCTTTCATTCATTTGGCCTATGTACCTCCTGTATCTCTCAGTTCCCATTTCCCCAAATTTCAGTCTGAAGAAGGGTCTCGACTCGAAATGTCACCTATTCCATTTCTCCAGAGATGCTGCCTGATCCTCTGAGTTACTCCAGCTTTTCTTGTCTATCTTCGGTTTAACCAGCATCTGCTTCTCTACACGTAAACAGGTGAAGTTTTGGTCAGGACACTTCTTCAGACTGACGGTAGCGAGGGGGATCGGGGGGGGGGGGGGGGGGGGGGTGGGGGTGAGGGGAGCTGGAAGAGACGTGGGGATGGGAGGAAGCCTGGTGAGTGATAGGTGGATAGAGGTAAAGGGGGGGGGAGAAGTGGGGGAAGTTCTCAGTGGGGAATGTGGAGGAGCCGCTGTGGTGGATGTTTCTGTCAATTTTTTATGTAATCGTGTGTCTTGTTGCTTTTTTGATACGACTGTATGGCAAACCAAATTCCTCGTATAGTGCAAAACATACTTGGCTAATAAATTGCAATTATGATTATGATGATTATGATTCACGTATAGCTCTAAAGTGGGAGGGGTATAATTTAACGGGGTTTTGCGGGGCAACTTTTTTACACAGAGTTTGGTGAGTGCTTGAAATGCGCTGCCTGGGGTGGTGGTGGAAGCAGATATGAAGGTGACATTTAAGAGGCTTTTTGGATAGTCATATGAATATGCAGTGAATGAAGGGATATGGATTACGTGCAGGTCAATAGAGTTGGTCTTGGCATCATGTTCAGCACAGATACTGTGGGCCAAAGGGCCTGTTCTTGTGCTGTACTGTTCTATGTTCTATGTGTCCCATCACAAGATGAGCAGTGTCACGGATGTGTTCACTACACCGGGGCACTGAAGGAGAGGGCGGCACGGTGGCGCAGCGGTAGAGTTGCTGCCTTACAGCGCCAGAGACCCGGGTTCGATCCTGACTATGGGTGTTGTCTGTACAGAGTTTGTACGTTCCCCCTGTCATCGCATGGGTTTCCTATGGGTGCTCCGGTTTCCTCACACACTCCAAAAACATGCAGGTCTATAGGTTAATTGGTTTCGGTAAACTTGTAAATTGTCGCTAGTGTGTAGAAGAGTGCTACAGTGCCGGGTGATCGCTGGTCAGCACGGACTTGGTGGGCCGAGGGCTTGTTTTCGCACTGTATCTCTAAAGTCTAAAGAGAGAAGGAGATGTAATGTGAAACGGTCTAAAGAGATCCTGCAAGAACCTGCTGCTGTCACGTCTTTCTAGATTGTTCCACTGGGACCACTGGGCCGTTCCCATCCCTGGATGTGGGTTGGCAAAGTATCCAGTGTGCAGGCTGTTCCAGAGCAGGTGTGCAGGGCCCCAGGGCAGCAGGAGAGGGAGCAGCGCTCCAAATACAGCAAACCATTAGAGGAGACCTATTTCAACCCTCTCCAGGGAGAGAAGATGCTTCACACTCTTACACTTATAAACCTGCCTCGCACAGCCAATGCTGACTCTGCAACTCAATTAAATGATTCGCAGTGTCATGACCAAATGGTTAATTTTAGTGTGAAGTCAGGGAACGCTAATCTAACTGGTGCAGCCTGCCCAGAACTGGTGGTGGCAAATTGTAAGTCAGCAGCAAACAGACAGAATGGGGGGTTTGGGGGTGATATGCCCAGACGACTGGCCAGGGAGGGTTAGGGTTTGGGGCTCTCTGTGGCTGGGCCATGTCAAAGGGCAGTGGGGACCAGGCAGGAAGTTGCCCTGAAACCTCTCCTGTTCCATGGCCGAAGTTTAGTTTAGTTTAGAGATGTAGCATGGAAATGGGCCCTTCGGCCCATTAAGTCCTCGCCAGCCCACGATCACCTTGACACTAGTTCTATCCTACACACTAGGGACAATTTACAGAAGCCAATTCACCTACAAGGGTAGATTGGTTTCTGACATGAGTCCAGTTAGCAGGGCTGTAGGTTAATATTAACCTGTCAAGCATGGGGTCCGGTCCACAACCTCTGGGATGCCTTTGAAGGTCAGTGTTGACCAGATATTCTAGGCAACACATGGGCAATATCCTTCAAGTCAGGAGATGAAGTGCACTAAGTCCCTGACTGTTGTTGACTGCCCATCGAATCAACGTGAGGCAAATCCAAATGGCCCTGCCTGGAAGAGGCTTTACAAATGAGGTGATTGTTTGTTGTCAAGGCAGCAAATATCTAATCCTCTTTGAACCTGCTGCTCCTGCTCCGTCACTGAAAGCATCCTTGCTGTTTCTTTCATACCCTCGCTGGGAGAGCAGCTCCCAGGGATCAGTAAACGGCTCTCTCATCCTGACTGGTGTACGCAGGTCGTGCAAAGGCAGAAGCTAAGTCATGGCCCCCTGCAAACAGCAGTAAATGCCAATGATGCCCCAGGGCGCCAAGATGATCATTTATAAAACTTCTTATTTGTGTTAGAAGGAACTGCAGATGCTGGTTTAAACCGAAGATAGACACAAAAAATGGAGTAACTCAGTGGGACAGGCAGCATCTCTGGAGTGAAGGAATGGGTGACGTTTCAGGTCGAGACCTTTCTTCAAACTGGTTAGAGATAAGAGAAACAAGAGATATGCTAGCTGTTTGCTACAAGAGGTTTGCTAGCTGTACTGTGGCTGAGAGGAGGGCGTTGCAGGGAATTATAAAAACTGCGCAGAACATTACAAACGCCCAACTACCCTCCTTGGATGACATATATAGGGCCCGATGCTTGCGCCGGGCCACAAATATCAAGCAGGACACATCCCACCCTGCCAACCACCTTTTTACTCTGCTACCCTCTGGGAGGCGATTCAGGACTCTGAAGGCTCGCACCGGTAGACTAAAAAATAGTTTCTACCCATGTGCGATAAAAGAGCTAAATTCCAACAGAGAATGCTGGGGAAGCAAAATGTAACTCCAAGAAATGCCGCCAAATTCTTTTAAATTCTTTTAAATTCTTTTAAAATACCTATTTATTTTTTACTAATAAGTGTACATATGTGTTAATGGTTGTCGTGTTTGTATTTTTTTAACCGGAGGAGATGTAATGGAATTTCGTTGCACAGTATTGTGCATTGACAATAAACGTATTAATTAATTCATTCATTCATATAGACGATGATGTGGAAAGATAAAGAACAATGGCCTGTTTCCTATACCATCGTTACTTTTTTGCATATCTTTCATTCATTGTTCTGTATCTCTCTGTGTCATCGTCTATATCTCTCGGTTCCATTATCCCTAACCAGTCCGAAGAAGGGTCTCGATCCGAAACGTCACCCACTCCTTCTCTCCAGAGATGCTGTCTGTCCCGCTAAGTTACTCCAGCGTTTTGTGTCTATCTTCTTATTTGTGTTAGTTTACTGAGGATAGGCTATCAATCTGAGGAGAGCACACGGAAAGGTTGTGGGGGAATCTAGTTTGGCAAGGGATACTGAATATTGTGATTAAAAGCAAATAAACCAATTTAGTTTAGTTTAGTTCTAGTTTTGTTTAGAAATAGAGCATGGAAAGACTATACATGATTACAGTCCGCCTTGGCAAGAGAATGGGATCGATAGGGAAAGATAGACCAGCCAGGATTGAAAGGCGGAGTGGACTTGATGGGCCGAATGGCCTAATTCTGCTCCTATAAATTATGAACTATGAACTTATGAAACAGGTTATTCGGCCCACCGAGACCAAGCCTACCATCCATCATCCATTCACGTTTTACGCACGCTTTGACAGGGAGAATACTGATGTGCCTTCCCGATCCCCCATTCGCTGCGATGGCATTTCAGTCTCAGTCACAGAGGCCGATGTCAGGAAATCCTTCAGAGGGGTGAACCCCCGAAAAGCACCTGGTCCTGATGGTATACCCGGTCGTGTTCTAAAAACCTGTGCGGACCAACTGGTGGGAGTTTTTACGGACATTTTCAACCTCTCACTTCTGAGGTCTGAGGTCCCCACCTTCTTTAAAAGGGCATCAATTATACCGGTGCCCAAGAAGAGTAAGGTGACATGCCTCAATGACTATCGACCAGTGGCACTAACGCCGGTGGTGATGAAGTGCTTTGAGAGGTTGATCATGGAGCAAATCAACTCCTACATCGACAAAAACCTGGACCCACTGCAGTTCGCGTACCGCCACAACAGATCAACGGTGGATGCGATCTCGCTGGCCCTCCATTCCGCACTGGATCACTTGGACAACAAAAACTCATATGTCAGGCTGTTATTCATTGATTACAGCTCGGCATTTAACACAATCATCCCCTCCAAACTGGTTACCAAACTCGCAGAACTGGGTCTCTGCGCATCCCTCTGCAACTGGATCCTTGACTTCCTCGTCCACAGACCACAGTCTGTTCGTATTGGTGGAAATGTGTCAGCCTCAATAACAATCAGCACGGGAGCACCTCAAGGTTGCGTGCTCAGCCCCCTGCTGTACTCACTCTATACCCTTGACTGCGTAGCGAACCACAGTGCGAACTCCATCATCAAGTTCGCTGACGACACCACTATTGTGGGGCGTATCACTGATGGGGATGAGTCAGATTACAGAAGAGAGATCGAGCAACTGTCCATATGGTGCCAGCGCAATAACCTGGCCCTCAACACCAGCAAAACCAAGGAACTGATTGTGGGCTTTGGAAGGAGTAGGAGGGGGACCCACAGCCCCATTTATATCAACGGGTCGATGGTTGAAAGGGTCAAGAACTTCAAATTCCTGGGCGTGCACATCTCTGAAGATCTTTCCTGGTCCGAGAACACTAACGCAATTATCAAAAAAGCTCATCAGTGCCTCTACTTCCTGAGAAGATTACGGAGAGTCGGTTTACCAAGGAAGACTCTCTCCAACTTCTACAGGTGCACAGTAGAGAGCATGCTGACCGGTTGCATCGTGGCTTGGTTCGGCAATTTGAGCGCCCTGGAGAGGAAAAGACTACAAAAAGTAGTAAACACTGCCCAGTCCATCATCGGCTCTGACCTTCCTTCCATCGAGGGGATTTATCGCAGTCGCTGCCTCAAAAAGGCTGGCAGTATCATCAAAGACCCGCACCATCCTGGCCACACACTCATCTCCCTGCTACCTTCAGGTAGAAGGTACAGGAGCCTGAAGACTGCAACAACCAGGTTCAGGAATAGCTACTTCCCCTCAGCCATCAGGCTATTAAACCTGGCTCGGACAAAACTCTGATTATTAGCAACCACTTTCTGTTATTTGCACTACCAGTTTATTTATTCATGTGTGTATATATTTATATCATGGTATATGGACACATTTATCTGTTTTGTAGTAAATGCCTACTATTTTCTGTGTGCTTAAGCAAAGCAAGAATTTCATTGTCCTATACAGGGACACATGACAATAAACTCACTTGACTTGACTTGACTTGACTTGACTTGACACTAGTTCTAAGTTATTCCACTTTCCTATCCACTCCCAGCATACTAGGGGGGCAATTTACCAAGGGCAATTAACCTACAAACCTACACATCTTTGTGATGTGGGAGGAAACCAAAGCACCCGGAGGAAAACCCTGGTGGTCACAGAGAGAATATGTAAACTCCTCACAGAGAGCACCCGGAGTCTGGATTGGACCCTGTGAGGTGACAGCTCTAACTGCAGTGCAGACTATGCTGCCCAGAGATAATGATGCAATTACCTCTGCATCTTTGCCAACAGAGGTCGTGTGTCTCGGGAAAGGAACAAACGTAAGCTAACTGTTTTAACTCAGAGGCAGGTTTGATGACCAATGGTTTGATGCTTTCGTGCAATCACAGAATTATTCAAGCACAGGGGGTGACCCTTTGGCCCATCAAGTCCGTGACACAACATGCTGGAGTACCTCAGCGAGTCAGGCAGCATCTCTGGAGAAAAGGAATAGGTGAAGTTTCAGGTCGACACCCTTCTTCTTCCAAAAAGTCACCTGTTCATTTCCCCCAGAGATGCTGCCTGACCCACTGGGTTACTCCTGCATTTGAGTCCATCTTCAATATAAACCAACATCTGTAGTTCCTACACACTAGGGACAATTTACAGAAGCCAATTAACCTACAAACCTGCCCATCTTTGGAATGTGAGAGAAAACTGGAGCACCCGGAAAAAAACACACGCGGTCACAGGGAGAACGTACAAACTCCTCAAAGACAGCACCTGTAGTCAGGTTCGAACCTGGGTGACTCCAGCATTTTGTGTCATTACCACAGTCTCTCCCCAGTACCCTCCAGTGACTGGCTGACTCACTTCTGATTGACTCTGTTCCCTTGCGCAGTGATTGCTAGATCACCACCCACTTGGCAATAGTGAACCTGCTCATACCCCCCTTGTTTCTCTTACCTCGAATGTTAAATACATGTCTCAGGCGACATAATCAAGGACCATTCACCCGTCGGTAATTCCCTCTTCTCCCCTCTTTCGTCTGTCAGAAAATATAAAAGCTTCAAAGCACATACCACCAGATTCAGGAACAGATTTTTCCTGCTCTTATCAGACTCTTGAACAGACCTCTCATATGCTCAGGATGAATTACCCGATCTTCCAATCTACCTCATTGTGCCCTTTGCACTTTTTTTATCTGCACTTTGCAGCTGTAATACTATATGGGTACAGATGTAAGTCTAGAATGGGGGCAGGCAGTCGTTTTGGGTACAACCTTCGACTGGATTGCTTTTCCCAACAACATCAGCCTATTGACCACGCCGAACTCCAACTAAACTGCAAACTACAATCTCCCTCGATTGCACTGAGGACATCGGGCTTTGTTTTTGTTTTTGCACTTTTGCTTTTGTTCTTTTTTAGTTTAATGAACATTTTTGTCGTTTATTTTATCTACAGAGTACTATGTTTGTATACCTGTTGGCCTGCTGCAAGTAAGAATTTCATTGTTCCTTTTCAGGATATACAGGTAAGACGATATGAGTCACCCTTTACTCTTGACTCGTGAATGGCTATCTAGGAGCAAACCCTTTCCTGATCTTAGTTTCTGGTGTCACAAGTGGGACGAGTGGAGATGGAACATGTTGGTGGGCGTGGGCAAGTTGGGCCGGTGGGCCTGTTTCCATGCTGTATGACTCTATGACTCTGAATGGGTCCCCTCGGGAATATCGTTCAGGGGTAGGGATGAGGAGGTGGAGCAGGTTGGTTGTCCCACCCCAGCCCATCAATCCCAATCCCTTCCCTCCATCTCCATCCATCATCCACAGCACTCTAATCCACATCTCCCTCCCAGAACTTGATCTAACATCTCTCTGAAGTGAAACAAGCTCAGGCTACAGTGAGGTGGGACCAAGGAACATGCCTGGCTTGTTAGTCTTTCTAAGGGAAGGGTGGGGTAAGCATTCTTTAATCAGTACATCATAACAACAACAGGCATTTATATAAGATCTTTAATACAATAAGATACCCTTAGGTAGGTGTGCCATCAACAAATACCATGATGCTGACCACATGTGGAGTGTTTGAGATAGAGAACCAAAAGTTCGCCAAACAAAGGAGCATGAAATAAATGTCTGTATGAAATAAAGGGGGCGGTTAAGGTGGAGAAAAATAGGCAGAGAAGTTATACTCGTGCTTATAACAATAAACTTGATTGATCCCCACTCAGGTTGGAAGCTGCCTCTGCCATTGCAGTACTTGTCACTGCCACACGATGGCAGTGAGAACCCTGTATTGCCAGGACAGTGACACAAAGTGCTGGAGTAACTCAGCAGGTCAGGCAGCATCCCTCTGGGACATGGATAGGTGACGTTTCGAGTGGAGACCCTTCTTCACACTGTTCTCCCTGATACCCTCCACATCACCTCCCAAACCTCTTCTCATGAGCAGGGCAAGGCAGCAGGGGAACACACTGCCTACAGGTTCCTCTCCAAGTCTCACACCCTCCTGAAGTGGAAATAGATTGTCCCAAAGTGAGAAAACATAGAACTAGTGTGCATGGGTGATCTACGGTCGGTGTGGAATAGGTGGGCCAAAAGGCCTGTTTCTATGCTGTACCTCTAAACCAAGCTAAACTAGACCACTATGCAACTCCCTCCCCAACATCACATCGGGAGAATCTCATCAGATATTCTGCAGTAGTTTATGAAATTGGTTCACCAACTCCACCTCATGTACTCCAGACCCTGCCACATCCTGCAACATGGCAGCATGGTGGCACAGCAGGTAGAGCCACTGCCTCAGGTTCAATCCTGATCTCAGGTGATGTCTGTGCGGAGTTTGCACGTTCTCTCGGGTGCGGCGGTTTCCTCCCACAACCCAAAGCATCCTAATGCATGGCTGGTTGGTTAATTGGCCACTCTACCTTGTGGGTGAGAAATAGAATCGGGAGTGGAGGGGGGGGGGGGGGGGGGGGGGGGGGAGTTGATGGGAATGTGGGGAGAATTCAGAAACGGGATTAATGTGGGATCAGTGTCAATGGGTGGTTAAAGGTTGGCACAGACTGGGTAGGCCAAACGACCTGTTTCTCTTCTGTATCTCCCCATGGATGAAAGTATTGTGTGCATTTCTGGCCGTCTCTTTACAGGAAGGATGTGAGACGTTGTGGAGGAGGCAGAAGAGACTCCCCAAAATATTGCCTTGATTGGAGGGTATTAGCTCCAATGAGAGGTTTGAGAAACCTCTGCAATGCCGAAAGGTGAGGAGACACCTGATAAAAGTTTATAAAATGATGAGACCCATAGATAGACAGTCAGAGCCTTTCTCCCAGGCTGGAAATACTAAAGACTAGCGGGCATGGCTGTAAATGAGATGGGCAACGATTAATGGAGATGTGTGGGGTAAGATTTTTACACAGAAGGTGGTGGGTGCCTGGAACATGCTGCCAGGTGTGGTGGTGAAGACAGATATGATAGTGGCATTTATCGTTTAGATAGGTGCTTGGATATGCAGGAGATTGAGGTATATGGATCATATACAGGCAGAGGAGATTAGTTTAACAACATTATGTTTGGCATGGAGGGGTGAAGGGCCTGTTCCTGTGATGTACTGCTCTATTTTCTATGTTCTATGGGGCAATGTGGTCGCCTTTAACTATAATCTACCCACACTCACAATGTTCTGTTTCAGAAGAACTGCGTACACAAGCTGTTCAAAATGTGCCTGTTCCTAATACCGTTCACACCTCATCTAAAATTATTCCCAGATTAAATGATTTAGAAATACATAGAAGTGCTTGTTTTATCACGTCTGGCTCTAGTCTGGATTCTCCTCCACCCTGGAGGACTAACAGGAATCAGTCTGGTGAACCTTCGCTGTGTCTTGTTCATGAGATGTGATAATCACTGCCAAACCCAGCATTTATTGCCCCTCTCTAATTGCTGCTGAACTGAGAGACATGCTGGGTGTTTATAGAATTATGAGAGAAATAGATGGTCTAGATGGTCGGAACTTTTTTTTCCCAGGGTGGAAAGATTAACAGGTTCAGCTTTAAGATAAGAGGGGTAAAGCTGGGCATTCAGAGGGCAAATCAACATACATTATTGTATATATTATTATATATACAATATATATACAGGTGCACAACCTTTTATCCGGAGTTCCGGAAACCGAAAACCTCCGAAAAGCGGACATTTTTTCCAGGATGTCATCTGCACAACAAAGCTCGCGTTTGCCGCCAAACTTGACACGAAACGACCCACGGTCAACCCAGGTCTGTACTACTGTAGCGGCTGCCTCCTCCCCGGAGACCGGGGAGACACTTAAACATCTGTAAATCATTGCTTAAATGTTAGTCAGTTAGTTTGGAGGGCTTTTATGTGAAGGGGGGGGGTGAAGGGGGAAACTTTAATTCTTAGTCCCCTACCTGGTCGGAGAGGCGGGGAGCGGGCAATGCCTTACCGGGTCGCCGTGCAGTAAGCTCCGGAGCGCTGTGGCCGCCGACTCCCAACATCGCGGAGCTGGGGCTGCGGGCGTCCGGCCGCGGGAGGCGCCGGTTGTAGCTCCGACCCCGGCAACTGTACCCCTGGCTGCGCGGCGCTCCAAATCCAGTGCGGCCCGCGGCCGGACGCCCGCAGCCCCAGCTCCGTGATGTTGTGAGTCGGCGGCCACAGCGCTCCGGAGCTTACCGCACGGCGACCCGGTAAGGCATTGCCCACTCCCCGCTGGTATCCCAGCACTGCGACGCCGCCGACTCCCAACATCGCGGAGCTGGGGCTGCGGGCGTCCGGCCGCGGGCGGCGCTGGATTTGGAGCGCTGCACAGCCAGGGGTACAGTTGCCGGGGTCGGATCTCCAATCGGCGCCGCCCGCGGCCGGACGCCCGCAGCCCCAGCTCCGCGATGTTGGGAGTCGGCGGCCACAGCGCTCCGGAGCTTACTGCACGGCGACCCGGTAAGGCATTGCCCGCTCCCCGCCTCTCCGACCAGGTAGGGGCCTAAGAATTAAAGTTTCCCCCTTCAACCCGCCCACCACATAAAATCCCTTCAAACTAACTGACTAACATTTAAGCAATGATTTACAATGATTCCCCGGTCTCCGGGGAGGAGGCAGCCGCTCCAGACTTTTCAAGCCGCCCGCGCTACCTACCTAATCTACGCTAAAAATCTTCCATTCGGAAATCCGAAAAATTCCGAAATCCGAGAAGTTTCTGGTCCCAAGGCTTTCGGATAAAAGGTTGTTAACCTGTAGCAGTAAATGTACAGTAATATACAGTATATATTTTTATATATACAATAATAGATTGCATATATTATTCAGGCTACATTATTGTGTGCCTGGGGTCACATGTAGGACAAACCAGGTAACAGCATGTGACACAGTTGTTGCTGGGTAAGCCAGATGTAAAAACATCTGCCCAGGAGTTTCATGGACCCATCACAAGAGAGGGGATTGTTTCTCATTAACTCCCCTAGCTGCTGCACTGAGTCTTGAAGGAAAAATTAATTCTGAGATCAGTTAGGCTCAGCATCCGAAAAGAACCAAGTGCATCCTATTTCAGAAATTTGCGTTCGAATTTGGATCAAAACATAGGAACATAGAAAATAGGTGCAGGAGTAGGCCATTCAGCCCTTCGAGCCTGCACCGCCATTGAATATGATCATGGCTGATCATCCAACTCAGAATCCCATAACTGCCTTCTCTCCATACCCCCTGACCCCTTTAGCCACAAGGGTCACATCTAACTCCCTTTTAAATATAGCCAATGAACTTGCCTCAACTACCTTCTGTGGCAGAGAATTCCACAGATTCACCACTCTGTGTAAAAAATGATTTTCTCATCTCGGTCCTAAAAGACTTCCCTCTTATCCTTAAATTGTGACCCCTTGTTCTGGACTTCTCCAACATCGGGAATAATCTTCCTGCATTTAGCCTGTCCAAACCCTTAAGAATTTTGTAAGTTTCTATAAGATCCCCCCTCGATCTTCTAAATTCTAGCGAGTACAAGCCGAGTCTATCCAGTCTTTCTTCATATGAAAGTCCTGCCATCCCAGGAATCAGTCTGGTGAACCTTCTCTGTACTCCCTCTATGGCAAGAATGTCTTTCTTGCCATAGATCATTGACCACGGAGATGAGTTTAGTTTAATTTAGTTTTGTTTAGAGATACAGCCATAGCAACAGGCCCTACGTCCCACAGAATCAACACAGACTAGCGATCACCCCGTACACTAGCACTATCTTACATTCTAGGGACAATTTACAATTTTTACTGAAGCCAATTAACCTACAAATCTGTATGTCTTTGGGATGTGGCAGTTACAGGGAGAATATACAAACTCCGTACAGATAGCACCCATTGTCAGAATCGAACCGCGTTCTCTGGCGCTGTAAGGCAGCAACTCTATTGCTGCGTCACCATACCACCCAGTTCTATGCGTATGTCCGGGACCTCTAGTTCACTCACGTAACCACAGTGTCACCATTGCAAAGTGGCTCTTTGTCTCCATCACAAATTGTGCGAACATGTCAGCTCAGTTTTAGTTCACTGTGTTTGGCCAAAGGCTGTACCAACGGGCTGCAGAATAAATGGACACTAAAAAACTAGGCAACCTCTGATGTTGAGGATCCCAGATCATCCAAGATGGATCCCCAGACACAAACCTTCCGAGGGTCTCACCCACACTGAGACACTCCCCGCCCGGTCATTCCTTCTCCCTGCTCACGTCCGGTAGACAACACAGCAGCTTGAAAGCCAGCGGCAACAGCCTCAGGAACAGCTTCTCGCCTCTGTTATCAGGCTTTTGAGCAATCCTTCCATAAGCTAGGCTACTGTCTAATTCATCTCCACCCCATTGCGGATATTGGACTTTGTCAATGGAATTGATGCACTACAATGCTGAATCTGCACTCTATATCTTTCTCTTGCTTGACTTCTTGACCTCATGATTGTATTGAATTGATTGTATTTATGTATAGTATTATCTGATCTGATCGGATAGCGTGCAAAACAAAGCTTTGTGCTGTACCTCGGTACATGTGACAATGATAAACTAAAACCTAAACTTGAACTGAATGCCCAGATCCAGACCCTCTGAGACCCCCAGACCTGAAGCTCTGAGACCCCCAGACTCCCAGCAACAGGTTTAACCAGGTCTGCCTTGAACATGGTGCCCACCGGAACAGTTGACCTAAAGTGAGTTTAATTTCAGCCCTGGCACGACCCACTGCTGCTGTTAACAACGCTGCAGGAAATAACTTGTGCCAAAATCAATCAGTCATGCTTGGCACAAGATGGACATAAATGATTTGAGTATGAACTAAACCTAATAATATACTGGCTCTTTATTCCCTGAAATATCGATGTTACTTTGATGCAATTCAATGTAACACCAATCACACTATACTCACCTCCAGGTCCGGAATAATGGAGTCACTCTGGCACCTTCCAACACTAAATTTAATTAGAATTGGAAATATTTGATTTCTTTCTTGAAAGAATGAAGGAATTTTGTGGACTACTCCACCTCTCCTGTTCCTGTCAGAAGTCGACACTGGCAGACCGCACAAAGGCTGGTTGGCACACAACTTGCATTTAATGTTTCTGATGTACAGTATTTGAAGGTCTCGAGATGCAGTCTGGAAACTGGCCCTTCGGCCCACCGAGTCCACACTGACCGTCGCATACACCTTCACACTATTCCCATGTTATTCCACTTTCCCATTCACTCCTTACACCAGGTGCAGTTTGCAGAGGCCAACTAACCTACAAACCCGCATGTCTTTGGAATGTGGGAGGAAACCGGAGCACCCGGAGAAAACCCATGCGGTCAGAGGGAGAACGTACAAACTCCGCACAGACAGCACCTGTGGTCCGGATCGAAACCGGGTCGCAGCTCTACTGTTGCTCTCCTGTTGCACCTGAGCAACACGAGGAGACAATAGATAATCAAACTGAAATATGGTCAAGTTCGGTCTTAGAGAAGACATAGGGTCCAGAGAGTCTCAGGTCTCAGCAGCTGATGGCTTGACCACCTGGGCTGGACTAAGGAAAACTGGGCATGGACCTTAGACCAGAGCTGTGTGAAGATGGAGACCCCAGGGAGATGGGAGAGGTGGGATGATTGATCAGAGTATTGAGGCTGGTGCAGGAGAGTCATCTGTATAAACATGTCCTAAAGCCCAAATTAAACATCTCAATATTGTCTTGTCGTTCCTCCACCTTCATCCACAGCCAAATGCAGGGAATTCATTGGCCACAACCGAGTCTGCAGGTTCAGTATCTGCCCCAGACGGATCACCATTGTGCTCAGACTTCCAACCGGTACGTTATACCAGGGCGGCACACTGGCATAGCGATAGAGTTGAAGGTCTCGATCTGAAACGTCATCCATTCCTCCCCTCCAAAAGATGCTGCCTGTCCCGCTGAGTTACTCCAGCTTTTTGTGTCTACCATAGCGATAAGGTTGCTGCCTCATAGCGCCAGAGACAAGGGTTTGATCCTGACTACGTGTGATGTGGTGTGGAGTTTGTACATTCTCGCTGTGACTCGTGGGTTTTCTCCAGGTGCTCCGGTTTCCTCCCACATTCCAAAGGTGTGCAGGTTTGTTGGTTAATTGACTTCTGTAAATTGTCACTAGTGCGTAGGACGGAGTACGGGCGACCGCTGGTCGACGTGGACTCGGCGGCCCAACTGTATCTCAAAACTAAACTAAAACTAAACCTGGGGCCTTATTGTGGTCAGCTGTTGAAATCGCCCTGCAGTATCTCGTGAGGCCGTGGGGTTACATTGTACAGGAAGGATGTAAATAAGGTCGCTGTTACCTCCTCTTCCTCAAGTCCAATGGTCCTCACACACGTTGCTGTTAGCAACAGGGACTCCGATGGATTCTGCAGTTTCCTTCTCGGGGATTAAGTTGTCAAATCTTATTTAGATATTAATAGTTATTTGTATCAGTTAGGCATTTGATGGTCAATGTTTTATGACTTCTTTACCTTCTGAGGCACCTCGTTACAAATAGCAAAGAGCCTTAATAGTGAAATATTAGGATAGTTCCCAGACCCAGTCTCTCACTGTAACTGTGACATTAAACAGACATGCTAATTAATATTTTTATATGGAACTTTACTCATCATCCGCTTTAAAAATAGAATCTCTGGTCTGCTGTCTGTGGCACTGTGTGATCGTTCTCTGGGTCAGCTGGGGTCAGACAATGGCAGAATCCACAAGGACAGGAGTACTCCGTCCCATTGTATTGTGGTCTGAGTTTATTTCAGGAGACTTGCTAACAGCATTGTAACACATGGGCTGTCAGCTTTTGCTTGTTCATTGTAATCATATTGTTAGTTCTGGTTCATATCAAGTAACTGTTCTTGCACAAGAAAGTCCTCTATGGCAATCGATGCCAAATTATAAATCGTGGCACTGGGGACATTAACATTTCTTCAACTATGATGTGTCTTTGATGGGTGTTTTTCAAATCCAGGTCCAGCCCAAATCGCTTAAAATAAACCAGCTGGCTTATTGCGGAAACCGAGCAGACACATAAATAAAATATTGTTTGCTGTATGATACTTCCTGGGCCAAACTATTCAGGCAGGTCTGAAAAAGATTTATCTTCATATTTACGTAAATGTTCACACAGGGATATATTGCACCTGGAAATGCTGTTTGCCCGGAAAGCAGCTGTGAATGTTACCATTGGGAAACATAGAGAATAGGATGTGTATATCAAGCAGGCGTCAACACTGCTTGCAACTAATGTTATCCTTCCTTCACACAGAGGGCAGTGGCCATCTCTTGCTACTGTTCATTTTGCTCTGTCTTCCATAGAGTCATACGGCACGGAAACAGGCCCTTTGGCCCAAACCATTCACTCCAACAAAGTTGACCGTCTGAGCTAGCCCCGTTTTACCGCATTGGAACCATATTCCTCCAAATATTTCCTATCTATCTACCTGTCCAAATGTCTTTTAAACGTTGTTCTTGTACAGCGGCACGATGGCGCAGTGATAGAGTTACTGCCTTACGGCGTCAGAGACCCAGGTACGATCCTGTCTAGGGGTGTTTGCTGTATGGAGTTTGTACGTTCTCCCCGTGACCTGCGTGGGTTTTCTCCGGGTGCTCCGGTTCACACTCTAAAGACATACAGGTTTGTAGGCTAATTGGTTTGGTATAAATGTAAATTGTCACTAGTGTGTGTAGGATAGTGTTAGTGTGCGGGGAACGCTGGTCGGCGCGAACTCGGTGAGGCAAAGTGCCTGTTTCCGCACTCTATTTCTAAACTAAACTAAACTACCTGCCTTAGCTACTTCCTCTTGTTCCATATACCTACCACCCTCTGTGTGAAAAAGCTGTCCTTTAGGTTGCTATTAAATCTTTCCGCTTTCTCCTTAAATTTGAGCCCTCTAGCATTAGACTCCCCTACCTTGGTGAAAAGACTGTGACTAGTGACCTTATTTACATCCCTCATGATCTTATATGCCTTTATAACTTCCCCCCTCGACTTCCTACATTCCAGGAAATAAAGTCCCAACCTACCCAGCCTCTCGTTGAAACTCAAGTCCTCCTGTCTTTTTCTGCACACTTTTAGTTTAATGACATCCTTCCTAAAATGTGGCCAGCAGAAGTGCACATAATACTCCAAGTGTAGTCTCACCAACAATTTGTACGATTGCCACATGATGTCCGAAGCCCTGTACTCAATGCCTTCACCCATGTGGCCAAATGTCTTCTTCACAACCCTATCTTCCAAAGTCATTATTTTCAGGCAACTATGTATGCCTAGGTATTTCTGTACTAGACCACATTCCAGGGCATTACCATTTATTGCCCTCAACAATTGCAACACCTCGTACGTATCTGAATTAAATTTCACCTACAGTTTCTTGACCCACTCACCCAGTTCAACTAGATTCCATTGTAATCGTAGATAACCTTCTTCAATGTCAACTACACTTCCAATTTTGATGTAATCCGCAAATTTACAAACTATGTGAACAACATTGTCATCCAAAGTGTTCTTGTAGATGAGCAAAAACAGTGGAACCAGCACTGATCCCTGCAGCACTCCATAGGTCACAGGCCTCCAATCTGAATAATATCCCTCTGCTATCACCTTCTGATTTTGGCGATGTTACAAAAACAAAAGCTTTTCGCAGTATATCAGTCCCTGTGCCAATAATAAACCTAAACCTAGATATACATTCGAGTTTCAAGTGGTGGCGGTTTCGAGTGTGGCAGCCTCGCCAGCAGCTGTCTGTAACTTTCATCCTTTTTTGTTCTTTTTAATCTGTCTAAAAGTTTGTTTTGGAGGTCTTTGAGTCTTTTTTATGTGGGTGGTGGGGGGGCAAGGGGGGAAGGGGGTAACCGTTTTCTCAGTCACTACCTGGTCGAGGATGTGTCTTTTCTCCGAGCCGCATCTTTGCCCCATCGTCGCGGCCTACCATCCGGATTGGCGCGGCCTTTCCTGCCGGAGACCAGCCAGAGCTTCAGCAGCGGCGCAGCACTGAATTACCATCGCGGAGCGGGTGATGCCTTACCGGGATCGCCGTGTTGGAGCTCTGGAGTGTTGGACCTGCCGACTTTAACTCCGTGGAACTGTGGTCTGCGGAGCTTCCAGCTGCGGCCAGCGCTGACCTTAACATCGCGGAGGCCTGGGATCTTTCGCCGAGGATCTCCAGTGTTGGAGCTTCGCCCAGCTCGGCCTGTGGACTTTGGAAGCCGCGATCTCCAGTAGGAAGCGATCGATTCGGAAACTCCAAGCCGCTGAGAGTTTTCTTCCTTTCCGACGCCGGAGCTCTGATCATCCGATCATCGCGGCGAGAGAGCCTGAAACCGGGCCGCCATTGCGGCGACTGCGGAGGCCTCAATGGGCCCCGACCACGGGTGAACGAGAGGAAGATGACTGAACTTTGTTGCCTTCCCTCACAATGGGAAAACGTTGATTCCGCTGTGGGGGATGTTTTATGTTAAATTTTATAATGTTGTGTTTATCTTATTTGTGTGCTGCATGGCAGAAGGGGGCGCCGTCCTGTATGGTATGGCTGCCCAGCCTGCAGCTGTCCGTTTTTTCTCTCTTTTTATTTTTTTTTTTTTTAGTTAGTTGAGTTTTTTGTTCTGGAGTTGTAGCCTTTTTTATGTGGGGGGGGGAAGGGGGAAACTACTTTTCAGGGTCCCTACCTGGTCGGAGAGGCACCTTTTCTCCGGGCTGCACCGTCGACCCGTCCTCGCGGCCTACCAACGGGCCTGGACAGCGTTTCCTGAGGGGACCGCCCAGAACCTCGGCTTTGGCAGCGGCACAGTGCTGGAGCGCTATCGCGGAGCGGGCGATGCCTTACCCGAGTCGCTGCGCTGGAACTCCAGTGAGCTGAGACCGCCGATAAAAACATCGCGGAGCTGCGGGAATGAGGAGTGGCCAGCTGCGGGTGGCGGCGCTGACTTTTCATCGGGAGCCTGGGATCTCTCAGCGAGATCACCAGTTGTGGAGCTCCATCCGGCGCGGCCTTGTTGGCTTCGGAAGCCGCGGCCTCCAGTACGGAAGCGGCCGTTCCAGGTGTCCCAAGCCGCTGTGAGGATTCTCCCGACGCCGGAGCACCATCTCCCGGCGAGAATGGCCTGGAACATCGGGCCTCCGTGGAGGCAACTGTGGAGGCCTCAATAGGCCCGACTATGGGTGAACTGGGGATGGGGACTGGACATTGTGCCTTCCCTCATAATGGGAACCATTGTGGGGGGATGTTTTTATGTTTACATTTCTTTATTACTGTTATGTCTGTATTCTTTCTTTATGTGCTGCATTGGCAAGAAGCATTTCACTACACCTAGGTGTATGTGACCAATAAAATAACCTTTAAACCTTTAACTCAAATTTCACTGCACCAATTGGTGTATGTGACAATAAATGTAACTTGTAACTTGTACATTCCTCGCTGTCTACTATACCACCTATGTTGGTGTCATCCGCAAATGTATTAACTGTGTTAACTGTATTGGCATTCAAATCCTAATGTGTATAAAAAAAAAGTAGAAAGGCAAGTTGCAGCCAATATGCGTGTTTTGAATTGATTGACCTAATCTAATAGACACAAAGTGCTGGAGTAACAGCGGGTCAGGCAGCATCTTTGGAGAAAACAAATAGGTGCCGTTTCAGATCGAAATCCAAGCGCCTGTTGTTAACGGACAGCTAGCTCTCGCTTGGCTTCCTTGTTGTTCAGGTGGAATGCTGTTGACACTGTTTTGCCTTCGCTCAGCTTTAGACGCCACTGTCGTAGGTATACTGCCAAAGTGCCCATGTCTTGACTCAAGGAGCTTTCGATTGTCTTCCACTCTTTGTGTCTCATCAGGATGGCTAGATCGTCAGCATACCCATATTTTCCAGCGATGGTCTCTGGGAGGTCATGAATGTACACATTGAAAAGCAGCGGAGCCAAGACGGATCCCTGTGGGACGCCATTCTTCAGTCTACGTAGCCTATTCTGCTGTCCATCACTGGTCTTAAGCACAAAGCTGCGATTTGATATCAGCTCCATGATGTAGCCTACCATGCGCCTGTCTGACAGCACCCGAAGTAGCTTTGCAGTTAGTCCCCAGTGCCACACGGTGTCATAGGCAGCTGTCAGATCTGTAAGAACAGCTCCTGCCTTCTCATTTGCCTCAAAGCAGTCTTCGATGTCTTGGGTGAGGAGGATTACCTGGTCCACAGTAGATTAACCTTGGCGGAAACCAGCCTGCTCGTGGGGTAGTTCAGGGTCTATGATGGGGATGATACCCCCGTGGATCAGCCTCTCAAGGAGTTTGTATGGGATGCAGAGGAGCGAGATGGGCCGGTAGCTTTCAGGATCATCCTTTGACTTGTTCGGCTTCGGGAGAGCGATGACTGGTGCACGACACCAGATCTTTGGTATTTTGCATTTCTCCATGGAGATCGACAGGTACTGTCGGATCCAGTTGGTAGCAAGGTCTCCAGAATGTAGTAGAAACTCCGGGTGTATGCTGTCAGATCCGGGGGCCTTTCCTGCTTTCAACATCTTGAGTGCTGTGGCCATTTCCTCGGGGGTGAAAGCCATCGTTAGGTCCGTATCCACTCTGTCAGTTTTCCATGACTCAGCCACCTCTTTGCTCACTTTGCGCGAGAAATCACGGTCAGAGTTTGTGAATCGAACATTCTTCACTAGTTGAGATGCGATTGCGTTGGCGGTCACTGGGCATTTGCTGGGTTTGGATGTAGCTCTGCCGGTCAGGCGGTTGACTGTGTGCCATGCTTTATGGCTCGAGTGGGTGAAGTCGATCGATTCAACTGTCTCAATCCAGCGTTCTTGTTGTTTTGCAACCAAGCGTGTGAGCAATGCAGTGGCAGTGGTTTCAGAATCCTCTTTGGTGCCAGCAGCAGTATGATCATCATATAGCTGTTGACACTCATCATCCCAACATGGAATGTAATCCCTCTGGTAGCCACGGGGGGTGGTTTTCTTGCCTGCACTGATAAGCATGTTGCAGTCGGCTTGGTAGGAAGAGTCCAGGTTGGTAGTGTCTGGGGGAGGAAGGCCCGAGGCGGCTGCGTTGGTAAGTTGTTGGAACTTGTCCCAGTCGGCCTTGCGGAAGTTCCACAGGTTCACAGGTTTGCTCGATGTTGGTGCAACCAGTGGTGTTGTGGTGATGAGTGATGGTCAGTGTGACTGTGGGAACTTCTCCAGAACCCGGTGCGTTGGTGGCTGATGGTTCTTTGTGTTACTGACAAAGGCTTGGTCTGGGTTTGTACCAGTATTCCAGTGGGCTGAATGGAAGCTGTTTGGCTCCTTTGGACAATACAGAAGCGTGAGGTCATTGGCAGATGCCCAATCTATGAGGCCGTTTCCATCACTATTACATCTTAAGTAGCCCCATTCGGTGTGGTGACAGTTGTAATCACCTGAGTATACACAGGGAGGGGTGAACACTGGTATGGATGTTGTAGCCATACACACTGGGGGAGGCTTGTACACATTGATGATGGTGACGTCCTGGACCTTCACTGCAAGCCATTCCAGATCTAGTCTTCTACAGACTGCCCTTCTATAGCCCAATCCGTGTCAGCTCTGATGAAAGTGGCCTTTCTACTTTCTTCTATTTACTACTTGGTGTGAAAGTAGCGAGTGTGAATTCAGGAAATGCGAGTTTTTCCACTGTTTCGCAATGTGTCTCCTGCAGGAGTATGGCAGTCGCTTTGTCGGCGTATGCTAGCTGCTCGATGATGGATATCTTAGCACTGGTGAGACCTTTGACATTCAGCTGTAGTATCCCAGCATCCTTGCCTTTGACGCAACTGTCTCTGACCATAATTGACAACAGGCAGCAAAAATAATCAATAATTTAACTTCTCTCCACTTTGGGCTGAGAGATCAGATTACCATTCCAGGAACAAGCAGCACGTGATTTCAGGGTGCTCCTGCCCGTACATACCATTCATGTTTTTGCAGTAGGCTTAGTGGCTCACGGATGTACAAACCTACAGCTTCACAAAACCACACATGCCTGAGAATGAGTTGGCATTTTCACACCAGAGCTGCGTAAACTCACCCCCAGGTCTCTGAGATTCACAACTCACATCCCTGCTCCTAATTGCCTGAAAATGCTGGCCAATTTGAGCATTTATAACCATCTACGCACTCGCATCTTTCCCTCCAGGACGTGTCCAACGCTGCATTGAAAAAGTGGCACGGTGGCGCAGCGGTAGAGTTGCTGCCTTACAGAGCCAAAGACCCGGCTTTGATCCTGACTACGGGTGCTGTCTGTACAGAGTTTGCACATTCTCCCTGTGACCACATAGGCTTTCTCCGGGTGCTCCAGTTTCCTCCAACACTCCACTGACATACAGGTTTGTAGGTTAATTGGCTTCAGTAAATTGTAAATTTCCCCTAGTATGTAAGATGGTGCTAGTGTACAGGGTGATGGCTGGTCGGCACTGATTTGGACTGTTCCCACGCTGTATCTCTCAAGTCTAAAGGCTGATGAATAGGGTGAGCGTCACCTATTATTTCGCTCCATAGATGCTGCCTCACCCGCTGAGTTTCTCCAGCATTTTTGTCTACCTTAAGTCTAAAGAAGGGTCCCGACCAGAAACGTCACCGATTCCTTCGCTCGATAGATGCTGCTGCACCCGCTGAGTTTCTCCAGCATTTTTGTCTACCTTAGAAAATTACCTCTATCGGTTTTCAGCTTCCTCCAGCTGGAAGTACCAAACACAATTATTCAATATAAACTAGGGCCATTACAATGATGAGATGGTATCTGGAATATTGTGTGCAGTTGTGTGCAAAGCAAGAATTTCATTGTCCTATACAGGGACACATGACAATAAACTCACTTGAACTTGAACTTGAGTTCTGGTCACTATAGAAAGGATGGAATTAATCGAGAGAGGGTACAGAAAAGATTCTCAAGAGTTTAGCGGGATAAAAGGTTTTACGGTATAGAGGGATACGTCGGCAAATGGAGCTAGATCAGGAAGGCGGATTGATCGGCATGGGCAGGTTGGGCCAACGGGGCTGTTTCCGAACTGTATAAGGATGGCACAGTAGTGCAGAGGTAGAGTTGCTGCCCAACAGTCCCAGAGACTCGGTTTCAATCCTGACTACGGGTGCTGTCTCTAAGGGGTTTGTACGTTCTCCCTGTGAACATGTCTATTCCAAAGACTTACAGGTTTGTAGGTTAATTTACTTCTGTAAATTGTTTCTAGTGTGTAGGATAGAACTAGTGTACTGGTGATTATTAGTCAGCATGGCATTGGTGGAGCGAGGAGCTTGTTTCCACGCTGTATCTCCAAACTAAACTAAACTAAACTAAACTCTTTGAGTCAGTTACTTTCCTGCAGGATTTGGTTGAGTTTTATCAATATACAAACTTGTAGCTGCCTGTTTTCAGATGGAGGGATGAGTTGATAACATTGTTAAACAATCTGGAAGTTTCCTCTGGTCACCACTTTGAACAAATTCAGAAGGTTTTCTATGTGATTGGCCCAAACATTCCAGTGACAGGCCGATGAACACTGACCTCCAATCCCTTGTGACATCCTTGTCCATTTAATCTCTATGGAAATTTGCCCGGCAGGTCACCAGATGTGTGGGATGAAACAGGTCAGATTTCACTGCAGGCCGCCAAGGATGTGAGTGGGCTGGGGCACCAGGAAAAGACAAGCAACATCAAAACTACCAACAGATGAACAATGAAATGTCAGCAACACTGAATTCAATGGCCATAAAAGTATGTGGAATGGGGAGTGGACAATGATATGAACGATGAATTTTTGAAGTTTAGGTTACCCAACACCCTCCCCACCCTCCACATTCCATTCCCTCTCCCAACAGTCCTTGTTCCTTATCATTCTCTATACACCTCCACCCACCCAGCCCCCCGCACAGCCCATTCCCCTACTGAAACATTACTCTCCCCCACCTGGTTCCATCTGCCCATCATCTCTCCCTTATCGAATTCCACCTTTCATCGATAAGCCTCTATCTTTACCCTTCCCCATGGCTGTATCTGCCCATCATTCCACACCCCCTCCCCCAAATCTGGTTCCACCTCTGTCCCCCTCCTCCCTCTCATTTCCACACAATGGTCAACTTCCCTTCACGCTCTTGGTCCTGATACAGAGTCTCGGACGCAATACATCGCACGTCACTGTGCCTCCACGGTGCAGCTCAACCTGCTGAGTTCCTCCAGCAGACAGACACAGAGAGCTGGAGTAACTCAGTGGGTCGGGCAGCATCTCTGGAGAAAACGAACAGGAGACGTTGCGGGTCAAGACCGTTCTTCGGACTGTGAGTGAAGGGAAAGGGGAATGGTACTTAGGACAAATGAATGGAAGATATGCAGAAAGCAACGATAATCAAGGAAATGTGGAGCCCACAATGATCCATTGTTGGCTGCGGGATAGGTGATAATGAGTTACTACAGACAGTGGAACCCCAAAGGTTGACAGTAAAACTAGTACGACAACTAGGGTGGGGGAAGGATGGAAAGACAGGGGATGCAGTAAAAATCTCCAGCAGTTTATTTTTTGATCCAGAAAATCTTTGCTCCTCAGTGGTATCACATTCAACAAGGGAGTGCCTTCTCCATTTTTTACGTCTTCATATATCTACCCCTGCCTGGATTGCTGAATTGTTTCCAATAACACCATGCTGTAAATTTGACATCGCTCCTCAGTGTTTTGCCTTGAACTTGAGCACGTGAGAGTTGTTCCTACCTTGTTTACCGTAAAGCAGGAGGGAATCTTCTGCCTTAGTACCCATGTGGTCTCAGTGGAGCCTGCCCAACCATAATCTTTTACAAGAGTCCAAGTGATTCTGTCTCCTGGTAAATTCCACTCTCCACAACACTGCAAGCAAAACAATAGAGTGGATTAGTGCAAAAAAACACTTTGCCTCGTGTCACCAGACTCAGCTGACTGTTTTTCCAATGCCTTGTTGTAACGAATTATCATATTTATTGCAGCTCAATCAATAACCCTCGAAACCAATATTATGTTATATTAAGCTTCTGCGTACACTTTTACAAATAGATTTTCCAATGAATCATGTCGCAGAACAGAATGTTTTTAATTAGGGATCAGAAGAATTATGCTTTTTTTCACGGTGACGGAGGAACAAAATGTTTTCTTTTCTGCACACTCGAACAGTGTTTCTTACTTCCGTGGGTTGTTAACCCAAAATCCCGCCATTCTCCCCGTGAATGCTAAAGATCCCATGGGGACATGAGGGAAGCTGCAATCTTGAGCAAAACACAAACTGCCGGAGGAACTGCCGGTGGGACAGCAGAGGGAATGGACAGACGACATTTCGGGTCGGGACCCTTCTTCAAACATTGGATATTGGGCTTGAAGGTGAAATGTCTTGGCAATCTCAGCCAAAGTCAGAGCAAATGTAAGGACCAATGTACCAATCCCAGTCAGACAGATAGAAGGGTGGTGTGGAAGTGCCTGGCTCTGCAGCAGGAGAGCTTCATGGAGAACATGGGTAGGCAACATTTTGGGCCAGGACCCTTCTTCAGACTTCAATCTGAAAAAGGCTCCCAACCCAAAACATCATCTATCCCTGTTCTCCAGAAATGCTGCCTGAATCGCTGAATTACTCCAGCACTTTGTGGGGTTTTTTTGTAAACAAGCATCTGCAGTTCCTTGTGTTTACAGGAGAATATTATGCCTTGCCACGTTATTCACGAAAACATATGGAGTCCCAACTTGCAGTGACCTGTGCATTATTGGCATAAGACAAGGTGATGCTGACAATAGATAACTAAATAAGTTAATATTTCACCCAGATGGACCACGGTGAAAAAAAATGGCAGAACCATATAGGTAGCAAATTTCAGTTACTTATTGTAGTGACAGATGATTCATAATAAAGAAGGGTCTTTACCAAAAACGTCACCTATTCCTTCTCTCCAGAGATGCTACCTATCCCGCTGAGTCTTCCAGCATTTTGTGTCTATCTTCTGTTTAAACCAGCATCTGCAGTTCCTTCCTACACATTCAAAATACAATGTCATCTTCAATTTGCTGTAATTTATGAGCTTCCCATCCACTCAACAAAAGTGTAATGAATAAAATCTGTGACAACATTTGCAAATTGAATTTTCACAAAGGTGTATTCTGACTATAGGCCTCAAATTTTAGAAGGAAAACCAGAGGGAAGTGATCACCAATTTTCACAGGAATTAGGGTTTCAAAGGCCTTCTGCCAAGATTTCCTGCAGGCCAAATCCTGGGGGAGATTTGTACTACACTTGTCCAACACCACTGGCTTCAGTGAAGTAAATAGTGGCAGCTAGTATAAATAGCTAGGAAACATTTTGGATTATTGAATTCTTGTTCATTAAACAAAATATTTACTTCTTTGCTCCTGTTTAAATGGCACCATCTGGAAGCTCTTTGGTCATCAAACCAACATTGTAAAATATATTTTACACCATTTATTTTAGGTAAATTCGTCATCCATACATACTTTTTATGAAATAGATCTCCCTTATTTTTGAATCCCATTAACTGTAATAGTTTTGATGCTTATGCCTCAATGTAACCCAGAAGTTAACCTGTAAAATGCTCCTGCGTGACGCCACGCCTTCAATGTGCCTGGATGAAAACCATTAAAAACCAGGTTAACGGAAGGCCAAACTTTTTTAGTTATAAATTATTCATCCAGACTAAGTGCTGTTCAAGGCATGTTATTGTAGATTAATGAAAGTATAAGCTGCAGAAGAAGGCCATTCAGTCCATCATATCCCTGCTGGATAACTATGTGTATTCCCAACGTTCTATTTTGGCCACATTTCTCAATGAGGAATTAGGAGTTAGGTATGGAATTCAGACTTTGTGAACATTCGATAAACAATATCCAAAAGCTGAGAGAGTCATCTTATACTCCTTTCCTCTTCACCATCTTTCATACTATTGATTTTGAATGTTAAAGCAAAAATCGGCTGAATAATTCATTGCCTACTTCAAGCATTTAAACTTTTCCAAATGGGCTTTTGATAGCTAATTCAATTATTTAAATGCCTTACAATTGTATGAGACTACTTAAAAACTCCTGCTTTAATCGAACTCTAATGTTGGCTAACTTTACTGCCTTCACCTTTCAGTCATTACAGAATCAAGTACTAATATTTACAGCCCATGCTTTCTGAACATAGCAACTTCAAATGAAGAGGGATGAACTTTAGCACGATTATTCTCATCTTGCTAAAGCCACTCAGTGTTGTTACATCTCCCTTCACTTGCCCTGCTTTTACTGTGTGCTGAATGTAATGAAGAAACATTTGAGGTCATGAATTGGTATGTGTATTGGTTTATTATTGTCTCATGATATATTGTCTCATCGTCTTTGATATAACGAAAAGTTTTGTTCAGCGTGCTATCCAAGTAAATCTTCTTCTTAGAAACATAGAAACATAGAAATTAGGTGCAGGAGTAGGCCATTCGGCCCTTCGAGCCTGCACCGCCATTCAATATGATCATGGCTGATCATCCAACTCAGTATCCCGTACCTGCCTTCTCTCCATACCCTCTGATCCCCTTAGCCACAAGGGCCACATCTAACTCCCTCTTAAATATAGCCAATGAACTGGCCTCGACTACCCTCTGTGGCAGAGAGTTCCAGAGATTCACCACTCTCTGTGTGAAAAAAGTTCTTCTCATCTGGGTTTTAAAGGATTTCCCCCTTATCCTTAAGCTGTGACCCCTTGTCCTGGACTTCCCCAACATCGGGAGCAATCTTCCTGCATCTAGCCTGTCCAACCCCTTAAGAATTTTGTAAGTTTCTATAAGTCCCCTCTCAATCTCCTAAATTCTAGAGAGTATAAACCAAGTCTATCCAGTCTTTCTTCATAAGACAGTCCTGACATCCCAGGAATCAGTCTGGTATGGCAAGTAAATCACACCATACATGAGTACATCAGGTAGTGCAAAAAGAGAAAATAAACAGAGGGCAGTATATAGTGTTCCAGTTCCAGAGAGAGTGCAGATAAAAGAAACTGAATGGGCTAGTGAGGTAAATTGGAAATTGAGAATACATTCTTAGTTTATGAGAAGTCCTATCAAGATTCTGATAACTGCAGAAAAGATTACTGATAGTTCGTGCTTTCAATCTTTTGTATTTTCTGCCTGATGGGAGAGGAGAGGAAAAGTAATGACCAGGGTGTGAGTGGTGTTTGATTGTGTTGGCAGCTTTCTCGAGGCAGCATGAAGTATGGTTTGAATTGTGTGGAGGCTGGTTTGTGTGTTGGATGGAGCTGTATTCACAACTCTCTGCAATTTATTTCCGTCTTGAGTAGAGCAGTTGTCACACCAAGCTGTGATGCATCTGGATAGGATGCTTTCTGCAGTGCATCTGTAGAAGTTGGAGACATGTTGAATATCCTTCTGATGAAGTAGAGGAGTTGGTCTGTTTTCTTGGCATCAGCATCAGCATGGTTGAACCAGGACAAACTGTTTGCAATATTTACACGTAGGAATTTGAAGCTTTCAACCATCTCCACTTTGGTACCACTGTGGTGTGTATTCCACCCCATTTCCTAAAGTCGATGACCAGCTCCATCATTTTGCTGGTATTGGGGGAGAGGTTGTTGTCTTGGCATCATGTTAGTCAGCTATCTCCTTCCTGTACTCGGTTTTGTCATGCCTGCTGGCAGGCCGCAGAGTAGCCAAGGCCGGAGGCTCGCGGGTCGGAAGCAGCAACCGGCGTAGTCGGCAGAGCCCGTGCGCCGTGAGTCGACGGAGCCCGCGGCCGACAGAGCCTGTGTCGGCAGAGCCCGCGACTGGGGCCGGGGTCGGCACCACAGAGGCGTCTGGAGAGGACCCGGCAGTGACAGTGGAGAGGTCGGTGTAGCGGTCGATGAGGGCTCCGACCAAAAGACAAGGACGGACATGTGGAAGTGAGGACGCCGTTGCAGAGGGAAGAGAACAAAGGAGGACCTGGCGAGGATACTCTGTAACTTTGTCAGCACCCTTTATGGGCGACTATTGTGGGTCAGGAGGCCAAGGACTCAGTTGCAGAGGAGGGTGCTGATTCCTAGATCCAGGAGTTTGGGTGGGATTATGGTGATGAAGGCAGAGATGTAGTCAATAAATAAGAGTCTGACAAAGGTATTGTTGTTACCCAGTGTAGGGCCAGCGAGATGATGTCTGCTGTGGACCTGCTCAGGGTCTGATTCCAACCCCCAGGACCGTGGGGATACTGACAACAGGCACCATCTATCTGATGAGCCTGAAGAAGAAAGCACATTCTGTGCTGCTGTGTTAATTAGGGGAATATATTTCAAAAGGGTTGTAGATTGCTTGCCAAAGTTCACCATAAATATTGCAGGAACTGCAAGATAAATTATTAACTGGAACTGTGGATTGTCAGTATCCCAGCTCAGTTCCTGCTGCACATCAAAGGAACCTGACGGGAGTGGATAATCTCTCTGGTCTTTCCTCTCAGATGGGCTCTGTTGTCTCAAGTGATGGAGAGTCTGTTCACTGTGGCATTGACTATCTGCTGAACAGGCCATCCATGGAGGTCTTGACACAGCTGCCCATTGGGTGCAGGTTGAATGGGAGATTGTTTGCTGTCCACATTTCCAGCCTTTAGATGCCAAGAACATACCTGGGTTGATCAAAGGATTGGTTGGCAGATGCTAGTTTACCAATGGAAAACACAAAATGTTGGTGTAACTCAACGGGACAGGCAGCATCTCTGGAGAGAAGGAATGGGTGACGTTTTGGGTCGAGACCCTTCTTCAGACACAGACTTCAGTCTGAAGTAGAGTCTTGACCTGGAACGTCACCCATTCCTTCTCTCCAGAGATGCTGCCTGTCCCGCTGAGTTACTCCAGCATTTTGTGTCCATCTTCGATTTGAACCAGCATCTGCAGTTCCTTCCAACACACACGTCAGGCAGCATCCCTAGTGATCATGGGTAGGTGACAGTTCAGTTTGTGACCCTTCTTCAGACTGGTCCCAAACCAAAATGTCACCTATCCATGTTCTCCAGGGATGCTGGCTGACCCGCTGAGTTACTCGAGCATTTTGCAACTTTCCAAGGTAGATAGGTTGGTATTTCTATAGCACCACTCACAGTCCTTTCTGGACATCCCAAGGCATTTTACTGCCAACAACTTGACTCTTGAATTGTAGCCATCACGGTAATGTTGAGATCAATGGAAGCTGATTTTCACATGGTAAGTTTCCATAAGCCACAGTGTAATAGGGAGCAGATAGTCTGTTGCAGTTGACAGCATTTGAGGGATAAACATTGTCTCTGAACAGCAGGGAGTACTCTCCTGATCGTCACTGCAATCATGTGATTGAATCAGAGAGCAGACAGACCCTCAGGTTACTGTACCCTCTGATATACAGTGCTCCTGCAGGGCCAGAGACAGGGTGGATAGGAGGAACCTTTTCTCCACAGCAAAGCACATGTCTAAAATTTGGAAGGCCTACAGTTTGCCGTAAGGAGTAAGAGGTTTCGATTTGGGGAGAATTACTTTCACCGATAGGTTTTAGTTTTAGTTTAATTTTTTCATGGAAAGAGGCCCTTCGGCCCACTGAGTCCATACTGACCATCAAACACCTATTCACACTAGTTCTATGTTAGTCCACTGTCTCATGCACTCTCTACACATCAAGGTCAATTTTACGGAGGCCAATTAACCTACAAACCCACACGTCTTTGGGATGTTGGAGGAAACAGGAGCACCCGGATGAAACCCACGCGGTCACAAGGAGAACAGGCAAACTCCGCACAGATAGCGCCCGAGGTCAGAATCCAACCCGGGCCTCTGGCGCTGTGAGGCCACAGCTCTACCAGCTGCACCACTGTGCTATTCGTAAACGTGTTCAGAATATGCAACGCACTGCCTGAGGGGGTGGCAGAGGCAGATTCTCACAACTTTTAGATGAGCAGTTGAATTGTCAACCTGTGGAAGGGTACGGTCCAAGTGCTGGCAGATAGTATTGGTACGGATGGCATTTGATGGTCAGCATGGACAAGATGGACCGAAGGGTCTGTGTTCATGTCTTGTGATACTCTGACCTGGTGATGCTATGAAATGTGGGTCTGGACTCTCACAACTCCTTGAGATCTTTAAATCCAAGCTCCTTAAATCTGTGTCCTTTTATCTATTTTGTTTGTGTTGTGTGTGAAGATTGTGGGATGATGTGTCCATTAAGGGGATACATGTGAATGGATGTTGAACGCTTGGTTATCAAGGTAGGTTTGGAGGATGATGTAAAGATACAAGAGTCTATATGAATTCCAGTCACTTATTTTACGGCCGAGATTGTAATTGCTGAACTAAATTTCAGATATGAAACTGTCATCAGTAAGAACGCTTAAGATTTTTTCCATTCTCCCAAAAGATTTCAACACCATTTCAGCTCCACCTTTATTCAGGAAGGTACAATACTTGAAATTCTAAAGGAAAACATAAGATCAAGAAGTTACTTATCATTTCTAAAATCCTTGTCCATGTCTTTGTTACCTCTCAATTTGTCAGCTTTCCTGATTGTATCTTATGTGAACTTGGACTCATCTAGAATACTTCTGCCGATACTGACTGGCACTGTTCCATGCATCTGTGCTGTCTGACCTGCTTGACTCACACACAGCACTGCTGATATTTGTAATCTTCTGCTCATATTCTACCACACCACCTCCTCCTGACCAGCACTTTCAGAAGATCTTGACACTTCTTGCCTGGCCTCTTGCACATCTACAAATCGAATCCCACAACCACCATCACATGTAGACATGGGGCCACACACAACTGGAGGAACAGCACCTCATATTCCTCATATTGGGTGGCTTACAATTCAACGGTATGAACATTGAATTCTCCAACTTCAGTAATATCCCCCTTTCCTGTGCCCTCCTAGTCCTCTTCTTCACAACTCCTCATCCCCTTCCACCTATATCTCTCCCTCTGGCTTTACAATTCACTCCTCGTCCCTCTTTTTTGTCTCTTTTTCATCTCTAGCCTTGGTCACTACCCATCTGTAAATCAAACCATTCCTCACCTATATCCACCTATCACTTCCCAGGCTTTGTCCCCACATCTTATCCAGCATTCTGCCCTCACTTCAAAGAAGGGTCCCGACCTGAAACGCCACCTGTCCATTCCCTCCAAAGATGCTGTCTGAAGAAGGGTTTCGGCCCGAAACGTAGCCTATTTCCTTCGCTCCATAGATGCTGCTGCACCCGCTGAGTTTCTCCAGCATTTTTGTGTACCTTCGATTGTCCAGCATCTGCAGTTCCTTCTTAAACACTGCTGTCTGACCTGTTGAGTTCCCCCAGCACTTTGAGTCTTGCTCTTGATTCCAGCATCTGCAGTTCCTTACATTTTCAGGCGTGGCTTTAGTGATCTTGGGGCTAAATGCTGGTTTCCCCTCCCTCCCACTGAACGCCCCAGGGCTGCAGTTAATAGAGCTGGTACTCAGCAACTCCAGCAAACCCAATCTCTGATGGTGTCATGTTCTCCCTCTGACTCAGTGCATTTGTGCCCACTGTTCTGGTTTCCTCCCACATGCCAAAGATGTGTGAGTTAGCAGGTTAATTTACCTCTGTAAAATACCCTCAGCGTGTAAGTGAGGGGTAGAATCTAGGGGGAGTTGATGGAAATGAGGGGCGAATTAAAAAGTGTTAGTGTGGGATTAATGTGAATTGTAGTTGATGGTTAGCACAGACTCAAAGGGCTGAAGGGCCTATTTCAGTGCTGCATGACTATGACTTTAACCTTAACACACATATCTTTGCTCATGGTTTTTGATTATCTATTGGCCTATCTCCTTATACGGCTCGGTGCCATAGTTTGATTGTGCTCTCACTATGGAAATGTTTGCAATGTTCAAGGTGATAAGTAAATGCAAGGTGTTGTTGCTTGTGCATTGTTGACTGCTTGGGAGGTCCCTGGACGCATTTCATGTCAACGTTAATGAGGTTGCAAAACCTGCAGCCTCTGGCTCCTTGTGAAAGCGAGAACACTAAAAACTGCAACGTGCATCTGGGAGTGGGATCTCCAGAGACCCCAGCCTTGTCCCTGGACAAGTCCAATGTGTAGATCACGCGATGCATCGACACTAAACGCAAAACAACTGAAGACACATTCTCAACTGCTCGCACTTGAAAGGCAGCTTTCAACCTATTAATCTCAATAACGTCAACTATAGATACGTTCTCAGGGAATATCTGAGAAATCAGACAGACGCTGGTAAGTAAATTCATGAAGAGAATAAAAGTCATATATTAGTTATATATCAACGTTGGTTTGGATTCATTACAGGAGGTTTATTCAGAAACTATAGCATTAGTGCTGTGTACTACTTGGTATTTATCTGAAAGGTTAAACATTGATTGCACTGTTATCTCTGCAGGAGGATGTATATGTTTCTGGAGTTTATGTACATTATATATAATAATGGCAGTTGGCATAACTATAATATTTGCAATAAACAAAGCCTCACATAGTCTTCCTCAGCTTTGCAGATGTCATGCGTTGATTCAGTGTTGGCTGTAGCTGAGTTTATCACACTCTCACTACTCTACCAGACGGTTCATGTTCCAGACCAAAGCTTTTAGCACATAAACTCTGTCGGATTCCCCATTGCAGAATCGAGGGTGTGCTGCATTAGTGATGGTGCTACCTTTTGGATGTGTTATTGAACTAGCGTCTCCTCGTTTTACTCAGGTGGATGCAAAATTAGCTAGGCCACTGAAAAAACAATGAGGGGGTTCTTCCAATGTCCTGGGGAAATGAATTGCTCAGCTAACTTCACAAAAAAATGATCGTGTGTTGATTATTCTTTTCTATTGTGGGACCTTAATGTGAGAAAATGACACAGAGTGCTGGAGTAACTCAGTGGGTCAGCCAGCATCACTGGAGAACATGGACAGGTGATGTTTCGTATTAGGACCCTTCTTTGGACTGATTAATTCCTGATTTGCAATATCAGCAAAAAACAAACCAACAAACCGCTGGCGTAACTCAGCATCTGTGGGCAGCCAACGTTTCGAGTCAGGACCCATCTTCAGATTTTTAATAATGATTACACTTCAATAAATCAGTTAATCGATAAATTTGCCTTTGGGTAAACTTGAAATTGATAAAAAAAAAGAGCAAAAATGTACGTGCACAGTTCCTTAAGGACAGTAGGTCAGTAAATGAGTTGGAAATGCATACAGAATGCCTGCCATAACCAGCTGATGTACAGAAGATCAGGGAATTTATGCTGGAACTGTATACAACATTAGTAAGACCACAGGTTCGTTCTTTGTTCAGATGCAGTCACAATGTAGGAGATATGTGATTACAATGGGGCTGGTGCAGAGATTCACATCTCTTGTAGCTTTTTCCAGATCTGGAAAATCGCAGAGGGAATATCAAGGGGATTGAAGAACAATCACATACACCCCCTCTAACCACATCCATTGCATTTGGTGCTCCCAATGTGGCCCGTTTTACATTGGCGAGACAAAGTGTAGATTAGGCGACCATTTCTCTGAACATTTGCTCTTGGTCCACTGGTCTGCTGGATCTTCTGGGTGCTAATCATTTCAACTCCACTTCTCATTCCCATACCAACCTTTTTGTCTCAGGCCTCCTCCATTGCAAGAGTGATGCCACACACAAACTGGAGGTACAGCACCTCATATTCAGCTTGGATAGCTTACAACCCAATGGTAGGACAATTGAAAGATACATTTTAGACAAAAAACAAATACCCCCCCCCCATTCCAAAACCCTCTGTATCCCTCCCCCCATTCTTTCCCTGTGCCCAACCTGGATGTGCACCCATTTCTTCCTCTATCCTGTCTTTCCCTTCCCCATATCACCTTGCACCTAAATCCCCTCCCCTGGCTACAATCAGTCTGAAGAATGGTCCCTACCTGAAATGTCACATATCCATTCCCTTCACACAGGCTGCCTGACTCGTTGAGTTACGCCAGTGTTTTGTATCTTTTTAAAAAATAACATAGGGTTGTGATGAACGAGAAGTAGAAAGAATATATAATTGTCTGAAAAGTGTGCAGGGAATATTTACGAGCAAGTTACCAGGACATGAGGGCCTGAACTATAGGGAAAGGCTGAGCAGGTTAGAACTTTATTCCTTGGAGTGCAGGATGCTGAGAAGTGATGTTATTTAAGTGTATAAAGTCATGAAGGGAATAGATAGGGTTGGTGAATGCACAGAGACATTTCCCCTGATGTGAGGAACCAAGAAACAGAGGGCATAGGTTGAAGGTGAGTGGGACTAGATACCCAAGGGGCAACCATTTCACAGAGGGTGATGGGTATATGGAAGGAGCTGTAAGAAGAAGTTGTGCAGGCTGGTACTACAAGAACATTTAAATGACACTTGGACAGGTACATAGATAGGAAAGGTTTATAGGGATATGGCCCAGACGCAGGCAGGTGGGACTAGTGTAGATAGGGCATTTTGGTCAGCATGGACAAGTTGGGTCAAAGGATCTGTTTCTGTGCTGTACAACTCTATGACTATAATTTTACAAAATTGAGGGGCCTAGGTAAACAAAAAGACCTTGTTTCCTTTTGAGAGAGGCAAAAGATCTCAGTAAACATAGTTTTAAACTATTTGTTAGAGGTACGGAGATGTGATTAGGGGAAACGTTTTCATCCAGAGAGTGGTGGGTGTCTGCAGGGTTGGGAAATTCAGGGACCCATGTTGTGGTTATTCACTGCTCGTATGTGTAGCAGGAAGGCTGGGATCTGCAGGTTAGTGGTATGCCGGAAAGGCTGCGAGGTTGATCAGCCAGCAGAGGCTGCTGCCAGGAATGTTCCCTGACCTGGAGTTTAATCCAAGTAAGTGTACAGTGTTGCATTTTGGAAAGTCAAATATCAGGGGGAAGTATATAGTTAATGACGAGACACATAACAGCATTGATGTACAGAACAATCTTGGGGTCCAAATGTCTAAAGCTCTCTGAAAGTGACAGCACAAGTGACATGCAGCACCTCTGGAGAACATGGATAGGTGATGTTTCAGGTAGAAAGCCCTTCATTAGATTGATTATGGGGGAGGGACAGGGGGAGAGAAATCTGGGAGAGAGAAGCAGGACAAAGTGTGGCAGGTAAAAAGTGTGGACACAAGCAAGGGGGGGGGGGGGGGGGGGGGGGGGGGGTGAAAGTAGGGGGAGAAATGGGTGGGAGTCTAGGTGGGGCACGAGCACTTGCTCTGAGTCAATACCTCCAGAGCACTAGGGGCCGCTGTTGCCGCCACCCGGGCACACGTGACCCGCCAACGCCCTCCGCTGTGCGAGTGCGTCAGGGCCGGCGGACGCGCGCGCGCGTGCACTGGTCCTGAGCCGAACGCGGTGCGCGCGCGTGCACGAGTGTACGTGCGCGCGGGGGGCTCGAGGCGCGAGAGCGTGGGGTTTCCCGAGCTGCGAGCAGGGGCGAGTGCCGCACCGCGCCCATCCCGCCGGAGCCACTGTCTCCGTGTAATGGCCGCCGCCCGCCGCGCCTAGTCTAGTCCGCCTCAGGTCGCCGCCACATCGAGCCGGGCAGACAGACAGACCCAGCCGCACGCACCGCGCAGCCTTCACTTCACCCCCACCTGCACCGCAGTGCTCACAGCCGACGCCGAGGAGGAACGAAAGCCACAGCGCAGTCGGCCCCGAAGCGCGACGGTTGGCGCCGAGCCCCGGGCCGAGAGCGGTCAATGTGAGCGGCAGCCCGCCGGGTGAGTGAGGGCGGAGAGGCAGGGGCAGGCCGCGTGTGGGGGTGGCGAGGGGAGGCCGCCGCCATTGGGGGTCTATCTCGGTGTGGGGTACAACTGGGGATGTGGGGGTAGGGATCGGCTGTGTGTGGATGGGATGCCGCCCTCCCTCCCTCATGAATGGATCCCCCGCCCTGGGCCCACTCGGCAAACATGGCGCTTGCCGCCGCCGCCCAGCTTCCCTCCTTCCCTTTATTCCCGATTTGGGGCTCCGGGACCGGTCCGACGTCCAGTGGTCGGTCGAGCCGGACGCTGCCTGGCTGGGTGGCTGCTGTTGAAGCCCCATCACAACGGGGGGGCTGTGACCGTGGCGTCGCCCACGGGCTTGGCCAGTCTCTGTCTCCCGACTGAGCCATCGCGATCGGGACTCGGGGACTGTTGTATGGGAATATCTCCATCTTCATGTAAGAAGGAGTCGTGCCTTGCCTTGTTGAAACTAGGTGGGGTCTTAAGATTAGGCAAGGATTTTTCTTTACATCCGTGTAACATACACTGACGACCAAAGACGTTTCATGAAATGCCGAGTTGACGGCTTGAATTGGGTAATAGGAAATAGACAGGTGGGGTCCTGCTGCATTTAAACCAGTCCTTTCTGTGTCTGAAATTGCATTACAATGTACTAGAAATTTCACGTATGCTTCACATAATTAAAGTCCAAAAAGCGAACACAAGGTATATTTCTGGATAATTGTTCTTGATCTCTGCTTGATGCATACACTAAAAGGTGGTTATAAATATACAGGGATAATTTTAGAAAATAAATCTAACATTTGAAACACAATTGACTTGTTTATTTTCCTTCCTCATTCCCTTGGATGTATCACTTGCCACCTCTAACTACTACCTATGTGATCCACCCCTAACTACTACCTATGTGATCTGCTTTTGTAAAGCATTTTTTTAGGTGGTCTGAGGATATTCCAAGTGATTTATTTCCTTTCCCCATTACTTATAAGTACAACGACTGGGAATATGAGAAAAGATGGCGTTAACTCTTCATTAAATATATTTGTGTCCAGGTTATACCATTTATAAATTATATCTAATCTAATCTAATTATGAGACCAGATAATTATGTTAATGTTGAGATATTTTATATCTTCTTCAGTATCGAAGGGGATACAACAGACTGACCTGTAGACTTGGTTTCAAGCCATCAACTTGACATATTTTTTGCTGCAAAATGTGTTCAGTATTAAATTGTCATCTGTAATTATGATTCTCACTCAAAAAATCCTGTTAATCCAAATTAATTATAACATTTGGGTATAGTTTGGAGGATAAATCAAAGCCATGGAATGTTGCTCCCAGCTGATAATTGGAATTTGTAGTACATGGAATTAAAATACTCAAACTTTGATATACCAGGACGTAGCACAAGTAGTTTTAATGCAGTCTAATTTTCCAAAAATGGTATGGAAACTATTCTTTCCTCCATCTTCGCCAAGAATCTGTGGTACGTATATAGTTTTCTGGAAATTTTCTTTGTAGATGTTCACAACACGTTTTGACATATTTAAATTATGTATTATATATACACAGTAGTCTACCATTTGCAGATTTCAAAAGTATTGGTAAAGAGTGCTCAAAACCATTTGCAATTATTCAATAAAATTATAGCATAGGAAGGCAGCATTGCAGTCTGTCTGCAAGCCATAAAGGGATCTTTTGGGGCGAATTCCACTTCTGAGCGCTTGGTTTGTATCTTTATAGGTTGATGAGAGTTTTGTGCTGAGAGTTTCAGGTTCCATATTTTCCAGGCAGTAGCTTCCTGAATCTCATTCTATGGTGAAACAAATTTATTTATCTTTCTATCAATAGCCATAATTTTATGCCACCCTTGTTATTGATCTCCCGAAGGATGGAAATACCCTTCAGCCCAACTCATCCAGACCGATCTAAGATCATCTCATTTACCCACAACCTCAACATTTCCGATCTATTGACCTTTCTAATCACTCCTTTTAACTGCTTTGTTTTGGTATCAGTGAAGAATATCCACTTCTGCATTCATGGTGTTAATAATATGTTCTATATCTAAAATGATTCTTTGTCTTATTTTATTTAGATTTTTGTGACTATAATGTATTCAGTAGGGTTTTTGTCTTGATATAACAGAATAGTTGTAAATGCATTTTTTAAAACATCTTTTGGGTCTTTATTTCTCTCCTTTTGCGAATATTTGGCTTCCCTAAATTACTAATTCCACTAATACAATTTTATCCTCAAATGTGGTATCGCGCACTTGCCAGTGATAATTTCTTCTGATCCAGCTTGTTCTTTATTCAGTGTGGTCATTGATTTCAGTTGATTTTTTTCTTATCACAGGGTTACTTATTTTTTTTATTAAATAACAGATGACTTGGAGTTTGGCAAAAACATGAAACGTCTGTGATGCCCAGGAGTGTTCAGCTGGTTTCTGAACTTGGGAGTATGTTGAAACCTCAAATCTGTTTTTATATTACTGTTTTGAGTTTGTTCACTCTTGCTATTGGCAAATAAAAATTTCATTTTTATATTCGGATGCCAATGTGGTGGGCTGTTTTCCTCTTAAAATTGCATTGCTAGGGTGTTCCAGGTTACATTTATTCCAAAATGTTGAGGCACCATAGTGTAACCTGGAAGCGGCATGGACAATCTAGCTCCATGGATCTGTTCCACCATTCAGCTGATTGAAGCCAATTTTTCCTTTAGCTTTATCTTCCTATCTTATCATTATTATTCTGTCTAATTTCAATCAATTTGGGAGCTGCTGCTTTATGAGAGAAAATTCCAGATTTCCACTATTGTGAAAAGGTGTTTCCTGTTTATTCCTGATTTGATTTTAACCATTTAATCCTTGACTATTGTAAGTTGATGCATTTCTCCATTCGTATCTAATCTTTTTGAGTACTGGACCCCAAAACTAAACAGTGCTGTATATTGGGCACTAATTTCTTAACGTCACCCATTCCTTCTCTCCAGAGATGCTGCCTGTCCTGCTGAGTTACTCCAGCAATTTGGTTTAAACTAGCATCTGCAGTTCCTTCCTACACATTCCTACTGATTTCTTAATGATGGATTGCTAATCAATGGAATATAAGTTCAGTTCTCGATATAGTGAGTTGAAATGAGAATTGGAATTTTTAAGAATACACAGAAGCAGACATAAAACTACCCTGAAATAAGTCTGCTTCGACAGACTTGGTCAGCCGCCCCTCTTCCTCTCTCCTTGGGCTTAAGACTATCTGAAACTCTGTGTCCATAATCTAGCATATACAGAATTTCTTCACCTCTGCTTCCTGAAATATGTTTGTCTTTTTAAATTTCTCATCCATATTTTTAAACTGCTTCATTAGTTCCTCCATTTCAGTAACATTCTTCAAGTCAGCAATCTTGTACATTTGTACATCATTGATTTTAATTATAACACCGTTGTCCACTTTACATTCAGCTACTGTGGCCTTGGGGTTTAGAATTGTCACAAATTCCCTCTTCCACCGCACCCTTGCAAGAGGCGTCGAAACCATGACTTTGCTTAACGATTTGTCATCTGACGAGTAGCTACTTGTGTAGTTTGGTCTTTTAAAAGATAATACTTCAATGTGGTATCTGCAGTGCTTTTATTAGTTGCAATATATATGAATACAAACTTGTATGGAAGGGAATCTGGTCTGGCCTATTTCCTTCTCTGGTCTCTCCTAACTCCCCTGTGTGGAAATTAACTTCATTGTATCAATTGAATGTAGCTAACAACGGTTAATGATTGCTGGCCTTGCCATTCACTTGATCTTACAGTCTCAATATGAATTCTGAACCTGCATGATTCTTGGGTGGGGAGGGTGTTAAAAGTCACTTCTATGTTTTTTTACAATGTGAAATGTAGGCTGGAATTATTGATTTGGATGTGCAGGTTTGAGATTTTTTGCATGTTTAAGGTAACTTCATAGTTAAAATTCCAAACATCGAGACAAAATACCAGTAAAGGTTTTTTCCTTTCTTTAGCAAGGTGAACATGTGACTTTCCACAGTGACAAAATGGGATTATTCTTTGGCCATCAACCCATGTGAACCACATGTTCCAATGTGAGTTGGCAGGAGGAGTGTTATATTTGTATCGGGTATGTGGGAAGTAAAATGACCTTAAAAAAAAGTCTGCTGTTTTTACAGCAGTTGCATCTCAGTTACAGACCATAACACAGAAATTAGGGCTTCTATTATCCTTCTAGACTGTTAGTACTGAGTGTACATATGCTGCCATCTAAATCTGCTCAATAAAAAGTACCTTCTAGATTAGGCAGGATATAGTTTAATCCTGATTATATCAATTCATTTGCAGTATATCATTTCAAGCTTATCCTGTTTTCCAAAATGGCATTACTTGCAATGCTGTGATGCTTTCAGTCTCCAGTTCCATTAAAAGTGCATTAATTTTAAGAAGCTGATTATTATGGAACAATTTGTTTTATTACAGATGTCCTTGTTTTTCTATGGGCGTCTGTGCCAGGGGAGATGTTTTTCCGCCTGAATCAGGGAGGTGGTTAGCTCACTTGTTAGTGTAGTGTTTCCACCGGGAGCAAATGAGCTATTGTCAGCACTGCAGGAAATGGATGGCGGTTCCAGGCTTTCTATCTGCGTGCCATTATTTGAAGCTATTTGAGGCCATTTATTGTGGCATTAATGCATTAATGGGTTTTTATTATAAACATAAGTTGATGGAGGCTGAAATAAATACAGATGTTGGACTCCCTCAAGCTGCTTCAAGTTTTAAATATTCCAGAATTAAGTACTTTCATTTAAGGTCCTATGATTTCTTGTCCTTTTCTGACGCGCATTAAATGCCAGTTAGCCAAGAGCATTAATGTCTGTTTTGTATTCTTTGCAACTTAGAATTTAGTTTGTCCTTGATATATATTTAATTGTTTTCATAATAACTTTAACTGTGGTTTGTCATGAAAATGTTTCAAAAAAAGTGGCTAATGAGAAATAAAAGAAAATCAACATAAAAGGAACAAAATACATTTTGACGTTTAAGCATTGAGCCTCTGAGGTAAATTTTTTTTTGTCCTTCCTCTATCTAGTCGGTCATTCTTTGGGAAGTGCTAACATTTGTGTTACAGCACTTTTTTGGCAAACATAACATTGAAGATTAGGAAAGGAGAAGCAACCATTTTGATTTAGCGCAAGTTAATTTGCATTACCGGAACATTCATTCAAAGTGCAGTTCTTTTTGGACATTTTTTGCATTCTATTGGTTATATAACCGTGTATCCAATTCTTAATGATACTTGGCTAATTTGATTTTTTTTGGCTGTAGATATGAAATTAATGAATCAGGTTATTAATTAGGAGCAGCATCTCTTGCCCTTTTTGAATTTTTTAAAGTCCACTCTATTAGCCATGTGGTATTTTTATCTGTGGAATGTACACACAAGGATGAAAAATATTTATTGAGATCTTTAGTTCCCCCGAGAACATTGAGTCTGGAGGAACATGGGGACTGGTGTCCTGCATAGGTCAGACCAGAGGGTATGATTGGGAATGATCTTTCCTCGAATTGGTGAATAAACCGTCTGCTTCCAAAATGATCGCATTTACTGAATCATATTTGCTGCTGAGATATGTTTAATACTGCTCCTCTCTTCCCTATAATTAAGTCCACTGCTATAATTTGTAGTTTGCTCTGTCCATTATCGAAAATGCACCATACTACATGGTTAAGTCACAATATCGTTTGCTGCAGCGCTGTGCATTTTTGTATATTGGAAGTCAATATTGGAATTTTTTGCACAAAAGTTGTGCATTAGATTTCAAGGTATGAAATGGTGAACCATGACTACTGAGCCTTTTCTTACTGTCAGGTGCTATGTTGATTTGGGCCCATGTTGGTGCTAAGATATATAGTCAGTGAGCATCTTGATTTCTGGAATATTTGACAAGTAATTATAAGTTCTTAATATTTTGTTTCAAGTTAGAGCTGATCATGGTGAACTGGTCTGGCTCAATCAATAGTAACTAGAATATCAGCCAGAGATATGTGCAAGAAGGATGCAGATGCTGGTTTAAACAGAAGACGACACAACCGACTGGAGTAACTCAGCAGGACAGGCAGCATCTCTGGAGAGAAGGAATGGGTGATGTTTTGGGTTGAGACCCTTCTTCAGACGTTGGATTCCATGCAAGATTTGGGTCGAGAACCCTTCTTCAGCCAGAGATAATTACATATCATGCATGCTGTGCTTCAAGTATCCATTTTTGCTAAGGATGTGGCAAACTAAGACATTGTATGGAGGGAAATATAGTTTTTAAAAAAATGTTTTCAGCTTTACACTTTGAATCAATGAAGAAAATGTAAGTTAAAGGGCATATCTGCAAATATTGGTTCTGATGTTAAGGTGTAGCCATGACAACTGGAAACCTTAAAGATAATATGTCATTTGATTGTTCTGAATTTCTATAGATTAGAGTAAAGGTCAAACTAAATTTAATAAGTTTGAACAGGCATTTTAGTAACCTTGAATTTGTGTTGAATGCAGAGCAATGTGTGCATTTAATCTTGAGATTGTTATAGTGCTTATGTAAAAGAGTAGGTATTCTATATTTAATTTCCAGAGGAATTGTAACTTAAAGTATCGGTGTGTCAGTAACTCTCTATGGACTAAAAATGTTGCAGCGTGTAAAGCTATTACATTAGTATTTGGGTTCATGCAGAAAGTACTGATCAAAATTATTTATTGCCATTCAAAAAGATTTCTAATCTATCATTTGAAAGAAACGCTTTGTGTAAGATGTTTTGAAGTCCTTGGTGTGAATTGTGTACCATCTGCTTAGATGTGATGGGTGTGGCTTCCTTGAATCTGCAGGGGGAAAAACTATCTTCAGAATGAAATGTATTTTTCTTCCACTGCAGATAAGATATCTGATCAAATTTGATTTAGCTCGTGTAACAAACCAGAAATCTGAAAGAGAAATTCTGGTAATGTTTAACAAAACTACTGTTACATTTTAGTTGCTGAACTTGTATTTTTTTTTTTAAATCATTTTTGGATTTTTTTATTTTTTACTATTGGATCTTACTATTTGAAAACAAAATATTCATGTAGTTCTTAATTATTAACTGAAGGATTAACAGAATTTTACATTAAAAATAGAATAAACTACTTAACCAGTTCAGAATATTTTGACGGCCAGAGGTTGAATCTTCCTAGTCATGGTGGCGCAGTGGTAGAGTTGCTGCCATAGCGAATGCAGCGCCGGAGACCTAGGTCCGATCCCGACTACGGGTGCTTGTCTGTACGGAGTTTGTACGTTCTCCCCGTGACTTCCATGGATTTTGCTTCGAGAACTTCGGTTTCAGGAGTAAAATTAAGTATTTGAGATTATAGCAATATTTTAACTAACAGTTCTTTGTGGGTGCAAGTAAGGGTTAATTTCAGATTTGCTATTGTCGAATGCATCAGATGAATATCTGGGTTGCTATTGCAACTTCAGTCTCAAACTCAGTACTGGGGATGGAGATCTGGAAAAAATATTGTCAAGACTGGAATGTATTGTTTGAGATATTATGTAAACTGGGATTGCTTTGTTCGGAGAAGAAGTGTACAATTAGACCTCGATGGGTGAGGACTAACCATAGGACTTGAGCAATGAACCTCCTCCACTAAAGAGTGGCGGGGACCTTGAATTTGCAATTTTAAAAATTGATAAACTCTTCATCACATTTTGAAGATATCTGAATGAGCTCTCTATGATGTAGCACATAGTAGTATGGACCAAAGTGGAATTAACCTAATGATCATAACCATGGGCATTTATTGGCCAAATATCTATCTCCTGTATCATATTTTTGAAAAACAGCTTTAAACTTTCATGTTCTCAATGCTCCCAAAATAGTAGTGGCGTTAACATGTAAAAGGCCCATCAACTGGTAAAGAAGAAATTGCGCTATGAATTTCTATTCACCAGAATTTGCTGTACAATTTGCATCACATTATTGTCAGCTAATTCTCTGCCACCAATGTGGTTTGAAATTGCTGCATTTGCACATTAATTGCCAATTAGCTTGCTGCAGAAAGTATGGCTCTGGCTACAAGATAATTACCTTTGCTGATAAGGTTTGTTATTGCAGTGGTACTCAACCTCTGGGGCAAAAGGGAACAGTTGAAGCTGCAGGCCCATTTCTATAAGTAGTAATTGAGATTTTAATTTTTATCGCTTTAACTTTATTTCAATTCAATCCATCTTTTCTTTTTAATTCACCTGCTCAATGGTACTTGATTTGACTAGATTACCTGACTGTCTTTTTTTAAATCTCAGTGCAAATCTTTGTATTCACCAAGAACTCTGTTGCCATATTTTCTACTTGCGCATTATCAGCAATTTTACGGGGCAGAAAATTTGGTGGCAACGGGTGAAGAGAATATTTATAACGGGAAACTCAATGTTGAGCAAAATCTAGGTCATGGCCTGAAAAAATGAATTTAATCTGAAGACATTTATTTTTATTTCTTTTATGCTAACATTTTAGAATTTTGCTGATGGGCACAAGTCTTGAATGTTGTTGCCTTACATTAGAGCAATTTGTTTTCATGATTGTCCAAATTAAGAAAACAACTTTTCATTTACTTTTCCTGTGTGCGAGTGACAACTGCAGCATTAACACATGTTTCACACATGTTAGAAAAGTATTTAATCATGAAATGCGGTCGACTTCCTGAAGATTTGCATTTATAAAATGTTTTAAGACTTTGATCCTGCTTATTACTAAACTGCCAAATCATCATTTTTAGTCTGAATGGAAAGCAAAGGACAAAATTTTGAACTGCACAGCCTTTTCGGAAAAATGACGATCAAAAGTCTACATGTCTCTGGATGGGGAAGAAATAATAGGCATGTCAAAGAGCCTGACTGGAATTAGCATTGTAATTATTAATCTCTACACTGGATGTCAGGGCAATAACAGCACGTTGTACTCTTTTTAATGTACTTTACCTGGTGCGTAAATCTTAAAGATTATTTGATAAATATTATTGCTCTTTGTAGCTTCCACTGTGCTTGGATGTTCTCTTTAGGTTATTATGGATCGGATTTCTCAAGAATTAATGCATAGTTGTGCTCTGTGATGCTTGGTTTCATGTTGAGGGCACAAGATCCAGAAATAGAAGGAGAAGTGGGTTGGTTGAACTACACCCCCTGCAACTCCTTAATAAGATTGAGCAGTACAAGCATAAGCTGATTGTGAGAGGACCAATGTGATATAAAGGGATTCAGATAATAACATCATAAAAGGAATTGAGGATTGTGCCAGACTAGAAATAAACTGATGATTGAAAGCATTTTGTAAGTGTGTATCAGCAAAGAATGAGTGGGTATATTTCTAATGATATTATGTTAGTCTTCCATATTTATCTTCAGAAGTAAAAATGTAGTATTAATTATTTTAAGATGGGCTCTGAGATGGTTACCCGACTCACGGATTCTTTCATATGTGTAACGAATAATTGTTATCAATGCCTAATTTAGTCTTTGAACAAATACTATACTTGTAGTTTTGTATTCAAGTTGAAATGTTATCTAGTTTCTTTGCTTTCCTCTTTATTAGAGTTAAGGACAGGCATTTTAATGAGGTGAAAAAAAATAACATTGTATGTTATATTTTACTATTAATGAGTGTCAATCCATTTTGTACGGTTTCTATTCTTGAGCCAGAAAATTCTTGCTCAAAATAAATGTAAGTTAAACTTTACATCAAACTGCACATTGAACAAGTGTTTTCACAAAGTTCAATGCAGAAAGCCAGAGTAAAGTTGACCCCATGTTACAGTGTTGGTGGAGGTGGTTGCATTCCTAGAAAGCTGTCCATTTTGTGATTTTTCCATAATGCAAATCCGCATCTCCATATGCATCAAGGGAGTTGAAAAATATAACTTACATTGACCTATTCACAAATTACACAAGAACTTTATTCCATATCTCAGATTTTTAGTGATTTGAGAATTCTGGTGTGGAGATTTTCCAGAACCTGAATGGCTATAACATGGGATTCACCTATATTTAAGTAAATTAAGCTCGGCAGTCTGAATTTAGTGCTAAAGGGCATGGGTTACTGTGAGCAGCTCCTACTCATAATATGTACCCTCCATATAATACACCATCTAAAAAAAGTAATGTTTCAATGTGAGGCTGGCATTCTCACTGGTGCAGCTGAATTGCTGTTGTGCTTTGAGACAAAGAAAATGGAAATACTCGGTGGTGTAACAATGTTAGAAAGCAGAAGTAATCCATTTTCCAAAATTGATAGTGACTGATTTTGCCCTAGTACAAATCTAATAAAAATCAGACAAATAAATAATCTGTTTTACAGTATTGATTTATTAGTAAATTTGAAATTAGAATTATTTTAATTGTACTAAAATCCCAGAATTATGAAAAATTCGCAGTCTCGTGTTTACTTGGATTCGATGTATTAAACAGCTATCAGTAATTTAAATAACCATTTGAGAGTTTTAACTTTGCCTCATAAATTGACTTAATGAGCTTCAACATAAAATAGATACAGACTACCCAAGTTATTACATACCTCTTTATAACAGATCTCTATTGTACAAATTAAATCTGTTTTTTATTGGGAACATGGACAATGTTTGCTGTTTCACGAGTGACCGTTAAGTGGTTGGAGTGAATCTTGGCTCGGTCTCTGTTCGCATGACTTGCTTAGTGTATGATTATTGGCTGTCTATATATTTACTCCACTTACTCGATTCTTCTCCCACCCCCGATGGTCTGTTATAACAAGAGGCTATCTGTATACTAACCTACAGTTCTTAAACATCAGTTTGTTGAAATGTTGTGAGATTACAAATCGGTTGGAGGGATCTAGGTATTGTGCATGAATCACGAGTTGGAAGTAGTTGGAAAAACAAATGATATCGTGTTTCCACGTTTGGTTGATTCAACTATGTATCTGGCCACTTTTTAAAATGCTATGACTGTCTGTCAAGGGAAGAAAGTCTCCCTGAAATCCTCTAAATTTTTCAATCCTTTCTCCAGGTCTGAGGAATCTCATTTTACATTTCCCAATCAAAGCTTCCTCTGCTCCACGGTAAACAGACCCAGTTCGCATAACTGAAACTCAAGTTTCTCCTCAACAGAAATGCAACATCCTGATGAATTTCCTCTGATCAATGTTTTGGAGCAAAGGTCCCTGCTATTGTGTTCATTGCCCTGACTAATAAAGGCCATATGTAGCAATGTTACAAAATTTTGAGATTAAAAAAATCAAGTCTGTAATTTATCCCATCAGATAAAGCATAAAAAGAAGTTTAATTTGACACCTAATTCACTTTCATATCTCATGTATTAAAAAAGTTATGGCCATTTTCATACTCGGAAATTAGCATCTTGTTCCCTATTGATTTTCTATGGACGTAACAAAAAAGCTGTGATCGTGGACAGTCAAAAGCCCATAACTTTCTTAAAAATTAAGAGAACTGAATGAAATTTTCAGTTATCATAGATTGAAGCATTCTGAAACAAATATAAAATAATCTTACTTGGATGACCTGAAATTAAAGCATATAATTAGTTACCCAAGTGTAGCTAATTTCAAACTTCAATTACTAGATCTAAACGTCTATCCATTTCTTAATAAATGATTAACATTTTTAAATAGCCTAAGTGTGCAAATAATATTCATAAATAATTCACAATAAAACATGATTTTTAAATCTCATTTACATTAATTTATAGGCCAAATGGAAGGAATTTAGTGTTCAATTGCTGTAAATTAAAGTCCATTTTAAATCAGCTTTCTAATGGGATCCTGTGAACGCGCTGGTTTAGAACGTTCACATTGCGGTAGATTTGTACCCTCAAATGCCCAGAAAAATACTGCGGGATATAATGGGGCCAAAATGAGCTACTCGCAATATTAAACTTTGTATAAAGGGATCTTAAGAAGCCCTTTTTAATGTAAAAATAAGCTACATACCTTCTGTGGTTTGCTCTATGAGACCCTGTCGGTGGTCGCGGGTTTAGAGATTGATTTTTAAACTACTATAACTATTATCCAAGGCCTTTAAAACTAATAATAGCTTTTGCGACGGGGTCTTCCAGCGATTTTTCGTTAATAATTAACAAGGCTGAACATCTTCGATTTGAACAGCCTAGAGAAAATCGCGTTTTAAACCCGCCCCCCTCTAAACGGCGCCAAAATCGCGCACACCCGCAGCGACAGATTTTCAGCGACGCTTCAGGTAGGCTTTGCAACATACCTACCATATGTACCCATTATCACGTTATGTACCTGTACAGCCACCTTCAAGGATCTTTGGACGTATGCCAAGTTCCCTTTGTTTCTCAATACTCCCTCGCAAAGATCTTATAGCGAGCAGGATGGTCCACTCCGCTAAAAAACCGTAGTAGGGTCATGGGTAATCTTCAGCGCCATTTCCGCAACCGGCTTCTGTCATGGCGTCAAGCTAATTCAGGGAGATTCTGCTATATCAAGCTGAGAGATTAAAGGATAGACACAAAATGCAGCGGGTCGGGGGGGCATTTCTGGACAAAAGGAATAGGTGACATTTCAGGTCGAGACCCATCTTCAGACTGAGTCGGGGAAAGAGGAACTCAAACCATCCTCCTCCCTCCGACCAGGAGCGATCGCCCCCCCCTCCCCCTCCTTTTTTTGTTAAACATCTATTTTCCGTTTCGTTTTTTCAATTTCCCCCTTACCATTCCCGTACTTTATCGATAGTTTCTATGACCCGCTTGATGTCATCTTTCGCCCTGCTCCTCAAAGATCTTATAGCGAACTTTGCTGCTCCTGGTCTCGGCCCGCACCGATCTGCCGGACATGCTGTGTGTGTGTGTTTGTTTGGCGGAGTCTGAGGGGAGAAGCGCCGGCACCAAGAACGCGCAGACAAACGGACGAAAGCAACGATCATAGAGCGGAATAGGTGACCAAAGGTCCTTGTAGGTGACATTTCGGGTCGAGACTCTTCCTCAGACTGAGTCAGTGGAAAGAGGAGCAAGAGAGAAGAAGGGTCTCGACCCGAAATGTCCACCTATGCTGCTCTATGATCGTTGCCTTCGTTCGCTCGCTCTTGCTCCCAAACAAACACACGCACGGATAGCATGTCCGGCAGATCGGTGCGGGCCGAGACCAGGAGCCGGGCGAAGGATGACATCAAACGGGTCATGGCAGCTATCGAAAAAGTCGACCCGAAATATCACCTAGTCCTCTCCAGAGATGCTGCCTGATCCGCTGATTTACTGCAGCCTTTGGTGTCTGTCTTCAGTTTAAACCAGCATCTGCAGTTCCTCCCTGTACAAGGTAGGTGCCGTTTAAAAAGTAAATAAAAAAAAAACACATTTAAAAACACATAAACTGTTCCCCCGCAACGTTGCGAGAGGCATAACTGAAGTCGGGTCGGGGTTACTGAAATGACAGAAGTTACGCTTGGTTCGTACTACACCTCAGTCCATTGTATTTCGCAGGAGTGGACCATCTTGCTCGCTATAAGATCTTTGCTCCCTCGCACCCTACCATCCATTGTCCTTCACTAATTGGTGCTCCCAAAATGTATCAATTGGCTTAATGGCAAGGAGGCTGGAGTTTAGCAATGAGGAAATGTTGTTACATCAATAGGATTGAGCTCCCATCTTTGTGTATTATACACAGTTTGTTCTTATTTAAGAGAGGATTATACTAGCACCGGAGATGATCCTATTATGTGGCTATAACTTTATGACTCAATTTCAACTGGTGGGGAGAATATTGAACTAGGGTATGTAGTTAAAAGATAAGGGTGTGAACATTTACAACTGAGGTACAGGTCCACCAATGATTTTCTGGCACCCTTGGTTCCAGAGCTTTTCTGGATTATCTGTTTTGCTGAATCGGCAGAGGTCAAGGCCTCGGGAGTCCGATGGTCCACCAAAGCCACCAAGATTGCTGCTCGCAAAGTCAGCTTCGGAAGTCAGTTATGGGAAATGATCGGCTGGGCCGGAGTTCCAGAGCCCCAGCGGCAGGGGGAATTTGACCCACCAATCAGCTATGGGAAGGTTCTGCTGGCTCCGACCAGGCCGGAGTTCCAGAACCCAGGCTGCAGAGTATAAATACGACTGGCTAAAGGAGGTGCCAGCCACCAGTTTACAGAAAATCGGCGGTGGACTTGTACGTGGAAACTTTTTTTCCAAAAGGTGGCAAATCTCTAGGATTTTGTATTCCAGAAGTAGATCATTTGGGGACATTATGGGAAACGGCAAGAGGCAGATCAACCATGATATTGAATAGCATCAGGCTTGAGGAACAGGGGGCTGAACATTCCTTTCTTTGTTCTTGTGTTTCAATTAAACTATTGATATTTCACTTTAAACGTTTAGGAGGAGCTAAGTCACTGTAACCTCCAGAAAGAGATCTGCATGCTACTGTAAATGTCCTTGAAAGATAGAAGCTTTTTTCAGCTTTTCTTGGTGCTGTATTGCACAATCCATCCATAGAGAATTTGAGTATCAAATCAGTCCCTCCAATGGCACACGGAGGAAACACTGCACATTGTATTATAGGCTGTAAAAGGCAAAATACATTTTAAATGCCTTTGAATGTCAAAGATTAAAAATCAGTTCAAACTTATTTTAAGCAAAGCCAAAACAATTAAACAATGAGTTTATCAAATTCTCCTTTGCTTCACAATCCTATAATGCTCATTTAAATCATCAGAATCAAGAATCCTGAGGCCATCCTAATCTTGCATGGAATCCAATGTCTGAAACATAGAAAATAGGTGCAGGAGGAGGCCCTTCGAGCCAGCACCGCCATTCATTGTGATCATGGCTGATCGTCCCCTATCAATAACCCGTGCCTGCCTTCTCCCCATATCCCTTGACTCCACAAGCCCCTAGAGCTCTATCTAACTCTCTTAAATCCATCCAGTGACTTGGCCTCCACTACCCTCTGTGGCAGGGAATTCCATAAATTCACAACTCTCTGGGTGAAAAAGTTTTTCCTCACCTCAGTCTTAAATGACCTCCCCTTTATTTTAAGACTGGCCCCTGGTTCTGGACTCGCCCAACATTGGGAACATTTTCCCTGCATCTAGCTTGTCCAGTCCTTTTATAATTTTATATATTTCTATAAGATAACCCCTCATCCTTCTAAACTCCAGTGAATACAAGCCTAGTCTTTTCAATCTTTCCTCATATGACAGTCCCACCATCCCAGGGATCAATCTCATGAACCTACGCTGCACTGCCTCAATCACAAGAATGTCCTTCAAATTAGGAGACCAAAACTGTACACAACACTCCAGATGTGGTCTCACCAGAGCCCCATACAACTGCAGAAGAACCTCTTTACTGCTATACTGAAATCCTCTTGTTATTAAAGCCAACATTCCATTAGCTTTCTTCACTGCCTGCTTTCAGTGACGCCCAGGCCTCGCTGCACCTCCCCTAACCTAACCCCATTGAGATAATAATCTGCCCCCTTGTTTTTGCCGCCAAAGTGGATAACCTCACATTTATCTATATTATACTGCATCTGCCACGCATCTGCCCACTCACTCAACCTGTCCAGGTCACCCTGCAACCTCCTAACATCCTCTTCACCGTTCACATTGCCACCCAGCTTTGTGTCATCCGCAAACTTGCTAGTGTTGCTCCTAATTCCCTCTTCCAAATCGTTAATATATATGGTAAACAGTTGCAGCCCCTTGCGGCACTCCACTCGCCACTACCTGCCATTCTGAAAAGGACCCGTTCACTCTTACTCTTTGCTTCCGGTCTGCCAACCAATTTTCTATCCATGTCAACACCCTACCCCAACACCACGTGCTCTAATTTTAGTCACCAGTCTCCCGTGCGCGACATTATCAAAGGCTTTCTGAAAGTCTAGATACACTACATCCACTGGCACCCCTTCATCCATTTTACTTGTCACATCCTCAAAAAATTCCAGAAGATTAGTCAAGCATGATTTCCCTTTCATAAATCCATGTTGACTTGGACTAATCCTTTTACTGCTATCCAAATGCCCCATTATTACCTCTTTAATAATTGACTCCAGCATCTTTCCCACCACCGGTCAGGCTAACTGGTCTGTAATTCCCCGTTTTCTCTCTCGCTCCTTTCTTGAAAAGTGGGATAACATTAGCTGTCCTCCAATCCACAGGAACTGATCCTGAATCTATTGAACATTGGAAAATGATCACCAATGCGTCCACTATTTCTAGAGCCACCTCCCTGAGTACCCTGGGATGCAGGCCATCAGGTCCAGGGGATTTATCATCCTTCAGTCCCATTAGCCTACCCAATACTATTTCTCGCCTAATGAAAATGTCTTTCAGTTCCTCTACCCCCTGAGATCCTCTGTCCTCAAGTAAATCTGGGAGATTGTTTGTGTCTTCCTTAGTGAAGACAGATCCGAAGTACCTATTTAACTCTTCTGCCATTTCCTTGTTGCCCATAATAATTTCACCCGTGTCTGCCTTCCAGGGACCCACATTTGACTTTGCTACTTTTTTTCCCTTAACATATCTAAAGAAGCTTTTACTGTCATTCTTTATATTCCTGGCCAGCTTCCCTTCGTACTTCATCTTTTCAGCCCTTATTGCCAGTTTTGTTTCCTTCAGTTGTCCTATGAAAGTTTCCCAATCCTCGGGCTTTCGGCTACTCTTTGCTGTGTTATACATGAAGACGGGTCTCGACCCGAAACATCACCCATTCCTTCTCTCCAGAGATGCTGCCTGTCCTGCTGAGTTACTCCAGCTTTTTGTGTTTACTAATAGATCCTTGACGGCTAGTGGCCAATAAGTCTGGATCTTCCACATTCTGGACGAGCTACCTAATAAATTAAAATAATTCTCTTTGGTCTTGATGGCCGTTATCATTAAGGCTTTAGAAATTATTTATCCAGTTGGGTGACTAATAGCTCACTGTATGAAGAGGCTCATTAAAATATGTTGCTTAAGTTCAGTTTCCAGAGTTTATTAGAATGGGCAAGAAATGTATTTGGCGACAAGTGGCTATGTATTTGAGGATGAAAGAGTCATGTATCCACACTGCATATTGGGTAGTGTCTCAAATTTAATTAAACTGGTTCTTGGAGTCATTTGACATTTCATGTAGCATGGGAATGCAAGTTTTATGCCATCTCTGTCCAGGGAACTGTTTCAAGGGTAAATGGACATGCTGAACTTATATTGATTAGTTTCACTGGCATTTTTAGTTTGGTATCTTGTGGCTTTTATCCATCCTTGTCTTCCCCTTTTCAAAGTAAGCACTTCTTGAGATCTGAAGAGACTGCAGATGAAGGAATCTGGAGCAAAAAAACAAAGATCTGTTATTTAAATACTACCACTGCTGTTGTGTATACAATACCAAACATCAAGTAATCTCATAATTAACCATAAAGTATCCTGCTGTTACATCTTTGTCAGTAACGCATCTTTCTTGGTCAATAATGTTTATAAGATTAGAATCAAGGTGTACATGTGCTTGTATCTTTTAACCTGCAATTACCATGCCCCAGTGGATCTATCTAACATGCAGATTGGTTGATGTAAAACATGGCTCTTTCATTCTCAACTACATATCTACTTCATTCCAACTATATATTTCTTGTCCAAATTATTGCCCATCTGCTGTCCAAAATCTTGCCCATACTAATAAACTCGAACTGAACTTAAGCATCCCATTTAAATGTGGCATTGTATAATCAATGTCCAAAAATATAATTTGAGCCTCTTCGAAGTTGGAATTTTTTTTTTGACTTCCTGTTCAATTTCATGCAGCTGTCTAATTGTTTAATTTAATAGTCATAGTAGTTAAATTAAAAGTAATCCATGGAATCATATTCAGATTCTACCGTAACATGTGAAATTTAAATTCAGTTAACCTGGAACTTTTAGAACATAACCAGCCCTAAGTAACAACGACAAAATTACTGGGATGGTGGTAAAGCCCCATCTGCTTCACCAATATTGTGAAGGAGAAGAAATCTATCTTTCTGTTCTAGCCTATATAGAGCTGCAGCAATGTGGTTGACTCCTAAATGCCACCTGACATTACTTAGCAAGTAATTCTCTACAGGGGCTGGCTATTGGTGATGTACTATAAATGTTAGCTGTGGCCGTGATGCAATTTTTTAAAAATGGTACTGAAACATTTGTCACATCCCCATAATCTAGGTCAGTTGAGAATGTATCTTGTTTTTATATAGTATCTTTGCAACCAGTGAAAATGCTTTTAAGTGCAGTTAGTGTTGAAGTAAAGGTCAGGAATTCACTTGTGATTAGCTTTTAACACACCATCCTCCATGTTAAATGGATTATCTCTATGGATTTTCGCCATTTCAACAATGTTCCCTTACTGGACGTAACTTATTTTCCCCTCTATTATGCATTCCATAAAGACAATTGCATGATTTTTTCATCAACTTGGCCAGTGGGCTGAGGAATGGCAGATGGAGTTTAATTCAGACAAATGCGAGGTGTTGCATTTTAGGAAGTCAATCTAGGGTAGGACTTGCACTGTAAATGGTAGCGCTCTAGCAGTTATATAGAAAAGAGACCTGGTGGTGCAGTTACGTAGTTTGAAAGTGGTGATAGGGTTAAACATGATTGCCTTCGGCTAGGGTATTGAGTTATAGGGATATTGTGTCCAGCTGTACAGGTGACTGGTATGGCCACATTTGGAGCATGTGTACAGATATGGTCGCTCTGGTTTTGGAAGAATGAAGACTGAAATGTTGAGAAATTCTTCAGAAGTTGGCGAATCATTCCATTTGTTAAGCTATAAGTTGATCACTATAAGTTGCGGTAAGCTATTGTTGGTTAGACTCAAAATGGAGATTGATTTCTGGATACTAGGTGAATCAATGCATTCAGGGATAGTGCGGAGGATCAACCATGATCTCTTTGCAGTGGATGAGCAGGCCTGAGTGGCCTATTCCCATTTATTTCTCTTGATTTCTCTCGCAAGAGTATACAGGACCTTGCTTTCATATCTCATCTGAAAATGGTTCATTTGACAGCACAGTGATCCCTTTTCAAAAAAAATATTTTCAATCAGATACGTTAAAATCTTAAACAATTAGTTGGAAAATAATCTGTTAACATTTTATATGCAGATTTTTGCAGGTGGCAACTCCATACAGATGTTGAGTAACCAACAGTATACACCCTCACTGTTGCTGTTGTAAAGGACCTTTGTTTCTATAAGATGACACCATGAATTCATGCACACTGAAATGTCAGTTCAAGCTACAAAATAAATTGCCATTATTCAGCCATTGTTTGCTCCTAACTGAATGTTGATGCAAAAATTACAATAATTTTCTTATTTCAAAGACTAAATTGCCAAGTTTAGAAATAAAGGATACAGAGGAACCTGCATATCGAAAGAGAGACATATTTATACAGTATCGTTTACTCCCCCTTCAGGACATCACAAAGCAGACTGCAGCTTGTACATTTCGAAAGATAAACACAATGCTGGAGTAGCTCAGCGGGTCATCTCTGGAGAAAATAGATAGGTGATGTTTTGCGTCGGGACCCTTCACATTGATTGTAGAGAGGAGGAAGTGCAAGCAGGAAAAGGCTTTTGGAATATGGTTCAATGTTGTGGCGGTTAGTTAATGTAGATCACACATTCGTATGGTAGCACGATAACATCTTGCCTAATTATCTGTTCTAGTCGAGTTAGTGGGTAAATATTGATCAGTTCATAAATTACAAATTTGCTCTTTTTGCATCCACCTGAAGGCATTCAAGATCTCAATTTAATGTTATGGATGGTTGAAATTAAATCTTGCCTCAAATCCTTGAGTTTGAAATTCCTTCCAGTGCTAATAAAAACAGAATTTTACATAATTTACTTGTTACGTTGATTCTAGCTTTCAAAATATGCAGTCTTATTGGAAAACAAGAAACTGCAGATGCTGGAATCTGCAGAAAAAAAATAAATTGCTGTAGGAATTTGAGTACAATCAGTATTAAGAGGGTGGGGTGAGACAGTGTTAAGAGGGTGAGCTGGTAGATAATGGGTGTAACCAGGTAAGGTAGGGAATAATGACAGATGTCAATGGGGGGGGGGGGGGTCGTTTTGAGACTGACTGACAGGTGGAAACAGGCAAGAGGAAAAAATGTGCAGATGGAATAGTTTTTTGCAGGTGGGGGCGGGAAGGTGGTCGGAGATGGGAAGATGATTTGGAACCAGTTAAGTGAGGAATGATGGACAGATGGGGAGGGTAGGAGTATGAACAGATATGGACGGGTATGCGTGTGATGATCAAATGGAACCAGCTTGGAGAAAGATAACAAAGCTAGATAATGGGCAATCGACTGATAGGAATGGGAAAGGAACACTAGATATGTGTACCTAAACCTGGAAAATGTTATGTTAGTACCATTGATGTGCTGTTCTAGTTTGCATTTAGCTTTTCTGTGGTAGTGAAGAAGACTGAAGGCAAGCTAATATGCGAAGGTGAGTTGAAATGATATACAACAAGATGGTCACTGCACACTGCATGTGCTCTGCAAAACAGACTCCTAGTCTGGGCTTTGATTTTGCCAATGTAGAGGGATCCAATTTGAAGGTACTGAGTACAGGAGACGAGGTTGGAGGGCATGAAGGTTAGATCCATGTGAATCACTGCCTCAGCTACAGTGCATTCAGAAATTATTCAGACCGCTTCATTTTTTCCACATTTTGTTACGTTACATCTTTATTTTAAAATTGATTAAATTCTTTTATTTTAATCATCAATCTACACACAATACCCCAGAATGAAGAAGTGAAAACGGGTGTTCAGAAATTTTTGCAAAGTAATTAATAAGAAATAACTGAAATATCACATTTACATAAGTATTCAGACCCTTTGCTATGACACTCAAAATTTAGCTTAGGTTCACCCTGTTTCCATTGATTATCCTTGAGTTGTTTCTACAACTTGATTGGAGTTCACCAGTGGTAAATTAAATTGATTGGACATGATTTGGAAAGACACACACCTGTCTATATAAGGTCGCACAGTTGACAGTGCATGTCAGTGCAAAAACCAAGCCATGAAGACGAAGGAATTGTCTGTAGACCTCCAACACAGGATTGTGTCAAGACACAGATCTGGGGAAAGGTATAAAACAATTTCGAAGAGAAGAGTGGCCTCCGTAATTCTTAAATGGAAGAACTTTTGAACCACCAGGACGCTTCAGAGAGCTGGCCACCCGGCCAAACTGAGCAATCGAGGGAGAAAAGCCTTAGTCAGGGAGGTGACCAAGAACCCTATGGTCATTCTGACAGAGCTCCAGAGTTCCTCTGTGGAGATGGGAGAACCTTCCAGAAGGACAATTATATCTGCAGCACTCCACCAATCAGGCCTTTATGGTAGAGTGACTGACGGAAGCCACTCCTCAGTAAAAGGCACATGACAGCCCACTTGGAGTTTGCCAAAAGGCACCTAAAGGACTCTCAGACCATGAGAAACAAGATTCTATGGTCTGATGAAACCAATTGAACACTTTGGCCTGAATGCCAAGCATCACGTCAGGAGGAAACCAGGTACCGCTCATCACCTGGCCAATACCAGACTTATGGTGCAGCATGGTGGTGGAAGCGTCATGCTGTTGGGATGTTTTTCAGCGGCAGAAACTGGGAGACTAGTCAGGATCGAGGGAAAGATGAACAGAGCAAAGTACAGAGAGATCCTTGATGAAAACCTGTTCAAGAGCGTTCTGGAGCTCAGACTGGGGCGGAGGTTCACCTTCCAACAGGACAACGACCCTAAGCACGCAGCCAGGATAACGCTGGAGTGGCTTTGTGACAAGTCTGTGAATGTCCTTGAGTGGCCCAGCCAGAGCCCAGACTTGAAACCGATAGAACATCTCTGGAGGAACCTGAAAATAGCAGTGCATCGATGCTCCCCATCCAACCTGACAGAGCTTGAGAGGATCTGCAGAGAAGAATGGGAGAAATGACCCAAATACAGGTGTGACAAGCTTGTGGCGTCATACCCAAGAAGACTTGAGGCTGTAATCGCTGCCAGAGGTGCCTCAACGAATTGCTGAGTAACGGGTCTGAATACTTCTGTAAATATGATATTTCAGTTATTTCTTTTTTATTACTTTGCAAAAAATTCTAAACACCTGTTTTCACTTTTTTATTATGGGGTATTGTGTAGATTGATGATAAAAAAAAAAAATCAATTTTAGAATAAGACTGTACGTAACAAAATGTGGAAAAAGTGAAGGGGTCTGAATACTTTCTGAATGCACTGTAAAAGGACTGTTTAGGTCCCTAGATGATGGTGGTGTTGGGGCAAATGTTGCACCTTCTACAGTTGCATGGGAAAATAGTTTTTTTCGTGCTGACTGATGAAGCAAAATGGCTTAGTTTTTTAGGGGAAAATGGGAAGTGTTTTTTGCTGAAGCATGCCTTTGGAACCGCAGAATCACTTATGGTATGTTGCAGCTGAAAAGGAGCATGATGTTTGTGTTCATGGTAAACTTTGTATTAGTCAAGTACACTCATTATTTCATCTGTTTACTTAATTACAGTGCAGGAATTTTTGAAATGTATAGAATTTTTTTTAGTTTAATGGACAAATAAAGTTGTGTGGAAAGCAAAGCTTGCAAAGCTCAAAATAGCTGGCTATCAAGAATTTTCTGACATTTAAAGCACCTCTAAAGATTAATACGAGTATATAGGAATACAGACCACATTCGGATCCACAATTTAAAATGGTGCAAGCACAAGGGGCTGAGTGGCCAACTTTTCCTTTTTCATGTTTTGTCTATGTACACTTTATTGTACTGTCATCAGAAGCTTTTTCTGATAATAGTTTAGCTGCTTGTTCTTTGTTTCTCCTGGCTTCCCTCAAATGTCTCTTCGACCCACTGCATCCTCCTTCATCCATATCTTCTTTATATAAAGATCCAAGTCATCTTCATGTGCATTCTGATGCACGTTTTTATCTCTGTTGACCTTTGCAGTGCTCCTGCCCTATCAGTCTGTGTATTTTGTGTTGTATGAGCTAAAATTTCTACAGTAACTGTTTTGAAGATTATAATTTAGCCTCTCAAACTCTTGTCATTAACTCCATTCATTTCCTATGTCATAGATTGAATCACACTGATATTATTGGAGCATCCTAATCAATACTGAAGAGTTTACTATCTTTAACTTTTAATCATACTCTCCTCAGTAATAAGATCTATCTCAGCCTATTGGATCAGAAATCTTGGTTCATCATCGGGCTGCGGTTTTGCTGCTCGGGTACTGAGCTGCCATCTTCCACTCGCCATTAACTGAAGTAAGGATACTTTATTTTTAAACACTGAGATCTCATGAATAGCAGGTTCACGCCTCAAATTACCAATTTATCTCTATTATTTAGTTAACTAATCTTATATGCTAACATATTATCTTTAACCGTGTGGTGCTGCACGATGGCAGCATCGTTAACAGTCTGTCTCGTCCTTGACTTCTTTTGTTTTTAGTTTGTTAAATGTATGTTTTAGTGTATCTTTAGTCTTGTATTATGTGGGGTGGTGGGGGAAACTTTTTTTTAATCTCTTTCCTCGACGGAGATGTGACTTTTTCCGTATCGTATCTCTGTTCGTACTGCGGCTTAACATCGTGGAGCTGGCGGCCTCTTGCTGGGGATCGACTTCGAGAGCTCCAACCGCAGGAGCCTGCGGACTTAACATCGTGGATCTCGCGGTCCCTTGGTTAGGGACCGACTTCGGGAGCTCCAAGCCGCAGGAGCTTCGACCGTCCCGATGCGGGAGCTTCGATCGCCCCGACTGCGGATGGTTCGACTGCTCCGTCCGCGGGAGAAAAGGAGGGAAGAAGATAAGACTTTATTGCCTTCCATCACAGTGCGCTATGGTGGATGTTTATGTTGATTTTTATGTAGTTGTGTGGCTTGCTGCTTTTTTGGTATGATGAACTCTTGTTTTCCTGATTACCATTGGCAAGATCCCTTGCTATGTTTTACATTCTCTGATGCTAAACCTACCTGCTATTGGCACCCCATTGCTTTTATTCTCTGTACCTACTCCATTCCATTCATCTTACTGGTTTAGAAGTTCCTTCAGCCACTGACTTTTTTAAAACTAATTGCAACTTAATTACCGTAGACCACTTTGAGAATCATAGATATACGTGAAGGTGCTTTTTGTTTAATTCTTTGATAGGGGTCCATGTTTTCATTTGATGGGTGTCACTGGGTTATTATTTTAAAGGTATATAAATGTAAGTTGGGGTATTAATAGTAATGCAGAAAATAATTTTTATTATTCAGGCAAGCATTTCTCCCTTGACCAATGTTACCAAAATAAAACTAACTGTTCCTGTTTGATATTGGTTCATTATTTCTAATTCCTGTTCTTATTCAAAATTTCTGGGGGGGTTTATGTATCCAATTTGGCTGCAAAATTGTCTACAGAAATGAATTGTCCAAAGTAGCTCCTACATTACAAAGTGCCCAAGGATATCACAAGGTATTAAGGCGGTATATTAAAGCACAAATCCTCATAATAGTTCAGGGCAGGGAAGTTATCTTTGAGGAGTAATTTGCACTATTTCATCACTGAAGTTTTATAATGCATTGCATATTTTAGTCTAGAAAATTAGATTTTTTTTGGCAAACATGCAACTGTTTCTACTAATTCCATGATTGTACATTTTGAGATTTACTTTATGCAGTTCCTATTTTCTGTAGATTGACACAAAAAACTGGAGTAACTGGAGAGAAGGAATAGGTGACGTTTTGTGTTGAGGCCCTTCAGACCCCATTTCCTATTGCAGTTATTAATGCCCTTTTAATTGTATTACAAAAGAAAACATTTGCCTGTGAATTTTTGATTCGGTAACCCTTACAAGATGTTTTTTTACACCAAATATATTTGTCTTTTCTGATTGATCTCCCAGTGTTGAGGTATAATTTGATAGTTTCCAAATAGCACTTTCCAAATGACAATGGCTTTATTTTTAGCGAAGGATGGCATGACATTGGGGTTAATATCTCTGACGATTAAAGAAATGTAATCTGTTTTGAGATTACTGCAAGAGCTCTAATGGACAACCATACAATTGTATTTTTGAATAATGTGATTTTGAAATAGTTTAATGACTGCTGAAAGCGAGAAAATAAATGTTAAATTTACCTAAATAATAATTTTTTCCCCATTTTAAATTATTCAAGGATTTTTAATTATTGTTTGTCATCTTTGCACTCTATCTAACAGTCATATCTGTTCTGAATTTTGAGCCAAAGGGTGAATTTGTCTGGAGAGAGAAAAGCTTTGCTCACTAGGCAATTTAATAGATGCAGGAGTAGCCCAATCCCTTGCCTGCTGTGCCATTCAGTAAGATCGTAGCTGCTTTGCTTGAACTAATCCCATATCCCTTGATTATCTTAATACCTTAAGATCCATTGGCGTCATTCTTGAATATAGAATTTGCACCTTTACAACCCACTCGGGTAGAGAATTCCAAAGATTCATAATTTTCTGAGCGAATAAATTTCTTCTCTTCTATCCTGAATGGTCATCTTCTCAGATGGCCTTCTATCTTGAATGGTCATCTTCTGAGATTGTAACGGGTAATACTATATATCCTAGACAATGGAACTTCATCCCAACATCTTGTTAAAGACAATAAAAAGCACTAACCTTAATCCTGCTACTTGCAATGATCACACTCGTTTTGCTTTCAAGATTGCATGGGAGATAAAGCTGGTATGCTTTGCAATCCTCCAAATAAATGCGTTAAGCACAATGATCTTGTTGGTCACAAAATGTCTGTGTCACAGCATCTGGAGGGAAATCTCTGAATTAATAACTTTGGCAAAATTAGCAGTTTCTTTCAAACATGTTTTTTTAATCTGTTTCAGCCGTGCTACTTTAAAAAATTAAATTAAATTTCTTTATTTATATAGCACATTTTTAGTCAACTTGCATTGACCCCAAAGTGCTTCACATAATTACATTCACACACACAGGCAAAGATGGGTGAAGTGTCTTGCCCAAGGACACACACAGGCAAAGGTGGGTGAAGTGTCTTGCCCAAGGACACAACGACAGTATGCACTCCAAGCGGGATTCGAACCGGCTACCTTCCGGTTGCCAGCCGAACACTTGGCCCATTGTGCCATCTGTCGTCCTTCTTTACTCTAAATGTTCCTACCATTACTTCCTGCATGGATGTGATTGTTCAGTAATATGCACATTTTGAAAGTCACATACAATATTCTATAAGCAAAATTAATTCTGTGTGTTTGCTGGGTCAGAGAATCAATTGAAAGAGGTCACTCATCCATGCCCATGCTGCACAAGATGCCCATTAGGTGTCCTTGAGACTCTTGAAAGGCGCCCATAAATAAAATGTATTATTATTATTTATTATCTAAACTGGTCTTATTTGCCTACCTAACTATAGCAGACAATCAGATGAAACAAACACTATCCCCACCCCCCTGGTCCATTATAATGAGGGATTACTATAATCAGTAAACTGTGATATGTAACTTCATTTCCCTGCGGATGGTGCAGGAATATTTGAGTTTTCTAACCCCTGATAACATTTCTTAATTTTTTTTATTGTATTTGGGCTTTTATTACCTGTCATTCTCCATAATCTACATGCATGTGCATGAAGCATTACCATGGACAGCTTGTCTGTTAAATATAACTAAAATTATTTAATTCAATTATTTGATATTATTTAAAATTTTATTTGATGCTGGAGTGTAGCAGTACTGACAGGTCTCATTTATCACCTACCTCAAGATTGTGTTGAACCTAAAGGAAATTGTGGTGGTAGAAGTCAGCTTTTAGTAAATTTTGAGAAATACTAAAGTTTAGATTTTGTGGGGACTCCCGTGCATTTGTAATGTGAAATTTAGTTATTAACCAATACTTGTATTTTGTAATATATTTACTGCAGCAGATCTTTCCAAGATGTTTCACAAGAATCACACGAACATCATCAAAATAAAAATGGATGGTAGAAAGAATGACTTTGTATTTAACCAGGAACCATTATAGTTCAGCAAGCATAATATTACAGGCAAATCTGAATATGTTTGCAGTTAGATCTTGAGCATTGGAATTTTGAATAGTTGTAATGTGTGGAGGGCAGATTGAAGGATGTGGTACTAACTTTAGAGTGTACTAACTTTATGAAAGTGGAAATGGGATGAGTTAGTGATGGCACAAAGCTGAAGATTTTGACATTAAGGCACCATAGTTGCTAGCATGCTTGTTCAATTTCAGATAGTTGCCAGAGACGGAATGAAGTTGTGTAAAGAGAGATTTGTTACAGATTCTGAAGATGCATTTGACTTTTCCTGGTTTTTGCAAGGAAATTTCACTCATCCAATACTTTGTTGGATATTTTATAGACCAAAAGATCATGCGATGTGTGATATGGGAATTTGTGCACTGTAGATTGTTTTTTGGTTGTTTAGTTGCTTGAAAAGGTGTGCAGATTCTGATTATTGTTGTGTTCATCAGAATGCAATGAAATGCTTTGTCGCATGAAATTCAGAGCATAAGTATACATGATAATGACTGATACAACAGATGCAAAACAGCAGAATATAAATGCAATTCAGATTATGGTGCAATCTGAAGTAAAGATAACTGCAATAATGGAATAACTGAATGAGGTAGAGTTAAGAGTATGTGGCAGGACCATTAATGAGGTGCTATAAAAGATGTTCAGGAGTCTGATGGCAGTGGGAAAGAAGCTACTCTTAAGTCTGGCTGTCCTATCTTTCAAGCTCCTGTACATTCTCTCAGAATGGTGGCAGACCTCCTTGAAAATACTTCCAGCCTTCCTGACTCAATGCACCATGAAGATGGACTGGATGGAAGGTAGTGTTAACCCTGTGATGGACTCGGCCGTGTTCACCACTCTAGGTTCACCACTCTAGGTTCAGACAATAAAGGATCTATCTATCTATCTAGGTGGTCAAGGGCACAGCAGTTGCCATACCAGACTGAGGTGCATCTGGTCAGAATACTTTCTATAGCGCAGCTGTAGAAGCTCGAGGTTCCTTGTGAATCTCAGATTTTCTCAGCCACCTAAGAAACTAACTACACTGCACTTTCTTGATCTCTTCATCACTGCACAAGGCACCAGGTTAGATTTATTATGATTTCCCCCATTTCCTTAGGTCAACAACTAACTCTTTTGACTTGCTGCTATTCGGGCTAGGTGGTTGTTCTGACACCATTAGGCAAGGTTCCTGGTCTCTTCCTATAGTGTTACAATAATATTGTGTGTCCTTAAGGGGTTGTGTAAAATTGGATCTATTTCTTAGTACTGAGAGAGTTATTTTAACATTTGACACCAATCAAACTGTTGCAATGGTATCTCAGGCTGTACTTAAATATGAGCCTGTTTTATGCTTAGATCTTTGTAGTGAAGCTTGAGCAATGTGATGCTATTGTTCTATGGGCACTAGAAGTGACCGTAGTGAAAAGCACTTCCATCCAAATATTTTTGCCCCAGAAATACAACATTCCCAAATGCAGAGCTGCCAAGTAGTACAGATTTTCCGTATTTTGTACGAAAATGCGATGAGAATACTGATGTACGATTTTGCGTTGTTAAATACGGATTTAAAAAAAAAATTCGACCATATACAATCGTAACAACGAGTCAGCCGAGGTGCAGCGGGCAGGTGGGAACAACAGAGATCGGCCCAACTTCCTATTTCATTAACATACGACTCGCCAATGGAAAAGTAATAACCTGGTGAAATTGACTTAAGATCTTGCTGCTTAAAAATGCAAGGATATAAAAAGTCATACTGTACCTCTAAATATTATAGCAAATTAAATTTATTAGTATTTTAAATTTCAAGATCTGGATGGTTATTTTTGTAAGCGTTGATCTACCACGGAGCTTGGGGTTAAGAGGATGGAATCTCTTTATCTCTCATTCTTTCTCACCCTCTCTCCCCTCCCTCTCTCTCTCCCTCCCCTCCCTCTCTCGCCGTATCTCTGTCTTTCGCTCTCTCCCTCCCACTCGTATAACAATTACAGCACGGAAACAGGCCATCTCGGCCCTACAAGTCCGTGCCGAACAACTTTTTCCCCTAGACCCACCTGCCTGCACTCATACCATAACCCTCCATTCCCTTCTCATTCACTCCCCATCTCTCTCTTTCTTTCTCACCTCGGCATTCCCGGAATCATTTGGCGTTTTGCAAAGACAACTGCATCTGCAGTTCCTTCCTATAGAAGAAGAACCTGGCCCGAAACAACTCCTAATCCATTCCCTCCACAGATGCCGCCCAACCGGTTGAGTTCCTCCAGCACTCTGTTTTTTATTTAACTCTGAAATTGAAGATAGACACAAAAAGCTGCAGTAATTCAGCGGGACAGGCAGCGACTGGAGGGAAGGAATGGGTGACATTTGTACAGTGTTATGCAAGGCAGCTTTCGTTGCCTCCAACAGCTTTCGTTATCTTTATTTTTTCAACCTGCTCTCATGTGTCTCTGCTCTCCCTCCCTCCCTTTTACTCCCTCCCCTTCAGACAATCACAAGTACTCTCACCAACGAGAGTTCAGTTCAGTCTGAAGAAGGGTCTCAACAAGAAACGTCACCCATTCCTTCTCTCCAGAGTCACTGCCTGTCCCGCTCCTCAGTTTAACGCGTGGGAATTTAAACAAAAAGCTTTCGGCTGCAGTGCTATGGGTTCTAAATGTAGCGCTACCGGCTGGAGCGCTATGGGCTTTACACATAGCGCTATGGGTCACAACAGTTCGGGAAAATTCTCGTATAACAATGAGTCTTTGGAATTCTCTTTCTCAGTGGAAGTTGAGCCTTTGATTATTTTTCAGGCAGTGGCAGAATTCTGGATAAGCCTAGTAGTGGGATTGCAGTTACATTGGGATTGGTGTTGATTTTACAGAATGGTGAGGTGGGCTCGAGAGGGAGGGAGAAAAAGGGAGGAGGGAGTGGGAGGAGATAAAATTGTTTGTTGTCGTGCACACTTGTCACCGGGCCGCCAGGAAATTTGTGTGTGTGTCCCCGTCGTCCCCCCCCCCCCCCCCATGTTTTAAAAGCAATTTCCGCCCATGAATAAACATTTTGAAAATCGCCGAAGCAAAAAGTAGCATGTTCTCTGGAAAGACTTATCCTGAAATAATTGATCGTAATGGTGTGATTTTCAGTCAGGGCGTCTGTATCATTCAGTCAGTGAGCTGTAGATGTGGACGCCATGACGGTAATCACGAGCACCTTAAGATGGCGCGAAAAATTACCCATGGCGTACTACGGCTTTGATCTTTGGTCGGGGCTTCACAGGCGCTCGCGCGCATTACGTACCACGTGGCGTGGTGGATGCAAAGCTGTTGCGAGTCGAGGGATGAGGAGCAACAAGATTAGAAAGAATAGGGATTAAAAAAATGCAAAATGGCTTCTACATCTGGCGCTAAAAGCAGGAAGCAGCCATTCAAACAGCGGTATACAAAGAGATGGCAATGAATGCACTGTCAAGTAAGGTGCATAGAAGACATGTCAATTAGTAGCAAAGTTATGCATTCTTATACTCTTATATGGGTATGACCGCACATAAAAAATAACATTTTTTCCAGCAAAATGGCAGCGCGTAAAAATACTGATTTCCTCAGCAAAATACTGATTTTCAGGTACTAGAATACTGAAATGCTCTGACAAAACTTGGCAGCTCTGCAAATGTTCAATTTAAAATAGATCAATGATTGATCATAGAATCATAAGATTATGATCATAGAATCATAATCACAAGGGAAGCTATTCAGCTTCTGCTTGGACTGTTGTAGAATAAGTACCAGTCATTATATTTCCCTGTAATCCCTGAAATATTCTTGCCTGTTGTCCAATGTTCTGCTGAATTGTTTGAATCTTTCAAGTAGGGCATTCAAGATCCCCACAATTTTCTATGGAATAATAAACATGCTGCCAGTGGTTCAGGTCATATGGAATCTTTTTTCCAGTCACATCCCCCATTGGAAGTTTATTTAGCCCTATCAAAATCATTCATCATTTTGAGTATAGCTATCAAGTTGTGCCTAATCATGTATGATGCATGGCTGCTTGCAGTATATCTGCTGAAAATTGTAGAATCGTGTGCTGGATTCAATTGGTGATATTTGTCTAAGTTACATAAGCTTATTTGAGCCTCAAGTTCAATACAGTAACATTGTGGGAAATGCTATTCTTGAAGACTTTTCCAGTTCTGTTTTTGTTGAATGGTAGACTTGTTTGGTTAGATTAATTTTTCAGTTACCCTGGCCAAATTGCAGTTGGCCTGTCTGTGTGGCATCTTGATATTCAAGATTGTTCTTGCAATGTTCAGAATGTCTCTGAAATATTTAAGAAAAAATAAAATTAATATTTATTCAGACAATAGCCATGTGCAAATTGTACCCATTATTAAATTTGCACATAATTTAACTTTTTGCGGGGATTTCTGGGAATCGGTGTATGCTGCGCACTTTGCCATGAGTACGGCCATAAAAATCAGTGTTACACATGAGCTATCAAATGATTCGCAACTTTCTCTGCAGTTGAACAGCTTTAGATGGTAGACCTGTTGTGTAACTAAGCTCAGTAAATGTGTTTTGCTTATTACAGCAACCAAAAATCTACCAGCAAAGATATTGGTTCTCAGGCTCATATGATTTCACCAGAAGCAATCCTAGGTAGTAGCAGTAACAGATTAGAGTTACAAACCCTGGCTGAATGTTTGAGAGTGGGATTAATCAACTCTGCAGTGCCAGCTGGTGCTTGCTGACAGAAGTAATTGAATGCTGCTGGGGAGGGTGGAATACAGCGTGTGTGGAGGAAGGTAATTGGCAACATGCTGCTTATTATTTTCTAATTACCTGAGGGGATCCTGCAGTTGTGTTGGATAATAGCTTCAGCTGTAGTTGATAGAATAGAGCCATCTTCCTTTAATTCATGAAAAAATTGCATTAATGCTTTATACGGGAGACAAATGCAATTGTTTCAACCTATTGTGGGGACAGTATATTTAAGGTACTATATTTGATATTTCAAAGCACATACAGTCACTGTTAGGTTTCCATTTTCTTTTCACCTAATGAAACAGTATTTTGAAATTTGTTTCAAGTCAAAACTGAGGTAGCAATGTGACTGGAATGTGACTGGAAGCTGAGCTATTTGCTGAGTTGAAATACCCGATAGAATAATGGGTAAATCTAGATGCCCCTAGTTTTTCAAAATTTATACTATCTCTGGTACAACCTTTTGAGCAAATAGCACAATTTGTTCACTTGGATCGTGTTAGCGCTTCCAATTTTTTCTAATCTGCTCCTGTATAAGAAGTAAAATGTTTTAACATTTAAGTGTATATCTTGGCAGACAGATGTTTTCCTGGGGAGGGTTTAATCTAGATTGGCAGGGGAGTGGGATCCAAAGCAATAGTGAGGCAGATCAGGCTGAAAATTGATAGAGAAGTTAAGGGTAGCTTCAGTAGATAAGACAGACAGTTGCTTGCATGGAACAAGGAAAGAGTGTTGGATTAAATTATTTATTTCAATGCAAGAGATCTGATGGATAAGGCGGATGAACTTGGGGCATGGATAGGTATGTGGGACTGGGATGTTATGGCCAATATTTAGTTTATTATTATTGTCACATGTACCGAGGTATAGTGGAAAGCTTTTTTTGTTGCATGCTATCCATTCAGTGAAAAGGCTATATATGATTACATTCAAGATGCCCACAGTGTACAAATGCAGGATAAAGGGTAGAATGTTTAATGCAAGATAAAGTCCAGCAAAGTCCGATTAAAGATATCGTGTTCAAAAAGGAACTGCAGATGCTGGAATATCCGATTAAAGATAGTTTGAAGGTCTCAGTGAGGTACATGCATATCAGGACTGCTCCCTGGTCCTGATATGCATTACCTCACTAATATTCCAAAAATATTACTTGAAATTTCCATTTTGCTACATCTAAAAATTGAGCTACCAAATTAGAAAGAATAAACTACACGCTGCAAGTCGTGAGCAGAAGAATTTTTCCTCAATCTTCTCCGTTATACTAGTCATCGCTCGACATGTCCATTTATCTACTACTAATGGTTTATTGTGCCTATTTTTAAAGTTTATTTAAGTCATTATAAAAACACACCTTTTCATATGGATGATAAAGTTAATTCCTGATCTATGCTGTCTCACCATGCTGTCTTATGCTTATTTCATTGGTAAATTTCATATGTTAAGTTGTATAAATTTGATGCAGTTTGTAATCTAAATTTATTTGACATTTGTGTCAACATCTATGCTAGAGTTATAAAATGCCTGAGCCGTCTTTGTAAAATAAAAATATTGCATAGAGAAAAGGATGTTAAAATTTGGAATATTCTCAGATTGTGGCATTCCTGCTATTAGCCAAGAGTAAAACTTCACATTTTATTTCACTTTAATTAAAATTTCTCTGGTGTACCGCAGTTGTATCTTCTGTGAGTGAATTGAATAACGAGAACTTTTGGGTATTCTAGAGTACTAGGGTTCTGAAGTTTAAAACGAACATTGAAAGGTCATGCTACCTGTAAATAACTTGAAGCATTGTTAGTTCCTGGCTTGTACAGTATTATTAGTAGTTCATTAACGTCAGGACGCTAAATAAATTGAAGACCTTTATTTACATCCATTTTCAAGTTCCACGAGACTTAAAATAATCAGTCTGTTACTCAGGAGCACATAATATCTCGGTTGGTGCCATTTGAGGAATAGGGTACCTTAGCCAATATGATTCAAATTGTTTGCTATATATAGATTAGCTGCCAAGCACATCATTTGAAGAACTTTAATTAGCTAACCTCATATGAAGTGTTGACACAAAAGATTCTATGCAAATACAAGGCACATATTAGACTTGATTGCACGGTTTTATATATATTTGTCTGATGAGTCGGGCATCCCTGGAAATTCTTATTGTTGATTTTCCTTTGTATTGAGTGAATTATAAGATCCCTTCAGTGATCACTTGGAGTTTAATCATAACTATAGGTCTGCAATACAAAACACTGGGTTTTCCAAGTCTTGTTATTTAACTGATTTGCAAGTCGTGGTGGGATGTGAACGTGTACAATCCTCTGGATTTAAATGTGTGTATATAGCACAAACATAAAAAAGGATGACAGTGCAAATCTTAGCTGGTAGCATGGCATCTTCAGAGAGAGACAGGGTTATGAAAAATTAATCGGCAATGATAGGGAAGGTAAGAAAGGAGGCTCCGGAGATGGAAAGAAACCTCCATGCCAGCCGTGTTAAGACAAGATGGCATGGGGTTATGGTGAGGATAAGGAGATTTTACTTCGGAGTCACGTGAGTGACTTCGTGAAGAACCCCGCCTACGGCGCATGCGTGTCATATCGCATACACGCATTGAACGTGTCGGACCTGGGGAGGACGTCCCCTTGAACGGGAGAGTTGAAAAGCCGGTCGACGGCAGGTAAGTGATTATGCATTTTCACCGTTTTTTAGGAATGGATAGAGGACGCAGAAAGGCTGTGAAGAAGCTGCAGGATGTCGGCGGTAAAGGTGCCGGGGACCCGCAGCAGCAGCCGACGGCACAGGCAGTTTGCGTTGAGCCAGCTGTGCCAGATTCAAACCCCGCGCCGGGAAAAAACTAATTCTAGACCGGGCGGGAAGGCGAAACGCAAAACGAACCGCTGGGAAAGTGAGCCCGAAAAATCGCCGGTAAATACTTACTTGTATAGCAGTGATGATGACCAGCTGCAGGGCATAGAGCAGCCGGCAGCGATCGCATCTGCAGAGCTCGGAAAACAGTACGAGTGGCTGCAGCATGTGGGGCCGTCATCTATCTGTTTGGAGGAGTACCGGGACGGCGAAAAACGGCGTTTGCAGCGGCCGGGAGCAACCAGAGCCGGTAGGCATGGCGACGAGTTGCGATTTAAACCGCGTGCGACTAGTGCCCGAGGGCACGAAAGTCGGCAGGAGCGGTGGGCTAAAAAGAAACACCCGCGAGCGACTAGTGCGGGAGAGCACGAAAGTCGGCTGGAGCGGTTGTGGGAGGAACATCTCCATAGTGTCAGGCTCCAGAAAATGGATAAAAGCCGCACACATACAGGTGTAAGTCCCTCAGAGCATGGCCAGAAAAGGCTGCTGGACATATCATCCTCATCTGAAGAGGGTGTTCAAGGGCTGCCTGACTCGGACTCTGAACAAGAGTCAGAGCCACGTTCCCATATGGAGGATGAGGGAACACAGTTGCTGGACATGGTGCACACATATTTCCAGCAAGAAGAAACTGGAAAAGACCTAGAGGCCAGGATGGCGGCCAGCATTGATTATATGACGACCCATCACCTCAAAACTGATACCTTAGCTGAGGTATGGGCAAGACATTTACCTCCGCGAAATTGTGCGGCTCTGAATGTACCCAAGGTGAACCGAAGCATTTGGAGACACGTGGGGCAGGATATTCGGAGTCTGGATATAAAAATACAGAATGCTAGTAAAGGACTCTCGGCGGGTATAACAGCTTTGGCCCGTAGGCTGGAAAATGTGGATATGTCCAATGACATGAAAGACGCTTTAGCACTGTTTTGCAATGTTCAATTTGAACTGAACAACATCAGGAAAGGGGCTATTCAGCCAACGTTAGACCCAAAATTTGCAATCCTGTGCAAACAGAAAGCCATAAAACCTCAAAATTTGTTGTTTGGGGGTGACCTATCAAAACAGGTCAAAGATTTGGAGGAAGAGGCCAAAACGTTGGGCCTAATAAAAGCGACCAAAGGATATGTCGGAAAACGGTATCATCCTTATGGGACGACTAAAAAAAAAAAAAAAAAAAAAAAGCAAGTACTAGTATGTATAGTACGAAAAATTGGAGAGAGGCCAGGGGAAACCAGCAAAAGCGTCCTTTTTTAGGGGTTGGCCCGGGACGCCCACAATGGAAAATGCGGAAGCCTCCACTTCAACATTTACCCCACTTTCAACCTCAAGGCCCTCCGCAACCTCGGTTAAGACCAAGAAAGTAACACCACCGATAACCATGGAGGTAGGTGGGTCTGTGCCTCAAAAATTAATAAGGAGCACAGAACTTGGAGGGAGGTTGCAATTTCATTTGGAAGCATGGTGTAAGTTAACTGTGGATATATGCTTACCAAATTAGACAGAGCTAAAGCAAAAATTGAAATACAAAGGTTGTTCACGAAAGGAGTAATTGAAAAAACCAAACATGAACAACAGGAATTTGTCTCAAATATATTCATTAGACATAAGAAAGATGGGGGTTGCCGGATAATTATTGATTTATCAACACTTAATAAGTTGTTACCGGGGCCACAAGAAAATTGATGGAAGGGCTGGGATTCATTATCCATCCAATTAAGTCAAGATTAACACCTGCAACTAATATTGATTACTTGGGGTTCACTATTAACACACTTGATATGTTAGTGACTTTACCTATAGGGAAAGCCACTGAGTTCCAAAAGGATTGCACAGAGCTTATTAATACCGTTAAACCATCCATTAGACGGGTAGCCAGGATTATTGGGAAAATTATAGCCACGTTTCCTGCCATTCAATTTGGACGATTGCATTACCAAAATTTACAGAGAGAAAAAATTAGAGCACTAAAAATTAATAGAGGCCATTTTGATAGGCCTATGGAGCTAACAATTAGAGCTATAAAAGAACTACAATGGTGGGAACAAAATGTTATATATAGCTCCAACCCAATAGTTATTCCAAACCCATCTGTGGTATTACAAACAGATGCCAGTGCACTGGGTTGGGGAGCAACGGATACCATCTCGAGCTCTGGAGGGAGATGGAATATACAGGAAACTAACCTACTTACCACAAAGGGTATAAATTACTTAGAAATGTTGAGTGCTTTTTATGGTTTAAAATCTTATTGCTCGGGAATGATTAACCAGCATGTTAGATTGCAGATAGACAATACCACGGTGGTGGCATATATAAATCATATGGGTGGAAATATATCAATATCCTGTGATGAATTGGCAAACCATATTTGGGAATGGTGTATCCAAAGGAATATTTGGTTATCGGCTACGTATCTACCAGGGATATTTAATTCAGTGGCAGACGCCAGGTCACGAAAATTTAATGAAAATACGGAATGGATGTTAGACAGAAAGATATTTGCTGATATCACAGCAAAGTACGGAAGGCCGGATATTGATCTTTTTGCATCCAGGTTAAATCATCAGTTACCTAGGTATATATCATGGGAACCAGATCCTGAGGCAGAAGCTACAGATGCATTCTCTTTGCACTGGGGGAAATGGTTCATTTATGCATTTCCTCCTTTCTGCCTCATCAATCGGGTACTACGGAAAATTCAGCTAGACTCGGCATCTGGGATTCTCATAGTACCTGATTGGCCTACCCAACCATGGTTCTCGGTGCTGCAGGATTTGGTGCTTACACCATATATTACTTTAAAACATAGTCCTCAGTTGCTGGTGCATCCGGTGACTGGGGACAGCCATCCTTGCCATAATTATCTAAATTTATTGGTTTGTAGATTCTGAAGGAACCATTTCGGCATATGGGTTTATCTGATAGAACTGTGGACATGATCACAGCAGCACAGAGACTTTCCACTCAAAAACAATATTTATGTCATGTCAAGAAATGGACTAAATACTGCCTGGACAACAATCTAGACCACAGAAAGGTGGATATTCCAGCTGTCCTAGAATTCCTCACAAGCCTGCACTTTGAAGGACTCAGTTACAGCACGGTCAATAGTGCTAGGAGTGCCTTGTCCAGTTATTTATGGGAAGGCACAGAAAGACAGGGTGTCGGCTCACATCCTCTAGTAATAAAACTGCTACGAGGCATCTTTAACACTACCCACCAAGGGCTAGATATAGCCAAATCTGGGATGTGAGCGTAGTCCTAAAAATGTTACGGAATTGGTCACCGGCTACGGCATTACCGCTAAACTATCTAACTATGAAAATGGTTATGCTTATGGCGCTGGTCACAGCGCAAAGGGTCCAGTCATTACAGAAGTTAAGATTGGATAACTTGACGGAGGCGACAGGAAGGCTGATTTTCGTGATCCAGGGCCTTATTAAGCAAAATAGACCAGGATCAGCGGGTCAGGTGATAGAGTTCATAGCCTATCCACAGGATGAACGTCTCTGTGTAGTAAAACACATCATGTTATATATGGACAGAACGAAGGCTATCAGAGGCAATGAAAAGGCTCTTTTAATTAGCCATAAGAAGCCATACCATAAAGTCTCGACTCAGACCATTTCACGGTGGCTGAGATGTTGCTTAGTTCAGGCAGGAGTGGACACTAATGTATTCAAATCTCACTCCACCAGGGCTGCATCTACATCAGCAGCTAATCGCCTGGAGGTACCGATGGACAATATCCTCAGAACTGCAGGATGGTCATCAGAGAAAACGTTTCGCACATATTACAACAAACCAGTTAGAAAAGAAGAAACGTTTTCGGGCAAAATTTTGAGTTCTATTTAATTTACACCTGAAGCTTATAAGGTTTATAAATTGATTTAATAAATATTATTTACAATTTTTGCTTAAAAATGTTGGTATCATTGTGTTTTTTTTAAATACCAGTAACAATTTCTCCCAAACTACCAAGGCAGTTGTGAAGATTGGACTCGTTCCACGGCATGAGGTCACAGAGCTTTGAAGTCTTCACGAAGTCACTCACGTGACTCCGAAGTAAAATAGTAAGATTAAACGAGAACTTACCAGTTTGAAGTTTGATCTTTATTTTATGAGGAGGAACGTTGAGGGAATACGTGCCCTCCGCTCCCACCCTTATATGGTCATATCTTAAACTGGTATCTCTTTAATAATCTTACTATCTTAGGTCATTATTTTCTATCTGTGACCTCACACCGCTGCTTTGAAGAATGACACGCATGCGCCGTAGGCGGGGTTCTTCACGTATTCCCTCAACGTTCCTCCTCATAAAATAAAGATCAAACTTCAAACTGGTAAGTTCTCGTTTAATCTTACTATTTAGAGGATGTCTGCGGAATTGGTATCAGCCAGATTTCCTTTCTGGAATACTAATGTTGGAGGCGGATACTCAACAATATAAGTAACATCTGAACAAGCATTTGAATCACCAAGGCACCGAGGAAGACAGGACTGGTAAATGGAATTCGTATGTGATAAGCTGCACAGATATGGACTAGATTCACTAGAGGATCTGTTTCTGTGCTGAGAATCTATTATCACTATTTCCAGAATTTTCCCTCGTCCTTCGCACATCGTTTGCCACACTTGCAAGTTGGACTACTTACAAAAAAAATTACCAAGTTAGCCACAGCTACCGAGAGAGAGAGAGTTATCTGATCATTAATATAGCAGCATTGGACAAAAGGAACAGGTATTACATTGTAAGTTTCTGATAAGTGTTGCGGGGTTCCAAAAAAGTATTTTGAGCAGCATTAATTTGAACAGATCAAAATTGTTAATAGTGGAAAATTGAGTTATAGTTCAATTGCTTAAGATTTCTTGTAGATTGGTGATGCAGCAGCTATTGAGATTAAATGATCTAGGAAGTTATCTATAGAGTTTTCCCAATGATCTTGTCGGTTTCCACTGGGTGCTCTAATTTCACCCACATTCCTTAAATGTGCTGATGGGTTAACAGTCTGCCGCTTAAAATAAAATCCTTGCTGTAAATAAGTGGCAGAAGAATCAAAGTAGAGTTGATGAGCAAGTAATGGTGTAAGTTGAAGAGCCGCAGGACAGCGCCGAGTTGAAATCAGATTGCAGCAGTTTCTGATGTACATCTGGATTGCACTTGCAATGACCAATGTGTTTTTGTCCAAATTTGTATTGGGATTGTTGCTTGTTGCACACAGTGCTTTGCTGATAGGTAGCACAAGAGCGCTGCCATTATCAGTGTAAATTTCAATGATTTTCACGACTCTCCTAGGATCATAGTAATAAAATAAACAAACAAAGGTTAATTCTGAGAAAAAGCAAACTTGAAGTTAAAGATTGATGGATTAAAAATGTTTCACTAAAATATTCATATCCATGGTGGCATTTTAAGTACTGAGATGTTTTGTGGTATTCATAAACATTTGCTTTTGAGTGATGCCATCAGTGGATTGAATTACATACAGATTAGATAGTGAAATAGCATTCCAAAGAATAATATAAATTGTTAGCTTTATATGTATCATTTGCCTATCCTAGAAATGAAACCAAAAACTACTTGGTTTATAAACCAGTAATCCTAAGAACAGAGAACCTTAAATTGTTTAGGTGTTTCTAATTCCAGTTCTCCATTTCTCAGCATATGTCATCGTGTCTATTACTAAATGAGCTATTGTATACAATACAAGTTTACTAATTTGATTGGAGAAATGCAATGTTAGTGGCCCAGAATGACTCATTTTCGCATTCATTTTCGAGATGCGAGTGGGGACAGTATATTAAGTGAGTATATTTAAGTGGTAGTGAGTTTAATCAATTAGCCATATATATTTTTTTAATTGCGTATTACATTGCACCTCGTGGGAGCCTTTTGTGTAGTTTGGCATAATTTCTTTATTAAAGTGCCTGTATTTTGAGGCATTCATTGGCTCCTAAATGCTTTGCATCCAATTGGAGTTACCAAAACCAATTTTACTCCAGTGTGGCCTAACTGCATCTAGCAAATTTTCGAGGTTCCAGATTCGTCTGCTATTTTTAGTTCCACTACTTTATTCAGTTAGTTTAGTTTAGAGGTACAGCATGGAAATGGGTCCTTTAGTTTAGAGGTGCAGCATGGAAATGAGTCCATGCTGACCATTGATCACCCATTCATACTATTTCATGCTATCACTCTTTCCTTGATTTCTGTTAAACTTAACGTAAGTAATATCAGGAAACATAGTCTGACATCAATTTGGAGACTTAACATGAATATTTAAGAGCAGCCATTTTAAACTGGCAATTCATTTGTGCATCTGTTCATTGCAACTGCAATACACTATTAACATGTTGACGCTATATCATTATTTAAATAAGAATAACTCAAACTATACCCAGTGAGTTGATCGTGTTAAAGTACAATTGTTATTGTACAATGATTGATATATTTTTGAAAATTAATTAAAATGGTGTGACAGCATTTATTGAAAATGGATATGAGGAAATGGAAATTAAAATACATGTCCACAGAGCCTCACTATTGTATGTAGGAAAACTAGGAAATACCAATAGTTAGTGCGATTCTTTCTTTTTATCCATTTGCAATAAATGCCCTTGCACTCCTTTTTAATTTTACTGTGTGGATAAATAGACACATTGGAAGCAATATATAGGCAAGTGGCAAGCATTTGGATACCAGCTGGTTTCTGTACATTTTGCCGATGAGTAAGTCTTTGCTAAAATTGATGTCTATTCAGGTTGGTTTTAAACTTGACAAGACATTTTGATATTGGATAATAAATTCTCCTAATAACATGTTTTGGCAGCTTGTCGTGCAAATTATGAAAGGATTGTTATTTTTTACCCTGTTCCTGAGATTCTCATTCTGAAAATAAATATACTTGTGCTCAAAATATTTACAGCAGGTCTTAAACCATTGGGAAAACATGCCTAACATCTGATTCAAAATGTACCGTATAATTGGTCCGGTTAATGGGAGTTGATAGCATTAGTAACGAGACACGGCCCAAATTTGTTCATCAATCTCTGCAAGAGCAGTGTAGATGTATCATTGAGGAAGTAAAAGCACCATTGCAACTGAGTAAATCAGTGCGATTATAATGAGATGGAGGTCATTTACTACAATGTGGAGTAAATGGTACTGACAACCGTATGGATTAGATTTTGGTCTGATAGCTTTAACCCAGGCATGTTGTTTTATAAAAAAAGATTAAAGGATTTGATGTCATTGCCCTAAACACAAGCTTGGTTTGGAATGAGCCAATGAGTTGTTCAGGATGGAAGCTAGTTTGTAACAAAGGCTTAATTTCAGTGAAGTACTATTCAGTTGTTCACTTCAAATAACGCTGGCATCTAGGTGAGTAGGACGGTGTTAGCTTGGTCAACCATCATATTGTAAATTGCATTTGTTTTAAGCACATTTGCCTATTTTTGAGATCTAAAATTGTTTTATCTAAAATTTAGTTTTATCTTCAGTTTAAAGATGGGTGGTTACCTTTGAAGTTTGATTATTCGAGAAAATTTTGAAAAATAGGTACCGTGTAATGAAAAAATGTGTGGTATTGGTCCATTTGGAATTGCACATGTCCTTTATGGTATGTATATTTAGATAAAGAGGCTCTAGCAGAGTTGTTGGTTTCTCGGTGTTTAACAAAATGGCATACGTTTCTAAATTGATTAGATTATTTTCCGAAGTTTGGTTAGTTTGTCCAAAAATGATATTCAGTAATAGTTATATTTAGGAACCTTCTCATTGTTCCACCTGAATGCCAACTTTCATTTGTTTTGCCATAAAGATAGCGTAAATATAAATTTAAGGCAATAACTGGATTTGGGTCATGGATTGCCATATTTGTATAATCGGCTGGTTTTGGTTTAAACCGATTTGGCTTAACAGTGAAAGTGACAGCCCTTAACCTTGAGTGAATTATTGTTGAGAAGACTCTGCCATTCACACTTAGTGAATGCTCTAGACTATACAAAAGTGTTGAACCATTGGGGTGAACAGCTATTTAGAACTCATAAAAAGAATAGTAAGTATGTAACTCAGTTTACTCTGGTGAGGTAGAGTGAATCCTGATTCATATGGTGTTGGCACTGGATTGCACTCTTCTGCCCTTGACTACTGTGCATTTAAAGGAGAGTAATGTATGATTCTGGAATGGTTATGGGTTCACCATGTTATCTGCAAAATTGGTAATACATTTTAACTGCTTGGAAAATATGGAATAAAATCTGCACTTAGCAAAGCTTAAAATTTTGATTAATTTTACCCTTGGATTCTGTTTGCACTATTGATGACTAAAATTAAATGTTATTTCCTACAAACATTTTATAGTTTCATGTTTTTAACCTGATTCCGCAGTTTTACTTTTGTTAAATGAAAATGTAAACGTGGAGTGAATGGACAAGATTATATGAATTATTTAAATGTTTTTTTCTAATCATTGATTATCTTCAGATAGTAACTTGCTTCTGTTTATTTTTAAGATATTGGGAGTGTTGCAGTGGAGGCAAGCTTAGTGCAGGAAAATGAGTGAGCTGGAGCAGTTACGTCAGGAGGCTGAGCAACTGAAGAATCAGATCAGAGTGAGTATTATCTCTGGCATGTCAGCTGTCATGTTAAGTTTCAATTTTTACAAATTAAATCAGTGGGAAAGTGATTGTTGTTTAGAGATATAGTGTGGAAACTGACCCGTCGGCCCACCAAGTTCACGTCGATCATCGATCACCTGTTCACACTCTACTTCTGTTATCCCATTTTTGCATCCACTCCCTATATACCTGAGGCAATTTAGAGACCAATTAACCTATAAACCAACACGTCTTTGGGATGTGGGAGGAAACTTGAGCAACAGAAGAAACGCACACGGTCACAGGGGGTAGAACATGCAAACTCCGTACAGTACCTACAATACAAAGAATGTAATCGGAAAATACTGTCTCCGACTACATTCTATCTTTGTCCTGCACCCTCCCTGACATCAGTCTGAAGAAGGGTCTCGACCCGAAACGTCACCCATTCCTTCTCTCCAGAGATGCTGCCTGACCTGCTGAGTTACTCCAGCATTTGTGTCTAACCAGGACAGATCATCCCGGATGTTAAACATGTTGGATTAATGCTATGCGATATTGATGTTTCTGTTTAGTGTATTATTATCACGTGTACCAAGGTACAGTGAAAAGCTTTTGTTTGGACTTTTATTGGAATATGTTGTATTTTTATTTACTGTCTTGTCATTCCTTTTCAGGATGCCAGAAAAGCATGCGCGGATGCTACTTTGGCCCAGGTAATGAGATTAGAGATGCTCAGAATTTTGTTCCACGGTTTTTTTAATTTCACACTTATACTGATGCCTTTCCAGCCCTTGTCCAAATTTTTGTCTATTGTTAATTCTGGACACCAATTAGGGATGACAAAATGTAACGGAATGAAGATACTGCACTAAAAAGTTATTTTTATGAAATAAAGAAGATATTTTAAAATTGAATATAATGAAAGCTAAGGCTCTGACAGTTGCTGTTAAGAAATGCTATGTCATATGGGACATTAATCAGATTTTTTCTTGGGGATATTAGCAAAAATGGTGCTAAAACAAATATCTGTAAAGTGGCACTCAAGGCAGAGACTAGAATTTGAAATAATTGAATTATTAGTTTATGAAGAGGGAAATGGTGCAGTTTTATTTCCAAACAAAAATATAACATAGTTTGCAGCTTGTCCTATAAACGGGTTATATAGGTCATACTGCTGAATTACCCAGATATTTAGCGGTTGGTGAAATATTTGTTTGTTTTTCTTTTAAAGCCTGGTTTTCTGGGAAAACTCACAATATCAGCAACATTTTTTTAAACTGTATTCATGCTCTCGAGATATTAACTTTTTTCTGTGTTAAGTCAATGAGCTATTTTCTTACCATCCCACTTTTAAATTTAATCTTGTGCGCTTTGAATCGTAGCAGGAATATGTGGAGAAATATATTTAGTTTCAATTGAATGAATTTTCACTTAGTAATGTGATGGGTCTTTTTTCCATTAAAAGTTTCAGGGTGCATAATGTTACAACTAATCTATTTCTGAAGTTATGAGCGAGTAATATAGGATAAGTTTTTATGGAATTATTTTAAATGCCAAATAAAGACAGGAAATGTTCAGCCAACGTAGCCTGTCCAGTCCACTTAGCCACTGAAATGAACTTGCAGAAAGAGCAATGATTTAGAAATATAGAACTGCCAATCTCAGCATCAATCAGCCACTTGTTTCACAATTTTTCCCAGCTTGCTGGGTTTCAATCATTTTGATTTGGCTTTGTTGTCATCCTTGGGTGCTTAATGGTGTAAAGTTCAGTGCACTAGGTCAAGTAACTTTCATGCCATTTTTTTAAACTTTCAGATTTGAGAATTGGATTAGGGAAAAATATTTTGAGTTTGATATGCAGTACAGTCTTAAAAGCTTGAATATGAAGAGTTATGTTGGTTAAAAAGATCAGATCAAAGTCCATCTCAGCAAATTTACGTCATTCTTTCAATAAGAACCTACGTGTGGAACAATATGGCATTTTATTCGCAAACCTTCTTTCAATTAGTCAATTTTGTATTTAAAAAATAAAAATAAAATGCACACTTTTTTGGCTGCTAAGACTTTCATAAACTGGATGTTTATGGATTGGTGGGTATTGGGATGGCTGATCAAAGGTAATTGTTATTGTTCCTTTGTAGATCACAGCCAACATTGATCCTGTGGGTCGAATTCAGATGCGTACTAGGCGAACACTACGAGGCCACCTTGCTAAAATTTATGCAATGCACTGGGGTACTGACTCCAGGTATGTATTTCATTCATTGTTTTCTAAGTGTTAAGATTGATTTAAATGAATATTGACCATGTAGAACAGCAATGTTGCATAAAATAAGTCAATTAGGGAGGAGTCTGCAAGTAGTCTAGTCATTGGCACAGCAATATTTTAAATGGAATTTTGTTGCAGGTAATATACTCCCAAAAGGTCTCTCTTCATTACCTAATGACTGAAGGGAATCCAGTGCAGAACATCAACAATTACGTGTTTTTTTTTTGGTTGCAAAAACACATGAATTGTTAATCGTATAATTCATAATGCAACGCCACCAAGGTTTGAAATAATTGATTTAGAAGAGACAAAATATAGTTTTGTATAACCCATTTAAGTCCCTTTGTTCAAGAATGAAACAACTACTTCAAAATGATTAAGCCACAAATTTTCTGTATACATTGCAAGCATAGCAATGATGGGAAAACCTAGTTGATAAGATCAATGCAATAATTGTTTTTCGTGCGAAACTTGTTTGGTTGCATTCATATTTATACCTATTGTAGTAATCCATGCCGTCAAACCGGATTTGCTGAAATAGGAGATGGTAAATGAAGCCAAAGCTTAAATAACAAGTTTACTTCTGATGCTACATGATAACATGTTAGAATTTAATTTGGTTTGTCGTATTATGACATTGGAAGGATTTTATTCTTAACATATTACTTAATACAGTCATATACGCGGTCATACATAAAATCTCTTCATCACATTGCGTTGTAGTCGTACAGCACATAAATGAGCCTTTTGGTCCACCACTTCCATGCTAAACATTGTCCATCTTCATTAATCCCATTTGGACCATATCCTTTCATTCCTTATGGAAGTGTCTTCAAATGTGGACCCTTAAATGTGGTGATACATAAAGAAACCTTATTCCGCTGTCATCTCTGGTGGCTTTTCAGATATCAATTACTCTGTACAAAAGAGAATTGCCCAAAACTCCCTCTCATCGTAAACCTTGTTTTTGCTATGCCTACCCTGGCCGGAAAATATTTTTGACCATCCACCCTATCTGTGCATCTCGTAATCTTGCATTTATCTGGTTGCCCATCAGCTGCCTTCTCTTCAGGGAAAACTCGATTGAGAGATGGCAGAGCTTTTTTGATGATTTTAACATGGTCAAATCATGATTCACAGACTTGCAGATTGTGCTCTGAAGCTCTGGAGTTGCAGCAACTCCTTATGTCTTTTTTTTATTTATCAATACCAGTCTTTTTACTCAATACCTCTACCATCCAAGCTAGCTTTGAGCATGGTTTTTTTATCTCTTTTTTATGAATATCAATGTAAAGCAAGCTTTCCTTGCTTTACATTGCTTTGAAATAGGATCTTTGGAATGTACAAACCTTGCATTCAGGTTCTGTGGCCAGCCCTGCTGATAGAAGCACTGTTTCATACGTTACATCAGTAACCACGCTTCAGTAGTGAATCGCTGGCTATAAATATCTCAATGACCTGATATCATGAAAGATGCTACAGAACTGAAAGTTTATCTTTCACATAAAGAACGGTTAAGACATCCAGATTTAAATTGCAAATGTGTAAATGCACAAACTAAGTTGGCAGCTAATTAAACTGAGGCAGGTGTAGATTGGTCCATTGGGGAAATGTAACTGCCATGTGATAAGATGCACATGCACCTGAGAACTCAACCGGGAATGGGATTATTCATCTGTAAATAACCATTATGACCCAGCATTTCTGCAAAATTTAAAATAGCAAACAAAGTAATAAGCCTTGCCTTTATTGTGCAGAATAGATGTAATTTGGCTGAGATCTATCAATGGCTGCTAATTTTCAGTTGCAGAAAAAGGGATGTTTCCAAAAAAAAATCATGAATACATCAGTTCCTTTCGAATACATTTTAATAAACATTCCATTGCTTGCATGCTCAGCAGAGGCCTCTTGCACTAGGGTGATTTGCTGTTTACCAATTCAAGTTGTTTATGGCTTTGTATCGTGAAAATAACACATGACACGCACAGCGCTTTTTGTAAATCAGGTGTTTTGTATGTACAGTGCCCTCCATAATGTTTGGGACAAAGACCCGTTGTTTATTTATTTGCCTCTGTACTCCACAATTTAAGATTTGTAATAGACAAAATCACATGTGGTTAAAGTGCACATTGTCAAATTTTATTAAAGGCCATTTTTAAACATTTTGGTTTCACCATGCGGAAATTATAGCTGTGTTTATACATAGTCTCTCCATTTCAGGGCACCAGAATGTTTGGGACACATGGCTTCACATGCGTTTGTAATTGCTCAGGTGTGTTTAATTGCCTCCTTAATGCAGGTATAAGAGAGCTCTCAGCACCTAGTCTTTCAGTCGCCTTTGGAAACTTTTATCAACATGAGGACCAAAGTTGTGCCAATAAAAGTCAAAGAAACCATTATGAGACTGAGAACCAAGAATAAAACTGTTAGAGATATCAGCCAAATCTTAGGCTTACCAAAATCAGTTGTTTGGAACATTATTGAGAAGAAAGAGAGCACTGGTGAGCTTACTAATCACAGAGGGACTGGCAGGCCAAGGAGGACCTCCACAGCTGATTACAGAAGAATTCTCTCTATAATAAAGAAAAATCCCCAAACACCTGTCCAATAGATCAGAAATACTCTTCAGGAATCGGATGTGGATTTGTCAATGACCACTGTCCGCAGAAGACTTGATGAACTGAAATACAGAGGCTACACTGCAAGATGCAAACCACTGGTTAGTGGGGAAAAATAGGATGACCCGTTTACAATTTGCCCAGAAGTACTTTAAAAAGCAACCACAGTTCTGGAAAAGGGTCTTGTGGGCAGATAAGACGAAGATTAACTTGTATCTGAGTGATGGCAAGAGCAAAGTATAGAGGAGAAAAGGTACTGCCCAAGATCCAAAGCATGCCACCTCACCTATGAACAGTGGTGGGGGTGTTATGGCCTGGGCATGTATGGCTACTGAAGGTACTGGCTCACTTATCTTCATTGATGATACAACTGCTGATGGTAGTAGCAGAATGAATTCTGAAGTGCATAGACACTTCCTATCTGGATGGCTGGATATTACAGGCCTGGCAGAGCATCACCAGAGAAGACACCCAGCAATGTCCATGAATGGCAGACTTCAAGCAGTCATTGCATGCAAAGAATATGCAACATAATACTAAACAGGACGACAGATGGCACAATGGGCTAAGTGTTCGGCTGGCAACCGGTAGGTAGCTGGTTCGAATCCCGCTTGGAGTGCATACTATCGTTGTGTCCTTGGGCAAGACACTTCACCCACCTTTGCCTGTGTGTGTGGATGTAATTATGTGAAGCACTTTGTGGTCAATGCAAGTTGACTAAAAATGTGCTATATAAATAAAAAGAAAAAGAAAAAAAAAATCTGCTCAAGTTCAAACAAATGCCTCAAAACTCATTGGCCAGCGGTTCATTCTACAGCAAGACTATGATCCCAAACATACTGCTAAAGCAACAAAGGAGTTTTTCAAAGCTAAAAAAGGGCAAATTCTTGAGTGACCCGATCTGAACCCAATTGAGCGTGCCTTTTATATGCTGAAGAGAAAACTGAAGGGTACTAGCTCCCAAAACAAGCATAAGTTAAAGATGGCTGGATATTACAGGCCTGGCAGAGCATCATCAGAGAAGACACCCAGCAATGTCCATGAATGGCAGACTTCAAGCAGTCATTGCATGCAAAGAATATGCAACATAATACTAAACATGACTACTTTCATTGACATGATACTGCTCTGTCCCAAACATTATGGTGCTCAGAAATGGGGGGACTATATAAACACAGCTATAATTTCTACATGGTGAAACCAAAATGTATTAAAAAAATGGCCTTTATTAAAATCCAACAATGTGCACTTTAACCATGTGGTTTTTTCTATTACAAATCTCAAATTGTGGAGTACAGAGGCAAATTAATAAATGTTTAAGAAGGAACTGCAGATGCTGGAAAATCGAAGGTAGACAAAAGTGCTGGAGAAACTCAGCGGGAGTGGCAGCATCAATGGAGCGAAGGAAATAGGCAACGTTTCGGGCCGAACCCCTTCTTCAGACTAATTAATTCAAATTAATAAATGATGGGTCTTTGTCCCAAGCATCATGGAGGGCACTGTACGTATTGAGGCACAGTGTTTGACAGTTTAATCTCTTACAGAAATGCACGCTCATGCAATGTATTGTTAAATGAACACAAAATTTATATAATTGAAATGATTTTTAAAAACGCTTGATGCATTGCAGTTAAAGCTTAAATTTTGTCATGTCATACTAGTAGTGAAATGCAGGATGCCAAATTACATAATAAGTAAAGTAAAGTATCCTTTATTGTCATTCAGACTTTTCAGTCTGAACGAAATTTCGTGCCTTGCAGTCATAACATAGAATAAGATAACAAAACACACAATAAACACAGATTTAACATCCACCACAGTGAGTCCACCAGGTCCTCCTCACCAAAGATACTTTGTTCCTCACTGTGATGGAAGGCAAAGGTCTTAAAGTCTTTGTCTCTTCACTCCTTGTTCTCCCTCTGCGTTGAGGCGATCCAGGCTTCCGATGTTGCGACCCCGCCGGGTGATGGTAAGTCCCGCGGCTGAATCCGAGCTCCGCGAACGGGCCGGTTCAAACTCCGCGGCCCGGGGCGGTCGAAACTGCCGCCCTCCAGTCCAGCGGATGAAGCTGTTGTTGCGGGAGCTCCAGGAAACAGGTCACCAACCTGTGACCTGCGAGCTCCCGACGTTGTCGTCCACTCAGCCCGTGGCCGAGGCTCCGAAGTCGGGTCGCCGCCGCCGCAGCGCCACCACAGCCCCGAAGTCGGCCAGCCTCGCGTTCGTAAGTCCTGGCTCTGTGTCCGGAGCCACGAGAGCGGTCCCAGTTGGAGGCCGCCAGCTCCGCCATAAGGTCTCAGCGCAGACGGAGGCGGGGGATACGACAAGAAAAGGTCGCATCCCCCCCGAAGGAGGAGACTAAAAACATGTTTCTCCCACCCCCTCCACACATACATAACCAAAATAAACTAAAATCAACTGAAACAGGACAAAGAGAAAACAAAAAAAAAGAAAAGACGGACTGCAGGCGAGCCACAGCTGCAGGGCAGCGCCGCCTCTTCCGGAGTGCAACATTTGTTAATCTGTCATATATGTATTTGAAATTGATTTCAAATAACCTTTAAAGTTTCCAGAACTGGACAAGTTTTTCCGATACAAAATGCAAATGAGCAATTAGTTTTTTTTTAAAAGCCTACAAAGAATGAAATTAGTTTTGGTTATGCGTTAGTCCTTTGCTTTTACAACACATTTTTAAACTCTTGATAATTAATGACGCACAAGAGAAGATCTCTGGTGAACAGCTGCACATGTGGGAATTATTTACTGCTAAGAAAGTTCTTAATTTTCTCTATTGTGATAACATTTGAATAAGAATGTGATTAGTGTTATTCAGCGACATTAGTAAATTGTACTGCTGCCATGTGCAATAATGCACCAAATTCAAGCTGCCTAATTGCACCTAGTATATCGTTATTAAACATACGTTTCCAGCAATATTTAGTGTTTATGTTCAAAGCATTGACCTATTATTTAATAAGATTTTTTTTAAACAAGTCTTTTAAAATGTAATTCCAAGAGTGTGGTATTGAAATCCTTTAGTGTTGAATCGCATGGATCCTCATTCACTGAATCTGCAATTCCAAAGATAAATTTGCAATGCTAAAGGGAATTTTTTTAAATTGAATTATTCAACAGATTCCATTTTGAGCATTTTTTTGCCGTTGGTGGTGAAGAAAAAATCATTTGGGTCAATTTGTGTTGTAACGTTCTAACCTAAATAAAGTAACACCAGATATGATCCATGTGAGTTGCCTTATTAATTGAATGATAGGACATACATGAAGTGTAAAAAAAGAATTTTAAAACATGATTAAACAATTCTGCAAGTGGCATCAGCTGTTGTTTTTTTCCCCTGTAGACTGCTTGTCAGTGCCTCCCAGGATGGGAAATTGATCATTTGGGATAGCTACACCACAAACAAGGTGAGTTCAATCTGAAATTTCAAATTGAATTTGCTTTAAAGTTTCCAAGGCTACACTTTTGATTTTATATATAAGCTTTCAAAATGTCTTTGAATTATTAAACAATTTAAAGTGATCTCGGGTGACTGTCGGATGGAAAAAGAATCGCCCTGGTATAAGTAAGTCATAAAAACAAAACATTAGATTTGATCTTTATCAGCAAACAAATTGACACTACATTTTTATGTAGTTGTGTGTCTTGTTGCTTTTTTTGGTATGTCTATGGCAAAATCAAATTCTTTGTATGTAGCAAAACATACTTGGCTAATAAATTAATTACGATTCTGATTAATGAGATCAGGCTAGGTTATCACCTCTTCCCCGCATTGCCTCTTATTCTATAATGAGAAGTTTTGTTCATTTTTTATATAGTCCCCCCCCCCCCCCCATTTTTTTTAAAGCTGTAATTACCTATAACCAGGCATGATATTACGATTTAAATCTGAATCCCGATTTTTATTTAATTTTTCCTATTTGTCCGTTTTTTGTGCCCGATTATTTTGCGGCCAATCAACCGCTGTCTCTAAGGGGGGTGCGTCCAATCACCGATCAGCTTCCCTTAAAATTCCCGTAAATCAACAAATTGTTCTCCTGTCCAATCAGCCGCTGTCTCCAAGGCCGTTGTGTCCAATCACATAATGCACCGGTCACTCGGCGGCCAATCACCGACCAGCATCCCTTACTGAAGCAGAAGATGGCTGTAGCCAAAATCAGTTTTTCTGTGCTTAGGCACAGGTAACATCTTTTGTAAAGATTTTTTTTGGCGTATTAAGTCATTTATTTCATGAAATATTTATCTTTTGTGGGTTATTTTACTGGTTATGTGTTAGAAAAATTCTAAGCTTCTGTTATGTAAACTACCAGCAGAAAGCTTGGGAATCACTTTCAATTTATTGAAAATCCAGGACGGGTGGGGGAGGGGGTGCTAACTGGCCTCCTGGACCACCAGCCAATGCTTCCTACTTTTGTTCTGGAGGTGAATATCATGCCTGTATAACACTTCAAACTCTGAACTACCTTTCCTCGTCCAGTCTAAGTATTGTCACTTTCCAAATCTGTACTCATCATTCTTGCAACTCTTCTAGTATTGGTTTTTTTCCCCATTCCTCATCCTCTGTATGGACTTTGACACAATTGCCCTTTCCTTTTCAGTGCCCCAGGGTTGTTAACTGAGTGGAATCCATCTTCCTTGGTTCCACCTTGCCATATCCAATCAGGGCTTCCAACTAACAGAAAAGTGGAAGTCTGAAGGCATTCTTTTCTCTCAACTGAATATAACTGCACATGAATACATCTCCATGAGTTCAATTAATTCATATTGATTATGGCCTTGGTGCTTTTATCATTCATCCGAGCTGATCACCTATTCATTAAAGTGCCCACATTCTGCGCCTTTAATAATGTGGCTTCTTCTCTGTCCTCTGTCACTTTCCCGTTTACCGCTATGCTGTGTTTAAGAAGGAACTGCAGATGCTGGAATATCGAAGGTACACAAAAATGCTGGAGAAACTCAGCAGGTGCAACAGCATCTATGGAGCGAAGGAGATAGGCAACGTTTCGGGCAGAAACCCTTCCTCAGACCTTGCGTCACCCGCTGTGCTGTTGTCACCCTGAATTTGCCTGCTGTAGAGCTCACCTGATTATTTTTTCTGTCCTTTGCGTTATTTAAAAGTAAATTCATCCTGATTTTTAGCCTGCATTGAGTCATGCATTGATCCATTGCTGGTGTATATTGGCATGTACTTTCATGAGTTCCCCAGCATTATAATTCAACTTTATTGTCCTTGGTTACATTTCCTTGTGGACTTGGTTCTAACTTTCTAAATTCCACTTTAACAACATCTGTCAGATATTCTCCAACCTGCCCTCACTCTCCTCCCATACGTCACCCCAGTCCTTCAAGAGAGTGCCATCCTATCCTGTTTAATGCCTTTTTCTTTTGCTTATTGATGTCTACACAATCATGCCTGTAGTCCCACATTGTAGGATTTGTTCCCTACATAATTCCAACTTTTCCCCGCATTTTTCTCCATTCTCCAATTTTTCTCCAAATTTGTGGTCACGCTTCCATAAATAGTTTTAATCCGTAAATGCATCAATATAAACCAGGGTGTTTTCCTTAAAGGTGTTATGTAGATGGCTTTGTTGACTGCTGTTTCTTTTTAAGTATTTGTCCCAAATGAGAAACAATCCATTAATCAAAATGGGTACACTAGGCATGCTTCTCAAGTTGGTTGACATACTTGGTGTTCACACAATGCCTTCAATGAGGCACTTCAATTGATTTTAATAGTTGTTGATATAAGTCCTTGGTTCTTGTGGAAATGTTACCGTTTAACCTATAAAATTCTAGAAAAAAACTTGTTAAAGTTTAATATAAAATAGTCCAATGTTTGAGTTATGTTATTGGTCTTCCCAGCTTTTAATCAAAACTAACTTATCGGACTTAAAATAAAACAAGATCAGGTAGCACAGGTGATAGAAACTGGATGAGAGAGGTCATTAATTTAAAATGATGTGTTTCTCTCGCTGCAGGTGCTGCTTGACCTACAATTTCTGTCTACATTTTTCATTTATAACTTGAAATTTTCAGCATCTTTGCCTTTTGATAACTTTTCTGGTCTATTTTGTATCTCAGTTTCCTTATGTAGTGCAAAACAAATCCTGAAAAATACATTCATATTTTCTGTTGGAATAGGGTAGCAGTTACTGTTCTGGAAGCTCAAATCTCTTTTTGCTTTCTCTTTAATGCAACTCCATTAAGACTGAGCCTTCAAAAAGCAATGTCTCTTTAATAGTGTGCCTTAGTTCAAGCTGACTCTTCTGTTTGTGAAATAGGTCCATGCCATACCTCTGCGATCTTCCTGGGTCATGACATGTGCATATGCACCTTCCGGTAACTATGTTGCTTGTGGTGGTTTGGATAACATCTGTTCTATCTACAACCTGAAAACCCGTGAAGGAAATGTCCGTGTCAGCCGTGAGCTGGCTGGCCATACAGGTAAGCATTCCCATTAAAACTACTTTGCCTTTGTTTGTTTCTAACGTCAGGTTGGGACCAGCGTGGCAATGTTCTGTTTGTAATTCTGCTATTTCCTGTAATTAAAGTTCTGAGGCTATTCCAAAACAAAGCACCTTATTCCTTTTGGAATGGGTTTTTATGCCATCATCTTGTTACTCTTCAATATTCAGCAAATCTATGAAAGGCAAGTCCATCAGAATAAAAAAAAGACGGTCCTATTTGATGTGCTCCAGACTACACACAACAGTCTTATCTTTCCATGGTCTATGTGCCTCGTGTTTTCTTTGTCTATTTGCTGTTGTCATTTACAATTTTCTGTTCTATAGAATAATCGTGTGTTGCAATAGTGGGAAAGTAAAATATCTTACTAGAACGGCTGAATTAGCCGACCTAAATTGTAAAGCGGACACAAATATAGTGTGGAACCAGGACTCTACAGGAAGACTGAAAGAAAGGGTGGTAATAAAGAGTGCAAGGAAATTTAAAGGCTGCTTTTAAGCAAATTTGATGGCTGGTTTTGTCCCCATTCTCTTGAAATATTTCTCTCTCCATCCACTCCAAATGACAGCTGGAAAAGTTGATAGCTTGAGAGGTTCATTGAAAATGTATATGCATATTGCCAAATTACTGTAACCTTGAGTTAAAGTCTACAGGAGCAAGATTATTAAAGATATATGCTAACTTTTGCATTTTTGTACATCCTTTTCATTTTATTGATTACCACTTTAACTGTTGCTACTTACAGGTTACCTGTCCTGTTGCCGTTTCCTGGATGATAACCAAATTATAACCAGTTCAGGAGATACCACCTGGTTAGTATTGAAACTACATTGATAATCCTGCTGATCCATCTTTTATGCTTACCTTGTCAAATGGATGCCTTACTTTCCTATTCAGAGTTGCGCAGCAACATTTGAAAGTTTAAGCATATCCAATGCCATGTGTATTTTGTCTGCTTTGAAAGGTCACTGAAAAGTGTTCTTAAAAAGCAAAAAAGATGAGAGAAAACAATTCCTGAAGAAACAGTTCCACTGCAATTTTAGTGAGTGACTCTTTAGCTCAAGGGACTAAATGCCCACTAAATAGTCATAGCTACACTGCACATAAACAGGTTTTCAAATAAAGTTGTCTTCCTGAGCTTGTGCCATTTGCCTGGGATTGGCTCAAACCTCGCAACCTTTTCTTTCCATTCTGTTCAACTGATTTTTAAATGTTGTAATTGTATCTGCCTCCACCACTTTCTTTGGCTGCTTGTTCCATATGTCTACCGCCCTCTGTGAAAAATTTGCACCTTGGGTCCCATTTAATTCTTTCCCTCTGGCTTTAAATCTGAACCCTCTCGTTTTAGACTCCCCTGTTCTGAAAAAGACTGAGACCAGCTACCTTATTCACTTGCTCATGATTTTATTTACCTCTAAGGGCACCCCTCAAACTTCTACTACTCCTGGGATGAATCCAAGACTATTCAATCTCTCCTTGTAACTCAAGCCCTTCAGTCACGACATCCTCCTGAATCTCTTCTGCACCCTTTCCAGATTAACGACATCCTTCCTATAGCTGGGCAACCAAAACAGCGCACAATGTGGTCTCATCAACAACAAATTAGTCAAATATCTCTGCCATAACCTCTGCAATTTTCTTCTTGGTTTTTCACAATGTCATAGAGTACACTGGGTCGGACCCAAGGGATTTGTCAACCTTAATATGCCTTAATACTACCAGATCTTCCTTTTCTAATATCGATATGTTCCAAGACATCATTATCATCTCCTTTATTTCCTTAGCCCGCGTGACCACCTCCACTCCAATTGACTGTTCTTTTAATCATGTTGCCTAATTCAAATTTGAGTGTGACAACCTTCATAATCTGATTATCTAAAAGCAATACTGGAATCTCAAATTTGTGCAGATTTAAGCACGCCTTGATGTTCTGATTTCTCAAATTAGATATATAGGAAATTGTCGTTGTTGAAATATTATTTTAATTTGTGTATATATATATATATATATATGTATATGTATATATGTATATGTATATATGTGTATATATATGTATATATATATATATGTGTGTGTGTGTGTGTATATTTATGAAAAGTGAGGTTGTTAATATACTCATCAATTGCTCATGTTATACTTTTGTCAATTAATCTGAAGTCTTTCCTCCCACCTTCTATCACCAGTGCTCTTTGGGATATTGAAACTGGGCAGCAAACAACCACATTTACTGGCCACACTGGTGATGTCATGAGCCTTTCTCTTGCCCCTGATACAAGGCTTTTTGTCTCCGGTGCTTGTGATGCCTCAGGCAAACTTTGGGACATTCGAGAAGGCATGTGCCGACAGACCTTCACTGGACACGAGTCTGATATAAATGCCATTTGCGTAAGTTTAGCTTTTTCTTTAGTACATATATGTATAGTTGAGATACTGTTCACCTTTCACCATGAGACAATTAGTTTTGTAAAATATCAATTTTCATTTAAAAATGGCATAAAATAAGATTTTTAAAAATATAGTTGCCACAAGACTGTTCTGGCTGGGTTTTCTTTGTTAAAATAAACACATTTTTTGATGAGGTATGATCGCAAAATTTCTCACTGAAATAGGCAGTAATTACAATGAACTATTTGTTTTGCATAGAAATCTACCTCTGCAAAAAAAAATGTGTGGTTCAGACTGAATTGGGACAGATCTTGGAAGTTTTTTCTTGTGCTGCATTGCCATCAAAGTTTAAAATTTTGTCGCGATTACCAGAAGATTCATGCTCTTTCAGGTTGCTTAAATATAGCTTTTAGATTTAATTGCACGTGGTGCCTGAAAAGCAGAATAAATTTTCCCCTCAATCTTCGCCCCAACATTCAAAATTTGCTCTATCTTCAGACACATTCCTTGAGAAGTTTCTTAATTCAGCAGTTTGTGGGCCAGTCGTTGGCTAAATCCCCAAATTTGCTCCATTTAAGTAGTTTGATTTTTCTAAGGCAATCATAAGGTCCTTCCTCTAAATAGCATCAATGGAGCAGTTGGAGAGAATAGGAGTCTAAAAATGCAAGAGAATCAGATGGATACTAATGGAAAACTGAGTAGCTTTTCAATGTCTGGCCATTTGCCAGTTTAATGTCAGTCTTTTGAATGTTAAACCGCAGGATATACACAAACCTATGAAGCAGAGGATTTATTATTGTCAGTATCTTTCAGTTATCAGACTGCTTTGAGAAGGTTGCTATAAATTTGCATTTCATTCATGACTACAGTTCAGAAAGACTTTATTGATTTAAAATATGTAGGATAAGCTTGTAAGTGGTATGATATAAATGCAAGTCTCTTCCTCATTCCAGTTCTTCCCCAATGGAAATGCATTTGCGACTGGCTCGGACGATGCCACCTGCAGGCTGTTTGACCTGCGTGCTGATCAGGAGTTGATGGTGTATTCGCATGACAATATCATTTGTGGCATTACATCTGTGGCGTTCTCTAAGAGTGGCCGTCTCCTGCTCGCTGGCTATGATGACTTCAATTGCAATGTCTGGGATACTCTGAAAGCTGACCGTGCAGGTATTTGTTTCATACAAATTTTGTCATTATATCCTTCGATTATGAAAATATTCTCTTTGCTAGTAGTTCTGAATGTGATACTCGTTTATTCCCTGGAGAGATTATTTACATCGTTTCTCCAAATAGTATTTAAATGTTGGCAATAAGTATTCAACATGATTGCAACCACATGGTTTTATTCAGTATCAAAGATAGATTTAAACTTCATAATACTTTATTCATTTGAAGAGAATAATTTTCAGTATTCCATTTACTGTTGGTTCCCTCTCGTTCATCATGTACATGCTGCAGTTGTGTTACAACTTTAGGCCTTGTGTTTCAGGAGTTCTGGCGGGCCATGATAACCGTGTGAGTTGCCTGGGTGTGACTGATGATGGCATGGCAGTGGCAACAGGATCGTGGGATAGTTTTCTGAAGATCTGGAACTAAACCTGTAGGTTTGTAGGCCTGTTGTACTTTTAACTAGCATTATTGTCATTATTTTTCAGACTTGTTTCTTTTGCTGTGCTTGCTTTAGTGAAAATCTACTATAAAAGCAAATCATTGCTTTCAATCCAGCTTGTGACTTTAATGCACGAAAATCAAATGAGTGTCTTTGCATCTCACATTGAAAATTTGGTTTTATCCTGCACTAGGTTCAGAGTTATGTTGAATATATGCCTCGTCCACACACTGTTTTAACAATTTATATGTTGACGGCATTTCTTTTACAAGTAACTGGTCGCTCAGTTGGTCATCTATGGTGTTCAAGGGAAAGTATCCCCATTTGTCGGTGAAATCTTTTATGTTAGCCTCCATTTCTTAGAATTCATTTTGTAACAATCTTGAAAAATGTACTGGATGTCCTTGGTTATTTTGTGATAATAGTTTTGCAAGAAGAAAAACTTGTTAAAGCCAGGTGGCACAAATAGACATAGAAACGTAGAAAATAGGTGCAGGAGTAGGCCATTCGACTCTTCGAGCCGTTCAATATCATCATGGCTGATCATCCAAAATCCTGCTTTCTCCCCATATCCCTTGATTCCGTTTGCCCTAAGAGCTATATTTAACACTCTTGAAAACATCCAGTGAATTGGCCTCCACTGCCATCTGTGGCAGAGAATTCTACAGATTCACAACTCTCTGGGTGAAAATGTTTTTCCTCATCTCAGTCCTAAATGGCCTACCCCTTATTCTTACACTGTGACCCCTGGTTCTGGACTCCCCCAACATCGGGAAAAAATTCCCTGCATCTACCCTGTCCAGTCTCTTAAGAATATTGTATGTTTTTTATATATGTATGTTTAAAATGTGGAATAATAAATAATCTTCCAGTATTACTGCAGGTCTCTGAAAATCTGCATTTTGCAGGGTGACTCTGGGAATGTGGAGAGAAAGGAACAAATTAACATGAAAGCTTTCCTGCTGATCAAGTTGCTGAAAAAAAGATATTTACAATGTTAGAGATGAACTGGGTGCTTGTTTTATTGGCACTTAGCTTGGGGTAAGGGATATTTGAATGCAAGTGAGCTTAATTGCAGTGTTAGCAAGGTAAAAATCTCTCTTTTCAAGGGTGGAAGCTGACATGTTGAATAAATCGAATGCCCTGTCAAAGTTTCTTTTTAAAAGTGCACATTGTAACTTGAAAGTTAGCATTTTTCACTTGGCAACCAAATCCTGAGTTAGTGTACAACTTTTAACGTCAAGAGTAATACATCCTCCATTCTAGCTTTATCAACCCTCTTGTTCAACTAGATATTTTGGGAATCACCAGCTGCCATTGTTTTTGTAAAATAAGGACCTTGTCCCACAATGTCTCTGCAAACTAGATCTGTACATGGTTCCATGACAAAGATGTTTTCAAATGCAACTTTTTCAGTTGCTTGCAAGTTTATTAGCAATATTGATAAATTAACTTAACTTGTGAAGCATTATCAACATTCCTCCAGTGCAAGCCGCAAGCAAGATTCATTCAGGTGAAGAACTTGCCCGATTGTGTTATCTGGTGCATTAGCGTTAGTTGAAGATTAGGCATAATTTCCATATAGTTCCAAAACATTACCCCTCAGGCTTCATATGGGAGTCTTGGTGATATAATCATTTAATAAAGCATCATAGATAACAATACCAAGTGCCATGACATAGAAAGTTAAATTGTATGTATTTTTCCAATTTCACCATAAACGAGGAGGTACAGTACAGGAGTCATTATTAATTGTTTTCTTTCTAGATTGCAGACGAACTCCGAGGTGACTGGAAGATCATTCCACATTCAATTACGTTGCATATCCGATCCACTGATACTGACTTGGACACCCCCAACTTCAAAGGGCAAAATGTACTTTTAACCTTTGCTATAATGAAGAGCACAAAGTTAGACAACTTTAAATGGAAGATTCTGTGGTATAAATATGAGATTGCGCATTCATTTTGGGACCATTATTTTGTTTTGTCTTGAAAACACTATTATCCTGCAAAATACAACTTTAAAAGAAAACTTGGTAATCATGAATAAATCGCTAATTTTCTCAGTAGTTTAAAGTTTTAGCACCATGCGGGTTTGCTGCAGTTAAAGGTTTAAAAACTATGTTTTAACACGCATCTCAATTTTTAAGTTGTTTTTAGCTAAGGAATTTAAGTATGAAATTTTCTGGAAAACAAGGGAGTCCTTGAGCAGCATCATTCTGGTTTGTTAATGACTAAATTAGTATCAAGCTCTTTTTTGGTCATGTCCTGTCATGGACCTTTCGTTGCACAAATATTGCGAATGAAATATGTTGAAACTAAACTAACTAAGACACACAGTCATAGTAATGAATGCTTGTTTTTAAAATGTAATTTTTTTCACCCCTCTACACTTTAGTGGGTAACATAGAAAAATGAAAACTCCCCAATAAATTTTAAGCTGGCTGGTTTCTTGGTAAAGTTGCTCAGGGCCCATTCAGCCTGTGCTTACTAGAGATTCCTGCTTTTAGCAGCTGCAGATGTCCTGTGCTTGAATTTGGTCAATGTGTGTATCAAATGATGTAAGTTCAATGTTGAAAATAATCTTGAAATTTCTACGTTAATTTTTTTTGGGAGTTTTTTTGTTTTTCCTTTTACCATGGGTTTACTCTTATAGAAGCATGCTGTAGAATTGCAAACAGTGGAATTAAGTCAATAGATATTCTTTTATGACACACCTGTTAAATTGTAACCATTGTAATCATGGCTACTCTGTGCATAATGAAGAATAAAAGGCTATGCACTTTTTCGAGTAGCGCCGTCACAACAAACTTGACCCGTTTAAACGATCTTCACAAATGATTCTCAAACAAACCATCCTGTTTATCCAATAAAAATAAAAATTTGTAGAAAGCTTAATGTTAGAATCATTTTGTACGGGACAGGTTTCTGGCTTTCTGAATAATTGATGGCAGAAGTTTCTGCAGCCATACTTTACTGTAAACAGAAGTGCTCTTTACTAGCATTTAGTAGCTTTTCCATTCTATCCCTGCAAACTTGTACAGATGTGCTGTAATTGTGTGTAGGCCTAAATAGGCAACTCTCCATTAATTCTGTAGGTCTTTCCTCATACTTTCCTTTTGCCTTTTGTATTTAATTTTAAAGTCGGTGTACTACAAGAAAGCTGGATGCAAGATAGATACTATATTAAAATGTACTGTTATTTAAGATGTAATAAAGCAGTTTGACACGAGTGATGTCTTGGCTGGTTCCTTTAATGTATTTCCTTAGAATTGTCTTATTAATTAGAAATTTCCAAAAACTAAATTTAAAGAAATTTATAATAACTAATGCCCATTCCTACCCTGCTTCCAGTTATGAGATGGAGCATCTGCAATGCTTCATGCATAGTTTCAGTACCGCATGGGAGGGCATGATGTATCTGACCACTTAGTAACGGAATTGACTGAATAAATAAAACGAACTAGATACTTAGCAATCGCAGCATAAACACTAACTCCGGAAGATTTCTCTCCAGTGTTGTCTTCATTCACCTTTGCAAAGCTTTCTCACTAGTGCACAATATCATGTACACTGTACCTTGTATGTTGCATGCTATGAATGTAATGTATGATTTCTAGCCACAAAAATTGGATTAATAAAACAAATCGGATACTAACATCGTTACCAGTGTCAGACAACCTGCTGTCATTTTTCTCAACTGCTTGTTTATGCTGTCATTTTATTTTCTCTGCTCTTGGGGCAGCTGTTGCCAGTTGATATATGGCACTCTACTCTAAGTCATTTCTCTGCAATAGATGTAAATTATCAGGTTAATTTTAAAGTCAGTGCACTACAAGAAAGGTAATCTTGTGAGCAGTTGACCCATGATCTTTTGCAGAATGATCATGGGGTAAGCTGAAGATCTGACCCAAAACACTTTTGATATATCCTAAAACATCCTTCCGTACAATTAATTTACTAGATCTAGGAATAGGAATGAATCTAATGACATGTGTGCAATCTGTCATTTTGTTTAAAAATCAAAGTTGTATTTATGGAATGAGCACATCACTGACAGGATCAACATTTATTGCACAGAAGGCAAAATGCTGGAGGAACTAGGCAGGTCAGTGGTGGGAATGGACAGAGGACGTTTCAGGTTGGGACCCTTCATTCAGATTGATTTGGGGGGGGGATGAGCATTTATTGTCTTTCATTTCTCCGCAAGAAAATGATGAGCGTCACCTTATTCCTCTGCATTCGAAGGTGAAGATGTTCCCGCAGTGCTGTTGGGTAGTTTATTGCAGGAATTAGATTCAGCTCTGATGAAACTTTGTTATATTTCTACGTCAGGGTGTGATTTGGAGGGATATATACTGGTGATAGTGTTCCCCTGCACCTGTTTTCCTTGTGAAGGTGGTGGGGTTGGAAGATACTATGAAGTTGCCTTGATGTTTTTATGAATCCGTTGTAGTTGCGTGCAGTGCAGTGGCACTATCCTGGTGGAGGAGGGATAGAGTGCCAGTCAAGTGGGCTGCTGTGTCCTACATTCATGGAGGAAAATGGACAATATTCCTTGCATTGTGCCATGTAGATAATGGAAAGGATTTGGCTAGTCATGAAATGAGAGATGCCAGTGGACATCCAATCTCAGACTTGCTCTGTAATCACAATCTGGTTGATCCAAGTAATTTTCTGGTCAATGCCAACATTGCCATTCACCTTGTGAGACTTGGTGGTAAGGTGGAGCACCAAGGATTGTTTAGATTCATCTTGTCATTGTGTGGCACTTACCAGGTTTGATTGTTGGCTCCAACATATCCATGCATGCTGTCATCTTGCTGCTTGCAGGCAAGGGCAGTTTCATGCTCTGAGAAGTTGTGGATGGAATTGAGCATCTTTGCTTCTCACCTTATGATGGCAGAAAGATTAATCTAGATAGTTAGCTAACCTAGGACTGATAGGAGAAACCTCTATCAGCAACAAACTAGAGTCCAATCAGTGGGGTTTCTCCTACATTGGGACGACAGATGGCACAATGGGCTAAGTGTTCGGCTGGCAACCGGAAGGTAGCCGGTTCGAATCCCGCTTGGAGTGCATACTGTCGTTGTGTCCTTGGGCAAGACACTTCACCCACCTTTGCCTGTGTGTGAATGTGTGTGAGTGATTGGTGGTGGTCGGAGGGGCCGTAGGCGCAGATTGGCAGCCACGCTTCCGTCAGTCTGCCCCTGGGCAGCTGTGGCTACAGAAGTAGCTCACCACCACTGAGTGTGACTGAGGAGTGAATGAATAATGCGATGTAAAGCGCCTTAGAAAGGCGCTATATAAATCCCATCCATTATTATTATTATTACATTCCCATTTGGGAGCCTCATTTCAGTCCTCACAAAATCAATGCCCAGTTAGCCATTCAATTGAATTGATGGGAAATGTTTATACTTTTTTTAATTAATTTTATTGGACCTGGATAAAAGGTTTTGTTCAGAAATATTTGTAACTCATGGTTCACCTCAACTGATGCATTAAATGGAAGATAGAATGATTTTCATGTATCAATTGATCAATTATCAATGGTCTAAAAAAACTTGCAACTACAATGTTACTGGAAGGAATAGTTCCACAGCACTTCGTTGGTTACCTAATGAAATATAATAGGGGCCTGCTAATGTAATACTTCTCCCAATTTTGCTTTTGTGTGAAGTTGTCAGTGAGCAAGTGATTGCCGCCTCAGCATTTCCAGAAATAATTTTTATTTTTATATAGGTGGTCTGTGAAATCACAAAAGTATGACAGGCAGGAAACCCTATTAAACTGAGATTCTGTCAGTTTTGGAGCTTTGAATTGGCGAGGAGCCTCTGCATAAGAAGCCATTTGAAACATGAAATTTCCATATCCGTACCCTTGTTTGTTTCAAATAAGGATGGTGTTGTTCAGTTTCCAAGTATTTCAAAATCATTGGGTTGTGTCAGTATTTAATTCCCAACCAAATTGTTACTAGTTTTAGCTATGTTTTTGAGTCGGTTGTTGCAATAAGTATACTTCATAATGTAGCAGTTCTGGGGGGGGGGGGGGGGGGGGGTGTGGTAAATAGGTCAAGATTGAGCTCGTGCGTGGCGTGAACCATTAGTCTTCACCAAACACAATACTTCAGTCCTTGTATTTTTCTCCCCTTTAAGATACTTCTATGTTATTTTTCTTACCAACTGTTGTGGCAGCAAGTTTCCTATCTTAGTAATTCTGGGTAACCAAGTTTCTATATTGCTATTGAATTCATTTTGGGGCTAATTGGAGCCTCTTGCATTCATGATCCTTGTTTTCAGATTTTCTTCCACCCAGCCCCATCTTTACTCTCCACATGTGTGAAAACTACTGCCATTGGCCTTTGGGGAGTTAACGGGTGTGCAGGAAGGGTTGGGAGGGGCTAAAAAGAAGCTGGTGAAATTGAGATCAGACCAACCGTGTGAGAGTGCCCGAGGAGAAAGATGGCTCATTCCAACTTTTGGGGGGCAGTGGGCTTAGAGTGGAATCAATCACCGGTCCTCATGGCACTTGGCCAGGTAAGGAGACAGGACAGTTTGGGAGGAATGTGAGCTGAACATGGGAGAATAGGACCAGCTTAGGTGTGGCACCTTAGTCGGTAATGATGAGTTAGACTGGTGTATTTAAATGTTGTATGACTCCAACCCTTGAAATAGTGACAAGTGTTACATATCTGATGGATGATGTGAAACTGAGCAGGGTAGAAACTAGTGGCCATGATGAAAATGTTCCACTTCAAATTTTTGTTTTGCAATTACAATATCCCTTTGGGAAAAAATGCTGAAAATCACCACTGAGCCAACCAAATTCCAACATGGTAAAACTTCACAAATTGATCACCACAAACATTTGCGAAGTTTCCAGCCAATTTGAGACCTATTTGAAGACTTTGAAGAGTGAAATGAAAACAAGCCTGGAGCTCATTAAGTGCCACACTAAGGACATTTAGCCGGGCGTGTTGAACTGTAGTGGGACTGCAGGAGCCCTGGAGAATGTCTCAGCTCTGCTGTTGTTATCTGTTTATCAAAACAAGGGAGTGTCATTCGGTCTCCACTCAGCGCTGCCTTCAGCAGAGATATTTGTTACCTACTGACAGGAAATAATATTTTATCAAGATGTTTAGAGATACAGTGCGGAATCAAGTGCTTCGGCCCATCGAGTCCGCACCGACCAGTGATCCCTACACCGTAACAATATCCTACACACACTAAAGACAATTTGCAATTTTACCAAATCTAATTAGCCTACAAACCTGTACGTCTTTGGAGTGTGGGAGGAAACCGGGGCACCCGGGTAGAGGAAAACTCGATTGCTGTTTGTGCTCTGTTCAAAGGGCGATTTTTTTTAAAATTCCCAAAGGAACAACATAATTGCCCAGATGTTAGTCTCCCACAGTGGCTTGTCGATGAATATAAAGCACCTGTGTACCAGGATCTCCAGCCATGGCTTTGGCTCTTGCCCTATTTTTTTCAAAGAAGCTATGGATCTTAGAAAGTCACATGTTTTGGATTTAATGTCTGGCGACAGGCATCTCTGGCAGTTCAACACTACCTCCATCTTCACTTGGAGACTTTCTGTGCTGCACTCCCTGCACACTGGAGACTCATACAGTGCAGTACTCCCTCCTTACTGGATACTGACTGCGCCACTCACTCCCTGCACACTGGAGACTCGCCGTGCGGCACTCCCTCCCTATTCATCAGAGAGTTTTTTCCAATGGATCTCTGGAAGATTTGAAACAAAACCTTCTACCTCAGAACTAATAGACTAACCAGGGGCTGACACTGATCAAGGCAGAGTGCAGCCTCTACTAAATATTTTGTATTTTTTAAGGAAATGTGCTATTAGAAGGAAATAATACTCTCCAATAGACAAAGAGAAACTTCTGGGGCTGTTCAACAACTGTGGCGAGAGGGACAGTGCTAACATTTTAGGTGAACAGCCTTCCACCAGAACTGTGCTTTAACATGTGTGTTTGCAGAGGAGGGTGGGGTGGAAACTTGCCATCACGTTAATTCTTTATCTCTCTGCCCCTTCGGCCTCTGTCCTACACTGGCTCAATGAAACCCAACATTAGCTTGAAGAACAACACCTTATCTCTACCTGGGCATGCTTTGAGACAGAATTAAAAGCCTTGTGTCACCTGAGCAATCTCCAGCCATTGCACATTCTCTTTATTCTTTTACCCCCTTTAGGGGAATCGAGAACTATGGAGTATAGGTTTAAGGTGAGAGTGGAAAGATTTGATGGGAACCAGAGGCAACATTTCACATAGAGGTTAGTGGGTATATGGAACGAGCTGTCAGAGGAAGTAGTTGAGGCAGGTACAATAGCAACATTTAAAATATTCCAGACTAAGTGGGACCTGTTGGGTCCCAGTCACAGTCCCAGTCCCCCAATTCACCAGTCCCCAACCCATTCCCCAATGCAATATTCCACCTGTTACCCCAACGCATGTTGAGTAACTGGAACATGCACTGCTTATATTTCTTTTTTTTTTAGCATCTGCAGTGTTTTTCTTTGATTATATATACAGATATAATTTTGCGAAACACTTTCCGCATTTTAATATGAAGATAGCAACATGGGTATCAGGGAACACAGATATTAATAAAGAAACAAAGAACTGCAAATGCTGGTTTGCAAAAAAAAACCACAAAAGCGCTGGAGTATCAGCGGATGAGGAGGGCTCGCATAGGCGACGGTTCGGGTGAGGGCCCTTCTTCAGAGTGATTGTAGTAGAGAGGAGAGCTGGGGACGTGGAAAAGTCTGACGAGTGGATGCAGATGAGAGGGGGGGGGGGGGTGATGGGTGGACAAATCTTTAACCTTGTTTCATCTCTACCTTCTACAATCAGTCGGAAGAAGGGTCCCAACACGAAATGTCATCTATCTGTGACTTCCTGAGATGTTGCCTGGCCCACTGAGTTACTCCAGCACTTGTGTGTTTTTGGATACAACACGAACGATAGCATGGGGTATTGAGACTGCCACATACCATTGGGAGGGTGAATTTAATTGGGACTGTGCAAGATAGCTCGACTTGAAGTGCTGAAATTGACAGCGTCGGGATTAGTCTCACTGCCGTGGTGTCACGTTGCACACACAGCTGTGATGTGAATTCTGCATCGATCCTGTCACATACCACACACTGCGAGCAGCTGCCACAGGATTACAATTACAGTGTTGTGTTTCACTCCCAGCATTTCAGCAGAAAGATTCAGTCGATATTCTCCAGGCTTTGCAGAGATGGTGGTGAAGAAGCATGTGGCGCAGCGTTACATTTGCTGCCTCACAGCGCCAAAGACCCGAGTTTGATCCCGACTACGGGTGCTGTCTTTGTACGTTCTCCCCGTGACCACATGGGGTTTCTCTGGGTGCTCCAGTTTCTTCCCGTTACTTCAAAGACGTAAACGTTTGTAGGTTAATTGGCTTCAATAAAAATGTTCCCTGGTGTGTAGGATAGTGTTAGTGTACGGTGGACTCGAAGTGCCTGTTTCTGCGCTGTATCTCTAAACTAAACCAGGGGTTTGCCTGCCAGTGGCATCCTTACATCCAGCGAGGCCTGATTGGGGAGATCAAAGCTTAGACCAGGCGTCAATCTGGGCTTGCATGAAGAGGTTATAAAACACGGTATGCAAAGAGTTGTCTGATGTCCTGGTTCACATTTATCATGGAACAGCACAGGAACAGGCCCTTCGGCCCACAATGTCTGCCGACCATGATGCCAAATTAGACTAACCCCATCCGCATAGTGCGATGGTCCATATCGCTTTATTCCCTGCATGTTCATGCATCTTTACGCTACTATCATGGCTGCTTCTGTCAGCGCCCCTGGCTGCATGTTCCAGGCACCCACCACACTCTCTCTGTAAAAACCTTGTCCTGCACATCACTTAAACCTTGCTCCTCTCACTTTAAAGCTATGTACTTCAACCAACTTTAATAAACTAGTGGTAATTTACTTCCCACTTCACTATATTGAGGAAATGAGTGAGCTGCACGACCAGACTCCCTGATGGCGAATCGTGGACTGATGGAAGCCATCGAGTCGGTGCCCACATTCGTGTTTAGTATTGAAATATCCTTGGTGAATGTTACAATGAACTACAGTACCCCGGTAACATTAATGGCTCAGTCTGAAGAAGGGTCCAGGCCTGAAATGTCACCTCTCCATGATCTCCAGAGATGCTGTCTGAGCTGCTGAGTTATTCCAGCACTTTGTGTGGTTTCACCATAAAACTAGGCGCCGATGACCATGGTCTGTACCAGCGAACACTTCTTCACCAGCTTCCGTACTGTCCAGTTGACACAGCTGTTGTGGCTCACGTTGTAGCCCCTGACCGACAGCACATGTTTCAGGCCGCCACCACCAACAGGACTCACTCACCCAGTCACGGTGGAGCTCCCTCACCCCTCACCGTCCACCTCACACTTCTTTTTCCTATCGGCAGTCGCTTTGTCCACTCCGTCACTTTCCCCTCTCCCACTGCTGCCCAAAGATATTAGAGCGCTCCTCTAGTATCTTTGCTCCTGCCTCCTCCTCTTTCCCCCTCAGAAACCCCAGAGAAGGAGGAAGGGGCTGTGGAGGGTGGAGCGGATAGAAAGAAGCAGCAGCTGGTGAGCCGTGGTGACCGAGAGCGGCCCGAAGAAACACTGCGGGCCAGAGGCCACGACATGAGCCACAACAACAGCCGCATCAACCAGACGGCAGCTGCTGAAGAGGGGCTCGCTGGTGAAGGGGGGCTCGCTGGTGAAGGGGGGCTCGCTGGTGAAGGGGGGCTCGCTGGTGAAGGGGGGCTCGCTGGTGAAGAGGGGCTCGCTGGTGAAGGGGGGCTCGCTGGTGAAGAGGGGCTCGCTGGTGAAGGGGGGCTCGCTGGTGAAGGGGGGGGGGGCTCGCTGGTGCACTGACCCTGTGGAAAAAGTCGGCAACTCTAACTCAGCCGGGAATTGCTCTCACTCGCCTTCCCTGTGTCACACCGACTGTGGCAGAAACTGGAAGATCAGTAAGCCCGCTGGGGTGGCGCTTGTGAACGGGAAGCCCTTTCCATCCTCCCCCTTGCACTCAGACCACCTACTCTGAATAAGGGTCTCGACCCGAAACGTCACCCATTCCTTCTCTCCAGACATGCTGCCTGTCCCGCTGAGTTACTCCAGCATTTTGTGTCCACCTATTATGAATTCTTTACGTAAGTGGAAGTTTACGTTAGTCCCCTGTTACGTAAATCAGGGAGTGCCTGTAATCCAAAAGAGTCCAGAGTGTGGTACAGTCCAACAATTCACCTCTCCTTGACTTTATTTTCTCGGTCATAAATAAGGGGATTCATAATGGTCTGAGCTTGCACGGAGGGTTTGTGTGTTGCTGCAACAAATCACATTTAACCACAGAAAAATATGGCTGGTTTTCCTGCGACGAATATTGTTGGTCACAGCTTTAAGCTGCTGTGGTTTTGGGAACGTAAATCTGAATTGTGGTTTGATTGGAGGTACAATTATTATTCTTTTTTTTTTTGTTGCACTGGGAATATTTGGGAGGCAGGTCGTGCAAAACAATATATATTTATATCACATGTGTGTGATGTTATTAAATGTTCCAAAGCATCGCGCAAATGGATCGGATGAAAACAACTGAGGGCAACTAGGGAAGACGCGAGCACAAAAACACCAGCAGGCGAGCAAAGGCAGCGCAAATACTCAAACCTCTCCCATGTCCTGAGACCTGTTATATTTTGGAGGACTATCGATGAGAAACATTTTCACAAACGGAGATAACAATAAACAGACCCTTTACCCTATAACCAAGTTGGCATACTGGGTTGTCCCATTTGCCTACATTTGGCCCATATCCTGATAAATTCTTCCTACTCATATATCTGCCCAATGTCTTTGAAACGTGGTGATTGCAACTGATACTATAGCTGGCTCTGGAGTGTTCCTTCTATAGAATCCTCAGTTTACATTGATAAGTCTTGAAACTATTCCAATTTATTATGCAATATTTTTGCAATAATTATTCATTTCAAATACTCTTTCTCAACAGACTGGTATTTGTGTTTGAAAATACATCACTTTGCTGAATAGCTTGGCATAAGTACTGGAGTATCTCAGCATCTCTGGAGAAAAAGGATGGATGACGCTTCGGGTCGGAACCCTTCTACAGACTTCAGAACATGCACGATATTGGGATTGGGTTGCTGTTGTGTTTTGGGGAGTAAATGATCCCGTCTCCTGGATGTGAAGCTTGTCCCAGGATATGCGGCGTTGTCGATGACTCCTCGGTGCCCCCTGCTGGACAAGCACTGAGACAAAAGCAAGATGTAGGCACAAGAAACTGCAGAGCCTGGTTTACAAAATAAGGCACAAAGTGCTGGAGTAACTCAGCGGGTCAGACAGCATCTTTAGAGAACATGGATAGGTGACATTTCGGTTCCTTTTGTTTCGGGTCTCTCTTTCATTTTTCTCCCCCCCCCCCCCCCCCCCCTATAAGCAGTGCAATGAAGGGTCCTGACACGAAACATCATCTATACATGTTCTCCAGAGACCTGCTGAGTTACTGCAACACTTTGTCTTATCTTGAGACAAAAGTACACTCCGCAGCCCAGTCAAAGAGCTGTGCAGCCTGCAAACGTGCCATTCGGCCCATCGTATCCATGCCAATCAAGATGGCATAACTGTGCTGGTCCCATTTGCCTGCATTTGGCCTGTATAACGTTACAACTCCTCCCCCTTCAGTCATGGGGTAGACTGACTCCCCACGTCTACAGCCCCCTCAGCTCCCCGCTAGCAGCTGCCAGAAGAAGCTATACTGATTCCCCCCCCCCCCTCCCCAATCTTTGCACATCCCCAATCCTTTCCACTCGTCACTTGAATTTCATGATTCTTGTGTTGTCAGATCAATTTCCCTCCTGGGATAAATAAAGTATTATCGTATCACACCCTTCAAAAATCTTCCTATCCGTATATCTGTCCAAATGCCTGTTAAACGTGGTGATTGTACTGACCTCCATAGCTTCCTCTGGTAGCTGCTTGCAGGGAGCTGAGGGGGCTGTAGACGTGTCCACAAACTGTGCTCTGGCTATGCTCTGTGTTAGCACTTGGGTGCTGGCCTGCGATGGAGGCTCTGTAGTGGGGCCTCTGGGCCCCCACTGCAGCACTCCCACCGCTGCATTTCCTGCAACCTTGCAGAGGGCAGGGCCTTGTGCTGACGGGCCCAGTCCTCACTCTGCCATGTCACTATGTGCCGCCACAGAGCCACCATCGCAGTGACGCATGAAGCAGTGTTGCAGCTCTGAGGCTGGACAGAGTTCTGCATGCCAACCGTTTATAGATGCAGGGCGTTCTGCAGCAGGGGATGAGGCCATTCGACCTATTGTGTCTGTGCTTGCCCTCTGTTGGAGCTGCCTCCTGCAGTTCACCCTCTTGCTCTCTCTCTGCACCCTCCCTCGACACGTTCACCGACTACAAACCCCACTCTCGAACCGTAGTGAGGATTCCACAGAAAGACAAGAGAGGGCCCTTAAAGATAGCGGAGTCAGGGGAGAAGGCAGGAATGGGGCACTGATTGTGGATGATCAGCCATGATCACATTGAATGGCGGTGCTGGCTCGAAGGGCCAAATGGCCTCCTCCTGCACCTATTGTCTATTGTCTAGAATGGGAATAGACCACTCAGCCCCTCAAGTCTGCCCTGCCTTTCAATATGATCACATCTGATCCTCTCTGACCTCATCTCCTCTTCTGTGCCAATTCCCTGTGATCCTCCTTTCCTCAAATATTTATCTTCCTCAACCTTAAATATATCATAAGATCATACATAGGAGCAGAATTAGGCCATTCGGTCCATCGAATCTGCTCCGCCATTCGATCATGGCTGATCTATTTTTTCCTATCGACACCATTCTCCTGCCTTCTCCCCGTACCCTTTAACACCTGTACTAAGTAAGAATCTATCAATCACCAATTTAAACATGTCCAATGACTTGGCCTCCACAGACATCCAGAGCAATGAATGCCACAGATTCACCATCCTCTGGCTGAAGAAATTCATCCTCATCTCTATTCTAAAGGTGTGCCCTTTTATTCTGAGGCTCTGCCCTCTGATCCGACACTCTCCAACTGCTGGATACATCAGCAACCACTCTATCTAGGCCTTTCACTATTCGGCAGGTTTTAATGTGATCCCCCCCACCCCACCCCCACCCCTCATCCAGCTATTCTTTGCACCTCAGTGTTAAAAGGCATGACAGACTCCAAACCTGTAACAATGTCTCCTTGCTCAGGTCTCTCCCACTAGTGCAAGCATTTCAACATCTACCCTGTCAAGTCCCTAAGCTAAGAATATTTACGTTCGAATAAGGTCAGCTCTCATTCCTCTAAACTCCAAGGAATCCAGACCCAAACCATCCACCCATGCTAGATAGGACAAACCCCTCATCCAGGAATCCAGGAACCTCCTCCCTCCAATGTCACTATTTCATTTTCTAGGTAGAGGGACCAAATCTGTGCAGGGTATTCCAGGTGAGGTCTCACGAACAAGCTGAACAACTGGAAACAAAGCTCCCTGTTCTTAAACTCTGACCCTGCATAATAAAGGACATCACACAGTGTTTCTTTTTAACTATTTGTTGGAGCTGCTTGCTAACGTTATAATTCTCTGGAGAACCTCGATCTCTCTGAGCTTCACTCTCTCTGCAGTCGCTCTCCATGCACGTAATGTACTTTGTTACACAAGGAAATGATTTGAACAAAAACGTAGCTGAGCTGATTAACAAATTGCAGACGACACAAGAATTGGTGGAGTTATGGGTGGTCAAGAAGGTTGTCAAAGGATTTAGCAGGATATAGACCAGTTGGATATTTGGGCAGATGGAGTTTAATTCGGCCGAGTGTTACATTGGGAGGTCAAAGACAAAAGGGGAGAGGTTTACGTGAGAGGGAGGAGGTTTCAAGTGGTTCTGAGAGGGTGAATGTTTCACACAAACAATAGTTGGTATTTGGAATGAACCGCCAGAGGAGGTGGCGGAGGTAGGAATGATAAAAACATTTAAGACATCTGGGCAGGAGCTTGAATGAGCAGGAAACAAAATGATACGGAATAAACAGATATAACGATGGAACAGTACAGCACAAGAACAGGCCCGCTAGCGTGTGGGATTAGTACAGATAGGCGTGATGCTTGGCATTGACATGGTGGGCCTGTTTCTATGTTGTATATGATTCTGAAAGTCTACAATCAAACAATGGTTTCATGAAAGGCAAATCATATTTCACACATTTGGTTGATTTCATTGAGGATGTAACTGGGAGAGTTTTAAGAGGGAACCTGTAGATGTAGTAGATTTAGATTTCAAAAGGCACATGGCAAGGTGCTACATGTGAGGTTGGTGCATAAATTAAGTGCCCAAAGAATTGGAGGAAGTGTATCAGTATGGATTGAAAACAGGTTGTCAACTCGAAAACATAGAGGATAGTGGGCAAATGTGTGGGGGAGGGTGGGGTGGATCTGTCGACTCTCCGCTGGGCAGAGGCATCTCCTGCCGGGTGAGGGACTGTGTTTACGGCTGAATGTCCATGAATTACCTCCTCCGTGTCATTAATGTACAGGCCTTCCCGTCCAGGTCATGACACTGCTCCGTTCCTGAGAAATGTATTTACATTAGTGTAGTTTAGAGATACAGCATGGAAACAGGCCCTTTGGCCCTCCAAGCCTGCATCCTATCCTACACATCCTATCCTACACACGCTAGAGACAATTTACAATCTTTACCTAAGCCAATCAACCTACAAACCTGTATATCTTTGGAGTGTGGGAGGGAACCGTAGCACCCAGAGAAAGTCCACATGGTCAAAGGGAGAACGTACAAACTCCGTACAGGCAGCACCCATAGTCAGGGTCGAACCCGGGTCTCTGGTGCTGTAAGGCAGCAATTCTACCGCTGTTCCACCGTGCCGCCCTAAAGTGTTTGGGTTATAGACAGGAAGGGTCGTACATTAATGACCTGGAGGAGGGACTGCAATGGCAACTTTCCAAATCAGCCAATATTTATTTTAGAAATACAGCATAGAAACACGGCCCAGTCTGAAGAAGGGTCTCGACCCAAAACATCACCCATTCCTTCACTCTAGAGGTGCTGCTTGTCCCGCTGAGTTACTACAGCATATTGTGTCTATTTTTGGTGTAAACCAGTTTTTTCCAATGCATAGAAACAGACGCGTTGGCCACACCGAGTCCATATCAACCATTGATCACCCGTACACTAGTTCTATGTTATCCCACTGTCACATCTTAACACCAGGGGAATTTACAAAACTCAATTGACCTACAAATCCATACGTCTTTGGAATGTGGGAGGAATCGAGCACCCGGAGTAAACACACGCGGTCACGGGGAGAACGAGCATACTCCACACAGAGAGCAACTCAGCAACCAAAATCAGGACCGAACCCGGGATTCTGGCACTGTGGGGCAGCAGCTCTACCCGCTGTGCCACTGCGCCACCCTAATATGAAATAGATGTGAGGGCAAGTTGTGATGAGGATATTGTGGTATTGCAACAGGATGTGGATAGATCGAGTGATTGGGCAACAACTTGCAAGGAGAGGCTACTGTGGGGAAGTGTGAAGTCATCGCTTTGTAGGGAGGATCAGAAAGTGCATTAAACAACCCACATAGAACAGTGCAGCACGGGAACTGACTCTCTCTACCATGCAGTGCTGAGCAGGATCCCAGTGCAACTGTGCTATGTCCGAACAAATCATTTAAGAAGGATGAATATAACCAGTAAAACACAAGACACAAAGTACTGGAGTAACAGCAGACCAGGCAGAACATGGACAGGAGACGTTTTGGGATGGGACTCTTCTACAGACATTCTCGGAGTAGGGGGGGAGGGGGGGAAAGGGGAAGGGGGGGGAGGGAAGCTGAAAGAGACGTGGGTTTGTTTCTCTGGGATAAGGGTGTATCCAGCAGCCTCCCCTTGCCCAGAGTGGCCCAACAGCTCACCACCTGCCACCCTGGGCAGACTGGCCCTGTAACCGTAGACTGCCCGCCATCTAAAGGAAGGCTTGCATTTCCATAGCTTCCTTCACATTCCTATCTGGAACCGTGGCTGTTGTTGCGATGTGGGAAAGGTAGCAGCCATTTTATACACAGCAAGATCACACGAAGAAAATGGTGGGATTTAGGGCGACACAGTGGGGCAAGGGTAGAGTCGCTGCCTTGGATGCCCGAGACACGGGTACAATCCTGAACCCGGATGCTGTCTGTACGGAGTTTGTACGATGCCCCCGTGACCGCGAGGGTTTTCTCCAGGTGCTCTGGTTTCCTCCCACACTCCAAAGACGTACATGTTTGTAGGTTGATTGGCTTCTGTAAAAATTGTAAGTTGTCCCTATTGTGTAGGATAGTGCTAGTGTACGGGATGATCACTGGTGGGCGTGGACTCGTTGGGCCGAAGGGCCTGTTTCCGTGCTGTATCTCTCTAAAGTCTAGACTCTAAAAATATGATAATGGCTTGATAAGGTGTGGTAGTGAGGGGCAACATGGTTTCAAGACTTGAGGAAACCCCTTCTCTTTTGCTGACACTCTCTCCATCAGCACTCTTGGTTTCTCCACCTTCTGCAGCCGCGACCCACCCTTGATTCACTAACTACCTGGCGTATTACCATAAGACCATAAGACATAGGAGCAGAATTAGTCCATTCGGCCCATCGGTCTACTCTGCCATTCAATCACAGCTGATCTATTTTTCCTCTCAAACCCAGTCTCCTGCCTTCTCCCCATAACTTTTGATACTCTTACTAAACAAGAAACTATCAACCTCTACTTTAAAAATACCCAATGACTTGACCTCCACAGCCGTCTGTGGCAATGAGTTCTGACCTGTTTCCCTCGAAGCCTGGGGCTCTGTCACACCAGGGTCCACTCACTCCCAAGGCCACCAGGAATCTGAGCCTCGCTAAGCCTGGTGTTGGTCTTCCCAGGACATTCAAGATGGTCGCTTCCCCAGGCCACTCTGCCTTATCCTGCTCTCATTGTTACTGCAGAGTTGGTTGCTCCATGAGATCCAGGAATGTGCTCTCCTGACTTCATCCGCTGTAGATTCAGGACCCTGGACAAACTCAGCAGCACAGAGCCAGACTGGAACCTTGCTCAGGGGCGCCGCCTGGTGGTGGCACCAACACTGTCAGCTAATTCAAATCTGCAGCTGGATTCAAAGGTTTGAATCTTTGAATTCTTTTTTTTAAATTTTGAATCTATGTAATGGGTTCCCGGACCCTGAGATACAGAGAAAATGTATCTGATTATCCAAAATCCTCGCTCTGTCAATCAATTAATAACTATGGTATTACGTAGGAAGGGTGGACAGGCGCATTATTTTCTCCAGTGCTCTGGAGGGTGAGGGGAGACTTGATAAAATTATGAGAGGCATGGATAGTGTCGGCAGTCAGAATCTTTTACCCAGGGTGGAAATGTCATAGACTGGAGGGTCTAGCTTTAAGGTGAGGGGGCAAAAGTTTCAACGAGATATGCAGAGGGATAGTGAATGCCTGGAACACGCTGCTAGGGGTGGTGGTGATGGTGGGTAAGAGAGCAGTGTTTAAGAGGCTTTTAGACAATCACATGAACAGGCAAGGAAGGGCTGGATGTACACCATGTGCAGACAGATGGGGTTAGTTTAATATTGCATCACAGTCAGCACAGACATTGTGGGCTGAAGGGCCTGTTCCTGTGCATTACTATATTCTCTGGGGTCAAGGAAAGAGCGTTCACGTCGCGGCCCTGTTTCAACCAATCTTTCCACCACCACGCACAAGACGCACAAGAAGCGCAAGACAGACACCATTGTGCAGATGCCGAGAAGTGTGTTCAGCTCTGGCTGAACAACTTCTAATCTTGTGTGTGGACTCGATAAGAAGACTATATTCTCTATGTACTGCAACCTCGCACTGTCTAATCTTTAGTCAACAACCGCTTAAACATGTAGCCAACCTCCACCAAAAGAAGGAATAATTGTGCAATGATTAATTTGCAACATACTGAGGAATTGTTTGGAAAGCCAAGGAATGATCTGGATTGGAGAATCCAGCTGACTGCAGAGATGGAAAGGCAGAGACAGGGGCCAGTTTTAGCTGCAGGTAACTTCTTGGATACTGAGAAGGGAATTTGATCGTGGTAAGGGTCAGGAAGCCATGTTGCAGCATTATAGGACTTCGGTTAGGACACATTTGGAGTATTGTCTGCAGTTCTGGTCTCCTCATTATAAGAAGCACGTGGAGGCTTTGGAGAGGGTGCAGAAGAGGTTTACCAGAATGCCACCTAGATACCAGGGCATTGGCTACAAGGAGAGTGTGGATAAACTTGGATAGTTTTCTCTGACGTGCTGGAGGATGAGAGAAGACCTGGTAGAAGTAAATACAACTATGAGAGGCATGGATAGAGTAGAGAGTCAGAACCAATTTCAAGTGGAAATGTTAAAGACTGGGGAGCAGAGCTTTCAGGTTAGAGGGGCAAAGTTTAAAGGAGATGTGTGGGACAAAATGCTTATACAGAGAGTAGTGGGTGCCCAAATGTGCTGCCAGGAGTGGTGGTGGAGGCCGATACTATAGTAGCGTTTAAGAAGCTTTTAAATAGTTCTGTGACTATCCAGGGAATGGGTTGTATGGATCAAACCGAGGAGACAGAGGAGATTAGTTTATCTTGGAATCACGTTAGGCACAGACATTGTGGGCTGCAGTTCCTGTGCTGTGCTGTTCTATGTTCTGTGCAAAGTCCTTCAGGATAATAATTCACAGAGTGTAATACTGACGCATGGTGGGTTTAAGAGAAGTGTTGGGACAGTGTCTACGAGCTGGGCAGTGACTGCCCCACTCCCAGGAATGAATGTATATGGAGGGGGAGGGGGAGGGAAGACATAGATGCAAGTACAGATGGGTCCGGGGGGAGGGGGGAAGAATGTGAAGTGTGGCGGTATTTTAAAATTATTTTAGTATTATCATGTGTGCAGAGAAACAGAAAAGATTTTGTTTGCATGCAGTCCAGTCCAGGAAAGGACTATACACGATTACAATCAACTAAGCTGTGTACAGTGTACAGATAAAGAGGGCAACATTTAGTGGAAGATAATGCCCGATAAAGTCCGATTAAAGATGGTTCAACGGTCTTCAAATTTACTAACCGATCCATCAATGTTAGTGTCCAAGTCATTTATAAAAATAACAAACAAGAGGTCTCCAGGCAGATCCTTCTGAAACTCCACTGGTCACAGACCTCCGGCTACTATATTGTCCTTCTAACATAACCCTCTTTCTTCTTGAGTAAGCCAGTTGTAAATCCATACAAACCAAGTCACTGTTAGTCCTGTATATCTTAATCTTTTGGGTCAGCCTACCATGAGAACCTCATCAAATTATGGATGAAATGGAATGGAATATTTTATTGTCATAGGTGACAAGGCACAGTGAAATTATTTCCTCGCGTACCCTAGGTATGTAAATAGCAGCCACCTACTGCGCTGACAAAGTTACGGGCTCCTCCTTTGTACTCCAACCCCCCCCCCCCCCCCCCCCCCACTGACCCACAGTAGTTCCCTAACGTTGGGTCCCTATTGTTCCTTGGTCTTCCCCCTCACCCCCCTCCCTCACCATTGTCCATTGTTCTTCCCCTCCACGGCAGTGCCCCCACGCTCTCATCGACCGCCGGCCACGGGTCGACCAGCAAGGCTCCACCGCTGCCACCGAGGCTCCACCGCTGCCACCGAGGCTCCACCGCTGCCACCGAGGCTCCACCGCTGCCACCGAGGCTCCATCGCTGCTGTCGAGGCTTCACCGCCGCCTTCAATTAAGAATTCAATTAAGCATTGAATCCACCAATTTTAGGTAACTTACAACCCCCCTCCTTCCCCTACCCTTTCTCTGCCACAATCCCCTTTCTTCCCCCCCCACCCTCCTGTTCCTGCCTGTACTTGCATCTATTTCTTCACTCCCCTTCCCCCCCTACCTACATTCCTTCCTTTAGATTCACAATTTGCAACTCCTCAATCCTTTTGTCTCACATCTTCAGTTTTCGCATCTCAGATCTTTGTCCAACCATCTACCTAACAAAACCTCTCTTGCCTGTGTTCACCTATTACCTGCCTGGCTTTCTCGTCGAGCTTTCTTCCCCCCCTCCCCCTTCCCCCCCTCCCCACTACAATCTGTATGAAGAAGGGTCACGACCCAAAACGGCACCCATCCATGTTCTCCAGAGATGCTGCCTGACCCGTTGAGTTACTTCAACAAATTGTGTCGTTTTTTGTGGATTTTACTAAAATCCATGTCGACAACATTCACCGCCCTACCCTCATCGATCAAATTCGTCACCACCTCATAAAAACGTAATCGTTAAGAAGATACGACCTGCCTTGTACAAAGCCATGCCTACTGTCCACAATTAACCCTTTCTCTTCCAAATGTAAGTAAATCCTATCTTGAAGAATCCTCCCCAATAGTTTCCCTACCACTGACGTGAGGCTCAGCGGCCCATAATACCCTGGATTCTCTCACCTTCTGAAACAAAGGAACAGCATTAACTACTCTCCATTCCTCTGGGACCTTGTCTGTGGCTAGAGAAGACACAAAGGTCTTCATCAAGGCTCCAGCAACCTCTTCTCCTGCCTCTCTCTCAATAACATGGAATAGATCCCATCAGGTCCTGGGGATTTATCCACCTTAATGCTCTTCATGAGCCCCAAGGCCTCCTCCTTCTTAATCTCAAACTGCCCTTGCTTATTGATATTCTCCTCACTGATCTCGCTGTCCTCCATGTCCTTCTCCTTGGTGAAAACAGATGCAAAGTACTCGTTTGGTCTGTCCACAGACTCCAAGCACAAATTCCCTCCTTTAACATGGAGTAGCCCTTCATTCTCCCTTGTTTCCTTCTTGTTTTTAACGGGATTTTCTTTAATCCATCCCTCCAAAGCCATTTTGTTGCCTCCTTTGATGCCAATAATCACCACTTTTCTCCCTTCCCTCTATTCCTCAACTTTTCTTTTCTCCCTTCCCTCTATTCCTCAAAGGCCCTAATAGTCTTGGACAATTGTGTTTCAAGGCCAATAGAGAGGCCAATAGAGAGGCAATCGGCACAGGGGTCTAGAGCCACAAACAGGCCAGACCAGGTGAAAACTGTACAACCTCCTAATGAATGGTGATCCAGGCGGACGTTCCCGATCGCCCATTAATCCCACACTCACTGTTACTGCCTAAGTGCTTTTAATTAAAGATTCAATTATCTGAAAGTGAATTTCCCAGGACACCTGGTGGGTTTGGATTCTTATACTCTGGATGAGTTTTCCAGTGTTACTTTGGCTGTAAGTGTGTGAGTTCCTTCATTATTGGTCAACAATACCTCATTTCACCCTCATTTAACCTTTGCTACTGCTGCCGATTTTTCCTTGTCTCTGGTCATCTTAATTTAGTTTAGTTTAGAGATACAACGTGGAAACAAGCCCTTCGGTCTCCTGAGCCCACGCCGACCAGCGATCACCCCACACACTATTTCTATCCTACAATCTAGGGACAATTACAAACTACAAACTAGCAAGACTTTAGAGCGTGTGAGGAAACAGGTGAAAACCCACACGGTCACAGGGAGAATGTACAAATTCTTTACACACAGCAACCGTAGTCAGGATTGAACCCGGGCCTCTGGCACTTTAATGAATTAAGTCTACCGCTGAATCACTGTGCTGCCTGTAATGCCTGGGTAGTCTCATGCTTACTGCCCTTAATTGCCCTGAGAAGCTGCAGTGAGCTACCTACTTGAACCGCTGCAGTCCTTCTGGTGAAGGTATTCCCACAGGGAATTCCAGGATTAGACTTGGCGAGATGAGGAAATGGCCATATACAGTAATTCCAAGTCAGGATGGTGTGTAATCTGGAGGAGCACCTGTGGGTGGTAGGTTGGCTTTGGGAGGTGCTGTTAGAGGGGCTACAGTGCCTTCTGTGGATGGTACACTATAGATGGTGCACTCTGTGGATGGTACATATCGCATGTAGCACATAGTGAGGAATTGCATTGCAACCACTAGCACAGAAAGAAATACTAACAGCTTTTGGCATGTCTTTGCAACCAATGTTGAAGTACAGTGACTACAGGTTGAAACTCTCTAGCCCAGCACCCTTGGGCTCGGACTAGAGCCAGACTATGGAAAACATAGGTGTGAGAAATTGCCCTCCCCTGGTCATCTTCTTCTGAGCAGAACTATCTTCAAGAATAGATGCACTCTGGGACACGTAAAGGTTCCAAGAACTGCCCGTGACCCGGTTTCCTTAAGTTAATAACACTGTCCGTTGAAATAGCAGGAGTTTCACCGGTTAGTTAATTAGCTGCAGGTTAGTACAGATCATGGTTAGAATGTTAATTAGTATCGATCTGAACCACATGTTCAAAACATGGTGGATCGGGAGAGTTGTTGGACCACAGAATGTCAGACTAGAGAGCTTCAACCTGTGTGGCAATGTAAAAGTGTATTAGTGCACAGAAAGCTTCCACAAACAGCCTACTGACGACATATCTCCTGCTGAAGAAGGGCCTCGACCCGAAACGTCACCTATTCCTTTGCTCCATAGATGCTGCCTCACTCGCTGAGTTTCTCCAGCATTTTTTGTCTACCTTCGATTTTTCCAGCATCTGCAGTTCTTTCTTAAACATGTCTTCTGCTGATGGGTGGACGGCTAAATATTCATCAGCATGCATTACCCATGGGTGATTAATTGTGATATGTACTGAAAATGGAACAATGACATTCTTAGTTGCAGCAACATCAGAAGTGATAGGAGCAGAATTAGGCCATTCGTCCCATCAAGTCTACTAATACTACATCTTCTTCTTGCGTATGGCTTCTTCTTTCGTGTGGCGTGCACAGCCTAAAGTTGTAGGACAACTTGTTCTATTTGATTTTATTTGATTGTGCACGCCAGGTTGATTGCATTTGGGGGAACCACATGAATGTTGCAATCTCCCACCCCAACACTACATTACAGGCCTGTCAAGACAATACTTATAGATAACATATAATAAATTTTAAAAATCAATAAATTGAAAACCCTAATATTACTGTCCAAAGCCCCAAATCCCCAGTGCAATCAAGACAGTTCATAGTTTAGTGATAGTTGAAATATTGTCAAGTGGTTATTTCCACGTACTGTGGGCAGTTTAATATCCCATCATAGACACAACACCTCTGCCCATGAATGCAATTCCCTGGTCAATCGCCAATCTCAGATCACCCGGCACTGGCTGGGTGGGGAATATCCAAACTGTGATGCCCAAGAACATTATAAGAACACAGTGGCACAGCGGTGGGGATGCTGCCTTACAGCACCAAAGACCTTACAGCACCAGTACTGTGTGTATGAAGTTTGTACGTTCTCCCCATGACCACGTATGTTTCTCCGGGTACTCTGGTTTGCTCCCACACTACACACTACTTATGGGCTAAATGCAGGTAAAGGGGACCAGACAACATATTCACTTGGTTAGCATGGATAAGGTGGGCCGAAGGGCCTGTTTCCATTACGGCACCATGGCTAGGCGGCCGCTTTTGCGGATCTCAGCGCGATGGACAATGTCCTGGCAGTAACTCTCCCGATCTGAGGCCCTCAGCTTCACTTGCAGCCTAGCCTGGCCTGGCCAGGGAGGCGGGCGGGCCGGCTGGTGTCGGGGTATTACGGTAGAGCGGGGAGGAGGCGCTGATACATTGTAGCAGGCGGAGCGGCGCCTGTAGCGAGTCGCCCTGCGTTGCCAATCGGAGCCGAGCCGAGCCGGGCTGGGCCTGGACTGCAGCGAGGGCTGTCACCGCCGACCCGGCTCCCTGACACGGCGGGGATGGAGGAGGCAAGCCCGGGTGTCCCGGCCGGGCCTCAGCCGCAGCCCCGGGAGCTGGAGAGAGGGCTGTGCTCCCGGCTCCGCGGCAGGGCCAAGTGCAGGAGCCTGTCCGCTTCTCCCGCACTCATCGCCAGCAAAGTGTCCAGGTGAGTGAGGGGAGACCCGCTGCTCGGGGGCCTGGGGACAGGGCTGGGGGTGGAGCCGGGCTGGAGGTGAGAGAGGGACGGGGTGATACAGTTGCCTTGTGGTCGTCTCCGGACCACCCCGGGTACGGGAGCAGGAGGGGTGCAGTGCGGAGCGGAGTCGCCTGGGCTGCGGCTCAGTGGGAGACCCCCGCCGGAGGGTCGTGCCCCCCTGGTGCCGGTGTCTCTACGCCTCTTGTGTTTACGTGTCCAGCTTCTCCTCTGGAATGAACTGCAATGCACCCAGATCCCCATGAGGGCGAGGGGCCAGGGTTGACATCTACCCTGAAGATAGACACAAAATGCTTGAGTAACTGCGGGTCAGGCAGCATCTCACAGCCGCCTGACCCGCTGAGTTACTCCAGCGTTTTGTGTCTTATCTTCAGGGTAGAATGTCAGAGATGTTGCCTGACCCGCCGAGTTACCCCAACATTTTGTGTGTGTGTATATCTTCGGTGTAAACCAGCATCTGCAGTTCCTTCCTACACACTTGATATCTACCCTGTAACTCCCAGTGATGTCACCGCTCATTCTCCTAAACTTGAGACAGTTCAGGCTGGAGTTAGTCTGTCGCTGCAGGAATCAATGTGAAAAACCATCCCTGCATTTCCTCATTCACAACCACACGCGTTCTTAGACCCATTCCTGTTGTGGTCTACTTAATTTGAACAAGATGTCTGTATTCCTGTACTCAAGTCATCTTGCAATGAAACCCAAAGTAACAATAGGTAGACAAGGGATTGCGGATGCTGGACTCTTGAGTTAAAAAAAACAGTCTGCTGAAAGGACACACGCAGGCCAGGCAGCATCTGAGGACAGATAACGTTTTGGGTCAGAACCATCATCTAGATTAGAAGATGCCACGTAGCTCGGGCCTTTCAATCTCTCACTATTTACTTTTCCACATGTTTCTGTTAAAGTGGTAACCTCACATTTTCCACACTGCTGTTGAGTCTTGACAACGTGTGACTATTGTTTTATTTATTTATTGTACTTTCTTTGGTTTATTATCCATTGAGTACTGTCTTTACAGACTTGTTATTAAGTGACAATTGTTCTGTTTTGGTACATATGACAATTAAACACTCTTCACTCTTGAGTACTTTAGGCAGTCCGGGTTGCCCTGCAGTGAGATGGATGTCATAAGGTCATAAATGGTAGGGGTAGAATTAGACCATTTGGCCCATCAAGTCTACTCCACCATTCAATCATGGCTGATCTATCTCTCTCTCTCCTAACCCCATTCTCCTGCCTTCTCCTCATAACCTCCGACACCTGTACTAATCAAGAATGTATCGATCTCTGCCTTAAAAATATTCACTGACGGCCTCCACAGCCTTCTGTGGCAAAGATTCCACAGATTCACCATCCTCTGACTAAAGAAATGACTCGCCATCTCCTTCCTAAAAGCACGTCCTTTAATTCTGAGGCTATGACCTCTCGTCCTAGACTCTCCCACTGGTGAAAACATTCTCTCCACATCCACTCTATCCAAGCCTTTCACCATTCTGTATGTTTCAATGAAGTCCCCCCTCATTCTTCTAAACTCCAGCGAGTACAGGCCCAGTTCTGACAAACGCTCATCATGGGTTAACCTACTCATTACTGGGATCATTCTTGTAAAATGTTATTATTAAAATGTCATTAAGTTCAAATGGATACAATGAAGATTCACCAAGATGTTACCTGGGCTTGCGGACTTGAGTAACAGGGAGAAGGTGGATAGACTAAGACTTGTTTTTCTGTGGAGCATAGGAGGCTGCGGGCTGGCTTTATTGAGGTCATAGAATCATACAGTGCGGAAACAGGCCTTTCGGCACAACTTGCCCACACCGACCAACATGTCCCATCTACACTAGTCCCACCTGCCTGCGTTTGGCCCATATTCCTCTAAACTTGTCCTATCTGTGTACCTGTCTAATTGTTTCTTCAACGTTGTATCATGTGTACAATATTATGAAGCACAAGGACAACGTGAACACTTGTAATCTTTTTCCCAGGTTAGAAGATTCTAAAGCTAGAGGGCATCGCCTTAAGTTGAGAGGGTATAAAGTTAAGAGGGACCTTTGGCTCAATGTTTTCTCATGTGCCTGACCCGTATATTAACCTGCCTGAACCCCCTGAAGCCTATGCCTCCTCCCTGCAACATATGCAAGGTTACAGCAGGGTGATCAGTGGTAGAGTTGATTCCTTACAGAACCAGAGACCCATGTTTGATCCTGAGTATGGGTGGTTTGTCTGTTTGGAGTTTGCATGTTCTCCCCGTGACCTGCATGGGTTTCCTCCCACACTCCGGGGAGTGTACAGGGATCGCTGGAGTATGGTGTACAATTTTGGTCGATCAATTATAGGAAGGATGTCAACAAAATAAGAGAGAGTACAGAGGAGATTTACTAGAATGTTGCCTGGGTTTCAGCAACTAAGTTACAGAGAAAGGTTGAATAAGTTAGGTCTTTATTCTTTGGAGCGCAGAAGGTTAAGGGGGGACTTGATAGAGGTCTTTAAAATGATGAGAGGGATAGACAGAGTTGACGTGGATAAGCTTTTCCCATTGAGAGTAGGGAAGATTCAAACAAGAGGACATGACTTCAGAAGTTTAGGGGTAACATGAGGGGGAACTTCTTTACTCAGAGAGTGGTAGCTGTGTGGAATGAGCTTCCAGTGGAAGTGGTGGAGGCAGGTTTGATTTTATCATTTAAAATAAATTGGATAGGTATATGGATGGGAAAGGAATGGAGGGTTATGGTCTGAGTGCAGGTAGATGGGACTAGGGGAAAATAATTGTTCGGCACGGACTTGTAGGGCTGAGATGGCCTGTTTCCGTGCTGTAATTGTTATATGGTTATATCACAAATTATCTCAAAGTATGGTTACTTGGAAGAAATACTCCCCTCTCTGATGGGAGTTCTGTGAGACCGTCTCTCACTGCTCTCCCTCTGGGAGCCCAGCACCAATCCTGTGGCTCTGCACTGCGTGCTGTATTCCTGCCCAAAAAATGGCTTCTTTATTCTGTGCTCAAACAATGCTCAACCCAAATGAATACACCACCAGATCACTTTTGATTTCTTATTTCGTTCAATAACCTTTTGTGTGGAGCCTTCACAAAGGCCTGTTGTCATTTCACTCCACTCATCAGATTTTATCCTTGTCATTTCTGTTACAAGGAGATGTGTGCGGCAAGTTTCTTTTCCCACAGAGGGAGAGAGAGAGAGAGAGAGGTGAGTGCCCGGAACACGCTGCGGTGGTGGTGGATTCAGATACAATTGAACAGACATTTGGATAGGTACATAGGTATGGATTATGTTCAGGCCGATAAGGGTTGATCTTGTCTACAGGTTTGGCACAGACATTGTGGTCCACAGGCCTGTTTCTGTGCTGTTCTGTGTTCTATCCTCGTTTAAAATTTAAAAAGTGGGTTTGTCAAACAGGATTTCCCTTTCAGAAGTCCATGTTGAGCCCGCTGCATTTATAATTTCCTAAATGCCCCTTTGATATTTCCTTAATGATAGATCCCAGAATTTTCTGTCCTACTAATTTAAAGCAAATTGCCTTCTTTCGTCCCTCTCCATTCCTGAAACTTCCTCCTTGTAGAAATAATTCTACTCGGGGAAATATTGCGATGATTTGTGCATCCACATGGCCGTTGCACTTCCCTCAAACTCTGCCATGCGGATATTAATTTCTGTCCCGTTATTTTCTCTAACACTATATTTATTTATGTTAATCTCATTGTGCTGCACATTTACTCTCGACATTCTGTGTCAACGTGAAAGCAGACACAAGATATTTATTTAATTTCTCCCCCAATTCCTTATTCTCCAATATAACGTCTCCTGCCTCAGCCTGCGAGGGACCTTCGTTAACTTTTGCAGGCCTTCTCGTGCAATAGTCCGTTTCTGCCATTTGAGAGATCAATCCTGTGCTCTGCACATCATTGCCTTGACAACCAACTTTGCTGAATGTCAAAATGGTCTCAATCCTGAAGTTGCTAATTTTTTGGGAAGATTAAAATTTTAAAAATCCTTTGATCTAATAATACTCTTAAGTAATATATGTGGCTGGACCATTCTCCCTGTCTGGGTTTGTTTATACCTTAGAGCGTTAAACTTGTGAACTATGTATTTATTCTTTCAGTGTTGGCTGTAAGGTGTTGTCACCATACGCAGGCAGCTCATCAACCTACATTACTTTATCTCAATACAGCTGTAATCTGACTAAATGATTTAGTGAAAACTTCCATTAGAAAATAGAACAGGGCAGCACAGTAGCAGGCCCATCACCTGTTCTGTTATATTCTGTACAATATATTCTGTTGTGCTGCTGCAAGGGAAAAAAACATTGTTCTATCTGGGACATATAACATATGACAATAAAACACTCCTGACCCTTCATCCTACATTGTCCATGCCTAACATGATGAATTGATGAACTAATCTTTGCCTGAACGTGATGCCAATCCCTCTATTCGCTGCATTTCCATCTAAAAGCCTCTTAAACATGACTATCATATCTGCCTCCACCACCACTGCTGTCTGAGGGATTTTCAATTCCAGGTTGGTGCAGAGAGGGACTATAATTTATGTGTTACTCAACCATGGCCCGGTTCCTTACAGACTGAGGCGGGAGAAGTTATAATGGAGAATAAGGAAAAGGCAGGGGCCTCACAAGCTGTGACGGTACTTTGAGCAACGTTTGTTGAATGCATCAAGGAGTGACTTCCCACGTGACAGGAAGAGCTGAACCTCCTGTCGTATGGGGCCTTTTCACGGGGCGAGTTGACGCAAGATGTCACCAGAGTGAAGAGGTCGTGGTCCAGCACGAGTCTCGCACGATATAACGGGGGTAGATAAAGAGTTCCCACGGTACTCGGCATTTCTGTTATTTGTGCGAGTGACTTGTCCGTTTCCCGAGCTTTCGCGTTAAATCTTGAATGAACATCGTGAACTACACGTGACACAAATGATGTAACTTTTTTTTTCACACACTATAAATATCCTCTCTTGGTTGAATTGGCTCATTTGGAGACATGTTTTACTGTGTATGTGGGAGACACAGATGGACTGAGCACAGTACCTCGGTCTTACTGTGTGTGGGAGAGGGGGAGAAAGAGACGTACACTCACAGAGGCAGAGTCTCTCAGCCTGTGTAAGAGGGAGGGAGAGAGAGAGAGAGGCACACACAAGGTGGATGTGAAATCTCACCTGCCTGTTTCAGTGACAGACACCCGCCGCCAGTAAATGAAGACACCCCCATCTGTCTCCCCCTCCTCTCCCTCAACTCCCCCACCTTTCCCTCCCAACTCCAGTCCCGTCCCGACCCCCTGGGAAACTGAATAGAGCAACAATATAGATATAGAAACTGAAACAATATAGAAACTGAATAGCGCAACATGGCAAAAACATCTCTGACACGCTTTACCCCCTTTCTTTGAGATTTTCTGGGAGCCATCTCTGCAAGTGTTCCTGTTAAAAAGATTATCCAACAATGACAATTAGGTGGGACGTCCTCGAAGGACACATGTTCCCTTGTCGATATTTTTACTCACCTTCTGTCCCCTCTGTCCAGCTTCCGGGTTTACCGTTCGCAGGAGTTCCCACGCGCTATATCTCTAAAATCTGAAGTTAGGTAATGTCTAAAGGAACTGCAGACGCTGGTTAATGCTGGTTAATACGCACAGAAGGACACAAAATGTTGGTGTAACTCAGCAGGTAAGTCAGATCTGGGAAGAAAAACATAAAAAGCTGGAGTAAGTCAGCGGGTCAGGCAGCATCTCTGGAGAAAAAGAATAGGTGACGATTCGAATCGGAGCCCTTCTTCAGACAGCCTGATCGGAATTGAGTCTGAAGATGTGTCTCGTCCCGAAACATCAGCTTTTTTTCTCCAGAGATGCTGCTTGACTCGCTGAGTTACTCCAGCTTTTTGTGTCTGTCTTCGGTTTAAACCAGCATGTGCAGTTCATTCCTTACACGGGTCTCTGTACAACATTGATTGGTAGCGTTCCGGACCCCTGGACCCGAGGACTCCGACCTGTATCTCTCAAAGAAGTACATGTGAAAAATTTCTCACGGACCATAAAAATGCGTAACCTTTCAGTAAAGTCCCTTTTAAAGTCCCTTTTAAAGATTATAGTTATTTTCTTGAATCTCATTAACATAACTCATGAATAAGTTGATGTCCATATGCGGATGCAAATCTTTATTTTTATTTATTTTTTAAATTCAATCCCACAGAAGATAATTTTTACTCACCTTCTGTCCCCTCTGTCCAGCTTCCGGGTTCACCGTTCGCAGGAGTTCCCACAAGAGTTATTATGGATATCGCACTGGCCACTACGTTCATATAATGTTGCAATACTCAACCACAAGTGTACAAGTCAATCTTGGAGAAATTCAAACTTTCTTGAATTTTCTCCCGAGTGACCAAGTTACACGACTACCTGCCGTTAGCGCTACGGTGGTCCACGGTGGTCCACGAATGCCGTACTGTTATCGCACGAGGTTCCCACGATGTTAAACTCCGGTTAACTCTTGCGTCAAGTCGCCCCGTGAAAAGGCCGCTTTACACCACTCCAGATATGTCTGTTTAAAGATCCAATCCTTGGAGCCTCGCCACCAATCATGGTGCAAAAGTGTTGGATTGTGGAACTTTACTTGAGTGCCATTCCAGTGCAAGTTGTGTGGGTTAATTTATTCAATATATCCGCGGAACTCCATGGTCTAAGATGCATGGTTTAAAAATTTCAGGTTCAACTGAAATTCCGAAATAGCTTTTACTTGAGCGTCTTAGTCACTTTGCAACTAGACTAAACTTAGCAAGCTGAAATGGTGATTTAATTCCTCTACATATCTTTCAAATATCTTCCAAATGCTTCACGCATTTCATAATTTTTTGTAGCACGGTGACTCATAAATCACAAATCCAGTTCGTTCTTGCCACATCCCACTTGAACATGAGATGAGTGGCCAAAGGTTTTGTTTTTATTAATAATTTCGTTTAGAGAGCAATCACTGGTGCTTAGTGAAGGTGAAATGTTGTTCATAATGATGTATGTGACTCCAATTATACTTTATCTTGGACTATACATTATTCAACTTCTTCCCCTTAACATGCATCTGTAAAATGTGGATGGCTCGATTGTAATCTTGTACGGTCCTTCCGCTCAAAGATCCTATAGCAAGCAAGATAGATCACTCGACGAAAAAGACATAGTACGGTCATAGGCAGATTCATGGGTAATTTTCGGCCCCATTTCCGTAACCAGCTTCCGTCTCCGCACCAAAGATCCCATAGTGGAGCAAAGATACAAGATTACCCATGAATCTGCCCATGACCGTACTACGTCTTTTTCACCGGTTACGGAAACATCCTCGTAAAAATAAAAGTTCTTTGGTAAAAATCTTCTCATTTTCAGAATTATAATTTATTAACATAAACTGTTCCCCCGCAACGTTGATTACACGTCGGGTCGGGTTACTGAAATGGATGGAAAAAAGGCCCACGTTCCGCTCCATTGCGTACTACACGTCAGCCCATTGCATTTAGAAGGAGTGGTCTATCTTGCTCCGCTATAGGATCTTTGCTTCCGCTGACTGGTTAGCACGCAATGTAACCTTTTCACTGTACCTTTGTACACGTGTAAATAAACTAAATTCAACTTAACTGAGTCCCACAAACATGTAGTGGTCTCAACTACTGTCGTGAATGGGCCAGTTACACACAAGGTCCAGAGTTGGTTAAAGAGAACAAGTGCTGTTTTTTTACAGTGTCGCCCACCCTTTGTGTGATTGAGGAAGAGAAAGGGTCAGGAGACCTCTGGTATCAGTAAAAGCCTCGGAATGCATAGTTAGAGCAAAGGGCTGGGGCTATGGAGTTTGATGTGGAGGGAGGAGTAGATGGGAAGCAGTCCTGGGGAATATGCCCAAGGATGCACACAGTCATGTGAGGTGATTCCAGGATTGAGCGTTTGACAACACTGGGCCTCCACTTGCTGGAGTTTAGAAGGTTGGGGGGGGACCTCATTGCAACTTACAGAATAATGAAAGGCATAGACAGAGTGGATGTGGAAAGGATGTTTCCACTGGTGGGAAAGTCTAGGACTAGAGGTCATTGGCTCAGAATTAAAGGGCACTCTTTTAGAAAAGAGGTGAGTAGGAACTTCTTTAGTCAGAGTGTAGTTAATCTGTGGAACTCATTGCCACAGAGAGCTGTGGAGGCCAAGTCAGTGGATATTTTTAAGGCAAAGATAGACAAGTTCTTTTGATTAGAACGGGTGTCAATGGTTATGAGGAGAAGGCCAGAAAATGGGATTCGGAGGCAGAGACCAACCATGGCGGTGGAGACTCGATGGCCCTAATTCTACTCTTATAACTTGTGATGGTTGCGTACATCAATGAAGGTGGGAAAGGGTTGCAGAGGAGGCAGGTGAGTTTGCAGTGATGTGAGGGCAGATTAGGCAGCACGTGATGAAGGGGACTGGGCTCGGAGGATTAAATGTTTGAACTGAAATGTTGGTCTGGCCAATTTTTGTGCCTTCCACCACAGTGATGAATGCTGTGGTGGATGTTTGTGTTACATTTTTCTTGTGTTTTTGTGTGTTCTTATTTCATTGTACTGCTGGCAAATTCATTTCACTTGAACTTTATGTGCAATGTGACGAATAAAACTGATATTGATTGATTGAGATTGCTATTGGCCACGAGGTACAGATCAATAAAGCCTGTTGCATTACTCTGGGTCAGAGAGCATCAGATACCATTAATAACCCTGGCAATTTAGTTTGCTCAAAGACACAACCTTGCGGTTATCCACCTCTGCAGATCTGCCCAACGTTCAAACTGAAATATATAGTTTAAATAAAAATTATATTTTGTATTCTTAGCTTATCAGTTAATATATCAAATCCCACTGAGATATCAAATCCCACTGGCAGCATGCACAAATGTAATACTTAACACTCTCTGGGGACAACGTTATTTAAATATATCTTGACGAGTAGAGGAATGGCCTTCCCCATTTCAGCGTCTGTGCTCTGTTCAGACTGAAGTGTGTTCTCACCTGAATCTCTGCAGCCATCGGCAAGGCAGGTTAGATGATTCTCTCGCCTTTCTGAACTGTTACAGGCTGGGGTTACCAAAGGAAATCAATTTCCAATCCTTGGGGAACTAAATTGTGAAGTAAAAGGGATGAGCTGCTGAATGTGGAGGAGTTGCATTGGTTGGCAACTGGTTCAGTGTAACCACTGTACTAATGCTGGCCATCAGACAGGCACGGTTGCCCACTTGTGTGAGTGAGGACTGTTGTATAGAGAAGGCTGGGTAAGCCAACAACTTGACATGACGCTGGGCCTTCAATCATCCTTCATCTTGTTCCCTTCAATTGCTAAAGGGATATTGTTTGCTGGTGAATAAAATCTGGTTTGTGGAGCACTTTGGTGGCGATTTTGACCTCGGCTCTTGGTTCGAGCGCTTCAGTGACAGAAATTGGATCTGAAAGGGTTGCCTTTCACAAGTGCCACTCGCAGGGGCTGTTCTGAACCTTGTGTCGTTATGAGTTCAGCAGAAGGCATCTACGTCCTGCACATCCGTTTCAGTAAGAGGGAACAGTTTCGACTTGCCTCTTGCAGCTGTTGTGAAAGTGGCTCCTGAGCTTGTGCAATCCAACTGCTGGCAACGTTCTCTGCCCTCATCCCTCACAGCGACCGGGAGCGTCAGGTGGGGAGTTGAATGTCAGGTTGCTCCAGAGTCGAATCGTATGCTGTCGTTGCGCCCCTTTGTGCATGCACTCTGTTCCGACGCAATCTCTGGATTTATCTTGCTCATTCTGCAGTCCCAGGTCAGTGAGACCCATTGCAGAGTTAGTTCATGCGCCACCTTTATAAAAAGTCGTTAGAATTGTAGAAATGTGCAGCTCAGAAAGGTGGCATCAGTGGCCACCTCTTGTGCAGGAAAGAACTGAAAACGCTGGTTTATACCGAAGATAGATGCAAAATGCTGGAGTAATTCAGCGGGTCAGGCAGCATCTCTGGAGAAAATGAATAGGTGACGTTTCAGATCGGTACCCTTCTTCAGACGGAAAGTGGGGAAGGAGAATGGGAGGCGAGAAAATGACTCAGTTTCATGAGAAAATACTTCCTTTTTACGAGAATATCTCTTGTTTCCCAGCTTGCAATCCATAGGCCGCAGATGTGTTGACAAAGCCCGTGTTATCAAAAGAATCGGAGATCTCATTGACGTTTGCAGCACTTGACGTGGTGGTTGCATGGAGGATATTTTCTTTGGCGGAAGGGTGTAAAATCGGCAGTCACGGCCTCACATTAAGAAGGAGGGATTGGCATCCGAGTCCTCTACCTCTGGAGGGCTTGACATACCCAGTCACTAGGTTAATTCAGAGCAGACTTCAGTAGATGTTTGGACATTAAGGGAATGCATTGATATGGGGACAGGGCAGGAGTATGGGACTAAGGGAGAAGATCAGCCATGAATCTCTGGGCCGCCTTGAAGAGCTACTCCTGCTCTTGTAAATCTATGGTGCAGATTTTGACCAAAGCAGTTGGTAGAGTGGTAAAAAAAGCAGACACTAGATTTGAAAGGGTAACTAGGTTGGTTTGGTTTAGAGATACAGCGTGGAAACAGGCCCCTCAGCCCACCGAGACTGCACCGACCAGCGATCACCCGTACACCGGTTCTATCTTACACACTAGGGCCAACTTACCGAAGCCAAGTAACCTACAAATCTGCATGTCTTTAGAATGTGGGGGCACCCGGAGAAAACCCACGCGGTCATGGGGAGAACGTACAAACTCCATACAGACAGCACCTGTCTGTAGACATAGTCTAATCTGGTCAGGATTGAACCTGGATCTCTGGCACTCTAACAGAGCACCTCTTCCACAGTGTTACTGTGCTCTCCACTTCAAAGATAACTAGAAGAGTTATCTTTTACAAGAGCCACTTTCTGGGGCTGTTTTGAGTTGAGCAGACCATATTGTACCTCCATGTGCATCAGTTTCAGTAATTAAGTAAAGTTTCAAATTGCCTCTTCCCATGTTTGTGCAAGTGGCGACCATCACAGTGCTAATAAAGACTCGCTAGTCCCAATGTTCTGACTGGTCTCTCACACAAACATCTCGTTGGTGAGTTTCGGGATGGTTCATGATTCAATGACATTTTATTGTCACATGTACCTAGGTACGGTGAAATACTTTGTTTTGCATACAACCGGGTAAAATCATTTAGCAGAACTCACCTAGTCAGTACACAAGAGTCACCACATTGTGGTGCCGACAAAGTTCAACATCAACTTGTTCCAGAGCCACGTCTGATCTTGTTGTTGCTCCATCTTCATCAGTTTGGTCTCCGAGCCCACTCTGTGAGTATTATCCACTTTATAGTTTCAAGCCGCTGAGATCTAGATAAAACCAACCCTTCATTTTCTGTCTGAAGAAGGGACGTCGCCTGTCCATTCCCTCTGCACATGCTGCACGACCCGCTGAGTTCCTCCAGCACTTTGTGTTTTGCTCAAGATTCCAGCATCTGCAGTTCCTCTTGTCCCCTACAATTTCTGTAACTGATATCCAAGTTAAGTTTACAGTCATCTACTGCTTTTGCCATGGAGATGGTTGATGACTCTTTGAACGTAAGGAATCATGACATTGTGGGGGAACATTTTGGAAATCTGATGTCTTTGTCGCCCCCTTCCAAATATAATCCAAGAGTCTTAGAAATGTAACAGCGCAGGAAGAGACTGTTCAGCCCATCATTGTCATGCTAGTCATTGAGCGACCTCGCTCTTGATCCATGAACACTGTAGGTTATGGGAGGGTTAACTTCTCACCTGATACTTTTCCAGTGGTATCTCCAACAACCTGGCTGCACCCATTCTCGTACTGTTTGTCCAAGGGCAGATATGCTGAGGGTTGGGTCGAGTTCTCCACTTGTTATGTAGTTCAACCGTGCAGAGCCAAACACAACTGATATTGATTTGTAGATCTCTGAATTGTGAAACCGTAAAGTGAGCCAGAGCCCTGAGTGAAATCGAAACGCAGGCGAGTCTGATACAGCCATTCATTTTCTTCACGGACCATTCTTATTGTACGCAAATGTGTTTCGGTAACTGGTGTCTATAAATGAACATTGTACAGCAAGATCACATTGTCATTGTTTGAGATGAATTTGAACGTAATTCACAAAACACTGAAGGGATTGGGATTTTGTGCTCCAAACAATGCTGGGGCTGCTCAGTTTCTTCAAGGTTAAGTTTGGACTAAAGGGTGGAGGGATGTGGGTGGGGATTAATGTGGATGTGAAGTTAAGGTGTGGGATCGGCCCTGATTTTATTGAATGGGGAACAGGAGCATTGCTGGTGACCATATTGGCCAAGATTTGGCAGCAACCTTTGGAGAATCCAGTTTATTTCCATTTATATCAAATTTGGATTTGATCTGTCAAATCATTTCTTCTATCTGAGGTTGTATTGATAGCTGTTCTGCTTTTATGACTGTCAGTGTCCTTATGGTTGATCTGCAGCGCAGTGGTGCAGCGGTAGAGCTGTTGCCTCACAGCGCCAGAGACCATGGTTCGATCATGACTTTGTGTGCTGTCTCTATGGCGTTTTTATGTTCTCGCTATGACCGCAGTGGTTTTCTCTGGTTTCCTCCCACATTCCAAAGACGTGCAGGTTTGTAGGTTAATTTCCTTCTATAAATTGCCCCTGGTATATGGGATACGAAAGTGGGATAACAAAACCCGTGTATGGGTGATCGATGGTCAGCGTAGATTTGGTGGGCCGAAAGTGCTGTTTCCGTGCTGTATCTCTAAACTAAACTGAACTTGCTCGTTTGTGTGGCTTGGCTACTGTGTATTTGGACAGAATAACAGATCCAGCCACCCAACCTATGATTGCCATCTAACGTGGCAGATGTAGGAACAAACAATGCTAGAAATACTCAGTGGGGAAAGCAATAAAATTGCTGTTTCAGGCCAATCTTCCACCCGCGCTGAACAGGTGAAGGGGTTGAGTGCAGAGACTGGGAAAAGGCGAGCGTTCAAATGTTCGAAGTAGGACAGAGTGGGATACGGAGGATTCCATTCTGATTTAATCTCACAATTTCAAAACTCTTGACCCTTGTCCAATGTTTATTAATCAGCCACTGAAACGCACATTCTCATGATTGTGTGGCTTTGTAAATAAGCAAATTGGCCGCAGTTCGTTCCATTTTACAAAATGAGCTGCACTTCATCAGTTGAGAACATTTTTTATGGGGATGTCCAGGGTTGTGAACCGTGTCAGAGACATGTGGACCTTCCATCTGACAGCTGTCCCTCTCGGCAGTGCAGAGTTATGCAACACTTGTTCACCATCTGCTCTGCACCCACCTTCGCTCGTCCATTAAACCAAATTCTTAGAAGCCCTCGTTCCCACCATCCCTGTTTTAATTATCAAAACATTGGGCTGTAAAGGTGCCGGGAAGGTAAATGTTTCAATGTTTATGGCCATCCAAGTGGGACCTTAGTTACCCGTGCTGTTTACAGTTGTAATGTAGCGCAGTTTGTGGTGACGTCTGTCTGGAGTGTGCATGGGACATTCCTTTTTAGTGAAAGTGATGTGAAATTGGCCAAAAATAGCTACTGGCAGAAGGGAAGTTGAGGCTCTGTAGAAATGTTAATCTGAAAACAAAATTAGTTCTCCAAATTTCCAAATATGAAGTATAATTATTATCAGTGATACTTTGTTGTAGGAAGTAGAGGCATAAACAGCATCTGTCACCCAACGTATTTCATGAGGTGCTCGATTTCATGCTGGTCCCAGAAGACAAGGTTAGGACAGGAGACCAACAGCTCCATTAAAGGACCATCTGAGAGGAAAGGTTTGGCGAGGATTGTCTGTGTTGCAGTTCGAGGCACAATTGAGGTGGTGAGGAATTGTGTTCAGGTGGTCAATAATTTACCAGGAATGTACAGTCTTACCAGCCTGGGGAAAGTTCCGTCTGCCCATCAGAGTTGTTTCCCTGATGAGAGAAAACTAAATGTCTTTGGAAAAGAATTGTGTGTCATATGTTTAAAACAAAATACTAGGGGTTGAATATCAGGAGTCAAGAGTGTTTCATTGTCATGTGAACCAGCAACGGAACAATGCCATTTTTAATTGCTGTAGGCCCATTAATACAATAACACACGGATAAATATATAATAATCAATGATGCCATGAAATGATAAGTAACACTAGGTAACCACAACAGTGCAATATTGAAGTCTGTACTCTGGGCTGGGCAGAGGATCTTCTTGTGACTGCTTACTGTGTCAGCTCGAACCAGGAAGTGCTAAAGAAATTGTGGGCCTGGGGAAAAGGAACTAACTAGGTGATTCAGAGGGTGTGATGTTTCACTCCTGTAGCGTTGGGTTTTCCACTATTGCAAATGCTTTGATTGTTGTGACCTTTACTTTGAACCACTCCTCGCATGGGTGGAATTGCTATTGAGTGTGCGGGATTAGGTAGATTGCAAGTCGTGTCTTAGTCTAGTTTAGACACAAAATGCTGGAGTAACTCAGCGGGACAGGCAGCATCTCTGGGCTGACCATGGGTGTCTCCAGGGTTGGAGGACGCCAGTGTGTGACCTTGTTTAACGTGGGGAGACTGGTGCACAGACAGCCACCACACGGTCCTTGACGGATCTGGGTCGGGATCCAGTGTCATGGAGTCCAAGACGACCGGAGACCCTTTTCTGCTGCAGCCTTCATCCGCCTTCCCAGTCGTTGTGACGCTCCACTAAGGTCAGCCATCGTCCTCCGCCTGTTCCACCGTTGAGGTCTTGGTCAGATTGCTCTTTATTAGAGTCCTCCCCCTCGACCGTACCTCCATGGGTGGCCCTACCAGGAGCATAGCTACAGACGGCATAGCTCTCAGGTTCTCAGGACCACACAAGCTCCTCCACCACGACAAGGTGACAATCCACGTAGTGATGATGTACGAAAGACGCTGTTTCAGTTGATCCCCATTCTAAACCTTTGGATCCGTCTGTTGCTGTGAGCTGACAATCTGCTGGCTTCTTCCTCACAACCACTGATGCCCCAAGTTCCATATGTGACCTGCAGCAGTGACTTGGAGCCTCTAGTAATTTTTGTATCCCCTAGTTAATTACCAGGTGTAATCCAGGCTCCACAACTCTCCGGGATGGAGAATTGCAGAGATTCACTGCCGTCTGTGAACCAAAGCTCCTGTGCATCTTGGTCTTAAATAATCATCCTTTATTAAAAATAAAGAGCGTTTAATTGTTATACCTGTCGACAGTGGAACTGTGAAATTCTTACTTGCAGCACCATAACTGGCCTGTGAACACAATAATCGTAGATATACAATAAACAGAAAAATTCAATAAATTAGTCTCCAATACTAGTGCACAAAAGTCCTTTGCGTAACCAAAGACAGTCCACAATTAGTTTAGTTAGTTTTTGTACCTGTGAAGAAGCTAGTCTTGAACTTGGTGGTCATGGTTGTCAGACTCCTTTTCTATACCTTTTTCCCGAGGGTAGGAGCAAAATGAGAGCTTGGCCAATGTAATTATGTAATCTTGTAATTGTATCCTCTGGCTCGGACTCTCCCATGAATGGAAACATCTCTGTTTATGCTATTAAGTCTCCTTAGGATTTGGCATTTCAATAAGATCGACCCTTATTCTTCTAAACTTCAGTGAATACCCAATCTAACTTCCTTAAACATGTGTAGGAAAGAACTGCAGATGCTGGTTTAAATCGCAATCAAATTGCTGGAGTAACTCAGTGGGACGGCATCTCTGGAGAGAAGGAATGGGTGACGTTTCGGATCGAGACCCTTCTTCAGACTTAAGTCTTCAGACTGAAGCCTTCTTCAGTCCGAAAAAGGGTCTTGACCCGAAACGTCACCCATTCCTTCTCTCCAGCGATGCTGCCTGTCCCCGCTGAGTTACTCCAGCATTTTGTGTTTTCCTTAAACATGTAATAGACAATAAAAGCTGTCTGAAGAAGGGTCTCGACTCGCAACATCAGCTATTCCTTTTCTCCAGAAATGCTGTCTGACCTGCTGAGTTACTCCAGGTTTTTGTGTCTATCTTGGATTAAACCAGCATCTGCAGTTCCTTCCTACACATTCCTTAAATATATGATGAGATGTCCCACTCATTCAAGAATGAATGCAGTAAATCTCAGGAATGCTTCTAATGCTCGAGCTTCCTTTCTTATATAAGTGAACCAAAACAATGTTCAGCTCTCGAGGTGTGGCCTCACCTGCACCCTTTATGCAATTCTATTAATAAACAGGCTGATTTGTGCTTTTTGTGTTTTAATAATCTGTTGCACCTACATGCCTACTTTTTGTCAAATCGTGGACAAAAATGACCTCCATTCCTCTGTCCTCCACTCATTTGGAGCTCCCCACTGAGGCAAAGGTCTGCTGTTTGATTCCGGTTGCTAAAGAGTACAACCTTGCATTTTTTCACAATGTTCTCTCAATCCTGTGGCAGAGACCAAATAGCGCAGCCTGTCCTTGTTGTATAATTAGATAAGTGGCAGAAGAATCTGAAGGGGAGTTGAGGAACACACGGATTACACAGTTGCAGCTCAAAACTCCATTAACTTGGGGGCATTGGTTTGGTCTTTTACCACTATTGTTGCTTGTTTGTTTGTGTGTGCGTGTGTGTATATATCAGAAAGAACTGCAGATGCTGGTTTAAATCGAAGGTAGACACAAAATGCTGAAGTAACTCAGCGGGTGAGGTAGCATCTATGGAGAGAAGGAATTGCCGACATTTCGGGTCGAGAATCTTCTTTAGTTGTTGCTGTTATTGTTACTTTAAGATTAGTAATAATTGATCATTTTACACAAACAGTCTGTTAGAGGAACTCAAATCAACATCTGTGGTAGTGGGGGGGGGGGGGGGGGGGGGGGGGGTGGTGAGGGGCACAGGAAGGAATTGTCCCGATTTTGGGTTGAAGCCAGCATCTGCAGTTCCTTGTCTCTTCTTTAAAATTGTGTTTATCTCCATACACGGGTGCCTCACCTCGCCTGAGAATGTGGCAGGAACTATTTAACTGCTGACAGTAAAAGAATGCTCTTTGCATTTCTGGGAAATGGATGAAGTTGGGATCTAAGTTTGAACATACTGAATTGACAGATGTGACAGCTCTTTTGTGCTTGCACCAGTTCTTGGAAGCATAAAACATCTCCATCTCCTGTGCTGTCGGACACAGACTGGTCTTGCAATTAACTCTGCCAAACATTACAATGCCATTCCATTGTGCTGTTCGGGGGGGGGGGGGGGGGGGGAAAGATATATTCATAATCTGTGTCGCAATGGGCCAGATCTTGTCATTCTCATTGGCTGTCTTGAATGGCTGAGCTAGGAGATGAGAGATGAGTGAGTGAGTAATTATGCCCTGAAGAAATGTTCCATTTTGGCTGTAAGATCGGCAGTACTGGCATCCGTGGCATCACAGCCCCAGGCAAAGTTAATGCCAGACTTGCTGCCATTGCTCTCTGGCTTGCTATGGTTTAATGCAGATCTGCCTGCTGGCTTGAGAACTCTCCACGTACCGTCCGTCTGAGCAGATTCCGCGAAACTCCTTCAAAATATCTGCTGGAAATTACAACTGAAATTCCGTGTTTCTAAAGAGGTTTGTGAACACTGTCATTAGCATCACGGGACGTAGGGTGGCACAGTGGCGTAGCAGTGGCCGCTGGTTGGCACGGACATGGTGGGCCGAAGGGCCTGTTTCCACTCTGTATCTCCAGAGTGAAGTCTATGCTGGTTGTAGTCAGTAGTTTACGTCAGCTTAGGAAGGTAGGTATGTTCAAGTTGCCGTATCCTCAGGAGTTGGGTGTCCATTGATTTGAGATGTTGACCTTTCCACCACAATAACACAATGACAGATACAACCCCATCTCTCTTTGCCTGCCATCGTTCTCCATCTCTGTTCATGTCCAATAGATTCTTTGGTTGCAATGAATCAGTAACTTCCTGGAAAGCAACTTGACATATTGACAAAAGGTGTGTTTATTCATACACGATATTGTTGTTATGTTTAAGAAAGAACTGCAGATGCTGGTAAAAAATCGAAGGTAGACACAAAATGCTGGAGTAACTCAGCAGGTGAGGCAACATCTATGGAGAGAAGGAATTGGTGACATTTCGGGTCGAGACCCTTCTTCAGTTGTTGTTGTTATTGTTGCTTTAAGATTAGTACTAACTGATTGTTTTACACTTCATTTACATTGTCATTTTCTTTTAAAATCTGCTCCGTCAGTAATGTTATTGCATGTGACTTGCCTTGGCTTGTTTGCATCTTGTGTGCTGGTTGACATGCACTCGATGGGCCGAAGGGTCTGTTTCCTAGCTTTATCTCTAAACTAAACTAAAACTTGGCAGGACCACTCCTCTGCAGGCTTGAAGTGGTTTACATTTCCAAGTCCAATTGGTGGAAATTGCCGGGAGATGCGCCTTGCCCACCACAGAACCTTGGCTGGCTGTTTTAATGACCATTTCTTCTGGTGGAGGTGCCTCCCTCATCGATGATGCGACAGGAGCTCTGGATCTTGATGATGGAGGACCACTGCAATATTTCCAAGTCTGGGTGCAACTTGGTGGAGAGCCTATTGGTTCCAAAGCACCTACTCCTCTTGGAGGCACAAGACTGCAGATGCTGGAATCTTAAACAAAAAATAAACAGCCCCTCTGAGTTCATCCAGCACTTTGTTTTTTTGCCTACCGGCTGGTGTTTGAGCTGGTGGAGTTGGGTTTTTGTGTGTGAAACAGCACGGAAACAGGTCCTGAAGCTGCTCGGATCACTGTTGCACTGGCAACATCCTACACTCTAGGGACGACTTTTTACAATTGTGCTGCCCCCAGTTGCTCTGGCAGTTGCCGAGGATGAGTACCTCAAGTGTTGTAGGGTAGTGGGATTGAATGCTTTTGAGAAGGGCTGGCAGTCCGTTGAGTCAGTGAGAGCACGTGGTCGCTGGCCGTTGCTGCCTGCGATGTGGTGTGTAGACTCGCTGCCTGGGAAGGGGAGGTGTGGTGGTGTTGGCTCTGTCACCCTGTTATCCATCGTGTGATCTCGCTCACAGTCACAAGTAGATAAAACCGTTGGACATTTAATGCTGAATTAAAGCAAATCTATTGTCGCACGCAGATTCTGATGCCTTGGGCAAGTTATTTTGGGTGTTGTGCAAAAGGAGTTGCCTGTTTTCTCAGACATTTGTGATTTCCACACACAAAATCACTTTATTTCAAGTTATTGGGGTAGCCTGAGCAGATGGATTCAGCAAGAGGTGGGAGGTGGGTTGCTGATGTTCCAAATGGAAATTGCTCTGGAATATGGTTTGGGGTGGGGGGGGGGGCAAAGTGCTTTACTTCTAAAGGTTGTTACTTTGCTCTGTTCAATAACTCTGCTTTACCTCTTCACCAGGAGGACCCAGTCACTACACGGGCCAAGCCCAGCCACAAAGTTTGGACCAAAAGCTTGCATGGTGCAGAACCCAACGGCTGTGATGTAAGTAGCTTGTTTATAACCATCTAATCTGAAGGATATCTGCACAGCTCGCTTTCTTTTCCTTAAAGCAGGTTCCTAAACTACACCCACAACTACAATAGGTTTTCCAGATTCAACTTCATCAGTTGGCAGGTTTCCAACGTATCTATTTTCTGCTGAATCCTTCGACAGCCTTCCTCGCTACCTGCATTAATATTAATCCTGTTTAGTAAGTGTGTCAGGGGTAATGGGGAGAAGGCAGGAGAGATAGATCAGCCATGATTGAATGGGGGAGTAGACTTGATGGGCCAAATGGCCTAATTTCGCTCCTAGAACGTTTAAATTTATCTCTGCCAGTTGTATTGCCTGCAAACCTACTTTGGAAACGGACCATTTCCATCGGCAACAGATGTGCCAGCACTGCACCTTGCGGAAATCCAATGGTCATAGATCGTTGCTGAGAAAAAGACTCCGCCACCATTACCCTCTGACTTCTATGACCAACTCATTGTATCCAATTTACCAACTCGCCATTGATCCCATGGGCCTACCATGAGGGACCTTGCACAATAGAAAGTGACCATTTGGCTCACCGTGCCTATGTAGGCTCACATTGCAGACTCATGCCTTCACTCATTTTCCCTGTAGTTTTTTTCTTCCCCACGGCCAGCATGTATATCACATGGGGCAATTTAGAGTGTCCATTAAGTGTCCATTAACTAGCAACCCAGACATCTCAGGGATGTGGGGATAAAATTGGGAGAAACAGCAGTCACAGGGAGAAAGTAAAAAGTCCACGTAGACGGCATCCCAGGTCAGGTCAGGACTGGTCAGGACTGGCCGCAGATTGCTGGAGCTGTGAGGTGGCAGTTTGACCAGTTGACCCACGTGCTGCTCTGTGCAAGAGCCGGAATGAACAGGAGTTCAGTTCTGTGCGGTTAACTCCCATCGTTCTTCACCTTCCAGATTGTGGGAGTGAATAATCCACAGGTCACAGAATCCTGTTGATATAAACAGGATTGTGGGTCCTCGTCTTTCCTCTTCCAAAGTCCACAATCAGTTCATTGGTTTTACTGATATTGAGAGCCAGAGTCGTGCCGGCACCATTTGGTCAATCGGTCGATCTCACTTCTATACTCTGACTCATCTGTAATCCGTCCAACAACGGTGGTGTCGTCGGCGAACTTGAAGATGGAGTTCGCACTATGTCCGTCTACACAGTCATAAGTATAGAGTGAGTGGAGCAGGGGGCTGAGCAAGCAGCCTTGAGGTGCTCCAGTACTGATTGTTAATGAGGAAGAAGTGTTTCTGCCAATTCGAACAAACTGTGGTCTGTGGATGAGGAAAGTCAAGGATCCAATTGTGGAGGGATGCGCAGAGACCCAGTTCCGTGAGCTTGGTAACTAGCTTTTTTTTAAACAAAAATATTTATTCAAATATTAAAATAATATATACAATACAATAAAACCAAAACACAACCCACCACTATAATACAAGACAAGCAATAAACTATTATACAACTATCTTACACTCCTTGTCAAGGATGCATTCAACCCCCCACGGTGCCCAGCGGTCCCGGAAATCTTCCAGGATGCCCATGGACAGCGCATAGTCCCTCTCTATCACCACCCTGGCATGGACGTAACCCTGGAAAAGGGGCAGGGTGGTAACCAGCTTGGAGGGGATGATGGTATTGAACGCCGAGCTGTAGTCTATAAACATCAGCCTGACCTAAGTGTTTTTATTGTCCAAGTGGTCCAGGGCGGAGTGGGGAGCCAGTGAAATTGCATCCTCCGTTGACCTGTTGTGACAGTAGACAAACTGTAGTGTTTGTCATGTATTATGGTGGTGGGTTCTGTTTTTTGAATTGATTCAAGTCTACTGTCATTGTGCAGAGTACAAGTACAGAGACAACGAAATGCTTTTTTCACCATGCAGCCATACGAATAAAAATAAATAAATAAATAAATAAAGATAAGAGCACAGAACACGATAACACAAACATCCCCACACAGCGATATCAAAGTTTCCCACTGTGAGGGAAGGCACCAAAGTTCAGTCAACTTGATTTTTGATGTTCTTTGATGTTCACCCGTGGTCGGGGCCTCCCGAGCCCCCCCGCAGTCGCCGCTATGGGTGGCCCGATGTCCAGGCCCTCTCGCCGAGATGATGAAACTCCAATGTCGGTACGAAATACCATCCTCAGCGGCTTGGACCTCCGAATTGGCCACTTCCTATCGGAGTCCGCGGCTCCCGAGGTCCACAGGCCGAGCTGGGAGGAGATTCACGCTGGCGGCCCTCGGCAAAGGGTCCCAGGACTCCGCGACATGTTGGTGGTAGTTTGGGAGTGATTTTTTCAGGTTGGCTTTGTTGAAGTCCCCAGCTATGGTGGTAAACGCTTTAGGGTTTGCTGTCTGGTGCTGTTGACCACGGAGTGCAGCTCCACCAATGCTAGACGGACGTCTGCCTGGGGTGGGATGTAGACGGCGGTCTGGATGATGGAGGTGAATTCCCTCGGGAGGTGGAAGGGCGGCACTTCACCGTCAGATGTTCCAGGTGCAGCGAGCACTGCCACGTCTGTGTACCATGAAGAGTTGACCATGAGGCAGATCAGAAGGACGCCTCTCCCTTTCCCAGATGCCTGGGTACGGTCCATACGATGGATGGACAAACCTTCAGGCTGGACGGCGGATAGGGAGAAGAGAGAAGGGGTCATAGTCCCCTGCGCTTCAGTCTGACTTGTAGTCCTGCCCGCTGGCCACATTTCCGGACACAATGGAGACCTCCCCTGTGTTTCCAGGTACAGTACATACTGTTCCTGCGATACGCCGCCAGGTCGGGGATTCCCCTGCGATCACAAATTCCCTAATGGGCCTGTCCCACTTGCACGACTTTTTCGGCGACTGCCGGCACCCGTCATAGGTCGTTGAAAATTTTCAATATGTTGAAAATTCAGCGACGACCAGAAAGATGCTACGACTGAGGAGACTACTCACGACCATACAGGCGACACCCTGGCGACATGTCGCGCGGTGAAGCCTGTGTGGTCGTGAGTAGTCGCCCAAAGAGTCGTACCTTGTTCTGATCGCCGCTGGATTTTCAACATGTTGAACATTTTCGGCGATATGTAACGACCCATGATGGGTGTTGGCAGTCGCCGAAAAAGTCGTGCAAGTGGGACTGGCCCATTACAGTCGGCAGCTCCGTTGCTGCCGGTAGATCACAATAGCGCTATTGCGTTTAAATGCATCAGCTTCTTGTTAGTTGCATCGCTGGTTTCTGCTGTTTCTTTTATACAGGTAAGCGGAGAACTACTATATTTGATGATTTTCTGCTGCGCTGCTGGCAACATGTCGCCACAGACAGGCGCCAGGGTAATCGCTGGTTGGCATAGACACTGTGGGCCGAAGGGCCTGTTTCTGGTTGTGACTAAAATCTAATGTAAACCCTTCGAAACAGTGGGAGAAATGAAGAATTTAACATTAAAATTGAGGTTCAATTAGAGACTAATAAATTGTTATAAATAATTTAAGTGCAACATTAATTCTGATCTAACTGGAATATTTGTTAATTGTAAGCTGCTTTTGTGCCTGTGTCTGGATTGACAACCTGTTCCATTTATCCACCATCTGTTGTGTCGCACTAAGCAATTTGATTGGCGTTTTACGAAGTCGTTGTTTGAATGTTAAGTCGAAGCATATTTAGTGTTGAAAGCTATTGTAAAGTAAAGCAGCCAATTTGCACTTGGGAAGGTCGCACAAACAACAAGATATCGGGTTCACTGTCGTTAGTTTGGAGAAGTGACAATAAGGTAGGGAGATAGAAAGTCAAGACCCTACTTCAGACTCTTCTTCAGGGTTTCGACCCGAAACGTCAACCATTCCTTCTCTCCAGAGATGCTGCCTGTCCCGCTGAGTTACTCCAGCATTTTGTGTCTATCTTCGGTTTAAACTAGCATCTGCAGTTCCTTCCTACACATGAGTTAGGGAGAACTTCCTTTTGCTCTTGAGATAATACTGCAGGATCTGTTGCATTCATTAGACCTAGACCTAGGGGTGGCACGGTGGTGCAGCAGTGGAGTTGCTGCCTTGTAGCGCCTGAGACCCGAGTTCGAAATCGGGTGCTGTCTGTACTGAATTTATACGTTCTCCCCGTGACCTGCATGATTTTACTCCTGGAGTTCCAGTTTCCTCCCACACTCCAAAGATGTACAGATTTGTAGGTTAATTGGCTTGGTAAAATTGTAAATTGTCTCTAATGTGTGTGTGGGATAGTGTTAATGTGCGGGGATCGCTGGTCGGCGCGGACTCAGTGGGCCAAAGGACCTGTTTCCGCGCTGTATCTCTAAACTAAAGTAAACTTCATAAAATCTGATCTTCTGAGCTTGTGCCTTAGAATTGCTCTTCCCAAAAAATAGATGCAAAGTGCTGGAGTAACTCAGCAGGTCAGGCAGCATCTCTGGATAGCATGGATAGATGACCTTTCTAGTCGGGACCATTCTTCAGGCAGACATGGATAGGTGACAGGAAATGTCACCTGTCCATGTTCTCCAGAGATGCTGTCTGATCCACTGAGTTACTCCAGCACTTTTAATTTTTTGTAAACCAACACCTGCTGCTCCTTGTTTCCATATTGCTCTTTGTGAGCCAGGCTGAAACAAATGAATCACAAGCTGCCTGCTATGGGGGTGTGCATTTGTAGAAATAATGTCTGTCAGTTGGACAGGTCAACATGAATGTGACGGGGGCGACTGGAGAGTAGAAATCAATGTTGATCAGTCCTTGCAAGCATTTACAGGTGTACTTTAGGTTTAGGCTTTTTATTGTCATGTGTACTGAGGTAAAAAGCAAAGATCATATTATCTTTAGTATTGTTGGTAAAAAGCTTTGTTTTGCATGCTACTTTGTTTTGCATACCATGTATAAATACAACTCAAGTACAATAGATAGAGCAAAGAAGAAGATACAGAGTGCAGAATATAGTTCTTGGCATTGTAGGGCATCAGTTCCAGCGACAATGTTCAATGTCCACAATGGGGTAGAGGGCAGTACCCCAGCTTATGGGAGGACTGTTCGGAAGCCTGATAAACAGAGGGGAAGAAGCTGTTCCTGTGCCTGGTGGTGTGTTTTTTCAAGCTTCTGTACCTTCAGGTCGGGGTCAAGGAGAAGGAGGAATGACTGGGGCAGGTCAAGTCTTTAATTTAGATTGGCTGCTTTTTACAAGGCAGCATGAAATGCAGGTGATGTCGATGGTGGGAAGTCTAGTCTGTGTGATGGTCTAGGCTACAGCTACAACCCTCTGCAATTTAACATAGAAACATAGAAACATAGAAATTAGGTGCAGGAGTAGGCCATTCGGCCCTTCGAGCCTGCACCGCCATTCAATATGATCATGGCTGATCATCCAACTCAGTATCCCGTACCTGCCTTCTCTCCATACCCTCTGATCCCCTTAGCCACAAGGGCCACATCTAACTCCCTCTTAAATATAGCCAATGAACTGGCCTCGACTACCCTCTGTGGCAGAGAGTTCCAGAGATTCACCACTCTCTGTGTGAAAAAAATTCTTCTCATCTCGGTTTTAAAGGATTTCCCCCTTATCCTTAAGCTGTGACCCCTTGTCCTGGACTTCCCCAACATCGGGAGCAATCTTCCTGCATCTAGCCTGTCCAACCGCTTAAGAATTTTATAAGTTTCTATAAGATCCCCTCTCAATCTCCTAAATTCTAGAGAGTGTAAACCAAGTCTATCCAGTCTTTCTTCATAAGACAGTCCTGACATCCCAGGATTCAGTCTGGTGAACATTCTCTGCACTCCCTCTATGGCAATGATGTCCTTCCTCAGATTTGGAGACCAAAACTGTACGCAATACTCCAGGTGTGGTCTCACCAAGACCCTGTACAACTGCAGTAGAACCTCCCTGCTCCTATACTCAAATCCTTTTGCTATGAAAGCTAACATACCATTTGCTTTCTTCACTGCCTGCTGCACCTGCATGCCTACTTTCAATGACTGGTGTACCATGACACCCAGGTCTCGCTGCATCTCCCCTTTTCCTAGTTGGCCACCATTTAGATAATAGTCTGCTTTCCTGTTTTTGCCACCAAAATGGATAACCTCACATTTATTCACATTATACTGCATCTGCCAAACATTTGCCCACTCACCCAGCCTATCCAAGTCACCTTGCAGTCTCCTAGCATCCTCCTCACAGCTAACACTGCCCCCCAGCTTAGTGTCATCCGCAAACTTGGAGATATTGCCTTCAATTCCCTCATCCAGATCATTAATATATATTGTAAATAGCTGGGGTCCCAGCACTGAGCCTTGCGGTACCCCACTAGTCACTGCCTGCCATTGTGAAAAGAACCCGTTTACTCCTACTCTTTGCTTCCTGTTTGCCAGCCAGTTCTCTGTCCACATCAATACTGAACCCCCAATTAGATTTTAGATTAGATTAGATAGCCTTTATTGTCATTCAGACCGAAGTCTGAACGAAATTGCAGCAGTCATACATATAATACAATACAATAAAAAACAACAATAAACACATATTAACATCCACCACAGTGAGTCCACCCAGCATCTCCTCACTGTGATGGAGGCAAAAGTCTTAGGTCTGCAGTCTCTTCCCTCCTCTTCTCCCTCTGCGCTGAGGCGATACCCCCCGGGCGATGTTAAAAACTGTCCCGCGGCTCAATCACCGCGCCCCGGGGTGGTCGAAGCTGCCGCCCACCAGTCCTGCTGACGCAGCCGCTGGCCCGCGGCCGAACCCCGGACTCAGGCCACCACCGCCAGAACGCCGTCCCAGCCACCCTCACGTGAGTATCGTTCCGTCTTCAGCCTCGGGCTGGGCCACCCCCGACATGGGCGCCGCTCCTCCCTCGGGCTGGGCCGCCCCGACATGGGCGTCGCTACTTCCCCGGGCCGGGCCGCCCCGACATGGGCGCCGCTCCTCCCTCGGGCTGGGAACGCCGTACCTCCCCGAGCTCGGCCACTCCGACGGGAGCACCGTTCCTTCCTCGGGCCAGGCTGCCCTCACGGGAGCGTCACAGCCCCTCACGGAAGCACTGTTCCAGCCCCGAGCCGGGCTGCCCTCACGGGAGCGAGCTCAGGGCGAGTCCTGGCGGGCTCTGCCTCCTAAGCTTCGAGGTCGCCAGCTCCGCGATTAGGCCTCAGCGCAGACGGAGGCAGAGAAGGGGAATACGACAAAAAAGTCGCATTCCCCCGCAAGGAGAGACAGCAAGCCCCGTTTCAACCCCCCCCCCCAAACACAAACTAAAAACCAAAACTAGACTAACCAAAACGAAATAAACAACACAAAAAACACAAAATAAACAGGACTGCCGGTGAGCCGCTGCAGCCAGAGCCGCGCCGCCACTCCGAATGCTGTGTGCTTTAAGTTTGTATACTAATCTCTTATGTGGGACCTTGTCGAAAGCCTTCTGGAAGTCCAGATACACCACATCCACTGGTTCTCCCCTATCCACGCTACTAGTTACATCCTCGAAAAATTCTATAAGATTCGTCAGACATGATTTACCTTTCGTAAATCCATGCTGACTTTGTCCAATGATTTCACCACTTTCCAAATGTGCTGCTATCCCATCTTTAATAACTGACTCTAGCAGTTTCCCCACTACCGATGTTAGACTAACTGGTCTGTAATTCCCCGTTTACTCTCTCCCTCCCTTCTTAAAAAGTGGGGTTACGTTTGCTACCCGCCAATCCTCAGGAACTACTCCAGAATCTAAAGAGTTTTGAAAGATTATTACTAATGCATCCACTATTTCTGGAGCTACTTCCTTAAGTACTCTGGGATGCAGCCTATCTGGCCCTGAGGATTTATCGGCCTTTAATCCATTCAATTTACCCAACACCACTTCCCGGCTAACCTGGATTTCACTCAATTCCTCCAACTCCTTTGACCCGCGGTCCCCTGCTATTTCCGGCAGATTATTTATGTCTTCCTTATTGAAGACGGAACCAAAGTAGTTATTCAATTGGTCCGCCATATCCTTGTTCCCCATGATCAACTCACCTGTTTCTGACTGCAAGGGACCTACATTTGTTTTAACTAATCTCTTTCTTTTCACATATCTATAAATACTTTTGCAGTCAGTTTTTATGTTCCCTGCCAGTTTTCTTTCATAATCTATTTTTCCTTTCCTAATTAAGCCCTTTGTCCTCCTCTGCTGGTCTCTGAATTTCTCCCAGTCCTCCTGTATGCTGCTTTTTCTGGCTAATTTGTACGCATCATCCTTCGCTTTGATACTATCCCTGATTTCCCTTGTTATCCACGGATGCACTACCTTCCCTGATTTATTCTTTTGCCAAACTGGGATGAACAATTTTTGTAGTTCATCCATGCAGTCTTTAAATGTCTTCCATTGCATATCCACCGTCAACCCTTTTAGAATTAATTACCAGTCAATCTTGGCCAATTCACGTCTCATACCCTCAAAGTTACCTTTCTTTAAGTTCAGAACCATTGTTTCTGAATTAACAATGTCACTCTCCATCCTAATGAAGAACTCAACCATATTATGGTCACTCTTGCCCAAGGGGGCACGTACAACAAGACTGCTAACTAACCCTTCCTCATTACTCAATACCCAGTCTAAACTAGCCTGCTCTCTCGTTGGTTCCTCTACATGTTGATTTAGATAACTATCCCGCATACATTCCAAGAAATCCTCTTCCTCAGCACCCCTGCCAATTTGATTCACCCAATCTATATGTAGATTGAAGTCACCCATTATAACGGTTTTGCCTTTGTCGCACGCATTTCTAATTTCCTGTTTGATACATCTCCAACTTCACTACTACTGTTAGGTGGCCTGTACACAACACCCACCAGCGTTTTCTGCCCCTTAGTGTTTCGCAGCTCTACCCATACCGATTCCACATCCTCCAAACTAATGTCCTTCCTTTCCATTGCGTTAATCTCCTCTCTAATCAGCAACGCTACCCCACCTCCTTTTCCTTTCTCTCTATCCCTCCTGAATATTGAATAACCCTGGATGTTCAGCTCCCAGCCTTGGTCACCCTGGAGCCATGTCTCCGTGATCCCAACTATATCATAGTCATTAATGGCTATCTGCACGTTCAACTCATCCACCTTATTACGAATGCTCCTTGCATTGAGACACAAAGCCTTCAGGCTTGTTTTTACGACGCTCTTACCCCTTATTCCTGTGGCCTTGTGCAGAGCTGCCTCAGCCGCTGAGTTTCTCCAGCATTTTGTGTTCCAAACCAAGCTGTGATACAACCCGGCAGTATGCTTTCTATGGTGTAGACGTTCGTAAGAGTCACTGGAGACAGGTCAAATTTCCTCGGGAAGTAGAGGTGTTAGTGTGCCACCTTGGCTGGTGCATCAATAGGGTTGCTCCTTGACAGATCATTGGTAATATTAACACCGTTTCAATTCAACTGTTTCAATTTCTGGTTGATTCTGATTGGGGTACGAACTCCACCACACTTCCTGATATCGATGACTAGCGCCTTTGTCTTGCTGACTCTGAGGGGTAGCTTATTGTGCTGACACCATGTCGCTAAGTTCTCTATTTCCTCCCTGTGTCTCATCATTAATTGCGATCCGGCCCATTTTGTGGCATCATCTGCAAACGTGTACATGGAGTTGGAGCAGAACTTGGCCGCACAGTTGTGAGTAAATAGGGAGTTTAATAAGGGGCCGAGAAGGTACCAGTGTTGATAATTGTTGCGGAGAAGGTGTCACGTCTCACTGACTGGTGTCTGTGGGTCCGAAAGTTGAGGATCCAGTGGCAGAGGGGGTAGCTGATTCCTAGGTCCTGAGGTTTGGAAGTGAGTTTGGATGAGATGATGTAGGTGAATACTGAGCAACAGTCAATAAGCAGAAGTCTGACGTTGAGCACTTGTTGTCCAAGTGTTCCAGAGATGAGGCTAGGGGCAGGGAGATGTCGTCCGCTCTGGACCTGTTGCGACAGTAAGTAAACTGCAGTAAATCCAGGCTGGCTGTGAGGCTGGAGTTAATGTGCACCTTCATCAGTCTCGAAGCACCTCATGGAGGTGGATGTCAGAGCCACTGGACTGTCGTCTTGTGGCACCTGGATGATAATGGTCTTTTTTGAAGGAGGTGGGGGCCACAGAATGGAGAAGTGATAGGTTTAAGATGCCTGTGAATACCCCTGTCAGCTGATCTGCGCAGGTCGTGAGGACATAGCCAGAGACTCCATTCGGACCAGCTGCTTTGTGTAGATTTGATCTGAGTGAAAGGTCTGTGTCACCACGATGTTGTCATCGCCGTGCCATTAATCTCTCTGGCATTTCTTCCTCACTGATACAAATTTCCACTGGTTCCTGGTTCCCCAGCATTCCTGGAAAGTTTCTTACCTGCTCTTTTGTGGCGACGGAAATGAAGGATTAATTTAATTTGTTCTATCACTTCCTTCTACTGTTATTTCTCATGGGTAATTACAAGAGCACAAAGGCAGAGCTAGCTAAAGTGAACTGGCAACCTGCGTTAAAACTTCAATCTGCTGAAGTCTTTTAAGAAGACTTTTGACACTACAATAAAGATGCATGCTAATGAGAAAGAAAGGTTCCAAGAGCGAGAAGTTTGGATGGGGAAGTTCCAAGGGTGGGGTGGTTCAATAAGGAAGTGCGGACATACTGTATACTCTTGTGCAAAGACAGGCGGCGGGTCAGAAGTTGGGCAGAATATTAAAAAATGCTAAGAATTATTAAAAGATTGAAATGAAATGTGGCAAGAAACAAAGCCAGCCAGAATTCAACAAACAGATAGAAATTTCTGTTGTTATTTTAAGGAAGAAAGAATCTCAAAAGAACTTGGGGTCCTTATAACAAATGTAAAGCACTTTGGCCAACGAGAGTTGGATTTTTTTTAAATGTGCTATATAAATAAATGTGACTTAACTTGTTACAGAGGACATTTCGTTCCTCTTTTGGTGGAGTCTAGAGCAAGGAATTGCTGATTAAAAAATAAAGTGTTCTCTATTTATGACACATGATTAGGCAATTTGTTTCTTCGTCAGTGTGATCAGTCTTTGAAACTCTCAACTCCACCATCCTTGATTTTTAAAGCAGAGATGGATAGATTCTTGATGAGCAAGGGGTGAAGGATTACCAGGGTGGATTAGGGTGGGGAGATGAGGTCACAGGTGGGTCAGCCATGATGTTAAGTGGTGGAGCTGGCTGCAGAGACTGCTTCCTACTCCAACTTTTCTCTCCTATGTATGACTGTCTGTCTGATTAGCGTGACTCTGGGCAAAGAATAGATTGCAAAATTACCCCCTTTAAATTTGTCTACTCGATAATCATGTGTGTTTGGGTCTCATTGCTTTGCACGCATCTGCTTCATGACCCATTTATTCACATTTAAGATGGTGCTGCTGTTTTTCCCGTGTTTCCAACCTGTCTCCAATTAGTTTAGTTTAGAGATACAGCGCGAAAACAGGCCCTTCGGCCCACCGAGTTCGAATCGACCAGCGATCCCCGCACATTAACATTACCCTACACACACACTGGGGACAATTTTCACTTACACCACGCCAATTAACCTACAAATCTGTACATCTTTGGAGTGTGGGTGGAATGCGAAGATCTCGGAGAAAACCCACGCGGTCACGGGGAGAATGTATAAACTCCATACAGACAGCACCCGTAGTCGGGATCGAACCTGGGTGTCTGGCACTGTGAGGCAGCAACACTACTGCTGCACCATCGTGCCGCCCTAATGAGCCCGATTAGCCTGGGGTAGCCACGAGCCCGTGTGTCTGGTACACCTACTCAAGGAGACTTTGAGAACATCCCCTTATCCAACTGGGAATCTCTTGCTGTGACAGAGTATGGAGGGTATGGTCTGGTGTCTGGTTTTGGATGACAGTGGCATAGACAAAATGTTTTTTGTTTTTTTTTAAACTGTTGAATCTGAAAGACTGCGATTTGTGTAGATGGAAGTATCTTTTCTAACTTCAGATAGAGATCAACTGTAGAAGGGGCTCGACTCCAAACATCACCCATTCCTTCTTTCCAGAGATGCAGTGTGTCTATCATCTGTACTAAAATTGGGTGATAATTTGTGACTTTTGCAATGGAACACTACACATAGCCACAAAAACCTAGAACAGGAGCTTAAACTGATGACAGGGGAGCAATTGGGTATCTAGCTTGAGTCCTAGCACTCTCCTGAATCCATCTTCTGGGGGTGGTCTATGGTGAAGATAACTCCATAGTCCCAGTGGCTCTGTATCCTTGTTGATGAGTGACTGTGCTCTCTGCCATCATCAAATTGGTATTATAGGCCGTCAGGGAAATATTGAGTCAAGAGGATTGCAACACCCAGGGTCAATATCCATGGAACTGGTTTTGCTGCTTCTAAACGGACCTAATTGTGTTACCTGTTCAAGAAGGAACTGCAGATGCTGGAAAATCGAAGGTACACAAAAATGCTGGAGAAACTCAGCGGGTGCAGCAGCATCTATGGAGCGAAGGAAATAGGTAACGTTTCGGGCCGAAACCCTTCTTCAGACTGATAGGGGGTGGCAGGGAGAAGGAAGGGGAAAAAAGGGAGGAAGAGCCCGAGGGCTGGGGGATGGGAGGAGACAGCTCGAGGGCTAAGGAAGGGGAGGAGACAGCAAGGGCTAACAAAATTGGGAGAATTCAATGTTCATGCCCGCCGGATGCAGGCTCCCCAAGCGGAATATGAGGTGCTGTTCCTCCAATTTCCGGTGTTGCTCACTCTGGCAATGGAGGAGACCCAGGACAGAGAGGTCGGATTGGGAATGGGAGGGGGAGTTGATGTGCTCAGCCACCGGGAGGTCAGGTAGGTTCTTGCGGACCGAGCGGAGGTGTTCGGCGAAACGATCGCCCAACCTCCGCTTAGTCTCACCAATGTAGATCAGCTGACATCTAGAGCAGCGGATGCAGTAGATGAGATTGGAGGAGATGCAGGTGAACCTCTGTCGCACCTGGAACGACTGCTTGGGTCCTTGAATGGAGTCGAGGGGGGAGGTAAAGGGACAGGTGTTGCATTTCTTGCGGTTGCAACAGAAAGTGCCCGGGGAGGGGGTGGTACGGGAGGGAAGGGAAGAATTGACAAGGGAGTTGCGGAGGGACCGATCTTTGCGGAAGGCAGACTTTGGGGGAGATGGGAAGATGTGGCGAGTGGTGGGGTCACGTTGGAGGTGGTGGAAATGACGTAGGATTATTTGTTGTACGTGACGGCTGGTGGGGTGAAAGGTGAGGATTAGGGCGACTCTGCCCTTGTTGCGAGTGCGGGGATGGGGAGAGAGAGCAGTGTTGCGGGGTATGGAATAGACCCTGGTGCGAGCCTCATCTATGGTGGAGGAGGGGAATCCCCGTTCCCTGAAGAATGAGGACATTTCAGATGCCCTGGTGTGGAACGCCTCATCCTGGGAGCAGATGCGGCGTAGGCGGAGGAATTGGGAGTAGGGGATGGAGTCTTTACAGGAGGCAGGGTGGGAAGAAGTGTAGTCCAGATAGCCATGGGAGTCAGTGGGTTTGTAGTGGATGTCGGTCAGAAGTCGCACCTGCGATGGAGATAGTGAGGTCAAGGAATGGTAGGGAAGTGTCAGAAATGGTCCAGGTGTATTTGAGTGCAGGATGGAAGTTGGTGGTGAAGTGGATGAAGTCAGTCAGTTGTGTGTGGGTGCAGGAGGTGGCACCAAAGCAGTCGTCGATGTAACGGAGGTAGAGGTCGGGGATGGGGCCCTGGTACGTATTGAACAAGGATTGTTCGACGTACCCGACAAAGAGGCAGGCATAGCTGGGGCCCATGCGTGTGCCCATAGCTACGCCTTGTGTTTGGAGGAAATGGGAGGAGTCAAACGTGAAGTTATTGAGGGTAAGGACCAGCTCCGCTAGGCGGAGGAGAGTGTCAGTGGCTGGGTATAGGTTGCTCCTCTGGTCGAGGAAGAACCGGAGGGCTTTGAGGCCATCCTGGTGGGGGATGGAGGTGTAGAGTGACTGGACGTCCATGGTGAAGATGAGGGGGTGAGGGCCTAGACAATGGAATGCGCGGAGGCGGCGGAAAGTGTCTGAGGTGTCTTGAACATAGGTAGGAAGGGATTTGACCAAGGGGGATAGTATGGAGTCAAGGTATGTGGAGATGAGTTCGGTGGGGCACGAACAGGCAGAGACAATGGGTCTACCGGGACAGTCAGGTTTGTGGATTTTGGGGAGAAGGTAAAAACGGGCCGTGCGGGGCTGGGGAACGATGAGGTTGGAGGCTCGGTCGGGCAGGGCGTGGGAGTTGATGAAGTCGGTGATGGTGCTAGAGATGGTGGCCTGGTGCTCGTCAGTGGGGTCATGGTCCAGGGGTAAGTAGGAGGAGGTGTCCGAGAGTTGGCGCGTGGTCTCAGCTTTGTAGAGATCGACGCTTTGTGTTACCTGCTTCCTGTGGTTAGATGATTCTAATAAGAAGGAAATGTTGGAGCAGATTCAGCAGTCTCAGTGTTTGGAGCCCAGGGTGTGACACGTTTCTCCTTCATTGTCACTGCACTGTGCAGCAATGGAAAGCCAAGTATTTTGTTCTTCAGACAATGCTATCCAGCTGCAAAAGGCACTCGCCGACCTACGCAATGAGTGACTTGGTAAACGCACACTTGCGTAAACAATTCTGTACTCGGTCCCCGAGTGCAATCGAGGCAGTTTGTAATTTTCACAACATTGTACAATCACTCAAGTTGGACACAAGCCGGCAATGGCGGCATTGCTTACCCATGGCACGGTGGCGCAGCGGTAGAGTTGCTGCCTTCCAGGGCTTTCAGCGCCAGAGACCCGGGTTTGATCGTGACCACGGGTGCTGTCTGTACGGAGTTTATACGTTCTCTCTGTGACCGCGTGGGTTTTCCCTGAGATCTTTGCTTTCCTCTAAAGACGTACAGGTTTGTAGGTTAGTTGGCTTTCTATAAATTTAAGTTGCCCCTAGTGTGTGTAGGATAGTGTAAGTGTGCGGGGATCGCTGGTTGGCGCAGACTCGGTAGGCCATAGGGCCTGTTTCCGCGCTGTATCACTAAACTAAGCTAAAAGGCCATGCTGGATGCCGCTGAGACAGTTAACCCTCAGTAAAATGGAGTAAAGTTGGGGTGCATTGCAGGTGTGGGTGAGTGAGGCCTAGAGCTACGGGAGAATCAGAGTGAGGGCCTGCTGGTGACATGCGCTGTTACTCTCAGTAAGTTATTTCATGCAGGGGATCGGGGTGGTGATTCCGTCGTGTAAAATCTGACTTGCGTAATGGTTTCAAGGAACGTAACTCTTGTGTGATGTGTGTGGGGGGTTGGGGTGGTGCCTTTTAATCAAATAGCCTCTAATCACAGACAAAATGTGGGAAAGGTTGACTTTCATTGGCATTTGTACTTTGGTTACTCCCTGCACTGGGAAGGTTTTGGTGACGAAAGGGGCTGGCAGATGCCTTGCCTGCACAGTATCAGAGCAAGTAAACCAGAAATTTGCAGAGGGGCAATGTGACAGGGAAAAGTCCACACTAACAAAATGAGCAACCAATTTATGTTCAACCATTCCTTCTCTCCAGAGATGATGCCTGTCCCACTGAGTTACTCCAACATTTTGTGTCTATCAACCATTTTGCTCCTTCTAATTCGGAAATCCTTTAGAAATGTAAACAACATATACATTTTGTAATTGGAGCTGCCACAAATTCAAGAAGTTTGTGAGAAAACAAAACTACTAGTTGCTGAAGAGTAATAGAGTTGAGAATACAACATGGAAACTGCGCCTTCAGCCCAACTAATCCACACCGACCACCATCTATATCTGAGCTAGTCCCATCTGACTGCATTTGGCCCATATCCCTCCAAATTGTATTCCGGAAGTGGCGGCGCTGGTAAACGGCTGCGGCTCGCCTGCAGTCCGTTTGTCTTTACTTTTTTATGTTGTTTTTTTTTCGTTTTGTCTAGTTAGTTTTTGTTGTTTAGGTTGTGTTTATGTGGGGGGGGGAGGTGGGAGGTTGAAACGGGGCTTGCTGTCTCTCTCTTCGGGGGAATACGACTTTTTTATCGTATCCCCCTTCTCTGCCTCCGTCTGCGCTGAGGCCTGATGGCGGAGCTGGCGGCCTCGAGACTCCGGAGGCAGAGCCAGTCAGGACTTGCACTGGGCTCGCTCCCGCGGGTGCGGCCCAGCTCGGGGCTGGAACGGCGCTCCCGTCGGAGTGGCCCAGCCCAAGGGTGGAACGGCGCTCCCGTCGGAGTGGCCCAGCCCGAGGGAGGAACGGAACTCCCGTCAGAGTGGCCCAGCCCGAGGGAGGAATGGCGCTCCCGTCGGAGTGGCCCAGCCCGAGGGAGGAATGGCGCTCCCGTCGGAGTGGCCCAGCTCGAGGGAGGAACTGCACTCACGTGAGGGCGATCCGGCTCGGGGCTGGAACGGTGCTCGGGTGGCTGGGACGGCGTTCTGGCGGCTATGACCTGAGTCCGGGGTTCAGCCGCGGGCTAGCGGCTGCGTCCGTTGGACTGGAGGGCGGCAGCTTCGACCACCCTGGGCTGCGGTGTTTGAGCCGGCCCGTTGCGGGGTTCGGTGAGCCGCGGGACTGATTTACCATCGCCCGGTGGGGTATCGCCTCAGTGCAGAGGGAGAAGAGGAGGGAAGAGACTGCAGCCCTAAGGTTTTTGCCTCCACAACAGTGAGGTGCTTGGAGGACTCACTGTGGTGGTGTTAATTTGTGTTTATTGTTGTTATTATTGTATGATGTATGTATGACTGCAGGCACGAAATTTCGTTCAGACCGTAAGGTCTGAATGACAATAAAGGCATTCAATTAAATTCAATTCAATTCAATTCAATTCAATTCAAATTCAATTCAAACCTTTCTCTATCCGTGACAGGAAATGGTACATTAACACTCCATGTGTGGACATGTGACTGGGGATTAATGTTTGGATGGTAGGTACACAAAATTGCTGGGGAAACTCAGCGGGTGCAGCAGCATCTATGGAGCGAAGGAAATAGGCGACGTTTCGGGCCGAAACCCTTCTTCAGACTGATGGGGGGTGGGGGAAAGAAAGAAGGGAAAGGGGAGGAGGATGAGGAGCCCGAGGGCGGGCGGATGGGAGGGTGGGAGGAGACAGCTAGAGGGTTAAGGAAGGGGAGGAGACAGCAAGGGCTAGCCAAATTGGGAGAATTCAATGTTAATGCCATAAGGACGCAAGGTCCCCAGACGGAATAAAAGATTTAAAAAGATTTAAAAGATTATTCCTTTAATAATCCTTTTCAGGAAATTACAGTGCCACGACAGCTTCAAGACAAACATAACACCACACATTTCCTCAAAAGGCTTCCATACATAACAAGTTAAAATACGTTAAAATACAAGTTAAAATACAATTAATTTTAAAAAAGTGCAGTTATTTATGCTCATTATAAAGTCTTATAGCAGCTGGTAAACAGGACTTCCTGTATCTCTCCGTTTTGCACATTGGTGCAATCAGCCTCTGACTGAAGATGCTGCTCTTGATCACCTTCAGGGCATGGAGTGGGTGAGTGGGGTTTGTCATTATAGAACCTAGTTTATTTAGAGTTCTGGCCTCTGCCACCTGCTGGACCGTTCGTTGCTCAGCCCCGACCACTGAGCCGGCCTTCCTGATTAGTTTGTCCAGTCTGTTTTTATCCGCTATACGGGCGCCATCTCCCCAACAGGCCACAGCAAAAAACAGAGCACTGGCCACCACTGAATGGTAGACACTGCACAGTAGGGGTTGGCAGATATTAAATGACCTCAGCCTCCTTAAAAAATACAGTCGGCTTTGTCCCTTCCTGTACACCGCCTCCATATGACACTTCCAGTTCAGCTCACTGTCAAGCTGCACCCCAAGGTACCTGTGATTAGCGACCACCTCCACCTCAGTGCCCTTAATGGTGATCGGCGTTGCTTGAGTCCTCCTCCTCCCCCTCCTGAAGTCCACCACTATCTCCTTTGTTTTTTTGGTGTTAAGATGGAGGTTATTGTGTGCGCTCCACTCCACAAAGTTACTTATTATGTCTCTGTATTCCTCCTCATTGTCCCCTTTAATGAGGCCGACAACAGCTGTATCATCCGAAAACTTCTGCAAAAAGCAGCTGTTGGTGTTACATTGGAGATCCGCTGTGTAGATGGTAAACAGGAACGGAGCCAGCACAGTTCCTTGTGGAGCCCCTGTGCTGCTCAAGATGGTGCCCGAGACACTGTTCTGTAGGCGCACGTACTGTGGTCTGAGGGAAAGGTAATCCAAACACCACAGTACCAGTGATGGATCCACTTTCATCTTCTCCATCTTCTCCCCTAGCAGTCGGGGCTGAATAGTGTTGAAGGCGTTTGAAAAGTCAAAAAAAGTAATCCTTACAGATGCATCAGTAGTGTCCAAATATGAGGTGCTGTTCCTCCAATTTCCGCTGTTGCTCACTCTGGCAATGGAGGAGACCCAGGACAGAGAGGTCGGATTGGGAATGGGAGGGGGAGTTGAAGTGCTGAGCCACCGGGAGGTCAAGTAGGTTATTGCGGACTGGTTGGATGGTGTTTTGTGATCCACTGATGGATGCTGTCAGACCGGTTCTGCATATCACCCAATCTCTTGCTCTCCATTATATAACAAAACAATACACCTGGATATACTCAGCGATGTCAAGTGATCTCACGACTACAAAGCATGTTCTAATGTTGCATGATAGCCCTGAGCACTTCACACCTTAGCTCAAACAAAACAAGGCCTGAGTGTGAAACAGGATATTGAGCCAAGTCGTCATTAGCTTGGAATAAAGGAGTGTCAGACAGGAGGTGAGAGGGACAGAAGCGTTTAGTTTAGAGATGGGCTATGGAAACGGCCCGTTCAGTCCACACCGACCATCGATCACCCATTCACACTAGTTATGTTCTATGTTATCCCACTTACTCATCTACGCTCTACACACTAGCGTCAATTAACCTACAAACCCGCATATCTTTGGGATGTGGGAGGAAACCGGAACACTTGGAAGAAACCCACGCGGTCACAGGGAGAACATGCAAATTCCACCTGGACAGCCCCCGAGGTGGGGATCGAACCCGGGTCTCGGGTGCTGTGAGGCAGCATCTCTATCTGCTGTGCCTCTGTGCCATCTTAGGAAAGGAATTTGAGACCAACAAACCTGAACATCTTTGGAGTGTGGGAGGAAACCAGAAATCCCAGAAAACAATCCATGCAGGTCATGGGGAGAACGTACAAACTCTGTGCAGATAGGCACCGATAGACAGGGTCTCTGGTGCTGTAAGGAAGCAACTCTACTGCTGTGCCACCTTGCCGCCTATTATCAGTTTCAATTTTTAGATCTGCAGCGGTAGAAACAGAGTCTTCGGCGCACAGAGTCCATGCCGACCATCAATCAACAGTTGACACAGGGTCTGAAGAAGGTTCTCGATCCGATACATCACCCATTCCTTCTCTGCAGAGATGTTGCCTGTCCCGCTGAGTTACTCTAGCATTTTGTGTCTATCTTCGGTGTAAACCAGCATCTGCAGTTCCTTCCTACACACCAGTCAACACTAGTTCTGTTAACCCATTATCTCATCCATTCTCTATGCACGAGGGGCATTTTCCACACTGTATCTTTCAATCAAACAATCAGTCGGTCACAAAAAGTGTAATCTTATATCAGCAAGTTGATCACAGACGTACACAACACTCGGGATCGTATCCAACTCAAGTGTGCAGTCTGAAAGGAAGACAAATCGAAGTGGAAGAGAAGGAACTTGACAAAAGGTGGACTTCAGCATAATCTTATTTGCCATGCAGCACAGCATCTAGAACTCAGTGTCTGGAGTCTGTGGTGAAGGTGGAAATCTTCCAATGTATACAAAAATATTGGGCGAGTTCTTTTCAAGGTTGAATCCACCAGGGAAATGGGCCATGAGCCGGGCGTGGGATTAACGAAAGTCAGGAGGCTACTGTTAGACAACATCTCAGCCTTCAACACCACAATACCGAATAAACCCATTGCTAAACCCCTGGACCTTGCCTTGGGGTCTCCATCTGCAACGGGCTTCTAGACTTCCTGTCCGGCAGAACCCAGTCTGTTAGTATATAGAAACCAGGAACTGCAAACGCTGGTTTACATAAAGACCGAGAGAGAAAGTGCCAGAGTAACTCAGTGGGTCACGCAGCATCCCTGGAAAACATTGGTAGGCAAAGTTTCAGGTTGGGAGCATGCAGGTACAGCAGGTGGTGAAGAAAGCGAATGGCATCTTCGCCTTTAGAGGAGTTGCGTATAGGAGCAAAGAGGTCCTTCTGCAGTTGTATAGGGCCCTAGTGAGACCACATCTGGAGCATTGTATGCAGTTTTGGTCCCCTAATTTGAGGAAGGACATTCTTGATATTGAGGGAGTGCAGCGTAGGTTTACAAGGTTAATTCCCGGGATGGCGGGACTGTCATATGCTGAGAGAATGGAGTGGCTGGGCTTGTATACTCTGGAGTTTAGAAGGATGAGAGGTGATCTTATTGAAACATATAAGATTATTAAGGGTTTGGACACGCTAGAGGCAGGAAACATGTTCCCGATGTTGGGGGAGTCTAGAACCAGGGGCCACAGTTTAAGAAGAAGTGGTAAGCCATTTAGAACAGAGTTGAGGAAACACTTTTTCTCATAGAGTTGTGTGTCTGGGGAATTCTCTGTCTCAGAGGGCAGTGGAGGCCTGTTCTCAAGGGAGAGCTAGATAGGATTCTCAAAGATAGTGGAGTCGGGGGACATGGGGAGAAGGCAGGAATGGGGTACTGATTGGGGATGATCAGCCATGAGCACATTGTATGGCGGTGCTGGCTCGAAGGGCCGAATGACCTTCTCCTGTACCTATTGTCTATTGTCTGTTGGGAGTCTTCTTCTGTCTGAAGAAGAGTCTCAGCCCAAAACGTCACGTATCAATGCTCTCCCGATTGCTGCCTGACCCGCTGAGTTGCTCCAGCACTTTCTATCTCTGATAGTATTGGTCAGAACATTTCCTCGACCCTGACCTTTGATGCTGGTGTCGTCAAGAGCAGTGAACTCAGTCCTTTGCTCCACTCCCTGGACATCCATGACTCTGTGGCCAAGTGTCGCGCCAAATCCACCTTTAAGTTCACCAATGATACCACCAATGTCAGCCCAAATCAACAACAATGAGCATAGGAAAGAGACTGGGAACCTTATGCAGTGGCATCAAGACAACAACCTAGCCCTTAATGTCAAGACGATGAAAGAGTTGGTTGTTGAAAAGAACTCGCCGAATATTTTTTAAATAAATTGGAGGATTTCCACCTTCACCAATGGCTCCAGGCAAGTTCTTATCAAGGTTGAATCCTCCAGGGAATTGGGCCAAGAGATGGTCGTGATGCACCCTAGCCTGGAATGGCAATTGGAACGCACTTGACCGCCAGAACCTGTTTTGCATTCATGTGAATTTATTGTCACGCATACTGTGTACTCCGAGATCAACAAGAAATATATTGCACCCTGGTGCATGTGCTGCTAAACTAATTGGAATCTGAAGTCCTTTTTTAGCCATCTTGAATATAATGGGCTGAATGGCCTCACCCTGAGCGGTAAATCTCCAGACTTTCACTACCTCTTGCTTTTGTACGTACAGTACCCTCGGGACTCTCTCAACACTATCTCACACAAGGTAAAACACCTCAGAAATGGATTTAACAACGTCTACAAAACCCAAATTCAGACTTGGATGGATTACACCAGAGTGACTATGGATGACCGGGCGTGGGGGGACCGCCTTGAGGAAGGGGGGGGAAGAATTGGCCACCTCCCTCTCTGAAAGCCCCGGTAGTTGGTCATCAAACATATTGAGACTGAGATCCAGTGATTGTGTTACAATTGGCATGATATTGGTGTGGCCACACTTGGGGTATTGTGTTCGGTTTTAGCCCCTCCACTATAAGAAATATGCTTGAAGCTGGAAAGAGTGCAGATAAGATTTACGGGCATGTTGCCTGGACTTGAGAGCCTGAGGAATAGGGAGAGGTTAGGCAAGCTAGTACTTGAATTCTTAGAGCATAGGAGGCTGAGAAATGCATACATTTATGAGGGGAATAGATGAGGCGAATGCACATTTTTTCCAGGGTAGGTGAATCAAGAACTAGAGAGCATAGATTTAAGGTGAGAGTGGAAAGCTTATAGGAACCTGAGGGGTAACATTTTCACACAGTGGGTGCTGATAATATAGAATAGTTGCCAGAGGAAGCAGTGGAGGCAGGTACAATTAAAAGACATTTGGACTGGTACATGGATAGGAAAGGTTTAGTGGGATATGGGCCAAACACAGTAATTGAGAACGGCTTAGAGAGGGCTCCTTGGCCGGCAAAGACAAGTGGAGCCGAAAGGACTGTTTCCATGCTGAATGGCTCAATGACTATGATTGTTGGATTCTTGGGGAATGAGGATATGAGGATGGGTCAGCGGGCAGCACCAGCTGTGATACTGAATGATACAGCAGGCTTGGGGGAAGAATTGTCTCTTCCTGCTCCAGTTTCCTCTCCTCTTGGGTAGTGCATTAGTACATACTCAGTGTGGCAAAGGTCCTGTTTCCGTTCTATAGGGTGATTTCACGAAAGGTCACTGGAGCGTAGATCCGCACCCACGTGACCGCAAAACTTAACTGGAGTACATGCGTCACTTCCGGTACATGTTAGTGAATGGGAAAACACGCACTTTCACACCCGTTAAAAACATCGAAAACGGCCCGTTTTTGAGCTGCAATTAACTGTGCCAGTCGGGGTGACCGTGAGGCACAGCTACCTAAATTTACAGTCCAAAAAAAAGATAGAAACTAAGGTAAATTCAAGAGGGAGCTGAAGGTGCAAAAACAGCGGAAGTGCTTAGCGGACATTTGCCGTGGAGATTTAAAGATCGAAAATATCGGGAATTATCGCGTTTGCTCGCTGCATTTCATCAAAAGTAAGGCATTATTGACTTTTTATCTTTATACATTTGTTATATGAAAAGTTTTAAAAGTGAAAAATCCGTCAGTAAAAGTGCAAAATCGCCCATGGTTCTCAGGTGGGTTTTAACATGCAAAATGAAAACGCTTCTGAAGCGCCATTTACCATTTAAATAATCGTAAACTATCAATGCGTTTTGAAATAAATTTTACTGATTGTGCAGGCTTTAAACAAGAAACATTGAGAAATATATTTTGGCAAATAATAAAATGTCCTAATTTTGTCCAACTAACAGCTGACAATTATCCCATTCCTTAGCTTGCATCTGAGTAAAATTTATTTTACTCAGATGCAAGCTAAGGAATGGGATAAATCTAGCAGCCCAGAAGCCTTTACTCAATTTTAGATTTGCATCTGCAATTTGGCAAAAATTAACAGGTTGAAGACACAAATTATGAAATATTCACATCTGTTTAGTTTATCCCCGCACTTTGCAATCTTATTTTGTCTCGTCAAGTTTAAACTTGTGAAGTTTATTCCTTCAGGTTATCACCAATCGGAGTTTTCAGCCAAAATATTGTTGTACATTTTGCACAATTGTTTTTAAACCTACAGTTTGCAAGTAGCAACTGGCTTCATGTTGGAAGTTGTGGACCCAGTGCCCAGGCCCTTGGAATGAACTATGGAGCCATGTGGCACAGAGAGGGGTCAGTCGGCACACTGACTGTGCCAAAGATTAGGCACACAGTTAGACCGATTCGTGTTCACCCAGATTCCACAAGCAAGAGGCAATTTGCTGCGGTTACTTAACCTACCCATCCGCTCTACTCTGGCACGTGGGAGTAATCTGGAGCACCCGGAGGAAACCTACACTGGGACGGCGTGCAAACCCCACGGACAGCAGTGAGATCAGGATTGAAGATGGGCTACGGGCTGTGAGGCAGCAGCTCTCTCGCCATGACCCTCGAACCACCAAATTATTTGCACTTGCCGAATCTGATTAATTTCCTTCATTATGCTTTAACGCATGATTTTAAGCCAATTTTATTTGGTGTCCCCGTGTGCTTGCTGTGAGATGTAATTGTAAAAATGTATCCTGCTCAGTTTTCAATGCAGTGCTCCAGGCACTGAACATTGCTCCTGCCATTGCACAGAAGTCACTGCATGTTCATTTGCAGAGTTCCACGTGAACACTGACGCACCGCATACTCAGCTACACGTTCTTCCCTGTGGGGGGTTCTTGCATTTAAAGCATCTTGTTGTTATGATTCTTCACGAATAGCCACGAGGCTATTTGCAAACTAAATTCTTATATCTATTGCCTGACATTATTTCATTTCCCTGTTCATAGCTGCAAAGTGCAAGTTAAATGAATTTGCCAGCAGCGGTACAGTGAAAAAAGAACACACAAAAACACAATAACAATTTAACACAAACATCCACCACAGCATTCATCACTGTGGTGGAAGGCACAAAAATTGGCCAGTCCTCCTCCATTTCCCCCCGTGGTCGGGGCCTCAACCCTCCGCAGCCGCCGCTGCGGGCGTCCAGATGTGTAGACAAGGTAAAGTCCAGGTAAGTCCTGAATCGGTACCTCAGATTAATGTTCCACAACATGGACACCACAACTGGCAGCTGCAGTGAATTGCATTGAATTGCATACTTTAGTGTCTCATGTGACAAGTCACAGTGAAATTCTTTGCTTGCGAAGGTATGGAAATAGTCACCCATAAAGGGCGCTTACAAATTCTCCTCCATCCGGCGCCAGTTCCCTCTTGTCCCCCCCCCCCTCCCTCACGGCGACTCTCCCACCACCGGGTCCTCCATTCTCCATTGTTCTTCCCCCTCCCTCAAGGCGGTCCCCCCATTGGCATTCTGGTGTAATCCATCCAAGTCTTGAATTTGGGTTTTGTTGACGTTGTTGATCCATTTCGGAGGTGTTTTACCTTGTGTGAGATAGTGTTGAGAAAGTCCCGAGGGTACAGTACGTACATAAGCAAGAGGTAGTGAAAATCTGGAGATTTATAGTTCAGGGTGAGGCCATTCAGCCCATTATATTCAAGATGGCTAAAAAAGGACTTCAGATTCCAGTTAGTTTAGCAGCACATGCACTAGGGTGCAATATATTTCTTGCTGACCTCGGAGTACACAGTATGCGTGACAATAAATTTAAAGAATGCAAAACAGGTTCTGGCAGTCAAGTGCGTTCCAATTGCCATTCCAGGCTAGGGTGCATCCCGACCATCTCTTGGCCCAATTCCCTGGAGGATTCAACCTTGGTGGCACAGCGGTAGAGTTGCTGCCTTACAGCGAATGCAGCGCCGGAGACCCGGGTTCGTTCCCGAATACGGGTGCTGTCTATACGGAGTTTGTATGTTCTCCCCGTGATCTGCGTGGGTTTTCTCCGAGATCTTCGGTTTCCTCCCACACTCCAAAGACGTGCAGGTTTGTAGATTAATTGGCTTGGCAAATGTAAAAATTGTTCCTAGTGGGTGTAAGATAGTGTTAAAGTGCCAGGATCGCTGGTCGGAGTGGGCCGAATGGGCCTGTTTCTGCGCTGTATCTCTAAACAAAACTACACCAGTTGACATTAGTTTTGTTATCCCATTTTCTCATCCACTCTCCACACAGTAGGGGCATTTTGCAGAGGCTAATTAACCTATGAATGTGTAAACTCCACACAGACAACACCCGAGGTCAGGATTGAGCCCGGGTTTCTGACCCTGTGGCACAACAGCTGTGCCAGCGGTGCCAGCGGCGCCAGCTGTGCCACTGTGCCGTCCTTATGACACATTCAACAAATAATGCATTTATTGATGTTCATGTGAACTCTAATTATTCTTGCAAATGGAAATCGCCAGTAACCCAGCACGATCAAACAATGCTTCTTGGAGATAAAGCAACTTATGGGAACACTCGTGGGTCAGGCAGAATCTGTGGAGAGGGAATAGTTTTTGGCTGCTGAGCTGTTGTTGAGCGGCATTCTGCTACGGAGTGGCTTTCAGAACCACCAGGTGCTGCGTTTGTGTGTTTCCCCTCCGCTCCCTCGACTGCAACAGGCTGTGAGATGAGGCCAGTCGGCTTGATAAAGAATAATCTCGCACGGCAGGAGGGCTGGTGCCCTGGGCAACACAGTGATGGGCTCAGCAGGGGGTCCAGTGGGGAGATGAGAGTGTCAAAACTCTTTGCCACTGTTTTGGGCTAGTGACCTTTTGATTTGATTTCAAGTTGCAAGATGCCCAGACAAGCGGAGCAGAATGTAAAGTCGTCAGTTCACAACAGGTGAAGATAACTTCACCTCCACTGCCGCTTCCAGGCAGTTTCTGCAACCTTCGCAACCATTGCACGTGCCTTTTGATTGTTCGCTGTCCCCATTAATCTACCAACTAGATGCCATCATCATGACAATCTGCTTCCTCCACGCTTTCTAGGCATGAATTCTAAACCATAATCTTGTTTCACCCCATCGGATTTAATTTTGTGCACCACTCCCCAGCTTTCTCTGTGAGTTTAAACCAACCTGCTTTCCTAGTTTGGATAATTAGGTCAACAACCCCACAAATTGCAATCCTCCTCCGCAGCTGCTGCTTGATTTTCTGAGTGTTTCCAGCAATTTCTGCATTTATTTAACAAGCTGGAAAACCCCATTTCCAGTAGAAAAAGGATCAATAACTTGGGGCATGAATGTTTGAGTTTTTATTGTCACTGAGGTGTACTGAGGTACAGTGAAAAGCTTTTGTCGTGTGATAACCAGTCAGTGGAAAGACAGAAAGGTGACACCTGATTGCAATTGAGCCATCCACGGTGTACAGATACATGATAAAGGGAATAATGGGAATGGCGTTAGGTGCAAGATAATTGTTGCTGTCGGAGGAGAGATTTAAAAGAGTGGAGGGATTATAATGCGTGATTGCAGATCCACCTCTGTGACAGAGTCGTCAGGTTGGGCGCCATCTTGGATGTAATTGGGCCAGGAAGGTGTTACTGGCAAATAGGAGGTGTAACTCACGCAGCGGTTGTTGTATCCTGGAACCTGTTACCTGAAATAACCCGATACCTTCCACGCACAGTGTTGGAGAGAACTGCAGGTGCTGGTTTAAATTGAAGGTAGACACAAAATGCTGGAGTAATGGCGGAACAGGCAGCATCTCTGGAGAGAAGGGAGAAGGGTCTTGACCCGAAACGTCACCCATTGACTCTAAAGAAGGGTCTCGACCCGAAACGTCACCCATTCCTTCTCTCCAGAGATGCTGCTGAGTTACTCCAGCATTTTGCATTTACCTTCCACACATTATCCCAAGGCCGTCGAGCAGTGAATGGGAAGCTGGGATTGAGCGAGAAAACTCCTTTTTCAGTCAATGTGGAGATGTTGCCTTTATTCTCTGCCAGCAATTAAGATTTCCTACATTGAAATGTTTTTTTTGATGTGTAAATCTTTTATTGGGCATACACATGAAAAACAAAAATGCAAATAATGCGAGCTTTGAGGTTCAATTTTTGTTTGTTCCTGGTTGAAGGTTTCTCTGGCTTATTATTTAAATGTGCAGCTGTGACACTGTGCATTAGGCTGACGGGAAAGCTCTTGAAATTCTTGTTTGTTCTCGTTGCTGAAGGATCAATGAACTCGACTCCAAGAAAACAAATGCCCAGTTGTTGCTGAGCTGAATGGAATGTTCAATCAATTGTGGTCTGTGCAATGGAAAGGCCATTGTGTCCCGGCACTGTCATACGTGCCCTGTGGTTTGATATATACGCTGTGGTAGGACAGTGGTTAATTTAGTTGAGCAGTTCATCTAGCTCATATAAGGTCATATGTGATAGGAGTAGAATGAGGCCATTTGGCCCATCAAGTCTACCCTGCCATTCATTCATGGCTGATCCATCTCTCCCTCCTAACCCCATTCTCCTGCCTTCTCCCCATAACCTCTGACACCTGTACTAATCAAGAATCTATCCACCTCTGCTTTAAAAATATCCACTGACTTGGCTTCCACAGCCTTCTGTGGCAAAAAATTCCACGGACTCTTGACTTCCACAGACTGTGCATTCCACAGAGACAGACCACCCTCTGACTAAAGACATTTCTCCTCATCTCCTTCCTAAAAGAATGTCCCTGATCTCCCCTCTATCAAGCCCTGATCTACCTAATGCCAACTTTGTGCTTAACAACTTTATTTGATCTGAGCACTCTTTCAGAGAATATCCATTCTGCTGCACCACTGATTTACATGTTAAATACTTGTGGAAATGGTTAGCAGATTGCATTGTGCTCGCTCCTGGGTGAGTGTTATAACATAAAAGCGAACTAAATAACCCGTCATGACACTCTGCAAACGGTTGGCATTTGGGAAAATTAGACCCACGATGAGTGAACCAAGGCACGATCTGTTACTGCGTTGAAGATAGACACAAAGTGCTGGAGTAACTCAGCGGGTCAGGCAGCATCTCTGGAGAAAAATAAATGCTTCTCTTCAGCCCCCCCCCCCCCTCCCCCAACCACAATCAGTCTGGAGAAGGGTCCCAACCAAAATGTCGCCTATCCATGTTCTCCAGAGATGCTGCCTGACCCGCTGAGTTACTCCAGTATTGTGGTCTCTTTTTGTAAACCAGCACTTGCAGATTGTTGTCGCCACACTGACACTCCGCCGACAATACAATGCACAATGTAACCGTCTGCAGAACAATGCAATGTCGGGGGCACTGATCCAGAGAGAAACTCGATCAGCTGCTTAAAGCAGAGCTCAGATATTGCATCTGAAATTCCATCCCTAAATTAAAAGATGGTGAACTCAGATTATAGGATGCATGTTGTGTGGCACTTAGTTGGCAAGGAACCCTGCCATAACTTTGTCCTCGTTTGTAACTGAAGATGTGATGGTACACCTGAGATGGACGTGTTGAGGAAGATTTGTAGGCTGCACCCTCCCTGCCACTGATCTCGACTGGCGTATCCCACATCTAGTTACCTTCCCCGTAACTGTGGACACTGGGGCCTGAGTGCAAAGCTAGCATGGCAGAGATCGTAAATCAAAGGGGTTTCTTAATCCATGAAAACTGAGCTCAGAGAAGTCTGTATTAAGTGGGAGAGGCACAGTGCCCCCAGTGGGGGTATCTTCCTCTGGTGAGGGGCAGTGTACCCCCAGAGAGGGTAGCTTTCTTTGTGGGAGGGGGCACCATTCGCTGGGTGGGTGGTTTTCACTTTGGGAGGGATAGTGCCCCCAGTGAGGGTGGCTTTCCCGGAGGGGCGGGCGGCATAACCCGGTTGAGGGCAGTTCTCTCGGAAGGGGCCCCGTACCTCCAAGTACAGGTGGTTTTCTCTGTGGGAGGGGCACCGTCCCCCGAGAGGGTGGCTTTCTTGTGGGAGGGGCACTGTACCCCAGTTGAAGACATTCTTGGGAGGGGGCGCTGTGCCCCTGGTGAGGGCGGCTCTCTCTGGGGAAGCGGGAATCTGAAATCTGGCAACTAGTATTTGCCGGATGATTTCATTTGGATTAGTTTAATCAGCAAACAGGAGTCAGTAACTATTGCGAACGGCAGCATGATGGAGCAGATTTTTCTTGTTATCCAGCAGGGAATCGGAGAGCTGGAGCAGACTTTGAACCCTGACAGGCAGCGAGCCTGTGCCAGCATGGATCCTAGTTCTCTGTGTCTCTGCACACTGTCCCCTCCCTCTCGCTAACTCTAACCTCCATCTGTCACATACCAGCAGGACAAAATAAAACACTGTAAGGTAGACAAAAGTGCTGGAGAAACTCAGCGGGTGCAGCAGCATCTATGGGGCGAATGAAATAGGCAACGTTTCGGGCCGAAACCCAGAAGGGTTTCGGCCCGAAACGTTGCCTATTTCCTTCAGTCTGAAGAAGGGTTTCGGCCTGAAACGTTGCCTATTTCCTTCGCTCCATAGATGCTGCTGCACCCGCTGAGTTTCTCCAGCACTTTTGTCTACCTCCAATTTTGCAACATCTGCAGTTCCTTCTTAAACAAAATAAAACACTGTTTGTTTTCTCCCTGTCCTGTGACCTTTCGCCACTGACTGTGTTTCTTTGGCCTCTGATCATTGACGTGCTGGCCCGCGTGTTGGACTTCTCCGTCTGAGCCTCCCTGCTGGTTTGGTCCCAAGGGAAGAATCCAGACCTTTTCTATGCGACTGCAGTTCCTTATTGGGCAGGAAGGAACTGCAGATGCTGGCTTAAACCGAAGATAGGCTGGAGTAACTCAGCAGGGCAGGCAGCATCTCTGGAGGGAAGGAATGGGCGACGTTTCGGGACGAGACAACTTTTTCGGATTGTGTCTATCTGCAGTTCCTTATTCCTGGTCACATCCCGGGAAAGCACCTCATGTCTGTCGGAAGCCACTGGTCGCTGAACCCAGACCAACGATCAAAGGAAAGACAACGCAGGACAGGAGTAACTCAGGCAGCATCCCTGGAGAACATGGATATGTGACGTTATGGGTTGGAGCGGGAAGACAGGTGGGGGCAGGACAAAGCCTTCTTCACACTGATGAACAAAGATCCTATAGCGGAGCAAGATAGGCTACTCTTGCGAAATACAATGGGCTGACGTGTAGTACGCTATAAGATCTTTGCTGATGGAGCAAGACACTTCACCCACCTTTGCCTGTGTGTGTCCTTGGGCAAGACACTTCACCCACCTTTGCCTGTGTGTGTGGATGTAATTATGTGAAGCACTTTGGGGTCAATGCAAGTTGACTAAAAATGTGCTATATAAATAAAGAAATGTAATGTAATGTAATGAAGGTGGAAAGAAAGCTAGAGGAGAGAGGCGGGACAAAGGATCGCATGTTATAGGTAAATATAGGTGAGGTAGGGGGTGTGATAGGCAGGTGGTTGGACAAAGAAGGCCAGAGATTAAAAAAACAGAAGGTGCAGTTCTTTCTTAAACATGAATTGCAAATAAATAGTTTGGGATGGGGAGGAGGGGTTATGATAGCCAGCACACACGATAGACTTCTGCACCCATAAGGAAACATGATAAATGTAAACGATATGCGGAAATTAATTGAAGCACATAATCTGTCATTATTTCATTGTTGTGAGTGGATTGTGTAGTGGAGGAAGTGGCTTCTCAAATTAATAAAGGATCAATGACTTCAGTTCAAGGACATGATTGGCAGTGACACGCCCATGGCTGATGTGGGGCTTTCAATGATGCCATACAAACAGACTTCATGGTCCTCGACTCACTGATACACCAAGGCTGTTTTCTCAGGACCATCCTCGCCACACCTCATTGTTCCAGCAACGACTGTTATCCTTGCAGCCCATCCCGGTTGTGCAAGAGATTTCCAGCTAGTCCCACTCCTTCTGCACCCCCCTCCCCCCCCCACCCCCCCCGCCCCTCCCCCTCCAGTCCCGCAAACCTATCCCACTGAATGCTACCATTAATCCTGCCTTCATGTCTAGTGGAGGAAGTGGCTTCTCAACTTAACAGAGCATACCATTAGTTATGGGCCAGTCTCCCTAAACGAAACTAAACCACTTACTTTGTTTTTCTAACCTAGTCTTACTTCCCTTTTCCCATTTACTGGAATCTTTGCGTTCCCCACTTCCTTTCTGATCCACACTCCTCGTGAGCTGTTGGATTACTTCCCCTTCTGCTTTCAACCTTTTCCCAGCTGACTGACTATACTTCATGTTCTTTGTTCGCCGGCACTGAAGTTCTGAGACAACACTGCTGAAGTTGGACATCTTCATTTTAGATTAAATTCCGTGCAGCCTACATAGTTTTAGTTTTTAGTTTTAGAGATGCAGCCCGGAAACAGGCCCTTCGGCCCACCGGCGATCCCTGGATATTAACACGGTCCCACACACACTAGGGACAACTTTCACATTTACCAAGTCAATTTACCTACTTGGAGTGTGGGAGGAAACCGAAGATCTTGTAAAAAAAAAAACCCTGGCAGATCACAGGGAGATCGTTCTCTGGTTCTCTAGCGTTGCAACCACGGTAAGGCAGCAACTCTACCGCTGCGTCACCATACCGCCCTACTATGTGAATTTGGACACAGCTGGTGAATTTCCTCCTTTGGTGAAATATCCTCTCCGTGACTATAAGCGTTTTAGGATTGAGGTTAATGTTGATTTCTGGTCTTTTTTTTCTTTCTTTTTTTTTAATATATATTTTTATTAGAAGCAAACATATTATGGTAAAGTATAGTTACATATTATAGTAAAAAAAACTTTTCATATACATCACTCATACATTATTAAAATTTTCAATTGTCGATTAATTCTGCTTCTAGTGTTTTTTTTATATAGATAGAAAGAGAAAAAAAAGAATTACAAATATCAAAAAAGAGAAAAGGTGGAATGAATTACTTATAATACGTCATTGGAGATAAGTTCGTAGATTATAAAGTATAACTTTTCATCTAATCCTGAGTTCAAGCTTCAGTTGGGTTTTCGCGCCGGGCCCATATTTTAACAAAAAATTCTTGTTTGTCCATTAAGACAAGTCTAATTCTTTCTAGACGCAGGGTCTCCGACATTTCCACAATCCACATTTTAATTGTGGGGGTTATAGGGCCTTTCCAAAATTTTAATATTAATTTTTTCCCAGTTATTATACTGTAGTCGAGGAAGTTTCTGGTCTTTTTCTGACTGATTTTTTTTCAAGTTTTAATTCTTTCCTGACCTTTCTGTGTTCCTGAATTATAATGGGATCTGTCCTGATGTTACTTGTACGCTATAGTTTTTGGTCACTGGCTGGTTTTAATATGCTCCCATCCTCCTTCAAACGAGGATGTCTTTTCCCTGGATATCAACCACACCCATGTTTTTACTTCATCCTCTAATTACTTTTCACCGCGCCTGGCAGATCTTTTTACACAACCTCTTGCTTGGCCAAACATCCTGTGTTTGATGTTTCCTGGTTCTCTTCCATAATTGCTTTGACCCAATGATGTTGTGTTCGCTCAGTGATCTCATCTTAAACTGCGCGGCTACATTTTCCAGGACTGGATCCAACAACACAACTGGGGCAGCACGGTGGCGCAGCGGTAGAGTTGCTGCCTTACAGAGCCACAGACCCGGGTTCAATCCTGACGACGGGTGCTGTCTGTACAGAGTGTGTATCTTTTCCCTGTGAATGCTTGGGTCTCCTCTGGATGCTCCGGTTTCCTCCCACATTCCAAAGACTTGCAGATTTGTAGGTTAATTGGCTTCTGTAAATTGTCTCTGGTTTGTAGGATAAGTAAGTAAGTAAGTTTATTGGCCAAGTATTCACATACAAGGAATTTGCATTGGTGCTCCGCCCACAAGTAACAACATGACATACAGTGACAGTTACGAATGACTCAGAAAACACTAAACATTAATAATAAAAAAGCATTAATGATAAAACACCATTGATTAAGCATGTGAACCAACAAAAAAACAGATCAAAGGGAGGCTACAGATTTTTGGCTGTTGAGTAGAGCAACTACACGTGGATAAAAACTGTTTTTATGTCTGGCTGTGGCAGCTTTGACAGTCCGGACTCGCCTTCCAGAGGGAAGTGATTCAAAGAATAAAACAAATGTTGGGGTGATCTCTGTGGTGAAGGGCTTGTTTCCACACTGTATCTCTAAACTAAACTAAACTAAACTAAAAGGCCATGCGCTTCCTCATTGGATTAGTTCTAATGGCTGAGGAACTTTTTGGCACCAGAAGTCCCTGATTGGGCATCAGATGTCCCTTTTTCAGTGCACCATTCTGCTCTGGGTTTGATTAGGGTGACCCTATTTATTTGTCCTCTGTTTCGATGACACACTTGGAATGATGAGCATTTGTAGCCCAGTCCATCACACAAACCAGCCTCCTTCCTTCCTGTCCCTCCCCTCACCTTCCCTCCCCCACTCCATCTACACCACACTGCCTCCGGAAAACAGCCAACATAATCAGGGTCCATTTTAGACCTCGATCCTTTTTCTCCAAAGATACTGCCTGATCCGCTGAGTTACTCCAGCATTTTGTGTCCATCTTTGGTATAAACCAGCATCTGCAGTTCTCTGTTCTTCCGTTTTCACCCCAGTCATTCCGTCTTCTCCATGTGGATGAGTGTGCTTCCCTTGGTTTTCCCAAGCCTCCTCCCTTTATATGTTCCTCACTCTTTCCACTGATTTGCAGTTAGTCCCAGTTCCGTTCTCCCTGACTTGAGGAAGGGGGCCTTGGGTTGGGAAGGAGGTCGACGAATTTGACCAAATGTAGCTCCAGGTTTTGTCCACCTATCCCTTTGTTACCTGGACACCATTCCCGGCATTGCCATGGTCCCTTTCCATGAGCAATAGTGCTTCAAACCCTTCTGGCCTTCACGAACCTTCCCTGAGCCCAGCTCGCTGGCTCTCATTAGAGCAACCCTTCAAGGATTTGCTGCCTCCCTATCTCTGCAGCTGCCTCTCCTTCAACCTTGGCCTCTTAACCATACCCAAGTTTCAATAACTCCTTCTGAACCTCATTGTCCAGGGCCATTCCTTTAACTTCTTCTTTGACATTAGAGAGATACAGTGCGGAAACAGGCCCTTCGGCCCACCGAGTCTGCGCCACACTTCACACTAGGGGCAGTTTACAATTTTTACTGAAGCTAATTAGCGTACAAACCTGGACGTCTTTGGAATGTGGGAGGGAACTAGGGTTTCCCGGAGAAAACCCATGCGGTCACGGGAAGAACAGACAAACTCCGTGCAGACAGCACCCGTAGTCAGGATCGAACCCGGTTCTCTGGCCCTGTAAAGCCCCTGTCCCACTTTCCCGAGTTACTCACGAATTCTCCCCTTGATTCAAACTCGGGGAATGTCCATAGCGAGTCCGTAGGGGCCCGTAGGAGTCCGTAGATATAATGCCAGCTGTAGGCACTCGGGGCATAAGGCAGCAACTCTACCACTATGCCACTGAGGCCTGGAGTTGCCGTCCTGTCCCTTTCTCCTGCTTTTAAATCCTCCTTAAAGCCCAATTTTTTCAATAGGCTTTTGATTACCAAGCTAATTCCCAATGGCTTTGTAGTTGTAGAATCTTGTAGATTATACTCCCTGTGAAACACTTTTGTATGTTTAGTGTGCGAAAGATGTTCTGTAAATATGCGTTCTTATTGTTGACCACCTCAGTTGTGGTTGAAGTTAGGAATTAATTGAGCATTTCTTCAAAAGTGCTTAAAAGTTCCTGCGGTTGTCTGAACACTTGTCCACTCCTCAAGCTCACAGTGTAGTATTTCCCTCTTTGTTGTGTAACACGATTTTCTACATTTCTTTATGCATTGCCTCTCTTTCGAATGTAATGAAAATGCATATTTGAGATATGTCATTTTGAAAGAATCAATTGGCCGGGGGATATTGTGGTATTGTCAGTACTCGTACAGTGGGACAGCCCCATAACACTAGGGGGAGGTTTGGTGCCTGATCGCAAACATCAAAGGGCCTTATTACCGTATTAACCCTATCACTCTCCAATCCAGAAAGCAGAATTTATTTCAAACAGACGCAAAAGCCTTTAGAGTGCAATGTTTCAACTTTACACCCACACCCCGACATTTGGACTGTTCGTTCACTTAAATACAAAAAACAACGGATTCTCATTTACTCACCACCTTTTCAAGTCTTCCCAAAGTGCTTGACATTTACATTTAAATTTAATTTAATTGATGTCTGATTAAAGGTCTCAACCTGAAACGTCACCCAGCATCTCTTTTCACCAGAGATGCTGCCTGATCCACTGAGTTACTCCAGCATTTTGTGTCTATCTTCGGTGTAAAGCAGAATCTGCAGTTCCTTCCTACACATTTAATGAGTTCGATTGTAAAAGTGTAATATAATGAAGGAAACAATTAGATTATGTTTGATTTGTACATTGCGTGGGTGAGAGTCTGGGTGTATTGCGTACAGTATGAGTCTCTTTAAGGAAGAATCTAATCTGATTAGCAAGGGTGTCAGGCAGGCTACGTGGAAAAGGCAGGTAAATGGAGTTGAGTGGGAAAGGTATGTAGATCAGTCATGATTGAATGGCGGGGTAGACTTGATAGGCCGAATGGCCAAATTCTGATCCCAGAACTTATGAGTTTATGAACTGCACTGGAAACGGTTCAGGAACAGCAGGAACTTTTAAGAACTTTTGCGGAAAAGCACAGGCATTTATTCCCAGCTTCTACCACAACTGAGGTGGTCAACAATAAGAACAAACCTTTATAGAACATTATTAACCGTTCAGCGAGGGGTTACTGGGGTGGTTAGCTTCATGGGGAAAGGTTACACAGGCTAGGCTTGGGGTCACCGCTCGAAAATAAGGGGGGGGGGGGGGGAGTTCAGAAGGGTGAGAAGGATTTTGACCGAAATGCATAATACCTGAGTGTTCTTGACAGGGTGGATGTGGAGATGATGTCTCCGCTTGGGGGTCACCGCTCGAAAATAAGGGCACGCTCATTTAGGAACGAGACTGGGCAGATTTTTGCTTCTCTGAAGGAACCTCCCATTTTCCTTTTGGCAAACGAGCGTCTGAAGTTTTTTCATAAGCAGAGGCAGATAGATTTGTGGTAAGATAGAGATTGGAAGGCTACATCCAGTGTTGAGCTTGCGGTCGCAAATGCCGGGAGGTGTATTCATGCAAAGGTAAGACACAAAATGCTGGAGTAACTCAGCGGGACAGGCAACATCTCTGGAGAGAAGGAATGGGTGATGTTTGTCAGGGGAAGGCGCGGTACAGAGATAGAAAGTAGTCGGAGACAGTGGGAGAACTGGGAAGGGGGTGGGGATGGAGAGAGAGGGAAAGCGAGGGATATTTGAAGTTAGGTGTACTCATGCTCCTGGTCCGTGCGTTCATTGTTCAGTTTGCATTGGATTATCAATGGGTTCTGCCTGATCTGGAATAGATCTGCCACAGAAGGTAGTTGAGGCCAGTTCATTGGCTATATTTAAGAGGGAGTTAGATGTGGCCCTTGCGGCTAAAGGGATCAGGGGGTATGGAGAGAAGGCAGGTACAGGATACTGAGTTGGATGATAAACCATGATCATATTGAATGGCGGTGCAGGCTCGAAGGGCCGAATGGCCTACTCCTGCACCTATTTACTATGTTTCTGTGTTTCTATAAGTGAAAAATCCTACAGTGCTGCATTTGAAGAGAAGGGGAGATCCCTCTAATGTCCCAGGACCAACACCTCTCATCATATCTGAAGAATATGTGCAGGAATGAACTGCAGATGCTGGTTTAAACCAAAGATAAACACACAATCACCGTCATCCATTCTGTAACTTGGCATCATGTTTGGCACAAACATCGTGGGCCGAAGGGCCTGTTCCTGCGCTGTGTTGTTCCACCACTTGCCAGGTTTCTCTTCCCCCCCCACCTTTCAGCTTTCTCCCCACTACCCCATCAGCCTGAAGGAGAGTTCTGGCCCAAAACGCCACCTGTCCATTCCCTGCCCAGGTGCCGCAAGTCCCGCTCAATTCCTCCAGCACTTTGGTGCTTTGCTCAAGATTACAGCATCTGCAGTTCCTTGTGTCTCCATTAGACATTTCATCTTTTGTGTAGGGGGATTTATTTTTTTCCCTGCAACTTCCTGCATGCAAATTGCTTAGCTGCCTGCCCTGTGTTCACCAAAGGTCCTGCAGCTATGGGATCTTTGGTGTTTGCCAGTCACTTCCAAAATACCTCTTTGTGACATTTCCGGATGGTGCAATGGAATGTTGTTTGCAGGAGGCTGCACTGACCCACCAAGTAGTTAAGCTGGTGGCTTTCACTGCCATTGTGCAATGCTGAGCTGCTTCTGAATGGCTGTGACGCAATGTGGTCTCTTTGCTCCCCTGTGGCCTTACAGTAAAGCAATAGTGAAGTATTTCCTGGTTTCACGCTCTCCTGGGCAATTGGTCCCACCCCTTCCTTCTCAGCTGACTGGTCTTGGCTTTTCAGTGTCATTTCTGGTCCTGATAGCGATCGTCCATACATAGGCTTGCCGCAGAGCAGCAGAGAGGAGAATAGGCAGAGAGTGGGGTTGAATGAGGACTGCTGCTTGCCTCTGTGGTGCAGAGTGGTGTGAGCAACAGAGTTTAGGTCGCAGTCCACATGAGAGACGCGATGAGAATCATTCAGTACGTCGCTAACATCAGTGCCCCCATACGGAATGGTCCTTCCTGGAAATGGTGAGTCTTGAGTGGAGGACCTCGGTTGTACTCCTGTTGTTATTTTACCTGCTGCTTTATATGTACACTGACGCTTTTACAGAGACCCGTTGTCAAATAAACGTGTCCGCTATTGGAGGTCCTGACAGGTGTGTGAATCTCAGTCCGAGCTCGCCAACTGACAGAGTCTCCTGATCCACAGTGCTCTCAGTCTGGCTGCTGGAGTAGTTTCTGCTGCATTGATGATTCCAGTTTACGATACAGACTTTCTCACCGAGGATGCGTGTGTGTGTGTGTCTATCCGTCTCTCTATCTCTCTCTCTCTCTCTGTCTCGCTCTCTCTGTCTCTATCTGTCTCTCTCTCGCTGTCTCTATCACTGTCTCTCTCTCTCTCTCTCTCTCTCTCTCTCTCTCTCTCTCTCTCTCTCTCTCTCTCTCTCTCTCTCTCTCTCTCTCTCTCTCTCTCTCTCTCTCTCTCTCTCTCTCTCTCTATAACTCTCTCTCTCTCTCTCTGTCTCTCTATAATGTCTCGCTCTGTATCTCTCTGTACCTGCCTCTCTCTGTATCTCTGTCACTCTCTGTCTGTGTGTGTGTGTGTCTCTCTCTCTCATTCTCTCTCTCTGTGTCTGTCTCTCTACGTATGTCTCTACGTATGTCTCTCTACGTATGTCACTATCTCTCTATCTCTCTATCTCTCTGTCTCTCTCTGTCTGTCTGTCTCTCTCTGTCTGTCTGTCTCTCTCTGTCTGTCTGTCTCTCTCTCTGTCTGTCTCTCTGTCTGTCTCTCTCTCTCTGTCTCTCTCTGTCTCTGTCTCTCTCTCTCTCTCTCTCTCTCTCTCTCTCTCTCTCTCTCTCTCTCTGTCTCTGTCTCTCTCTCTCTCTCTCTCTCTCTCTCTCTCTCTCTCTTTCTCTGTCTCTCTCTCTGTCTGTCTCGTTCTCTCCGCATTTAACAGCCTCGGGTTGCATCAAACTGCAATTGTGGTTTCCAGAAAGGAAGTTTTTAAACTTGACGATGACAGCAGAGAATTTGAACTGCATCAGTTTTTTTTTGCATTTGATGTTCTCTCAGGATGGTGGCGAAAGTGAAGAGGTATTGGCCGTTGATCAGTTTAGTTTGGTTTAGTTTGGAGATACAGTACCGAGTCCGCACCGACCAGCGATCCCCGCACATTAACACTGTTCTACACTAGGGACAATTTTTACATTTATACCAAGCCAATTAACGTACAAATCTGTATGTCTTTAGAGTGTGGGAGCAAACCGAAGTTCTCGGAGAAAACCCACACAGGTCACAGGGAGAGCGCACAGACTCCGTACAGGCAGCACCCATAGTCAGGATCGAACACCAGGTATCTGGCGCTGTAAGGCAGCAACTCTACCGCTGCGCCACTGTACTACCAGATCAGTGGAATCATTTTAAGCATCTTGTCATAGAAAATAGATGCAGGAGTAGGCCATTCGGCTCTTCGAGCCAGCACTGCTATTCAATGTGATCATGGCTGATCATCCATTATCAGTGTCCCGTTCCTGCCTTCTCCCCATAACCCTTGATTCCTCTAGCCCCAAGAGCTCTATCTAACCCTCTTTTGCATGCATCCAGTGGATCAGCCTCCAATGCCTTTTGAGGCAGAGAACTCCACAAATGCACAATTCTTTGGGTGAAAAGGTTTTTCCCCATCTCAGTTCTAAATGGCCTACCCCTTAATCTTAAACTGTGGCCCCTGGTTCTGGACTTTCCCAACATCGGGGACATGTTTCCTGCATCTAGCTTGTCCAATCATGTAAGAATTTTATATGTTTCTATAGGATATCCTCTCATCCTTCTAAATTCCAGTGAATACAAGCCCAGTCATTCCATTCTTCCATCGTATGACAATCCCACCATCCCGGGAATTAACCTCGTGAACCTACGCTGCACTCCCTCAATAGCAAGAATGTCCTTCCTCAAATTAGGAGACCAAACCTGCACACAATGCTCCAGGTATGGTCTCACCAGGGCCCTGCACAACTGCAGAAGGACCTCTTTGCTCCTATACTGAAATCCTCTCGTTATGAAGACCAACATGCCATTAGCTTTCTTCGCTGCCTGCTGTATGCTTACTTTCAGTGACTGATGTACAAGGACACCCAGGTCTCGTTGCACTTCCCCTTTTCCTAATCTGACCATTCAGATAATAATAATTTTTACTGAAGCCAAAGCACCCGCAGAAAACCCACATGGTTACAGGGAAAACGTACAAACTCTGTATGGACAGCACCCGTAGTCAGAATCAAACCCGGGTCTCTGGCGCTGCAAGGCAACAACGCTACTGTTGCGCCACCATGCTGACCCTTCCCATAGTTCTTGATTTCCCCTTTCCCTAAAACTATGGTGAGTAATTTAATAACCGCTTATTCCCCACAACCATCTGGCTCTTGAACCGCCCTGCACAACACTAACCACTACTTCAGAAATTACAATCTTCTATGGCCGATGTCATATGCAGAAGGTTTTGAACTCTTGCGTTGACCTTGTATTGCCGTTATTAATTTATTGTATTATTGATTACTGGGTTTTTATCTGTGTGTTGTTGCGTTAGTGGACCTGCACCAAGTAAAAATGTAATTGTTCCATTGTCGGTACATATGACAATTAAACACTTGACTCTTGAAGAGTGTTGGGATCATCAGGGACCCCTGGCTTTGTCATGTCAGAGTTATTCCCTTTGTCCTTTCCACCCACCACCCTCTGCCATTTGAAATTAACTTGTTTGCTCACTTTTAATTTCAAGACTTCGACTTGAAATGTCAAACCTGGTGCTCTTTCCACAGATGCTGCCTGACCTGCTGAGTGCTTCCTGCATTTCTTGCATTAGTTCCCTCTAACGACCTTTTAGCTTCGGTTTTTATGTTGTCGGTTTGTATTTCTCAGTTCTTCCTTGCTGGGTGTGCCCTGGCATCAGTTCTTTTTGGCAGACATTGTTCAGGTCTCTCTGACGGCTGCTTGGAGCTACGTTTTACTGCATCTGACATTTAAACCGGTCGAACGGTTGTGGGGGACCTTTCTAATTTGGCTTTGTCATAAACTTTTGCACACAAGGCATTTCCAAATATTTTCTCTGCCTGGACAGTTTGAACATTGCTGTTTTGACTGGTTTCTCTGGATGCAAGCCAGAGATACCCAAACCGTACGATACCACTGTGTTTATCATGATGTTCCTCAGCATGGTGTGAACCACCCAGACCTTTACCCCCTTCCCAGCCAAGTAGAAGGGTCTCCTTAGCAGAGGCATTAGTGGACGATTGGCATCAGACATTGATTCAACGCAGACTTGGTGACACCTGGATCAACACTGTCGGCTTTCAGGAGAAGATGTTTAGTTTATTGTCACTTGTACCAAGGTACAGCCAGAAGCTTTTTTTTGTTGCGTGCTATCCAGTCAGCGGAAAGACTATACATGATCACAATCAAGCTGTGCACAGTGTACGGAGACAGGGTAAAGGGATAACATCTAGTGCAAGATCATGTCTGGTTAACGCTGGTTATTACAAGGAGAGAAGCCAAGCTGATATTTGATCCTCTGTTGCTATGTGGGCCTGTGGACTTTGTACTTTAGCGTGTGTGTGTGTGCGTGTGTGCGTGTGTGTGTGTTTGTGTGTGGGTGTGTGTGTGTGTGTGTGTGTGTGTGTGTGTTTGTGTGCGTGTGTGTGTGTTTGTGTGCGTGTGTGTGTGTTTGTGTGTGGGTGTGTGTGTGTTTGTGTGCGTGTGTGTGTGTTTGTGTGCGTGTGTGTGGGTGTGTGTGTGTGTGTGTGTGTTTGTGTGCGTGTGTGTGTGTTTGTGTGCGTGTGTGTGTGTTTGTGTGTGGGTGTGTGTGTGTTTGTGTGCGTGTGTGTGTGTTTGTGTGGGTGTGTGTGTGTTTGTGTGTGGGTGTGTGTGTGTGTGTGTGCGCGCGCACACAGGTCAGTTTTTTTAAATTTGCACCAGGTATGTCTTTATTTCAAAGAGCCATGTTTTGTATGCTGGATTAGCCACTCCGTACAGTCAGTGACTGCACATCACAGTAACATGCAGGGGTTGGAATCATTGAGCCACCATTGACCTGTGGTGCTGTCTGCCTCCTCTGTACATCAACAGCATCTCCCTCGGCTGCAAGACAGAGCTTCCACAGCTCACGTGACACAGTTTCACTTCGAGTTGATGTTCAGCTGAGTTTTGAAAGGGCCAACTCTGTCGTTGCTCCCCCTTCCGATCGATTAGAAGCAAGGTTACACGACAAAGAAGCTCTTCATTATGCCTGCGCTAATAACCTTTGGGGATTTCCTGGAATTCATGAATTGTTGCTCAGTGTTCCCAACTTCCTTGTGGGTTTACCATGTCTTTGTGGAGAGTGGATGCAGACGGGATGTTTCCAGTGGTGGGAGAGTCCAGGGCCAGAGTGCGCTGCCTCAGAATAAAAGGACATACCTTTAGGAATGGAGATGAGGAGGAATTTATTTAGTCTGGGAGTGGTAAATCTGTGGAATTCATTGCCACAGACGGCTGTGAAGGTCAAGGCATTGGGTATTTTTAAAGCGGAGATTCGTAGATTTTTGATTAGTAAGGGTGTCAAAGGTTATGGGGAGAAGCCAGGAGAATGGGGTTGAGAGGGAAAAATAGATCAGCCACGATCGAATGGTGGAGTCGACTCGACGGTCCGAATGGCCGAATTCTGTTCCTATGTCTTATGAATTTTGCAAAGCAGTGTACCTTTATCTACAGGGCATTGCGCCCTTATCCCCTGTCTTTGAATAGGTAATGATGACCTCTGAATTCTTTCATTGCAGGCACATTCAGGATCCAGCCAGCCAAAAGCTGACGTGGAATAAACCTCCCCGGAGCATCTTAGTCATTAAAAAGATCCAAGATGAACGGTTGCTTCAACCATTTAAGGAACTGTGCATCTTCCTCATGGAGGTAATGTGTCGTAAAAGTGCGGAAACCGATTTGGTTGTCGGACAGTCAGAAAGATAGTTTGAAAGTAGAATCAAAGAACTGCTGATGCTGGTACACAAAAATGCTGGAGAAACTCAGCGGGTGCAGCAGCATCTATGGAGCGAAGGAAATAGGCAACGTTTCGGCCCGAAACGTTGCCTATTTCCTTCGCTCCATAGATGCTGTTGCACCCGCTGAGTTTCTCCAGCATTTTTGTGTACCTTCGATTTTCCAGCATCTGCAGTTCCTTCTTAAACAAACTGCTGATGCTGGTTTATACCAAAGATGCAAAGCGCTAGAGTAACTCGATGGGTGAGGCAGCATCTTTTGGGAGGAAAAGGATGGCTGATGTTTCGGGTTGGGGTTCTTTGAGAGGTTTGTGGGGCTGACGTCGGTGATCTTGTGGAAGTGTAAAAATCATATTGAGGGGGATTGAAAGGAGGAGTGTGGAGAACTGCGGTGAGTGAAACCAGCAGCATTATCTGAATGCCTGGGGGTAAGAAGGAATATCCTCCCCTGAGATAGGTGCAATACTCTACCTCACAGAACCCATGTGTGTGAGGCTGTGCTTGATGTTTGTTGGTCTCTGAGGGCAATGGAGAGAGGAGGGGAAGGGGTGGCAACATGGGTGAGGTAGAGAGGTTCACCTTGATCCCATTGAATGGCGGATCGAGACTCAAATGAAGTCTTCCTGATCCTTGTGTTCTTCCCCTACTCAAGGTCATCTTGATCTTGCATCTGAGGCTGATTTGATTGACTGATGAAAGATACAGCATGGAAACGGGTCGTTTTGCCGACCGAGTCCACGCCGACCATCGATCGCCCGTTCACACTAGTTCCATGTTATCCCAATTTCACATCCACGCGCTAGGGGCGATGTACAAAGGCCAATTAACCCACAGTCCCACACGTCGTTGGGATGTGGGAGGACACCGGAGCACCCGGAGGAAACCCACCCAGTCACAGGGAGAACGTGCAAACTCAACATAGACAGTACCCAAAATCAGGATCCAACATGGACAATACCCAAAGGCAGGATCCAACATGTTGTGAAGCAGTGGTTCTACCAGCTGTGCCTCTGTGCAGCCCTCAATTGATCATCACCCTTCCTTTTTTTTGTGCTTGCAGGTAAAAGAAATGATTGTTTACGTAGAAAAGAAAGTACTAGAAGACCCTACCATCGCTAACGACGAGAGCTTTGGACAACTTAAGAAATTATGCACTTTTAGAGAAGGTAAATGCACTTTGGTTTTTGTGCTAGATTTATTGTGAACAATGGCATTCTTTGTTCATGTCCAGTTAGCAGCCCCTCATGTGTAGGAAGGAACTGCAGATGCTGGTTTACACTGAAGATAGACACAAAATACTGGAATAACTCAGTGGGTCAGGCAGCATCTCGGGAGAAAAGGAATAGTTGCCGTTTCGGGTCGAGACCCTTCTTCAGTGGAATAAGAAGTCCAGTCAATCATTAATGGAAACAGACCCTTCGGCCCAACTCCTCAACCCAGTTGCCTACCTGAGTTAGTCCTATTTTCCTGCCCTTGTCCCACATCCCTCCAAACCTTTCCTGTCCATGTTCCTAGCTAAATGGCTTCTAAATGCTGTAGTTATACCAATATTTATCCAGTGGTAGCCCATTCCACATTCCCACCACTCTCATTATGGGAGAAATTGACATCGGGTCCATTTTAAATCTTTCCCTTTTCACCTCAAAACTAGACACTCCCAGCCTGGGGGAAAGACTGTGACTATTCACCTTATCAACGCCACTTCATGATTTTATAAACCTTCTCCAAGGTCACTCTCTGCCTTCTACACCCAAGGAAAAAAAAGCTGAAACCTTTTCAGTCTCTTCTCATATCTCAAGCCCTCCAGTCCCTGAAACATCCTCGTGAATCTTTTCTGTATCCTCTCCTGTTTAAAGACATCGCTCCTGTAACCAAGTGAAGAGAACTGTGCATTGTACTCCAAGTACTGGAGTTTTCCTCAAGTTCCTTGCTATAATGATTTTAATAACGGCTTTTGCCATTTCCCCCATGACAGATGCCAGTACTGATTTTGAATGATAAGCCATGGTCATATTGAGCGGTGCTGGCTCGAAGGGCCGAATGGCCTACTCCTGCACCTATTTTCTATGTTTACCCAGTTTGCAGTTTCCTGTTTTGTCTCCATGTCAGAATTATATTTATTATTTTATTTTCTATTTTCCAATGTAGACTAAACTTTCCCAGCATCTAGAGTGATTTGGCAAGTAAGAACCAGCTCATTGCTGTTAACAATTTTACACTTGAGGCATGTTCTCACCTCGAATAATGTGTCCAGCTGTGCTGGGTGAACCAAAGAGGAATGGGTGGGTGTGAATTGATGTTGTCTCACAGGGGGAAAAAAACCACTTTACGTCTGTTTGTAGGCTTCGATGATTTGTCGGATCGGATTGACTTTATAATTTGCCTCGGAGGTGATGGCACTTTGCTTTACGCGTCGTCTTTGTTCCAGGTAAGTGCGGCTGGCTGATGAGGTGCGATGGTTTTGTGCGGTGCTTTGAATGGCAGGGAGGTGGGGAGAGCTGGAAGTGAAGGGCTGGATCTCCGAATTGTGCTGCTCACTATTTCTGAACTGCTTTCCCAGCGCCTGCCTTCTCTGACAAAAACCACAGTAAAATGGAAGGCTGCTGGCGAACTCTCTCCCACGCCACTGGCTAATGGTTCACATTAGTTGCACCACCATTTTGATTCTGAGTTTGGGACACGCACACACAGGCACATAACTTAGTTGTCTAGATTATTATATTATTTATATATTCTGTTGTGCTGCTGCAAGTAAGAATTTCATTTTTCTATCTGGGACATATGACAATAAAACACTCTTGACTTGAAACAGTACCTTGTGTAGGAGGGTTTGCAAGCTTGGCTTAAACACTCGTTTGTCTCAACGGGAATGCTGTTTGTTTAAGTATCAAAGGGTATGTCCTGACGTTGTTGCCTTCTTGTTTAATAGGATAGTGTTCCACCTGTGATTGCTTTTCATCTCGGCTCTCTGGGATTCCTAACGCCATTTAACTTCGACACCTACCAGTCACAAGTCACGCAAGTCATTGAAGGTACCTTCTGGTTTTTCTGCAGTAGATACAGCGTGGAAACAGGCCCTTCAGCCCACCGAATCTGCGCCGACCAGTGATCACCCCGTACACTAGCACTATCCTACAAATTGGGAATAATTTACAATTTTACCAAAACCAATTAACCTACAAACCTGTATGTCTTTGGAATGTGGACGGAAACTGGATCACCCAGAAAAAGCCCATGAGGTCACAGGGAGAATGCACAAACTCTGTGCAGTCAGCACCCGTAGTCAGGATCTAACCTCGGTCTCAGGCGCTGTAAGGCAGCAACTCTACCCCAGAGCCACCCCAAAACCCTCGATTAACTTGCAAACTTTTTCTGCTCCAGAGTCAGGTGTAGGGTGCCAGGTGCTCAAATAAACCTCGTGGAAACAGGCCCTTCAGCACAACTCTCTGGGTGCTCCGGTTTCCTCCCACACTCCAAGGACGTATAGGTGTGTAGGCTACTTGGGTGTATAGGGTATGCTTGTGTACGGTGTGATTCGCTGGTTGGCGCGGGCGGGCTAGGTGGGCTGACGGGCCTGGTTGCACGCTGTACCTCTAAAGTCTAAACTTATCCCTCCAACCCATCATAAATGAAATTCCTCGTATGTTGCAAAACATACTTGCCGAATAAAGTCTGATTCTGATTCTGATTATTCTGATTATTATCCATGCCGACCAAGCTGCTGCATCTAAGGGTTCAGACTTACACCTGGGTCGTATTGGAGGCTGGGGGAAGGTTCTGCGAATGGTTTGGTGCCTGGGGTACAGGTCCTCGGCTGACGTGTGCCGTCTGTCTGTCTGTCTGCCAGGTAACGTGGCCATCACCCTGCGGAGCCGTCTCAAGGTGAAGGTGACGAAGGAGAACCGCCCGGGCCACCCGCGGGCAGTGGAGGAGAACGGGCTGATCGACACCAGGTGCGGGGACGGCCTCCTGAGGAAGCGAACCACCCACTACCAGGTGAGAGGCGTGCGGCTGCCCCAATGCTGCCTGCAGGGCACACGTCTGACAGGAGACTGGCACTGATGCCTGGGACATGAGGGTAGCAGATGCAGGCTCAGTGTAGCTTAGCATAGCTTGGTTCAGCTTACCTTGGACTCGCGTAGCTTGGCTCAGTTCAGCTTAGCTTATTGCCACATGTACCGAGGGACAGTATAGTGTAACGCTTTTTTGTCGCGTGCTATCCAGCCGGTAAAAAGACTACACAATCAAACCGTCCACAGTGGACAGAGACAGGATAAAGGGAATAATGTTTAGTGCAAGGTAAAGTCCGATTAAAGATGGTCCAAGTGTCTCCAATGAGGTAGAGTGTCAAGCTGAGTCGATGCGGTTGGCAGCAACACTGAGAAGGTGTGGGGAGCCCAGCTGTGCAGGGGAGCGGGTGTTGTACAGATCCTCTCCCTCCACCCACTGGGTCCCACGTGCAGGAGGAGGGGTGGGTATCTGAGGACAGAAGTGGTTCAGCCGGCTGCTGAACCTTGTCAGCCCCCCGTGAGAACTGGACCTGTAGAAACCAGGAACTGCAGGTGCTGGTTTACACAAAAGGACCCAAAGTGCTGGAGTAACTCAGTGCGTCAGGCAGCATCTTTGGAGAACGTGGATAGGTGACGTTCCGAGTCTGGACCCTTAGACCGAGTATTGGACCCACTCATCCCAATCCTCTCTGTTCCGCTTGTCTGTAAACTGAAGCTCAGCCGGAAAGAAGGGTCTCGACCCGAAACGTCACGTATTTCCTTTTCTCCAGAGACGCTGCATGACCCGCTGATTTACTCCTGCTTATTGTATCCATCTCTGGGGCCATGTGCTGCAGCACAGCAGGGTCTGTCTGCCCACCAGGACTGTGCTTGTTGGCTCATACTGACTCGGTGAGACAACAGCCTGATTCCAATGCTCTCCTCAATAAGGCGTGGGTTCCATCCTGACTACGGGTGCTGTCTGTAGGGAATTTGTACGTTCTCCCTGTGACCCTGTGGGTTTTCTCCGAGTTCTACGGTTTCCTCCCACATTCCAAAGACATACAGGTTTGTAGGTTAATTGACTTGGCATAAGTGTAAATTGTCCCTCGTGAGTGTAGGATAGTGTTAATGTGCGGGGATCGCTGGTCGGCGCGGACTCGGTGGGCCGAAGGGCCTGTTCCATGCTGTAAGTCTAAAAGTAAAAGAAGTCCTGCCATGGTCTTGCCTCTCTGACTTTCCGTTGCAATGCCAGCTCCTATGGCAGGGCATGTGAGGTCACCTCGCTAACACTGGCAGCTCCGGATTCCCTGCAGTGCCAAGGGAGTGGTTCACAACCACAATTCATTGAAATGTCACTCTTCCTGCATTAAGGTTCTGAAAAGGTGAAGGTTTACAGGGAGTGTTTCCCAGAGGCATGATCATTCTTGGAAATCACTTCTGAAAACTGTTATCTGAACACTCCAATGCCAACGACCTGTCTTGATTTACGACTTGTTTTTTCGGAGACCTGTGTAGGAAGGAACTGCAGATGCTGATTCACACTGAGGATAGACACAAAATGCTGGAGTAACTCAGCTGGACAGAAGGAATGGGTGATATCTGAAGAAGGGTCTCGATCCGTAACGTCACCCATTCCTTCTCTCCAGAGATGCCGCTTGTCCCGCTGAGTTACCCCAGCCTGTGTTTGGAGACCTGCTGCCCTGGTGCTGCTCATTCTCATTCCTGCCGGGTCCGTTCTCTGTGCTGTGTTGGGCAGGCTGATTGTCTGCCTAGATCTTTCTACCTTCGGGCAACGCTCTGCAAGTACATGTTAAGGGTCAGCCGTCCCGAAACACCATCCCTATACTGGCTACAAGATTGTAATCATGTATAGTCTTTCGTTCACTGGGTAGCACACAGCAAGAACGTTTTCCACTGTACTCCAGTACACGTGACAATAAACAAAACTCAACTAAATTCTTTGCCCAAGTCCATCGCCATCCTCAGCCTTATGAAGAGCTATTCAGTAAGTGCCTCCAATCTCAGAATATTTTGATACAGCATGGAAACAGGCCCTTTGACCCACCGAGTTCACACCAACCATCGATCACCCATTTAAACCAGTTCTGTGTGATCCCACTTTCTCATCCACTCCCTACTTGTTGGGGGCAATTTTACAGAGGCCAATTAACCTACCAACCCACATGTCTTTGGAATGTGAGAGCAAGGTGGCGCACCCGGAGGAAACCCACGTGCAAACTCCAGACAGACAGTGCCCAAGGTCAGGATCGAACCAGGGTCTCTAGCGCTGTGAGGCTGCCACTTCACCAGCCTATATTGAATTGAATTGAATCCTTTATTTGTCATTCAGACCTTTCGGTCTGAACGAAATGCTGTTGCCTGCAGCCATACATGTAATAATAACAACACACAATAAACACAAATTAACATCCACCGCAGTGAGTTCACCAAACACCTCCTCACTGTGATTAGGTATGTTGCAAAACGTACTTGAAGCGTCGCTGAAAATCTGTCCCAGGCGGTGTGCGCGATTTTGGCGCAGTTTAGAGGGGGGCGGGTTTAAAACGCGATTTTCCCTAGGCTGTTCAAATCGAGGTTTTTCAGCCTAGTTAATTATTAACGAAAAATCGCTGGAAGATTCCCTCGCTTGAGCTATTATTAGTTTTAAGGGCTTTATTAAATTGTTATAGTAGGTTAAAAATTAACCTCTAAACCCCCGACCGCCGGCAACGGGCCGGATCTCATACAGGGGAAAACGGAAGTTAGGCTGTTTATTTTTATGTTAAAAAGGGCTTGTTAAGATCCCTTTATACAAAGTTTAATGTTGCGAGTAGCTAATTTGGGGCCCATTATATCCCGCAGTATTTTTCTGGGCATTTGAGGGCACAAATCTAGCGCAATGTGAACGTTCTAAACCAACGCGTTCACAGGATCCCACTAGAAAGCTGATTTAAATGGACTTTAATTTACAGCAATTGAACACTAAATTCCTTCCATTTGGCCTATAAATTAATGTAAATGAGATTTAAAAATCATGTTTTACTGTGAATTATTTGTGAATATTATTTGGACACTTAGGCTATTTAAAAATGTTAGTCATTTATTAAGAAATGGATAGATGTTTAGATCTAGTAATTGAAGTTTGAAATTAGCTACAATTAGGTAAATCACTAATTATATGCTTTAATTTCAGGTCATCCAAGTAAGATTATTTTATATTTGTTTCAGAATGCTTCAATCTATGATAACTGAAAATTTCATTCAGTTCTCTTAATTTTTAAGAAAGTTATGGGCTTTTGACTGTCCACGATCACAGCTTTTTTGTTATGTCCATAGAAAATCAATAGGGAACAAGATGCTAATTTCCGAGTATGAAAATGGCCATAACGTTTTAAATACTTGAGATATGAAAGTGAATTAGGTGTCAAATTAAACTTATTTTTATGCTTTATCTGATGGGATAAATTACAGACTTGATTTTTTAAATCTCAAAATTTTGTAACATTGCTACTGTGATGGAGGCAAAAGTCTTAGAGTTACTGTCTCTTCCCTCCTCTTCTCCCTCTGCGCCGAGGCGATACCCCACCGGGCGATGGTAAGTCAGTCCCGCGGTTCAAGCTCCGCGGCCCGGGGGTGGTCGAAGCTGCCGCCCTCCAGTCCAGCGGACGCAACTGTTGCAACGGGTGCTCCGGAAAACAGGCATCAACCTGTGACCTGCGAGCTCCCGACATTGTCATCCACTGGCCCGCGGCCGAGCCCCGGATTGCTGCCCTATATTGAGTCATAGAGCAAGGGAACAAGCTCTACAGCCCAACTCATCCACGCAAACCAAGATGCCCAATCAATGCTTGTCCCATTTGACGGTATTTGGCCCGGATCCCTCTAAATCTCTCATATCTGGCATAAACCTGGAATATGTTTAATCTCCTTCTCCCCTGTTCTCCCTAGGTTCTGAATGAAGTTGTGGTTGACCGTGGTCCTTCTTCATATCTCTCCAACGTGGACTTGTTTCTGGATGGTCGTCTCATAACTACTGTACAAGGAGATGGTGAGCGCAGACATTGAGGCACCTTCCCCCCACACTGGCTTCGTCCCTGAGAACCTGCTTGCAAATGGATCTTTGAATTGAGTTTCAAAGCAAGTCTTGAATGTGAACGAAGGCTTTGTTCTTGTTGAGTTTAGTTTAGTGTAGAGACACAGCGCGGAAACAGGCCGACCGAGTCCGCACCGACCAGCGTTCCCGGCACATTAACACAAGCCTACACACACTGGGGACAATTTACACTTATACCAAGTATACAAACCCAAGCCAATTAACCTATAATTCTGTACGTCTTTGGAGTGTGGAATGAAACCGAAGATCTCGGAGAAAACCAATGGGGTCAGGGGGAGAACGTACAAACTCCGTACAGACAGCACCCGTAGTCAGGATGGAACCCGGGCCTCTGGTGCTGTAAGGCAGCAACTCTACCGCTGCGCCACCGTGCTCCCCTTTCATTGTCCTTCAGTGAGCTGCGAGCTGTGCCTTCTCCTGGTCGGCTCATCTTTACCCTGAGGTTGCAAGTTCAGCCCATTAGAAAATCTCACTCATTTTTTTATTTATTTTTTGTTATCTAACTGTCCTTACACAACAGCTGATCAAATATCTCGCTGTCGGTGATTTTGATGTGCATTGTGTGATGGATTCCCTAGGGTCTATTACAAATTGCCCTTTAAAAGATGGAAATACAGGGTATTCCTAATTAATTAATTTTGTGTTTTAAGTATCAGCTCAGTACAAGCAACGGCTCAATAAATCTTTGTCGCCTTACTCTAGTTGTACAGGAAGGTCGAGGAATATCATTTTAGTTGAGTTCAGAGATACAGCGTGGAAACAGGCCCTTCGGCCCACTGAGTCCATGTTGACCATCGATCACCCATTCACACTGGTTCTACATTATCCCACTTTCTCATCCACTCCCTACACACAAAGGGCAATTTACAGAGGCCAATTAACCTACACACATACGTCTTTGGGATGTGGGAGGAAACCGGAGCACCCGGAGGAAACCCATACAGACCCTTGCTCCCAACTAGAGAGCAGGGGTTCCCAAATCATTGGTTGAGGTTTTAATCTGCCAGTAAGAATTTCATTGTTCCATTTTGGGACATTTGACAATCAAACACTCTTGACTCTTGAATCATTGGGGTGAAAATGAACCAATGGTTAAATGGTGGGATGATGGGAATGTCGCTGAGGCATGGAGGGGTGGAACTTTGAAGGGATTTAAACATAAAGTAGATAGTTTGAAACTGGGAATTGCAAGTCCAACAGTGCCGGCTGGGAATGCTGCTCCCAGGGTGGAGGGCCGGATGGGAATTCCGTGACCAGGAGGCGGATTTACGGAGTGTGGGAGAATGGAGGTTGTTCGGCATCTCACGGAGCTGTCTCTCTCTCTCTCTCCTTGCAGGAGTGATCGTCTCGACTCCTACGGGGAGCACGGCCTACGCGGCAGCGGCGGGAGCTTCCATGATTCACCCCAACGTGCCGGCCATAATGATCACGCCCATCTGTCCACATTCCCTGTCCTTCCGGCCGATCGTGGTCCCGGCAGGAGTGGAGCTGCAGGTAACCCCCCCCCCCCCCCCCCCCCCCCCCCCCCCTCTCTCCGCCGGCCGTGGTGTGCCGACACACCCCTCTAGTCCCGCTCTATCTCCGGCCGCGCCTTGCTACAGGTGGGCTTCCGCTGTCCCCCTCCGCCATTCCCGGGAACCCCCAGTCCGCACCGTGGTTCGGGCAAGGTTCCTCCACTCTATCTGCCGTTCAGCGCGAACCGCCCAATGCTCGCCGTTCCATGCCAGCCTTGCTTCAGGCAGATTCGTAAAGCTGACAATGGCCTGGATGTCACTTGCTGCTCATGAACTTGGAAATGGAGAGCCGGGAGAAATGCAAAATCTACTGGTCTAGTTTGGTCTAATTTAGTTTTGTTTATTATTGTCACACACACAGAATTACAGATAAAGCCTTTGCATGCTCTCCAGTCAAAAGTAGAGACTGGACTTGAACTTGCGTTAACTCGAAAAATATGGATGTGTTGAGGACAAAACTAAAGGAGTGGATTTTGCAATTCTCTGCTCTCCTGTTCTAAGTTCATGAATAGCAACTGGCATCAGGACTATGGTCAACTTTATGTATGGCACTGTCCACTCAAAGCATTGTCTTGGGATGATACAGAAGCCGGTGGGAGGTGGCGCTGGGTTACTGTGGAGGATGTTGGTGAGGTTGTGCCGTCAGCACAGCTGCAGTGGGTGTGAATCTACCAGGGTCACACCGCAGCCTGACCTTAACCGGTGACTTTGTATTTGCAGATCATGCTGTCGCCAGACGCCAGGAACACTGCCTGGGTCTCCTTTGATGGGCGGAAGCGTCAGGAGATCTGTCACGGGGACAGGTGAGAGGGAAGCGAGGTCGCCGGCCTGGAATAAGTGTCTCCCATTAAATCCCTTCAAAGTTCCTGCCCTCCCTGCCTCAGTGACATTCCCATCATCCCACCATTGAACCATTGGTTCATTTTCATCGATGGCAAACAGCTCGGGTCAGGTCTGGTGTTTGGCCAGTGGCACAACCACATGTCCAGTGAACATCTACACCCTGACTTGCCCAGACTGGGACAGGGCTGTGGGTTTAATACGTGTCCCGTGAGTTTGCAGCTTTGGTATCAGGGTGGGTAAGTTGAAGGTCCAGCAGTTGATGTGTCTAATAATTATGTGAGTGAACGAATCTCCATCACTTGTAACCAGGATCCAGATTTGTATTGTTTAGTTTAGTTCAGAGATACAGCTTGGAAACAGGCCCTTTGGCCCATCGAGTCCATGCCGACCAATGATCACCCGTACACTAGTTCTATGTTATCCCACTTTCGCATCCTTAACACCAGGGGAAATTTACAGAAGCCAATTAATCCACAAACCCACGTGTCTTTGGTCTGTGGGAGGTAACTGGAGCACCCGGAGAAAGCCCACGTGGTCACAGGGAGAACGTACAAACTCCGCACACACAGCACCCGTGGTCAGGATTGAGCCCAGGTGTCCGGCGCTGTAAGGCAGCAGTTCTACCTCACTCTCAAGTGAAAGATTTAGCGCAAATACTAACAGCTTTTGCCATCAGCGTATTGTGCCTGGATTAAGGAGTATTAGCTACAGGAGAGGTTGGACAAGTTTGGATTGTTTTCTCTGGAGAGCCAAGGGTTGAGAGCTGACAGCATTATATAAAATTATGAGGTTAGACCTGGGGTAGATATTAAAGACCAGAGCAGCACGGTGGCGCAGCGGTAGAGTCGCTGCCTTAAAGCGCCGGAGTCCCGGGTTCGATCCTGACTACGGGTGCTGTCTGTACGGAGTTTGTACGTTCTCGCCATGACCACGTGTGTTTTCTCCGGATACTCCGGTTCGTTCCTACACTCCTAAGGCGTACAGGTTTGTAGGTTAATTGGCTTCGGTAAAAATTGTTCTTTGTCCCTAGTATTTGGATAGTGCTAGTTTGCAGGGATCGCTGGTCGGCGTGGATTCGATGGGCCGAAGGGTCTGTTCCCACGCTGTATCTCCAACTAAATGAAACTAGAGGGAATATCTTTAAGGTGAGCAGGGCAAAGATGAAAGTAGATGCAGGGGCTAGTTTATTTTTCACGTGGGATGGTGGGGGCTTTGGAACACGCTGGCAGGTGTGGTGATGTCAAGCTCCTGATCTTCAGTTGTGTTGTGATATGGCGGGCAGGTGCATGCTGACTGTTCTGCACCATCAGCCTGTTTGTCCACCAGACGGTGCAGCTCAGAGCAAAAGCAGCGGTACAGGCAGTTTATGTGCATTAGCAGTCTCAGATACAACACAAGGTGCTGGAGGAACTCAGTGTCTGTTGAGGGAATGGACAGGTGGCATTTTGGGTCAGGGCTCTTCTTCGGACTGAAGGAGTGGGGGAGGAAGCAGCAAAAGCGAGATGGGGTTGGGACAAAGCCAGGTGAATCATAGGTTCATACAGGGCGGCACGGTGGCACAGCGGTAGAGTTGCTGCCTGACAGCGAATGCAGCGCTGGAGACCCGGGTTCGATCCTGACTACGGGTGCTGTCTGTACGGAGTTCGTACGTTCTCCCCGTGACCTGTGTGGGTTTTCTCCGAGATCTTCAGTTTCCTTCCACACTCCAAAGACGTACAGGTTTAATGTCCCTAATGGGTATAGGATAGTGTTAATGTGCGGGGATCGCTGGTCGGCGCGGACCCGGTGGGCCGAAAGGGCCTGTTTCCGCGCTGTGTCTCTAAACTAAACCAAAGGTGAGGTGGACAATTGGTGGATGATTTGAGTAAATAGCAAGAGGTAGAGATGAAAAGGAAACAAAGGAGAGTAGTGAAATGTAATGCAGGGGGGAGGGGCTGATCTTTGCTTATGCTCACGCTCGGCTTCCTATCCTTGCAGCATCTCCATTACTACCTCCTGCTATCCGGTGCCCTCGATATGCTTCAGGGACCCGGTGAACGACTGGTTCGAGAGCCTGGCCGAGTGTTTGCACTGGAATGTGAGGAAGAAGCAGAGCTACCTGCCCGACATGGAGGACGACTGACCCCGGGGGGACCTCGGGCAGAGGTGGCTCCTGCTCGCCAGAACTTTGCAAAGAGCATTCCGACAAATACTCAAGAACCTGATTTCTTCCTGTGTGCCTTGAACGTAAAAGCCAACTTCACGGCTCCTTCTTGCGTTCGATTTCCGGTTTGGAACCGTTGAGGTTTGGACACGCAAGACTTTGGTCGAGTGTTTGAAGCCCCCAGATTCGGACAACGCAGCGTGGCGTCCCGGGTGTAACGACAAACTCCTCTAATGCGACGAGAATGATTCACAAAGACACCGATCAAATTCTGCGTCATATCAGGACCTTGCAAACGGCTCATAGACTTGGTCTCTTCGGGTCGCTCTGGTGATGCACTGGAGCCAGGGTTCACCCTGAGGGGTTGGGTTCAGTGCCTGGGCAGACAACTGCTGTTGGCAGAGTGGCCCTGTGGCACTCCGCACCAAGCTCCCATTCAGAGCTATCGGGTGATGTGGCTGCTTCTCCGGCCCTCCCCCCCCACCCCCACCCCCCATCCTCCCCAGATGGGAACCCGAGGTCAGGCACTGCCGGGGACCTGGTGTGGAGATGGGCCCGGCGTTTACCAAACCCGCACCTTGTCGGGGCTCCATTTTTCTAAAATGTTTCTTGACTTTGTGAAACCCAGAGTCCGGAATGCCTAAGAGCACTGAGATACCTTGAGGACATTTTGATTGTCAGAGGCAATAAAACATAAATATATTCTTTAAAGATTGAGGACCCTACGGTCATTATATCAGAATTTATTACAAATAAATCTAAATTAGCTGAAATTTGAGATTAAGAGAACATTCCTTTAACCCCAGTGAAAGAAAATTCTGCTTCCTTGCACCATCCCAGCTTGCTGTGGCTGCCCACAGGTTTATTGATGAAACGACCTGAAGTTGCAGCTTCAGGCACGGCCTGTGTCCTCACCCCCACCCCCACCCCCAACCCCCCTGCTCTGAATGTAGCGATTGATGAGCTCCCATGGATCGAGGTCCCTCATTAAACCAGGGCCAAAGTTGTTCGATTATCCAGAGTCCAGGTGGCTGCACTAGACCCTGACCTGACATTTCCAGCCGCAGCCTCAGTGCATGCAGTTAGTGAACAAGAGGTTCAAGGAAAACATGGCTCTTGGTCCGTGTCTTGTTGCAACTGGTACCCAGACAGGTAATGGAAGAAGGAGAGTCTGGCCCTCAATATCTCACTGCTCTGCTAGCGTTTAGTGTGTTGGTCACAGAGAGAATTAATCCAGGCTGGGTCTCACTGTTGTGCTGATCACAGCTCGACCGTCGGCCGTGAGGCAGCCCAACCTGTTTCAGGTGAAGATTAATCTGACAGCAGGGAATGGGGTAGTGCAGGGTATGAGTCCACATGTCTTCCTCCTGCAGTCATTACTGATGTGGCCACAGCTGGGATTCATTCTGACCTTCGCGAGAGGCGACACTTCCCAGTCTGTTGAGCAGTTTCCCGTCGGTGCCCAGGGTGTTACAGGGCGGCACGGTGGCGAGGCAGTAGAGTTGCTGCCTTACAGCGCCAGAGACCCAGGTTCGATCCTGACTACGGGTGCTGTCTGTGCGGAGTTTGCATGTTCTCCCTGTGACCTCGTGGCTTTTCTCCGGGTGCTCCGTTTTCCTCCCACATTCCAAAGACGTGCAGGATTGAAGGTTAATTGGATTGTGTAAAATTGTTTTTATCTTTGTGTTGTGTTTTCGACATTTCCCGTGCTGGTCCCCAGCAATGAAGCCAACCAGTATCCACCCATTTCCAGGCAGCCCACTGACCCTCCTGTAAAATGGAGAAACAAGGGACTGCAAATTTTGGTTTATATAAGAAAAGAAACAAAGTGTTGGTTAACTCATCGGGTCAGCGAGCATCTCTGGAGAACATGGATCGGTGATGTTTTGGGTTGGGACCCTTCTGATCAGTCTGAAGAAGGGTCCCAACCCAAAGCATCATCTATCCATGTTGTCCATAAATCCTGCCTGACCACTGAGTCACTCCAACACTTTGTCTTGTTTTGTAAACCAGTGTCTGCAGTCCCTGGTGTCTCCACTTTTACGCTCCATTGTGAAATCTCATGATATGCTCACTTTGAAGATGTTCTTCTCCTTCTCCTCCCTCTGATGGGAGTTCTGTGAGACCCTCTCTCGCTGCTGCCCCCTGTGTGACTCCTGCTACAATCTGGCTTAATGCCCCTGTTCTGACCCAGACGCTACCACAGCCACGTGTGTCCCCTCAGCACTTTCCTGTGTCACTACCGTGCTCCACATGACTTTCAGCTCCAGGCCTCCCAGTTCGTGTCCAACCAGGAGCTCAGGTACCTACATTCCATCAATCGTTTTTCGGTACAGTTCTCCTCCCGTGCCCTGGGTTCCCCGCATTCACCGCCACGTGCGGTCCACACCAGCAGGTCCTTGCTCTGCCTCTCCCGTAAATCCAGGCCTCTCTCACCCAGACTCCGACTTTATTTTATTCTCAAGGTCGACACAAAAGGCTGGAGTAACTCAGCGGGACAGGCAGCATCTCTGGAGAGAACGAATGGGTGACGTTTCGGGTCGACACCCTTCTTCACAGTTTATTCTCCTCTGGGTTAACGCCTTCAATCACCGTTTCCCCACTCACCCCCGACCATCAGTCTGTCGAAGAGGCCCCGACCCAAAACGTCACCAGTCCACGTTCTCCAGAGATGCTGCTCGACCTGCTGAGTTACTCCAGCGCTTTGTGTCTTTTTCATTTCTCCAATTAAATGTCCCCATCCTCTGTTGCAGAGGTTAGGCTGGAAACACTGCTCCTCACAAGGGCTAAGCTGCTGATGGTGTTCAACCAGGGCGCAAGTTAGTTGACTATGAGTTTAGTTTATTGTCACGTGTACTGAGGTACAGTGTAAAGCTTTTATTCCATGCTAACCAGTCAGCGGAAAGACAATACATGATTACAATCGAGCCATCCACAGTGTGCAGATACATGATGAAGGGAATAATGTGAAAAGCATTCAGTGCAAGATAAATGTTGCTGTCGGAGGAGAGATTTAAAAGAGTGGAGCGATTATAATGCGTGATTGCAGATCCACCTCTGTGACTCGCACACAGTGTCGCACGGTTGGGCGCCACCTTGGGCCAGGAAGGTGTTACTGGCACAATAGGAGGTGTAACTCACGCAGTAGTTGTCGACCAGGAACGTCGTCAATTCCTTCGCTCCATAGATGCTGCCTCACCTGCTGAGTTTCTCTAGCATTTTGTGTCTACCTTCGATTTTACCAGCATCTGCAGTGCATTCTTAAACCTGAAACAATCCGACACCTTCCACACACTGTCGGAAAGAACTGCAGGTGCTGGTTCAAATCGAAGGTAGACGCAAAATGCTGGAGTAACTCAGCGGGACCGGCAGCATCTCTGGAGAGAAGGGAGTAGGGTCTCGATCCGAAATGTCACCCATTCCTTGTATCTACCTTCCACACACTATCCACCCACCTACACCCAAGGCTGCCGAGCAATGCTACATGATAAATGGATTCACATGAATAAGGTTAGCTATGCTCACAGAGAACAAGGACTCACATCAAGGACATTCCACATTGAGTTTACATTTAGTAGCCACCCTAACCAAGGTGCCTGGGATCAAAATAACTATTTTTGAAGGCTGAATCCAAATCAGTAAAAAGTCCTGCACCAGCATATCGGTGTAATCTTGTATAAAATGGCAGCTTTTCCTTTATGCTGAGCGTAAGCAGACTGGGAAGTGTTGGACAGTTCACACACCATTCCCTCTTTACCTAGTCTCCACTGTATGGGCTTTCTAAGGGGTCGGGGGGCAGGAGCCTGGCTTTGTGGGTCTTTTCTTCCTTTCTGCAGGTCCTGCTTGGGCTCAGAGTTTGGTCTTTACAAACGGCGGGGAACGGGCTGAGGTTGGGGGACGTGGCGAGTGGTTGGAGGGGTGGGGAAAAAGTCCTCCATGATCTCGGCCTCTCTCCCAGGTAACCTGCTGCACTTTAGTAAAGAGTTTGATCAGACGTTGCACCTTTTTAAGAAGAATCGTCCATTGGGCATTCATATTCTTTGTGTTGAGTATGAGCTTGGGATTTGTTACTCTTCCCACCGAGCACTGAGATACATGTAGAGGGACAATCAGCTCCGTGATTCCTAGTCCGGGCTCATCCCAGGCACAAACCATTGCTACTGTTTTTCTTTACTCTTCAGACTTTGCCCATCACTGCTCGTTCTTTGCAACTCAAATACAACCCTCGACAGCATTGCTCACTTTCGCAGATTCCTGATCACAATGTCATCTGATGTGGGGTCCAGGAGCTCTCCGAATGTATGTTGCGATGACTGACTCCATGTTCTGCTTGGGGCAGGGTTGCACAGAGTTTATTTAATGCACGAGTGATGGAGGGGGAGGGGAAAGTGTGTCGGGACAAACTGAGGCACATTTGGGGTCCATTTTGAGCTCAGACTGCATGGTTTCTGCTTTCGCTCTGCCTTCAATCAATTGGCACAGCCTGATTTCTCATCACACTGCCTTTTGCATCTCTGCCTAGCTTGGTGTGGTCTCACCAGCCCAAGTGTTGTGGCGTGTGCTAGTGGTTCTTAGCTGGGAGCTCTTGATTCCTGCTACGTTTCAGGGTCAGGGAGGGATTGAATGCAAACTTCCCTGTGCCTGGAGTTTCCAGCTGAACATATCTTATGGCAGTGAAGTTAAAGCAGCCTCCCTGGTTACCACCTTGAAATGGAACCTTCTCAATTACCTTGACTTCCAAAAGTTTGCTGGTTGAATCATCATTAATCTTGTGCTGTTGAGTATTAATTTATCAAGAAGTGGTGTATATCACTGGTGGATCTTTGTTGCCTTGGGTGGAATGGTGATGTCAAGTCTCTATATAAATCTGCAGCATGACATGGTGAATTGAGATTCTTGATACTTTTTTTCATTCAGAGAACCAATTTGTGTCCTCAAATTAACCTAAAGGATAAGGTTGCCAGAAAGTTTCAAATAAGAACCAATTCTGTGGAAACTGAGCATTATTTACCGCCTGCATTTGACCTCTTGTAAATTACTGCAATTTTTTAATATAAATTTTTAATCAGCAACTTATTTTCTGACTGCTCCTATCCCATATATCGGAATATTTACCCAATGCAAGTGGGGATATGGTTAAAATAGTGCAGAATTTAGATTTAAGCCAACTGCCTCTTGTAAATAAGTTTAATCTGTGCAATTTTATCACAACTAAGTTTCTAGTGAAATGTAAATAATGTTGGATTAATGTCATATGCAATTGTGATACATAAATGTCTTTTAATCTTCTGTATCGGCCTCTGTCTCGTTTGGTTTGAGTTTTACGGAATGTATCCTATTTATTGGTACGTGAGTTCTTGAAGATGCCCAGTGTTTCTCAAGTTGCTTTCAGATTTTTACTCTGATTTGGGAATTTCTTTCTAACTATGAAATGAATAACAATCAAGGGGAGCATTAACAAAGTTTAGTCATTCACTGGGTATTTGCTTCTGATTTTCAACTGGGATCATGTTTTATGTTTTGAGACCATGTTTGTTGGAGATTAGTAAAATTGTTATATGTAGGACACTATTTTTCAAATCTTTTACTAAATAAATTAACCTGTGTTTTATAGACTGATGCTTCTGAAGTTTTGTACTTTCTCCATAGTGAGTACGTGCGTACAAAGGTGTGGGTTGGTTATGGCTGTGGAGATGCTCTTCTAGTGGAAGGTTCGGGGGTTAAGTTCTGTTCCAGAGACAGCACGAGAATCTTGATACTCCAGTGCAAAGTATGTGCAGCCCTCTCACGGATGCTGTCCGGTAGTGAGATGTTCAATCAAGGCTTAACCTGTATACCCATGTGGATGTAAAACATCTTCTGGTATAGTATCAACTAAGGGCAGGGCAGTGTAGGAAGGAACTGCAGATGCTGGTTTACACTGAAGATAGACACAAAACGCTGGAGTAACTCAGTGGGACAGGCAGCATCTCTGGAGAGAAGGAATGGGTGACCTTTTGGGTCGAGACCCATCTTCAGACTGAACAAGGGTCTCGACCCGAAACGTCACCCATCACTTCTCTCCAGAGATGCTGCCTGTCCCACTGAATTACTCCAGCATTCTGTGTCTAAATAAGGGCAGGGCAGGTTGCCCAGTGTCCTGGGCAAGATTTGTCTCTAACTCACCGACACAGAACACGGCTTGTCTTGGACATTATGAAGCAGTCTTGATAAAGCAGATGTGTGGAATAACAAAGGAATACGAGCAGGAATAAGGAGAAGCTCTTTGATATATGTGTGTTAGATATCCATATGGGTGGATTCCTCTGGAGTTGCTACTCAGCATACAAAGATATCCTGCAGTCATCTTATAATAATAAGGAACTGCAAACAGACACAAAGTGTTGGAGCAACTCAGCGGGTCAGGCAGCATCTATGGAAAAAAAAGGAATAGGTGACGTTTTGTTTAAAGAATGGTTCTGTCCTGAAACATCACCTATTCCTTTTCTCCAGAGATGCTGCCTGACCCGCTGAGTTACTTCAGCATTTTGTGTCTATCTTCAGTATAAACCAACATCGGAAATTCCTTTCTACACAAGTAACTGCAGATGCTGGTATATACCGAAGATAGACACAAAATGCTGGAGTAGCTCAGCGGGTCAGGCAGCATCCTTGGGGAACATGGATAGTCCGAAGAAGGGTTCCAAACCGAAATGTCACCCTTTCCATATTCTGCAGGAATGCTACCTGACCCGCTAAGTTACTCCAGCATTTTGTGGCCATCCTGCAGTCACCTATCTGGTTTTCTGGGCACAAATTTTAATTCCGGTTGGTTTCAGTATTTGCAAGTGAATGCAAGTGCATGTGGCTAGGGAGGGGAGGGTGGACTTGGGAAACACAAGCTCTTCACTCACAATGATTGCTCCTCTTGCCCTCCATGGGAGCTGGTGCCTGAGTGATCTAGATCCTATCATTTGACAGCACTGGACCTGTACTTGCTGGAGTTTAGAAGGATGAGGTGGAGGGTGGGGGGTCATTGAGACTTACCAAATAGTGGAAGCCTGGATAGGGTGGATGTGGAGGGCATGTTTCCAACAGTGGGAGAGTCTAGGATCAGAGGGCACAGCCTCAGAATAAAAGAATTTACCTTTGGAAAGGAGATGAGGTGGAATTTGATTAGTCGAAGGATGTTGCATCTGTGGGATTTATTGCCATTGATGGCTGTGGAGGCCAAGTCATTGAGTATCTTTAAAGTGGAGATTGACAGATTCTTGATTAGTAAGGGTGTCAAAGGTTATGGGGAGAAGGCTGGAGAATGGGGTTGAGAGGGAACAATCTGCCATGATTGAATGGTGGAGTAGACTCAATGGGACCAATGACCTGATTCTGCTCTTTGGCATGAACTCCCCTGAACCCCCTCAAACACAACAGGATATTTCCACTGGTTGGAGAGTCTAGGAATAGAGGTCATAGCCCCAGAATTAAAGGACGTTCATTTAGGAAGGAGATGAGGAGAAATTTATGTAGTCAGAGGGTGGTGAATCTGTGGAATTCTTTGCCATAGAAGGCTGTGGAGGCCAAGTCAGTGAACACTTTTAAGATGGAGATAGATAGATTCTTGATTAGTACAGGTGTCAGAGGTTATGGGGTTAAGGCAGGAGAATGGGGGTTGGAGGGAGAGATAGATCAGCCATGATTAGATGGCGGAGTAGACTTGATGGGCCAAATGGCCCAATTCTATGATCCCTATTGACCTAACCCATTCCACTGAGTTACAACACTCAGCTGGTCTGGCAAAGCATTTGAAGGAAGAAACATGACTGAAGGTCCTAAACCCGAAATGTTATCTGCTTCGTGCCCCACACAGATGTGCCAGACCGGCAGAGTGGGTGCGGTGCTCAACGATGTCTGGAGAGATAGTTTTTTTCTATTTGACAAGTTCTTGGTCACTCTCCCAACGTGAAATGTGAATGGGCCTAATGCTCCTATGAACCTGCTTTGCCCATTATGTCCACACGAGTCACTGTGGAAATCCACACAATTGCTGTTTCATTGAAGAAGGGTTTCGGCCCGAAACGTTGCCTATTTCCTTCGCTCCATAGATGCTGCTGCACCCGCTGAGTGTCTCCAGCACTTTTGTCTACCTGCTGTTTCGTGGACTGACTGCTCTCTTCTGTATCCATTTCAATATCATGATGTTACTAGGGGCAGTAGATGTTATTCTGTTCAACATGATCTTTCCAAAGTGATTTTATTTATAAAATGGGCATGATACAGTTAGTTACACATTATTCAATTCTCTAACAAGATACGGTAACACGTGTAATGCAACATCGGATAGGTCTAGTATCTGGGTCACTGGTCTCGGATGGTGAACTGGGATCCAGGTTAGGTTTGGGGAGGGTGGTGGAGGAGGGGACAAGGGGGAGCGTTTGAGTTTAGTTTATTGTCACACGTACCGAGGTACAGTGAAAAGCTTTTGTGGCATGCTAACCAGCAGAAAGGCTATACATGATTACAATCGAGACATCCACAGTGTACAGAGGCATGATGAAAGGAATAAGGTGAATAACGTTTAGTGCAAGATAAAGCCAGTAAACTCCGATCAAAGATAGTCCGAGGGTCTCCAATGAGGTAGATAGTAGTTCAGCACTGCTCACTATTGTTGGTAGGATGGTTCAGTTGCCTGATAACAGCTGGGAAGAAACTGTCCCTGATCCTAGAGGTGTGCGTTTTCACACTTCTATACATTTTGCCCGATGGGAGAGGGGGGAAGTGGGCGTGGCCAGAGTGTGACTCATCCTTGACTATGCTGCTGGCCTTGGCGAGGCAGCATGAGGTATAAATGGAGTCAATGGAAAGGAGGTTGGTTTGTGTGATGGTCTGGGCTGCTTCCACTGCTGCAATTTCCTGAGGCTGCAAATGTTGGGGAACTCAGGGCAGGAACTAAATGAAGTCAGCTGCAAGCAGGGAAGTGTTGATCTGAATGCTGATAAATCCCAGAGCCTGATACCCTATATGCAAGAATACTTCAGGAAATGGCCCTGGAATTAAAGGAAGCATTTGCAAGGGTGTGACGAAACTACACGGTTGGAGTGTAGCTGATGTAGCTCCACTATTTTATAAAGAGGAAGCAGTGAGGATACTTGGAACCACAGCTCGTTTAGCCGGTCCACCGGGCTCTAGCCTGATGTCAAGAGTTGGGCCACTGCCTCGTAGCGCCACAGATCTGGGGTCAATCCCAACCCCCGGGATGGAAGATTCCAACCATCACGTGTTCCGCCCTGTTTCGACGAATGCAATCAACCCGGCGTGCACAATCAAATAAGATCAAATAGAACAAGTTGTCCTACAACTTTAGGCTGTGCACGCCATACGCAAGAAGAAGCATCCCAACCCCTGGGGCTGGCAGTGTAGAGGGTTTAAGTTCTTCCTGTGACTGCATGAGTTGCCTCTCACATCTATTTCTTCAGTCAGAGGGTGGTGAATCTGTGGAATTCTTTGCCACAGAAGGCTGTGGAGGCCAAGTCAGTGGATATATTTAAGGCAGAGATAGATAGATTCTTGAATAATACGGATGTCAGAGGTTATGCTGAGAATTGGGTTAGAAGGGAGAGATAGATCAGCCATGATTGAATGGCGGAGTAGACTTTATGGGCCGAATGGCCTGATTCTGCTCCTTGGAGTTGTGAACAGGTTGAGGGAATGGGCAGATGCAGCACGATAGGAACGAAGGTAACTTTTCCAGGAAGCCAGCTTCCCATTCTAACGGGAATTGACTGGGAAAGGGATAAGGGCACAAGATCAGTCAATAAGAGGCAGTTTGCAGGCACGGTAGGGGGGGGGGGGGTGAAGGTGAATGGTCTACTGGCCTTCATAGAGTGGATTTGTAGTTGCACAGCCTTCTGCTGAGACCATACCTCCCACTGCCCGACTCTCAGACGTCACTGGCCATCCCACCCCACCCCACCCCCAACCAGATATCTGGACACTGCATTGTGCAGCAAGGAAGTGGAGGACGGAGATGCAATAGAGACATTTCCTGTTGGGACCCTTCCTCAGCATTGTGACGTCTCTGCAAGGTATGGCCACTGTGGTGGGTATTTATTCCGTACAACTTATAATTCACGGGAATTGTTGCGTTTGTGACCTGGAATGTCAACCTGGTTCCACGCTCCATCATTTGACCTGGCGCATGTCAGTGGCCACCGCTGATTTATTCCGATTCAAACTGCGTCAACAATCAGAAGTTGCCACTCCTAGAAGCATCATTGTGCAAGACAGTGCGAGTCAAAGCCAGGAAAATATCGACCTGCCCGTTTGTACAAAGCACATCTTCTGTAATAACCCAGTTGGCACAACTAACCAGTGAGATTATTTAAAAGTCTTAGTTCCAAACATTATTTTAGAAAGATTAGAGATATAAAAATAAATGACTCAGCACCCTGAGTGATCGCTGTATAAAACCGACCATTGACGTGGATGTTCAGTCCTCTTGGCCTCGGTCATGGAGCTGTGACGTGGCTGGTGGGTGCTGTGCTCTCCCGTCTGGTCCTGCTGCTCCACACGGGTACACAGCCCACAGCCCACAGCTCATCATGTCACACCCAGGTCCTGGTGCAGATCTGATACATTTCACAAGGCGTGGAAGGGATGTGCAGGCAAGGTTGCGTCCTTGGGAAACGAGTCAGGAACCTGGCGAGAGAAAATACCTTTCAGAATTGCTGCCTCACAGCGCCAGAGACCAGGTTGGAACCTGACTATGGGTGCTGTCTGTACGGAGTTTGCATGTTCTGCCTGTGACTGTGTGGATTATCTCCGGGTGCCCTGGTTTCCTCACACATTACAAAGATGTGTGGGTTAATTGGCTTCTGTAAATTGTCCCGACCGTTCAGCGTTCGCCCATTTTGATGATGCCTCAGACTTCCCTCTTGCTCCATTTGATGTTCCTCCTCCTGAGGAACCCTGCAGGTCACCAGTCCCGAGTACAAACTCCTCTACTTAGTTTAGTTTAGAGGTACAGTGTGGAAACAGGCCCTTCAGCCCACAGTTAATGCCGACTAACGATCGCTTATACACTAGTCCTTTCTATATACAGAAGCCAATTAACCTATAAACCCACACATCTTTGTAATAATGTGAGAGAAACCCGGTCACAGGGAGAGCATGCAAACTCCGTACAGGCAGCACCTATAGTCGGGATCGAACCTGGGTCTCTGGTGCTGTAAGGCAGCAACTCTACTGCTCTGCCACAGTTCCGTCCTCTCGAGGAATTCAGCGGGTCAGGCAGCAACTGGGGAGGGAATGGGCAGGCGATATTTTGGTCAGCACCCTTCTTCAGGCTGATGGACAGGGGAGGGAGCTGACAAGAGGTGGGGGTGAGACAAGACCTGGTTAGGTGGGTAGAGGTAGGGGAGTCTTGACTTGCGGACGGGTGAAGCAAATGACTGAAGTTAGCGGTGAAAAGGAAACAAGAGGGTGTCGGGTGAGAAGAGAAGTGGTGTAAAGCCATTGGGAGGGATATGAGTGGAAGGGGACAGAGGGGAGGGAAAAGGGGGAGGATAAAAGAGATGGGGCAACTCTGCAATCCAGGCAACATCCTGGTCAACCTCTGATGAAACCTTCTCAAAGCCTCATCATCCTTCCTGTAGTGCGGCAAATGCCAACAACACGTGGCCTAACCAAAGTATAGTACAGCTGCAACATCACTTCCTCCCCTTTATACTCAGCACCCCGACCGATGAAAGCAAGTATGCCATCACCTTCTTTACCACCCTGTCCACGTACATTGCCATTTCCAGGAAGCTATGGACATCAATGTTCTGTGGGGTCTTGTCCAATACTCTTATGAAGGCCAATGTAACAAAAGCCTTTTTGAGCACCCTATCTACCTGTGATGCCACTTTCAAGGAACTATGTACCTGCACTCCAGTATACCTGACCATGTGCAGACACTTGGAAACAGAGAAAATAGGTGCAGGAGGAGGCCATTCGGCCCTTTGAGCCAGCATCGCCATTCATTGTGACCATGGCTGATCATCCCCTATCAATAACCCATGCCTGCCTTCTCCCCATATCCCTTGACTCCACTAGCCCCTAGAGCTCTACCTAACTCTCTTAAAGCCATCCAGTGATTTGGCCTCCACTGCCCTCTGTGGCAGGGAATTCCATAAATTCACAACTCTCCGGGTGAAAAGGTTTTTTCTCACCTCAGTCTTAAATGACCTCCCCTTTATTCTAAGACTGTGGCCCCTTAGTTCTGGACTCGCCCAACATTGGGAACATTGAAACAGAGTTTCACCAGTAAAGATGAGGGAAATCACGAGAGAGGGGGAAGAGCCTTACCTTTGGAGACGTCTCGGCCTAGGGACGTGTGCCAGGCACAGCGAACACTGGGGAAGACGGGCAAACAGGGTAAGTGTTAATGAGAGTGGGGTTCAAGACCAAATAGACCAACCTGTGAAATTAACCCGTGGACTGGGCCACAACATGCTAGAGTCAGCAGGCATCGGCTGTGGTTCAAAGGGCAGCAAACACACCTGGGAGGTTGGGGATTTGGGTCTCATTATTGGGTCCTGAGCACAAATCTATGTAGTTGCTCCAGTGGCAGACGGTAGGAATGTTGTAGTGTAGTGGTGGGTTCATTGCGCTGTGGGAGGAGGGGACGGGGGGTTGCATTGCCATGGTGAGCTGGACTGAGGGGCGCGGGTGGGAGGGAGGGTGGACAGGAGGGGGGGAGCAGTGGAAGGAGGGGAGGGTGTTACACCTCTAAGAAGTGCCTTTAAGCTTCTGCCTATCTCTCTGGCATATGCAGAATCCCACAGATTTATTTTAAATGCAATAATAAGTGTTCGGCTGGCAACCGGAAGGTAGCCGGTTCGAATCCCGCTTGGAGTGCATACTGTCGTTGTGTCCTTGGGCAAGACACTTCACCCACCTTTGCCTGTGTGTGAATGTGTGTGAGTGATTGGTGGTGGTCGGAGGGGCCGTAGGCGCAGATTGGCAGCCACGCTTCCGTCAGTCTGCCCCAGGGCAGCTGTGGCTACAGAAGTAGCTTACCACCACCGAGTGTGACTGAGGAGTGAATGAATAATGCGATGTAAAGCGCCTTGAGTATTAGAAAGGCGCTATATAAATCCCATCCATTATTATTATTAATTAAACATGCGTGTGGCAGCTGATTGCGCAGGCTTTGGCTGCTGTCTTTCCTGCATTCTAATATGACTACACAGGCTGGGACACACTAGAAGCTGGTGGAAGTTGTGTGCAGACTAAGCCAGTGTATGAAGTTGTCACTGGGGGCATTCCTTCGTGATCAATACAAGATAGCAAAGGATGGGACTGGCTGCAATTGAGCCTCACACCCCATGGCATAGCTGGTCACTGCAGGAATTCAACCTTGCTGTGAGGATTCCTGAGCAAAGGCACACCTTAATGTAAGGACATATTCATCCCGGGGCGCACAACTGTGAGGGACAATCCCAACACAACCCGGTGTCTAGGCAAGGTGAATGGGCCTAGACATGAGATAGGGCAGGAGGATGAGCTGATGTGGGTTAGGGCAGGTATTTGCACTATCACACCTCATCTCCCCATTCCTCACCCCTCGCCCCCTACACCACCCCTCTTGCCCCCATCCCTTATGCCCCCCATTCCCCACCCCGCTCATCCCTCACGCCCCACCACCCCCTCATGTCCCTCCACATCAACACCTGATGCCCACTTACTTCTCTCGTGGAGACCCTGACCAAAGCAGTGGGAGATCCTGACCATGGAGACCAACAGGCCAACCTTGATGGTGAGAGAGATCAGGATGCCCGTTACTGCGCCTGCTTCAAGAACGTAGGTTCGTTCATATATCCACACTCTGCTAATCTACACAGACACCATGGAACAAGAGAAGATACATTAACATACAGGAGATCGCAGGGAAAACTCAATATTAAGATTTAAACAACGACAGATATCAGCCTCTCCATTCATTTCCCTGGTAACTGTTGAGGATGATAGGTTTTTCCCAATCCCACGCACCAACACAATTCCAAGGAGGAATCTGGAATTCTCCCTTGCAAATGGCAAGTTATGCTGGGTGAATTGTTAAAATTAAATCTAAATAGACCTAAATCGGGCAGCACAATGGCACAGTGGAAGAGTTGCTGCCTTACAGCGCCAGAGACCCGGACGTGTTTGTAGGTTAATTGGCTTCCTGTAAATTGCCATTAGTGTGTAGGATGCAAAACTGGGATAACATAGAACTAGTGTATGGGCGATCGTTGGTCAGCACGGACTCAGTGGGCTGAAGGGCCTGTTTCCATGCTGTATCTCTAAACTAAAGTAAAAGATCATTGGTAGCTGCTTTTTTAAATCATTAATTGTAGGCATTAACTAGGAGCAACTAAATGAAGCTATGTCGCACGTAAACAATATTCACAATCAGTTGTGGCACAGGATTGAGGGGCAGGGGGGTGGGGGTGGGGGTGGGGTGCGAGGTGAACTCAGACTCCCCTCCCTGCTTCACTTCTGCCAAAAAAAATTCCAGTGACATCCCCGTGATTAATGGAAGCTTTACACTGCGGGCCGACCCCAACGTTACAGACAGCATTTCATCAACACTGTCATCAACTTCAAATGCTAATCCCCCTCCTGCAGAAATCCAATGTGTCGTGTATCTAATGCCCTGAGCTGTTAACACTCAGCGATCCCTTGAAAAACCTACAGCCTGAAAATAATTAACACAGGCGTTGACCGGCTCCTACTCACCAGGTAGATGAGATAGCCCAGGTAGACCAGCTCTGGGAGGTTCTGCACCAAGAACATCCACACAAGAGGCTTCTTCTCCTTTAGGATCTGTAATGAGGAAACAACCTGGCTTCAGACAGTACAGAGAATCATCACTGAGACAGGAGAGAGACCACACGCACACTCTTGCACGCGCACACTCACACACATTCTCACACACACACACACACACACACACACACACACACACACACACACGCACACACACACGCACACGCACACGCACACGCACACGTCATTCTCAGCCACCAGGTCCACCAGCCACAGATCAGCTCTGGTGAAACACTCCAGTATTTGAGCCAGGACCTGCCTCTGTGCCAAGACTTGCCCACAGGCTCCTGGATCCAGCCCCCCACTGCTACCCTTCACACGTCCCAACATCACTGCCACTGTCCATGCACCAGCTCACCCAGGGCTCTGACAACTGAATGCTCCTGTGGACTCTCCTCCCCAGCCCCAGTCTCCTGGGTTCATGGTTAGCAGGCAGAGCCTGTTACTAAGGGCCCATCCTATCACCAAGCTGCCAGACATGACCACTGGCCCTTGGAGGGATAGTAGATAACTTGGATGGCTTTGTGACTTTGAGAGCTGTGACGTCCCGATCAGTGCCTGGGAGTGGGGTCAGTCTGATAATCCCTTTATGACAGAATGCCACCCTCCACCCTGAATCTCTCTGATTCTGACGCCCTTAGAGTGGATATAGCAGTGGCTCATCGTATGATATCACCCAGTCGTAGGGAGAAATGCGTTTTTTACACTCTGCTTAGCCCCTTCAAACTTTGCCTACTCAGCTTAAAGCTACGCACTCTCATATGTGACATCTCCATCCTGGGAAAAGGGCACTTCTATCAGGTCTCCCCTCAACCTCTGGTGTTCCAGAGAAAACAATCCAAGTCTGTTCAACCTTTCCCAGTAGCTAATATTCCCTAATCCAGGCATCACTCTGGTAAACCTCCACTGCACCCTTTCCAAAGTCTCCACACCCTTTCTGTATTTGGGTGGCCAGACTTGCACACAATACTCTAAACCTGGGTGACCAATGTCCCATAAAGCTGCATCATGATTTCCTGACTCGTGTAGTCAATGCCCTGACCTATGAAGGGAAGCATACCATACGCATTCTTTACCACTCTATCTGCTTGTGTTGCCATTTTCAGGGAGTTATAGACTTGGACCCCAAGATCCCTCTGTACATCAATCCTGTTAAGTGTCCGACCATTAATTGTATATTTCCCTTTATATCTGACCTCCCAAAGTGCAACACCTCACACTTGCTTGGATTAAACTCCATCTGCCATTTTTCTGCCCATTTCTGTAGCGGATCTATATCCTGCTCATGTACAGCAACAGCCTTCCTGACAGTCTGCGACCAGCAACCCTGGTGTCATATGCTAACTTACTAACCAACTGTGTCCAAGAATAGAGAGAAATCACCATGCAGGCTGGAGCCATTCCATAGCAGGTGAACATGCTGCTTATTTCGGTTCGAGAAGCCTTGTATTATGATATCTCAGTTGACGATTATCTCATTTTGGCAATTTGGCAATTATTCACGTTTGAGTTCCAGAAAAATAATGCATTTTCAGTTAAACTAAAAATAGGACGGTAAAAGGAGGAATTGAAACGATTGCCAGAACCCAGAATGTTGATGCTCAGTGGGAAGTAACACTGAAGTCAGCATTTGGCAACCAAGTTCTCACTAGTTTTAGAGCACAGGGTAACACTGACATCCAGCATTGTCAGTATTCCCGGCACTCTGCTTTGCAATAACTTTAGAATGGCAACAGCAGTGCCATGTTCTGCTATTCCACTTCTCCGGGGACGTGATGTTTAGATTTTAGAGATAATCATGGATACAGGCTCTTTGGACACCGAGTCCATGCTGACCATTGATCGCACAATTCATTACCTCCATGTCACCCTACTCCTGTGGCCTACACATTAGGGGAAATTTACAGAAGCCAATTGACCTACAAACCTGCAGGTCTTTGGGATGTGGGAGGAAACCGCAGCACCTGGAGAAAACCCGCATGGTCACAGCGTGGATGTGCAAACTGCATACAGACAGCACCTGTAGTCAGGATCGAACCTGGGTCACTGATCCACTGCTTGTTGTTGTAAAAACTTGATGTTGTAAAAACATTCGGGATCTGATCGTCTGTGCAAGGCTAGCATTTTTTGCCCACCCACGCCCCCCGGAGGACCAGAGGGAGCTGCGCCCTGGAATGGCTGTAGTGGTGAAGGTACGTTACGGTGCCACTGAGTCTCTCACTTGGGCCGTGCTGTGGGCCTGAAGTCACACGTGGGGCTGGGCTCCTTCCTGGAAAGGGAGTGGCGGTGGGGTCCACGACCACCATATAGTCTCACGGCCACCACAACTGTGGCTGCCTCTGATTCCAGGTTTATTTCATTCCCGGCTGCTGTCAAGGCTCAGGGGAGAGTGAGATTCCCCTCTCCCCGCCTGGACAGAGCGAGGGACCTGGTCCTCACTTCATCTGGGGGAGGGGGGTGGGGGTAGGGTCTCAGATTCTCTTGCTCTGTTCGGGTAGGGGGTCTCACACTGTTCAGAGGGAGGAATCGAAGGGGTTCGCTCGCACTGTCCAGGAAGGGGGGGGGGGGGGGGTTGAGGTCAGGGAGGGGGGGTCTTGAGGGGAGAGGGGGGGTGGAGATGTCCATCTTGAGGGGGGGGGGGGGGGTTGGGAGGAGGGACCCTCGCCCCACCCTGGGACCGCTTGCACTGTTGACAGGTGATGGTCCATCCAGGTGGATGGTGGTCTCTCACTCCATTGTGGTGGTCTGGGTCTGTCATGGGGGGGGGGGGGGAGGTCTAACGTTGTGAGGGGTCCTAACATTCCTGACTTCCTTCTGACTGCGGGAGCCTGCTGTGCGGAGATTGATTGCTCTTTGAGAAGCCCTTCCCTGGGTGATGCCAGGTGATGTAGAGCTGAGAGGAGACCTGATAGGAGTTTGTAAAATTATGAGGGGCATAGATGGGGTAGACAGACAGAATGTTTTTCCCAGGGTGAAAATACAAAGACTAGAGGGCATAGCTTTAAGGTGGAGGAGAAAGGTTTAAAGGTGATGTGTGGGGATTTTTTTTTTAACGCAGTTTGGTTGGTGCCTGGAAGATGCTGCCAGGAGTGGTGGTGGTGGCATATAAGAGGCTTTTACATGGGCACGTGCTAAATGCAGGGAATGAAGGGGTATTGATCATGTTCACACTGAGGTTTAACTTTGCATCAGGTTCGGCACAAACACCGTGGGCCGCCAGGCACGTTCTTGTGCTGTACTGTTCTATGTGAAAGATGCTTTAGGAACAACAGACCGTTGAATCTTGGTACTTACAGCTACGAGGCCGATTACAGCTTTGAAGAGTGCCCAGAAGATGCCCACTCCCAGGATGATGGCATGCAGCAGGGAAAGCTGAGGGGCTCCTGCCATCAGGAGAACACACAGGCAGAGCTGCAGGGGAGAAGTGAGCACGGTTAGCGAGGCTGCACGGGTTGCGTTTCAGTCAGAAAGTCTCCACGGCGTCCACAGTACTCGCTACTACTGGGTGAGGAGAACAGTGCCCCAACAAGAGGTGCCAGTCACTGCCACTAGGAAGCACCATCAAGCTTATTCCAGGGTACAAGATAACCAGCCACACACTCACACTCATTCACTCACTCACTCCCTCACACACTCACTCACACTCACTCATTCACACTCACTCACTCACAGTCATACTCTCTCACACTCATTCACACGCGCTCACTCACACTCACTCACTCTCACTCACTAACTCTGACTCACTAACTCTCACACACACTCTCACTCACTGTCACTCACTCACACTCACTAACTCACACTCACTCACTAACTCTCGCTCACACTCACTCACTAACTCACACTCACTCACTAACTCTCGCTCACACTCACTCACTAACTCTCGCTCACACTCACTCACTCACACTCACTCTCACTCACTCACACGCCCACAGCATACACAATCCAGCGTGTGCATATTTACGCACACCGAGTCACATGCGTGTGCACACAGATGTAGTAATACACATACTGTATATAATGTGCATTCAAGCGCACACGCACACACACACTACACACACGCAAACATATGCAATTGTTTACGCTCACAGACACGGAATTAAAAAAACACCTGTCATTGTCGACACGGGCATGCGTCAAAGTGGAGCAGCTAGTGGAGCCACTGCCTCACAGAACCAGAGTCCCAGGTTCAATCCTGACATTGGGTGCTGTCTGTGTAGTGCCTGTACATTCTCCCTGTGACCACGTAGGTTTCCTCTGGATATCTCAGCTTCCTCCCACATCCTAAATACATGTGGGTCCGTAGGGTAATTAGCCTCTGTAAAGTACCTCCTAGTGTATAGGGAGTGGATGAGAAGATGGGATCAAAAGAACTAGTAGATGGTTGGCATGAACTCGGTGGGCTGAAGGGCCTGTTTCCATGCTGTATCTCTAAACCAAACTACAGTCATGGTTAACATGAACCCACTGACTTGCTGAACAAACCCACCTGGTCCACCATGTCCTTCAGGGGATGAAGTCGGCCAACCTACCCTGGTCTGGCTTGACTCCAGACCCATCAATGGGGGCGGATCTGTAGCAGTTGATAGGAGACTTTATGTTCGGGGGCCAGACCCTACTGCAGGAGGGTCAGTGAGGGGAGGTGTGGTATTCAGGGAATCAACAAACGACCCAGCAAATAAGCATGTGCTGCCGCGATGCACGAATGTGGTTGTTCCCAACGTCACCTGAGCTTGAAGGTCGAAGGTCACCAGAGAAAAGCAGAGGTTCAGGGTGAGGTAGTGGGACTGGAAGCTCTCCAGGGCCCCGCCCACGCGGAACGCCATGAAGTTGGGTCTCTTGATCAGGTAGGAGAGGCTCGCTGCCATCAGGAACACTCCGAACGCTACAATGCACGCAAACCGGATCTGAAACACACCAGGCGAAGTCGGGACAATCGGTGCAAGGCTGTAGGAAGGAACTGCAGATGCTGGTTTAAACCGAAGATAGACACAAAAAGCTGGAGTAACTCAGCGGGACAGGTAACATCTCTGGAGAAAAGGAATAGTGAAAGGCCTGGATAGATGAATGTGATGAGGATATTTCCACTAGTGGGAGAGTCTAGGACCAGAAGCCATAGCCTCAAAATAAAAGGATGTACATTTAGAAAGGAGGTAAGAAAGAATTTCTTTAGTCAGAGGGTGGTGCATTTGTGGAATTAATTGCCACAGACGGCTGTGGAGGCCATCAATGGATATTTTTCAGGGGCAGATTGACAAGACTCTTGACCAGTCAAGGGTTATGGGGAGAAGGCAGAATGGGGTTGAGAGGGAAAGATAGATTAGCCATGATTAAACGGCGGTGTACACTTGATGGGCTGAATTGCCATATTCTGCTCCTACAACTTATGAACTTGAGCACACAATGCACTATCCTGAACACTCATCCCCTCCACCACCTGTGTGCGCCACCTGCAAAATGCATCGCAGATGCTCAACCAGACCAGTCCAGCAGCACCTCCCAAGCCCAAGGCTGGTGCCGTCAAGGAAGAGACGGAGATCAGGTTCTTCTGCAATTTGCCCACTCCCCTAATTCATATTGACAAGCATCTCCGGCATCTAACACCAGGAACTCCCTGCCCAACATCACTGTGGGGTTGTCTGCAGCAGAGAATTGCAGCAGTTCCAACAGCAACAGAACCGACCTTCACACGTGCGGCCAGAGTGGACAATAAATGTTGGTCCAGGCCCCATGAGGGAAGCAAATGAGGAAATTGTGGAGACTCTGAACATGGTTTTTCTGATTCCAATAGAGAGACGCTCATCGTTTCAGGCAGAATATGTTTAAAGAGAAACAGTAATGTCTCTATGATCAGTGGGCAGAACGGCAGATAAAACATGTTCTCGGCAAAAGGGAGGTTGCAGATAAGGTGGAGAGGGGGAGAGATAGAATTCAGGGCGGGGGCTGTGAGAGGAGCAGTGAACAACACATGATCAGTTCAGGGGAGGTGCACATAGGAAGAATAAATAAATGTACAAAATTAAGAGTTTAAGAAATTAAGAATTATTGAACTGTACCACAAAGAAACAGGCCCACCATGTCCATGGCGACCATCCTACTTGTGTACATTAATTCTACATCCATCTGTGCTTTGCTCATTCAAATGTACGCGGGTTGGATGAGTGTAGGTGGGACATGTTGGTCAGTGTGGGCAAGTTGGGCCGAAGGGCTGTGTCCACGCTGTATGATTCTGTGAAATGAATATACCTGCCATTGGGGGGGGGGGGGGGGGGATTGGTAGTGCAGGTTCACCAAACTGTTTCTGGGGTTGTGCCCATACCGAATGCAAAAAGATTGAGAAGACTAGAGTTGTATTCACTTTAAAGAACAAGAGGTGATCTCATTAAAACTGAAGAAATTATTTCAGGCAGACAGCCAACCTTGCACAACCCATTCATCGCTTTGTAGTTTCATGCTGCCTTCACACTGCTTACAAAGCAACCCATCAAAGTATCTTTGGTAAACATGCGCACAGAGCTTCCAATTCCATTATCAGAATTATTTATAAATCTAACTGACAAAGAACATGAGAATGCAGAACTCTGAACACTCACTCAGCAAACGGGACATAAACTAAAGGGTGAGCTGAGAGGAAAGTTCTTTGAGATTCAGTGTAGGAAGGAACTGCAGATGCTGGTTTATACCGAAGATAGACACAAAATGCTGGAGTAACTCAGCAGGTCAGGCAGCACCTTTGAGATTCTGCTCGATCCCTTTCATGTTGATTCATAGAAATGAAATCAACAAGCCATTGTTATGTGATTTCCACACCAGCAGGGAAACACTGGCACTGCTGAAGACTAATTTAACAGCTACGGAACAAGGTGCCTTCCTGCAAAGGAGGATGCAGTTGCATAAACTAGTGAAACGCTCTGAAATTTAGAGAAGGATCTTGCATAAGTGCCAACACTGGAGACTGGTGCACCAGTATTTATCAACACGTCAAATTAAAAGTGGAAATATTTTGTAGGTTTAAGAAGGAACTGCAGATGCTGGAAAAATCGAAGGAAGACAAAAATGCTGGAGAAACTCACCCGCTGAGTTTCTCCAGCATTTTTGTCTGCCTAATATTTTGTAGGTTGTGCTTTGACATTGGTTTATTATTTAGGTTACCGACCGCTCTGCACCACCCCTCTGACGTGCAGTCTCTCTTGGCACTGACCCTCCAACAGGGGGGCACTCCCTCTGTACGGCATCCGCTTCCGCTTTGATATTGTGGGACCTCTACTGGCGAAAGGCACAAAATGCTGGAGTAACACAGAGTGTCAGATGGCATCCCTGGATAGATGACGGTTCGGGTCGGGATCCTTCCTCAGACAGATTGCATGGGTGGGGAGAAGGAAAGCTGGAGGAGTGGAGGGGCAGGACAGTGCGTGGCAGGGTCATGGGTGAACACAGGCGGAGGGGGGGGGGGGGGGAGGGGGAGGGGAAGGGGGATTCATAGGAGGATTGTTGGACAAAGGCCAGAGATTAACACACACAATGTGCGAGACAAAAGAATTAGAGAGTTGCGAATGGTGAAGTTAGAGGATTGACAAGAAGTGAATTGTTGGTGGAAGGAGAGGGGGAGGGTGGAGATGTAAGCTACCCACTTTAACTGCTTCTCTCTCCGCAGCTGCCGCCTGACCTGCTAAGTTTTTCCAGCAATTTCAGTTTTTATTTGAGATTTCCAGCATCTGCGGGGGTGTGGATAGTCGCGCCAGACAGCATGCTTCACTGGAGCTAAGGAAACAGTGTTGTGTGTTCTGCAAGCAACAGGCGCTCTGAGGGGCAAGGTGACAGCCGTTCGTGCAGTGAAGTTCATACGTTCTAGGAGGAGAATTAGGTCATTTGGCCCATCAAGTCTATTCCGCCATTCTATCATGGCCGATCTATCTTTCCCTCCCAACCCCATTCTCCTGCCTTCTCCCCACAACCCCTGACACCCGTACTAATCAAGATCTGTCAAACTTGGCCTTAAAAATCTCGAACCATCGACACTCACCACAATGGCTTTCTTCTCCTTGGGTTCAGCTGCGATGAAGTTCACCACAGAACGGACTAAAAGCAACAAGATGGACAGAATAAACGCCAGCAGCTCCTGCTGATTCTCCTGCAGAACCCCACGTAACACGTAGTAAATGCAGAACACTGGAGGGAGAGAGGGAGAGGCAGTGCATTAGTCCCAGAGTCCACTCATTATTAGCACTCATACTAATAAAGCATCTTAATCAACCTGGCTTGCAATTAAAATTCAATGGATCTTCGGGAGGCCAGGAACACAAGCACACAGAGATCTTAGGGAGAGGAGAGGCGACAATCAGGAAGCAATTGGAACAGGCACATTTTAATCAGCAGTCAACATTGGATGCGAGCTGGGACAATGTTTGGTTGAGACTAGGTGCAAGTTTATCATGGACAGCAAAACTATGAGCCAAAGAGAGACACAAAAAGCTGGAGCAACTCAGCGGGACAGGCAGCATCTCTGGAGAGAAGGAATGGGTGACGTTTCGGGTCGAGACGCTTCTTCAGACTGAAAGTCAAGGGAAAGGGAAAGGAGAGAGATAGAAGATGATGTAGAGAGATAAAGAATAATGAATGAAAGATATGCAAAAAAGTAAGGATGATAAAGGCTGTTTGTAGGGTGAAAATGAGAAGCTGGTGAGCTAAAACTGTGTTAAAATATACAAAAAGTACTGGAGTAACAGTGGCTCAGGCAGCTTTGGATAACATGGATAGGTGACGTTTCAGGTCGGGACAAACTGTGAACTGTCATGTTTTACAAAGGCTTGTTTGAATGTTTCAGTAACTTAGAGTAGGTGATTTTAATGAGTTGGGAGACTATGGATCTTATGAATGGAATTTGGATCTGATGATCACCTTAGGGTTTGTGTGTAATCAATGTAATAAAAATAGCTGTGTAGGAAGGAACTGCATATGCTGGTTTAAATCGAAGACACACAAAAACTGGTGTAACTCAGCGGGTCAGACAGCATCTCTGGAGGAAAGGCATAGGTGAGGTGTCGGGTCGAGACCCTTCTTCAGAGTCCCGACCCGATAATGTCACCTATTTCTTTTCTCCAGAGATGCTGTCTGACCCTCTGAGTTAATCAAAAAATGCTGATGTTCCAGTTAACCACAAGTTCCATTTTGTGAAGACACTCAGAGTTTTAAGTTTCTTCCTGTTTGCTGGCAGAAGTGGCAGTAGAGGAAACGTTTGAGTGAGTGATTGCAAATGTCCTGTCTGGCTGGGTACAGGGGGCATTAGCAGTTCACTCGGTGTCAGAACAGTCAGTGTGAGGCTAGATGCAGGGGTCAGACACACACCGAGCAGTGACCTCTCTCTCCAGTGTATGAGCCTTGCACATAAAAGGACTGGGGCAGAGGAGATAAAAGATGGGACCTTTAATTGTGGGAGAATGAGCCACTTTGCCTGCAACTGTGCGACAGTCGTGGGGGGCATATTCAAGAACGATACCCCAAGTATCTTAGCCTGAGCAGTTGCTGGAGAACGGCACACATACACATTGTGCCAGCCTAAATGGCGCTGGTCAGCTATTTGTGATGTTGCCCCACTGATCAAGACAACTGCCGGTGTGTCCGTAGGATGAGTTAATAACAGGAGATGGGATTGCATCGGGCAGCCAGCAGTAGACGTGGGGTAGGAGGCAGGCGCAGCTGGTAGACCTGCTACCGCACAGCGCCAGAGACCCAGGTTTGATCCTGGCCTTGGGTGCTGTCTGTGTGGAGCTTCCACATTCTCCCTGTGACCGCGTGGGTTTCCTATGGGTGCATGTCTTTGACGTCTCCCCTTATGGAGAAAACTAGTTTCCTCCGACATCCCAAAGATGTGCGTGTTTGGGGGTTAATTGGTCTCTGTAAAATTGCTCCGAGCATGTGGGGAGTGGACGTGAGAGGGAGATAACATAGTACTAGTGTGAATGGGTGATTGATGGTCAGGCCAAAGGGTCTGTTTCCAAGATGTATCTGTAAACTATAAACTAAATCAGAAGAAAGGAGATCCCTTGTGTGTAAAATAACATTCCCTGCTTTTCCTGCCTGGAATGGAAACTTCTCCACCCATTACTCGAATTTAGGAAGTGCAGTTTGAAAGACTCTATGCTCATCCCAATTGGGCAACCTTGAATCAGGCATAATGAGGAAACAAGTCTAAATGGGAGACTGATTTATTTTGTGTTCAGAAATGGTTTGTACTGTGTAGGAAGAAGGAAATTGCAGATGCTGGTTTACCAAAAAAAGACACAAAAATACTGGCGTTACTCAGCAGGTCAGGCAACATCCCTGGAAAATATGGATAGGTAATGTTTCCGATGGGGACCTTTCTTCATACCCTTTGTATGAGTTATGGTGAAACTGGACAAAATTATCACGAGAAAGGAACATTGAGCTATTTCAGTCAGTGCTTGCGACTGACCAGCACGTTTGTGGTAGATTTGAAGGGTGTGCTAATTCAAGTTCAAGTTCACATTTATTGCCACATGCACCAATTAGGGTACAGTGATATTTAAGTTTCCATAGAGCCATACAAGTAAAAAGAACACAATACACGATAGAGTTTAACATAAACATCCATCACCGTGTAATCAGCATTCCTCACTGTGATGGAAGGCAATAAAGTTCACTCAATCTTCCTCAAGTCAAGTCAAGTGAGTTTATTGTCATGTGTCCCTGATAGGACAATGAAATTCTTGCTTTGCTTCAGCACAACAGAACATAGTAGGCATTGACTACAAAACAGATCCGTGTGTCCATATACCATTATATAAATATATACACACATAAACTGATAAAGTGCAAATAACAGATAATGGGCTATTAATGTTCAGAGTTTTGTCCGAGCCAAGTTTAATAGCCTGATGGCTGTGGGGAAGTAGCTATTCCTGAACCTGGTCATTGCAGTCTTCAGGCTCCTGTACCTTCTACCTGAAGGTAGCAGGGAGATGAGTGGGTGGCCAGGATGGTGTGGGTCCTTGATGATACTGCCAGCCTTTTTGAGGCAGCGGCTGCGATAGATGCCCTCGATGGAAGGGAGGTGAGAGCCGGTGATGGACTGGGCAGTGTTTACTACTTTTTGTAGTCTTTTCCTCTCCAGGGCGCTCAAGTTGCCGAACCAAGCCACGATGCAACCGGTCAGCATGCTCTCTACTGTGCACCTGTAGAAGTTAGAGAGAGTCCTCCTTGACAAACCGACTCTCCGTAATCTTCTCAGGAAGTAGAGGCACTGATGTGCTCTCTTAATAATTGCATCAGTGTTCTCGGACCAGGAAAGATCTTCAGAGATGTGCACGCCCAGGAGTTTGAAGCTCTTGACCCTTTCAACCATCGACCCGTTGATATAAACAAGACTGTGGGTCCCCATCCTACCGCTTCCAAAGTCCACAATCAGGTCCTTGGTTTTGCTGGTGTTGAGGGCCAGGTTATTGTGCTGGCACCTTATGGACAGTTGCTGGAGTTGCTGCCTACCCGGGTTTGATCCTAACTACAAGTTTTGTCTGTACGGAGTTTGCACATTTACTCTGTGATCGCGTGGGTTTTCTCTGGGTGCTCTCTTTTCCTCCCACCCTCCAAAGATGTACAGGTTTGTAGGGTAATTGGCTTTGGTAAAGATTGTAAATTGTCCATTGTGTGTAGAATAGTGCTGGTGTACAAGCATCGATGGTCAGCGCAGACTCGGTGGGCCTAAGGGCCTGTTTCTGCGCTGTATCTCTAAACTAAAGTATCATCCATCAACGATGGATTCTGGTTTGTGCCATTAGCTCAGGAATGTCAGTCTAAATTCGAGACAGAAGGGATTGTATTTACGGAGAGTAATCTCACAGACAGAAACAGCACAAAACACAACAAAAACTATAGAAACTATCTGTAGCTTGCTGTTGCCCTGGGATAGAGAGGCTCTGAGACAGTCTCAGTATATATAGGTGGCTGTCGCTGGACTCACACTGAAGGGTTCAGGCAGAAAGCTGTCCCCTTGTGCAGTCTGTTGATGAAGAACCCAGAATGTGTCTGGACTCTAGACGCTGCTAATGCCGATACACAATTAAAGGAGATTTCCGTTGCAACAGCAGCCTCACAAGCTGCGTTTTGGCCATCCAGAATTCGACATGCCTTGTTGAGTTAAGTCCAGTGACTATTCCACAGAAAAAATTTCTGATACAATTGCGTGAACAGATAAAAGATGTCAGGCAGGGTCAGACTGCTCACGTCATGCCAAGTGTATAAAATCATGCCTAACAGTATTATATAAAGTGTGATCAGAATATCACCGGATTATATATTACCATTGTTTACCACAGTGTGTTCATTATTTCGACTCTTTATGTTTTTTTGGTGAGTCTAATGTTAGCTTCGGTGTCTCTTGGTGTGTCTTGTGCTGCGGGTAGTTGGGGGGAAAGGGGGAAACCGCTTTCAGTCACCTCCTTGACGGAGAGGCGACTTTATCCATGTCACCTCCCTCGCGGCCTAACAACATGGATTGGAGCAGCCTTTCCCGGAGTTGGGCCCAGAGCTTCAGCAGCGGGCGCAGCGTGGACTTTTTCCATCACGGAGCAGGCAAACCCTTGCTGGGGGTGGTCAGAAAGGAGTGCTCCGATCGCTGTCCTGGTGACTGGCATCGTGGAGCTGTGGTCTGCGGAGCTTCTAGCCGCGGGCGTGGCGTGGACATCCTGAAGACAAGGTCTCTGATAGGAAAGTGGCCGATTAGGGTAATCCAAGCCGCAGAGTGTGTTCGACCGTCCCAACATCGGAGTTTCGATCATCCCGATGAGAGGGCCTGTACATCGGGCGGTCCGTAGTAGCGACCACGGATGAACAAGGGAGGAGGACTGAACTTTGTTGCCTTCCACCACAGTGAAGAACGCTGTGGTGGATGTTTGTGTTAAATTCTATTGTGTACTGTGTGTTCTTTTTTAAGTGTATCGCTGCTGGCAAATTCATTTCACTGCACCTTCGGGTGCATGTGACGAATAAATTTGACTTTGACTTTGACAATCTACACTGTCTATCAAAACACAAAGTGCTAGAGGAACTCAGTGGGTCAGGCAGCATCTGTGAAGTTGTGTAGCTGGGACATGTGGACAAGTTGGGCCAAAGGGCCTGCTTCCACGCTGTAACACTCTATGACTCGAAGTGAATGGACAGAAGGTGTTTCAGGTCGGAACCCTTCTTCAGACTGATCTATCTGTCTATCAGCTGCCTTAACTATCTTAAAAACTGTAACCATCTGAATTCCAGTTGAGTCTTAGAGTCATTCAGCTTGGAAACAGGCCCCTCGGCCCAACTTGCCCACACCGACCAACATGTTCTATCTACACTAGTCCCACCTGCCTGCATTTGGCCCACATCCCTCTAAACCTATCCTATCCATGTACCTGTCTATATGTCTCTTAAACGTTGCGATAATACCCACCTCAACTACCTCCTCTGGCATATAGTTGTTTAATTTTCAGTATATTGATATTTAAGAATATTTGTTTTACTTTGTGCCATGGTGGTGGGTATTATTTTGTATTGTAAATATTATTCTTGTAAATAATTGATTAAAATTATCTTTGGTAAAAAGAAATGAGTGAGCGCACTCTGGACTGAACATAATCTGTAACCCAGTTACTTTTCCTTTTCTTCCACAACTATCAGACACGTGAACACCAGCTGAACATCTCCACCCTGTAGACTCCGACCACAGACAAAACTCTGCCTTGTTCCTAATGGGCTAATAAGGTTTAATTCATGAAATCATTAACTGTGATCACAGTGAGCACGTGGTGAAAGTTCATTCATTGTCGTTACGTAATTTACTAAATACTCACCTTCCAGCTGTAATGAGCACCCGGACTAATGGCCCTGTCCCACAGTACGAGTTCATTCCAAGAGCTCTCCCGAGTTTAAAAAAAAATCAAACTCGTGGTAAGCACAGAGAATGAACTTAGCGGGTACGTCGGAGCTCGGGGACGTCTCTTAGCGGCTTGTAACGCTAACGGCAGGTACTCGGGAAGACTCGCTAACGGCAGGTAAGCTCGGGAAGACTCGTGAAGATTTTTCAACATGTAGAAAAATGTCCACGAGAGCCCCGAGTACCGACAAGCGGCCATTATCGTAAATCTCTAAGTTCGAATCAGGGCAAACCCGGGAGAGCTCTTGGAATGAACTCGTACCGTGGGACAGGGCCATAAGGCACAGGAGAAACCAGGCATTTATAAAAAGGTGCCTCGATTGACCCCGTCGATTAATCGCCTCATTAAACATTTTGGATATCTCTTCAAAAAACTCCAACACGTTTCTGAGACACTATTTCTGATGCAAAAAGTTATTCTGATTGTATCTAATCAGTCCATGTCAATCCAAATGCTGGTAGATCCTGTCCCTCAGAATCCCCTTCCGGTAATTTACACACCACTCGTCGACCTTTACACTTTAGAGTTTGGAGATACAGCACAGCAACAGGGTCTTCGGCCCACCGAGGTCCATGCCAACCAACAATCATCCCATATACTAATCCACACACACACTAGGGACAATTTTACAGCTTACCAAAGCCAATCAACCTACAAACCTGTACGTCTTTGGAGTGTGGGAGGAAACCGGAGCACCCGGACAAAACCCATGTGATCACAGGGAGAACGTATAAATTCAGCACCCATTGTCAGGATTGAACCCAGGTCCCTGGCACAGTAAGGCAGCAACTCTACAGTTGCATCACCGTGTCACCCCTTAGTTTGCTTGTAATTCCCTGGCTTCTCCCTGCTGGCCTTCATAACAAATTGTACATTAGCCATCCTTCCAGTCACCTGAAACTTCACCTGTGCCTGAAGATGAAGTCTGCTTAACTGATATTTCAATAACCTCCTCAAATATATCTGGCGATGAGTGTCTAAACTGAAAGAGCCATTCCACAGACTGTTCAAGGAATGTCTTAACATGACGATGTACCCTAGCCTCCTCCATCTCTGTCCTTGAATCATTCCATCCCACCACCAGGACTGGCCCAACAAAGTGATGAACAGTGCTCCACACCAGGAGTTCTTGGAATCCTTAATATTAGCTCCAAAGCCCATGAGTTCTCACGTTATCAGGTCAGGGAAAACGCCACCTAATTATCATGCACCGTCCTCCCACACCTGAAGATCTGATGCTCCGTCATGGAACAAGCTCAGAGTAACGAACCTCAGGTACCTCACCTGTCAATGATGCCAACATATTTCACCCTGAGGAAACTTTCCATCGCTCTATGTGGCATGACCACATGATGAATGGGACAGAACATAGCAGAAAACTCTTCTGAGGTTTGACAGGGCAAATATTAGGATAACGTTTATCGAGGTCCCACCCTCAAGCTAGGTGATCGCCATTCAGGACTGCGATAAGGAGTAATATCTTCGTAGTGGGCGGTGAACTTTTTGAATTCTCTGCCCGAGAGAGTCACTGAGCATATTCAAGTCGATTCTTTCACAGTTTAGATATTAAGAGATTTGGAATTAGTGCAGGAAAGAAGTGCTGATGTTAAAGATGAGCCATGACCGTTGAATGGGAGAGAGGGGCCGAATGGCTGGCTCTCACATCCACCTCCTCTGCTCATGATGGATTTATGGTGAGGGACAACATAAAGCACATTTGCACTAGAACGACATTCCAAAAAATATAGGATCACAGCAATTTCTAGTCAGGTTGTAATTCGCCAACAGTACAGAAACTGAACGGACCATACCTATGCCAATGAGCTGTATCACCGAGATGGCTACGTCTTCCTTGTCTAAGTCAGTAGTTTCAGTTTTGTTCTGACGTACAAAGCTTGCAATGTTAGCACCTAGCACAGTCAGGAGGGACAGGATTGCCGCAGAGACATAGATCTTCTCTAACCAGGAGAGCTCTGAACATTGCTTGACCTAAGAAACGAAATGAGACAGTGAGATGGAAACCAGGCATTGAATTATCTTCTTGATACAATATTTACTTTATAAAACTCCAGTAAAATGAAACAAGCGAAATGGCCGCTGAGTCCAATACAACATGAGCCCATGACGCTTCCTCACTGCCCTTCCCACCGAGTCCACTCCCACCATCGATCGTCCGTACACTGTTATCCCACTTTCGCATCCTACACACTAGAGGCGATTTACAGAAGCTAATTAACCTCCAAAGCTGCAAGTCTTTGGAGTGTGGGGGGAAAACCAGAGCACCCAGAGAAAACCCTTGCAGTCACTGGGAGAACATACAAACTCCGTGCAGACAGCACCTATAGTCAGGATTGAACCAGATCTCTGGCATTGTAAGGCAGCAACTCTACTGCTGCTCCACCTTGTCGCCCGAGTTATGCCTTGTGGATGGTGGAAAGGTTATGGAGTTTCACAAAGAGAGTCTCGGAAGGGTACCTGTCGCCATAGTATTTTTGTGGCAGATCCAGTTGAGTGTCTAGTCAATGGTGACTCACAGGATGTTGTCAGCATGGGGACTCAGCGATGGTGACATCATTGAATGTCAAGGGTTGGTGGGTTGGAGTCTTTCCTGTTGGAGATGGTCATTGCCAAGCACATTTGTGACATGAAGTTCACATGCTGCCTCACTTGCAACAGCATGCTATGCCTGAACTTTGCCCACGTCTTGCTGCATGCAGGCATGGGCTTCTTTGGACACTCAGGGGAAAAAAGGAAGTCAAGAGCTGAGTGGCAAAGTGAACGTGATCAAAAGACGGATCAATAATAATTTTCCCAATATAATTTATCTTTCCCAATATAGACTGGGAAGTTATAGTGTGAAGGGTTTAAATGGGGTGCAATTCCTCAAAAGTGTTCAGGAGAGTTTTCTTAAGCAGTATGTAGAGGCCCCTCACATGAGAGGGCAACACTGGAAATTGGGAAGGTCAAATTAATGAAGTGTTTGTGGAGAAGTTACCACAATTCGATTAGGACGAGGATGTGAGCTATAGGGAGAGAGGTTGAGTAGGCTAGGTCTCTATTCCATGGAGTGCAGGAGGATGAGGGGTGATCTTATAGAGGTGTACAAAATCATGAGAGGAATAGATCGGGTAGATGCAGAGTCTCTTGCCCAGAGTAGGGGAATCGAGGACCAGAGTTCAAGTTGAAAGGGAAAAGATTTAATAGGAATCCGAGGGGTAACTTTTTCACACAAAGGGTGGTGGGTGTATGGAACAAGCTGCCAGAGGAGGTAGTTGAGGCTGGGACTGTCCCATCATTTAAGTAACATTTAGACAGGTACATGGATAGGACAGGTTTGGAGGGATATGGATCAAGCGCAGGCAAATGGGACTAGTGTAGCTGGGACATTGTTGGCCAGTGTGGGCAAGTTGGGCAGAAGGTTTCCACACTGTATCACTCTGGCTCATAATCCTGCTGAATGAGATACAAAGCTTAAGGCCAAGTGACAAACCCCTGATTCTATTTCTTACGTTCTTCACTGTAAAGATTCCTAATCTAGACACAATGCAGCATCAATAGATGAAAGGAGATGTTGTTCCATACACAGACGTTTAAAATTCAGCTTGCATCATCCATTTTGATCTTATTGATCGGAACTAAAGTGGCACCAAACCAGTGACCGGGGGTTTGAACAACCAATGGATCCTCGCTGGGAAAGGCATCAACTGGCGGGATTTGGAAACATGGATGACCATGTCAGAATCAAAGATTTCCTCAACCTTAAGCTGAGTTATGCTTGTGAGCCCAGAGCTCTCCCATGGCACCAAAGTAGCAAACATATATCCTACTTACTGGACCACATGGTGTAGGTAGAAGTTCCCTGTGCCGTGGCTTTAGGTTTGGTAGCAAGCATTCCCGTTCTTCAATTGAACCAGATTCCATGTTGCCCCTTTAAACAGAAAGATTCCACAAAACCAAGTTATCAAATTGGAACTGAACGTCCCACTCCTCTGAAAAGGTTTGCTCCACAATTGTGTATTGAAGGGCGATCATAAATGAAGGTGTCTCAATGTAAGTGAAACTCTTGGCAAGTAAAAGCTAATGGCAATTTGTCCAATCCCTTGAGCTCACAAATCCTACATGCACTGAGTGACGACAACTGGGTGCAGACACCAAAGATGCTGGAGTAACTCAGCCCGACAGGCAGCATCTCTGGAGAGAAGGAATGGGTGATGTTTCGGGTCGAGACCCTTCTTCAGACTGAGAGTCAGGGGAGAGGGAGACATAGAGAGATGGTGTGTAAACACAGATCAAAGGGGACAATGCCAAAAGAAATGTAGAATGGTACATGATTTGTGTCTGAAGAAGGGGCTCGACCCTAAATGTCACCCATTCCTTCTCTCCGGAGATGCTGCTTGTCCCGCTGAGTTACTCCAGCATTTTGTGTCTATCTTCGGTGTAAACCAGCATCTGCATTTCAAGCCTACACAATAAAGACTGGTGTAGTGTTCTAGTCTCACTGGATTCTCCACCAGTTAATAATCAAACTAGTTAGGACACTACTATCTCCACTGACTGTATTTCAAGTTTTCAAGAGAGAGTTAAATTTAGCTCATAGGGATAAAGGAATCAAGGGACATATGGGGAAAAAGCAGGAACGGGGTAGTGATTTTGGATGATCAGCCATGATTATATTGAATGGCGGTTGTGGCTCGAAGTGCCGAATGGCCTACTCCTGCACCTATTTTCCGTTTCTATGATTCTAACCATAGTATTTCATCTCAACTTATTTTCTAGATGAACTACCTCAGACGGTTTACATCCAATAGTTCAGTTTACGTGTGGGAAGGAACAGCAGATGCTGGCATATACCGAAGATAGACACAAAGTGCTGGAGTAACCCAGTGGGTCAGGCAGCATCTCTGGAGAAAGATGGAAGGGCGCCGGGCGTTTCGGGTCGGGACTCTTCTTCAGACAGATAGTTCAGTTTCCTTCCTCGCTGCCCTTCCTACCGAGTCCACTCCCACCTTCGATCGCCCGTACACTGTGTTATCCCACTTTCGCATCCCATACACTAGAGACGATTTACAGAAGCAAATAAACTTCCAAACCTGCAAGTCTTTGGAGTGTGGGAGGAAACCGGAGCACCAGGAAAAAACCCACGCGGTCACAGGGAGAACGTACAAACTCTGCTCAGACAGCACCCGTCGTCAGGAACTAAAAGGAACTGTTTTCCAACCGCTTTTAAGTTCGTTCTCGTGATTTTGGTCATGCTGTCTTTGACTGCAACAACTAGCTCTACAACTCCAACCGCAGCCTTGCTCGTAAACCTCGTGTCTTTCCTCTGCTGCTCCCTGCCTTGTTTATAAAATGCTAGATTACATCTGTTGTTCAATGGGATGAGTCCGGAAAAGTGGCGCCGGGGCTAAAGATCAGCCGTGATCTCAATGACTGGACTGGCTTCTGGTGTGTCTTTGCAACATTTGTTATTGATATTTCCTTGACAATGGTGTCAGAATAGGAAACTCTGGGGACTCCTTTTCCGCTTTGAAATTCTTAGTGATACAAAGGAAAGTGTGTCAATGTGTAAATGAAGAAGGGTCTCGACCCGAAACGTCACCCGTTCCTTCTCTCCAGAGATGCTGCCTGTCCCGCTGAGTTACTCCTCTATTTAGTACCTTGTGTAAATTGTGCTCCTGATAACCTGACACACTTCTCGGACTCGTCGATCAACGGGTGCGAGGAATGTGTCTAGTCTAATGTGTAGGAAGGACTAAATGTGTAGGAAGGAACTGCAGATGCTGGTTTACACCGAAGATAGACACAAAATGCTGGAGTAACTCAGCGGGACAGGCAGCATCTCTGGAGAGAAGGGATGGGTGGCGTCTCGGGTCGAGACCCTTCTTCAGATTCAGAGAGGCCCGTCCCTTCTCTCCAGAGATGCTGCCTGTCCCGCTGAGTTACTCCAGCATGTTGAGTCTATCCTCTATAATCAGATCTGGTCCCTCCCGCAAAGCCCGATGCGTACAGCGATGCTCACTGTGACATTTTAGGGTCACTGCAGAAAAAACAATCGGATTATTCAGAATTTAGTTTGCATTTTCGACCAGATTTGTACATTGTTGGCGGTACACAAAAATGCTGGAGAAACTCAGCGGGTGCAGCAGCATCTATGGAGCGAAGGAGATAGGCAACGTTTCGGGCCGAAAGGTTGCCTATCTCCTTCTCTCCATAGATGCTGCTGCACCCGCTAAGTTTCTCCAGCATTTTTGCGTACCTTCGATTTTCCAGCATCTGCAGTTCCTTCTTAAAGTACGTTGTTGGCGATGGGGGGAGGCGGCCCTCTGACCAAAGATCCTATAACAAGCTATAGTGTTATAGTATAGTATCCTATTTTGCCTCGGACTGCCCCGGGAGAGCGACTGCCTGAAGAGCAGCGCAGCGGGCAGGGAGGCGGCGTCAGGGGCGCAATGAACCCGCCGCATCTCCGGTCCCGGCCGGCAGGGAATCACCGGACAGCGGCCGCCTGGGTCCCGACCCGCCACAGCCCGGGGCGAAAACGGTGCCAGTAACAGCGGCAGGATCTCCACCCCCTCCCCCTCCCCGCGGGCCGGCTGCGGAGCCCCCACGACCCCCGTTCCCTCCCCACCCCCCCTCTCCTCCCCACGACCCCCGGCCCTGCTCCAACCTGACGGGCACCGGACGGGCATCAAACTTGGCCTGAAACTTCCGCGTAAACAGTGGCCGCACTGCGTCATTTCCAGCCCGTTGCGCTCCCTCACCGCCTCTCCTACACTGCGGCGCTCCCTCACTCACTGCCCTTCCCACACTGCGGCGCTCCCTCACTCACTGCCCTTCCCACACTGCGGCGCTCCCTCACTCACTGCCCTTCCCACACTGCGGCGCTCCCTCACTCACTGCCCTTCCCACACTGCGGCGCTCCCTCACTCACTGCCCTTCCCACACTGCGGCGCTCCCTCACTCACTGCCCTTCCCACACACTGCGGCGCTCCCTCGCCGCCCATTTCACCGTGAGGCGCTCCCTCTACGCCCCTCCCACAGTTCGGCGCTCCCTCACCGCCCCTCCCACGGCGCGACGCTCCCTCACCGCCCTTCCCACAGCGCGGCGCTCCCTCACCAACCACCCTTCCCACAATGGGATTGCTGTCCAGAGATGGGTCACTGAGGCAGGACTCGAGGCGCCGTCTGAGTTTTAAATGAGTGATGCCCGGCTCTGGCTCTCTCCACAAGAGGAAGTATCCTTTCCTCTTCCACCCCTCAGATTAAACAGTTTATTCAAGCTTCCTCCTCTGTATTGTTAAACAATAGATATACATTTAGCCTGTTGCCCATCCCCCAGAAGACAGCTCACCCATTTCACACCTTCCTCAGGAAGGAGACCGATACTGTCCACCACAATATGTCCGGTTTAACTGAAGAATAAATCTGTAGGAAGGAATTGCAGATACTGGTTGACACCGAAGATAGACACAAAGTACTGGAGCCAAACCTGGTGCTGGAGCTGGAGTGAGGGCCGAGCCCGATGCTTGGCATGGGGCTATCACCAGGGCCGAGAAAGAAGCAGCAGCTGGAACCAAGGACGAGCCTGGGTCCAGGTTAAGGGACGAGCCCGGAGATGAAGTCAGGGCCAGGTGTCTGGCCGAGTACGAGGGCCGAGTACGAGAACCAGGCCAAGTACCAGGCCCTGGTACTGCTCGATGACCTGGGTAGGTGCTGGGACAGGGAATGGGAGTGAGGGGAGGAAGATGAGGGAACTGAGGAGGAGGGAGATGGAGTGGGGTGGTAGAGGGAGATGGGGAGGGTGGAGGAGGGAGATGGGGGTAGGGAGTGGGGTGGTGGGGGAAATATCCTGGGGAGGTGAGGAGGGAGGTTGGGGGGGATTGAGGGAGAGGAGGAGGTCGGGAGACCATGTCTATACACCCTCTCTCACCTGCTCACTTTGTACCCTCCCCCTCTCTACCCCCTCCCTATCTACCCTCACTCCCACCCTCTCTACACCCGTTCCTTGCCCTCTCTACCCTCCCTCCCCCTATTCACCTCTCTCTCCCTCCCCTCTCTCTCTCTACCCCCCTCCCTCTCTGCTCCACTCCCTCTGCTCCTCTCCCTCTCTGCTCCTCTCCCCCTCCCTCAACATTCCCTCTCTATTCCCCTCTTTACCCCCTCCCTCTTTACCCCCTCCCTCTCTACCCCCCCTCCCTCTCTACCCCCCCTCCCTCTCTACACCCCCCCCCCCCCCTCTGCCACTCCTCCCTCTCTACCACCCCTCCCTCTCTACCCCCCTCCCTCTCTAGGGATTGAAGAGGGAGGGTGAAGAGGAGGAGGAGGGAGTGCTGGGGGATGAGAAGAAATGAGCCTCGCCTGTGCAGTTGGGGGCTATGCGTGAGTGGTGCAATATTATGTTGGGGGAACAGCTTGCATTGGGGGAATGGGTGAGAGGTGGAATCTTGCGCTGGGGAGCCTGCACTTGGTCTAATACATAACTAAAAGTCTTCCATGTTTGTGCCCACGATGTGTCTCTGTGTCAATCTGGTTAATTCCTATCTTCTTCCAAAAGCTCCCATTTTCACACATCCTGCTCACATTCTTCTCGTGGTGGCGATAAACATCTTCCCGTCGCATTTCCGCCTATATTTCCGAATTTATTCACGATTAAAGCTTTAAAAATGCCAACGTTAACAAAGTTTTTACTGTTAAAATCCTTCCTCCCAGCTCCCAACACACATCGATACAAAGTTGCAAGACAGGAACACTCTAAATTTCACCTCAATGGGATATTTCAACAGGAGGGGGAGGGCCAATTGGTATTGCAATTGGAACTGCTGCAGCAGGCAGGGGAGGTGCAATTAGATTTTATTTTTAAGTCCACTGCTGAGGGACGCAGGGGAGTGCTGGAACCTTACGTTCAGGAACGGCTTCAGTTTTGTTTGGGGAATGGGTGAGTGGTGGAATATTGCGTTGGCGGACCACACCATTGGGGGAGCAGACCCATCGGGTCTGCACTTGGCCTAGTATATTCTTAAAATTCTCTGTTAAAGTGGTAATTTCAAATGGCACACGAAGTTGGATCCCTTCTTCAGACCCAAAATATTGTGTTAATTTCTTCCACAGATGCAAGCTGACCCGTGGGGTGACTCCAGTTCTTTGTGTTTTGCACAAGACTCCGGCATCTGAGGTTCTTGTGTCTCTCACAATCTTCTTTATTTTGTTTTCTGTATTTCCAAATTTTATATTTTCCTTTATTATTTTTTTCTCTCACTCTCTAACTGCTGTCATTAATCCATCTATCAGATGGGTTCATCATCAACTATGGCAACCCTGGTCTCACCATTTGTCCAAACTGCTCTGCCACACCTTGTGTGCCACTTAAAAAACTAACTGGTTTTATCACTGACGAAGGGTCTTCACCCTGATATTAGCCATGCTTCTCTCTCCACGGATGCTGCCTCAACTGCTGTGTTTCTCTCATTGCTTATATAATAAGGACACGTTTGCCACAAACTTGTCCTTCACCACAAAACACACAATGTGCAGAATAAATCAGAGTCAATACAAAGGAATGTCTGACCTGCAGAGCTGGTTCCTACACTACAGCAATATCATAAATATCACAAATATCTTTCATGTAAATAGATTGACAATTCACTGTTATCTGCTGTTATATCAGTAGATTTTTTTTTCACTCCCTAAAAGAATGATTGATATTTATTTAAGTTTTCACATTGTGCCAAAATACCTGCCAGCTTGAAGTGTTGTCAATATTTCAGTAAATGCAGCAGCCAAGTTGAAACACCCCACAGACAACATGGTGAAATTAACAACAGAATCTATTTTTGTGATGTTGAATGAGTGTAGATATTGGCTCCTGCACGCTAGGGTGAACTTCCTGTTCTTTGAAATAGTGTCATAAGATATTTTACATCCAATCATGGTGGCAGCAAACAGGGCCCCAGTTTCACATTCCTTCTGAAAGATGATTACTCCCAAAGAGCAGTACTCAACAAACTAGAAATGCTTCACTTATCTAACTGGGCACCTGACAGACGTACAGCAGTAGTTCACATGGCACAGAAATAGGCCCTTCGGCCCAATTAGTACATGCCGGCCAAGCTGGCATTCTGGACTAGTTTCTTTTGCCTGTATTTGGCTCATAACCTCCTAAACCCATACATCTAACAAATGTCTTTTAAGTCTTTTTCATTGTATTTGCTTCTATAGCTTCCTCTGGCAGCCCGTTCCAGACACTGACCGCCCTCTGAGTCTGAAGAAGGGTCCAGACCCAAAAAAATCACCAATACATTTTCTCCAGAGATGCTGCCTGAGTTACTCCAGCATTTTGTGTCTATCCCTGAGTGAAAGAGTTGCTCCTGAAATCCCTTCTAAATATCTCCCCTCTCACCTTAGGCTTATGCCTTCTGGATTTAGACTGGGAAAATGGCCTGAGCATTTGCTTTATCCATACCCAAAACTTGTTAGGGTTGGGTTTGTGTATTCATGTTATATGTAGTGAGATACACTGAAAAGCTTCATTTACCATTACATAGACACGGTCAGTTCAAACTATGGATATACCAAAGGGGAAGATGCAGAGTGTAGAATATAGTTCTCAGCACTGTAGTGCAAGCATATTAAAAGGCTTCCAGATTTTTACATTTGGAAAAATCTGACCTCAGGAGGATCCCCGAACCAAAATGTCACCTATTCATGTCCTCCCGGGATGCCGCCTAACCTGCTGAGTTGCTCCAGCATTTTTTTTTAAAACGATGGTAAAGCAGCTCTGATAAAAAATCCCAGTCAAGACTTTGACTTGACAGATATGTTGTACTTGTTGTACTATGCGACCTGATGGCCGCAGACTACAGTGAAGTGATGGCTGGCAATGGGTGCAACAGGCTCTGTGCTTCGACCCAATGGCTCTGGAAGGACCTACATCGCCACCTACAGGTAATCCTGATTCAACACAGGTTCCACTCGGACCTCCAGTGCCAGCGAAACGGGAGCTCTGGACTCCGGTGGAAGAAACTCTTAATAACATAGCCACTGACCTGTGCACTCCACTTTTACTGTGGCTCATCACAACATTCAGTGGGCCCCACGTTCTCCTGACATACCTAGGGTGCTGATGATTTTTTAATTCCATGGTCAACCACATAATTCCCCATCAAAATATTTAGCTTTATATATGGAGACAACAATCTGCAAATGTTGGTCAATACACAAAAGGACACAAAGTGCTGGAGTAACTCAGCAGGTCAGCCAGCATTTGGGTCAAGACCCAAAATGTCACCTATCCATGCTCTCCAGAGATGCCTGATCTGTTGAGTTACTCCAGCACTTTGTGTGCTTTTTGGTTAGATTTATAGTTTCAGACAGTTCGTTCTCTTCTTCTTCCTCCTCTTAATGTCTCACCATTTCTTGCATTTTAGATCAGCATTTATTTATTTCTCAAGTTATTTACATTCTTTTCATTTAAAAAAAATATTCTATCAGTTATTTACATTCCTTATTCTCTAGGTCCCAGAGCAAGTAGAATAGTTGAGACAGATATTATAGTCAAAGAGAGCAAGACTAGCAAACATGACGGTAAACAAACATGGTAAAGAAAGGGGAAAGATCAGTGGTTTTAGCTGCAATTTTTTTCAATGCTGAAGACTTAACAGGTAAAGCGGATGATCTCAAGACGTGGATTGCCACGGGGGATTGGGATATTATAACATACAGAGACAATGGCAGCAAAACGAGAAGAATATGTCTCCTTCAAGATGTTTGGTAATCTCTGTGAAGAGCTACAAGAAATGGGGAGAGATAAAATTCTATTTTTTAAATCTGTTTTTACTGAGAAGATCATGGAAGCTCAGAATTTTAGACACACAAACTGTGTTCTCTTCGATCATACATAGCCTTTCTGCTGACTGGATAGCCTGCAACAAAAATGCTTTTCACTGTGGCTAGGTATAGTGACAATAAACTAAACTGGACTAAAAGATGATGTTCTGGAGGGTGGCTAATGTTGCACTGTTATTTAAGAAGACCAGCAAGGCCAAACTAGGAAACAATAGGCCAGTAAGCCTGACATCAGTGGTGGGGACATTTTTGGAGGAGATTCTTAGCGACAGGATCCATCAGCATTTGCATAGGCAGGGGGTTTGTGTGTGGCAAATTGTGGCTCACAAAACTGATTGAGTTTTTTGAAGACATCACCAAGAGGATTAATGAGGACTGGGCAGTGCCTGTTGCCTATACGAACTTTAGCAAGGCCTTTGATAAGGATCCTCATGGTATGCTGTCTGAAAGATTAGGCTGCATGTAATCCAAAGCAAGTTCGCCAATTGGATTCAAATTTGTCTTGGAGGAAGGAATCAAATGGTAGTTGTAGGTGGGTGTGTAAGAAGGAACTGCAGATGCTGGTTTAAACCCAAGATGGACACTGGAGTAACTCAGCGGGCCAGGCAGCATCTCTGGAGAGAAGGAATGAGTGATGTTTTGGGTAGAGACTCTTCTTCAGACTGGTTAGAGATAAGGGAAACAAAATATATAGATGGTGATATGGAGAGATAAAGAATAATGAATGAAAGATATGCAAAGATGATAAAGGAAACAGGCCATTCATTGTAAGCTGTTTGTAGGGTGAAAATGAGAAGCTAGTGTGATTTGGTTGGGGGAGGGATAGAGAGAGAGGGAATGCTGGGGCTACCTGAAGTGAGAGAAATTAATATTCATACCACAGGAGTGAGGGCCTCATTTATGATGGGAGAGGGAAACCCTCATTCCCTAAAGAATGAGGACTTCTCGGATGTTCTAGTATGGGGGCAGCGACAGCGGCCGGGCCTCTGGCACAAAGACCGGTCCTGTTGCTCAGAAGGGTAAGGAAAAGAAGAGGGCAATTGTAATAGGGGACTCTATAGTCAGGGGGTCGGATAGGCGATTCTGTGGACGCAGACAGGAGACCCGGATATTCCCTAGGACATTGAGGGAAGTTAGTGTAGAAATAGCAGGGGCTATGACAGAAATATTTCAAATGTCATTAGAAACGGGAATAGCGTCGGAGGATTGGCGTATTGGGCATGTTGTTCCATTGTTTAAAAAGGGGTCTAAGAGTAAACCTAGCAATTATAGACCTGTTAGTTTGATGTCAGTGGTGGGCAAATTAATGGAAAGGATACTTAGAGATAATATATATAAGCATCTGGATAAACAGGGTCTGATTAGGAACAGTCAACATGGATTTGTGCCTGGAAGGTCATGTTTGACTAATCTTCTTGAATTTTTTGAAGAGGTTACTCGGGAAATTGATGAGGGTAAAGCAGTGGATGTTGTATATATGGACTACAGTAATGCCTTTGACAAGGTTCCTCACGGAAGGTTGGTTAAGAAGGTTCAGTTGTTGGGTATTAATGGTGGAGTAGCAAGATGGATTCAACAGTGGCTGAATGGGAGATGCCAGAGAGTAATGGTGGATGGTTGTTTGTCAGGTTGGAGGCCAGTGACTAGTGGGGTGCCACAGGGATCTGTGTTGGGTCCACTGTTGTTTGTCATGTACATCAATGATCTGGATGATGGTGTGGTAAATTGGATTAGTAAGTATGCAGATGATACTAAGATAGGTGGGGTTGTGGATAATGAAGTAGATTTTCAAAGTCTACAGAGAGATTTATGCCAGTTGGAAGAGTGGGCTGAAAGATGGCAGATGGAGTTTAATGCTGATAAGTGTGAGGTGCTACATCTTGGCAGGACAAATCAAAATAGGACGTACATGGTAAATGGTAGGGAATTGAAGAATGCAGGTGAACAGAGGGATCTGGGAATAACTGCACAGTTCCCTGAAAGTGGAATCTCATGTAGATAGGGTGGTAAAGAAAGCTTTTGGTGTGCTGGCCTTTATAAATCAGAGCATTGAGTATAGAAGTTGGGATGTAATGTTAAAATTGTACAAGGCATTGGTGAGGCCAATTCTGGAGTATGGTGTACAATTTTGGTCGCCTAATTATAGGAAGGATGTCAACAAAATAGAGAGAGTACAGAGGAGATTTACTAGAATGTTGCCTGGGTTTCAGCAACTAAGTTACAGAGAAAGGTTGAACAAGTTAGGGCTTTATTCTTTGGAGCGCAGAAGGTTAAGGGGGGACTTGATAGAGGTCTTTAAAATGATGAGAGGGATAGACAGAATTGACGTGGATAAGCTTTTCCCACTGAGAGTAGGGAAGATTCAAACAAGGGGACATGACTTGAGAATTAAGGGACAGAAGTTTAGGGGTAACATGAGGGGGAACTTTTTTACTCAGAGAGTGGTGGCTGTGTGGAATGAGCTTCCAGTGAAGGTGGTGGAGGCAGGTTCGTTTTTATCATTTAAAAATAAATTGGATAGTTATATGGACGGGAAAGGAATGGAGGGTTATGGTCTGAGCGCAGGTATATGGGACTAGGGGAGAATACGTGTTCGGCACGGACTAGAAGGGTCGATGGCCTGTTTCCGTGCTGTAATTGTTATATGGTTATATGGTTATATATGGAACACCTCATCTTGGGCGCAGATGTGGCAGAGACGGAGGAATTGGGAGTAGGGGATAGAGTCTTTACAGGAAGCAGTGTAGTCGAGATAGTTGTGGATGGGTGTTCTTTTGATCAGAGGCCTGTGACGAATGGAGTTGGATCCACCATTGTTTGTTATCTGTATTAACAATTTGGATGACAATGTAGTTAACAATGTTAGTAAATTTGCATATGACACTGAAATTGGCGGTACAGTGGCCAGTGACGAAGGATAATTACATCTGACGTTTCTCTGACACTGGTGAAAGAGAGACAGGAAAGGTGTAAAGAACTATGGTTCAATGGTACTTTATTGTCACGTGTACCTAAGTAGTGACATTATTTTTTTGCACGCAGTGCAGTGAGAATCCTGTTATACATTTGACACAATCATACCCATAACATTTTCTGAAGACACAAACTACTGGACTAACTCAGCAGGACATGCAGCATCTCTGGAGAGAAGGAGTGGGCGACGAGACCCTTCTTCAGACTGAGAGTCAGGGGAGAGGGAGTCTAGAGTTAGAGAAGGGTGGGGTGTGTAAACGAAAGATCAAAGTGGACGAAGTAAGGAAATGTAGAAATTCATTAGATGAATGATAAAAACGAACCTGCCTCCACCACCTTCACTGGAAGCTCATTCCACACAGCCACCACGTTAGATGAGCAATTTCTTATGAGGTTTGGACACAAATGGGAAGTTACCTACAAGGCCCTTTGGGAGGTTTTACTGTGTGAAGAAGAGTGGGAGGAGATGCAGGACATTCAGCCCTTTGCGTCTGTTCTGTTGTTCAATCGGGTCACGGCTGCACTAACCTCGCATCCACGGATCTTTGAAAATATACCATACATATATATAGAAGCATTACGAGACAGACAGCATCTCTGGATAGAAGGAATGGGTGACGTTTCCTTATCTTTGTAACTCCCTCTCCCGACGCTCAGTCTGCAGAACAAAGATATCTAGTAGGTACACACAATTGCTGGGGAAACTCAGCGGGTGCAGCTACTAGATATCTAGTATCTTTGCTGCAGAAGGCTCTCAGCCTGAAACCTCATACATTCCTTCTCTCCAGAGATGCTGTCTGTCCCGCTGACTTACTCCAGCATTTTGTGTCTAATAGACAATAGGTGCAGGAGTAGGCCATTTGGCCCTTCGAGCCAGCACCGCCATTCACTGTGCTCATGGCTGATCATCCACAATCAGTACCCCGTTCCTGCCTTCTCCCCATATCCCCTGACTCTGCTATCTTTAAGAGCCCTATCTAGCTCTCTCTTGAAAGCATCTTCGGTGTAAACCTGCACCTGCAGTTCTTTCCCTCGCGTGCACAGAAGCATAGTTGAGAAGCACTAGTGGGATAACTGTGCAAGGATGATAGAGCGTAGCGTGGCTGACTGACCAAAGATCAGTCTGAAGAAGGGTTTCGGCCCGAAACGTCGCCTATCTGCTTCGCTCCATAGATGCTGCTGCACCCGCTGAGTTTCTCCAGCAATTTTGTGTACCTTCGATCTTCCAGCATCTGCAGTTCCTTCTTGAATGCTCTAAGATCTTTGTGACTGACTGTGTTCCACTGGGGTAGGAGGTGTGAGGCCGGCCAGCCAGTAGCCCACAATGCCACAGGGGGGGGCTGCTCTTGACCAAAGATCGCGCCTGGCGCTCTTTGTCTGCGCCGCGCGGCGGTGGCGGGAGGAGGAGGAGGAGCGGCGGGTTCGGGGCAGAGGGTCAAAGGGCGCTCCGCCCGTCGCTTGGCGACGTTCCCTAGTCGCGGCCGCAGCCGCCATCCGAGCAGAGGCGCGTCCATGTGTGGGTGCGGGACTGGCGCCGCCATGAATGAGGGGCTGTTGGGGAAAGGATGAGCGCGCCTGCGCGGGCGACAGCGGGTGAGTGAGGGGAGAGAGGGTGGGGGATAGAGGGTGGGGTTGGAGGGAGACCGGGGGATGTGTCACAAGGAAGGGGAGAGGTGTAGGATCAACGGGTGAATTAGAACCCAATATTTGTGGGGTTAGTGTGTGTGTGGGGGGGGGGGGGGGGCCCTGTGGGGAGCAGGAGGAGAGGAGAGTGGCACCTGGCCCGGTGGGTGTGTGTGATCTGGAGGTTGTGGGTAGTGTTTGGGACGTGGCGGGGTGAGGTTTGGGGTTGTGTAGTTCCAGGTGGATGGTGTGTGGGATCTGGGAGGGAGGGAAGGCGGTCCAAGCTTGTGCTTGAAGCCGGCCTGTGCGTTGCGGTGAGGTGTCCCGATGACCCCAGAGTCCATGAGTTCACATAAAAATTGTCTTTGTCATGGGGAAGATAGATTCTGTTAATTATGTATTCTCTTAATTTGGTGCTGACTTGTGCACTCAGCACGGTTGTGCCCGTGAACTGTGTGTGCTCCGCGTGGAAGGGGATCTGTAAACTCATTTACATTGGGGACATTTTTTCGGTCCCCAATGTAACTGAAATTCGCCTCATTTAATTTATTGTATCTCATGTTCACTGTTTTTTGCCTGAGAGGATAGAAGTGTGTCGACGTGTGCAGTCCATGGGCTAACTTTGAGGCTGTATATCTTGGCTTTATTCAACATATAATGTAACAGGAGACCGGTTTCTTTCCACAAGTTGACCTCCTTGGATGTGTGTATATTTAAAAAAAAACTCTGCAGCTGATGAGGCTAACATACTTAAAACGTGTTGATAAATGTACCTTCAGATGAATCATTTGTGTACATTTATATTTTTTTTTTTGTTATATTCAGAGTTCTATAGAATAAATTTATCCTGCTGATTTTTAGTGGCAGTAGAGAGATGGTACAGCCTGTTTAAAATGTCAAATGGACCTCAATTCTCTGGGCATATGACACAAAATAAGTTATATTTATATAGTGTTCATAACTTCAGGATATTCCAGGGTACTTTCTAACTAATGAAGCCCTACTGAGTTATTTTTTTCATCACCCGTACATGGAACCTATTCGAGGATAGATTATTTTTTAATAGATTCTAAATTACTTCCTTTTACGTATGACGCAAAATATCATAATATTATCATCTCGGATCATGCGCCATTAACATTTAAGATAAAATTAAAAGATATATCTAATAAAACTACTACCTGGAGATTTAACCCTCAGATATTAAAGGACAATGACTGTTGTAAATATGTGATGGATCAGATTAAATTATTTTTTGAAACTAATGATAATCCTGAAATTTCCCCATCACTATTTTGGGACACATTTAAGGCATTCATGCGTGGCGCAATAATATCCGCACAAGCACATCTCAATAAAGAAAATCGAAAAATAGAACAAAATTTAGAAAATGAGATAAAACGTCTAGATAATGAAAATATAAAACAGCCTTCCAAAGAGTTAAGTAATAAAATTGCATCAGTAAAATATAGATTAAATAAAATATATTCTAATCAAGTTATTAAACTTTTTCAACAAACTAAACAAGTGTATTTTGAATTTGGAGATAAACCTCAAAAATTACTAGCACGACAGCTTAGAAAATTAGAAGATGAGAAGATGATACACGGAATTAGATCTGAGTATGGAAATATACTGACTACTCCAAAAGATATTAATGATAGATTTTTACAATATTATAAAAATCTTTATTTGTCAAAACTAACAGGACAAACAGATAGTATGGAAATATTTTTACAAGAATGTCAAATCAATAGCTTAGATCAGGAAGGTAGAGAATTGTTAAATGCTGAAATAACAGTAAAAGACATTATAGAATCAATTAGTTCGCTAAAGAACGGAAAAGCAGCGGGCCCGGATGGCCTGAGTGCAGAATTTTATAAAAAATTTCAAGATCTGATTTCTCCAAGATTACAAATAATGTATAGATATGCATATGACCAAGGAAAATTACCAGAATCTCTAAATGAATCCACAATTACACTCATCCCTAAAGTAGATAAGGATTTGGAAGATCCTGGATCATATAGAGCGATTGCCCTTTTAAATACAGACCAAAAAATATTAACCAAGGTCTTATCTAGGAGATTAAGTTTAGTGATCTCTAAATTAATACATTATGATCAAACAGGTTTTATCCCAAAACGTTATTCATCCCATAATCTCAGACGCTTGTTTAATATTATATATTCAAAAAGAATACGAGATACGGAACTAGCGGTTATATCATTAGATGCAGAAAAAGCGTTTGATCAGGTGGAATGGATGTATTTATTTAATATAATGGAAAAGTTTCAATTGGGGGATAGATTTTGTAAATGGGTAAGAATTTTATACTCGAATCCTATTGCAAGAATTTTGACTAACCAAATTTTATCAGCCAAATTCAAACTCTCTAGGGGATGCAGACAGGGATGTCCGTTATCACCCTTATTGTTCGCATTGGTGATAGAACCATTGGCGGAAAAAATTAGATCTGAACCTGAAATATATGGCTATAATACTGATACAACAATTAATAAAATTTCTTTATATGCAGATGATGTTTTGATTTATATTACAAAACCGGAAATTAGTATTCCCAACCTGCTAAACATTATAACTAAGTTTGGTGCATTTTCTGGGTATAGGATTAATTGGGATAAAAGCGAGATTATGCCAATAACAGGAATAAATCTAAATACATTACAACAATACCCATTAAAAGTAGTTACAGACAAACTTAAATATTTAGGGATTAACGTAACTAAAACTCATAACTCATTAATAAAATCCAACTATCCTCAACTATTAGATAAACTTAGAAAAAATATTTTATATTGGAAAACACTTCCTATATCCATGATTGGTAGAATAAGTGCCATAAAGATGGTATTTCTACCACAGTTGTTATATTTGTTTCAGGCTATTCCTTTTTTTCTTCCGAAAACTTTTTTAAAAAAAATTGATAATATGGTTAATAGTTTTATTTGGGATTATAAAAATCACAGAATAAATAAAAAACATCTATGCAAAGCTAAGATAAATGGAGGATTAGCACTTCCAAACTTTTTATATTATTTTTGGGCTGTTCAGATTAAGAATATGAATTTCTGGTGGGTAAATATGGATCATGAACCGACATGGTTAAATATTGAAAAGGAAGACTGTCTACCTTTCAATGTGGGTTCGATAATTTTTGCACCAACGGAAGTACAAAAAAAAAATTATAAAGACAACCTAATAATATATAATAATAGACGTATTTGGAAACAAATAGTTAAGACTCTACATTTGGATAATCTCTCATTTAGATTACCAATTATGAATAACCCATTGTTTAAACCTGCTATATTAGATGGGGGGTTTAAACAATGGGATGATTTAGGAATTACAAGGATAGAACACCTTTATAGAAAAGGAAAATTTCTCTTATTCCAGGAGTTACAAGATATTTATGGATTGTCTCCACAACATTTGTTTAGGTATTTACAAATTAGAGATTATATTAAATCCAATACACAAGATTATAAAAATAAAGAAGCAGGACTGTTAGACGAACTGTTTAATTTATATCCAAATACAGAAAAATTAATAGCCTATATATATAACATCATTTTGGATAAGGAGAATCCAATAACGGAAATATATCGTCAAGCATGGGAAAATGAAATGGGATTGGCTATAACAAAAGAAAACTGGGAAGAAAGTCTACAACGAATACACCGGTGTTCATTAAACGCCAGACATATATTGATACAATTTAAAGTATTATATAGGTTACATTATTCGAAAACTAAATTAAATAGTATTTTTCCGAATCTCTCCGCTATTTGTGATAAGTGCAAGAAAGCAGAGGCAAATTTAATACATAGTTTCGTTACATGTCCTAAATTGAATTATTACTGGACAGAAATTTTTTAAGTTATTTCTGAAGTCATCAAAGTTAAATTGGACCCTAACCCAAAGCTAATAATATTTGGAATTCCGGATTTACATCTATCACTTACAGTAAATCAAAGAAATTTCTTTGATTACTGTTTGATAATTGGGAAAAAAATCATATTGAAATTTTGGAAGGGAACATTATCCCCCACAACCAAAATGTGGGCAGCAGAGATGATGGAGACGTTACATCTGGAAAGAATTAGATTTGTCCTATTGGACAAGTATAATTCTTTTGAACAGATATGGTCTCCATATATACAGTATTTAGAGAAGTAGCTGTTCTTGGCAACACAGCTCGGCGTGCACCCTGCGGGATTTGGTGAGAATAATTCATTTTTATATTGGAATTAACATATATGTCTTTATTGATACTATCACTTGTAGTAGTGTTATTAACAATACATATTGTGGTTTTTCATTTTTTTTTTCTTTTTTTTTTTCGTTTCTCTTTTCTTTCTTATATATAATCAATTTATTATTTAATCACTTTCTTAATGATTTATAACTGTTCTATTCTTTTTCTATCATTATTTCTAAAAAAAAATAGTAGATAAGTATTATTAGTGTTTTACTTAATGCAAATTGAATTAATTTGATATAAAGTTGTTTGAAGCATTGTAATTGATTACCTTTAATAAAAAAATATTAAAAAAAAAAAAAAAAGCTTTAGAATAGTAGAATAGGACAGTACAGCACAGGAATAGGGCCTTTGGCCAATGATGTCTGATACTAAGATAAACTTTTATCTGCTTTGTAGGAAGATTGAGAGTTCAAGCTATCTCCTCTTGTTGGGCAGATTACAAAGCAAGTGAGGATGTGGTATATTGTCTGAAGTGTCGTCCTTCACTTAAATCCATACAGCACAGAAATGCCCTGTCTATGCTAGTTCCATCTGCCTGCGTTTGGCCCATATTCCCCTAAACCTTTCCTATCCTTGTACCTGTCCAAATGTCTTTTAATGTTGTTATAGTATCTGCCTCATCTGCTTTCTCTGGCAGTTCGTTCCATATACTTGACGTGCCCCTCGATTTCCTATTATATCTTTCTTCTCTCACTTTAAACCTATGTCCTCCAATTCTTGATTACCCTACTCTGGGTAAAAGACAATGAATTCACCCTATCTATTCCCCTCATGATCTTATACACCTCCAAACAATTACCCTTCAGCCCCCTGTGCTTTGAGGAATAAAGTGAGATGTCAAATAAAAATGTTATTACAACATCTGTGGAAGGAAAAACAGGAATGTTTCAGGTCGATGCACTGAGATGTTCCTTCATCTGTCCATTCTAATTCCATTTTAGAGTCTTTCCCTGCTACCTTTTCTCAAGTTCAACCGAATTAACTAATTTAGCAAAGATAGCATTAACATAAATACTCTCTTTGATGTGGGTCGGGGGGTGATGTTATGGCTGACATCCCATGAGAAAAATGATGAACGTATCTGATTTTGTTTTGAAGAAATGTTGTCGTTGCAAAGAGTTTTGTAGTGTAAATGGTAAATGGCTCATGGGGCTTCATAAGTAAATTCCTTAAGAACATTAATAAATCCCAAATTATTGTAGCTAGATTATTTGGGGAAAAAATGGATATATTGTGCTATGAAATACTTTGATCATTAATGTGTATTTTCACGTGTTAAAACAAAGGCTTTGATTTTTAGTATGTCTATTATATTATAATGTGTAATAATATATACCAACTTTAAAGCTTTTATCTTGCCAATTTAATTTTGCGGGTCAAAACCCTGTTCCTAAGACTTGAACATCAAGTTTAGGTTGAACATGCTTCTTTCATTAATGAGAAATGCAATGTTCTTGGACATGCTGTCCTTTGGATCAAACGTTGCCGTTTTCAGTCCTGTGCCATTTACATTGAGGTGTGGCAATAAACAGCTTACACAACGCACATTGAACAAAATTTACCAATAATTGTGATATCTGTTGAACTCCCAACTGCTGACAACATCATTCTTCAGTGAGGTATTTGGGGTGGGACAGTGTTTGACCTGGAGGATGGAGCTATTCCACTCCCACTCACACCCAGACTGGTGCAGGCACAGCTCCCAGCATTTGATCTAACCATTCACTTGCCAGATTTTCTGTTGCTAGCAAAGTGGACTTCTCCTTTAAACCCATGCCCTCTAGTATTTGACTCTTCCATCCTGACAGAAAGATTCTGTCCATTTATCCTATCTAAGCCTCTCATAACTTTATAAACTTCTATTAGGTCTCCTCTCAGTCTCCAATTGGTCTCCACCACGCTACCTTGCACTTGTCCCGTGAATGTTGGTGGGTGGGAATCTAAACTAATGATCTGGAAACGCGAGTTACATGAGGCATATGGCAGGGATGGCTGTTAGTGTGTTCTCCGTGAACTTAAATTTGATAGTGGATTTGCTAGTGGAATTCTAAAGTAAATAATTAAACTGCTCCCTAATGGGGTTAAATCAAAATGTATTTCAGAGATTATACTATTCATATCAAAATTAGTTGTCAGCATGCTGAAATTCACTACCATTAATGCTGCAGGAAGAATTGTTTGGTAGCAGCAAGTTCAGTTTATTAATTTTGTTTTATCAAGCTGTTTTATTTTCAATAAATGGCATTCTTCAGCAGCTGGTGGTGAGAATTGCAACTCTGAATGATCTTCCTTTGGAAAAGTGGCTCAGAGTTGTCCATATAAAGACAGTAACCAATCACTTGGAGGTATAAGGGTTTCAGTATAATTCACTCCTTGATAGTTTCTCCTTTCCCAAGGGATTTGGCCACCTTCTGATCCGTTCTAGTAAATCCCAGCAAGGTCAGCATCCTGGAGTATAAACAGCTTCTTTCATATTGTTAGCAACTCGAGTCTTTTGTAGGGCAGATATGGTTCCATTGTACAAAAGTTTGTCCTTCAAATATGTGTTCATATTTAACCATCTATTTTAGATGAATAATTCCTAAAAAACACCCATAATTATTTATTCTGATTATTGTACATTTCTATGCAACTTTTCTTTCAAGCAACATTCTGTTTTTTTCTGAGGTACACAAAATTGCTGGGGAAACTCAGCGGGTGCAGCAGCATCTATGGAGCGAAGGAAATAGGCGACGTTTCGGGCCGAAACCCTTCTGTTTTTTCTGTCTTTGTCATTCTGTTTAATTTTCTCTAACCTTCTGATGTTGTTAGCTTTACCATGATCAGTTCTTCCACCCCCACACCCCTCCACCCCCCACCATTGCTTGTGCAACTCGTCCTTGAATGTCAATAGCACTACCAAAGCTTTTTCAATTGTAGATGCTGTCTTGACTGAATAGGCTATCCATTTGTGCAGTACTAAATATTTGGGTCATAAGTGTGATCACAGTAAGCTGTACAATGCATCGATAGCCACAAAAGCAAAATATTTAGTTGAACATCTTGCTGAGCAACATGAATTAAGCAAAGAGTCGAGGAGCGCTGGAGAGACATTCTTATAATGAACATCTTGTTACAGAGCTTCTAAACTGTTAATGTTTGTAGGAAATGTCTGGGTTGTTGATTACTGTGGGATAGATCTCTGAATGTTTTGGTTCGCCTTGATTTTCCACCTCTTCCTTCCCTCTTCTCTGTCATTTTGTGCCTCTGCCTTGGTTGCTCTTTCCCTTTCTCCATCGTGCCCAGGATGACGGGGTAGGAGTGGTGGAAGTGGCTCAAATTGATGACGTGGCTGAAATTCTCAACTTGCTCGTTTCGAGATCTGTAAACAATTCTTCTGAGTCCATTGGTCTGTGGCATTAAACCAAGGAAAAGAAAAGGACGCAAAAAGGAAATTTTTGTAGAAGAGACATTTATACACAAAATATTTTTCCTGCCTGGGTTTGAAACAGATGCCTGCTTTCAGTTGCTGATCTGATGTTATGATTATTAAGAAGGTAAAAATTATCTAAGCTGGAAAAATACTGGATGTTGACCAACTTACACATTTAGCATCAAAGGAGCCTTGTGCAAAAAACTTTCTTAATTTTTATGTTATTGGCAGACAATTTTGTCCTACTGTATATTTCAAATGTTGTGTTTCAGTAAACAACCAAGCTGCAGACTGTAACTGGAGAATGTCTTTAAATGAGAATTCCACACCTTTGCTGGACAATAAAAAGCCTCCCGATGAGAAGCTGTCCAAAGTAAAGCATTTTCCAGGACGTTTCCACCTCTTTGATAGGAGTGAAAAGATTGCAATCACAAGAAGCGACAGTTGTACAGATGAAAGTGTGTTAAAAATAACCATCACCGAGACAACAGTGATCGAATCCAACTTTGGCATTTGGAGTGTCAGGGCCATGATGTACCTCGGCCTCTGGTTTTTTTTCAGTTTCTGCACACTATTCCTCAACAAATACATCCTGACTTTGTTGGAACGAGAGCCAGGAATGCTAGGTAAGTATCTTTTTTTATATATAAATAAATCTTTTGTATTATAGCTTTCATGGAAGCAATATTAAGCTTAACTCTATATTCTGCCAGTTATCATTATTTACATTAGTAGCTTTTGGAATAAATGATTTGCCTTTCAATTCTCTACTTGCTGGGAGTGAACTCTGCCACAAGTTTTTTCATGAATACAGTTGGACATAGTAGGAGCTAACATTAAATAATTTCAGATTTTTTTAAAGAAAATGTATTGTCCTATTGTTTAGCTTTCAATGTGTGGAAAAACATGAAAAGTTTAACTGCAATATTTCATCTGTAAAAATTGCTTTGTAGTCGCTGTGCAATAGAATAGTCAGTCAGGAATGTCTGCATTGTAGAAACAAAGAACTGCAGATTTTGGTTTCTACCAAAGATAGACACACAATGCTGGAGTAACTCAGTGGGTCCGGCAGCATCTCTGGAGGAAAAAGATAGGTGATGTTTCGGGTCCTAACTCGAAACGTCACCTATTGTTTTTCTCCAAGATGATGCCCGGCCTGCTGAGTTACTCCAGCACTTTGTGTCTATGTCTGCATTGTAGCTGGAAATACCTACACCAAACCAACAAACTCTTTCCTCCCATCCAATCACCTCACCTGGAGCCATCCAACATCAGTTTGAGTATTGTTTGAAGAACAGAACATGCTTGTGCCTTGGGCCATGACGTTTCAATACTGAGTACTTGTTAGTGAAGATTCACAAGTGGTGTGTGTTTGTACTAATTTATGATCATCTTGCTATGTCTGACTTTTCCAGGTGCTGTCCAGATACTTACAACCACTATAATTGGTTGTTTCAAAATGTATGTCCCCTGTTGTTTATATCAGCATAAAACCAGAATGGAATATCCACCAAACTTTCTCATGATTATGTTCTTTGTGGGATTAATGAGGTGAGTTAGAAATAACTTAAATTGCTGTAAACAGCTACCCCCTGTTTTCATGTATTAATTTACTTTCAATTTATGAGCATTATTTTTTACCGTGTGGAGTGGGAAAAGAAACCTGTAACAGCCTGGTTGGTACATACTTAATTAATTAAAAATATATATATTCTTGTGTAACACACCTCCATCCCTGAATGTTAGTTGTTTAACTGACTATAATAGTTCAGATCATCAAATATTTCAGCCAAAGGTGGGTAAAACTTGGAAAATAAATGTAGGTCACTACCATTTATAGTGCTGAAGGTTTACATTATAAATTTGCATTGCTGGACAGAAGCTGCTGTCTCTTCCTCATTTTTAGCTCACACAATACACCCCAGTCTAGAGTTTTTGTTTTAGTGACAAGCTTGGCGGCTGCTGACCCAGTTTACCTAACACTAGCCGTAGCATAATGTTGCCCTGGTAGCTAAATCCATACAAAACCATGCAACAATTAGTTATAATATTACTGCAGAGTGTTGAGCCCTAGAACGGGTTCCCAGTGCAGTAGTCCATGACAGGAGTTTGTACCAAGTTCTCAGCGCACTGGTTCCTGGAATGCATTCTGAGCACAAAGTAAGGGACCAATATATTTAATTAGCCTCAGTTTTTATTGAGGTAATGAAAAGGGTGGATGAGGAAGATGTAATTACAGTGGTGTACATTAACTTCCATGGGGCATTTTAATATGGTTCCCCATAATGGGCTCATCAATAAGTTTGAAACCCATCAGAGAGTGAGGGGAGAAATGCGTCTGCTGGATAGTGTGAAATAGACCAGCTTAAGGATGGGAATATAGAATGAGCAAGGTGAATGGCTGTTTCTTAGAGAGGAAGAAGATAGACACTGGGCTGCCAAGGGCCACTAGTGGGATCATTACTTTTCCACCCCCAAATTTAATAACTATTCTACAGTGACTGTGTAAGAGACCATTTCAAAATGTGCGGATTGCAGTAAACTACAACAGAACTTAGACGTAGAGGCGCAGTTATGTAGCAGACAAAATTTAACACGGGTACTTGCAAAGTACAAATAGTAGAATCAAAGACCTGTGTGCTTTTGATTGTGGCACCAAAGATCAGGAAGTACTATTCAAATTTCAGAGTTTACAGGAAAGCAAACTGCAGATGCTGGAAATCTAAAAAAAAAAAAATGGCATTGTGGCAAATATAGAAACAGTTACAGTAACTATTCAAGATGATCTCTTATTAGAAAAAAATCATCAATTTGAAATTTCATCTTTTTTTGTATCTCTGCTTGAATGCTGCCTGACTATTTGCATTTAGCATTTTCTGGTTTTATCTCGTAATGTGCACAATATTTGAATCCTTTTTTTTAATCAAATTTATTAAATTTGACTTTTTCATATTTAAGATAATTATTGTTTGTTTTTCACTTTCATCCTGACATCTGCTGATATGTTTTATTTTCATGTAGGTTTGCTACTGTAGTTCTGGGGCTTGTAAGTCTAAAGAATGTCGCTGTTTCATTCGCAGAAACTGTAAAAAGTTCAGCACCAATTTTTACTGTCATTATGTCCAGACTTATTCTGGGAGAATACACAGGTATGGAGCCCTTTTTGATAAATGTATTAGTTGTATTATCTTAGTTCATGATTATAGTTTTTTTAGTTTTTGGTGACTGTTGATGGATTGTTACATGGATCTTATGAAGATTATACTATCGATCAACAACACTTCATTAAATGTGAACATCCTACTCACCCTTGTCATTAAACTACAGGATCCCATCCATAATCCATTTCCCTCAGCCTTTTGCCGTTGAAGATTTCATACATTGCTACCATAAAACTTGACTGTTCCAACACACTCCTTTGTGGCATCTCATCTTTCTCCTGTCATAAACTCAAACATCCAAAACTCCTCTGTCCTCCCAGCTCGTAAATTCCTGTTCACCCAACACTTTATTCTTGTTTATCTATGTTGTTTAATGATCCAGTATCAAGCTTTAAAAAAAATTTCAACATTGTTATCAAATCACATCGTGGCTTCACTCCTCAATCACTGTAACATTTACAAGTCATATAATGCTCTTAAAATTACTGCCTCGTAGCTCAAGCGGCCAGGTTTGATCCTGACCGTTGGCACTGTCGGTGGAGATTGCACGTTCTCCCTGTGGCCACGTTGGTTTTCCCTGGGTGCTCAGGGTTCCTCCCGCATCCGAAAGATGTGTGGGTTGGTAGGGAAATTGGCCTCTGTGAATTGTCTCGTGCCTAGATGAGTGGTGGTTGGGGAATTGATGAGAATGTGGGATGAATAAAGTGGGATTAATGTTTACAGGTAAAGAAGGCTTATCGTATGCTTGCTGCCATAAGTTGGGGCAGTGAGTATGAGTCAGGACGTCATGATGGAACTTTACAGGATTTGGTTAGGCCACATTTGGACTATTGTGTGCAGTTCTGGTCACTCCATTACAGGAAGGATGTGGAGGTTTTGGAAGGGTGCAGAGGTGGTTTACCAGAATTGGAGGGTAATAGCAACAGGGACTTAAATCATTTTCTCTGGAATGCCAGAGGTTGTGGGGAGACCTGATAGAAGTATGTATAATTATGTGAGCCATAGATTGGCAGAGCTTTTTTTACCAAGATAGAAAAATCAAAGACTAGAGGGCATCTTTTTAAGGTGAGAGGCAAATTTTAAAGGAGATGTGTGGGACATGTGTTTTTTTACACAGATGATGGAGAGTGCTTGGAACTTTCTGGGATTGATGGTTGAGGCAGAGACTTTTTGATGGAATTGCTCTTGGTATCATGTTCGCCATTGCTTTGTGGACTGAAGGGTCAGCTCTTGTGCTGTACTGTTCTATGCTCTATAATAGGTGTTTGATGAACTCGGTGGGCTGAAGGCTCTTGTTCCATGTTGTGGTCTGTGCTTTGCATCAATTCAGCCCTATTACATTCAATTCTTCAGTGACGATTATGCTTTCAATTGTCCCCGCCTGAAACTCTGGACTTCCTGTCAGCCTCCTTTTCCTCAAAACCTTGCTTTTGATCATCTATCCTATGTTTCCCAAATATCTTAATTCAGATTTTCATCAAATGTTAGCATCACAGAGGAGGTCACATCACCTTTCCGTTGCTCACTCCCTGTAAATGTTATGTAGCCAAAACCATTCCTCACCTTTTCCCCTCAAGCCCTGTATTTCATCTCTCCCCCACTTTCAAGAAGACAGCCACTACTGTTCTGATAGTAATTATTGAATTTGATGCTCAACTTCATCAGGCAATGCAGGTGTTAATCTCTTGTTATGTTTTGTTTTAAACTGCCAGTTCTTAAACATGTATCCAGTGCACTTTCTATTTCAACCAATGGGAATGGCATTTCTCTTTTTTTCACTATGTCTCTCGTCATCTTTGAACATCACTATCAAACATCCTCCTCACCTACTCTGGTCCCAAGCAAACTATTCCCTGTGATGTAAGTCCTTCATCTTGGGAACCTTTTTTGTAAATTTATTTCAAATCAAGAATGTTTCAATCTCCGCTTTCAAAATACCTGATGACGTGGCCCGCACAGCTGTCCGTGGCAACTCATTTCTTTATAAAGGGTTGTGACCATAATTAGGCAGGTCTCCAAATGGGACCAATAAAGGTTCATTGTAATTTTCCCATTTCTGTATAATTACCAACTCTTATGAAATACAGACTCTGATATGCTTTTGTAAATTGCCTATCAGCTCTAAGATATTGCAGCACAAGGTTGCCTATGTGCATATGTTTCCTTGCAACCCTAAAGGAATTGCATGTTTTGTCTGACTTCTCTTCACATCAAGGTGTATCACTTTGCACATTGAACCCGTCCAGGGACTGGGCTAGCTGCTTACTGAGAGATTATCATTTTAAAGTAGATCTGACTTCAGTCATTGAGGTGTATGAGACATAGTAGAGGATGGGAAGAGCAGCTTTGTCTGCCTGTTTCAAAACTCACATCAAAGGCATTAAGCTCATCCGATAGAAATGAATCGATGCCAGAAAATGCCCCCCCCCCCCATGTTGGCTGGTGACCTGTGATGGTATCCAGGCCCTATCGCAGTCGTCTGGCATTCACCTGAATAAACTGAGTCTCTGGTTTGTTTTGGAAGTTCTTCACTAGTGCGCTATTCTAATACTGTATGAACATACATACCCTTCAAAAGCTGAGAGATTTTTCCATGTTTTATCTCCTTATCCTAGGTTTATGGGTTAGCTTGTCTTTAATGCCTATAATGGGTGGATTGGCATTGTGTACTGTCACAGAAATCAACTTTAACATGCTTGGCTTCTCAGCTGCCCTGTCCACCAATATCATGGACTGGTAAGTACATAATGTTAGTGTTCTTGCTCTCAAGTTAAATGAAAATATCTAGTTGCAACATACGAATTTGGAGCTCTGCCTGTATTTTTCTAGGAGTGTTAGATCCAGAGCGGAGGTGTGAGCACATTGCCATCTGTGCAATTATCAAACATATTTTTACTTATTCACCATGGCTTTTGGTTGTCATTAGCTAGGTCACCATTTATTGCATATTCTTAATTGCACCTAAAGGTAGTCATTTGCCAGTAGAAGTAAAGAACTGCAGATGCTGTTAATACACAAAATGACACAAAGTACTGGAGAAACTCTGTGGGTAAGACAGCATCCCTGGAGAACATGGATAGGTGATGTTTTTGGTAGAGACCCTTCTTAAGTGATCTGCCAAGCCTCTTGAAGGGAAATTTAGCAAAAATCCCATTGCTGTTGATTTGACCCTGCAAAGACCAAGAACTTTCTGTGGTTTTTCTTCTAAATTCGAAAGGATGAATGCAGTTATTTTAGGAACTTCCGCTGCTTTGTAACCTTGTGTGTCTTGGTCCCAAGCAAAGCATTCAGTGTACAGTGAAAAGTCTTGAAGTCCTGTAATTAATGTAATTAGCAGTCAAATAGTTTTTGGTGGTTCAGTGGGAAATGTTGCCTCAAGTCCAGACCGTCTCCTGTGACCTAATTTGATCTTAATCTGAACAGCAAGACTTTGAAGATGGCAGGTTTTATCATTTGATTATGTGACCAGGTTCTGGCATGGGACCAACCCTAGACTCTTTTATTTCAGTAAAGAATTACTGAATAATCTGAGATGGGAGCTGTCTAGGGCCTTCCGGATGGGCTTTGTGGACTTCTTGTAGTCGCCCAGTCCCATAACCTTCTTAGAGTCGTTCAGCTGGTTTCCTGGTCCTTCTTGTTGCAATTTCTTCAAGATTTTATCACATTCCTTTTTTTAAAAATCTTCCATAACCACCACCTATGGTGTTGTACATTCCAAATCTGTCGTAGTGATGATACGTGCACTTTCACTTTTTATTCCATTTAAATATGTCAAGCAGATGAAGAATGCTGTGTTGAAAGGACAATTAGTAGGATTGGCTATTACACATTGGAGTCTGGGACATTGAGGTTATCTCATTGCAATTGCGTGGCCAATGTTGTTCCCGTGTTGTTGAAGATAATCCAGGGCATTGTAGGGCATTTAGCATCATGTCAGTGTTGGGGAAGCTATTGGAGAAGCTTCTTAGGACTACGATTTATTTGCATTTGGAGGAGAAAGAGCTGATATGGGACAGTCTGCAGCAAGAGATGTCTTTGTCTGCAGCAAGAGATGTCGTACTAACTTGATTGAAACTAAAATTACATCCAATCTTCTGTCTCTATGCTATTTTCCGGTGTTATTACCATCCCTTGATTCCTTTAATATTCACATGTCTATCAATCGCAATTACCAAGCCATAACAATAGCGAATAACAAAGGTTCACCAGTCTTTAAATCAAGAAGTTTATCTGTGTCTCAGTCCTAATTAGCCTTCCTTTTATTCTCAAACCATACCCCTGGTCTATCATCCTCGCTTCATCTTGCATGTCAGCCCTTTAATATTTTCTAAAGTTCGATGTGATCTCCTCTTGTTCTACTAAACTCGAGGGAATACAGTCCCAGTCTCCTCAATCTCTGGTAATGGCATGTCTGACATCCCCGGAAGCAGTTGAGCATATCTTTGCTGCTCTCTTTCTATGTCAAATGCATCCTTTTTTTAAAAGTATGTTGACTAAAACTGCACAGTATTTTGAGTACAGTCTCACCAAGCCGTTATACAATTACAATAAGACTCACTCCTGTAATCAAACCCTTAAATTTTAAAGGCCGACATGATATTTCCCTTCCCAATCATTTCCTACACCACCTTGTTGGCCTTTAGTGACCTGTATCATCGAGGTCCCTTTTGATTATCCACACTAACCAGTCTCTCACCATTTAACACACACACTGCTTTTCTATGGTGTTCACCAAAGTGGATGACCTCGTGTTGTTCCTCATTGTTTTCCATCTGTCACAATCATGCTCACTCACTCAGCTTTTCAATGTATCCAGAGTCTCTTTACATCCTATCTGTACTTTAATCCTACCTAGTTACTTATCATCAGGAAACTTGGAAATAAATAATTGACCCCCATCACCAAATCATCGATAAAGATTGTGGGGCCCAAGCATTGACGCCTGCACCACCCCACGAATCACAACCACCAAGGGTCTTCTTATTTCAACTCCTTTATCCCCAATTCCACTTGCTCTAACTTTATTGACATGCGTGGGATTTTATTGAAAACTGTACAAAAATCTATGAATTCCACTGCTTCTATCGTATCTATTTCATAAATCATATCCTCAAAGAATTCCAGCATTTTATTAAACATGCTTTTTTAATCCTCTGTTTAATCCCAATAATCTTTTTAAGCTGTTCTGTTACTACATCTTTTGTTATAGATTCCAGGATATCCCTACCACTGACGTTAATCTAACAGGTCGGTAGTTCCCTATTTTCTGTCTCCCTCCTCCCTATAGAAGCATAGAAAATAGGTGCAGGAGGAGGTCATTTGGCCCTTCGAGCCAACAACGCCATTCATTGTGATCATGGCAGATCATTCACAATCAGTAGTCTAAGAATAAAGGGGAGGCCATTTAAAACTGAGATGAGAAAAAACGTTTTCACCCAGAGAGTTGTGAATTTGTGGAATTCTCTGCCTCAGGCAGTAGAGGCCAATTCACTGGATGAATTTAAAACGGAGTTAGATAGAGCTTTAGGAGCTAGCAGAATCAAGGGATATGGGGAGAAGGCAGGCACGGGTTACTGATTGTGGATGATCAGCCATGATCACAATAAATGGCGGTGCAGACTGGAAGGGCCAAATGGCCTCCTCCTGCACCTATTTTCTATGTTTAATCCCCACAATCTCATATCTACCAATCTCCAACTGAGCCTCAAGCTCATCCACTTTACTTATACTTTGTGCATTCATATATAATACTTTTAATCCATTACTCACCTCATGTTTCACATTGATTCCTATTTTACTTGGCCATACTCTCCTATCACTTTGTGAGCTTTCTGTCCTGTTAATTCTGGTGTCTTTCTTAATTTTTCCTATACTCTCTTTCCCTTTAACTCCATCCTTGTATTTCCAATTTGTCTCTCCCCCCCCCCCCCCCAGTTGGTCTAAACCCACCCGTGTAGCAGTGGTAAACCTGCCTGCCAGAATGCTGGTCCCCCACCTGTTAAGGTGCAACCCTTTTGTACAATTCACCCTTACCCCAAACCAGATCCCAGTGGTCTAAGAATCTAAATCCCTGCCCCCTGCACCAGCTCCTCAACCACACATTCAGATTCCCTATCCTCCTGTTCCTGCCTCACCAGCACGAAGAACTGGAAGCAAACCGGAGATAACCACCCTGGAGGTCCTGCTTTTCAGCCTTCTTCCGAGCTCTAAAGTCACGCTGCAGAATCGCTTTCCTCTTCTTCCCAACATCATTTGTGCTGACATGCACTACTATTTCCGGCTGCTCACCTTCACCCTTGAGGATGCCCTGCAGTCAGTCCATGACGTCCTGGTCCCTGGCACTAGGGAGGCAACACACCATCCTTGAATCCCACCTGTTGCCACAGAAACCCGTCTGTACCTCTCACCATGGAGTCCACGACTACCACGGCTCTGCCTGACGTCTGTCTCTTCGGCTTTGCCTCAGCGCCATGTTTTGACTCGCAGACCTGTCCGCCGCTCAGACTGGCAGCATCTTCTGTCCCGACAACTTCCAAGAGGGTGAACCTGTTTTCAAGAGGTACATCCCCCGGGGTGTCCTGTACTCCAAGCTTCCTTCCCATCATCACCCACCTTCTCTCTTCCGGTATCTTCCGTGTAGGTCCTGTCTAGGAAACTATCGTTTTCCCGGATGATCCTGAGGTCATCAGTTGCCTCTCCAGTTCCCTAACACGGTCCTTCAGGAGCTGAACCTGGACACACTTTCCACAGTTGTAGCAGCCAGAGGCACCAGCAATGTCCCTGACCTCCCACATCCTGCAAGCATCACACTGAATTAGCTTGCCTGTCATTACTTTACTGCGTCTCACCCTCTCCAACTTTTGGCGTTGTCTCCTCACGTCAGCCTCCTCGCCGAAGACTCTCCAGCCAAAGACTCGCACTTTTCTCACAAGGCACTTCCCTCGACCAGGCCGCTCCCCTACTAGTGGGGTCATATTTGCCCCCCCCCAAATCTTCAGGAAGATTCAATAATCTATAGAACCCTGAAAGATAACAACCGAAGCATCTACCATCTCTGAGGTTACCTCCTTCAAAACTGGGATTAATATAATTAAATCCTTGGGATTTATCAGCTTTCAATCTCAACAATTTCCGTACTCTTTTCTTTTGCTATGGGATTTGCAATACAGACACTTTGTTCTTCTGTTCTATATGTTTTTGGGGTATTCATGCAATAATGGATATTAAACCTTCGATTCCTTGCCAAGAAAATGATAGCTATTGTAACTGATAATTTACTGTTTGTATTAGCTCTGTGCTAATACTTTCCATTTTTAGTTTACAGAATGTTTTCTCTAAGAAATTGCTCAGTGGAGACAAATATAAGTTCTCGTAAGTTTTTACATTTTGGTTTTACCAGTCAATTCGAGTTTATTGTCAACTCCTCAATTTCTAATTAATAATATGAAGAATGTTGTAAATATTTTGTGGTTTCAAATTTGTTTAAATTTAGGTGCAACACACTTTAATTGCTATGCACAAATGTACACCCAGAAATAGTTTCAACGTTAAGTCTTGTCATTGTTTAAGACTTGGTTATACAAAATACCTATCAACTATTTTAGAGGGAACCTTCACATGTTGAATGACAATCAACCAGGTATTTCCACATGACAATCTTAACATCATGTTCAATGATTTTAGCCACCGCTGTCCACCTAATTGATTTTTTTTGCAAAAACTTTGAATAAATATCATCATAACGGTGATATTCATAATTTAATAAATTTTTTAAATCGTGAAAATGGATATTACAGATGCCCTCGTCTCCAAAAAAAAACTTCTTGTCAGTGGAGACTCAATGTTCTATTTTATAATACTTTCTCTTTTGATCTTAGACCACCAGAACTGCAGTTTTACACCAGCGCTGCTGCAGTGGTGATGTTAATTCCAGCATGGATTTTTCTCATGGTAAGAGAACTCCTAAAGGAGTTACTTTACATTAGACTTTTGAGAGGCAGTGCGGAAACAGGCCCTTTGGCCCCCCAAATCCGCGCCGACTAGTGATCACTCCTTGCACTAGCACTTTCCTACACATTAGGGATAATTTACAATTTTTAATGAAAGCCAAATAACTTACAAACCTGTACGTCTTTGGAATGTGGGAGGAAACCGGAGAACCCGGGGAAAACCCACGCAGTCAGTGGGAGAACACACAAACTCCGTACAGACAGCACCCCTAGCCAGAATTAAACCCGGGTCGCTGGCATTGTGTGGCGCAGAGATTCAGTTTAAAGATTCAGTTTACTGCTAGCCAAATTGATGGCTGGTTTTCTCTTTGTAATTTACAGTTTACTTTTGTGATAAAGAGACCATGTCGCCAATTAGATGTATTCCAGCTTCAGCAGAGTAATTCCATCAGTACCCTTCCTCCTCATCTCCAGGCAGCCCAGCAATTTCACTGACAAATGCTTATCAACTCCACCTCCAGTTTAAATTCCATTTGGAATATTTTGGAGGACCAAGAAACCAAGAACTCTCCTATTTCATCTTGAAATCTCTTCACTGCATTCATACACCAAGGGGTAATTTACAGAGCATGTTTAAATCGACCAGCACATCTTTGGGATGTGGAAGGAAACTAGAGCATATGGGGAAATCCACACAAAATCCATACAGACAACAGAGGTCAGATTTCAATCTGGGTCCCAAGAGGTGGTGAGGCAGCATCATCGACTTCTGCACAACTGTACCGCCCGTAACATTTTGGTCAATTTGTGTTTACTAATGTTGTAGCCATATTTGACATCCCAGTATTGGCCCTGGTGAAGTGCTGCCCACATTTCACCAAGTACCTGCCCTTTATTCCCACCCTATGCTTTAGAACTTGAAATATAGAACGGTGCCCTTTGGCCCACAATGTCTGTACTGAACATGATACCAAGATAAACAAATCTCGTTGCCTGCATGTGATCCATGTTTCTGGCCTGAAACCACCAAGCAGTCCATTCTGTTACTTATCCCTTGCTGTACATTCTCTGACTTATTTTATTAGACTATTATGGATTGGCAAAGAAGAGATAGGGAAAACGTACAGAAAATCAAAATGCCCTATAGATAATATGGAAATGGTGAAAAGCCTGGCAAACTTAAACGTCACCTACTGGAAAAGAAGAAGATTTAAAATAGAAAGGGTGACAGTCCAGATGCATACTTTGTGTCCCTTGACATAATCTGAGGCGATAAGATTTTCTTAGCCAACAAGCAAACATCGAATTCCCTTCCCTTATGTGAATGGTGCTTTCTGTAGTCATTGGAATGAAAGTGTCTGTGATTGTTGCTGACAATACCAGATACTGACTGGCCAAATTAATTTTCTATTGGAATGTGATGTTTTGTGTGCAGTCCTTTGTTTAGCTTTGTTTAGAGATACAGCGTGGAAACAAGTCCTTCGGCCCACTGAGTCCACGCCGGCTATCAATCAACCGTACACTAGTTCCATGTCCTACATGCTAGGGGCATTTACAGAAAGTAACCTACAAACCTGCATGTTTTTGGAGTGTGGGAGGAAACCGGATCACCCAGAGAAAACCTATGGGAGAATTTACAAACTGCACTGACAGCACCTGCATTCAGGGTCGAACCCAGGCCTTTGGAGCTGTGAGGCAGCAGCTCTATCGCTGTGCCACCATGCTGCCCTTTGCCTACATTTCTGCAGCTAGTCTCAAGATAAATAACCCAGCGCCTTTTCTTTTGTAGGATGTTCCAGTCCTTGGAAGTAGTGGACACTCATTTAGTTTTAATCAAGACGTTGTGGTTCTTCTTCTTATTGATGGAATCTTATTTCATATTCAGAGTGTGACTGCATATGCTTTAATGGGAAAGATATCACCTGTTACTTTCAGGTAAGCAGATTAGTAGATTCCCGAGGGGAGATGGGAGAGGCTGCCTTGATGTTGTTGCAGTTTACCTGATGTAACATTTAAGGAGCCCTGGTAAAATCAAAGTCAGTGGACATCAGGGGTAAAAATGTACAGAATGTTAGGAATCGTACCTCAAATGAAGATGGGTGTGGATAGGGTGGTATAATCTGATGACAGCAGGGAAGAAGCTATTGCTTTTAGACTTTTGTATCTTCTGCTCAACAGGAGAGGGGGAAATAGAGAATATATTGGTGTGAGTGGTGGAGTTCCAGGGCTGCTTTCCCAAGGCAGCATGTAGTGTAGATCATCAGCGATGGGGGTTGGAGGAGGTCTGTGTGATATTCTGGGCTGTGCCCACAACTTTGGAATTTCTTATGGTCTGGGACAGAGCAGCTGCGATTACTGCAGAGAAGGAAACCATTATCCCTTTTGAGTCTTTAAGAAGGAACTGCAGATGCTGGAAAATCGAAGGTAGACAAAAGTGCTGGAGAAACTCAGCGGGTGCAGCAGCATCTAAGGAGCGAAAGAAATAGGCAACGTTTCGGGCCGAAACCCTTCTTCAGACTGATGTACATACGAGTAAACCAGGTAGTGCATAAAGAGAAACAGTGAAGAACAGTGTTACAACAACAGAGAAAGTGCAGTTTATTTGTTTTAAAGTACAAGGTCTACAACGAGGTAGCTTATTGGGGGGGGGGGGGGGGGCAAGAATATATCCTAAGCTTGTGAGATGTCCGTTAAAACTATAATAAACATGGGCAAAGAAGCTGTCCTTGAATTATGCTGGTACCTGTAGAATTATTTATGGTTTAAAATTAGGATTTGATATGGAGAGATCAATATCTAATTTGTTGTCTCCACCAATTTAGTGTTGCCAGTACGGTGAAACATGCCCTTTCGATCTGGCTCAGTATTATCATCTTCAGCAACAAGATCACCACCTACTCAGCCTTCGGGACTGCTTTAGTCATCATCGGAGTATTTCTGTACAACCGGGCGCGTCAGTACCAACAACAGAAAATCCAAGCTTTGATATCTTATAACAATAAAGGGCGGGAAGATCAGCCTCTGTTGAATGAGGACCTGCAACAACCTGAGAAGTAAACGTGTTCTAAGATTTCACAAGTGAAACGTGTGGCTCTGAAACCTGGAAGCATCGATCTTAAGACTGATGTGGGCACGACTGCATTTTACTCAGCTAATGATTTTCCATTGACTGCAACGTTAACTTTTTCCAATGTATTTTTTGCTTATTTTAAAAATACGAAAGTTAACGTGAAACTTAATTATGAGCTTTTAAATGAATTTTCTCCCCTTTGTTGTTTAAAATTATTAATGATTTTATATATTAATATACTTTTTCATCAAGCACCCTGAATTTTGCTTCAACTGTAAAGGTATATGTAATCATTGAATCTATTCCTCAGGGTTCACTTATCCACTGTTTCTGTCATATGCTGAGCTTTTGCCAGTGGAGGAAGTGTGTACATTATTGTGGCATTTCAAGGATCATTTGAATTTAGTATTTACCATGGTTGTTGGCATCTTGGACTGAGCATTTTACATGAAACAGTAAATTCTTGTTTACTGTGTAAATCTAAACTCGGAGTGAAAGTTTGAATATGATGTCATTATCATTTAGAAAACTGTTTTGTATGAGTGCACCTGTAGATAAACCTCAGTTAAGATCCCATTAAAGAGTGCTGCTTTACCTAGGCAAGTAGCTACTCTACAGGCAGCTGATGATGCTCTTACTATTTCAATTATCTTACTGATAGAGGTTACTTGAACATTTACTAGTTGAAACCTAGATTCCTCCCAAATGCACTTTAAAATAAATTGTAAACCACTATTTTCCAAACCCATCTACCTTTATCACCTTTGAATATTGGTAACATCTCTAATTGTGTTTGGCTAGATTCTTTTTAATTCATTTAATCTAGAACAGTATTATGAATTCAAAATGGAGACATCTGATAATGAGAATTAATTCCAAGGCTCATTTGATTAACTCCCTGGATTTAGTGTTGGAGTCTTCTCTGTTCTATTAAACTTGCAGAAAACTAAAATTATGTTAGATTTTGCACGAAGGGATATGTTATATCCTCACTTAAGAACATTGAATGGTTAAGATCTCCATTATTGATCAGGATCACATTTTGTATTTGTAAAACAACTTGGATCTATCAGTGATCTACCATATTGTATTTTTCGTGTGTTTGATTAAAATAACTGACCGTAACACATTTGCTTCTGAATCTTCTCTATGAAATGTTTTTTTACTTGCATGTGTCAGAAGCCAGCTGGTAAGTTCTTCTGTACTGACGCCATGAATGCAACAAAATTCATGACCTCCGGATGGACCAGTGCATATTGCAGTCAATTAAGTGATTTAATACAGTGCCCTCCATAATGTTTGGGATAAAGACCCATCATTTATTTATTTGCCTCTGTACTCCACAATTTGAGATTTGTAATAGAAACAATCACATTTGTTTAAAATGCACATTGTCAGATTTTAATAAAGGCCAATTTTATACATTTGGTTTCACCATGTAGAAATTACAGCAGTGTTTATACATGTGCCCCCATTTCAGGGCACCATAATGTTTGGGACACAGCAATGTCATGTAAATGGAAGTAGTCTTGTTTAGTATTTTGTTGCATATCCTTTGCATGCAATGACTGCTTGAAGTCTGTGATTCATGGACATCACCAGTTGCTGGGTGTCTTCTCTGGTGGTGCTCTGCCAGGTCTGTATTGTAGCCATCTTTAGCTTATGCTTGGGTTGGGGACTAGTCCCCTTCAGTTTTCTCTTCAGCATATAAAAAGGCATGCTCAATTGGGTTGTGATCAGGTGATTGACTTTGCCACTCAAGAATTGACCATATTTAAGCTTTGAAAAACTCCTTTGTTGCTTAAGCAGTATGTTTGGGATCATTGTCTTGCTGTAGAATAAACTGCCAGCCAATGAGTTTTGAGGCATTTGTTTGAACTTGAGCAGATAGGCTGTGTCTATACACTTCAGAATTAATTATGCTATTGCCATCAGCAGTTGTATCATCGATGAAGATAAGTGAGCCAGTACCTTCAGACGCCATACATGCCAGGCCATAACATGAATTTCTGTTCATGAAGTCTTCTGCGGACATTGGTCATTGACAAATCCTAAGGTTTGGCTGATGTCTCTTAACAGTTTTATTCTTGTTTCTCAGCCTCACAATGGCTTCTTTGAGTTTCATTGGCGCAACTTTGGTCCTCATGTTGATAAACAGCAATAAAAGTTTCCAAAGGTGATGGAAAGACGAGGAACGACTAGGAGCTGAGAGCTCTCTTATACCTGCATTAAGGCGGCAATTAAACACATCTGAGCAATTACAAACGCCTGTGAAGCTAAATGTCCCAAACATTATGGTGCCCTGAAATGGTGGACTAGTAATTAAATGGTTAAATGACCAGTAATTAAATGAGCTGTAATTTCTACATGGCGAAACCTAAATGTATCAAATTGGCCTTTAATAAAATCTGACAATGTGCACTTTAACCACATGGGATTTTTTTTTTTCTGTTATAAATCAAATTGTGGAGTACAGAGGCAAATAAATAAATGATGTGTCTTTGTCCCAAACATTATGGAGGGCACTGTATTTCATCATTGTTCAGCATGCAGGGAAGACAAGCCAATCTGCACAGAAGCAGCTGCAAAACATAATGGATGATATGATTTAGTGACAGGATACAGGTTATTCTGTTAACGCAATAGTTGTGTTCCTAAGAATCCTTGTGTAATAGGAAATCGTATTATAAATACAATTATGTCAATGGGAGAAAAGTGGTTAGGGTCCATAGAGCTCAGCCTTGCAATAACAGTTATTCTTCCCACAGGATTTTCAAAAATAAAGCAGTACGTTTTTATTTTTGTTAATGCAAGCTAAAGATACGAGAGGCTGTATGTTACATTGTTTAATAAGAATATCATTGGACAAGTGTCATAGAAGGGATTACTGGTCATTTCCATGCCCTCCCATGTTAAAGTAGCAGCTGTGTTCTTACAAGACAATGGTAACTAATTCCCATGGGGCTGGTTACATTAAATCCAAGGAAGCTTTTTTTCGGCTTGTCAATTTCCAAAGTAACTTTTAAGTGTTTCCCTAGTTCCCAGTTTAAACCGCATTATAACTAATTAAACCCGTGTAATGCAAATAGTGTTCCCGATTTCATTATGCGTGTTAAATTTGACTTGTGTGATGAAACGTGAGTCGTAGCAAAATTACTACAATACTGTCCAGAAAACCAATTGAGAAAACTGTACTTTGGATATTGCCTTTTTTTTAATGAGATAGCAGAGTGCTTTGATAAATATCTCATCTGAAAGAAAGCAACTCTTAACATGTAGCAGTGTGCTGGTGAGGCACAGCGACATAAATGGGGATGATGCCAAAAAAGGTTAAAGCCCAGTATTTAGTACAGTAAAGGCAGGTGCCTGGGTATGTTGCCGAATAAACCTAGGGGGCATTGTTCTTTGAAAATGGCAAGATAGGTTGATGAAGGTGGTGTTGGCACACATGAGTTGGGATGTCATGTTATAGCTTTACAAGATGTTTGTAAGGTCACATTTGGAGATCTGTGTACAATTCTGTCACCCTGTTATAGGGATTGTAAAGGGTGCAATAAAAGATTTATGGGGATGTTGCTGGGACTGGATAGTTTGGGTTAGAAGGACAAGCTGGATAGTCTAGGACTTTATTTGTTGGAGCTTAGAAGGTACGGGAGTGACCTTATCAAGATATATAAAATCATGAGCAACATAGATAAGGTGAATGCATAGTCTCTTTCCCAGGAAAACTAGAGAGGGGAAATACATAAAAGGGACCTGAGGGTCAACTTTTTAGCAGACAGGGTGATGTGTATGTCGAACGAGCTGACAGAGAAAGTGGTAGAGGCAGGTACAATTACAACATGTAAAAGACACTTGGATAGGAAAGGTTTGGTAGAATATAGGCCTGGCACAGACAAGTGGGACTACCTGGCATCGATGAGTTGGGTCTAAGTGCCTACTTCTGTGCTGTGCTCTGACTCTTGAGGTGAAACTGCCGATACGGATGTTTATCTTCATTTACACTTGTATCATGAATGTTCATCATTTGGCCTTTCAAATCATTCTGCATTTATTCCTTAATGAGGAATTCAAATCCTATTTAGCTTTGTTGCTGCTTTGCTTATTCCTTTATTCTTCTAACTTTAGAAAAGCCTGAATGTGAAATTGATGTTTGAACTTGAAATTATTAAATATAATGTATTTACTTCTGAAAATTCGGTCAGTTTCCTCTAAGGCTAATGGCTTGTTAATGGCTTTCAAGATCCTGCATTGCATTAATTTATTCTGAAAGCCACGACAAAGTCTGTCCGTGGAAATGAACTGGACCTGCCCTCTCACCCACACGCGCAGATCTACAACTGGAAGGAAACTGCAGATGTTGGAAATCTGAAATTAAAAGCATAAAATGCTGCATACGCTCAAAGCGTCTGGAGAGAGCGTTAACATTCCAGGTCAAGAGACTCAAGAGTGTTTTATTGTCATATATGTACTGAAATGGAACCATGAAATTCTTACTTGCAGCAGCAGCAGCAGCAGCAGCAGCAGCAGCAGCAGCAGCAGCAGCGCAACACGATAATAAAACAAACAAAAAAAAGTTCCATAATTTAAAAAAAAAACAAGAAAGCCCAAAGTCCCTAGTGCAGTCCAGGTAGTTTGGGGTTTAGTTGGATTTTGCAGTGTTCAATAGCCTGATGGTTGTTGGGAAGAAGCTGTTCTGGAAACTGGACGCTAAGTGCTTATGTACAGTAATACTTGTACCAAACTGTATACAAAAATGAGTTTCACTATACCTCAGCATACGTGACAATTTAAGTACCATACCATACTTTTCATACTCCTATACCACCTTGCATATGGCAGGAGTTAAATGAGAGTGAGATCTAAGGGCATTTAAGTCAGTCAGAAGTTGCAGTGAAAGGAGGGACAGGTCTGATGTTTCACTGGCCACAGAGCCTGCTGAGTGCTGCACTTTGTTGTCGTTCCTCGTGAACGGGTTTTCTCCTCTCCCATCATAGATGAGGGACTCATTTGTGTCTCCTCGATGCTCCGCCCTTGCTCCCCCTAGTCCTTACCTTTCACCCCATCAGCCATCGCATACTACACATAATCCTCAGAAATTTCAGCCACCTCCAACGGGATCCCACCACTAGCCACATTTTCCCATCTCTACCCCATTCTGCCTTCCGCAGAGACCGTTCCCTCCACAACTCCCTGGTTAACTCATCCCTTCCCACCCATACCACCCCCTCCCCAGGTACCTTCCCCTGCAACCGCAGAAGCTGCAACACCTGTCCCCATATCTCCTCCCTCGACTCTGTTCAGGGATCACGATAGTCCTTTCAGGTTAATAATAATAATTTTATGGGCGCCTTTCAAGAGTCTCAAGGACACCTGAGTCTCAAGGACACCTCAAGGTTAGGCAGAGGTTCACCTGCACCTCCTCCAAACTCATCTACTGTGGACTCTTACACATCGGCGAGACCAAACGTAGACTGGGCCATCATTTTGATGAACACCCTCGCTCAGTCCGCCTGAATAAACCTGACCTCCCGGTTGTTTAACACTTTAATTCTCCTTCCCATTCCCACACAGACTTTCAGTCCTAGGTCTCCTCCATTGTCAGAGTGAGGCTAAATGCAAATTGCAGGAACAGCATCTCATATTTCGCTTGGGCAGCTTACAGCCCAGTGGTATGAATATTGATTTTTCTCATTTCAGGTATCCCCTGCATTCCCTCTCTATCCCTCCCCCATTGTCGCTTGCAGCTTACAATCAAGTCAAGTCAAGTCACATTTATTTATATAGCACATTTAAAAAAAACAACTCTCGTTGGCCAAAGTGCTTTACATTTGTTATAAGAATAGTATAAACAAACAAACTACATACATATATACATATAGCCCTCGCTCAGTGGACGTCAGGAAAGGCTTGGGAGTATAGATAAGATTTTAGTCTTGACTTAAAGGAGTCGATGGAGGGGGCAGTTCTGATGGGAAAGGGGATGCTGTTCCACAGTCTAGGCCTGTTTCATTTATCAAATTTATCAATGGCCTGTTTCCTTTATCAAAGTTACTTTTTTGAAAGTTACTTCATTACTTTCGTTCTTTATCTCTCGTTTCCCTTATCCGTAACCAGTCTGAAGAAGGGTCTCGACCCGAAACGGCCCCCTGTTCCTTCTCTCCAGAAATGCTACCTGTCCCGCTGAGTTACTCCAGCATTTTGTGTCTGTTTCATTCCCCAAACTTGCCCAGAGTTGGAATCATCTTTGGCTGGGATTGACTCATAGCGCATGCGCGGGGATCCCGTCGCGCCGGAAGTGAGGCGTTGCAGCGGCGTCGCGGCGGCCGTGGAGCGGGTGCCCGGTGTGTGGGGACCAGGTGAGCGGGAGCCGGGGGATAGGGGGACCTGCCGGGCGTCGGAGGGCGAGGAACGTATATGTGCGGGACAAGGTGCACAGGGGCTGGAGCCGGGGGAGTTGTTGGGCGGGCGGGCCGCGGGCCTAATCCCATGGACCTCACCTGTCTGTCTGTCCCAGCGCGACCAAGACCCCCGGGCCTACCCGTCCTCAACCACCGCTGTCACTGGCGCCGGCCGCCGGTGTCCCAACGGTCTGGGCTCCGATGCGCCTCTCACAGGGGTTGAGGGAGCGCCGCAGGGCCGGGAATTTGGCGCTGAGGGAGCGCCACAGGGCCTGGGGTCGCTCTGTGTGAGCACCACATTGTTAGTGAGGCCTTTATTTCAACGGCGACTTCAGTTTAAAACAGTTTCTATGATTACACACTGTTTCGGGATATCCCGCTGGACGTGAAAGCTTATGTGGTTACCAGATCTTGGGGTCCCTCCCCAACTTTTCATCAACGCTTGCTCCCCGCTAGTAGCAGTTTAGAACAAGGCACAGTTATAATAGCAAATACATTTTATTCATTGTTTTCAATTAGAGCAGAGCTTTAGGAGTGCTGGTGGGAGCAACAAATACAAATCTTTCCAAAGTGGGCACAGGAGAAAACGTTTGCAGATGCTTCAAATGCAGCATTTATCTTTTTGGTGCTATCCCTCTGTCATGAAAATAATGCAAGAAGCATAAGATTGACAACAAGTTAACTATTTGTTATCGGGAAACCAGTTGTGCACCTATGTTTTTGATGAGACCAGGTTTAAAACTGAGCCAAGAGGACATAAAGTGCTGGCATAACTGAGGAGGTCAGGCAGCAGCTCTGGAGTAACTCAGCAGGCCAGGCAGCATCTCTGGAGTGATGGGTGATGTTTCGGTTCGAGACCCTTCTTCAGGCAGCATTTCTGGAGAACATGGATAGGCGATGTTTTGAGTCGACTCTTCCTGACCTGCTGAGTTACACCAGCAATTTGTGTCCTTTTCTGTATTTACTAGCATCTGTAGTTCTTTGTTTCTACATTAAAACGGAGCCAGATTTAGAAACAGGCTAGTGCTTATTTTATGACTGCAGATGCTGGTTTATGACAAACGACACAAAGTGCTGGAGTAACCATGCAGCATCTTGGAAAGCACAGATGAGAGAAGTTTCTTCCGGCTAAAGGGTCCCAACCCAAAATGCACCTATCCATAGGTACACAAAAATGCTGGAGAAACGCAGCGGGTGCAGCAGCATCTATGGAGCGAAGGAAATGGGCAACGTTTCGGGCCGAAACCCTTCTTCAGACTGGATTGGGATGTCACCTATCCATGTTCTCCAGAGATGCTGCCTGACCCGCTGAGTTACTCCAGCACTAGGTATCTTTTTTTTTAAACTGAGCCAATTGTTGACTATGAAATGGCCCTTCATACAGTGTAATCAAATAATCTTCCCATATGTGAACCTGCAAGGTTATGTGACAGCAATGGGTATTGACACTGAGTCCAAATAGGTTTAGACCTGCTTTCCTTCTATCTGTGTAGGAAAGAGTTGCAGATGCTGGTTTAAATCGAAGGTAGACACAAAATGCTGGAGTAACTCAGTGGGACAGGCAGCATCTCTGAAGAAGAATGGGTGACGTTTCAAGTTGAGACCCGAAACGTCACCCAACCTCTCCAGAGATGTTGCCTGTCCCACTGTGTTACTCCAGCATTTTGTGTCTACCTTCCTTCTATCTGTGCTTTACAGGAAGAATTAGGAGCAGTTATCGTATTTTGTTGTTTCTTGTCTTAGCTACGATAAGCAAACTTTGGTAATCAAATCATTGCTTAAGCAGTCCCTTTGCAAGTATTTAAAAACAGCAATTCATTCATTCTTTGTTACTTATGAATGACATATCACTGTGATCTTTGTTTGCAAAGAGAGGTGTTCTGCTTTAGAAAGTTATTTGTTGATCAGAGTTCAGGACTGGCATGTTCTAGTAAGGAGGACGGATAAGGATGCCAAGGTAACGGAAAGTTGGATGACCAAAGAGCTTGTAAATTTGGTCATATAGAAAACTGAAGTGTACGTAAGGTTTAGAAAGACAAAATCTGACAAGGCCATTGAGTAATATAAAGTAAGCAGGAAATAGCTCAAGTGGGCAACTAGAAGAGCCAAAAGAGGCCATGTAATCTCATCGACGAGTCAGATTAAAGAAAGTACCAAAGCTTTTTTATATTTAAAAACAAGAGGATAGCCAGAGAGAACGAAGGGGCCCACTAAATTGTGAAGGAGGAATTTATGCTTGGTGTCGGAGGATGTAGGCAAGGCACTAAAAGAGTACTTTACATCTAGATTCACGAAGGGGAAGGACATAAAGGACAGTGAGATCTCTGTGGAGAATACTAATATGCAAGACCAGTTTAAGATCAAGGATAAGGTGGTATTGGGTCTTGAAGAACATTAAGGTGGATAAATCCCCAAGGGCCCATGAGATCTCTCCCAGATTTTTGATAGCAGCAAGGATGGAGATTGAAGGGGCCTAGATGACATTTTTATCTTCTCTAGCCACAGGTGAGATCCCAGAGGATTGGAGAGTAACCAACGTGTTCCTTTGTTTAAGAAGAGAAGTAGTGATGGTCCAGAGAAGTATAGCTGGCGAGCCTCAGGTGAATGGTGGGGAAGCTATTGCAGAGGATTATTCGGGATAGGATTTATTTGCATTTGGGAGAGAGTGGGCTAATGAGGGATAGTCAGCATGGCTTTGTCTGCAGCAGGTAATGTTTTATGAACTTCATTTCGTTTTTTTAGAAGGTGACAAAGGCGATCGATGAGGGTGGGGCAGTGGATGTTGGCTACGTGGATTTTAGTAAGTCAATTGATAAAGTTGCTCATGGTGGGCTGATCCAAATTATTAAAATTCATGGGATTTACGGTGATTTGGTTGTTTAGATCCTGGCTGGAGGTCTACCAGTGCAGTTAGCAGGGATCTGTGCTGGGATTTCTGTTTGCGATATATATAAACGACTTGGACATAAATGAAGATGGGTTGATTCGTAAGTTTGCAGATGACACCAAAATTGGTGAAATTGTGGCTGGTGAGGAAGACTGTCAAAGTATATAGCAGGATATAGATCAGCTACAGGAACGGGTGGAGAAATAGCAATTGGAAATTAACCTGCACATTGGGAGGTCGACTATAAGGGGAAAGCATACAGTTATAACGGCAAGACCCTTAACAACACTAATGTACAGATATTGGGGTTCAGGTCCATAACTCCAAAAGTTGCAACACAAGTAGATGGAGTTGTAAAAAAGGCATATGATATGCGTGTCTTTTTTAGTCAGGACATTCAATATAAGTGTGTAAGAAGGAACTGCAGATGCTGGTTTAAACCGAAGATAAACACAAAATGCTGGAGTAACTCAGCGGGACAGGCAGCATCTCTGGAGAGAAGGAATGGGTGATGTTTCGGGTTGAGACCATTCTGTCTGAAGAAGGGTGTCCATCCGAAATGTCACCCATTCCTTCACTCCAGAGATGCTGCCTGTCCTGATGTGTCTATCATTGAATATAAGTGTCAGGAAGTCATATTACAGCTTTATGGGACTTTGGTTAAGCAGCATTTGAAGTATAGTAAGCAGTTCAGGTCGTCCTGTTATAAGAAGGATGTGGAGGCTTTGGGGAGTGTGCAGAAGAGGTTCACCAGGATGCTGCCTGGATTAGAGGGGATTGAGCACTAAGGAGAAGTTGAATTAATTTGCATTGCTCTTTCTGGAGCATCAGAGATTGAGAGGAGAACTGATAGCAATATGTAACATTGAGAGGCAAAGATATGGTAGAGAATCAGAACCTTTTTCCCAGAGTGGAAATATCAAGGACGAGTGGGCATCGTTTTAAGGCAATACGGGAAAAGTTTAAAGGAGATGTGTGGGCACGTTTTTTTTATACACAGAGGGCGGTGAGTGTCTGGAACTCATTGCTGGGGTGGTGATGGAAGCAGATATAAAGGCGTTTGAGGTTTTTAAATAGGCACATGGCTATGCAGGGTGTGAAGGGATATGGATCACGTGCAAGCAGAGGAGATTAGTTTAACTTGGCATCATGTTTGGCACGGACATTGTGGGCCAAAGGGCCTGTTCCTGTACTGTATTGTTCTAGGTTCCATGAAGTTCTTTGCAGGGAACTAGATCTACTGCAGATTAATGGGTATGGTGCTATTTTAGTAGGTACATAATGTCATTTGTTAAGATGCAGAAATTAGAATGCAAGTTAACTTGTGTTGACAGTATGTAGCATAAAAATAAAAACATTGTTCATGTAATTTTACTTGCTAATAATGTGCCCAGAGGCTTTTCCAAACAAATCTCTTTGCAAAAGGCAAATATTAAGATCTCTGTTCTAGTATCGTATACAGTCCTTTACATGATATAGTGAAATACATATCCTTTTCAGGCAGTCATGTAATCACAAAATTGTATCATGCTCTTCTTTTATTAGTATTCATATTTTCTGATGCAGAAATAAAACCACTCCTGGATTAGAGGGGATTGTAATGTTCAAAGTTTTACATTAAATATATAAACAACAATTATTAATGGTGGCCAATAAAATATGGTATCATTCTTTGATTTCAGAATGGAGAAAGTTTATAAATACATTGGCAATTCTTGATAAAAATGAATCACTATGTCTAAAAATGTTTGCAATTGTCATAAATTGCAATAAAAGTGTCACTTGTTTGCAATGAGTCAAATTTGAGTTTAATTTATTATTGTCAAGACTTGATTGCATCTGAATGGAGCCTTGAGTATTGTACTGTTTAAGTAGAAATGTTTATATCTGTGTAATGTGACTCATCTTTAACTTGATATTTTTGTAAGTGTATTGAAGTAAAAATTGAAGCAGTTGTCCTAGCTAGTAAATGATGTAAAATGTATGGATTGACTTTACTGTCAAGGATAGAAATTGTATAACTCTTGTACTTTTCTCTTTCAGTGTACTGTCTAAAAACATTCCCCGTTCTCTTGGAGCAGAAGTTCATTTGTAAGTGTGAAGTCACTTTAATGAGATTGTAGCAACATCCATTTCCTTCGCATTTTTCTATTGATAAAGTTGTGTTCATTGTAACGACTTCAGAATTAATATTTGGATTTGGATATAGATCTTGTATGCTAGAAATCTCTATTGTGCAGTTTTCCTTTAAATTGTTTGTAACTGTGTTGTTGGAAGTACAGTGGAGTCCAAGCCTTTCTCAACACACTGTTTTGTGTCCATTCACGAGTTGGAAATTTAGTTAATTTTTAGTCTAAAAATACTGCCTTTTTTATTGTCAATTCCTGCCAACTCTTTAGTTTCTACACAAATGTTCACATAGGCTTCATTGTTTTTTTTTGTCAATACAGGTTAACTGCATACCAAGGAACATGGAAAGACAATCTTGAATGGGAGATTTGTTCAGACCAAGCATTAATTCTGGTCATTACATTATGTATTGTTTTGAGGCGGCAAGGCTGGTCAGGAAATAAGACTATAAAACAAACAGTGAAATCACACAATGTAAAAAAGGTCCAATCAATTCCAAATGTCTGTATTTTGTTAAATTGTCCAATATATGCATGTACATTTGTAAGTTTGCAGTAATTTTGTTGTGCTGTTTCCAAGCATCTCTAGTCAAGTATTTACAATTCTTTCTGGATGGTGGAACAAGGTTACTCACCACAACAGTACCAGTTACTGCAAAAAGTGATTCTTGATTTCTATTGATTTTGCAGTTTCAGAGTGGATTTCTATTCTTCAGAAGTGAACCTGCTAGATTTGATCATGAGGGGCACCCCAAATTTACAATGTAATTTCTTTATTACAGTTTCTATAAGTATTTAACATTTTCTCAAAGGAAAATACCCATTTTTATTGTCACTTCTTTAAGATGGCAAATTGAAAGTGACAATAAAAGGACTCCACTGTACTGCAGTAATAATTTCATCTCCGTACTATCGAAGAGCTTTCATGGAACTTAGTATGTATATGATGCTTGTTCAAAATGCATCTAGGCAGCATTTTGATAAACAATACATTGATATAACTTTTTATTTTACATCTACCTGTGTGACTTGATTCTTGCAGTAATGCAACAAATAGTATCTATCGTATAGCTATTTAGTATTTATCTAAATAGCTTGATTTTATTTGCCTAAATTCAAATTGTGTCATTTTTTAAATGATTTCTTGTCTAAAAGTATATTGAACTGCTATCTGGGGAAATAAATGGTAGTTGTTAACAATAATAGAGCTTATGAACACTGGATCATTTTATTATTTTTGAATTTCTGGACTTGGTCCAATTTTACAGATGAATAAAAACAACAATGTGTCAGAAATTGAAGATGAAACATTGTTGTGAAGGAGTTTGGTATAGTTTACCAAAAAGGTTCTTCGATATTCAACTAAGTAATGCTAAGCAACAGATCTTTAGTGTCTTTCTCAGATCTAACCCAGGTTCAGGCAGTGTGGAATAGCTATCTCTTCAATAGTATAAGTTGTCTTGAAGATTATATTTGCAAATATCTTCTCAAGTGTAGACGCCAGTAAGATTGAGAAGAAGTTTGAGAATTTTAGGTTGTACTTCATTTGCAGGGAAAGGAACCTATCTGCACAGCGTTTAAGCAAATGGAAGTGCCCTGCATCTATATATTGTTTGAAGTCCAGCATGAGAAGGTTGAGACAAAGTCATTACGTCTCTTCTAACCTAATGACTAGCCTGTAACTGATTGTGTTTTAGCTCAGTGTGGTCTGTACCAATGGGAGATGAAAAGGATAACTGGAAAGTAAAAACTCTTGAAGAAATTTTGCAGGAAAAGAAACGACGAAAAGAACAGGAGGAAAAGGTTGATGTGAAACGTTTAAAAAATGTAAGTAGTAAATCCTGTCAACTTTTAGTATCCTTAGTGAGTGTGGTTTTGTTGCATTGCTTGGATTAATAACTCAATCTTTAATTCCAGTTTTCAACCAAAGCCAGTAACACCCCACTCGCCTCAGAACCATGAGTGTCCTATTTCTGTTAACGTATTATCTTTGCTAGCTGTCTGCCAGTGATATTGGCCTGAGTTTTGGTTTAGCCTTTTTCCGCCTGATATAAGTGGCTGTTGGGAAATTGCGTCAACTCTGACTGTGCAGGTACTTTATCAAGCTATAGTTTAATAGATCAATGGATGGATCTTTAGTTGTCCTTCTCTCCAGATTGACATGCTAGATATTAGAAGCTCAGTGTGAGGAGCCTCATGGGTACAGACTTGCAATTCATCATTCGGATGCAGCGCATGGGATTGTTCCTGGGAGTGTTTTGAAGTAAGAGACTGATCGGGATAAAATGTCAGTGAATATCACTGAATTAATGAAACAAAAAGGAGACCTGATTGTTGAATCTTTATCTCCCTCCATCCTACATTCCTTGTATGTGCAAAAGTCTTTGAAAATGCTGTAGAATCATAGTTGTCAGGCATGATTTCACTACATCAAGGAGTCCACTAATTGGACCTTACAGATTTATGAATTGAAAGATGCAGCAATTTGTGTTCTTCCCACTGCCTAATGCATGTGTGCTGTACAGGTGCCCAGAAAGCTTGCTAAAACATTTACCAAAACTCAGATAGAGTTATAGCTTTCTGCATTGTTTACAATCTTAGATTATTTCACCTGACACTACTTCCATATGCTTGCAACAAGAAATTAAGTTTAATCTTGACTTCTGTAGTTGAAGACTTATGGTCTTCAGCTCGTGCCACCAACATTCGAACTCCTTCTCAACTAAAGGCATTTATTGCCATTGATTCATAAGGTGAGGCTGCTAATTGTGGATTGAAAAATGGCAGAATCGTACTGAAAGTGGATGATAGAACATTTGGGTGAATTGTGGGCTTCTAAGCATTACTATAACATTACAGACACTAAAATAGGTTGTATCATAGATAGTGAGGAAACTTGGCAAAAATCACAAAGGGTAAACACAAAATGCTGGAGTAACTCAGTGGGACAGGCAGCATCTCTGGAGAGAATGAATGGGTGACGTTTCGGGTCGAGAACCTTCAGACTGATGTCAGAGGAGTGGGCGGTACAGAGATAGAATGTAGTCGGAGGCAGTAATGCCCCTGTCCCACTTAGTAAACCTGAACGGAAACCTCTGGAGAATTTGCGCCCCACCCAATGTTTCCGTGCGGTTCCTGGAGGTTGCAGGTGGGTGCCAGAGGTTGCAGGTAGTGGAAGCAGGAAGGGAGATTGACAAAAACCTCTGGGAACCGCACGGAAACCTTGGGTGGGGCGCAAAGTCTCCAGAGGTTTCCGCTCAGGTTTCCTGAGTGGGACAGGGGCATTAGACTGGTGGGAGAACTGGGATGGGGAGGAGTTGGAGAGAGAGAGGGAAAGCAAGGGCTACTTGAAGTTAGAGAAGTCAATGTTCATACCGCTAGGGTGTAAGCTACCCAAGCAAAATATGAGGTGCTGTTCCTCCAATTTGTGCTGGGCCTCACTCTGACAATGGAGGATCTTGATCAACAGGGTAAGTGGACCCAGGAATTGCAATGCTGTTCAATTCCGGTCAGTGGGATATGTTGCAAATTAGGAAGTCAAACCAGCTTGGGACTTTCACAATGAGTGGTAGGTCCCTGGGGGCGTGTTGTAGGTCAGAGGGACATAAGAGTATAAGTACAGAGCTTCTTGGCAGTGGCATCACATGTAGATAGCATGGTGAAAAATACATTTGGTAAGCTGGCAGGGCATTGATTACAGGAGATGGGGTGTTATGCTGCAGTTGTAAAAAAACGTCCGTGAGCCGGCACTGTAGTATTGTGGACAGCTTTGGTCACCCTACTGTAGGAAAGCTGGAAGGAGTGCAAAGGTTTATAAAATCAAGAGGGAGCAAAGATAAGATGAATGCACACTCTTCCACAAAAGGGGAATTAAAAACTAGAGGGCATAGGTTTACGGTGAGAGGGGAAAATGTAAAAAGGATGTGAGGGGCAACGGTTTCACACAGGATAATGAGTATATGGAAAGAGTCGCCAGAGGGAATAATTGAGGCAGACAATAACATCTAAAGCACATTTGGACAGGTACATGGACAGGAAAATTGTAGAGAGATATGGGTCAAATATGAGCACGAGACCACTATCTTGGTTGGCATGAACGAGCTGGGCTGAAGGGGCTTTTTATGATGTAGGACTTTATAACTATGCACTACTTTGCATGATGTGTGGGTGGATAGAAAAATCTAAAAAGCATGTAGAGTTGGTCATTTTTCAGTAGTGTGCTCCAAATTATCATGTTGAATTCTAATTTTTTTTATAAATTAGTAAAAAATATATAGAAGAGTCTCTTACACAAAAGTAATTTCTCTAATCTAAAAGTTGCATTATTCCAGTGGACTAGTGGCAGTGTTCATGTTTAGTTATTATGAATTTAGAAATTAAAGTTCAATAAATCTGGTCATTGTGGTCCACCACAGGAAATTGACTACAAAAGTAATCTTGTGTAGGAAGGAACTGCAGATGCTGGTTTAAACCGAAGATAGACACAAAATGCTGGAGTAACTCAGCAGGACAGGCAGCGTCTCTAGATAGAAGTAATGGGTAAAGTTTCGGAACAAGACCCTTCTTCAGTTAGGGGAGAGGGAGATACAGAGATAGGAAGTGTAAGGTGTGACAATGAGACAAAGGGGATGAAGTTCAAGGAAAATGTAGAATACTTAATTGTTAGCAAGGAGAAGGTAACAACAAAGCAAACAGAGATAAAATGTAAACAGTAAAATGTAAAGACAGCCAGATTTGTCAGAGAACTGGGATGGGGGGAGGGATGGAGAGAGAGAGGGAAAGCAAGGGTTACTTGAAGTTAGCAAATTCAATATTCATACCGCTGAGGTATAAGCTGCCCAAGCGAAATATGAGGCGTTTTGAGGTGATATGAGGTATCTGACAATTGAGGCGGCCCAGGAGAGAAAGGTCTGTGATGGATTGGGAGGGTAGTTCAAGTGTTTAGCAACAGGGAGGAGATCAGGTAGGTTTAGGCGGACTGAGCGGAGGTGTTCAGCGAAACAATCGCCAGAGCATGCGCTGGGACTCGCCGATATATAGGAGTCCACACCTGGAACAGTGGATAAAGTAGATGAGGTTGGAGGAGGTACAAGTGAATCTCTGCCTCGCCTGAAAAGACTGTCAGGGTCCGTGAATGGAGTTGAGGGGGGAGGTATAGGGATAGGTGTTACATCCCCTGTGGTTGCAGGAGCAAGTACCTGGGATGGGGATGGTGTGAGTGGGAAGGGACGAGAAAACCAGGGAGCTGCAGAGGGAACGGTTTGTGCGGAAAGGGATGGATATGGGAAGATGTGGCTAGTGGTGGGATCCCGTTGGAGGTTGTGAAAATTCCAGAGGATTATGTGCTGTATGGGATGGCTGATTGGGTGAAAGGTGAGGACTAGGGGGACTCTGTCCCTGTTGCGACTGAGGGGAGGGGGTGTAAGAGCGGAGCTGCGGGATATCGAGGAGACCCTAGTGAGGGCCTCATCTACGAGGGGAACCCTAAAGAATGAGGACATGTCAGATGTCCTGGTATGGAACACCTCATCTTGGGCGCAGATGCGGTGTAGACGGAGGAATTGGGAGAAGGGGATAGAGTCTTTACAGGAAGCAGGGTGGGAAGATGTGTAGTAGTCTAGAGAGCTGTGGGAGTCAATGGTTTTATATTAAATGGCATTCATTAGTCTATCTCCTGTGATGGAGACAATCAGATCAAGAATCGGTAAGGAGATGGTCCAAGTAAATTTAAGTGCAGGATGGATTAGTAGTAAAGTTAATGAAGTCAGTGAGTTCTGCATGGGTGCAGGACGTAACACAGATGCAGTCGTCAATGTAGCGGAGATAGAGTTTTGGGATAGGACCCGTGTACGCCTGGAACAGGGATTGTTCGACATACCCTACAAAGAGGCAGGCAGATGTGGAGCCCATATGAGTGCCCATGGCTACATCTTGGATTTGGAGGATGTGGAAGGAGTCGAAGAAGTATGAGTAAGGACCAGCTCTGCTAGGCAGAGGAGAGTGTTGGGATAGGGAAATTGGCTCGTTCTGCGGTCGAGGAAGAAACGGAGGGCTTTAAGACATTCCTGGTGGGGGATGGAGGTGTAGAGTGACTGAACATCCATAATACAATACAATATACAATACAATACCGTTTATTTGTCATTTTAACCTCACATGAAGTTCAAACGAAATTTGGTTTCTGCAGTCATACAAGAAAAGAACTAAGAGGACATGACTTCAGAATTAAGGGACAGAAGTTTAGGGGTAACATGAGGGGGAACTTCTTTACTCAGTAGCGGTGTGGAATGATCTTCCAGTGGAAGTGGTGGCGGCAGGTTCGTTGGTATCATTTAAAAATAAATTGGATAGGCATATGGATGAGAAGGGAATGGAGGGTTATGGTATGAGTGCAGGCAGGTGGGACTAAGGGAAAAAAGTTGTTCGGCACGGACTTGTAGGGCCGAGATGGCCTGTTTCCGTGCTGTAATTGTTATATGGTTATAAGACACACACCAACACAATTTACACAAACATCCATCACAGTGAATCTCCTCCTCACTGTGATGGAAGGCAAAGTCTTGTCTCTCCCCTGCTCTCCATTCCTCTCCCAAAGTCAAAGCCCCCGGCGGGCGCTAGCAAGTCCCACGGCCACTTAAAGCCGCGCCGGGCGATGTAAGGCCCTGCCCCGGGTCTTGATGTTGGAGCCCCCGGCGGGCGCTAGCAAGTCCGCGGCCATTTACAGCCGCGCCGGGCGATGTAAGGCCCCGCTCCAGGTCACTCTCAACCACGCAATTCGGGCGGGAGAAGTCGTCGTTGCCGGTGCCCCGCAAAGCGGTCTCCCACCGGGGACCCGCGAGCTCCCGGTGTCACCATCCACCGGAGTCTGGTCGCAGCAGCGCGCCACCGCAGCTCTCCACGCTCCGAAGCTGGCCAGCTCCACGGTGGTAGCTCCGCAGGCTCCGTGACTTGAGCTGTCGTTCCGGTTGGAGGCCGCTCCACGGTGCTAGGCCCCAATGGCAACGGAGACCTGACAGGGAAAAGGTCGGGTCCCCGTACAGGGAAGAGATCTAAAAGTTTCCCCCCCCCCGCCCCCCACACATACACAGTCAAAAACCCACCCCAAACTTTACACTCTACAGGACAATAAAATAAAAGACAGACGGACTGCAGAGGTCGCTGCGACGTCGGTCGCGCCGCCAACCCACTGCTGAGGGAGTGGGGGCCTGGAAAACGGTTGTCATTAAAGAGACGAAAGGCGTGTGAGGTGTCTTGGACATAGATAGGTAGGGAGCGATTGGACCAGGGGGATAGGATGGAGTCGAGGTATGTGGAATTTAATTCAGTGGGATTAATTTATTTAAAAGTTATCTTATTTGTTAAAAAGTTTGCATACCATTGTTCTTTGGGAAGGGTGTCGTTTAATTTTCTGAAGGGCCTGTTTGGCTTGGATAACTCCAGACCTGCACTTAATGACTCAGTGATTTCATGATTACTGAGGAAGAGTATCAATGTTAGCATGTCTTGCATTCAAACTGTAGGAACAAATTTATGTTTTAATTCCTTACAAGGCTTGGCTGCAAGAGATAATTGGGTGAATTCAGTTTCATCTTAATCCAGTAGCATATTGTTAAATGTCAAGAAATGAGAGGCTTTGAAAGACAAAATTCTCATTGTGAGGTTCCAGTATTAGGAAATGCAGAATTGTTCCTGGGCAGATGATTTATGAAAGAAAAATCATGCTTGATTTTTTTTGGTCATAACTAAGAGAATTGTGAAGTGTGAACAGGGGGATGTGGCCAGATGGCTTTAATAAGGTGGCCTTGGAGGTTATTGAACAAAATTAGAACATGTGGAATCGGAGTTAATATATAATGTGTGGATTAAGGAGTGGGCAACTGATAAACAGTGGAACAAAATGCAGATTAATTTTGGGTTGGGAGTCAAAAGATTACTGAGGTGGTGTGGGACTTCGAGCTCATCTGGATGTGTGACCAGATGTGATGAATCCAAGTTTACTAATGTTTTTAAGGTGGGCAATAATATGGTTGACAAGAGGATAAAGAGAGATTAAAAGATAGGGCAGATGCGAAAAAAAATGTAAGATCTGTTTTGGTAAAAAAAAAAGAAAAGCAGTTGATTTTTAAGTAATGAGAAGGAATTGCTTTTGCAAGAATAGTACGTGTTTGTAATCGTCTGCTGCCGAGAGCTGAGGATGATTAGTCATTTATGTTATTCAAGACAGAGAGATATTTGAACATAATTGGACTGTTGTGGAATCAAAGTTTCTTGGGATAAAAAAAAGGAAAGCAGAGCCAAAGCTGATGATCAGATCAGCCATGAATAGGATGTGAAAATATCTAGCCCAGCCTGCCTCACACCTTTTCTCACTCCCCACCTTTTAATGTCACAGGAAGTCTAATTTCTGTCTTCTCTTAATCCTATGGCTTGTCAATAGACAATAGGTGCAGGAGTAGGCCATTCGGCCCTTCGAGCCAGCACCGCCATTCACTGTGATCATGGCTGATCATCCACATTCAGTACCCCGTTCCTGCCTTCTCACCATATCCCCTGACTCCGCTATCTTTAAGATCTCTATCTAACCCTCTCTTGAAAGCATCCAGAGAACCGGCCTCCACTGCCTTCTGAGGCAGAGAATTCCACAGACTCACAACTCTCTGGGTGAAAATGTTTTTCCTCATATCCATTCTAAATGGCCTACCCCTTATTCTTAAACTGTGGCCCCTTGTTCTGGACTCGCCCAACGTCGGGAACATGTTTCCTGCCTCAAGCGTGTCCAAACCCTTAATAATCTTAAGTTTCAATCAGAAACATGCTTATGCTCTTATGCTGTCTCCGTTAAAACCCTGCTCCCCCTCTTATAATTTCACTCATTTTTAGCTACTGCTTCTGGGTTCCACTCCCATCGCATTCATCTCTGGGCCCTCTCCTTCCCCGAGGGAACTACTGGGGCTCGGGGTTGTGGGGCAGATGATGAGTTTTACAATGTGTTTATTGTCTGTTTGAATCGACATGACTGGATATATAATGGTGTTTAAGAAGGAACTGCAGATGCTGGAAAATCAAAGGTACACAAAAATGCTGGAGAAACTCAGCGGGTGCAGCAGCATCATAGATGCTGCTGCACCCGCTGAGTTTCTCCGGCATTTTTGTGTACCGTGGATATATAATGGTATTGATTTATTATTGTCATGTTTACTGAGATAAGTGAAAAACCTTGTTGGCATAGTATCCAGTCATATCCTACTATACATGAGCATAATCAAGTGCAGCAGATACTCTAGTTAGAGAATTCTGAATATCACATCTTGGTTAGAAATGGTTGATCTCTTTCCAGAGTTTCTGGTATCTACCTTATCAATCCTTCTCAGGATCTTCAGCCTCCCTCAGCTCTTATTCTGGTCATAGTTATACAGCACGGAATGAGGCACTTTGACCCAAGTCCACGCCAACATCTCATCTGGATGATGGAATTGATAGCTTTGTGGCCAGGTTTGCGGATGATACAAAGCTACGTGGAAGGGCAGGTAGTGTTGAGGAAGCAGGGAGTCTGCAAGCGGATTTGGTTAGGTTGAGAGTCTATTTTATTACTTTTGTCACATGTACCAAGATACAGTTAAAAGCTTTTGTTTGCATGATATCCAGTCAAGAAAAAAACTGTACATGAAGACACTCCAGCCGCCCACAGTGGAAAGATAAAGGATAAATGTTTAGTGTAAAGATACAACATTGAAGTCTGATAATGTCCAATTAAAGAAAGTTCAAAGGTCTCCAATGAGGTAGATGGGAAGTCAGGACCGCACTCTAGCTGATGAGAGGACTGTTCAGTTGCCTGATAACAGCTGGGAAGAAGCTGTCCTGAATCTGGAGGTATGCATTTTCAAACTTCTGTATCTCCTCTCTGATGGGAGTGACCGGGATGAGACCTGTCCTTGATTTTGCTGGCGGCCTTGCCGAGGCAGCGTGAAGTGTAGATGGAGTCAATGGAAGGGATACAACTATGTGTGATGGTCTGGGTTACGTCCACAACTCTCTGCAACTTCTTGCGGTCTTGTATGGAGCTGTTCCCCTACCAAGCCATGATGCATCCCAAAAATATACTTTCTGCTGTGCATCTGTAGAAGTTGGTGAGAGTTGTTGGAGATATTCCAAACTTTCTAAGCCTTTAAGAAAGTAGAGGCATTGGTGTGCTTTCTTGGCCATAACGTTGATATGGCTTGTCCAGGATAAATTGCAAGCATTTAAATAATTTGAAACATGGTAATTTGGCGCAGATTCTCACTGTTTCCTGGATCTCGGTGGAATTTGCCTGCAAAACGTTGATTTGCTCAGGAAAATCAAGGAACTGCAGATGCTGGTTTACAAAAAAAGACACAAAATGTTGGAGTAACTCGGTGGGTCAGGCTTATCTCTGGAGAACAGGGATAGGTCCTAACCTGAAATGTCACCTAACCATATTCTCCTGACCCGCTGAGTTACTCCAATGCTTTGTGTCTTGTTTTGTTGATTTTTCTCCTTTCTGACAAAAAAATCTCACCTCATGACAGTATCTAAACAATATTTTGCAGCTCAGTCAGTCTAAGAGTAGACTACTGCTTCAATATTTGGCTTGCATTTTCTAACTCGGACACCCAATTCTTTTTTTCCACCAACACAGAGAACTTAATGAAATTGCTGCCAGTTGCCTTGTTTACCATTGGATCAGAAACCATTTTATATTCTGTATGTCATACAATGTTGCCCTGAACAATGGATTTTAATCAACCTCAAACTCTGGGCTTTTCTTATAGTTTACTGGGTGAAAGCATGCCACATATTTTTGCGTACTTTGATCCTTGTAGATAATTGTAAAAATGTGTAATTGGGAAATATAAGCTATGCAATCTTTTGATAACGCTAACCGCTGTTCTTAAGGTGTCAAAAGTATCTTTGCATCAGTAAATAAATTGTGAAGTGTATTTTGTATGTACCGCAGTGGAGTCCTTTTACTGTTTCAATTTGTCAGCCCCAATTAAAAAAAAAAAAAGAGTGATCACAATCATATTTTGCTTCCAACATGATGTAGTTTACGAGAGAAATATTGCAGTTTGCAGTGTTGATGGAGGGAAATTAATCCTTTTTTTCAGCAACTGCTATTTTTTTAAATGAAAAGTTTATTGTCAATTTGAAAACTCTTAACACTTTGAGCTGCAGAATGTTGGCCTCGAAGGGAGCTGCAGCTCTGCATTGTTACCTATGGTGCTAAGAAATCCATTAAACCCCTGGTATCAAGTATGTTAAGGTGTACGACTTTTGTACGCCTTTATTTTCCATTTAGTTTTCTTTCTAAGCCTTGCATTCTCAAAACTGTAGTTATAATGATAAGAACTGAGGGAAGGTGATCAGCAGAAGGGATGATGAAGAGTATGTCGCAAGAACATGTGTTGGGGCATGAGGAAAATGTCATAGATAATTTATGAAATTTAAACTATTACTGAGCAGTGGATCGGTTCAGAATTACCATTCTATTTTTGTACATCTCAGTTGGATGACAGGGATTCTAAACGAGACTCACCGGAGGAAGGAGAGCTTCAAGAACACAAGATGGAGATAACCATACGCAATTCACCGCACAGACGAGAAGGATCAATAGAAGATCGGTGTGTTTCTAATTTAACAAACTTTTTCTTTGTGGTCCCAATGCGAGTGTCTGTTTTAAAGAAAAAATTAAGATTAAATAATTTCTTTTGCAGATCGATGAAAGAAGTCATTGGCTTTCATGTAGACCCTTCACGAGTTGGTTACTCTTCTAATCCATTCTTTAACATTTTGTGGTAGTTTCCGATTTTGCAAAATGTTTTATATTCCTGTTGCGAAACTCACTACTTAAAACAGATAAACGGGGATACTTCAATGGCATCTTTTCTTGTCTCACTGGTTTTTTAACAATGTTTGGGAAATGTGACCAATTTTGTGTGCTAGGTTATAGACATTTTCCAGATTTCTGACTCATCCGCCAACTAGGTTAATTTTGTTTCCAGACACATCGGAGCCCTCTTCTCCAAACACACCAATGAGGAAGGTTCCACAGTAATTGGTTTAGTTAATAAAGCTGGGAAACAGGCCGTTCGGCCCACCGAGTCAGCACTGACCAGCGATCCCCACGCATTAATACTATCCTACACATACTAGGGACAGTTTCCACTTATACCAAGCCAATTAACCTACAAACCTTTACGTCTTTGGAGTGTGGGAAGAAAACAGAAGATCTCAGACAAAACCCACGCGGTCAGGGGGGATACGTGCAAACTCCATACAGCCAGCACCCGTAGTCAGAATTGAACCCTGTTCTCCGGTGCTGCAAGCGCTGTAAGGCAGCTACTCTACTGCTGTGCCGCCCATTTGGTCATTTGAAAGGGCTTCATGTTTCTCTGTAGTGCAGGGAGTGCACAATACAGATAAAAAAACAAATCTCTAACTGTTGCAGCATGGATTCTCAACATAACCACCGCTGCACTTCAAAAATAAGTAATTGTGGTAACGTATTTAGGATTTTATGACAAACTGGTAGCACCATTATAGAAATACATTAATGTAATTAACGACATATTTTTTCACATGGAATTTAGAACAAACTATGCAGCAATACACATACTTAACATCACATGAGTTGTCTTCAAATTTCCTTGACAAAGTACTGAAGCTACAAATTTCAAACAATGACATGGGTCATTTTTGAGGTCATCTTGAGTATTCTATACATTATTGGCATTACGATTTAATCAAGCAGGTTAAAGTGTGGGAGCAGTTCAAATGAGGTTTGCTCAACCACGATTCGTCATGGGCAGGTTGGCTTGTGAGGAAAAGATGGATAGATTAGTTTCATATCCCCTGAAACGTGGAAAGATGAGACCTGCAAGGGTGGATGTGGAGGAAATGTTTGCTTTTGTGGAGAATCTAGAACTTGGGGTCAACAGGGGTTTCCCACTTAAGGCAGAGATGGGGCACCATTTCTATTCAATATTGAGTTTTTGGAACTCTCTTCCTCAGTGTAATTAAGGCAGAGTTTTTGAATATTTTTAAGGCATCCGCAGAGAGATTCTTGCTGAGCAATCAGATGAAAGGTTACTGGATAGATGATAGGTGGAAAGTTGAGGTTACAGTCAGACCTCAACCTTATTAAATGACGGTGCGATCCGACAGGGCCAAATGGCCCAATCCTGATCCTAATTCATTTGTTTGTATTCTCTCTACTATACTGTTTGCAAATGAACTTGGTTAGTTTGAATAACATTGCTAATATGTCCTTTTTTAAAAACCATCTAGAGGTGAGGAGGATGATTCTTTGGCAATTAAACCTCCTCAACAAACCTCCAAAAAAGAAAAATCTCACCACAGAAAAGAGGAAAGGAGAAAGGAGAAACGAAGGCATCGAAGTAGATCAGCTGAAGGTGAATGTTATTTTTATGCAGATTTACATCGTGTGAAATGTGGGTGTCAGTTGTCTTTGAGATTAATGTTCATTGTCTCGTTCTGAAATTAATTAGAATTTTTTTAAAATTCTGAAGCAGTTCAGACCCAATGTAAATTAACATATGGGTATTAATTAAGAAAGGATGGGAAAGATTCATTTGATAAAGCGAGAACATAACTGATTAGGTTTAGGAAAATGCAAATGTGAATTCATATTAACCATTTTGTTTCACTGCCAACTAGAGAAATATTGCATCTCAAAGGCATGATTCTAGTTGTTTAAAAGGGGACATGTAGCAGAGGATTACAGGCGCTTTGTTAGGTAAACCTAATGCACCAAGAAAAACGGATACTAGATGCTTGTGGAGAGGTGATAAGAATAGTAACTGCTGATTTAAACAACTAAACCAGCAAATGCACATGTTTCAGATATGCAAAAGGATCAATGTAATGCAAGTCTTTAAATCAATGGATAAATCCTGTACATAAAAAAACAAAAAAGATAAGATGTAAAATTTAATAGATACACAGTCAAGAATAATTGAAATTTAGATATTAGAATACATATTATATTAAAGTGAATAATTACCTGGCAGATAAGAGCACCCATTCAGTCACTAGTAAAGACTTTGATTCTGAATGTCATAGTGTGCTTTCTGTTAACATTCTATAAAGGATTATACAGGAAGGGGAAAAAAAGAAGTGTAAGATTTTGTGGAAACAAGTTTATCTGATGACTGATAAACAGTGGAACTCAATAAAGGGGGCATTTCTTGGGCCACTTGTATGTGTGTGAGGAAAAATGAAGCAAACAAAGAAAGAGACAACCTAGAGGTCAAAATCCTGTGGCTTAATAAAAAAAGTTCTATACACATCCACGTGCTGATAAATCAAAAAGTAAATTGAGGTTAGCTGAAATGTTTATTGGGTGATAGAAGAAGGATAACAGAGATAACAGAAATTCATAAAACTCTGTAAAGTAAAGGGATTGTGAATATCCTTCAGGATATTTGGATGAAAATTGTTCAGGGATTACAAACTGGCCAAAGTGTGATATGAATTCTTTATAACAGTCTTCAGAAATGAATCATGGAGAAACGAGGACTGTTACGAAGAAATTCAGCGAATTTAATGTCTTCAGGGCATTTAAGGCAGATGAACTTTAAAATCTTCAATAAAATGAGCCAAGAAATGGGTAAGGCTCTCACTGATATATTTAGGCGGCCTATTAGTACCCAGGGTATACATGATGTTTGTGAATGTTATCCGAATGTGTAACATGTTAAAGTAAGTTATTGAAACTGTAGACCAGTCACTTATCTGTACCAAGGTATAGGATTCACTGAAGACTATTGGGAACAGTCAACGAGACGTTAAAAGTTGTAGCTTAACGCGTCCCATGGTGCCAGGATGTTTTTGAGGAGCTAATTTAATTGATATCAAAAATAATAAATAATTTGCTTTCTGAATTAGTAGTCACACAATGTTCTCATAATCAATGTTTTGTACACGTTTGGCATGAAGTACTCCGTATTTACTCCGCATTCTGTATTTATAAAATGCTTTTGAACAGCTTTATTAACTTACCATGGTGAGAAAAAAATGTACATTTGAAATGTTCTCTCTGCTGCTACTTTTTTTTAAAGACTTACCATGCAACATATGTTTGCCATTCCTCCATCCATTCAAGTGACGCGTCACATTTCTCTGTATTAATTTTCTGTCCTCTTTTCCAATTTAATTGCCTGTCGCTAAAATCCCATAAACTTTGCCTTTTGCTAAATTTTGATACTGCATTCTTCAAGCCTTTTCTTTATCAGCGGTTAAGAATGTCATCTGTTCCAACAATGAATCATTACCATTTCTATTCCTGTAGATTGTAAAATTTCCATTTACAATTTACTATTTATGCTATCACATTGCATTTTAGGTGCCATGCTTGATTTTCCAAAACAACACTCTTCGAAAATTCATTTTCATCGCAACCTACTTTCTCAATGAGTACCTCGTATATTGTTTATAAAAAAATGTCAGTCGTGTTGCACCTTCAGAAGCCTGTCCTAACAAAATTCTCCAAATAGGATATAATATATGTTATCAGAATCATGGTCTCTGGATTGTTGATCTTAGGCTAGCTGGTTTACGGCTTTTTCTTTCTTTTTAAGTATTGGAAACTCTTGATGCATCTATCAGAACCCTGGGGACATGAGACTGCAGATGCTGGAATCTTGAGCAAAAAAACAAAGTGCTGGAGGAACTCAGCAGATCAGGCAGCATCTGTGGAGAGAAGGGACAGATGACATTTTAGATCAAACCCTTTAAACTCAACAAGGTTTGAAGACAAACTGAAGATGAGTCCAGACCCTAAATGTCATCTGTCCATTTCCCTCTACAGATGTTGCCTGGCCCGCTGAATTCCACCATCACTTTACTTTTGCTCTATCAGAACCTTACATTGTAAAGATATTTGAAAGATTGCGGTCAGTGCTTCTATAATGTTTTACTTTACTTTTCTCCGTATTTGAGACCTTTTCCAATTTTGACCTCCACTAATTCATTACACTTCTTAATCTGTGCGTTTCCAGTGTAGTTATACGTCCCGCCGCTCTCACTTTCAATAATTCAACAGCAAAACATCCAACTGACATTTGATATTTGGCAGTCCTTAATTGTCCAAAGGATTGCTTTCTCTTTCTCTGATTAGTTCAAGTCTTCTTGCCGTAGCTTTTCTGCAATGTAGGTAAATATCACGTCATCAAAGTCTTTCAGACAAGATGTGAATAAATATCTGTAACGGCAGGAATTAAAGTTGCGAGGGAAAGCACCGACTTCTGTAATTATGTTTCATATAGTAAACTTGATCATGTTCACATAATGACCAATGTCATCCAGTTGGTGGTGATGGGATGGAAAAACGGGTTTGATGTGATGATCTGCTCTCATTCTCATAATGTTCCTCACATGGTGAAAATGAAAGCTGATGAACTGGCAGGTGCCATTAATATGTAATCTGGTAATTCTACTCGTAATAATTAAAACGGTTACATTGATTGTGCACAGCTTGCAATTATTTTCTCTTTAGAATAAATAAAGAGCTGATTTAACTAGGGTGTTTAAGATGATTGAAGGATATGGGGCGGTCCAAAACAAAGATAAATAACCCTAAACTTAAAGAAACGCCTTTTAAGGTTGCTCTTTGGAAACACATCACACAGAAGATAGAAAGGAAGAAAAATTTCCCCACAAAAATATCAAGAAAAGGAGAGGCTTGGTGAATTGGAAAAATTCAAAACTGAGATTAATTGAATATTTTATAGGCAATTAAGGTTTGTGGGAAGATTGAAGTAGGCTCTCTTAAGGCAGACTGAATTCCTTCCTCCTCTCCAAACATGAAGGTGAGGTGACCCATTTGTTACAATCAACAATGTCAGGCCCTGGGGTCTGACTAGCTTGTTTCTGCATCTGTTAAAAGATTACAAGATGGAGGATCGTATTGCATGAAGCAATGTGGGTGAGTGTGAATGTAAAACAAACACTTAAACCTCCTGGGGATTCTGGTGAGTACTTCTGTTTGTGACACCCAGAGACAACAGGATTCTGATACAGAACATTCAGAATGATTACATTTAAGTGGAGTTTTAATTTACAAATCATTCGTATTAGTCTTAATTAACATTCAAACATGCAAATATTTGTAAACAGGAAAACACATGAGAGGAAAGGAGAAAGATAAGGAGAAAGAGAGGGAACATGAGCGAAGGAAACGGCAGCGAGAGGAGCAAGATAAGGCACGTAGAGAACGGGAAAGGCAGAAACGGAGAGAACTTGCCAGAGAACACTCCAGAAGAGAAAGGTGAAGGAAAATAATTTTCCTATGGGCTAGCAGCTGTTAAGCATATATAATGATTTAAAAAAAAATGTCAATACAATCTATGGAAAACATGACAGTTTTAGTTTTGTTTTCTTTAGTAGTACAGAGATCAGATTACTTGCTTTTATGTTTTTTTAAAGGTTCTGCTTGGTTCTGTGTTTAGTGATTAAAAATCTTTTTAACTAGCATTTTGTAACTGACTAAAAAGCTTATTAAATGATACCTATTGACTCCGGTTGTAGCTGTTGCAGACTTGGCTAAAGTTGCAGAGATAAGAGTGGAACTAGGAATGGTAGGAAAGGATAGAACAATACTAAAATATAGTTTGCACAAAGTCTTTTGGCTCTGCAAATGCTGCGGCTTAAAGAAGTATGGGCTGTTCAAGCTGAATTATTTAATATTTAGGAACTATTTTAAATCTGGGAATACGACAGAATAGTAATATTCTATTTCAATTATGTTCAGAAGTCTTTCAGTACTGAAGTCTAAAGATTACACAATGTGAACATCTCTAAACCAGGACATGTTGCATGTGTCTGCAGACATCTCAAAACACACAAATATTGCAAAAACGACGTACTTTAAATGAGTTGAAATCTAATCAGATTTGATGTTCCAACTCCCAATTGGCCCATAACAGCCATTGTCGTCGTGCCCATTCATCTTATCATGCCTCTTAAAGCACACCTCACTCTATCGTCCAATGTGCTCAGCATTCAGTTTGGTGTCGTTCCACCAACCATGCTGAGGCCATGACCTGTGATTCTGCCCAACAACCATGGTCTGGTTATGTAATTTAGTTAATATCTGGGAGAATCATTATTTCAAAATTGCTCTTGTCTAAGTCATATTTCCGAGGGGAACCTGGACATATTTCTTCTGTTGCTTTTAGAAGAAATAAGAAATTTAATTAATGCATTTGCAAAGAATGAGGTTTTGCTCTGAGGTTCTACATTAGAATTCCGTTTTTAAATACATCATGGGGTTGAATTGACAAATAACATCAGGTGTACTTTAAAAATAGATGCTTAACAATGGCACAGATACATTAATCAGAAATTATGTTTTATTAATTAAAGGCAGTGACTGAAGTGTTAATGTGAGCTTGGTTTTTGGGAAATGGCTTGTCTGTTTTTACTGGTCAAATATTTTCAACGTTTTTTTAAATTATGTCTCTTAATTTGTCAAGTGACATAGTTGAAGCTGGCAGGCAATTACTTATTTAATTGTTAACGTTAAGGAAAGAGTAAAGAGGTTGCTATTTGTCATTTTTTAAATAAGCGGGCGTAATTTGACTGCTCTCTTCCCACCCGACATGAAGTTTAGCAAAATGTTTAGTGACAGAAGTGGGACAATATAAAACAAGTGGACTGGACAGCAGATGCGCAGTGTGCTCTCACCTCTGGAATTTAGTTTCTAGTGTCCAGGCTCCTCCTTTCACCCATCAGAAAGGAGTCCCACGCATTGTCCACCATATCCTCACTGACCTAAGTATTACCCTGTCCTGTTATCTCAAATTTTAAAACTTAAATCCCCCATTTTGGCCACCTCACCTTTAGACTTTAGAGATTCAGTGCGGAAACAGGCCTTTTGGCCCACCGAGTCCGCGCCGACCCGAGATCACCCTGTGCACTAGCGCTATCCTACACACACTAGTTACAGTTTACAAATTTTGCCAAAGCCAATTAACCTACAAACATGTACGTCTTTGGTGTGTGGGAGGAAACCCATGCAGTCACAGGGAGAAAGTACAAACTCCGTACAGACAGCACCCGTAGTAAGGATCAAACCCAGGTCTCTGGCGTGTAAGACAGCAACTCTACCACTGTGCCACCCCAACTGGCTGCTTTCCAATATAATAGTTCCCTGCACACTCCAAATGCTTGGAATTCAGGAGAAAAGCAATCTCTGTGACAAGAACCAGTCATTTGGATTACCAACAAGCTACAGTGTGATATGGCATGGACAGTGAGAAAGAAGCTTCATTTGTGACAGATCTATCAGGTCATTAAGGAACCTCACTGTGAACTCAATCACGCACTGGGTTTGCAGGGAAGGCATCTGCTAGCTCTGTTTCAAAATGGAAGAAACAATGTCTGCAGTGTCACGAACTTGTGACATTGCAGGCTTTAGTCCTGTATTACATGAAGGTTTCTGGCACATAAAAGTAGTGTAAGATATAACCTGCTATAATGATCTTCTAAAAACTGATAGACAGCCATCCCTATTGATTTTGGTATTGACAATTATTAGCATGCATGGAAATATATTTGTTGAATTCTACAGATAGATTGTCTAAGTAGTTTTTTGTAATAAACTTATAGATACAAACAGTGTGAGGCAGGATGTGATGTGAGTTGCTACATGTGATCTGTAAAAACACCACTTGAGTTTTGGATTGCTTTTGTATATTGACAGTGCTTATGAATCTTCCAGGGACCGCCTTGAGCAACTTGAGCGTCAGAGGGAACGGGAAAGGAGAATGAGGGAGAGGGAACAACTGCAAAAAGATCAATGGGAACTAAAAGAGCGTGAAAGACGAGCTGAGGAAAGGCGAAAGGAGCGTGATATCAGGAGGGAAGGTATTTAGTTTAAAACACCCAGGCCAGGTGGCCCTTACAGGATTAGGTGCAGGACAGGTGCTTTATTTAAGATAAAGTTAATGTATTTGCATTTATCTATCTATATGATCCAGGCAATGATACGCTTATTAAAAAGCACAAGGGATAATTACTCTCCACATTGCTCAGTGTGTTAACCCTCACATTGGCCTTCCATCACAGATTTCCTGCTTCTCTGCCACGATACCTGGCGTTGCTCCTGAAAACCTGGTGACTGGATTGCTCCCTTACTGCCTTGGTTTTTACAATAAGGTGCTGTAAACAGAAATTTGAATGGGAATGAGTCGGTGTTTCCCATTGCAGTTGTCATGCAGCAGCTTCTGCTTTTATTTCAGATTTCTAGCATCTGCAGCAATGTGTATTACAATCTTTGACCCTTATTTGGCCAGATGCATAACTTTGAGCTTCAGCTCGATGTAACCTGAACCCGTACATCATGATCACTTAAAGTACTTGATATCATTATCTGCTCAGTTTTGAAGGATTCTGCTCCACTCTATCAATGCTATGTGGCAAGTGATCTCCAACCTGTTGATTGTTGTATGCAAATGGGAAACTACTTTGAGCAATCCAGAAGATAATTGATGGTCCAGGGGAAAGACTTGAGATCTTGTCTTCCAGGCCGGAACCATTTCACTAAACCAGGAGTTGTCAGTCCATTACGGGTTGTTGGACAAAGGAGGGGGAACATTAGGTCACAGATGGGCCATATTCTCACTAACCAGTAGGCCAATGAATGCCTCCAATTCATCTATTTTAAAAGTTGTCCTGGATGCTGTCAGGGTGCAACATATCCGATCCGCTTTTACAACAACTTTTACAATTTCAGTCTGTTCTTTACTAAGTAGTGGCGCCTATTAATCAATTTATAGCCCCGACTCCCTGTGACCTGAAGCAGTCAACTCAGTGGAGGATTATGTTGAAGCACACACTCAGAGAAATCTATATACTGGACGTGATCATTCAGCCCAGTGTGACCATGCCAACCAAAATGGACTCCAGAATAATTCCATAGAGTCATACAGTGCGGAAAGAGGCCCTTCGGCCCTACCTGCCCATGCCAAACTAGTCACACCTGCTCGTGTCTGGCCAGTATCTCTATAAACCTTTCCTATCCATGTACCTGTCTTTTAAATGTTGCTTATAGTTCCTGCCTCAACCACCTCTTCTGGCAGCTACCCTCTGTGTGAAAAAGTTGCACGTCGGGTTCCTACTTAATCTTTTCCCACTTACCTTTAACCCATGTTCCCTGATTCTTGATTTCCCTACTTTGGGTCAAAGACTGCGCATTCAACCTATTTAGAAACATAGAAAATAGGTGCAGGAGTAGGAGTAGGCCATTCGGCCCTTCGTTTCATGATCTTATACATCTCTATAAGATCAGCTCTCATCCTCCTGCGCTCCAAGGAACATTGCTCTAGCCTGCCCAACCTCTCCCAAAAGCTCAGGCCCTCAAGTCCTGGCTACATCCTCGTAAATCTTATTTGCATTCTCTCCAACTTAACAACATCTTTCCTATAACGGTAACCAAAACTGAACACAATACTCCAAATTTGGCCTCATCAGCATCTTGTAAAACTGCAACATAACATCCCAACTTCTATACTCAGTACCCTGACTGATGAAGGTCAATGTACCAAAAGCCGTCTTAACCACCCTATCTACCTGTGACGCCACTTCCCAGCTCTTAATTTGCATCCCTGAAGGTTTAACAATAAAACAATGAAAGATAATCTCATGACGCTGCCCTTTAACATTTTGAATGCCTGGTTGTTGGAATTGATGAGGAATCTCCTGCATTTTTTCAGCAATGATGCATCACAGAGGACTGAATGATGAATATGCTGTGAAAGTAAAGATCCATCATAGGAGCCACAGCCCAGTGTGGCGGCATGCAGAGAGGTTTGAACTTGATGAAAGGAAAAATGGTAAGGTCAACAAATTATTAACCTAATACATATTGTCTGAACAACAATAATAAGTCTGTATAACAAATCTGGTACAATGTTTTAACTAAATCAAATAGGAGATTCTATTTAGAAAAATGTGGAGACTCATTGTGCAAAAGGGTTGTTTGTGTGTATTTTATTTGCACATTAGGGGAATGTATACAGTTAACGGTATGACCCTGAACAGCAATCATACACAGAGAGGTCAGGTCCGAGACAATCAATCTCTCAAAGTAGCAACATAACTAGATAGAGTGGCAAGGACAACATATGGTTTACTTGCCTTCATATAATACAATTTATTTGTTGTAATTTGAACCTCATTGAGGTTCAAACGAAATTTGGTTTCTGCAGTCATACACACAAGAAAAAGAACCAAGACACAACACAATTTACACAAACATCCATCACAGTGAATCTCCTCCTCATTGTGATGGAAGGCAAAGTCTTATCTCTCCCCTGCACTCCTCATTCTCCTCCCGATGTCAGTCAAAGCCCCCGGCGGGCGATGGTAAGTGTCCCGCGGCCATTAAAACCGCGCCGGGTGATGCAAGGCCGCGCTCCGGGTCTTGGTGTTGGAGCCCCCCGGCGGGCGCTAGCAAGTCCCACGGCCGTTAAAGCCGCGCCGGGCGATGTAAGGCCCCGCTCCAGGTAATTTTCAACCCCGCAACTCGGGCGGGAGAAGTCGCCGTTGCGGAAGCCCCGAAAAGCAGGGACCCGCGGGCTCCCGGTGTTACCGTCCACCAGACCTGCGGTTGGAGCCTCCGAATCTCTGGGGTCGGGCCGCAGCAGCGCGCCACCACCGCTCCTCCCACTCCGAACTCGGCCGGCTCCATGATGGTAAGTAGGTCCGCAGCTCCGCGACTGGAGCCCCAGGTCGTTCCGGTTGGAGGCCGCTCCACGGTGCTCGACCCCAACGACAACGGAGACCCGACAGAGAAAAGGTCGGGTTCTCCGTGCAGGGGAAAGATTTTAAAAGTTCCCCCTTCCCCCCCCCCCCCCCCCCCCCCCCCCCCCGCCCCCACACATATACCCAGTTAAAAAAAAACCACTTTAAACTACATTCAAATTCATCAGTCAAGGCTTTCAGTATAAGACTCGGGAAGTCATGTTGCAGCTTTATAAAGCCTTGATTAGGACGCATTTGGAGAAGTGTGCACAGTTCTGTTCGCTCCATTTCAGGAAGGATGTGGAGGCTTTGGAGATGGTGCAGAAGAGGTTTACCAGGCTGCTGCTTGGATAAGAGGGTACTGTTTATAAGGAGAGGTTGGACAATTATTTTTTCTCTGGAGCGTCAGAGGTAGATAGCAGACCAGATATAGTGCCCTCCATAATGTTTGGGACAAAGATCCATCATCTATTTATTTGCCTCTGTACTCCACAATTTGAGAATTGTAATAGAAAAAATCACATGTGGTTAAAGTGCACATTGTCAGATTTTATTAAATCTTGGTTTCACCATGTAGAAATTACAGCTGTGTTTTCCATAGTCCCTCCATTTCAGGGCACCGTAATGTTTGGGACACATGACTTCACAGATGTTTGTAATAGCTCAGGTGTGTTTAACTACCTCGTTAATGCAGGTATAAGAGAGCTCTCAGCACCTAGTCTTTCCTCCAGTCTTTCCATCACCTTTGGAAACTCTTATTGCTGTTTATCAACATGAGAACCAAAGTTGTGCCAATGAAAGTCAAAGAAGCCATTATAATAATAATAATGGATGGGATTTATATAGCGCCTTTCTAATACTTAAGGCGCTTTACATCGCATTATTCATTCACTCCTCAGTCACACTCGGGGGTGGTAAGCTACTACTGTAGCCACAGCTGCCCTGGGGCAGACTGACGGAAGCGTGGCTGCCAATCTGCGCCTACGGCCCCTCCGACCACCACCAGTCACTCACACACATTCACACACAGGCAAAGGTGGGTGAAGTGTCTTGCCCAAGGACACAACGACAGTATGCACTCCCAAGCGGGATTCGAACCGGCTACCTTCCGGTTGCCAGCCGAACACTTAGCCCATTGTGCCATCCGTCGTCCCATTATGAGACTGAGAAACAAGAATAAAACTGTTAGAGACATCAGCCAAACCTTAGGCTTACCAAAATCAACTGTTTGGAACATCATTAAGAAGAAGGAGCACTGGTGAGCTTACTAATCGCAAAGGGACTGGCAGGCCAAGAAGAATTCACTCTATAATAAAGAAAAATCCCCGAACACCTGTCCAACAGATCAGAAACTCTCTTCAGGAGTCAGGTGTGGATTTGTCAATGACCACTGCCCGCAGAAGACTTCATGAACAGAAATACAGAGGTTACACTGCAAGATGCAAACCACTGTTTAGCCACAAAAAATAGGATGGCCAGGTTACAGTTTGCCAAGAAGTACTTAAAAGAACTAACCACAGTTCTGGAAAAAAGGTCTTGTGGACAGATGAGATGAAGATTAACTTACATCAGAGTGATGGCAAGAGCAAAGTATGGAGGAGAGAAGGAACTGCCCAAGATCCAAAGCATACCACCTCATCTGTGAAACACGGTGGTGGGGGTGTTATGGCCTAGGCATGTATGGTTGCTGAAGGTACTGGCTCACTTATCTTCATTAATGATACAACTGATGGTAGTTGCATAATGAATTCTGAAGTGTATAGACTAAGTCCTATCTGCTCAAGTTCAAACAAATGCCTCAAAACCCATTGGCCGGTGGATCATTCTACACCAATACAATGATCCCAAACATACTGCGAAAACAACAAAGGAGTTTTTACAGCTACAAAATGGTAAGTTCTTGAGTGGCCAAGTCAATCACCCGCTCTTGAGTAAGCCTTTTATATGCTGAAGAAAAAACTGAAGGGGACTAGCCCGCAAAACAAGCATAAGCTAAAGACGGCTGCAATACAGACCTGGCAGAGCATCACCAGAGAAGACACCCAGCAACTGGTGATACGCATGAATCGCAGACTTGAAACAGTCATTGCATGCAAAGGATATGCAAATACTAACCATGACTACTTTTCATTTACATGACATTGCTGTGTCCCAAAGTTAGGTGCTCTGAAATGGGGGGGACTATGCATAAACACTGCTGTAATTTCTACATGGTGAAACCAAAATGTATAAAAATGGCCTTTAATAAAATCTGACAATGTGCACTTTAACCACATGTGATTTTTTTCTATTATAAATCTCAAATTGTGGAGTACAGGGGCAAATAAACAAACAATGGGTCTTTGTCCCAAACATTATGGAGGGCACAGTTGAAGTGTATTAAATTATGTGAGGCCCAAATAGGGTAGGCAGAACCTTTCTCCCGCGGTGAAAATGTCAAAGACTAGAGGGCATAGCTTCAAGGAGGTAGAAAGAAAGTTTGAAGGAGATGTCCAAGGCACTTTTTTTACGCAGAGGTGTGGGTGCCTGCTAGATGCTGTTAGGGGTGCTGGTGGAGGCAGATACAAAAGTGGTGATTTAAAGACTTTTGGATAGTCACATGAATATGCAGGGAATGGAGGGATGTGGATCATGTGCAAGCAGTAGAGATAAGTTTAAGTTGCCATTGTGTTCAACCCAGCGGGACCTGTTCCTGTAGCATTGTGGAAGTTGACATTGTGTTTCCTGTAGCATTGTAGAAATTGGCTGAGGGGTAATATAACCTATTCCTCCTCCTGTTTTGTCACCAAGGCGGTGCATGAAGTCCATATTAAAGCTCACCATTGAAGTCTTGTTTTTTATTGAGCCAGACAATCCAACATTGAGGTGAAAATGGGTTAATTATGCCCCATCATGTCAATATACGGTAATATAGACAGTGAGGAAGGTTATCTTAGTTTACAACAAGATGTAGATCAGTTGAGAAGGTAAATCAATGGAATGGCAAAAGGAATTTAACTCAAAATGACGTGGGAGGTGTTGCACTTTGGTATGACAAACCAGGGTAAGACTTACACAGTAAATTTTAGTTTAGTTTAGAGATATAGCACGGAAACGAGCCGTTCGGCCCAGCGAGTCCGCACCGTCCAATGAAACCCGCACATTAACACACACTAGGGACAATTTACACTTATACCAAGCCAATTAACCTACAAACCTGCACGTCTTTGGATTGTGGGAGGAAACCGAAGATCTCAGAGAAAACCCACGCGGTCATTGGGAGAAGGTACAAACTTCGTGCACAGCACCCGTAGTCGGGATGGAACCCAGGTCTCTGGCGCTGTAAGACAGAAACTCTACTGCTGCGCCACTGTCGTAAATGGCAGAGGCCTGTAGAGTGTGGCAGAACAGAACGATCTGGGAGTACAGGTGCATAGTTCCCTGAAAGTGGTGAGTCAGGTGGACAGTGTGGTGAAGGTGTTTGTCATGCTTGCCTTCATTGGGAAGGGTATTGTATACAAACATTAGGACACCATTAGGCAGCTAAACACGCTGTTGGTGAGCCCACACTTGGAGTACTGTGTGCAGTTCTGGTCACCCAGAAGGATGCCATTAAGTTGGAAAGTGTGCAGAAGAGATTCATCAGGATGATACCTCGGCTTGTGGGCTTGAGTTACTGGGAGAGGCTGGATAAGCTGAGACTTTTTCAATTTGGGGTGTATGAGGCGATGGGAAGACCTTATTGAGGCACAATATCAGGATGTGCATCGATAAAATGTCTTTTTCCAAGTGCAGAGAATTTGAAAACTAGGGGCATAGATTTAAAGTGAAAGGGGAAAGATTTATGGGGGACAACATTTTACTCTGGGTTTAGTCTGTATATGGAATGAGCTGCTAGAGCAAGCTATAAAAGCCGATAAAAAATACAGCATTAGAAAAACATTTGGACAGATTTATGGACAGCAAGAGTTTCGAGGGATATGGGCCAATTGCAGACAAATGGGATGAGCTCTATGTCAACTTGGCGGGCATGGACAAGATGGGCCGAAGAACCTGTTTCCATGCTGTATAGCTCAATGACTCCGTGACTATCCAGCCTCACACCTCATCCATCCCTAACTACCAAATCTCTGGGGAACGAGCTCATGTAACTCCAAGTTACTGCAGTTACACCTTGCTCAACATTTGTACTACTCGCAACATCCATTTCTTCAGAAGGCTAAACTTATTGTGAGGACTGGGTCAGGTAAAACTGGACAGACGAGAAGAAACAAAGAAACAGAGAAGAAACAAAGCAAAAGAGGCAGAGTGAGAAAGAAAATGAGATAAAGAAAAAAGATAAAATAGTAGAAAATCTGAAAAGGGAATCAAAGCAACTACTTTGCAGTAATGGATTGAATTGGAGAATTATTTGACGATGTCACTAACATTTTCTTTCATAAATCCTTCTACCATTTGTATTTTTTCTCTGCAGTAAAGGAAGAAAGGTATGAAGAAAAAGACCCGCCATCCGATCTGCAAGACATCAGCGAAAGCGAAATAAAAACAACATCTGGTGAATCTACCTCTGGTAGGTAGGGAGATGTGCTGGGCTTCCTAAAGCCAGGATGTATGTGTTATGTGTTTTGAGCATATATTGGCCCAGCATAATGTATGCACTTGTTACAAGTTGCATATTTTGTCTTATTAATCTGGATGTCTTTGAACACCTCTGCAAAGGTCTGTGTGAACTTAAATCTGCCATGGATCTATATGAAGTCAGCTTAGTTTAATTTGTTGTCACATGTACCGAGGTACAGTGAAAAGCTTTTGTTGTGTGCTAACCAGTCAGCTGAAACACTATACAGATGCTCCCTGATTTACGATGCTTCGACTTGCGATATTTCGACTTTACGATCGGCAAACGCTCGGCAACGGCAGTGAGCCGCACGTCACGTCCGGTCACGTGATCGTAATGTGTTAAAAGCGTTTTCGACTTGCAATACTTTCGATTTACGATGAGTTTATCGGAATGTAACCCCATCGTAGGTCGAGGAGCAGCTGTACATGATTACATTCAAGCCATCCGCAGTGTACAGATACATGGTAAAGATTGCAAGGTAAAATCAGATTAAAGATCGTCCGATGGTCTCCAATCGGGTAGATAGTAGCTCAGGACTGCTTTCTAGTTGCTGATAGGATGGCATAGTTGCCTGATAACAACTGGGAAGAAACTGTCCGTGAATCTGGAGGTGTGCATATTCACACTTCTGTATTTCTTGACTGATGGGAAGGGGGAGATGAGGGAGTGACTGGGGTGAGACTCGTCCTTGATTATGCTTGTGACCTTGCCGTGGCAGCGTGAAGTATAAATGGAATCAATGGTTGGTTTGTGTGGTGGTCTGGGCTGCGTCCACAATTCATTGTAATTTCTTGTGGTCTTTAATGGAGCGGTTTCCAAACCATGCTATGATGCATCCCGATAAAATGCTTTCTAAGGCACATCTGTCGAAGATAAAATACTTTCTACTGCACATCTGAGGAAGTCAGTGTCTATAAATACAGAAAGCAGAAAATAAAATTGCTACTAAAATCTGCTGGTTTTCTATAATGGATATTAAGTATAAAAAGATCCTGCAACAACACATGCACAATAAGATTCTACTTGCATTTTCCAGTGTAAGTCAGGTACAACAGGGACACTATTGAGGGGTATAACATTATGAACGGTATAATTGGATAAATTGCAGGAAACCTTTCATCTTATCAAAGGTAAATAAAATTAGAGGTTATAGATTTGGGTAAGAAATAAGAGTTAGAGGAGATCTGAGGAGGACCTTATTCACCCAGAGTGTTTTGAGTACCCTAAACACACTGCAGGAGAGAGCATAGTTACTGGCAGCATGCAAGAAGTGTCTTAATGGGCACGTGAATCACCGGGCCATAGAAGACCGCAGGCCTAGTGCTAAAAGTTGTGATTAATATGGTTGATGTGGAATTTGTGGGCTTAATGAACTGTTCACATGCTGTGTGACTCCATGACTCTGATAGGCTGGGTTGGATAGGCTGGGTGAGTGGGCAAATGCATGGCAGATGCAGTATAATGTGGATAAATGTGAGGTTATCCACTTTGGTGGCAAAAACAGGAAAGTAGACTATTATCTGAATGGTGGCCTATTAGGAAAGGGGGAGATGCAACAAGACCTGGGTGTCATGGTACACCAGTCATTAAAAGTAGGCATGCAGGTGCAGCAGGCAGTGAAGAAGGCGAATGGTATGTTAGCATTCATAGCAAAAGGATTTGAGTATAGGAGCAGGGAGGTTCTACTGCAGTTGTACAGGGTCTTGGTAAGACCACACCTGGAGTATTGCGTACAGTTTTGGTCTCCTAATCTGAGGAAAGACATTCTTGCCATAGAGGGAGTACAGAGAGGGTTCACCAGACTGATTCCTGGGATGTCAGGACTTTCATATGAAGAAAGACTGGATAGACTCGGTTTGTACTCGCTAGAATTTAGAAGATTGAGGGGGGATCTTATAGAAACTTACAAAATTCTTAAAGGGTTGGACAGGCTAGATGCAGGAAGATTGTTCCTGATGTTGGGGAAGTCCAGAACAAGGGGGTCACAGTTTAAGGATAAGGGGGAAATCTTTTAGGACCGAGATGAGGAAAACATTTTTCACACAGAGAGTGGTGAATCTCTGGAATTCTCTGCCACAGAAGGTAGTTGAGGCCAGTTCATTGGCTATATTTAAGAGGGAGTTAGATGTGGCCCTTGTGGCTAAAGGGATTAGGGGGTATGGAGAGAAGGCAGGTACAGGATACTGAGTTGGATGATCAGCCATGATCATATTGAATGGTGGTGCATGCTCGAAGGGCCGAATGGCCTACTCCTGCACCTATTTTCTATGTTTCTAATAGGGAATAAATATTCTTCAGCAATGGTGCATGATTCACCTCAAAAACAAGACAAAATAAGTCTGAGCACCAACAACAATTTTCATCATGAGCAATTGCAACTGTAGCTTCATGTGTGAAGATTAAGGTGTTCCACATTTTGCTGTGTTCATTGCTTCCTTGCAATTATCAGAAGTGAATGTTCTTATCTGAATGCTCTTATCATGTATCCTCTTCTCTTAAAATAATATGAAACAAAATACTTAAACTTATGCTTGTTTTTTCCCCCCTGTAAAGTTTACATTTACATGTTGTGGTACTTCCACCCCCTGATCTCTTGATATTTTTTTATTCCTCAATTTATTTCACAGGCTCTGCAACCGCTTCAGAGGCAGAGAGCAGTAGTGAGGGGTCTGAAGAATCACTAAGTCCATCAGAGGTTGAAACTGAGCCGTCTCCCGGTGAGGACAATTCCTAAAGGATTCCAGTACATAAATGCTCAAGATAGCAAATTAAACTGATAAGATACAGGAAGTTTGGGGATCAGGTTTGAATGGGGGGGGGATGTCTCCCATCATTTTCTGTTTATACATATTTTAAGATATTAGGAGGAACAATCACTTAAATAATTTAGAACTGACATCATCTTTGTTCTAAAGGTTTTGAATTCCTTTTTGTTAGGAGAAATTAGTGAAGAGGAAGAGCACAGCGATGAAGAAAGGCAGAATGGAAACCATCTCCAAATGGGTAAATGCCAATCCTGTACCTCCTCCATGGCTCAAAGTGTAGCATTTGATTGGTCCTGGGGCAGGTGATTTGTTTTTCCTGATACTGAATTTGTTAGTTACAGAATCAAAATTTGACCATGATTCAGAAGAGAGTGTGGAGGAGGAGGATGAGGAGGAGATGGAGGAAGAGGATGATGAAGAGGAGGAGGAGGAGAGCCCAATCTCAAATGCTCCGACTGAAGAAGAGTATGTTCCTGACTCTCCACCCGCTTCACCAGTCGAACCGAAGAAAGAGCTGCCACAGTACTTGCCTGCTCTTCAGGTAAATAACTGGGGCCTGACTGTTAGAGAAACAGTGTGGTAGAAGTACTCGGGGTCAGGCAATACCTGTGGTGATAGGAACTCTTCCACCTCTTTGATGAAAAGCCTGACCTCCTGAGTAGTTCCTGCAATTTTGCTGTTTATTTCAGATTTTCGGCATCGACAGTATTTTAATACAAGGTCAAAGAGGGCAGCCAACAATATTTCTTCTTGCAGAATCCTTGGAGCAAGAGTAATGTCACTATGATTGTAGCTGTAACCTCGTCCAGAAACAAGACTGCAAACATCCAACATTCCTATCATCATGTCTTAAGCGTTTGTTGAACTTGCGTTAAAAAATTGTTGATGAATGCTTCCAATGTAAATCACCCATAAGTCACAGCAGGGGCATTTAAAGAGCTTTCGGGGGCATTTTCTTTCTGCTCATATTAACTGATAAGTCTTGTCTCAGTCCCTGACCTACTTGGCACACAAAACCCAAGGAAAAAGAGAATGTTAGAATATGGAACTAAAAACAGAATGCTGGAAGAATTTAGTGGTTTAAGCAGCATCTGTGGGGGCAAAAGGTGTAAGTCGACGTTTTGGGTTAAGTCTGCATCAGGAGCTGTCGGCAATGATGCTTGCTTTTTCTGCAATGGGGGAGAATCAGCGAGTACCCCTCTTGCAGTGCCACAAATCTACCACCAAAATGAACAATAAGATTCCTATGTTTATTAATCACCTTTCCACATCAGTGCAATACACCAAAATATTGTTTATACTTTGCTATTTTTAGGGTTGCCGTAGTGTAGAAGAATTTCAATGTCTTAATAGAATTGAAGAAGGAACCTATGGTGTTGTTTATCGAGCGAAGGACAAAAAGACAGGTGAGGATTTGTTTTTATTCTAATTGTTTTGCACTCATGTCTTGTTTTGTTACACTGGCTTTTTTTTCTTTTTCCTCTCTTCTTGCAGAATTTCATGTGTAATATTTTTAAATAGTTTTTGTACATCTGAGCCTGTGATGCTGCTGCAAAAAGATTTCCAATGTACCTGGACCTCACTGCACTTGTACATATGGCAATAAACACGACAGGAATCACACACATTTTTGGCGGGTGGTCACAAGCCACATTCTTTCTGCAGTTTAGCTGAAGCCTTCAGCAACTTGAGATGTACAGAGACTGGGAGAAATGCAGTTGGTTTCATCCGTGACCTGTGAATTCACCGTCAGTGCTAAAGATGGGAATGGACCACTCAATTATGGACATTTTTTTAATCAATTTTTGTCATATGGACATCAACGGCGGAGATAATATTTATTCTGCATGCCTAGTTGTATGCAAAATTGAGTTAAAGCTTTTGTGACTTCCTATATTTGAACATCTTTCATTGTGTATGTCCTGCCCTAGCTTAACTTCCCAAAATGCATGACTTCACACTCATCTGAGTTAAATTCCATCTGCAATTTCTTTGCCCACTTTCCTGGTTGGTGTAGATCATGTTGTCACTGTCAAACTTTGTCAATTGTGGTACAAATGGTACAAAAGTGTTATCTGTAAATCAATAGAGTTCAGACATTTGGAGACCAATAGTAACACATGTTCTGTGGGAAATGTACTACTTTCAGATGAAATCGTAGCCCTAAAACGATTAAAAATGGAGAAGGAAAAGGAAGGATTTCCGATTACATCACTACGGGAAATCAACACCATTCTGAAAGCACAACATCCCAACATTGTCACAGTCAGAGTAAGTCAGCAACACATTTTGTATCTGGAACGAGAAAATTCCACTTTTATGGAATCAGAGGTTACCCCTGTACTTAGCTGGTTGTGTGTTAAATTTACATGGGAATAATGCAGACTAATTTGTACATTGCTTTGTTTTAAGAGTTATTATGAGTGTGAGATGGTGTATTTAGCACCTCTGTTAGCTCTTGGAAGAAGAAATAACTATTTAGCCTTATAGTTGAACTAATGATGGGTTATAAAGTTAGAGTAACATTTAATGGGGAGTAGGATATAGTGCTGCTGTAACTCAGCTCCATGATACAGCATTTAGAGCTAATGTGGGACATGAGAGTAAACACTGAATATCTTGTTTCTGCAGGAAATTGTTGTAGGAAGCAATATGGATAAAATATATATAGTTATGAATTATGTTGAACATGACCTCAAGAGTTTAATGGAGACCATGAAACAGCCTTTCTTACCAGGTAAGATTGTTACGTATCTGAGCAATAAAAATCGATAATACATAAAGCTTTTTTAAAAACATCTTTGAGGACTGCAATATTGTGTTTTATAACATTGCTAATATTCTAAAACCTTTAAAAACCTTCAATAACTATATTTATTCCAGAAATTCTTCCGCCTACTACAGCCTAATTGTAAACTACTGCAAAATATTACCTTTGCTGTGTTGAGACCAGTTGGTCTGGTTACATGGATAGTTGTAAAGTTGTGCAGCATAGAACCTTGGGCCCAGCCTGTCCAGGCCAACTGTGATGCCTATTTACACCAATACCATTTGCCTGCGTTAAATCTATGTGCCTCTACTTTCCTATCAAAATATCTGTAAAATGCACATTAAACATCAAACTTACAAAACAGACCCCTTACCCCTACATGGATATGACAAACACCAAAGGTCCCAGCACCGCTCCCAGCGGTACGCCACTGCCTGTAGACTTTCAGTTAAAACCCCTGTCCAACACTGCCCTGCCTTCCATTACCAAGCCAATTTGGGATCAAATTTGCCAAAATCTCAAATCCAAGAGGAACTCAGCACGACAGACAGGATCTGGGGAGGGAGTGGATGGTCGACGTATCGGGCCGAGAACCTTCATCTAGACTGAACTGACAGAGCAGAGTAGCCAGTATAAAGAGATGGGGCGAGGGGTGGAACAACAGCGAGCAAGTGACAGGTGGATACCAGTGAGGATTAGCCTGAAGAAGGGTCTCATTTCCCTCCATAGATTTTGCCTGAGCCACTGAGTTATTCTAGTATTTTGTGTTTTGCATAAGATTCCGGCATCTGACATGTTCTTGTATCTCCACATCAGATCACTATGTGATCTTTTGGACCAAACTACCATGTGGGACCTCATCAATTTTTCTTAGGTATTTCCCCAAAAAATACCCAAATCATATTTGTGAGACAAGATTACCTTTATCATTTTGAGTGACATCAATTTCTCACTTTGACTTACTGTTTATGTGCTTTATTTATAACTGACATTTATACAAAAAACTCTCTACATGTATATTCATCTGTGAAATTAAAATTTTCTCCGCTGTAGTTCCTCATGTAGGTCAGATGTAAATCGGCCATTTTGTTATTGAATGGTGGAACAGGCTTAAAGGGATGAATAGCCTCATGCGAAAAGGTTAGAAGGCTGATTGGAATGCTTCTGGAAGAATTAAGTTTGTACTTGACAAATAGATTAGGAATTTGAAGGTAGCAACTGAATTGCAGATGTTTAGTTTGGAGATGTAGCATGGAAACAGGCCCTTCGGCCCACCAAGCCCGCACCGACCAGCATTCCCTGCACATTAACACTACCCTACATGCACTTGGGACAATTTTACATTTATACCAAGCCAATTAACCTACAAACTTGTACGTCTTTGGAGTGTGGGAGGAAACCGAAGATCTCAGAGAAAACCCACAAAGTTCACGGGATGAACGCACAAACTCCGTACAGACAGGTACCCGTAGTCAGGACCGAACTCGGGTCTCTGGCAGAGTAAGGCAGTAGCTCAACTGCTACGCCAGCGTGTCGCCAAAGCGTTGGAGGACAGAGTTTGAGGCTAGATGTGGGATGACAAGAGGTCTGACAATGTTCTCAGTGTGGGAAGGCTGCACCACCTACCTCAGATGAGATGGCACAGAGGAAGGGTGTAGAAGCTGCAGTGAGAGCAGAACAGTATAGCTTTAATCTCTGAGTTGGAGCTTAATAGTGAAACAACAAGTACAGCAAAAAAACAGAACGGTATAGCCATTCCACAGAAGCTTGTTTCATGTGGTGGATAATTCTCACAGAGACTGGATGTGGACAAACTAAATGGGTCATAAGGAATGAGGTTTAGTTAGTGTTGAGGAAAGTGAAGCCGTGGGTGTGATTGGAATTGTGGAAGTGCAATACGAAGGTTGAGGAATAGCCATCAACCTAGCTATTGGTTTCAGAGAGATGAGAGGAAGGAACACACTGCAGTGACCTTCACGGTATGCGCTGGGGTCGTAATGCTGAGCTCCCTGGTGAAAACATGTCTAAAATTGGTTGCTTAATTTACAGGTGAGGTTAAAACGCTTATGCTTCAGCTTCTCAAAGGTGTTCGACATCTTCATGATAATTGGATCTTGCATCGAGACTTAAAGACGTCTAATCTCCTGCTCAGTCACTCGGGAATACTGAAGGTCAGTCCAGCTGTGTGAGGAAATAGATATAACTGGGTGTGTTTCTACTGTGCTGAGAGGAGAGTCCAGTGCACTCGTGTGTGGGATAGGTTATCGAATAGGTTTATGATCCCTGTGTGCAAAGGTAGATGTTAATTCATAAACGTGAATTTTTCTACCAACTGTGTGGACCAACCAACTTTTGTCTGTAGAGCTCTTTGTCTACTCCACCGTTGATTCTTTGATTCAAGGGATATTTTCTTCCTTTTCCCTGCAGGTCCTTCATTCTCCAGTCTCCATTCCTCACTGGAGGGCAGCAAGTGACCTGTTCCCAGTCATAAAACATAGAACAGTACAGCACAGAAACAGGCCCTTTGGCCCACAATGTCTGTGCTGAATATGATGGCAACACCAACTCTTATCGGCCTAATCCATTTTCTTCCATTCCCTGCATATCCAAAAGCCTTTTAAGCACCACTATCGTATCTGCCTCCACCCTTATCCCTGACAGTCTGTTCCAGGCACCCTCCATCCTCTGCGTTTATAAAAAATTAAAAAAACCTGCCCTGCTCATCTCCTTTAACTGTTGCTCCTATCACCTTAAAGCTATGTCCTCGGCATATTTCCATCCAGCGTAAAAGGTTCTGACTGTCTACCCCATCTACACCACTCATAATTTTATATACTTCTATCGGGTTTCCCCTGTTGTTCCAGAGAAAACAATACCAGTCTGTCCAACGTCTCCTTGTAGCTAATACCCTCTAATCCCAGCAGCATTCTGGTGAACCTTTGCACCCTTTCCAAAGCCTCCACATCCTTCCTGTAAAGGGGCAATCAGAACTGCATGGAATGCTCCAAATGCAGTATAACTAAAGCCCTGTGAAGCTGCAACCTGACATTCTGACTCTTATACTAAATGTCTCAATCAAAGAATGCAAGCATACATATCATATTCCAGGATTGGGCGCAAGCACACAGCTGACTGGTACTGGAAGTGAAATCAGTTTATTCCCTATATCTCTGTTATTCTTCCCCAAAGATCTTCACCTCTGCTTGTTGCCTTCTGGAAAAATAAGTAATGGGATGGCATCAGAATGTGAGAGGCTTGTGTGGATACACAGTCTGTTCATTGAGTCTTGTCTGCTGAGTGCATGCTGTCCAGTGTGTATCATCATCACCACTGCATACTGCATCACAGGCAAACAGTTTCAAGCAAACATCGGGCTTGTCTGTTTTTAAGATGAATAATGAATTCAACATTGTGACGGGTTAACCTAGTGTTTGGCACAATATTCATTTGATGTCCACCTCTTCTGTTGAGAGATGTTCTGGGCATGTTGAAGAAGGGTCTCGACCCGAAACGTCACCCATTCCTTCTCTCCAGAGATGCTGCCTGTCCCGCTGAGTTACTCCAGCATTTTGTGTCTACCTTGTGTTAACCCACGGTGTATTGACCTAAAATCAAATATTCCTAAACATTCTCTAGATTGGTGACTTTGGACTCGCCCGAGAATATGGATCCCCATTGAAGCCGTACACGCCAGTTGTCGTGACACTCTGGTATCGAACGCCTGAGCTGTTGCTTGGAGCAAAGGTGAGTGATTCTGGGCCTGAGTTAGGGGATGTTGTTCAGAGAGTGAACAGAACTAGCAATATCTGTGTTTCCGGTTAATGTAGCAGATCAACACGATAGTCACATTGTCTTTATTGATTCCTTTAGTTGATTTTGATCAGAAATCTTCATTGTTGCATCATCTTGCCATTGTGGGGTCCTGACTCCGAAGTCCCCTTTCACACACTGAGGCCCTTGCTTCCTCTCACTCTCTGGGCCCCTGGTATCTGTGCTGCCGTGAAAATTACTGGGGTTCCCTTGAAAATATATTATTCAACTGTGTAATGTACTTTTAATAAAAGTGAAATCCGTGTGCGTTATGAGCATTAATAGTCCGGAAAATCTGCTCGGTTCACACCATCCAATTCCATGAGTCGCCGTTTTAATCTAGGTTGCCAAAACCCTTAACAAAATTGTTTTTATAAAGTTTTTCACTCCTCCCCATTCACCCCCCCTCCTCATTTCCCCCCCCCTCCTCATTCCCCCCCCTCCTCATCCCCCCCCCCCTCCTCATTCACCCACCTCCCCCCCACCGTTTATCCACACTGAATGAGCTGCTTTACTCTATAAGGCTGGTGTTACATCAGTCGGCAGTGATCATGAGTCTTGCTGTTTGTTGCAGTTGTGTAAAAATGGACATACACAGGATTGTTACTGTTTACTTTGATCACCGCGGATGCCCAACCTCAGTACCACTTTACTGCTTGAATCCAGACCTCCGTTGCTTTAGTCTGACTGTTCAGTGGGATTGTATGGTTGGGTTTAGGTGTATTTACCCTGTCGGGTGTAGAACCATTGAAAGTTTGCTGGAAACCATTGGGAAACATTTCGCATTCATCGGCTGCTGCTGACAATCGGTTGCTTTGTTTTCTGTGCAGGAATACTCGACGGCCATTGACCTGTGGTCGGTGGGCTGCATCTTCGCTGAATTCCTAACCCAGAAGCCCCTGTTTCCAGGGAAATCGGAAATAGATCAGATTAACAAAATCTTTAAGGTAAAGCACCTTCTCGAAACCACCCGACAGCTCAATTACAGGTGGATGCCTGGATCAGTCGCCTCCCATTCCTCATTAACCAAGATTATTCCTGCAGCTCTGAGAAACATTGTGGTAGATTTAAAAACCAAACGAACAAAGATATTAGTGTGTGTGTGTGTGTATATATATTTATATATATATATGTATGTGTGTATATTTATATATATATTTGTGTGTGAGTGCACGTGCATGTGTGTATATATGTGTGTGTATATATATTATATATATATTATCTCGTGTGGTATCAATCTAGTTTAATTTTTAGTTTTGTTTACATCTTTGCAGTTGCACAACAGGATCTGAAGTCTATTGAAAGTGAAGGTTAAAATCTACAGAGCAGCCTAACTACATTGTTACATTGAGCTGTGATCACATTTCTCTTGCAGGAGTTGGGGACACCAAGTGAAAAGATCTGGCCTGGTTATAACGATCTTCCTGCAGTGAAGAAAATGACCTTCACCGAATATCCCTTCAACAACCTGCGCAAGCGGTTTGGTGCCCTTTTATCGGACCAGGGCTTTGATCTCATGAACAAGTAAGTGAGGACATTACCATGTGAATCACCTCGAATGTGTCTTGGTTTAATGAATTCCATGTAACAGAAGGAGAGACTGGAAGGAAGTTGCTGCAAATCTTTGCAAGGGCAGATTACGAGATCAACTAAAAGTTGAAACCTGGGCAAAAGCGCTTTAAGGGTCAAATTTTCACTCCTATCTCGAATATAGTCTGGATTAAATCGTTTGCTTGTTGTCGCTCATGTACTCTACCCGGTGGTGAAGCTCCCAAATTTAATGGCTTGTCTAAGCCCAATTGCTAATGGATGCATTCCAGAAGTCAACCTATAGCCTTGTCATGATAATCTTAAAGTGGTAAAGCTTGTTGATGAATGCAGTGGAAGAATTCCCCGTGTTTCTGCTAGAAATTGTGCTCGAGTTTGTTCATTAATTGTTTTGACTGCATGGAAGCCACCATTGTTTCTTGCAGACAATAACTTGCATTGTATTGTCCTCGGATGATTGCTAAATGACAGTAAAGCTCTGATCATCCATGCAAATTGCTCCTGCTGGTCCAGTATCACTCATTAGCTTGGTGTGTGCAGGGTCCAGAGTAAGCAGTCAGAGACGGGGGTGGGTTTTCAGCCAGATGTGAGGTCTAGAGTGTACATTACTCACTCCCTTATACTCACTGGGTTCACTGGAAAGTTTATTATACTGTTGCGTGACATCCAGACATTCAGAAGATTTGTTGTTTCTCCACCCAAGTCCCAATGGTACTGGATTATTGGAGTTGCCCCGTACCTTGGCGATTGTGCTACTTTTGTCCTCGCTCTAGGCTATCTAATCACAGCTTCCTTCCAGTTATCTTTAGTTGTGCTCTATACCACTTTTCAATCACAAAATTATATTGTTCCCAATTTGGAGACTGTCAATGGCAACAATAGGAATACATTCCATCCATTGGAAATTGCATAAACACCCTGAACACGACAAAAGCATAAACTGTAAAAGTAAAAACCTGACAAATGCGTTGTTAAATAATGAATAGAGCATCGTACTTTAATGGTTTAAAAACAGTCATATGTTAAATCATTGCCATTAATTGTTGTAAACTGTACAGATTGAACAAGTTTTCGATCCAAAAGTGACATCTTGTGTAAATACAAAGATTAAATGCAGCAGTTTTATTTATAGCTTCAATTTTTTATTCCAACACGTAATTACTAACAGAAGTGATGTGCCTGTTGGTAGCTCCGGAGTAGGAGCTTGCGGCTGGGAATGGACTCTGTTGCTGTCTTACCTGGCAAGCTTGTATGGAGGATGGTTCTCCCAATAGATGTCTCGATGCTTTCTGTTTTGAATACAGATTTCTGACCTACTGTCCAGCCAAGAGAATCACGGCTGAGGAAGCACTGAAACACGACTACTTCAGGGAGACACCTCTCCCCATAGAGTCAGCCATGTTCCCAACTTGGCCGGCAAAGAGTGAGCAACAAAGAGTGAAACGTGGGACCAGCCCTCGTCCGCCGGAAGGTGGTCTTGGATACAGTCAACTGGTGAGCATTTACACAAGACCCTTAACTCACACAATTGCAGAACAGCATTTACTGTGGAACTAATCTTTGCCTGTTTGGTGTGAAGGTGAACGGGCAGGTGTTATACTTCCTGGGGAAATAATGTGAGAAGGGGAGTGACTGGTGGGAGAGTGGAGCAGGAAGATTCAGAGGGCGCAGGCCCTTTGGAATACTGAGAGGAGGGGAAGATGTGAAGGCTGTGGAAATTATGATCTATTTAATGTGAAGACTATAGCAGGCGAGATGAGAACAAGTGGAGTCCTGTCCTTGTTCCGTCTGGCTGAAAGGAGAAGGTGATGATATGTGAGAGAAGTAGAGGAGATGTGGTTGAGAGTCCTGTTAACGATGGTGGAGGGGAGGCCAGGGTTAAAGAAATAGGAAAACATTTTGAAAGGAACTTGTGGGGAAAATCTCATCAGAACAGAATGTTTAAGACATTAAAGCAGTGGAATGATTGAGTAAGTCGTGGTGGCTCTCATCGTGTGTGTGCGCACGTGTGTGTGTGTGTGTGTACAAATGGTTCACTTTTGCTGATGAGGCAAGAATAGCCACCATTGAATCCAGTCTGCATGGAAATATTAAATTAAAATGTCTCACTGTGTCAGGTGACTGGGTAACAGTGGCAATGCAAGCTCATCCACTTTGGTCCCAAGGACAGATTAGAGCTCCTCCGAAATGGCCGCGGGCCAAGACTCAGGAGTGATCCCTGCCTTAACTATGACTCGGTTGCTCAGCAAGCTTCTGCATTAAATGCCTGTGAGGCTGCAGAGAAATTGGTTGGTGTGGAAGCAGAATGAGCACAGGGTGGGAAGGGAGCCGGGTCATGAAGCAACGAGTGAACAGATATTTTGTATTGTTCTATTCAAACTATTTCCTTTCACAGGGAGATGATGATCTGAAGGACACTGGCTTCCACCTGACGACCACAAACCAGGGAGCCTCTGCTGCCGGCCCAGGCTTCAGCCTGAAGTTTTGATGCAGGCACAGGAGAGAGGACAATAGCTGAGGGCAGCCTCTGCACAAACTGCTTGGTAACAGACATTCGCCATGTTTCTCATTTCGCACTGCGGGTCAACAAGGTTCTTAAATTTTTTTTAAGGCTTTTAAACTATTCATTTGTAAAATGTAAAATAATTCAATCAAGTTATTTGCAAAGCAGAGAATAATTGTGAAACTTGACTGGTCAAAGTGGAATATTTTGTGTACATGTAGAGTTTTGGTAAATTTAAAAATAAAGTCCCTTAAAAAGGTTTTAGTTTTCCTGTTCTGGACATGGATTCCTTTCCCTTGACCATGTTGAGCTGATATTAATTACTTAAAAAAAAAACAACTACCTTTCAATCTTGTGGATAGACACAAAATGCTAGAGTAACTTAGTGGAACACATGGTATCTCTGGCGAGAAGGAATGGGTGACGTTTCGGGTCGAGATCCTTCTTCAGACCTAAAACATCACCCATTCCTCTCCAGAGATACTGCCCGTCTCGCTGAGTTACTCCAGCATTTTGTGTCTATCTTTGGTGTAAACCAGCATCTGCAGTTTCTTCCTACACATTTCAATCTCGTGGGTTTTATGTAAAGGCGCCAACTTGCACGATGCAGCAATTCCTTCTCTGCGGGCTCTGAAACTTGCCCATGGTGCGAACTGGAGTGAAAGTTGCACTCTGTACATCAGCAACTTGGTGTCTGGTTCAGCTACCTGGAGCTGGCTCAGGAACATACTGCCTATGCAGGTGACTGCGTGTCAGCCACAGGCAGTTTAACTATTGATCACACAATAAAAGGTGGCACAAGTTGAAGTTGATTTCTATCTGCAAACCTAAACATGAGATCAAGTTCTATTTATTTCAAGGACTCTGCGCAACCAGTGATTTGGACCATTCCAAGCTTCTTCCAGCACTCACTCAGTCAACTCCAGAGATCTGTTACACATTTTGGCCAACAATGCAGTCTCTGCTCCACTCGCCTTTGTCAACCCCACAGCAACACAGGCTGTCAATGCGTAACAGTACATTTAGAGACAAAAATAGACCAGCTGAACATTTTGGTCATCTGCAGTTTAAAGCACCTTTAACAATGACTGCATTATATACAAAGTGATTTGTAGCCGAAGCAGAGATGTCCACAGTGCAGGCACACAGGTCTTGATTATTTATGGGAACAATGCTTGTTCGGTAATATTGTAAAAATACAGTCAAACATTTGACTCTGTCGCAAAGTCTCCTCGGTTTAAGAGGGTTGTCCCAAACCTGCATGAAATGGTTCTTATCTTTTAACCTTCAGCCGCCAGGAATATTTAGTGAGGATTTTGCTGCCTTTCTTCACCACACATGTGTAGACTCCTTCATTAATCGCATTGGCGATGATGCTGAGCTTATTGCCCTTCATGTACAGGTATCCAGGGTATGAATACTCCAAGAGTTCGCCGTCTTTGTACCACCTGTAGAGAGAAAAGCATTCAGTCTATAGAATTGGCTGTGTCCCTTTCAGGACTTCTACTTCTTCACACCCACAGAAATTGTTTTGTGAAAATGAATAGTACAGCAACACACAGGAACAGGCCCAGTGGCCAACGAGGTTTGTGCGGATCATGATGCCAAGTTTAGAGATACAGCACTGAAACGCTGTATGGCAAAAACTCAACTACCATCTTTTGTGAGGTAGAATAGTATAGCAGCAGCAACACACAGAAACAGGTCCTGCAGCCAACGGTGTCTGTGCTGAGCATGATGTCAACTTAAACTGATCCTTTCTGCCTGCATGTAATCCATATCCATGTGCCTACCTAAAAGTCTCTTAAACACCAGTGTTATATATGCTTCCAACACCACCCCTGGCAACGCGTTCCAGGCACCCACCACTCTTAAAAACATGCCCCGCATATATACTGTATTCTTTAATTTTTTCCCTTCTGACCTTGTAACTGTGTCCTTCCATATTTAACATTTTCACCCTGGGGAAATAAGGTCCGGATGGTCTAGCCAGAAATTTGCCTTTTATAATTTTATAAACTTCTGTTAGGTCTTCCCTCAGTTACTAATGCTCCAGAGAAAACAATCCAAGTTTGTCCAACCTACCCTTATAGATCAAACCCTCTAATCCTTTCTGGTAAACCTCTTCTGCACCCTCTCAAGCCTTCACATCCTCCTTGTAAAGGGGTGACCATAACTGCACATAATACTCCAAATGTAGCCTAACCAACTTTCTGGCCAGCGATTCCCGCACACTAACACTATCTTACATGTGCCAGGGACAATTTTACATTTACACCACCCCAATTAACCTACAAACCTGTACATCTTTGGAGTGTGGGAGTGTAGATTAGTAATAAAATCTTTATAATGGTGTAAAGCTTCCGTTATTTGTATGGTCATCACTCTACAGGGAGGAAACGTGAGATCTCGGCGAAAACCCACGCAGGTCACGGGGAGAACATACAAACTGTACAGACAGCACCCATAGTCAGGATCGAACCCGGATCTCTGGCGCTGTAAGGCAGCAACTCTACCGCTGCGCCACCATACCGCCCTTATATTCTCAACTATATGTCCCAATCGATCAAGGCAATCAGACCATACACCTTATTTACCTGTGTTGCTAATGGCGGGGAGATGTAGGCTTGGATCCTAAGATCCTCCTGTATATCAATGTGGTTATGTGTCCTCCATATAACCGTATACTTTCCCCTTACATTCAACCATCTAAACTGCAACTTGCCCAAATTAAATTCCACCTGCAACATTGTTAACTGATCTATATTCTTTGAAGCTTTCTTCACTGTCTGCAATTCCACCAATTATCATGTCATCTGTAAACTTCCATGTGCCTATACAAATGTAATTTAAATGTTATTATTGTACCTGACTCAACCACTTCCTCTGGCAGCTCATTCCATATATGTGAAAAAGTTGCCCCTCAGGTTGCTTTTAAATCTTTCCCCTTTCATCTTAAACCTATACCCTCTAGTGTAGGAAGAAACCGCAGATGCTGGTCTAAAACCAGGCCTGACTTTGGATGGGCATGTCCTGCGCACTCTGTACGGAGTCTCTGATGTAGGACAAAACCGCAGATGCATTTTTGTCTACCTTCGATTTTCCAGCATCTGCAGTTCCTTCTTAAACGTAATCAAATTGCAGGTCGGTTGGGGACAACGTGGAATTCTACAGTGTGTTCTGGGTTGGCTCAGCAGGTGGCGCTAATGGACAACATCCAGTTAACATTGCCAGTGGTAATGGGATGAATGAATGTGGTTTCATTTACTGTATTTAAAATGCTGGCAACACTCAGCCAGTAGAGGGGAGGTGGGATGAGTGCCGATGGGCCAATCAGTCCGAAGACGAATCCTGACCCGAAACATCATCTATCCACGTTCTCCAGCTGAGCTACTCCAGCATTTTGTGTCTTTACTTGGTAAACCAAGGAATCCGCCGTTCCTTGCCACTATTTTGTAGATGGGGCATCTTGTTCGGTCTAGGCAAGTTGGGCTGAAGGGCCTGTATCCATGCTGTATGACTCTATGAAGGTCGACCATTCAGAGATGTTTAAAGACTTGTTAGAGTTATTACAGCAAGGAAAAAGAGTTTCCAGCTCAACTCCTCCATGCCATTTAAGATGGACAATGAATCTGGCCCATACATCCCTCTAAATCTCTCCTTTCCATGTGCCTGCACAAATATCTTTTCATTGTTGTTATTGCACCCGCCTCAACTACTTCCTCTAGCTCGTTCCTAAGTACGGCAGGAACTGCAAGGAGAGAGAGACAGCATTTCACATTTCAGGCTGCCTGACCTGATGAAGACTTACAGCAAACTTTGCTTTAAGTTAGATTTGCAGTCCACCAACACAAGACCAGACTAACGTCGACCATCCTCAGCAGATCCTCGTGTGTCGACAGCTCCCCTGATCTCAGCTGGCACAATCATCTCGAAACAATGTTGATGATTCCACTGTCCGATTTGTCTAGAACCTGGGGTTCAAGATCCCAAAACAATGAGCTATCAGCTAGCGCGGGGTCAAAAAGCTCTCCTGGACACCCCATAAAACCTCCACATCCTCTGAGCCTTGTACAGAATCGTTTCCTAGGTAACATTAGGGAAATTGATATCCCCCTGTACTATATCCTCATATATATCACATCTCCCTGCTGCTGCCTACATACCTGTTCCTCTTACTGTCGGGAGGTCTGTAATACTTTCTCAGCAAAATGATGCAGAGTCTCTTGCCCAGAGTAGGTGAATCGAAGACCAGAGGACATAAGTTCAAGGTGAAGGGGAAAAAATGTAATAGGAATCCGAGGGGTAACCTTTTCACACAAAGGGTAGTGGGTGTATGGAACAAGCTGCCAGAGGTCGTAGTGGAGGATGGGACTATCCCATTGTTTAAGAAACAGACAGGTACATGGATAGGACAGGTTTGGAAGGATACAGACCAAGTGCACGCAGGTGGGACTAGAGTAGCTGGGACATGTTGGGCTGGGACATGTCAGGCAAGTTGGGCCAAGGGGCCTGTTTCCACACTATCACGATGCCTCCATGATTCCTAATCTCTATCTGTGTTGGCCTCATTTGAGGAGCCTGGAATATCCTCCCTCAATACTGAAATAAAGAGTGTTGTTTGGTGACAGTACACTCCTGTATAACCTAACGGCATCTCACACAAGTTAGAAACTAGATTTTTACATTTCAGAAATTTTAATTTTACAAAAAGACTACTAAAGTTAAAAAAATAAATAGTATTGATTGAAGAATGAGGCAGTCAGGCCCATAATCAACTTAAACTGTGTACAGGACAGTGCTCCCCCAACAGCAAGGAGCTTTATATGTACCAGACACAAAATGCTGGAGTAACTCAGCAGGACAGGCAGCTTCTCTGGATAGGAGGAATGAACCTGTGGGCCATACTCTATCAATCTGAAGAAGGGTCTCGACCAAAAACGTCAACCATTCCTGTTATCCATAGATGCCGCCTGTCCTACTGAGATACTCCAGTATTTTGTGTTTATCTTCGTTCCTTCCTACAACTTATAGGTACCAGCATCTCTTTGTCTGCAAAAACAGCACTGACTGATGAGAGCAATTAATGTGCCTGCTCCCTTTTCGCTTCTCCCACCCCGTCGCGCATAACAGTTCTGTAGTCGGGGCACTGAGTTTCCCATCCCTCCTGTCTCCACTACATCTCAGTCCCTCCACTGCTGTGTTACATTCTTTAGGTCATTCTGTCCCCGTCCGTCCCCCCCCCCCCCCCACTCTACCCCTCTCTGTCCCAGGCCATCCCCCACCAGCCTCTGCCTCTGCCTCACCCCCACTCTGCCCCTGCCCCTTCCCCGCCCCCACCTCTAGCCCACAGAGAGACACAAAATACTGGAGTAACTCAGCGGATCCGGCAGTATCTTTGGAGAAAAGGAATAGGTGACATTTCAGGTCGGAACCCATCTTCAGACTGCAAGATGGAGCCCGATCCACAGTCTCTCTCTACTTCCATTTGAGGTGTCACTGGGCAACTGGGAGGAGGAGCATGCCAACAATCTTTGCTCTCCCCAAGGCTATACCTAGCCAACATGTGCACAGCCACAGGGAATTTACTGCAGACAAAGAACTGTCCACATGGTTTTTTTTTAAATCCCGTTTCAACTTGCAAGCTGCAGGACTGGTTCAGTGAAGCCTCTGCTCACCGTTTAATCCACTCACAGCTCCTGGCCACAAGTATGGCGCTGGAGAAACCACAGACCTTGTTTATTCTGGCATAGGTCTGAGAACCTGACACGAGGCTGGCAGTGCTGGAGAGACAGAGTCTTCTTCAGGAACACTTCGTGAAAAGTAAAATAACTTTCAGGGAAAAAAAGTACACTCTAATTTCAGTCAAACCTTTCACTACATCAGGACGCCCCAGAGGGAACGTGGATAAAGGTCTGTCATGGACTGAGGAAGCACGGCAGCCATTTCCTGAATACCAAGCTCCCACAAGCTGACAATCAGATCATTCATTTAGCGACAGGTAGACACAAGGAACTGCAGATACTGGTTTACAAATAAAGACAAAAAGTGCTGGAGTAATTCAGGGGTTCAGGCAGCATCCTTAGAGGACAGGGGTAGGCGACGTTTCGGGTCCAGATTCTTCTTCAGACTTCCCCAGACATGTGTAGGAAGGGACTGCAGACACTGGTTTAAACCGAAGATCGACACAAAAAAGCTGGAGTAACTCAGCGGGTCAGACAACATCTCTGGAGAGAAGGAATAGGTGATGTTTCGGGTCGAGACCCTTCATTGGACTAAGAGTTACTCCAGATTTTTGCATCTGTCCCCCAGACGTATTCCAGAGAAGAGTTTATCTCAAACTAATGCTGTCTGATCTCATTCACCCTCAATTACAAGTAGTTTCTGCAAATCCCCTGGATACAGGGAGTGCCTGTACAATGAAGGCATCAGGAGATCGTCAAAAAGAAATTTGAGGCTGGCGGACTGGAACATCCAAGAGTTTCCACCTGAAAGCCCAACTCACCAAGCCCCTGTGGTTGGTTGAGGCCATTGAGCCAACACCTAGCACCTCCCATGGGCTCGCTGTCTCTGGACAGAGGCTAAGAGGCCCGAGGGTGACTTTCCTGCACAAACAAGCAAACTCTGTAATTCATCCACGAATGTTGATACAAACTAGAGCAAAGCATTTTGGTGAGCAAGGCATCTGGTTCCCGAGGACATATGATACCATGGCCATGAGCAATTCAATCAAAGCTCGGATAAAGGGATTAATTCCATAACAGTGAGGTTGACCTGGATCCTTGCCAGTTCATTTTCAGCTCCTTAAGCTGCAGAAATAAGTTGGATAATAAGCATCTATTTAAATTAGACTGAGATGTAAACACAAGATCAAAGCACAAGGACTGAGATTTAATTCCTTGGCCTCAGAATGGAGATCAATATTATTTTCCAAAGAGAAGTGGGAATGTGTACACGTGACATTGAAGAGCAGTGGATTGGGTGCACTGGGTTCAAACTGCTGAGATTAAAAGTTTCTGACTTCTGGCTACAACCCCTCTACAGAAGCTAGGATGCATTGAACTGACACACACAGGAACAAACGTCTTCCAATGTTTCCCGATGATAGACACTGGTGAAAAAGGGGTGTAACTCAGCGGGGCAGGCAGCATCTCTGGAGAAAAGGAATGGGTGACATTTCGGGTCGAGACCCTTCTGGAAGAAGAACCCAATCAAAAGAGATGGGTGACTTTTAGGGTCTCGACACGAAACGTCACCCATTCCTTCTCTCCAGAGGTGCTGCCTGTCTCCATCTTGGGTTTAAACCAGCATCTGCAGTTCTTTCCTCGACCCAGTGTTTCCCACTTACGTTCTGCCCCCACGAAAAACCGCGCGATGGTCTGGTGGTGCCATCGCGCTATGTGACAGATTGTGCTGGAAACACATTGCTGGCACTGAGAAATCCACTCAGCTCTGATCAATAACACTGTTAGTGTTAACACAACACGAAACTACAAGCTCGGAATGCACCGCACTTACTGCAAGGTTCCTTTCTTATGGGCTATCTTCTGTCCACAACGAATTGTAACTTTTCTTCCCTTGGGAACTCGTTTAACCTTAGTCCTGGGAGGGATGTTTGTCGGAGCGATGGTCGGAAATGGAGGGTCTGCAGAACAAAGGTTTTCACACTTATGTTTGTTTATCTTTCAAACTTCACAACCAAATCAATGTTCAAGTCACAAAGTAAAGTCTTAGACAAGGGATAGATGGGACGGACGGGGTAGCTGGATAGAAAAATTGAGACGCGGAGAGAGATGTGAAAAGTGTGATAAAGACAGATAGAGAGGAGAGACACAAAATGCTGGAGTAACTCGAGAGCCTTATTCAGACTCGGGGAGAGAGAAAGATGTGCAATCTGTCTCTCTCCAAGTATGAATAAAGGGGCTGACCCACTGCGGCGACCTAATCTGTGAGTTTAGAAGAGTTTGCGCTCGACTCAAACTCGCAGCATGGTCGACACATGGTCCTAGGAGGTCACTGGAACTCTCCTCCATGTTCAAGGGAAGTTCCCGCCTACTCGTGGCCTCAGATAGGTCGCGGAAAACCTTTCAGCATGTTGAAAAATTTCCGCAAGTATAAATTGGTAGGCATGGTTCTTTTTAAGTCGTAGAGCAATGGAGCGGGGTCGTTATTTAGTTACAGGCAGTTGAGGGCAGCCCTAGACAATCTCCTTCGCTGACCGGGCATTTTAATTGGCTTATTGGAGTTTTCAGGACCAAGGAAAACCGACCGGTAGGTAAAATGCCCGCTAAACTTTATTAAACGTTGTGTGACTTCTTAAATGTGTGTCTCCACCCCTTCTCTCCCCCTTCTCTCTCTCCCCCCCCCCCCCCCCCCCCCCCCATTGAGCTCTCTAAAGGACTTACCCTACACCGTGCAGCCGTCTTTTACCTTCCTCTTCATCGCGAGTGTGAATTTCAGACAGCGCTCCCCCGCTTTCCCTGGCCCCCGCCTTTGTGATGTGTGTGTGTGTGTGTGTGTGTGTGTGTGTGTGTGTGTGTGTGTGTGTGCGCACACAATCGGTCGATCCAGCTCAAGGTTTACTAGGCCAGAGCTTGAAGGTGGAAGAGACTCATCTTAACTCGCGGATTAGGTCGCCGCAGTGGGACTTATGGTCATTAGTGTGCTCCATAATAAGTGAACATTCAATGAAATGTTCTGGGATCTGGCTCCAGTTACAAAATGTAGGAAGTCAGACCGAGTCTGCTTTGTGGGAACACGATGGGAATTGTTGAAACCGTTGTGCGTGAACACCCGAGACAAGAAGAACATACTGATCTGAGTGAGAAACTGCTGCTTGCCGGGCTGCTGTGCCAGCAGTTGTGAGTGTGGGGAGCACGACCCCCCCCCCCCAGTGCAACATGGCCGTGGTAGCGGGCACAAGTATCTCAGTCTCTGCCCACCGCCAGGGTGAAATCCAGAGCAGGAGGCGAGGCAGCTGAGAGTAACGACAGCGGGAAGTGTTGGTGAGGGAATGCCGGCCAACAGTACTGTACCTCTGCAGAAGTTACAGAAGTAGGGGCAATACTTCTTCATAAAGGTTTGTCGAGTCATACAGAAGCCCTTCTGTGCCCAGGAGGGACATTCCTCGTGTCTGTCCAGGCAACCTCAAATTAAAGAAACAAGATGAATCATTAGCTGAGCAATCCTTCAGTATCATGTCCCTCATTCTTACCTGTGGCACAGCCTTGGCCCATTCCCCATGGGTTGTGACAGCCACACAACTCATTTACCCTCTCCTCCTGTGTGTCTGGGTCTTTCTCCTCTCCCCACAATAACCAACGGTTGTTTCCAGTGGTGTTTTACTAATGCCTTGCCTCTTGCACATGCTTTCTTTTAGAAATGTTTGTGTGTGATTTACGTATAATTTGTTCTTGCGAGTTACCTGAGTCCATGTGCCTGTGATGCTGCTGCAAGCAAGGTGTTTATTGTACCTGTACCTCAGCGTACATGTTCACGTGACAATAAACGCCACCTGACCTAACTTGCAGTGGGAGGCTGTTCAGAGGCATCATCGCACCAGAGATAGCGATAGATGGCCAGCGTTTAAATCTATGAATATCACGACTGCTCATTGACCATTGAACAACACGGCGTCTTGTCCAGTCGCCCCACAGAACCTTTAGATACCAGATGTTAAAAAAAATGTTCCTTCAGGTAGAAAACGATGTAATCATTCAGATGGAATCCCATATTATCAGATCCCATCTGTGAATTATGTGTGTGAGATTCACAACACAGGAGAAGCCCATTCATGAGTGGGTCTGGTGATGGTGGAGGCAGATTTGATAGTTGCATTTTAGTAGCTTTAGGATAGGCATACAGGGAATGACGGGATAGGGATTATGTAGATAAGAGTTGGTCGGCATCAGGTCCAGCAGAGACATTGTGGGCCAAAGGGCCTGTTCCTGTGTTGTACTCTTCAATGTTCTATGTTATTCAGCCCATCTTGTCCATGCTGCAGTTCATGCAAAGAGGTCCAGAATTAGCTTGGTGACAGGTGGCAGGGGGTGGTGGTGGATGGATACTGTCCTGGTTGGAGGTCTGTGACCAGCAGTGGAATGCAGGGATCAGTGCTGGGACCTGTATCGTTTGTGATATCGATTAATGACTCAAATGTGTACGTAGGAGGCATGATTAGTAAATTTGCAGATGACACAAAAGTTGGTGGTGTTGTAGGAAGTGGGAAGGTTTCTAAGGCTACAACTGGATTTAGATCGGATGGAAAATTTGGTGAAGCATCGCAAGGTGGAATTTAATCCTGACAATGCAAGGTGATGTATTTTGGGCAATCAGATTAATAATCCTAACCCTTCACTTTTTTCTGGCATTATGGGTTTTACAGATCACTATCTTAGTCCCCCTAGTCCTTACCTTTCCCCCATCAGCCGTCGCATACAACCCATAATCCTCCGACATTTTCGCCACCTCCAATGGGATCCCACCACTAGCCACATCTTCCCATCTCCATCCCTTTCTGCCTTCTGCAGAGACTGTTCCCGCTGCAACTCGTCCCTTCCCATCTAAACCATCCCCTCCCCAGGTACCTTCCCCTGCAACCACAGGAGAAGCAACACCTGTCCCTATACCTCCCTCGGTTCTGTCCAGGGACCCTGACTGTCCTTTCAGGTTAGGCAGAGGTTCACTTGCACCTCCTCCAACCTCATCTACTGTATCTGTTGTTCAAGATGTGGACTCGTACATCAGCGAGACCAAAAGTAGACTGGGTGATCGTTTCGCCGAACGCCCTCGCTCAGTCCGCCTGGACCTACCTGATCTCCCGGTTGCTAAACACTTTAATTCTCCTTCCCATTCCCACACAGACCTTTCTGTCCTAGGCCTCCTCCATTGTCAGAGTGAGGCTAATCGCTAATTGGAGGAACGGCATCTCATATTACGCTTGGGCAGTTTACAACCCAGTGATGTGAATGTTGATTTCTCTAACGTCAAGTAACCCCTGAACTCCCTCTCTCTCCATCCCTCCCACACCCAGGTCGCACCAGGTTCCTGGTCTCACCCAACAAACAGCTAACAATGGCCTATTTCCTTTATCATCGTAACTTTTTTGCATATCTTTCATTAATTTGTTCTATATCTCTCTAGATCACCATCTATGTCTCTTGTTTCCCTTTCCCCTGACTAGTGTAAAGAAGGGTCTCGACCCAAAAGGTCACCCGTTCCTTTTCTCCATAGATGCTGCCTGTCCCGCTGAGTTACTCCAGCATTTTGTGTCTACTATGTTTGCATATCTATTGTGCTGCTGCACGTAAGAATTTCAGTGCATTGTTTTGGGACATGCGACAATAAAACTCTCTCTCAACTCTCCAGCAGAGATGGTCAATGTTTGTCTTTGAGATGAGAGATGTATTGGTATTAATTTTGATTTATTATTGTCATGTGTGTGGAGACAGAGTGAAAAGCTTTTTGTTTGTGTGCTATTGTACACGAGTATGACAGATGGTGCAATGAGAAAACTAGCAGAGTGCAGAATGTAGTGTTACTGTTGTGTAGCATTACTGTCTCTGAGGCGGCAACAGAAGGACTTCACAACCCCCTCCCCTCTGCAGTGAGGTCACATGGTCCCAGCAGGGGGGAGGGTTGACAAGTTGGGTGGGTTCATTTCTGTTGCGTGAACTGCAGCTTGAAAATCACAATTCCAAACCACAACCCAGATTTTATCTCCCAAGAATAATCGTGGCTGGTTTATCGAGGGAAAGCACCGGCTGATTTAAGATTCCTTGGCCGAGGTTCTCCCTGAACTTTGGGAACACAATGACATTGGCCTAAGTCCCAGCCCGGGGAACAGCAGGAAATCAGAAGCTGTGTCTGTTGCCAATGGGGAGGAGGCACCTGCAATGGCAGTGATGGGTCGGGGGGGGGGGGTCAGTGCAACCTGTGTATCTGGCGAAAGGAACCATGACTCACAAACCTCAGCCACCTCAGACTCCAAACTGCGCAGTGCAAGCTGCTCACCCTCACTCCCTCACTGGTCTCCTGCGTACAGAGAACAGTACAGCACAGGAACAGGCCCTTCGGACCACAACGTCCGTGCAAAACAGTGTGCCGAGTTAAACTAATCACATCTCCCTGCTCCACATCACTCCATTCCCAGCATATCCATGTATCCTTCTAAATGACCCTTAGATGGCACTATGGTATCTGCCTCCACCACCTCCCCTCACAGTGCGTTCAAGGTTTCCATGACTCCCTGCATAATAAACTTTCCCCGCACATCTCCTTTAAACTTTACCCCTCTTACCTTAAAGCTACGCCATCTATTCTTCTCCACCCCTTTAATTATATATATTTTCACCCTGGAGAAAATGTTTTGACTGTCTACCCTATCTATGTCTCTCCTAATTTTATATACTTCTATCAGTTCTCCCCTCAGCTTCCAACATACTAGAAAAAAAATAGTCTTATGCCCCTGTCCCACTTAGGAAACCTGAACAGAAACCTCTGGAGACCCAAGGTTTCCGTGAGGTTCCCGGAGGTTTTTGTCAGTCTCCCTACCTGCTTCTACTACCTGCAACCTCCGGCAACCACCTGCAACCTCCTGAACTGCACGGAAACCTTGTGTGCGGCGCAAAGTCTCCAGAGGTTTCTGTTCAGGTTTCCTAAGTGGGACAGGGGCATAAATTTGTGCAGCCTCTCCCCACAGCTAATACCTGCTAATCCAGGCAGCATTTTGCGAAACCTCTTCTGCGCTCTCTCCAAAGCTCACACTTTCTTCCTGTATTGGGGCGACCAGAACTGCACACAATCTTCCAAATGCAGCCTAACCAAAGTCCGGAGTGGAAAGGTACCGATGCAGAGCACCTCCTCACCGTAAAGCCTCCAAATGCCCCAGATGTCGTCCGCAGTGATTTTGTCTTTTCCCGTTAGAGTTGCGTTCCTGTTCATAATCGCCTTGGAGTTCCGCGAGTGCATGAGGCCGAGGCTGTGTCCGATCTCGTGGGCAGTCACGTGCACCAGGTCCGTCAGCCACACCACTGCACGACACAATACAGGCACATTGACGGAACAATCAACCTTCGCAGCTGCACCGCGCCACGCCGTGACCACTCTCATTGACCCCGCCACGGTAACTCCAGACCTGTACATGCGCACATGAGCCGTGACTGTACAAGACCCAACAGTCAGATAGAGCTGTGACTAATATTACAGAGGCGAGGGTTCGAATCCCACCACCGCAGCATGGAGAGTTTAAATTAAGTGAATTAAATAATTTGTCATTAAGAGACAAGCGGTAGTAAGGCGACAAAGAGCCTTTTAAGTTGTGATTAACTGCTCCGTCTCACTTTCTCTGAGCCCAGACCCACAGAGTGTGGGTGGCTCTCATGCCTGGGAGCCTTATGGTCGATAACATGGTGATTGAGCATTGGATCTGCCCACCCAGTGACAACACTACCCGTGAATAAAGAGCCCTAATACAAATGTGGAGTGTCATTTGTCACATGGTGTCCTCGGGGGTGAGTCAGTCATGGGTCCGGTCACACTTACAGGTCAGGGACACTGGATTAGGTCAGACCACCACAGGCACTGATTTCCCCACCATTGAAGAGCTTTACAGCAGTCGCTGCCTCTAAAATGCAGCCAACATCAGCAGAGACCCACACCAGCCTGGCCACACACTCGTTTCACTCAAGAGTCAAGAGTGTTTTATTGTCACATGTTCCAGACAGGACAATGAAATTCTTACTTGCTGCAGCACAACAGAACATGTAAACATAGTACACAACGGGAGAAAAAAAAGTTCAGTGTGTGTATACACATTCACACATTCTCCATAAATAAACAAATATAGTGCAGTAATAACAATAGTCTGTTATAGTTCAGAGCTTATTTGTTGTCATGTTTAATAGCTTGATGGCTGTAGGGAAGAAGCTGTCTCTGAACCTGGTCGTTACAGTTTTCAGGCTCCTGTACCTTCTTCCCGATGGCAACGGTGAAATGAGTGTGTGTCCAGGGTCTTTGATGATGTTGGTCACCTTTTTAAGGCAGCGACTTCGATAGATTCCTTCGATGGTGGGGAGGTCAGAGCCAGTGATGGAGTGGGCAGTGGTCACAACTCTCTGTAGTCTTTTCCACTCCTGGACGTTCAAGTTGCCGCACCAAGCCACGATGCAACCAGTCAGCATGCTCTCTACTGTGCACCTGTAGACGTTCAAGAGAATCCTCCTTGACATACAGACTCTCCGTAATCTTCTCAGGAAGTAGAGGCGCTGATGTGCCTTCTTTATGATTGCATCGGTGTGCTGGGTCCCGGAAAGATCTTCGGAAATATGCACGCCCAGGAATTTAAAGTTTTTGACCCTCTCCACCATCGTCCTATTGATATAAACATGGTTATGGGTCCTCATCCTTCCCCTTCCAGAGTCCACAATCAGTTCCTTGGTTTTACTGGTGTTGAGAGCCAGGTTGTTGTGCTGGCACCATTTGGTCAATCGGTCGGTCTCACTTCTATACTCTGATTCATCACCATCTGTAATTCGTCCAACAACAGTGGTGTCGTCGGCAAACTTGATGATGGAGTTTGCACTATGTCCGGCTAAGCAAGAAGATATAGGAGCCTGAAAACCCTATTGTCCAGGTTCAGGAACAGCTTCTTCCCTGCTACCATCAGGCTATTAAACACTACAACCTCCAAATAAGCTCTGAACTACATAGACTTGGGGGGGCACTGGTTTTGTCTTTTTGCACTATTAGTGTTTGTTTTATGTATGTGTGTACGTGCGTGTGTACGTGTCTGTGTGTGTCTGTGGGTGTGTGTGTAGATACATATACAATTTTTTAAAATTTATTATATTGTTTACAGTGTACCATGTTTACATATTCTGTTGTGCTGCAGCAAGTAAGAATTTCATTGTTTTGTTTGGAACATATGACAATAAAACACTCTTGACCAAGTGGTTGTTCTGGTTGTGTGGTGCGTCAATGAAGCAGCCCAGTGTTACATCGGCCTCATCATTAACTATAAGTAAGCAAATAACAATGACTGGCAATTGGTCATCAGTTGAATTAAACATCCATTATCCCACCGAGATCCATGTCTCGTCCCGGGAAAGTCAGCAACATTCCACGCAAGAATGTTTCTATTTACATTGGGAGACCGCAGCAAAGTTACTGAATTGATGCACTTTGGTAAATAAGCTGCCAGTGGTTTTGTCAATGGAATAAATGTGCATTTATCTGCACGTATTTGAGCACCCGGAGAAACCCCAAGCAGTCACAGGGAGAACATACACATTCCATACAGACAGCACCCATAGTCAGGATTGAACCGGGGTCTCTGGCGCTGTAAGGCAGCAACTCTACCGCAGCACCACCCTGCTGCGGTTTTACAGGTACTGTTAAATTGTTCGGTTTTTGCGCAGACTCACCTTTCGCCCAGCTGAACCGCGTTTTACCCACTATCCAGTGCTCATAGTCATCAAAATGGATCTCTCCGTTAGTCGGGAAGAAAGCATGCGCCAATTCTCCCGTTATTCCATCGAAACAGGGATGTGAAGGAGTTTTCAGGCAGTCGGTGTGATTTATGGAATAAAACCCTGGGAAAAGAGGTGAAGAGTCTGATGTTAATGGTTCGACGTTAACAGCCACCACATCAAAGTGGCTTCACAGGGAAGCTATAATCAAATGTGTCATCAACTCCCCTGCCTGCTCTACAGTTTGGGATGAATCACTGCGGATTTGGTTTTGCGTTGAGACTGCTCATTTTTCCCTCTCTTGAATGAACTGAACTGCACCTTATAGTCAAACCAAATTAAATCTCAACGAGGCAGATGGGCACTGAGTGAAGGAGATGATGGGGCCGGGGGCCGGGGGCTTGGTCAGAGAGTGAGAGAAGAGAGCGGGTGAATGAGAGAGAGCATCATACACTGTGGAAACAAACCCTTTTGCCCGACTTGCCAAGCCGACAAAGATGCAATATGTACACTAGTCCCACGCCCGCGTTTAGCCTTACCCTGCTAAATCCCTTTCCTATCCATGTACCTACCTAAATGTCTTTTAAATATTGCTACAGTACCTGCCTCAACTCCTCCTCTGGCAGCTCATTCCATATACCTACCACCCTCGGTGTGAAAATGTTGACCCTCAGGTTCTTATTAAATCTTTCCCCTCTCACGTTAAAGCTGTGTGGCACAGTGGTATAGCGGTAGAGTTGATGCCTTACAGTGCTAGAGTCCTGGGTTCGATCCTGACAACGGGTGCTGTCTGTATGGAATTTGTATGTTCTCCCTGTGACTGCTCGAGTTTTCTCTGGTTTCCTCCCACATTCCAAAGACATGTAGGTTTGAAGGTTAATTGGCTTCTGTAAGTTGGCCCTAATGTGTCGGATAGAACTAGTGTACAGGGTGACTGTTACTTGGTGCGGACTGAAGGGCCTGTTTCCACATCCTGTCTCTAAAGTAAACTAAACTATGTCTTCTGTTTCTTGGTTCCCCTACTCAGTGTAAAAGACTCTGTGGATCCACCATATCTATTCCCCTCATGATTTAACACACCTGTATAAGATCACCCCTCCCCCATCTGTGCTTCAAGGAATAAAGTCCCTATAGTTGAGGCACTCAAGCCCTGGCATCATCTTTGTAAGTTTCCACATTCCTTCCAGCTTAACAACCCCATGAATACCAAACCTGAACACAATCTCCAAATGCTGCTTTATCAAAGTCTTGTACAGTTGTAACATTATACCCCAACTTCTATACTCAATACCCTGAATGATGAAGGCCAATGTACCAAAAGCCTTCTTGACCATTCTATTTACCTGTGACGTTACTTTCAGGGAACCATGTGCCTGCACTCCGAGATCCCTCTGCTCTACAACACTCTCCAGGGCCCTGTCATTCACGGTAAAAGGCCCCAAAATGCAAAACCTCACACCTATCTGCATTAAACCACATTAACCATTCCACAAACTACTTGTCTAACTGATCAAGGTTCTGCTGTAATTTTTGACAACTATCTTCACTATCCACGATACCACCAACTTTAGTGACATCTGCAAATCATGCTTTGAATATTCTCATCCAAATTGCTGGAGTAAACCACAAACAAATGAGCCCTGCACCAAATCCTGAGACACACACTAGTCACCGGCCTCCAGTCTGAATAATAACTGCTCACCATCACCCTCCGCTCTTTACCATGAATCCAATTCGCTTTCTAGTCGGCTGGCTCTCCCTGGATCCCATGTGATCTAGCCTTCCAGAGCAGCCTATCATGCAGAATCTTATCAAACGTCTGGCTGAAGTCTATATAGGCATTTTCTACAGCTCTGCCCTCTCAACCTTTTTGGTTACCTCTTTAAAAAACACGATCTCCCACAAACAAAACCATGCTGACCATCCTTAATCACTCCCTCTCTATCCAAATACATGCATAACTTACTCCTTAGAATTCCCAAACTGTGCCAGAGAGTATCAGAGAGAGAGCGAGAATGAGTGAGAGAGAGGGAGGGGGAGAGAGTGAGGGGGGTAGAGGGACGGGAAAGGCAGAGGAAAAGAGAGGGAGGAGGTGATCAGCGAGTGAGGAGAACTTATTAGGGCTTGTTTGACCTTTATCAAATATCTGTGCACTCCCTTTCACAATCAACCTATGCATAAAACCATTGCAGGAGCTCACCTATCTTAATATTAGCCTCGGCCTCTGGAGGAACCTTAGTAAAATTGAACGGAGTGACTTCACTCCACATTTGGAAAGCCTTCGCGATCCCTCTCGCTGTGTCTTCTTCACTCAGGGTCTTTGGAAAGGACAAGATCCTGTGGAGAGAGGAAATGCACTTTGCTGAAATGATGTACAAGTGACATATACACGAGAGTATGCGCAGATTTAGCAACGTCCTCCTCTGGAATGAATACCTTTCTCAGTGACTTCCAATCTTGCAACTTGACCAGCGACAGGATGAGGCCCCTTTGACCTCTGACCCTGAGCTGCCTTCCCATATAATCCCGACTCTTTCCTCACCTCCCTCTGGTTGTCAAATATCTATCGATCTCAGATCCAGAATGAACAATTGCTGAACAGAGAAATCCAAGCTCCTCAAAGACCCGGTGGGTTATGTTCCAATTTCCAGACTCAAGTGCAGAATTGTCCTCAGTATTGCAGTGCATCAGTTCCACGGACAAAATCCAATGTCCGCAGTGGGGTTGTCGTGAATGGAACAGTACCCTAGTTTACAGAATGTCAATTGGCTTTGAATCTTGTGCTGAAACATCAATTATTCAATGCTGAACTGGCTGATATTTTGTACTTTCCTTCCTTGTTAAACAATGATATCTCCACCATGATTATAAATCAGTTCAGGGTTGTGTTCGGACTGCTAAGACTTTTGATTTGTAAGTTCAGTTAACGAGAGTGTGGTGGTGGTGGTGGGATAGCAGCTGGAATCTCAGATGAGCTCCTGGCCCAGAGTGGGCGGGGGTAAAGAAAATGGGGCATTTGGGGTAGGGAAGGGTGGGAGATGAGCAGATCGGGGAAGGAAAAGGAACTAAGTGGGAGGGGTAATGGGAGAAAGGTGTCCGTCGGGGAGGGGTTAGGTGAGAGTGAGGTGGACAGTTTACCTGACATTGGACGATTCATTGCTCTTACCACTGGGTTGTAAGATGCCCAAGCGGAATGTGAGGTGCTGTTCTTCCAGTTTGCATGTGGCTTCACTCTGCCTGCCAACGGAGTGGCCCAGGACAAAAAGGTTAGTATGGGGATGGGAGGGCGAGTTAAAATGAATGATCCAGCCGGCCTTGGTGGACCAAGCATGTGTTGGGTGAAACAGTCGCTTAGTCTCTGTTTGGTCTCACTCATGTGAGGATGCAAAGAAATTCGTTCACCAGCGATTGGGTGAAATGGAGTCGGGGCGGGGACGGGTAAATCTGATTGTACAACAAGGCAGTGTATTTAAACAACAGGGGAAGCAGAACCGGTGGCTAAGGAGCAGACATAATGTGCAGGGAGGAACTGCAGATGCTGGTTCACACGGCAGATGGATACAACATGCTGGAGTAACTCAGCGGGTTAGGCAGCGTCCCTGGAGCACAAGATGCTGTCTGACCCACTGAGTCACCCCAGCATTTTGTGTCTATCTCAGAATCAGAATCAGAATGCTTTATTGTCATTGCATGTGTCACATACAACGAGATTACTGTGTCTCTCCATTTAATGTGTATCTCCGGTGGCTAAGGATTCTGTTTCGCTTCTGGTCTCTCTGGATTCAGAACCTCAACAGTACAAACTCGCCCGACCCTGTCCTTACTTGTAGGTTAAGTTAAAGTGATGCCACTTGAGCATCTGCGTGGTTAACGTGTATCTCTTGCTCCGTGCCCGGTGTGGGTGCGAGTCCAGCCGCTCCACGTCCAGCTGCAGGTAACTGGGGAAGGCGTCTTGATGCTGAGGGGAGTAAAGCCACAGGTCCCTTGATCAGCGGGCTTCACAAAACTGCTGCTCCACAGATAGATACATGTACAGAAAATGCACACGAAGAAACCACCACCACGACCCCCGGTGTAGAAATGCTCAACATTCAAAATGTAGAAAGCATTTTATTGGGATGCATCACAGCATAGTTTGGGAACAGCTCCATCCAAGACCAGTAAGAAATTGTGGACGCAGCCCAGACCCTCACACAAACCAACCTCCCTTCCATTGACTCCATTTAAACTTCTCGCTGACTCAGCAAGGCCACCAGCATAATCAAGTAGGAGTCTCACCCCAGTCACTCCCTCTTCTCCCCTCTCCCAGGTACAGAAGTGTGAAAACGCACACCTCTAGATTCAGGGACAGTTTTTTCCCAGCTGTTATGCGGTGACTGAACCATCCTATCAACAACTAGAGAGCAGTCTTGAGCTATTCTCTACTTCAATGAAGACCCTTGGACTATCTTTAATCAGACTTTACTGGACTGTATCTTGCACTAAATGTTACTCCCTTTATTCTGTATCTGTACATTGTGGATGGCTCGATTATCATCATGTATAATCTATCTGCTGATTAGTTAGCACACAACAAAAGCTAAATGAGTCTGAAGTAGGGTCTCGACCAGAAACGTCACCTATTCCTTTTCTCCAGAGATGCTGCCTGACCCGCTGAATTACTCCAGTTTTTTGTAACTATCTTCGGTTTTGACAATAAACTAAACTATATATTTTTTTAAAACAGGCTCATCAGCTGATGTTACCAATCGGCAGGAGTCAACATGCTGGTTGTGGTTTGGGCTGTAGGTTTGGGGAAAGGGCTGTGACTGCATCTGACATTGAGGCATCTTGTGTCCATTCTTTGACCAGGCCAGGAGAGGAGGGGAAACACACCCCAACAACAGAGGATGGGTTCTCAGCCCATCCACCCGACGCGGGAGCAGTGGAGGAGAGAGATCTCGGTCTCACAGCACTGAGAGAGGTTAGATTATTCAACTCACACAAATGGCCAGATCATCTCTCCCACTTTGCACGGTCAAACGCTGCCCAGGCAGGTGGGGAGATCTGGGGACCATTCCAGGGACAGGGTGCAAACTGGAATGGACAGACAGAAGGTGGTAGCAAACAGCCATCAGCCTGAAACATTTGTAGAAACAAGGAACTGTGGATGCTGGTTTAACAAGGAAAGACACAAAAAGCCTGATGCAGAGGAGTCCTGACCCAAAATGTCACCTGTTCATGTTCTCAGTCTGAAGAAGGGTCTCGACCTGAAATGTCATCTATTCCTTTTCCCCCGGAGATGCTGACTGATCCACTGAGTTAATCTAGCATTTTGTGTCTTTCTCCAGAGATGCTGCCTGATCTGCTCATTTATTCCAGCATTTTGTGTCTATATCCGGGGATGCTGCCTGGCCCGCTCAGTTACTTTAACATTTTGTGTCTAACCTGCAACATTAACTGTTTTTCTCTCTCCAGAAATCCTTTCTGACCACTGAATAAATCCAGCAGTTTCCGATTGTACAAGAATTACGCCCTTGTTCATTCAAATGCACTTTTAGACAAAAAAACTTCACTGAAGGTATTAGAGGATTTTAATGAATTTCAGCAATTAAAGGGTTAAGGTTTATACTCACTAACTGATGTCGCCAGGCAGGGAATGCATCTGCATCTTGCTGTCCAGGTACAAACACCAACGTTACAGCTATGCACATAAATACTTTAGTCAGATAATCTTCATCCCTGGAGCGAGGAACAAACTTCATCTTTACTAAAGCTCAAATTGTCAGGTTTCCCTCACTTTGAAATCCACTTTCACGCAGGAGCCTGTGGAGGGCTCACTGTTCCTGTGGCTTTGAGAGCAACGCCGCTGAGAAAGTGGGTTTCAATGGCACTGTTTAGTTTAGTAGCACCAGCATGAGCTGTGTTTCCGAGAGGCTGCCGGAGCCAAGCTCTGTCAAGTTACTTGATCAGATGAGGATACCGAGGACCCATCCATCTGCAAAGGAGGCGAGTGCGAAACAGCTGGACATTCTGCAACTTTGGTGGGTTGGACCCACTTCAGCTCCGTAATCAATGTCAGATGTAGAGTCGGTTGGCAACAGCAGGGGACACTGTCAGAAGAGCACAGGCTGCAGCTAACTCAACAACCCACAAGTTAGATCACATTCGTTACATATATAAATGTGAAAGATTCTTGCCTTAGAGCTACATTTCTGTGAACAGATTTCTGTTTTGATAGAGAAAACTAAATCAGCATTACTTCCAGGAACTACTTGTGTTTCCAAGTAGACAATTGTTTTGACAATGCACCAGGGCTGCCCATGGCCAAACATTCCAATAATGATCAACCTGATAAAAGAGTTCGAGATCAACATTGTGCAGAAAGGAACTGCAGACGCTCAAGTTCAAGTTCAAGTGAGTTTATTGTCATGTGTCCCTGTATAGGACAATGAAATTCTTGCTTTGCTTCAGCACACAGAACATAGTAGGCATTTACTACAAAACAGATAAGTGTGTCCATATACCATAATATATATATATACACACATGAATAAATAAACTGATAAAGTGCAAATAACAGAAAATGGGTTATTAATAATCAGAGTTTTGTCCGAGCCAGGTTTAATAGCCTGATGCTGGTTTATACCGAAGATAGGCACAAAGTGCTGGAGTAACTCAGCGGGTCAGGCAGCATATCTGGAGAACAGGAATAAGTGACATTTCGGGTAGGAAACCTTCTTCGGACTCCAATCTGAAGAAGGGTACCAACCTGAAACTTCGCCCATCCTTTTTCTCCAGAGATGCATACTGTTCTGCTGAGTTACTCCAGCACTTTGTGTCTATCCAGACAAATATTCTTGGTAGTGCCGTGAATATTCAGCATCAGTGAAGAGAGACACAGAGTTAATGATTTAGGTGACCTAACAACAACATACAGACCTAAAACACCAGCTCTGTATCTCCCTCTACAGATGCTGTCCGAATTAAAGAGTTGGCCGAAGGATCTATTTCCTCACTCTACCGCTTAGTGACACTGTGACTTGCTGAGTATTTCCTGCATTTTCTGTTGTTTCAAATTTTCAGGCATTGTAATATTATGCTGTATTACTCTCCGAAATATGGAACTGCAAAATAGGTGCCAGTAATAACAGTTACATGAGCAACAAGAAACTGTAAAAGTTACTGCACCAAAACAAAGTGGAACCGTTATTGGAGCAAGAGCTGCCAGAGTTACTGGAGCAAGGCTCAAAGTGCGGACTCATGCAATTTGGTAATAAGAATAAAGGCATAGATTATTTTCTAAATGGAGAGAGAATCCAGAAATCGGAGGTGAAAAGGGACTTGGGAGTGCTGGTGCAAGACTCCCAAAAAAGTTAATTTGCAACTCGAATTGGTAGTAAGGAAGGCAAATTCAATGCTAGCATTTATATCAAGAGGACTGGAGTACAAAACAGAGATGGAATGCTGAGGCTCTGCAAGGCGCTGGTCAGGCTGCATTTGGAGTACTGTGAGCAAATCTGGGCCCCATATCTGAGGAAGGATGTGCTGGCCCTGGAGAGGGTCCAGAGGAGGTTTACGAGAATGAGTCCAGGAATGAGTGGGTTAGCACATGCTGAGCGTTTGACAGCACTGGGCCTCTACTCGCTGGAGTTTAGAAGGTTGATGGGGGGACCTTATTGAAACTTACAGAATAATGAAAGGCATGTATAGAGCGGATGTGGAAAGGATGTTTCCACAGGTGGGAAAGTCTAATTCAAGAGGACATAGACTCAGAATTAAAGGGCGCCCATTTAGAAAGGAGGAGGAACTTCTTTAGTCAGAGGGTGGAACTCATTACCACAGAGAGCTGTGGAGGCTAGGTCAGTGGATATTTTTATGGCAGAGATAGACACATTCTTGATTAGACTGGATGTCAAGGGTTATGGGGAGACGGCAGGAAAATGGGATTAGGAGGCAGAGATCAGCCATGATTGAATGGTGGAGCAGACATGATGGGCTGAATGGCCTAATTCTACTCCTATAACTTGTGAACTTGTGAAGAACTGTCACAATTGCTGCACCAAGAACTGTTGTTGGAACAACAAGTCCTGTAATAGATACAGGAGCAACTAGAACTGTAATGGTTACAGGATCAAGAACTGGAACAGTTACTGCCACCAACAAGAACTGAAATAATACAGAGAAACAGCTTTCATCCCAAAGAAAGTCTACTCTAAATGCTAAATAAAACCAAACAATGGGTGGCGCCAGCAATAGCTGCCTCGCCAACAGTCTGTCTGTCCCTTCCTTCTCTGCTGTTTCTTTAGTATGTGTTACATGTATGTTTTTAGTGTTCTTTACCTTGTTTTATGTGGGGGGTGGGGTTGGGCCAAACTTTTTTAAATCCTGGAGATGCGATTATTTTACGTATGGTATCTCCGTCCGCACTGCGGCCTAACATCAGGGAGTTGGAGGCCTCTGCTGGAGACCGACTTCGGGAACTCTAAATGCGGGAACCTGCGGACTTTAACATTGTGGAGCTCGCGGTATCTGGTTAGAAACCGACTACGGGAGTTCCAAGCCGCGGGAGCTTCGACCGCCCCGACCGTGGGAGAAAAATGAAATGAGGGAAGTAGATTAGACTTTATTGCCTTCCATCACAGTGGGGAATGTGGGGAATCCTCTGTGGTGGATGTTTATGTTAACCTTTATGCAGTTGTGTGTCTTGTTGCTTTTTTTTAGTATGGCTGTATGGTAATATGAATATCACTGTACCTTAATTGGTACATGTGACAATATAAGATTGTAATATCATTAGCGAGTTTAAAACTTACAGAGAGAATGAAGTTGACCTGATCGCCTTATCAATGAATTCCATCTCGAGCTGCGAATTCCTCCGATCCAAGTCCCGGGAGATGCAGAAATGGAGGAGGAAATGCTTCCTAAGAAATCTGCTAAAGAAAGTAATCAGCAATGAAGTCAGATATGTCTGGACAAGTATCTTGTGGGAGAAAAATCACAAGTGACTTCCCGTCCCACGGCGTGAATGAGGATTTATGTTACGATCTCTAGATGTGGACAGATCTATCAATCTGGGTGAGCATGATTTGAAGATCCACATCCCCATAAACAGAAGAGATCTGAGAACTCTTTTGTAAATCAATAAGGTGGGAGGCATCTGGAACATATACTGCCTGACGGGCTGGGAGATACAGAACCTTTGTCACCTTTTAACTCATCTCTTGCGAAATACCTTTGTTATCATTGCAGCCTAACCTCAGCTACCTGGTCAGTCTCAACCCCTCTTCCCCAGGCTTGGCAGAAGAAGATTAGAAGCAGCAGCCGGAGGGAAAAATAGTTTCTGGCATTGGGAGGTGTTTACCAGTGAGATGGTGGGACTGATCATCAGTCTGAAGAAAGATCCCCACTTGAAACTGTCCATAGACACAAAATGCTGAGGTCAGGCAGCATCCCTTGAGGAAAGGAATAGGTGACGTTTTGGGTCTAGACCCTTCCTCGCACTCCAAGGTAAGTAGAAATGATTTCATTGGGGCAGGAGCAGGCAGAAACAATGGGCAGAAACTGTCCACAGACGCTACCTGACCCGCTGAGTTCCTCCAGCACTTTGTGTTTTGCTCAAGATTCCAGCTCCTGCAGTCTCTTGTGCCTCTGTTGCAGCTTGGACTTCCTGTTGCTGAATTCTCTGGATTGGGAATGAAACCCTGAATCTCGACTGAGCTGTGAGAGCTGCCCATGGAGACCCAGCTGACTAAAGCGAGCCGCACCCAAGCTCCTTTTAGCCTCTTTGTCTTAATTTATTGGTTTTATTGCTGGTTTTTTTTTCAGTTTTAAAGACAAAACTTGGTAGAATTTTGGTCACAGCCTAAGTGCAAATAGTACAAATGGATAGACTTTCCAAAGAATTAATATTCTGTCAAACACATTCGATTACACCAGGTATCGTTCTTCCTCTTTTTTTTGGGAGAAGCTGAAGGAACTTAGGACAACAGGAGGAGAGGTGACCGAAGGCACTTGCATTTCCCATCCTTTCCTGAATCTCTCTTCCCTTGGATATCCGACAGACTCTGTATTCAAGTTTCATCGAGAATTAATTCAGCTCTAGTGTTTTTTTAAAAATTTATTTTATTTATTAGAAGTACAATACAGTGGCACATTTTTTCAGGTGCCAAATATATGTTGACATGATACATTCTATGTACAACTTCATTTAAAAAATTTTTTTTAAGAAATGAGAGAGAAAAAGATAATAGAGAGTAGAAGAACGTGTAGTGTGTGTAAAAAGAGAAAGAGATAGTGGGAAAGAAAAGTAAGAAAGAAAAAAGAGCAAGAGAGAGATTAGCAAATAGGAGATAGGAGATGAGTTTTTATATTGTTGACCATCTTTCACCCAGACCAGCTTTAGTGTTAAACCAGGATAATGAACGTTGGCACACTGAACAGAATCACTCAAGGAAACTTCATGGGACTTTCACGCCAACATATCCTGGGAATATTATCAATGACATTTATAACAAGAGCATCACAGTGAAACAGCGGTAGAGTTGGTGTCTAACAACGCCAGAGACCTGGGTTCAATCTTGACTGCGGGTGGTGTCTGTGTGGAGTTTGTACATTCACCCCGTGACTGCGTGGGTTTTCTCTGGGTGCTCCGGTTTTTCCCCACATCACAAAGATTTGCAAGTTTGGGGGTTAATTGGCTTCTGTAAATTGCCCCTAGTGTGTTGGATGGAACTAGTGTACAGGGGATCACAGAGCCCAGCCTGTGAATGCGGAGCAGAACAACAGACAGCCAACCATGTCATCTCTGGGTGCCCGCTCTACCACCCACCAAATGGAGCTCAGGGCCTGGCAGACATTGACGCAGGGACAACAACCTGGCTGCTCAACACCCGGCTTGAGATCTAACTATTCCTTTGGTTTATGTTTCATTCACAAGAAGAAGAAGCTGGTCGGCGCAGACTCGGTGGGCCAAAGGGCCTGTTTCCACGCTGTATCTCTAAACTAAACTAAACATCAGCCGTCTCTCCATTTCAATCCTGGCAAGGAATTTCACAGAGTTTAACGATATCCACAGCCACTGGCCCCGATGTTATTAAATAGCCATAAATGCGTACACTCTAAGTTAATTCAGTTGATGCACAACACAGTTACATTGAAAGTATTGCTTCTGCTGTAAATCAGTACACAGAAGCTCATGGAAATAAAAGGAGTCAGATTTTGTGCTGAATTGTTCAACTGTTTTCCTTGTCATGTTGTCAAATTAATCTTAGAGCAGGCTCCATGTGCCAAACCTGCCCCACCTCCTCACATAAACCCTCTGCTGCACTTGTGCCACTACCACAGCATCTTGATTCGTCTTCTTATGTCAGAGAATAATAAAGATCTGCCTGTTATGGTCGTGATCCCCCTACGGAATGAAAATGCCCAAGCTCAGTCCCGACAATATCCTGTGATCCTTTTCTGCACCCTCTTCAGCGTATATATCAGTTAGATCCAATCCGACGACGTCTGCTCACCAAGAAAAAACTGCTGGACCTTCAGGGGAATTGCATTAAATATCTAATTATCCTGTGGCTCGTAAAATGTCGACCTTCTTTAGCATTGAGAGGGATGTAGCTCGACACATAACCAATTCTGCTGTCGTAGTAGCAGCCAGTAGCCTGGACATGGGATGGAATAAACCTCACACAATTAATGGGATGGAATAAACCTCACACAATTAATGGGATGGAATAAACCTCACACAATTGGGACAATGAATACGGCAAAGGAGGAGATCACAACTCCAGTCTGAAACCTCTTGCAAAGTAACTGGAGAATATCCTCGCCAACAATGGACCTACCAGGCAACGCCCTGCCTGAGGTCATTTGTGGCTGGCCTCGATCGGTTCTTGCATCCAGCTCTTCACCTCCCTTTCACAGTACACAGTCCAGGAGGCAAAGAGAAATTTGCCAATTGTAATCAGCTGACTACATTTGGAAATACAAAGACTGATTGGGGACAAAAATAGACATAAAGTGCTGGAGTACCTCAACAGGTGAGGCAGTATCCCTGGAGAAAAAGGATGGCGGACATTTCGGGTCGGGACCTTTCTTCAGACCGCCTAATTAAACCCACCCACGCAGCACCACCAGGATATTGGGTCCCCTCCAATTCAATTAAGCAGTCTGAAGAAGGGTCCCGACCGGAAACGTTACCCATCCTTTTTCTCCAGAGTTACTCCAGCACTTTGTGTCTATCTTTAGGAGAATATTTCATCTGCATTTACATTCATTACTTCATTTATACACCTTTCCCTCTAATCTCATGCCTTAGGGCATGGTTCCACATGGTAGATCAAGGATGTGTGGGCACTCGCGTTTGGAGGTAGTTCAGAGGATGGTGGGTTGGAACCATTGGGTCTACTGTGGATGGGATGCACACAGAGATGGCAGGGCACGTGACTTGTGTCAACGGGTGGACGATGCTCATTGTGGGCACACTGGTCTACAGGGAGTTGGGTGAACTGGTTACTGGGCCTGAGGTTAATGGAGGCAGAGGGCCTGACCTCTTCTTTAAGGCGGGCACCTTCTTTAACAGATAATTGTTGTCGACCATCACCACTTTGTTCTTGCACCACCCCATCCCAGTCATTTGTCCTCAGCCACCTGCTCTCTGCCTCTTCCCTCACAATTTGTCAGTCTGACCCACTGCTGCTTCCTCTTCCAAACGTCTGTGACCATTTTCCCAGGCTGGTGTCTCCAGAATTGTTGCCTGTCCCGATGACTAACTCCAGCTTTTTGGGTCTATCTTCGACAATACTTCCTTGTTTGGACTCAGGTCCCCCTGAAGATCATCGAGTCATAATCGTACAATGTGGAAACAAGTTTGTTGGCCCAACTTGCCCACGCCGACCAACACGCCCCATCTACACTAGCTCCACCTGCCTGTGTTTGGTCCATATCCTTCGAAACATATCTTGTACTTGGCCAAATGTTTTTTCAACATTGTGATAGTACCTGCCTCAACTACCTCCTCTGGCAGCTCATTCCATACACCCACCAACCTTTGTGTAAAAAAGTTGCCCACCAGGTTCCTATTTAATCTTCCTCTCTCCACCTCAACTCTGTGCTATAGCCAGAATTTCACATGTAGCATCTTGCCCAAGGCTCGGCAAATGTCCGATTGCTTCTCCCATGTTTATCCAACTCCGTGGGACAATGTGCTTTGTGTGAAAACAAATGGAGCACTTGATCACCCACAGAGCCAGTGACACTGGAAAATAATTCTTCGAAGAGCCGTTCCCTGAGGCTGCGTGCAACGTTCTGGCTGTTTGCTGCATTCATGACATTCCTGAATTTATGACATTTAATCTGCAGCTTCACAGAGTCCTGCCGCAAGACCTCTAACCATTCCCTCGCCTCATCAACATCTCCCACTTTGTCCCCTCACTCAAAGCATTTACCACAAACAAACGTCAGATCAGATTGTTTATGAAATTGATACTTGTACTGGATAAAGATTGGGCGACTTGTCTAACGGACAGAAGTTGGTTCATGTGTATAAGGAAGAAAGTCAGAGTGATGGCAGTGAGCGGGTTGTTGGACAACTTTCAGAAGCATCTGGACATAACAGGGATTGTGATCAATTTTAGGCTGAATCGGGACTGGATGGGGAAAACAAGTCAGAAATAAGAAGTTATATCCAAATTGGCTGGGCAGTGCACGATATTAAAATATTATATGTATATCCACGTGAATCTTTTCTGATAACCCCGGAGTCTTTTCCTTCTTAATAAATCTTTCACTTTTTATCCTTTTCAGAATGTTGGAGCTGGATTCCGTGAGTCCTTGGCATCCTACGTACAACGATTCTAAGATGCCCAACACCCTGATTAAAAAAAACTGCAGTGCTGGAGATATGACACAAAGCCCAAAGCACTCGGTGGTGTGGAAAGAAAGAGAGAATGCTTCTGGTCATTGACCTTTCCTATGGGAGAAGTGAAGGGTGCTTTAAGTGGCAGAGAAAAGAGGAGTCTGAGATTGGATGGTGTTCAGGCCAGTCTGAAACTCCAGTGGTGAAATGCAGGGAAGGCGAGATACGAGGCAGCAATGGTTGAATTCAATGCCACGCCCTAGCTATCCACACTACATCAGATGCTCTGGGCCACAGGGAATGTGTAGATCTCAGTGGGGTGGGAGATGGCAGCCTTCACGTGGTCCACCCTGTTTCGACTAATGCAATCAACACGACGTGTACAAACAAATAGATGTGGCTTTTCATGCCACTTTATCTACAACTTTAGGCTGTGCACCACATACTCCAGCTAGATGTCTGCGCGGTGACAGTACTTCCTCGACTGGACTCAGCTCCCCCTGAAGATCATCAGGTCATAGTCGTACAATGTGGAAACAGGCTCTTTGGCCCAACTTGCCTATGCCGACCAACATGCCCCATCCGCCTGTGTTTGGTCCATATCCTTCAAAACCTATCCTATCCATGTACTTGTTCAAATGATTTTTAAACATTGTGATAGTACCTGCCTCAACTACCTCCTCGGGCAGCTCGTTCCATACACCCACCACACTTTATGTAAAAAAGTTGCCCACAGCTTCGTTTTCAATTTCTCCGCCCCCCCCCATCCCCTACTTTGGGTAAATGACTGTGCATTTACCCTATTCTATTCACCTCATGATCTTATGCATCCTTCAAGATGGTGGTGGTGGCGGATGGGGGAATTAAACGGTGCCGGTGATCGGGCTGGGGCATACCTCCCGCGCTCTCAGAAGCGCTCTGGGGATTCTGAGGTCGGCTGTGAGGGGCACCCTGGGGCCCAGTGAGTGAATGGTGGGCATGCCAGGCGAGGGACTGTGTGTTCGTGGGTCGATATATCTGGATCGAGGTGTCAGTGGAGTGGGCCGCTGGCTCCACCTAATCCCAGAATCCAAGGGCCTCTCACATCCAGAAACCGCTCCATCTTTGTTCTGTGTGCAAGCACTGATGGGGTCTCAACAATCCCTGAGAAGTTCTTCACATGTCATTGTGTCCACTCATTGTCCTTCCCCTTCATGTGGTTCCCAGTCTATCTTCATCTCAACTGAGGCCCTGCAGCAGTGACATCGAGGAGGAGGAAGCATCGCCTCACTATGTTTAAACCTGGGTGAAGAAATGCTTTCAATCCCCCACAGTATTGAGTCATGGGCTCACAGCGCAGGAGACAAAGGGGAGGTTCTGAAAAGAGAGACCTTCCAATTGTAATCAGCTGACTACATTGGAAAAAGCAAAGAGCGATTGGGACAAAGATAGACACAAAGTGCTGAAGTAACTCAGAGAGTCAGGCAGCATCTCTGGAGAAAAAAGATGGGTAACGTTTCAGGTCGGGACCTTTCTTCAGACTGCTTAATTAAACCCACCCGTATAGCACCAGCAAACCTGCCTTTCAGGATATTGGTTACTCTCCAGTTCATTTCAGCAGTCTGAAGAAGAGTTCTGACTCGGGACATCACCCATCCTTTTGCTCCAGAGATGCTGCCTGAGCCGCTGTTACCCCAGCACTCTGGTCTATATTTGGTATAAACCTGCATCTGTGGGTGTCAGGAGTTATGGGGAGAAGGCATGAGAATGGGGTTAAGGGGGAGAGATAGATCAGCCATGATTGGATGGCGGAGTAGACTTGATGGACCGAATGGCCTAATTCTGCTTCTATCACTTATGACCTTATGCAGTTCTTTGTTTCTACTGATTGGTCTTCCAAGAGGTGACCAAGAACATTGATGAGGGCAGAGCAGTAGATGTTGTCTACATGAACCTTTGATAAGTTACCGCATGGTAAGGTATACTGGAAGGTTAGAGCACATGGGATGCAGGGTGAGCTAGCCACTTTGATGCAAGAATGGTCAGAAGGTTGGAGACAGAGGGTGGTGGTAGAGGGTTGTTTTTTCAGATTGTGAGATTTTGACAAGTGGTGTTAAGTCCATTGTTGCTTGTTATTTTGGATTAATGATGCAAATAGAGATGGCACAGTTATAAAGTGAATGGATGACACTACAATTGGTGGTAAAGCAGACAGCGAAGAAGGTTATCTATAAAAGAGCTATAGAAAATGTCATTAACTGGGCCATTGGGCTGAGGAATGGCAGATGGTGTTTAATTCAGAGAAGGTGCCTCACTTTGGTAAGACAACTAGAGCAAGACTTAGTAAATTGTAGAGCCCTTGAGAATATTATAGAACAGAGGCAGATTCATGAAAGTGGCAACACCAGTAGACAGGGAGGGGAAGGCAGCATTTGGAATGCTTGCTTCATGTATCAGTATATTGCACAAGATCCACCAGAGTAAGTAGTAGATGTGGGCAAAATGATGATATTTAAAAGACATTTAGGCAGGTACATGGATAGGAAATGTTTGGAGGGATATGTGCCACGAGGGTAAGTGGGACTGGTTCAGCTATAAAAGCTGGTCAGCATGGGCTAGTGGGCCGAAGGACCTGTTGATGGTATATGATTCTATATTGACTCTGGCAACTACACAAGAGAACTGGAGCAGGAGTCCGTCTACTCCGCCATCCAATCATGGCTGATCTAGCTCTCCCCCTTAACCCCATTTGGCCCATCATTGCTGATCACTGCTGACTTCAACTCCTCTTCAATACTGCATTCAATACTTCCAATAATCCAGCTTTCACCATCTCCCTGGGCAGAGAATTCCAGAGATTCGCCGGCCTCTGCCAGAATAAATTTCTGCGCACTTCATTTCTATAAGCTGAAGCATTTCTATAACCTGGAGCACCCGGAGAAAACCCTCGCAGTCACATGCACATTGTCCAACAATTGAAAATGTCTCAACTTCTACCCTGCCAAACCCCCTTAGAATACCATATGTGAATAAGGTCACCCTCAATCTTATCAACTCCAAGGAATACAGACCGCAGAGGTGGCACAGTGGTAGAGTTGCTGCCTTACAACGCCAGAAACCTGGGTTCCATCCTGACTTCGGGTGCTGTCTGTACGGAGTTTGTACGTTCTCCCTGTGACCGCGTGGGCTTTCTCCTAGTGCTCCAGTTTTCTCCCACATTTCGGTTAATTGGCTTCTGTAAATTGTCCCTAGTGTGTAGGATAGAACTAGTGTGCAGGGTGATTGTTGACTCGCTGGTCCGAAGGGCCTGTTTCCACGCTGTATCTCTAAACGACTTTCCAGCATCTCATGGTGCAACAACTCTCACATTAGCTTGGTGAATCTCTTTTGGGCTGCCCAATGCTACTATCTTTTTAGGCACGGGGACCAAAACTGTGCAGTTTTCCAGGTGTAGCCGCACCAACACCCTGTACAACAGGAACAAAGCCTTCATGTTTTTAAAATCCAACCCTTTGCAATGAAGGCTAAAATGTTGTTTCCTTGACTACTAGTTGGAGCTGCCTGCTAGCTAGCACGCCTTGTGTAGGAAGGAACTGCAGATGCTGGCTTAAACCAAAGCTAGACACAAAATGCTGGAGTAACTCAGCAGGTCAGACAGCATCTCTGGAGAAAAGGAATATGTGACGTTTTGGCTCCTTCACAATGAAGACTGATACAAAAACTGTATCCAACATGACTACCATATCTATATTTGTTGCATTAAATCACACTTTACTTCCCCGGAGGCTCTGCATTTACCTTAGCTGCCCTTTCTCTATTCATATATCCATAGAAACTCTTACTGTTTGTTTTTACACCACATGCAAGTTTTCTCTCAAAACTAATTTTACTTAAAAGTCATTGACACGGAACATTATTAGTGCCAACGACATTGGGCAAAATTCCACCTGAACCTAAAATACATCCATCCAAAATAAAATCTGCAATAATGTGCCTCGAAATTCATTCCCTTTAATCATTTGTTCATAAAAATCGGTGTTAATCCTTTCACAAGTTGAACGCTGCAATTATTCTGATCAGCTGTCCCTCATGAACACAGGCAGCACATGCTTGACTTCAAAGTGAGTGGGGGTTTGCCATGGATAAATGGATTACTTCATTTTCCCCCCCCAAGTGTTGCCGCCCACGGGAAGCCTGCAACGATTAAACTTAAAATGGCTCGGCTGTTTTCAGACTTGGACATAAATAGGTGTTTCCTGCCCACTGTGTTTTGGCCACTCTTAATTTTATCCAACTCAGCTGAACCCTCGTGGTGCCTATGATGAAAAGTGCACAGTGCCTAAACATTATTCCTCTATTTACAAGCAGTTACAAATGAAGAACAATTTATTACTTCAATGAACACCACCTGATAATTTCACTGTTAGTTTACACTCCACAGGCTGCTGGTTCATAGACCGCACAGAGTTTCAGTTCACGTCTACAGCTAGAAGGGAGATGTTTGCAAATATGCTCTTGAAAGAAACCTTTTCCTTTGCTCAGTATTTGGAATAAACAAATGCTCCAATGTTAATGCATTATAATACATTATAACATCGATGCAAATCCTTTCCAAATGCAGTGATTCTAATGTAGTTCAAAATAATTTAGTTGCGGCAGAGAACCTCAACATGAGGATTCCCTAACCTGTGGTAGAAGTAAGACCATGATAACAAAGCCTTGCACACCACAAGTCCTGTAGTCTCAACTTGTCATCACCCAAATGCTGACATTGGTACTATTCTTCCAGACAACGGCACCATCCCAATTTTTGTGAATGATCACTTTGTACTGACCAGGATATTGATCTCTTCCTTAACCTCAAGGTCCACAGCTACTTTAGGCTTTGGAGATAGAGTGTAGAAACAGGCCCACCGAGTCCGGGCTGACCACTAATCCCCGTACACTAACACAAGGAACAATTTTACAAATTTACCGAAGCCAATTACCCCACAATACTGTGCTTCTTTGGGGGTGGGAGGTAACCGGAGCGCCCGCAGAAAACCCACGCGGTCACAGCGGGAACGTACAAACTCCGCACAGGCAGCACCCGAGGCCAGGACCCAACCCGGGTCTCTGGTGCTGTCAGGCAACAACTCTGCCGCTGTGCCACTCCTGAGCAGCTACTGTAACCTCCCTCCACTATCCTTTAGTGAAAGGATCTGTTGAACACTGCCTCTCCTGCCTCTGACTAAGATACAGAAATTGCAAGAAATCAGTGTTTTACCCTGATCTTCACAGTGAACGGCTTAAGGTTCATGCCGTGGTATTTTTGAGGACGGGGAAAATGCTGGGATGTAATTGTTCATCTTCGCCGACCACAAATAACCGGCTGGTTACATGCCGGCTCCAGAGATAGGCAGCGACTACTGCCGGCCCAAAGCTAATTACCAGAGAGATCAAAGGGCTTCCCTCCCGAGACAAGACATTGAGCAATTTGTGGTCTGAACCCACTGTAATCTCAAAACTATATGAGGAAAGAGGAAAAATGTGCACAAGAAAGCCAGGCATTTGGGAACTGCAATTTTATTTAAACAGCAATTCCTGAACACACACACACACTTTCCACAGTGATACAATTTGTTTGGCACATGTAATCTGATTCACTATACCAGGAAGAATCAACTTAACAAAAAGCTGCTGAATTATGCAATATTTCTATGAACTAAACATACTTATAATATGTCAAGTTGCAGGAAAAAAAACCACCACGCACCAACACAAATTGTGCAATGCTCTCTCTGCCCCATCACATGATACCAGATCTGCTTAGCTCTTCCAAGTTGCATTTTCAAACTTGTTACGTCGGCCTGATAAAGGCTGTCTGAGACATTAAATTCTTCAGGGGCATTCTTGATTCCATTTGGCGGGTCAGATCAGCAAGCTAACATGTCCAAACATTGCCTATTTCCTTCGCTCCATAGATGCTGCTGCACCCGCTGAGTTTCTCCAGCACTTTTGTCTACCTAAGCTAACATGTCAACCCAAATCCTTTCCAAATACTAGCAAGATCTTCCACCCCCAGAGGTCACCATTACAATCTCCTTCGTGAGTTAAGGAATACCTGACATGCAATTTAATATTTCTTCCCGTTCTTGTTGTAAATAAATTGGTGATTTAATTCTGAGTCAGTTGGAAAATGGTCATGATTTAACAAGCCAGGAATCCATTGAGAAAGAATTTCAATTTAATGAGAAAAGAACGAATAAATCTTTCTTAAACTTGTCACCAATACATGAAAGAATTATGAACCTATGCTCCCTAGAGCACATCTAAACACTAATTGGATTTTCCTCTCCAACTCTGAGTTATCTGCTCTTTGTAATTTCCACCCAATCTTTCTGTCAGAGTTGGAGAACACTAGGTCCACATAGAATCAGACACCTGATTAATCAAAGTCTAACACATCCAACAGGCCATTTATGATCCAATCAGCCACAAAGAGACACATGTCCATACTGCAGAATGTTAAGGTTTGGCCCATCAATAAACTGCAGATACTGGAAATCAAAATGAAAAGAGAAAATGCAGGACAAACTCAGCAGGTCGGGCAGCATCCGAGAAGAGAAGCAGTCAACATTGCAGGTTGGAGACGCCTCGTCAGAACTGAAAAAGAGAGAGGGAAAGGTAATCCTGGCATCAGGGAAGTGGTGGGGTGGGATTGGTGGAACAAAGGGAGTGCGTATGATGGGGTGAAATAGTCAAGTCAAGTCACATTTATTTATATAGCACATTTAAAAAAACAACTCTGGTTGGCCAATAGTGCAGCCTTTACCTGGACAGTCAACTCCTTGGTTTGTTTAATGTGTAATTTGCATCTTCTTTCTGTTGGTATCGTGACTGACTATATATGCCTGCCATTTATTTCCTTCCCCTTTTGTACAATCAAGGCACGCCCCAGGAGGACAAATGGAACAACATCACCCAGACTTTACGACAATAGCAACACATCACCCAGACAAAGCTTCAGTGCCTATTTAATGGCAGCATCGTTTCACCTCTGACCCTATGTTTCAAATAACAAAGTGCTGGAGGAACTCAACAGGTCAGGCAACAACGGTGGAGGGAATGGACAGATGACACTTCGGGTCAGGACCCGTCTTCAGACTGATGTCCCCACCTGCAATGTTGTCTGTCCATTCCCTCCACAGATGCCGCCTGACCCGCTGAGTTCCTCTAGCACTTTGAGTTTTCCTCTGGATTCTGGCATCCGCAGCCTCTTGTGTCTCCATTCCCTTTGTTGCATCCGTCGCCCTCCCCAACCTGCGCAACTAACCTGCTCTCTCTTTCTCGGTTCGGACTAAGGCTTTTCGACCTGAAACGTTAGCCAGTCCTCTATCCAAAATGCTGCCTGCCTTGCTGAGATTTTCCGGCTTTCTTCATTTTCACTCAGGACCACCAGCACTCCGGTAAAGCAAAGATCTGTGACCATCAAGAGGCAGAAACTCAATCCTGAACCAGACTTAACATGTTTGCGCCCTGAATACAATGTCCAACTCAAAGGCCAAGGCCGAGAACACCTGAGACAACTGTGGCTTTCCAAATTATTTCATAGCTTTTATTTCCATGGAATATTTAAATATAAAAACATCCTACAATAGAAAGTACAAATCAAAATAGGATTAATATTAGGATTAAAACAAGCACTAATTCTTGTTATCTTCCATGTAAATTTCCATACCAGTATCCTTACCCAAGTTGATCTAGAGGATCAAATCAAATTGCTTGATTATGATTTCATCAGAATAACTTACATTCGTGACCAAAAGGGTAACACTTACATCAAAAGCTCTGTAATTAAATATTGAATTAACAGGTCGCCCTCTTTCTTTTCAACCACAATTCTTCTCGACATTTTACCACGTCTTCCAGACAATATTCAAAGTAAAACTGTTCAATTCACATTAAAATGATAGACGAGGTGTCAAAAATACTAGGAGGAGGATAGTCTTTAAATAAAGTTTGCAGATAATTAACAGTTTTGTTATTTTGAGTCATGACTACCTGGTGGAAATTGTGGTTTGTTGCTGAGCAGAGCTGTGAATGAGAAGGGCCAACGCTGCTCGCTGCCACATCTGCACAACTGCTGAAGTGCATTTTATATTCCTAGAACTTTTAAATATATACATTGACCATAAACCACAGTTGTTAGATTATGGATTATATTACATTGTTTTAATATACATATCAGGAAGGTTTTTATGCCGCATCTCTGTGCACTTTTCAAGCATTTGCAAATATTTCGAGAGGCGCCACGCAGCAGAATAATAAACTTGCTTCATGTTATGTACAGCTGTGCTCTGTTCCTTGGTAACATCTCATCCACTGGTTGAACACAGAGGACATCGCGCTATCAGAAAGGCTGAGGAAACAGCAAGTACAAACGTCAAACAGGTGTGTTCTAATGACGTTGAGAAGGATTAAAAGTGAAGTCGGCTATGAAGACAAATACGCATATCACACAGAATGTCCAGGACAAAGGATGTTCGGAAAGAAGAGAATCAGAGATAAGAAGGCTTGTCATGCATCAAACAAAAATCTGTATCCGCTCTCGAATGTTCTGGCGACAGATTGGACATGCTTTCAGAGTAGTGCTGCACTCCAGGCACGATCCGTGGCCACACTGGAACACCAGTTTGATCTGACAGTCAATACAGATTGGGCAGGTGATCCTCTCCTCCATCTGCCGGTATCGAGACTGTAGTTGCTCCAGCAGCTTCCTCTGGTCTGGGGGTTCACCGCTCGAGCTGCTTTCAACTTCCGTGTTATCTGCCGCAGGAAAACACAGTCAGTGCTTTGCCATTACTCAATACAACGGCCACCGGCTTGCGCTGGTAAGATTGGGATAGATTAAATATATTGCACACAATAAATCAGGATTAACCAAATAACGTAGGAGACGGAACCAAGAATTAGGCGCTTAATTGATGTCACAGCAACATAATCCAGTGGTTCTGTCACGGCAGCATGAAGCTGGACACGTAGGTCCATTCCACGGGTTCACAAGCTTAAATGTAACAATGGTTTATGAACACTGAAAACCAGGTTACCAGGAATGGAAGTTAATATACAGACCTGAACATGATGGACTTAAGTCAAATGTAATTTTTTTTTTAATGGGCGAAACAAATAAATTGTATCAAAAATGAAACAAAATGTGATTTACAAAACTGTTGAAGTCTGTTTAATACACCGTATAAATTGGACATTGACCCTCTGTTGGTTCAGAACTCTATTGCAACCAGAAATAACATTTTAATGCTTTTAAAGGGTTTAAAGGATAATTAGGGCAAGATCAAACATTTCATGGTTGAACTTCAGTACTTTGCACGGTTCATTGCCTCTCATTTGTTCTGCACTTTAATAACTGGCTATGATTACTTCTGGTCACTTGAGTAGCAACAAGTCTCAGTGAACACAGTCTGAGCAACAGGATGTGAACCCAAAACCAAGCATTTGAAATTAGGCTGACATTTCTCTGCTGATTTGATAGGAATGATGGCAACGTCTGCCCTGTGTGAAGATGTGGGCATGATACAATAGTGGCATTTAATAGACTTTAGGAAGGCACGTGCAGGGTATGGAGGGAAGTCTCTCGTATAGACAATCATTTTACACACTGAATCTTAACTAAACTTAATCGGATCCTTTGATGAAGACACAAGAATGCAGATGCTGGAAGCCTTTGATGCTGAGTGCTTGTAGTGCTTTTCAACATGTGCTAACTGTATGACGCGTGTACAAAGAAGGGCTTGACAGCACTAACATATTAAGTGCATCTTAAATAGAGGGTTGTGACCTGCTATTGTGTACTGAATACTAGCTGCTGACAGAGGCAATTAGGTTGGAACAACGTCGGAGACAGAACCAAGAATTGAGCACTTAATTGATATCTCAGCAACATAAACCTGTGACTCTGTCAGGGCAGCTTGAAGCTGGTCATGTAGGGCCATTTCTGGGGTCGACAAGCTGAAACGTAACTATGGTTTATTAACCAGTTACCAGGTTAATATGCAGACCTGAACATGACGGACAAGTCAAATTTCACTTTTTTTAAATGAGAAAAAAACAAATAAGTCGTGTAAAATTATCAAAAATGAAGGGCCTGTCCCACTTGGCGATTTTTTCGGCGATTGCCGGCATCATATCAATGTCACCAAAAGATTTTGAACATTTCAAAATCCAGCGGCGGCAAAAAAAATGTTGCGACATTTGAAAAAACATCGCGCGTTAAACGTCATCACGCCGCAAATGTTTCGGTGACCTGATACATCAGTCAATGATGCCGACAGTCCACGAAAAAATTGCCAAGTGGGACAGGCCCTTGAAACAAATGTGATTTACAAAACTGTTGAAGTCTGTTCAATACACTGTGTAAATTAGATATTGACATTGGGAATGGAGGGAAGTCTCTATCTTCCACGTTCATTCGTATAGACAATCATTTCACACACTAAATGGATGAATCTTAACCAAACTTAATTGGATCCTATGATGAATACATGAATGCAGATGCTGGAAGCCTTTGATAGAGTATGAATGTACTAATCACATACGTGAACTTTCCAACCTACATCCCAAGATTCTGATGTTCCCACACCTTGATTCCACTGATACTTCTGCTCCCCAGACCTCTAGCCTATAACACCACCCCTCACAGCAGCCCTCTCTACCTTTCCCCAATAATCTAAGATCCATTTGACTTTCCATTCCTTCCTCTAGAAAGGATTATCCTCACACAGTTTAAGGCCTGTTCTATTACGCATGGTGTCTTGGGGTCAGGTTTACTCACACAAATCTGCTGCAGATCCACACTGTAGCACTTCAACCCACCTCTTCCCACAGTAAAGAACTTTTAGCCCAGAGTTCTTTGCCGAATTGATCCTAATTGTGTCACTCAACAACCAAATTATCCTCAATCCCTTTAAGATGCTCCTGCACTCCGAATGCAGAGTTAAGGAATGTGGTTAATATATTACCATGTCTCATTTTCTTTGATATGGTCACTTGGCATTTGATGCACTTCTTCATTCTCACAGAACACTCTGTAATTGAAAAAAACATAAGAAATCAGCATCTATATCTAATTTCCGTTTAATCTTTTGTAATATTTAGCAAATGTTGTCAGTAATACAGGAAAAAAAACACAACGCTTCTAATCTTCTCTTGCATGAGAACTGCATATGAATTTGAAGAACTTAGATCAGGAATTATTGATTATGTAAATACAAAACAGATTGCCGCTATGAACCACTTCAATCTGTCTCATCTGACTCCTAATCCTAAACAGAAAAAGTTGGAGAAGGAATGAGTCGTTCTATCGTTCGTCTCCACCATCCCAGAGAAACTCTGGCAGTCAGTTTACATGTTATTCTCTTTCCCTGTCACGTTTAAGAATTGGAACATACATTGATGTATTGGCAGCCAGGACTGAGATTTCCTGCTACCCCGCTGGCCTTTCTGTTTTGACTATTCTTCCAGTTCCCATTCTAACTCACGAGGCACAGCTTTCTGTCTTACAGAGTCTTGTCTAATTATCAAGAATAATAAATCAGAAACAAAATAGATAGATCTGCCTTTTTGATTAAAACCAGTCCTTTGCATGGTCGAAAAGCTAAACATACAAATGTTGGAAATCTGAAATATAATCCAAAAGTGCTGGAAATATTCAGTAGGTCAGGCAGCATCCGTGCAGAGAGAAATTCTTCCTACTAAAGGAGTATTTACCTCTAAGTAAGTAACATGGATGAGATTATTCAAGCAATTATCTTGATGGGAGTGCTGTACACATAGCTGAAGATCACACACACTGATAATGTCAGTGAGTAATATGGACCAGTGATTCTGGATGCACCTTACACTACTCACCAATCGCGTACAAAAGCACCACGTGCTTACAATACTATCGCAACCTTTAAGAAACATTTAGACAGGTACATGGATAGGACGCGTTTAGAGGGATATGGGCCAAACTCAGGCAGGTGGGACTAGTGTAGGCGGGACATGTTGGTCAGTGTGGGCAAGTAGGGCCGAAGAGCCTGTTTCAACACCGTGTGACTCTCTGACACTAACATTTGTTTACAATAAAAGGGGCAAAAACATTTGTTTGCAATAAAACGGGGAAATTGACAAATATACCTCCAGTGGAACCATCCTAACCATAAGCCTAGATCAGGAACAAACCACTGTGGATTTTGCACCACTATGGTTGCTCCACATACTTCAGTGCTTCCCACTATTGTGATCTAATTAGGATATCTGGCAGTTTACTGTGTGTTTATTGTCGTGTCTAATGTGCCTGCAAAGCTGCAGCAAATAAGAATTTCATTTTTCCGGTTCGCATGTGACAAATAAACACTTGAATCTGCAGCAACTATTTTCTAAGTTGATTTCATTGACTGAAGCGTGAAGCTATTTTTCTCCCACCAAATGTTCGCTTTGCAAATAGATGATCAAATGTTTCAATCTGCAGGGATCACAGGGCTCTTGAGTTTCATTGAGGCGACAATGGGATTCTGACAACACCCATCGCTGCAAACTGCTGTTTTATTGGCCACATTGTTCCATGATTTCAGCACCACTGGGGATATGTACACTCCCCACCCAGTTTGACAGATGGAGGCAAGGTTCTCCTCATTCTACCTCACAGCCAAATGATCACCTTCCCAACAATTAGCCAGCTAATTACAGGAACATCACTGCTAAACAGAGCATACAAACAGAAGCTACAGCTTGCAGCTGAAAGGAGACTGCATATTGGACTTTAACATTAACAGTATGTTGACAGGCGGGACTGGACCTTAATAGTGTGCTGACCAGTGAGACTATACACTGTACTTTCACATACTACAGTGTGCTGACAACGGGACTGTATACGGCACCATATTAACAGTTTGTTGACAGGTGAGACTGCACACTGTACCTTCAATAACAGTGTTGACATGAGGTTGTATATTTTAACTTCACATAAGATCATAAGTGATAGGAGCAGTATTAGGCCAGTCGGCCCATCAAGTCTACTCCGCCATTCAATCATGGCTGATCTATCTCTCCCTCCTAACCCATTCTCCTGCCTTCTACCCATAACCTCTGCCACCTATTACTAATCACGAATCTATTTATCTCTGCCTTAAATATATCCACTGACTTTGGCTCCACAGCATTCTGTGGCAAAGAATTCCACAGATTCACCACCCTCTGATTAAAGAAATTCCTCCTCATCTCCTTCCTAAAAAGAACGCCCTTTAATTCTGAGGCCTCTAGTCCTAGACTCACCCATTAGTGGAAACATCCTCTATACATCCACTCTATCCAAACCTTTCACTATTGTGTATGTTTCAGTGAGGTTCCCCCTCATTCTTCTAAACTCTAGCAAGTACAGGCCCAGTGCCGTCAAACATTCGTCATATGTTAACCTAGTCATTCCTGGAATCATTCTTGTAAACCTTCTCTGGACCCTCTCCAGAGCCAGCACATCCTTCCTCAGATATGGTGCCCAAAATTGCTCGCAATATTCCAAATGCGGCCTGACCAGTGCCTTATAGAGCCTCAGCATTACATCCCTGTTTTTGGATACAAGCCCTGTCGAAATCAATATTAGCTAATAAATAAACGCATACTACAGGCTGAACTTTACTGTACCTGTATGCTGACAGACAGGACTATGCTGTACTTTCACATTAATAGTTTGCTAACAGTGGAACTGTAGACTGTATTTCCACATTAACAGTGTGGTGATAGTGGAATTGTATACTGTACCTTCGCATACTACAGTATGCTGGCAAGGTGAGAAGAGGACTAGGAAGGCCAGCTCCGAACACACCAAGCATTCAGCAGGACCCGCAGCAAGCGGCAATAGAAGATTTGTCATAGTATTTGGAGTAGTGTGGACTCGCCGCAGAACTGTTGGCCCAGTTGGCTGCAGCTGAGATCCCCTGCAATAAACAAGGGCAAAAAAAATCCACTATGTTACAGGGACAATTAAATAAAATGCTTCATTCCTCCCCACTCTCACTTATGTTCACTAGATAGCCGTTGGCACAATTATCCAACCAACTGAACATCACAGCCTCATGGAAACTGGCCGATGATCAGCCGTGGGCAATGTTGAAGACATCCATCTGATGAGTGGGCTCAGCGATGGCTAGAGTGGAATTCAACCTTTGATGTCTGCAGACCAACAGAGTTGCACCACTAAGGAGCATTACTTGGCGGGTAACAACATAGAACCAAACCTATATTCAGACATTGCTGTAAAACATTTAAATGTGGCCATGTTTCCTGTCTGCAACATTTTAGACATCAAACGTAGAACGACATTTCTACCGCTTCGTTTGTAAACAGTAAGAAATGCTGTAGGAAGGAATTGCAGATACTGGTTTACACCGAAGATAGACACAAAATGCTGGCGTAACTCAGCGGGCCAGGCAGCATCTCTGGAGAGAAGGAATGGGTGACGTTTCGGGTCAAGATCCTTCTTCAGACTTCTTTGGATTGTAGACGGTGCTTCAGTGTGATGGGGTGAATTGTGTCAGTCTTTGAGCTGATTTTCTAGCAAACGCCAATCAGAAAATAAATTAACCTGACGTCATAACCTTTGCATGAATTCAAGCCACTGAATGCGATCTCGGAGAAAACATCTCTTTCTACACAAGACTACTGCAGGACACAACGTGTTGGAGTAAATCAGTGGGTCAGGCAACATCCCTGGAAAACAAGGATAGGTGACATTTCATGTCGAGACCCTTGTTCAGTCTGATTACACAGTGTAAGATTCTCTCTTGACCCATCGTAAACACTTGAATTGCTGTCAACACCATGGGAGATTCGGTAAGAATATTATTTGCACAAATGTTTATCCTGTTTTTAATGATGACCAGGGGAAGGTCCTATTGACATGACTGGGCTATCAATGGTAGGATTGGATCGGTAATTATCTGAGTGTTGGTTATTTCCCTCATCACACCATTCTTTGAGTCGTTTATAAGAACCAACTGAGTGTCTACTTAATTCATACATGGAGAATAATTGTTTAAGAAAGAACTGCAGATGCTGGAAAAAATTCAGGTAGTCCTTGCTTTCTCCCTCCTTCCCCTCCCTTTCCCAGCTCTCCCACAAGCCTACTGTCTCCGCCTCTTCCTTTCTTTTTCCCGACATCAGTCTGAAGAAGGGTCTCGAACCAAAACGTCGCCTATTCCTCACCCGCTGAGTTTCGCCAGCATTTTTGTCTGCCCACATGGAGAATAAGATATCTCGGACACTCTTTCTGCTGCATAAACTGGTGCATCACAGACTTCTGTCCAGACCATTGTGCAGCCCCAGATCAGATGAATGCATACACAATGTGTTATGCCATCGTCACTGCAGACTCCATCGAGGCTGACACCCGCACCAAAATATATCCGCAATCAACTCCTCATTAGAACCTGCTGGATTTGGAACTGCCCAGATTGATTATATATCTCCAGGAAGGGTGGGGAACGTAGAAGGGGATATGAGAGATTAAGAGCTTTTGTTGCGGGTTGTCTTGGTAATCAATTCTACCAATTTAAATCAGTGTCTTGGATTTAAGCCCCAACATTGGCCAACTCCCAATATGTAAATGCTGGAGAAACACAGAGAGTCGGGTAGCATCTGGGAATGGAGTGAACGGGGATGTTTCGTGTTGGGACCCTTTTTGCTGTATGAACAACTGCTCCTTTACAACTTTGGCTTGAAAAAAAAAACCTGTGCTCCCCACAAACATGCAAGAGTCTAACGACAGGAGGGTGGGGCTGTAACAGAAAGTGTGCCACAAAGTGGACATTAATTGTGGTGCAAACACACATGATTAGTAGCCAGCAATCTGGCTGCAAGGACTGGTGAAAAGTGTTCCCCACCCTGTTCAATGATTAACTAACTCTCCCACGTGGCATGTGAGGAAGTGAGTGCAATGAGCATTTTCTTTTAATGCCTACAGAGCAAATTCAAGAACAGAACCGCTTTGTAATAATGCTGCTCGTTTACCTGAATTTTTCTGCAAAACATTTGACCAACTGTGCTGTCCTGCCTTCTGAGGCCAGATCGAGGGGTGTTTTGCCCTTGTGGTTTGCGTAGTTGATATCTGCTCCATCCTGGGCCAGGAAGCAGGCGATGGCAGCACCCACATTCAGCTCACCAGATCCCAGTAACCCTGAAGTCTGTAACTGAAGAACAAAAAAAACAAAGTCAAATCAGACGTCGGAGACAAAGGATAAAATACTGCCATGGAGGTTGACAACAGCCTTCATTATTACTTCAGTTGAGGAATGAATTCCAATATCCAAATTATAGATTTTCAAAGTTAGCAATTCCATACCTGATCATCAGAAGCTTTACAGCTTCCAATGAAGTCTGGAGAAGCAAGACTTCGACTACATGACTACATGTTAGTGATGGCCATTTAACCTTCGCACCGAAAGTTAACAAGGTCAACAATTTAGTCTTATCTTTGGATGTTATCTCTTGATGGGCCCCTTAGCAGAAGCGTCCACATCACGGGGCTGGAAACTGGATGTATCCCGAGCTAATTCTGCTACCACCATCATCTATTGCAATAAGTGGTGGCTCCCACTGATTGTCACTGGAAGCTTGCGTCCTTTTCAGGACGGACGAGGACAGCGAGGTCAACATTTGAAACATGGAAGATGGACACGAAAGAAGAACTGTTGATGAAGATTTTAAAAGAATGTCAAATTCAAAGATTATTTTTCCTTTCTCCCTTGATCCAATCTCTCTCTCTGTACTGGGCTTGAGATAGATTGCCCACACTGCTTTTCACTCACTGTGTTCTAAATCCTTCAGCTCTGTCTGCCTCGCCACATTGGGGCTTACTGCACTGGGCTTGCTGCATTGGGCCTCACCATGCTGGGGCCGGCTGTGTTGGGTTTGCTGCATTGGACCCGCTGTGCTTGGCTTGCAGCATTGGACTCGGTGTTCAGCTTGCGACATTAGCTGTTCACACTTGAGCAAACTTTAAGGTTTAATCAATTTGAGCCAAAGTTGCGTGTGTGTTTAACATACGGCAGATATGTCTGAAAGCTCAGTCATCGTGATCACCAACCCAATGGAACAAGTGGTAATGCAGATGCATTACAGAGTCGTGCAAAGGAGCCATACTATATCAAAGTGCTATATTTCAGCATTTGTTTAGAAATGGCAGTTGTTTAATGTTATATTACTATAGTCTCAGGGTTCGATGAAAGAGGGGGAGGGAAAACCCCAATAACAAGTTCACCTTTCTCCAATGTGGCAAAGTTTTTTTTTTAGAAAATGTATGAAATACAATAATCAAAGCTCTGAAACAAGAGCATCATGAGAATGACACGGGCTGGTAATCGTAGAACAAATATTTCCAGTATATTTATGCCAAGCCAAACGGACAATATGTTTTCACACACAAACCGGGTTCAGTATTTTATGTTCCTACTCCATGTTGAGATATAATTGGAAAATTACAAATTCTGCAACTTTATGGGCAGAAAGTGTCCGTTGCCACGTGGAACCTTACATTTGCAAACAAGGAGCTAGCTTCTCCCTCCCTGACTGCCGAGCGGGTTGCCAGCTGTTGCCGGCCCAGGGCCACGTGCAGCGCGGTGTCGCCGTCTTCGTCCTCTGCATTCACGTTGCATCCTTCAGCCACCAGAAGCTGGACCATGCCAGTGTGACCCTGGGTGACCGAGAGCTGCAGGGGATTCTGGTTCCGATTGTTCCGCACATTAATCTCACACCGACCCTGAGCAAAGGAAAAGATGATTCAGGCTTTGAGCACACACAAATCTTTGGCAATATCCAATTTCTGCAGCAATATTGTTCTTGCTTGCTTCCTACATTATAACATGTCCGAATATGATGCACACAAATGCAATTTGCAACATTAGTTTAGTTATTGTCACATTGGACTAGAAACACACATTTGTGGAAAGTTATCTTAGACATATGTTAGAACCTCATCACTGACTGCTCTCAATACTATTACTATCTCAGTTTACATTGAAATATTTAAAGTCCCCATTATTGCCTTAAAAACCCCATTGATTTCTGCACTTCCCTTAATCTATATGGATGTTTTCTCTTCAATGTCTTGTTAGTGAACTACATAATATGTCCAGCTTCCTCTATTCCACTCTAACCAAATAGATTTTGTCTTTGACTCCTCTGTGCCACCCTCTCGCTATAGCACGTAATACACACTTTCATTAATATTGCTACCCCTTGTTTCTTCTTTCATTATACTTCCTAGTAGCAGGGATTTATCCATGAGGCAAAAAAGGGGAGAATCACAAAGACAGAGGAAGCTGCAAAAGATTCATTAAAGGCACACAAGTTGCATTAACCAGAGATTTAAAAAAATCATAAATTAGAACTGATCATGAGGAAGAATTGGAGAAGGGCAGAATACCTTGGGGAGTTGTTGGGCAAAAACAGGGATAGGAGAGTCCAGAGAGCAATGTGAAATCAAGACTATGAGGCAGTATACATCACTGGACATAGGGAGATTGGTGAAAAGGACTTTGTATGCGTTAGGATGTGTTTAGCAGAGCTTACACAATATTTATAGATGAACAGTCTGTTCTGGAAATCATTGGATTACTGTGTGTGGAGGTGACAAAGACTGGTGACGCAACATGGAACTGCACAGAGGATGTCACAAAGATTGAAAAATAATTGGTAATATAGTTTGTCACAGAGATAACCTATGTTTGGACATATTTCCGGCCACTTAACTATCAGAAAGCAATTACTTTCAGACAGTATCAATTCTAGATGTGTGTGTTTGAATAGCACTGAAATCTCTAGCACAATGATTTTTCGGCACTGCAAGTGTTAAATAATTATGTGCGCCTTAACAGGCCATTACGCAAACCAGATTCCTACCTCTTTAATCAGCACTTCAGCTACGTCTCTGTGGTCGTTGAGGGCAGCGAGGTGGAGAGCTGCAAAGCCATCCTCCTTCTTGACATCCACCAGCTGACGAGCTCTGGCCAGAATCTTCTCAGTGGCTCTGGAAGAACGAGGGAGAAACGTGGAATTAATGAGCACCAGCATTAATGTAAAAGGAACTGAACATCGCAAATGGCCAACATGGTCACATCTCTTCCAACGTGGAATTTTAAGAAGGGTCTCAACCCGAAGTGTCGCCCATTCCTTCTCTCCAGAGATGCTGCCTCACCCACTGAGTTACCCCAGCATTTTGTGTCTACCTTGGAATTTGTCAGGATGGATCACAATGTTTAGTTTAGTTTAGGAATACAGCATAGAAACAGGCCCTTTGGCCCACTGAGTCCGTGCCGACCAACAATCACCCATACACTGGTTCTATCCTGTACACCAGGGACATTTTACAGATGCCAATGAACCTACAAACCTGCACATCCTTGCAGTGTGGAAGGAAACTGGACGGAGAAAAGCAATGTGGTCAAAGGGAGAACCTACAAACTCTGTACAGACAGCACGAATAGTCAGGATTGAACCCAGGTCCCTGATGCTGTTAGGGAGCCCTGCTGCCCCACGGTGTCGCCAATGTATTTTGCACAGCTCCACAATCTGTGGACATAAACTCCCACTGTTCATAAGCAGAAAGAGGTGAATGCCGAATATCATACCATATTGAATAAAGAACAGCCTGTACTTAAACAGGAAGTCATATGGATCAAAGATCATCAAAGCCAATTAAATATTTTTCGTGTGTGATCAGTAGAGCCCGGATTTTGCCATGTGCCTTTTCACGCCTTTTTTTTGATGATTTCACCAAGATAATGCCTTTTTCACGATCGAGTGCCTAAATCAGCCATTTTTTCTGTTTTGCTAAAAGGTTGTGCTATTTTCTCTAGTTGTACCGTGATTACAATGTAGTTTTCTATATTAACACGTTAATATTAATGTTATTATTACCGTGTTAACATAGTATAAATTACAAGAAACTTTCCACCACTGGGGCGAAACCGAGGGCGCCACCGTTGGTTGTTCATTCATTCGTGCCGCTGCCCGCTGGTTCAGTCTTCTACAAAATCTATTTATTGCTCCCAATTTTGCAAACTTCCCACAAACGATCACTTCCCTTGAGAAATGTGGCGAAACATTAGTGAATAACTTGCAGGTTTTCAACAAAGTAACTGACGATATTCGTAAAGTTCCTGGCAATGTAGGTATAGACATACAAGGAAAATGTGAGAAAGTGATTTTAGCTGACAAAGATCTTGAAGAAATACAAAACATAGCTAAAGTTCTCAAAGGTAGTGGTAATGCACAAGAATATAAAGTCTGTAGCTTGTTTCGGGTATGCACCAGTGACCTCAGCAGAGGTAGGAAGAAGTTTTTCACAACTGAAGCATATTCTGTCTGGCAGACAGCATAGTTTAACACCAGATAATTTGAAAAAAATGCTAGTAATTATGTGCAATCAGGCAACTTTGGTCATTTACTGTAGTATACCTTTATGTTATCAATTTAACCATATTTTGGTAGAGGAAATACATGCCTTTTTTTGTCAATAATGCCTTTTCATGCCTTTTTCGTAATTTTATTATGCCTTTTTGCCTGCCTATGTCAGAGTTTTTTGTGCCTAAACCTGGCTCTAGTGATCAGTATGGTGTGTAAACAAAGCTAGCAACAAATCCATACACGGCAAGATTTCACAAACAGCAAAGCACAGAAATGATCAGCTCAGCTCTCTAGGTGATGTTATTTGTGGACTACAAGCACCATTGTACTTAACACATTGGACTCACAGACACCAGGCTGTTAGCATCATTACCCAAACAAATTGAATGGATTAATGGAGTGTTACCAATATAAAGCACCCCCACTCAATATATTTTCCGCATTACTGCAAAACATTGCTGCTTTCAATGAAGATGAAAGACAAGCAGATTTCTCATGTTATGGTTTAAGACGGGAAAATTTAAGAATCTGAAATTCCTATGTACTCTTTGGAAATCTGCCCTCTGAATAGAATGCAGGAGTTGTACTCCCTGTTCTGTGACTATGATCAGACCTGGTATTTTTTCTAACTTGCATTTCACAGGAGATTCATGCAAGCAGCTGGCAAATTATCATTATCGGCAGTTTCTTACAATTTATTGCCTTTTAAGGCTGCATGGTGTAGCGAGTTGAAGCCACGGTTATTCTGCTGAGTGAAGTCAATGTTTGGCACGTCTGTCAGGATGGTAATGATGTCCCTGTAATCTTTAGCAATTCCATCGTGCAAAGGAGTATCACCATACGAATCCTGGAAAGATAATCGCAGAAGAGGTGAGGAGAGGTTGACAACTCTTTCACAGTGAATTCAAAGGAAGCCTTCAGTGCCGGGTCCCCCAGAGTAACAATTGTAATTTCATAATGTACACCAGCTACACATCATGTTGTTCACTCACTTGCCAGAAATGACAAAGTCCAATTAGTTTCTGTACTGTTGTTATCCATCAGCTCTGTGCTTCTTGCTCCTGGTTAAACAGCACCTTGATTTCAACATTCGTTCTGTATTTTGAAACCCCCCGTGGCCTTGCCACCCTGACTCTCCAACTTGCTCCACATTCTCTTTGCTCCTCAGATTCTGGTCTTGATCATTCTCAAATGTAATCATCACTCCATTAGTGGTGTCAAGACCCCAAGCCCCTGAAAGTTTCCTCCACACCCCACTCCAAAACTGCTTCCTTCGCCTTCCTTCTGAACATTCTTTAAACCGTACCGGCTTTTCATAGCTTTGGGCCATCTGTCTCATTTCTTCTCATATGGTTGTTTGACCCAGTATTGGTTGCACGCGAGGCAGAGTCAGGAGTTGGCCATTCAGACATAATGAAATATCACGGCCAATCTTACCCTGGATCCTCTGATCCCTTCATTCCTTGATGAGTCTTGCAACACTTTGTTAGATTAAACATCATGTGTAATTAGTTGTTACGGTTTTATGTTTATTCTTATGCTGAAAGGCAAGCCCTCTGAGATGAAGTTTTGGTGAATAATTGATGAGGTATATTTACCATTTGAATGGTAAAAATAGAATGAAGATCCTTGCTAAATTATTTAGATGCCAATTGTCCTTATTATTATTATGAAGCCAAATCAGATAATTATTTCAACATTTTATGTTATCAATTAATATTTTATGCAAATTGCAATAAATTTGCATTAAAACTATGACAGAAAAGTCTAAGACTGCTGTTTGAAGATATACTGTAAATGCAAGAGATTTGGTTTAATATCCCCTTTTGCATTATAGACTTCTAACAACAGGACATCACCCAGGTTCATGCAGCACAGAAGAAATCAGAAACTGGTAACTGAATTTGGAGTTCATCCCTCCAAAGAGAAAAGTGCACAGCTAACACATTAAAAAAACACATTACAAAAACCATTCCTCCACCAGCCTTGCTGCTTTCTAGAGGGCAACCAGTGTCATTCCTGTGACAGCTCTCTCACCTGCAGATTAACATTGCAGTTGTATTCGCAAAGTGCACGCACCACATCCGTGAAGCCCTTGTTTACTGCGATATGCAGCGCAGAACACGTTGAACCATTCAGCAGATTGACATTGGCGCCCTTGCTGAGCAGCAGTCTGGCCACCTCAGGCTGGTTTCTGCACAAAAGAAGCAAAAATACTGACAGTCCCTGCCCTGCTAATCCCCACAGATCAGCACAAAGCCAAACTGAAGCAGACCTGAGAAACAAGGTACTGCAGATGCCCTTCAATCTTCACCCTTTTTACTCCCCACCTCCGCAATCATTATGAAGAACGTTACCGGCACCGAGCGCTTATGGGGAGATACGCAGGGTTAGTATTTCAGATTAATGATCATTAATCAAAAATGGGAATAGTCACCTCCTGATGAATGGTTTTCACCTTTAATGTTAACCCCAGGCCTCTTCAACTGACGCTGCTTACCCTGAGGCTTATCACCATTTTCTGTTAGTGTTTCCAGACTTTCAACTGCTGCAGTTCTTTTTAGCTTTTCAATGAGCGTCCTGCGATCAAAATACAATCTGCAGGTCCAGCTGACAGTGACCTACCCAGCGTGGTTTGGTCTCCCCTGGTTTAGAAGAATGAGAGGTGATCTCTGAAGCACTTAAGATTCTGAGAGGAAGTGACAGGGCAGGTGTTACAATGGGCCTTTGGGTGCTGGTACAGCTGGGCACACCACCTCTGCTGACACCCTGCAATAGTATACTCACCGATTTGCCCCCCTACAACTTCTGTGGTAGAGAATTCCACAGGTTCATCAACCTCTCAGGGTGATGAAATTTCCCCTCATCCCCATCCTAACTGATTTATCCTGTGACTGTGTGGATTTTCTCCGGGTGCTCCTATTTCCTCTCACAGCCCAAAACATGCTAATTGCTGGAAAACTGGGTGTAGGTGGTTAGCCGGACCATCAGTGGGAGTAGATGGACATGTGAAAGAAAGTAGGTTCCAGGGAAATCAGTGAGGGAAATGGGACTGATGGGAGCCGGCAGACGCTCATGAGCCTTATGACCTTCTCAACTTTAACAAAACAAGACAAATAGAGCCAGCAGTTTCCAACAGGTGGTTACATTTAGAATTCACTGCTTATTATAATGCCGCTGAGATTGCTTATATATCGCACAATGCATAATTGTACACCCCAAAGGAGCAAATTCCGTGCTATGACGCACGATCTTCACTGTTTTCCAAATGTTGGGAAATGGGACAGTATCACTAGGAAGGGGTTCTGCACAGACTCTGATGGGACTGCGGGCTCATGGACTGCAAGTAAAGGGCCTGTCTCACTTTGGTGTCATTTGCGAGTCACGCAGGTGGCGCGCAAAGATTTTGTGAATCCCAAAATCCTGGGGCGCCGCTCGCGATCGCGCATCACTGCCTACGTCACCACGCACAATGCGCGCGTAATCCGCATCACGACGCATGCGTCGTGACGCATAAGTGATGTCGCATAAATGACGCGCAAATGACGCCCAAGTGGACAGGCCCTTAACAATCCACCTGTTCAATCAGGGGAGGTGATGTGAATAATCTTGTCAACATATTGGCAATTAAAAATCCATGGGGAATCTACACTGTTTTATTCAAGAGCTATCCGAACTACCTAACCAATTTATTTGACCAAATGTATTGAGATCCAGAAAAAAGGAATGGCAGATGCCAAATTTATACCAAAGATTGACACAAAGTGCTGGAGTATCAGAGGATCAGTCAGCATTTCTGGAGAAAAAGGATGGGTGACGTTTTGGGTCAGCATGTTTTTTTCTCCAGAAATGCTGCCTGACCCGCTGAGTTACTCCAGCACTTTGTGTCCATCTTTGGTATAATCCAGCACCTGCAGTTCCTTCTTTCTGGGTCCCAACCCGAAAAGTCACCCATCTTTTTTCTCCAAAGATGCTGCCTGACCTGCTGAGTTACTCCAGCACTTTGCGTCTATCTTTGAATTGAGATCCAGACTGGTTACAGCCATTAGTGCCTGAACAAGGAAGCAATTTTCATACCCAAATGATGCATAATGTAGTGCTGTGTCACCATCCTCATCGTGAATCTCAAGCTTTGCGTTTGCCTGCAGGAGAATCGTCACCACCTCGAGATGTCCTTGATGAGCAGCCACCTGCAGGGCAGTCTTGCCCTGATTCTTAATGTCGACCTGCACAACACAGAGGAATGGTTAAATGTTTGTGAACTTTTACTGAGCTGATATGTTGGCAGATCAGGCATCACTCGCTGAGAACGAATGCCTGTGTACTTTAGAGTTTATTTTAAGATTCTTTTATTTGTTTTTAAATCTTTAAATGGTCTCGCCCCGCCTTACCTCTCTGAGCTGCTTCATCCCTACGCTCCTGCTCGGTGCCTCAGGTCAGCTGATCAGCTGCTCCTGGAGGTACCGAGGTCTAAGCGGAAGCTCAGAGGGGATAGAGCCTTCTCTGTTGCTGCTCCGACATTATGGAACACTCTACCTTTGCACATTAGACAGGCCCCTTCACTGTCCATTTTCAAAACTAGTCTTAAAACCCTTTTCTATTCCTTGGCTTTCGCCCCTGCATGAGACTTTGCTCTTGTTTTAGTGTTTCTATTATTGTTTTTTATTGTTTTTACTGTCTTTTAATGTTTTTATTGTTTTGTTTTATGTTTATGATTAGTCATGTACAGCACTTTGTTGCAACAGTGGTTGTTTTTAAAGTGCTCTATAAATAAAAGTTCAGTTCAGTTCAGTTCAGAAGTTGAAAGCCTCGTGACTTACAAAGGAAGTATGAGTGGAAAAGGAAGTCCTTTTACATGAAATATAAATATATATATTCAACCCCTCAAGCCTGCACTAACATTTGACATTTGCAGACCAATCTTCCTTCTCTTCACTATCCTCATCCCCATATATCATTGCTCCAATATTCAAATCTAGTGAGCCACGTTTTGAAATAAATCATTGACTGATTTTCCAAAGCCTCAAAAAGGAATTTCAAAGCTACAACATACGTTGCTGTAGGAAATCTCTCTTTTCTTCTCTCTAACATCGCTCATCAACCAGGTTGTTTCATGTACATGCCATCTCCATGATAACCTATCAGAGACATTCCTTTTTGCCCTATCCATCCTCCCCATGCTCTCTGCAATTGATAAAACAATTTATTTTCCCTCTTTCTCAGTTCTGACAGTCTTGGAAGTGAAAGAACAATTCAGCTTCTCTTTCCACAGAAGCCACCAGATCTGCTGAGTATTTTCACTATTTCCTGTTTTATGTCAATTTTCCAGCGTCAGCAGTTTTTTTGATTTTCCTCTAAATTCTGTACTCTGTTATCTTTCTCTTTGTATACCTGTTACACTTGTGTATGGCTTAATGTATTCATGTATAGTATGATTTGAATAGGTGGAATGCAAACAAAAGTTTCTCACTGTATGTGGCAATAATAAACAAATACTAAAACATTTTGTATGCTTCCATGCGATTGCCTCTCATTCCTCTGTTTTCTCGAGAGGATGTAATTACGCCTATGTGATAAAGCCACCATCCCAGGTACCAACCTGTACATTTGTTCTGCACTCCCACAACAACACATATATCCCTTGAAGGGCAAACCAACCAACACCCCAGGATACACAATTGGTATATGTGACAATAAATATCTCTTGTCTCTTGTCTTGTACTAAAGGTGCAGTCACACTGAGGTCCTGTGTAATTATAGCAAGACAACCGTAAGGGCCTGTCCCACTTTCCCGAGTTATTCACAAATTCTCCTGAGTTATTCACAAATTCTCCCGAGTTTTGAAACTCGCAGAATGTTTGTAACGAGTCCGTAGGAGTCCGTGGATATATCGCAGCGGTTCGTTATGCCAGCTCGGGGGATCAGGTAAGTCGGGACGTTTTTTCGGCCTGATGAAAAATGTCCACGAGTAAAAAAATAGCCCAGAGTACATATGGCTGGCATAACGAGCCGCTGCGATATATCCACGGACTCCTACGGACTTGTTACGAACATTCTGCGAGTTTGAAAACTCGGGAGAATTTGTGAATAACTCGGGAAAGTGGGACAGGCCATTTACTCTTGTACTCCAATCCTCAAAAAACTATTTCTAACGTACTATTTGGCTACTGCCTGACCTACACATTAATTTTTGGGTCCTCCTGAGGATACCAAGGTTCCTCTAAACATTGACATGCCTCAATCTCAGTATTTCATCTTTTCCCCACTGCAATGGGTACGTTGACATTTTCCCACATTGTATTTCAGCTGCCCACCTACTCAGCTCGGCCGCAGTCCACGAAGCATCTGCGCATCTTCATCACGACTCACATTCCCACCGAGTTTCATGTTGTCAGCACACTTGGAAGGATTGTATTTGGCCCTCTGGCCCGAGCACCAGTCCTAGCTGTACCCCATTGTCACAACCCATCGATCTGAGGAGGTCTCGTTCATTCCCCCTCCTAGTTTACCAACTCTCAATCCACACCAGCATTTCATCTCAAATACTCAAACCTTGTTTAGCAATCTTCTGTGTATGACCTTACCAGAAGTATTCTAAAGACAAACACACTATATCCACTGGAGAAAAGGAATCTATGACGTTTTGGGTTCAGACCTATTCTGATTTCAACCCGAAACATAACCTATTCCTTTTCTCCAGAGATGCTGCCTGACCCGCTGAGTTACTTCCAGCCTTTTGTGTCTATCTTCTGTTTAAACCAGCATCTGCCTACACATTATATCCACTGGTCCCATTGCAATTTTTCAGTGAGATCCATCTTCAAAAAACACCAACAGCCAAGTCAAACATAATTTGCCTTTCATAAATCAATCTTATTATTATTTCCCACATGTCCGGATACCATATCCATTATTATAGATTGGGGCTTGTGCTTAACTACAAACGCCAGATTAACAAGTCATTAATCTCCTTCATGCTCTCTCCCGCCTTTCGTACATAGTGGATTCCCTTGCTGCCCTCTAATCAGCAGGAACCATTCCAGAATCAACAGAATTTTGGATGATGACGGCTGGAGCATTTGCTACGCCCAGAGCAATGGGACATATTTTTCGTTAAGGTTGTTAACTTCTCCACAGTATTTCTTTAGTAATTCTAACATCTTTTACTTCTTCGATTACACTTTATGCTTCGTGCTCTGGTATATTTAGGAGATTTTTTTCTCTCCCTTCATGAAGACAGTTTTTATTAGATTCCTCTGTCATTTCATTATCCCCATTATAAATGTTCGTGTCTGACTGTTGTGGACCCACGTCGTTCTTTACTAGATTGTCCTTTTTTATGTATTTACAGAAACTCTTTGTGTTTGTCACTTATTAATCCTCACATTCCATTTTCCTTTTCAATATAAAGTTTTTCATCATCTTTCACTTTTTAAAATGTTCCCAATCCTCAAATTTATGCTTTCTCTGGCAACTTTCCCTTCAATTAAATACTGTTGCTCGGTGTTTGATTCCAGGGGCATCACTGCTGAGGTTAAAATTGCTCCAGATGTGTATGATGGAGCAGCTGGGGCCATCTCAATACACCCCATATGGGACATGTCTACTGCTTCAGAGAAAGCTTGGGCTGATGTTGCAAACAAAAATGTAGAATCATTTTATTTATTTTGCTGAGAAGCTGCACTTTCCTGGAATGAAAACATGACAGGACAAAGTAAGAATTTCATTGTCCTATCTGGGACACATGACAATAAAACTCTGGTTTCCTCCCACATCCCCAAATTGTGCCAGTTTGAAGGTTAATTGGCCTCTGTAAACGTCCCCCAGTGTGTAGAGAGTGCATGAGAAAGTGTGATAAAATAGAACCAGTCGGAACAGGTGATTGATGGTCGACATGGAGTTGGTGGGCCGAAGGGCCTGTTCCAAAGCTGCATCTACCAAAAAAAAGGATATGCAACCCAAGAGCACCCTTATGTCTGTTTCCGGATGCTTCAGAGTGAATTGTGTTCCTTTTATAGCCTACTTACTGTCGCGTTGAAGGAAATGGGACAGCAAGTTAGTGTGTACCAAGTTCCCACAGACAGCAGGATAACAACAGAAATATCCGTTTCAATAATTTTGAGCAAGAAATGAAAGAATGATCTTGCAAGCTGCGTTAAATTGTCTGCTGGAAACTTTTGCCATCAGATCCGCTAACAACAGGCATGAAGATCAAAAGCATCCAACATAAAACAGCAGCAACATCTCACATCGGACTTACAGCATCTTGGACACGCTATAAAAATTCCCACGGAATCTGCAGTCTATACAAAAGTGGCCTCTGGCCTTTCTAAATGAGCACTTCTGTGGGCTACTTACGTCCACAGGTCAAAGATTCCTTTAGTTCAGTCCAAGAAGACTTACTTGGGAAAAAAAACTGTTTAAACATTGTCCGTAAATTCGAATAATAGGGAATGCATTGTTTAGTACGAGTCCTCACACTGGTCAGAAATGACTTTGTTAGAAAACATTTGTGCAGAAAGCCAAGCATATTTGCTACTTTGACAGAAAACTAATGTCCGAGATGAAGTGGGAGCAAAGCAAGAGTCAGCTGCAACACTTCTGTCTTCCTCAGAAACAGGGTGTCAGGTTGTGACTTTCCTTCCGGTATTAATCCAGTTTACGTGGGCATAAACGACTCCATAAATAAGTGCTTGTTCTACATTTCTTCCTTTATTTTGTACAATGTTCTCACAATTCCACACAATTCATCCACACAGCTTGCTGAGCAGGACTAAGAAGCCTTTCGGGCTCAGGCAGATTCCTCCAGGTGTACAATCTTTCAGACTTTAGACTTTATAGATACAGCGTGGAAACAGACCCTTCAGCCCGCCGAGTCCACGCCGACCAGCGATCACCCCGTACACTAGCACACTAGGGGAAATTTACAATTTTTACTGAAGCCAACTCACTTACAAACCTGTACATCTTTGGAGTGTGCGAGGAAACCGGAGCATCCGGCGAAAACCCACTCAGGACACGGGGAGAACGTACAGACTCCGTACAGACGGCACCCGAGGTCAGGTTGAACCCGGGTCTCTGGCGTTGAGAGGTAGCAGCTCTACCAGCTGAGCTGCTGTACTGTTCCTGGACTCTGCAGCAACTCTACCGCTCCCCTCACCGTGTCCTTCTTCAGGATGTGGAAAGTCAGTGAGACTAACAGTGTCTCTGAGGACAACACCTGTGGGAGGTCCATCCAGCTGTAGCTCCTTACAGACCGCGTAGGCAACTTGAGCAGCAAGTGGACGAGCTTGGGATAATCCAGAAGATGTTGTCCCTGTGACTGCGTGGCTTTTCTCCGGGAACTCCAGTTTCCTCCCACATTCCAAAGATGTACAGGGTTGTAGGGTACTTGGCTTCAGTTAAAAAAAAACATTGTAAATTGTCCCTACTGCTAGTGGGCGCGGATCGCTGGTTGGTGTGTACTCAGTGGGCTGAAGGGCCTGTTTCTGCACTCTATCTCTAAATTGAACTAAAAACTAAACTAACACCATTGCCCTAGCAGCCATCTCTACTGCACTAGATCAAGGAAGCTTTACACAAAAAAAACAGTGAACTTCACCCCTCCGTCATCCTTCACACCAAAGTCTCTTGAGCCAAAGCCTCTCACTTACCCTCCACAAGACACCTCACCCCCAGATAACCTCACCAATGCGGCCACTCCCAACAGGCCACTCCGCTAGTGGCTATATTTATATACCCAATAGCAGCGGTCACTCTGAGATGCTAACTGCTTTCAACTGCAAAATTGAATCTTGTATGCGAATTATTGGAGAAAATCCTACGGGACTGGATTCATGTACATTTGGAAAGGCAGGGACTGATCAGGAATAGTCAGCATGGCTTTGTGCAGAGAATTCGTGCCTCGTTAATTTGATTGAGGTTTTTGAGGAGGTAATTCAGAAGATTAATGAGGTCAGGGTATCAGATGCTGTCAATATCGACAAGGTCCTGCATGGTAGCTGGGTCCATTCCTGGATTGGAGGGCTTTAGTTATGGAGATTGGGTATGCTGGGCTTGAGTGAAGAAGGCTGAGGGTGACCTGATAAAGGCATACAAAATCATGATTCATAGATAGGGTAATCAGCAGGTTTTTTTTTCATGATAGAGGTACCCAAACCAGAGGGCTTATGTTTAAGGAGAGGTGAAAAAAGCTTTAAAGAGGTTCTTACAGATTTTTTTTTTTTTTGAAATGCATAAAGTATAAGATCATGTGGTAAGAGCAGAATTAGGCCATTCGGCCCATCAAGTCTATGCCATTCAATCATGGCTGATCTACCTCTCCCTCCTTGTAACCCCATTCTCTTGCCTTCCACCCCATAACCTCTAACACCCGTACTAATCAAGAATCTATCTATCTCTGCCTTAAATATATCAACTGACTTGGCCTGCACAGACTTCTGTGGTAAAGAATTCCACAGATTCACCACCCTCTGACTAAAGAAATTCCTCATCTCCTTCCTAAAAGAACCTTCTATAATTCTGGGACTATGACCTAGACTCTCCCACTAGTGGAAACATCTTCTCCACATCCACTCTAACCAAGACTTTCACTATTCTGTACGTTTCAATGAGATCCCCCCTCATTCTTCTAAACTCTAGAACTCGCAGTCTGAGGAGCGGGTGGAGTCAGGTACAATCACTATGTTACAAGGCATTTACACTAGCAATAATGTAGGCAAGGCCAGGATACTATTCTAATGCGGACAAATGTGATTTAGTGTAAATGGGCAAAGAGATTGGCAAAGGGTCTGTTTCTGTGCTCTATGATTGTGTGTCTAAAACAAAATATCATTTACCACAAAATAAGGCTGTATACAAAATGCACACTGACCTTCTCTGGATACTTCTGCACCAAATCCCGAACCTTTGTGGCATTCCCATGAGCTGCTTCGATTACAATCCGCCCAGGATTATCCTGGTCAGTTGATTGTGACAGAAGTTTTTCTAGGACAGATGTGACTGTGCCTACAGTACAAAGAGAAAAAAAACAATTCTTACTTCTTTTTGCCAGAAATTATGGAACCAGAGTGGCCGAGAATGCTCCCCATTGTGATTTCAAGACAGTAGAATAGAATAGACAATAGACAATAGTAGTAGGGGGCAGAGCGATGGTGAGAGGGGCTTTGTATGCACAAAACACTGTGCACCTGGAACTATGGCTAAGCATGACATAACTCAGGACAAGGGACTGTAGGTTAGATGAGAGATTGGGTGCAGCCAATATTCCTGGTTTACCTTTCTTCACAGCTTGTGGCGACACAGGGTGGGCTTTCTGGGGCAGGTGGGTGGCTTTGGAATGATAGGGAATGGCTAGAGTGAGGCACTCAACATCTCAGTTGGTTTGGCAGCCAGAACGAAAAGATGTTCTGCCCAGAACATCATAAGTGGCTTGCAATCTCACATATTTGTTTCCATTTTGTTCCTGGCCCTCGCACAAGTATGTGTTTTGATCAGGCCTCACACACGGTCTGTTAGCTATAAATTTCCGATTTCACTTAATTTGCAAGTGAATGTTTTATGATTGGAAAGGACGTGAACTGAAGAGAAACACGAGTGTTGTGAACAGACTATAGTTACTTATTTTCAACTGTGCATAACCCATGCAAAGAATCAAAAAGTCACAGCCTTGACCAACAGGGATTTATTGCACAATGATCTGTGACTAGTGGGGTGCTGCAAGGCTCGATACTGGGACCCCAGTTATTTACAATATATATTAACGATTTAGATGAGAGAATTAAATGTGACATCTATAGGTTTGCGGATGACACAAAGTTGGGTGGCAGAGTGAGCTGCGATGAGGATGCTATGAGGCTGCAGGGTGACTTGGATAGGTTGGGTGAGTGGGCAGATGCATGGCAGATGCAGTATAATGTGGATACATATGAGGTTATCCACTTTGGTGGCAAGAACAGGAAGGCAGATTATTATCTGAATGGTGTCAGATTAGGAAAAGGGGAGATGCAACAAGACCTGGGTGTCCGTGTACATCAGTCACTGAAACTAAGCATGCAGGTACAGCAGGCAGTGAAGAAAGCTAATGGCATGTTGGCCTTCATTGCCAGAGGATTTGAGTTGAGGAGCAAGGAGGTCCTACTGCAGTTGTACAGGGCCCTGGTGAAACCGCACCTGGAGTATTGTGTACAATTTTGGTCTCCTAATTTGAGGAAGGACATTATTGCTATTGAGGGAGTGTAGCATAGGTTTACTAGGATAATTCCCGGGATGGCAGGACTGACATATGATGAAAAGAATGGGTTGACTGGGCTTGTATTCACTGGAATTTAGGAGGATGAGGGGGGGATTTTATAGAGACATAAGCAATTCTTAAAGGATTGGACAGGCTAGATGCAGGAAAAATGTTTCCTGATGTTGGGGGAGTCCAGAACCAGGTGTCACAGTTTGAGAATAAGGGGTAGGCCATTTAGAGTTGAGATGAGAAAAAAACTTCTTCACCCATAGAGTTGTGACTGTGGAATTCTCTGCCACAGAAGGCAGTGGAGGCCAATTCACTGGATGTTTTCAAGAGAGAGGGTGGACACAAAATGCTGGAGTAACTCAGCGGGACAGGCAGCATCTCTGGAGGGAAGGAATGGGTGACGTTTCGGGTCGAGACCCTTCTTCAGACAAGAAAGAGTTAGATTTAGCTCTTAGGGCTAAAGGAATCAAGGGATAAGGGGAAAAAGCAGGAACAGGGTACTGATTTTAGATGATCAGCCATGGTCATATTGAATGGCGGTGCTGGCTCGAAAGGCCGAATGGCCTACTCCTGCTATTTTTCTATGTTTCTATCTGAAAAAACGAATTGCATCATTCCAGAGCACACGAGGCCAAAAGTTAATTCAAAGTAAGAAGAGAATTATGGGGGGTGGGGGTGTGGACAGATTGCTGGACTGCAAACCTGGATGCAAGGGTATCTTGGATGTGTTTATATATGTATGTCTGCTTTATCACTACATGACTATTCGGCCTTTAACGCCTATGCCAGCACCTGAACCAGTGTCCCACGTGATCCCCAGTAATCGACCCGCTCTCATACATTCCCATGGACAGACCCTGGTGCTCCCACTGCCCACCTACACTGGGGTAATTTACAGCGACAATTTAACCAAAACATGGTAGAAGCTGGGATCTTCAGCAAAAATAAAATAGACTACAGCATGTTGGGAGGGAAGGGATGATTTCTATCTTGCTGGATTTCACTCCAATCAGTGGATGATAAAGTTGGAGACAATGCAAAACTCTCAGCCAAAGCAGTCACTCGGCACTGGCCAAAGTCAGTTAAAACTACCCATCCCAAATAATAATTTGAAACCTTTTCACAAAAGATTACTATTAACTGGGAATTTGAGAGGAACTACATCCTATCTCTTTCCCCAAATCTGCTTTATAAACTCATCTTCAGCGAGGTACACGGAATACAAGGAACTCGTCCAATCTGGACCTCCTGCCAATGGAAAGTCGACCAAAGCGTTATTCCGATCGTCTTACTTGCTGAATCATTGGTGTTGTCTGTTGTCATGAGGTTGGCGTCCAGTTCGCCGGGCTGTCCTGCCGTTACGCAGGCAGGGTTAAAGGTCCACGTTTGGCCCCCAACGCCCACACGCAAGTCTCCATCAGCATAAACCTTTAGCACCTTCCCAACCTGCCCCAGTGCCTGGAGGATGTACAATGGAAAGATGATTCAGACAATAATCCACCACAAAAATGCATTATTTTTAGTTAATCACGACAGGCAGCAGCTGAGGTGAAACATCTTTCCAAGGGAGAGTTGTGAGCACTCAAGTAGAGTGAACTAGTCTTGCTGTGTTACTGACACAGGGTCTGTGAAAGCTCTGCACCCTGCGGTATAGGGCAACTAGTACAACAGCAGGAAGACCTGCAGGCATCTGGGGCATCCAAGGAATCACCTCTGGTGAAGTAGAAGAACAGAGTGAGTCAAAATAGGCTGTTAAACTGAAAGAAAAGACATAAAGTGCTGGTGAAACACAGCAGGTCAGGCAGTATATCTGGAGAACGCGGATAGGTGATGTTTCAGGTCGGGACCTTTCTTCAGAAATCAGTCTCAATCCGAAACGTCGCCTATCCATGTTCTCCAGAGAAGCTGCCTGACCTACTGAATTACTCCAGCACATTGTATCCATTTTTTGTAAACTAACATATGTAATTCCTTGTTACTTCTAGGGAATTGGGTCATACATTTGCAGATACAAACAATGCAGTAACTATTTCACTGGGCATTCTTTTCATATTATCTTCTCGGGGTAATTAACAGGAGCAGTTGGCCCCTCGAGCCTATTCCACCATTTACTAAGTTCATGGCTGATCTGATTGCAACTTCAACTCTATGGCTCCTCGCACTCAGTAACCTTTCACCCTTCTGCTCATTAAGAATCTAGCTTCTGCTGCTTTAAAAATATTCAAAGACTTAACTTCCGCTGCCTTTTCATGTCTCACAACTTCAGAATTTCCAGTTCATCTCTTGTCTTAAATGACAATCTCTTATTTTTAAACAGTAGCCCCCAGTTTTACGTTCTTCCATCAGAAGAAACATCAATATATCTGCTCTGTCTAGGTGCGTGATGATCTAGCTCCTTTCAATCAAGTTCCCCCTCAGTCTTTTAAATCCCAATGGATACAAGCCTAACCTATCCAATCTTTGCCCATTCCAGGATAACAGTGGAAAATGCTGAAAAATATCAGCTGCCTCTGAAAAGGGAAAGAGAAACCTGCCCATTCCAGTTATCAATCGAGTAAACCTCTCTGCACGACCACCAATGTAGGAACATCCATCCTTGCATAAGGAGACCAATTGAACCCTGGATATGGTCTCACCAATGTCCCATAAAACTGGAGCATAAGTACAAAACTGCCGTACTTTTGTTTTCAATTCCCCAGGCAATTACCAGTAACATTATGTGAGTTTTCCGAATTACTTGCTGTACTTGTGTGTTGGCTTTTCCAAAGCGAGTACAGGTACCAGGACACTTGGATCCCTCTGTATCGTCGCACCATTGACAATATGCTATTTTTACTATTTTTCCCCGAATAATTCCGCATTATCTCACGTTTGCTGGGTCGTTGTTCACTATGCCGCCTCCGTATGTTCTCTTCACACTTATGTTTCCCGTTCTTCTGAGTAAAATCAGCAAATTTTACAACCACACTTTGAGCCAAGTCACTTGCAGAAACTGTACAAGGTGGAGTCCCCAGCAATGTTCCCTGTGGCACGTTGCTCATCGTAATCAGAACAGAACCTATTCATACCTACTCGCTGTTTCCTGCTGCCCAGCCAATGTCCCATCCACAGAGATAAGTTACCATCTGCATCCCTGAACTTTCATTCTTCTCAATAACTTTTGATGCAACACTTTACTAACTGCATTCTGCTGCTGAGCGGTGACTGGACCTTGGGCTTGGATCCCGAGACCGGCTCTGATAGCCTGTTGATAACTCGAAGGGCCGAATGGCCTACTCCTGCACCTATTATCTATTGTTGTTGTTAATGTATTTGATTACAACATTTGAAACAGCAAAAAGAGATTGAATTAACTGAGAAGTTATTAAATTCTTTGTAGGGATGGGGCCACACAGACACAGAGGGGTGGGTGTGAAGTTCAAAGGTACTTTATTTCAGTGTGATTGGCTCCGTCCGGGACTATCTTTAATCAGACTTTACTGGACTTTATCTTGCACTCTATGTTATTCCCTTTATGGTGTACGTGTATACTGTTGATGGCTTGATTGTAATCATGTATCGTCTTTCTGCTGCAAAAAGACGCAATGCAACAAAAGACACAACAACGTGCGGGTTAGCACGCAACAAAAGTTTTTCATTGTACCACGTGACAATAAACTACCCACGGATACAGATACAGAGTCAGCTGCATTGGCATCTGTCTTTCAGCTCGTTCCCTAATATCCACGCTGCAATGTGCCAGCAGGGTATCAGGAGCACTGTGATCCGAGTACGACCACCCTGCCCACTGCACGACTCGGAATTCTGCTTCTGGATCTCAGCTCCACTAATTCCATCAGAGTTACACGCACTGCGGGAGGAACAGAAGAGGGATTTCTACCCCAACCTTTTGTGGAGGTTTGGAATGGGAGGGGACGGTGTTAGGAAGTGAGGCATCAGGAATTATATCCAAATTAACGAGCATGTATTTGACTGCGTCAAATATCTGGCTTCAAAAATATCGGTAATACAGGAACATGGATGGAAAAGGCCATAAGACATAGGAGCAGAATTAGGCTATTCGGCCCACCGAGTCTGCTTCATCATTCGATCATGGTTGATCTATTTTTCCCTATCAACCCCATTCTCCTGCCTTCTCCCCGTAACCCTGAAAGGTTTAAAGGTAGCAAAAATGGGTAAATGGGACAATCTGAGATGGGGCATCTTGGTCGGCATGGACCAGTCGGGCTGAAGGGTCTGTTACCATGCTCTATGACTCTATAAGTGGCCTATGTCTGTACATGTGAAACGTTGACCGAATGATAAAGATTATTCTGTGTTCAAGGAATTTCCAAATGGCATGATAAGCATTTAGAGAGGAATGAAGAGGCACCTACTGGAGCCATGCTGTCAGTCCATTCCCCGTGACCAGTTTGAAGCCTTTTCACCGTCTCCAGGTCCTCCATCACACAGACAATGTCACCGATAGAGAAGCTGTCCACCTGCAATACAGAGTGAGAGCAGCCGTCACGCCCAGAGTCTCTGCACGGATACAATACGTGTGACTAGTCTGTAATTGTTATTGTTACCCAGGTACAACATTCTCCAGTTTCTTCCCAGCAGTTATCAGCTAACTGAATTGACCTCTCACCAGCTGGACTGTGGTCCTGAACCCCCTTCTACCTCATTGGAGGTCTTTGAATCGGCTATGGGAATGGATCCGCCGGCTCCAGCCCGGCCAGAGTTGCAGATCCCCGGCCGCAGGGATACAATCTGACCCGCCGATCGGCCGCGGAAGTCCCGATGAAGTCGAGATCGGCCACCTCACCCAGCCTAGGCACCACATTGTGGGGGTACTTCCGGAGGGGGGAGGGGTGTTTCAAGTGCACTCTTGTGATTTAGTCCGAATTAAAGGAGGTGCCGGACTATCAGTTGCTGGAAAATCTGTGGTGGACCTGTATTAATTTATCAGAAACCTGTAGCCAATGCAAAGCTGCATTTTGGATATGAAGAATGATTTGTTTCCAAAGGCATATTGATTTTAATGCTCACTGTAACCATAACTCACTTAAAAACCTAAATGTCCTTATCCTGAATACTGAGTGGGAGTTTGGTACATCATGACCTACAAAGCAATTCTGGACTGCAGCAACATCGTGTAGTCATTTATCATACCAGCTGACTCAGTATGTCGAAATATTCCTGTTATGCAATACAAAACTAGCAGAGAAACCACAGTTTTTTTTTTCTGGAAAGCATGGATAAACAAGTTATGATTCAAAGGACTAATTCTCAGCTCGTCGTCCTATAATTTAATCTTTTGCTGCATGTGTGAGCTTGTGAAGACACGAAGGGTATATATTGAACTCCACTTTTGAAGTTATACAAAATGGAGTTCCAGGCTCACAGATTGCACCCCATCATTCAAAGTTCCACACCAACATCATCAGGTAACTAGTGATGGCCAATGTTGCAAGAAGTGGCTTATTTCATTTTCAACTCTTGCATGGCTGTAAGGTTTAACTGCACGGAATGCTGGAGAAACTCAGCGGGTGCAGCAGCATCTATGGAGAGAAGGAAATAGGCAACGTTTCGGGCCGAAACCCTTCTTTGTCTGAAGAAGGGTTTCGGCCCGAAACGTTGCCTATTTCCTTTGGATCAGTCTGAAGAAGGGTTTCGGCCCGAAACGTTGCCCATTTCCTTCGCTCCATAGATGCTGCTGCACCCGCTGAGTTTCTCCAGCATTTTTGTGTACCTTCGATTTTCCAGCATCTGCAGTTCCTTCTTAAATACGGGTTTAACTGCACCATGTAAACTTGTTATCTATCCTCACACGTACCATTTCAATTGCAGCGAAAGGAGAGCTTCCCAATCCCAATTGATTAGTATGGGTGTCAGGGGTTATGGGGAGAAGGCAGGAGAAAGGGGTTAAGAGGGAAAGATAGATCAGCCATGATTGAATGGCAGAGTAGACTTGATGGGCCGAATGGCCTAATTCTGCTCGAATCACATTAACTATAATAACAATTGACTTTAGGTTTCTGGAAGTCTTCAAAAGGCTCCATTAAGGCAACTTCTGTTGTCAATAGCATTTTGAAGATAATGGAATTCCTCCAAATGAACTCTATATCACTGAAACAGCGGAATAATAACCCTGATCAGTGACTCACCGGAATGACACTAATTCTCTTCGATGCTTGGTGATCTATGACCTACTTCCAAATAATGCAATGATTGTCAACAGACTACTTTAAAATAAAATTATGTAAAGGTTGTTTCCTGAAATATTGAGGAAAGGTTATTGTGCTCGCATTAATGATACAAAGATCATTTGATTTCTGATTAACTGCTGGATTCCACTGGTTTACTTTTCGAAGGATGTCAAATCACGGAAGTTCTAATGTTCCTTTGTGTTTGTTCTTCCTATAATTTTTATGCTGTCAAATTCCAAATGTAAATTTCACCTCCCCCTTTACCGAATTCTCCAACTACAAAGTTGGTTTATTTTGTGAATGCTGAAGGAAAGGGTTCATTATCTAACCTCGCCCATACCTTCTGGCTTCACACAGATTGCCCCTGTTGTCCCTAATGGGCCCGACTTTGGTTTTGACTCAAGATTCTTGCATCTGCAGTCTCTTATGTCTCCAGGGCCCTACTTATTCCCCGGGTTAATATACCTATTGAACACGTTCAGATTTACCTTAATCCAGAATGCCAGTGATTTATCTGTCCCCTCTTCACTTTCCTAATTTCCTCTCTGCATTTTTATACTCTCGATGGGTCTCCCCGTATCTTTTGTTCCTATCCCTGTAAAACACTTTATCCAATAGTTAATATCCCTCGACATCCAGTGCTCCCGATACTTGTTGCCGTGGGCTTTTACACGAACATGTTGATCTTGACCTTGTTATCTCTCTTTCTTTACTTCCACAGAGACATACAGCAGCACGGAAGCAGTCCCTTTTCCTCCCCGAGGCACTTCTTTTTCAGTGTTTTACAACTATTTGTACACTGGATACAATCAATTATACAATAACCCAGTGTCACCAAATTAGAATGCACAAAACAAAATAAACTAAACCAGAATTATTCGAACACATCAATCCCAGATTCTGGCTGAATGATGCAAGCACATACGACAGGATCAGTTGAGAATGCTGAATTATTTATGTTGTCTTACTGCGAACATATTTTGCTGAGTTACTTTATTGAACAAAATTAAGGCAAGATGTTTGGCCATTGACTGTACCAGGTTATGTTATTGATCTAAGTTACGGTAACACGTGTGATCATTCACTGTACCTTAGTAAGGGCTCCAGGATGGAAGGTCCAGCGAATATTATTACTGTACTGCACCCTCACATCTCCTCGGTCAGTTATTCTGTGCACAGTGCCCGCTCGACTAATGTACTGTCAAATAAATGTAGTAGATTAATAGTGGCGCAGTGCAACATGATTCAGCTGCAAACTTGTTGTTTCCCCATTGTGTGTAACATCGTGGGATGGTATAGACTATGAAATGCTACCCAGTGACTGTGAATGAAGATCTCTTGTACTTCACAAGGTACTGAGCTATCACTTCTAAGATCTGAAACTTTGGATCTCTGCCTTAACACTTCTTTGAATGGCTTCAGATTTTTCCGCTTATACTTCTTTACTTTGTAAAATTCTCAATTTTTTTCCCCTGAACGACAATCATTTTAGCTTTTTAAAAAATATTATCACTGTCATCTTTTGAGCATTATGTCCAGTCAAAGCCCATCTTGGGAGCGCTAACCCTGCTTGGTCACAAAGCTGACACTTGTTCATGAGCTGGAACAGGTCTCGGCAAAGCAACAAGCATTTACACCCCACCAAATGGCAGCAATGCACAATGCTCTAAACAGTGTATCATAGGAGGTAATGGCCAGATCGCCAGAGTCTGGCTCACTGGAAGAGTTTCAGAAGCATCCGAATGGAAGAGAGAAGTAGGGAGGAGGGGAGGCAAGTGGAGAGAATTCCAGAGATGAGGATTTGACAGGCAAATGCAGCAGTTGTGTCTTGATTAAACTAAGGGATGGTCGAGAGGCCAGACTGGGGAATGGCAGAATCAGAGGGTGTGAGCAAATTATTGGTGACATCTGAGCTCTGGGTATTCTGGTTTTCTTCTACATTACAAAGACATGTGGACTTGTTGATTAATTGACCTCTGTAAATGATGCCAAGTGTGTAGGGAGTGAATGAGGAAGTGAGATAACTAGTATGAACAGGTAATCGATGGTCGGTGTGGACAGTGCCCACCTAGTTGGTATACTGGGCTAGTCCCATACGCCTGCATTTGGCTCATATCCCGCTTAGCTCTTCCTGTCCTATTATCTTTCAAAAGTTATAATGACATCCACTTCTATGGCCTCCCTGGCTGCTGCTACCAGATGCAGACTATCCCCTGCCTGAAAAAGTTGCCTCGAGACCCCTCCTAAATCTCTCCCCTTTCTCGTTAAGCCTATGCTCTCTAGCTTTAGAATCTTCCACCCTTGCAAAAAGACGAGACGTGTACGCTTTATCCATATGCTTCATGATCCTGTGCACCTCAATAAGATCATCCCTCATCCTCCTACGTTCCAGAGGAATAAGTCCTAGCCTATCCAACCTCTCCCTGTAACTCAAGCCCGCAAGCCTATGTAACTTTCTGATGTAAGAGAATAATGTATGGATATGGGGTTAACAATTTTTATCTTTTAAATATATGGCCATCTCTTAAATGAAGCACAGCATCTAAAATGCAATTTTTAAAAGCCAGATTGTTTAAAAATTGTAATCAGAGCAAGTTGAAAGCTGAAACATAGAGAGGATTGGATGGAAATAAAAGCTGTAGAAGGAAGAAATTACACACAGCATTCAACTTAATTCAACTTCCAGCTAGATGGTGTTTGGGGTTAAACACAGCTTTTTGACTATCCTGACATCATTACAGCTTTATTTATGGTGTATACATCGGAATTTATTTTAGGATCAACAGACTGGGAAGTAAACCTTTCACAGTTTTAAACCCACGACTGATTGGACAATTACCTCAGCCATTTTAGGATTCCACCCTCCATGTCCCTCCTGCATCTGCCGCAGGATGTCCACCTCCAGGAGGCATTTCACCTTGTCCAGGTGCTGGAACGTGTGGCCGACTGCACTCTCCTGCCGGGGCAGCTCTGCATGCTCACCTGAAAGCAGAATGAGAGAGAGAGAGAGAGAGAGAGAGAGAGAGAGAGAGAGAGGCGGAGGAGACGGAGAGAGACAGACGAATTGAGAGAGAGAGAGACACACAGAGAGACAGAGAGAGAGAGGGTGAGGGTGAGGGAGAGGGAGAGGGTGGGGGTGAGGGAGAGGGTGAGGGAGAGGGTGAGGGAGAGGGAGAGGGTGAGGGTGAGGGAGAGGGAGAGGGAGAGGGAGAGGGAGAGGGAGAGGGAGAGGGAGAGGGAGAGGGAGAGGGAGAGGGGGAGGGAGAGGGAGAGGGAGAGGAGAGGGAGAGGGAGAGGGAGAGGGAGAGGGAGAGGGAGAGGGAGAGGGAGAGGGAGAGGGAGAGGGAGAGGGAGAGGGAGAGGGAGAGGGAGAGGGAGAGGGAGAGGGGGATGGGGAGCGGGAACGGGAATGGGAACGGGAACGGGAGGGGGAGGGTGAGGGGGAGAGGGAGGGAGAAAAAAAGAAGGGGCCTGTTTAATTGTCGTATTTACCGTCAACTGAACAATGATATTCTTACTTGTAGCAGCACAACAGGTCTGCAAATGCAATACACACATATAAAGAACAGAAAAGAAACACTCAATAAATTAATACTAGCGTAACAAAAAACATAAGTTCTCAATGCAACCAATGACAGTCCATAGAAGTTAATAGTTGTGGTTAGTGTGCCATGTTCAAGAGCCTGACGGTTGTTGGGAAACTGTTCTTGAACCTGGTGTTCACGGTTCTCAGACTCCTGTACTTTCTCCCTGATGATAGTAGCGAGATGTGAGTGTGACGAAGGTGGTCTGGGAGTTTGAGAATATTGGCTGCCCTTTTGAGTCAGTGTCTCATTTAGATCCCTTCTATAATGTATGGACCAGGCAATGTCTACCACTCAATACTGGAATACTCAATGGAAACAGACAGGAACGCTTGGAGGAGTACAGAAATATTTCTGCATCAGACCAGAGCTCAACATTTGGGCTGCTAGATCACACGCCGACAAGCTGAGTTTTAACAACAACGGAGAAATGGGTGAAGTGGGAAACTAGTGAAGTGGCTGATAGGTTCTCCTCTCCACACGTGTCTCAGTTACTTGGCATCTTCAGTTATCTTTCACAATAAAACATACTCATCTGTTAACAATATGGTGAACTCCCAATCAATGATGGACAGCCAGGGATAGGGAGGGGGAGGGGGGGGATAGAGCATCTTGGGTTGAGAGAAAAGAGTAGAATTATCCCTCAAAGTACCTTTCATGACCTCAGGCTCTTCAGTATTTATACAGCCAATAAACATTATGAGCATTGGAGTTGTAATATAGAGATGCGCTTCCAATAATAGGATATCAATCTAAAACATTCATTCTGATACTCTCTCCACAGATGCTGCCTGACTTGTTGGAGGCTTTTTATGTTGGAAAGGCCAATGTAGTTGGAAAGGAGTTGGAATGGCCAATGTACTCATGGGAAGATTTCATCAAGTGCAGTGAAGGGAATAGACGGATCTTTGGTAGGAAAGAACTGCAGATGCTGGTTTAAATTGAAGGTAAACACAAAATGCTGGAGTAACTCATCGGGACAAGCAGCATCTCTGGAGAGAAGGAATGGGTGATGAGAAGGGTCTCGACCTGAAACGTCATCCATTCCTTCTCTCCAGAAATGCTGCCTGTCCCGCTGATTTACTCCAGCTTTTTGTGTCTATCTTCGGTTTAAACCAGCATCTGCAGTTCCTTCTTACACACGGGTCTCAACTTGAAACGTCACCCATTCTTCTTCAGAGATGCTGCCTGTCCCATTGAGTTACTCCAGCATTTTGTGTCTACCTTTGATTTAAACCAGCATCTGCAACTCTTTCCTACACAGATACAAGGAAAGCAGGTCTAAGCAGGTCTCACATAATCTTGCAGGTTCACACAAAAAGCTGGAGTAACTCAGCGGGACAAGCAGCATCTCTGGAGAAGGAATGGGTGATGAGAAGGGTCTCGACCTGAAACGTCATCCATTCCTTCTCTCAAGAGATGCTGTTCATCCCGCTGAGTTACTCCAGCTTTTTGTGTCTACAGACGGATCTTTGGGTTGGTTCAGAGATAGATTGTGTAGTTGGCCTGGAGAGGTCCCCATGCTCTTCATGTAGTGTCAGAGGATCCATAGAAGATGGTAGACAGGTCCTCATTTTAATTCTCTCAGCAATGCGCTGAAATCCAACCCTAGGTTTTGGGCTCAGTTCTCTGGAGTGGGCTTGAAGCAACACCTCTCTGAATCAGCGTGGTCTGTGACAGGACGGCCCAAGTTCAAGCTGCAGAAACTGTGCGGTAAGGCAGAGAGTAGTTAAAGGTGTAACTAAATCCTAACAACACTCTCACCTCTATATTATCTTGCAAAGGATAAAGGTCATCAACCACAGGGCAGGTGGGACTAGTGTAGCTGGGACATGTTGGCCGGTGTGGGCAAGTTGGGCCGAAGGTTCTGTTTCCACACTGTATGACGCTATGACTGACACAACTCTATTTTCAATCGTGCAGCCTGACACTGATCTGCAGTCATCACGGTTGTAAACTTGTATAACCCTCTCGGATTTTTTAAATGCCACGTGTATTCGAAAACTCTCGCGAAATTTGAAAAGAGCACTCTTTGTACTCATGTGTCCTGAGAGGATTGCAATGCATATGATAAAAGTATAAAGGGTTGAAATGTTAATTTGCACAGCTCTGAATTCCTCCTATTTACAGGACAAGTGGTATGCTGCTTGCATTCATTCCCTGTCCATTGCCAACTCTGGGGGGAGCTTACTCGGCCTATAAAATTCCAGATTCTGAATATCTTTCCACAATAATGAGCAGAAATTTAATCCGCTGCAGGTTTGAACTAAAAAAAAAATTACATCTGACGCGTGGCAGAAGCACAACCAAATATTTTCACTGTAAATAGACGCAAAAAGCTGGAGTAACTCAGCGGGACAGGCAGCATCTCTGGAGAGAAGGAATGGGTGATGTTTCGGGTCGAGACCTTTCTACAAACTGGTTAGGGATAAGGGAAACGATAGATATAGACGATGATGTGGAGAGATAAAGAACAATGAATGAACGATATGCCGATGTAAAGGAAACAGGCTGTTTGTCGGGTGAAAATGAGAAACGAGTGCGACTTGGGTGGGTGAGGGACAGAGAGAGCGGGAATGCTGGGGCTCTCGGATACAGCAGATGAGGTTGGAGGAGGTGCAAGTGAACCTCTGCCTAACCTGAAAGGACTGTCGGGGTCCCTGAAGTCGAGGGAGGAGGTATAGCGACAGGTGTTGCATCTTCTGCGGTTGCAGGGGAAGGTACCTGGGGGGTGGGGTGATTTGGTTGGGAAGGGATGAGTTAACCAGGGAGTTGCGGAGGGAACGGTCTCTCGGAAGGCGGAAAGGGGTGGAGATGGGAAAATGTGGCTAGTGGTGGGATCCCGTTGGAGGTGGCGGATGTTTTGGCGGATTTTGTGTTGTATGTGATGGCTGATGGGGTGGAAGGTAAGGACTAGGAGGACTCTATCCCATTCTATCTCTCCAGAGATGCTGCCTGTCACGCTGAGTTACTCCAGCTTGCTGTGTCTATCTTCAGTTTAAACCAGCATCTGCAGTTCCTTCTTACATATTTTCACTGTAATTTGGGTTTCGGCGGAATAGTAAAGCTCTGTGATCATTGCTGACCCGGTGCCAGCTCTAGAAGCAGCCAACATTCAAACCCAGAGCTGCAAACTATTCACTCCATCCAACGGATGAGAACATTCCATTGAGTTCTTTTTAAATATCTCCTAAAATCACTGATTATTTATTTGAGAATTTTGCACAACACAATTAAAAGGCATCAGCCATTGACTGTAGATATTAAGCATAATTTTACAGGCTGGCTAATTAAAATAACACAAATTGTAGTCAATTGGCCGGCAAATCTTGTTGAACAGGGGCTGGGTGGGGAAGAGGCATTTTACCAAAGTACAGCAATTTTCTGTAGACAAAAGACAGAAACACATCTGAATGGCAAAACGACACACAGGACCTGATACCTTCTGGCATCTCATTGTTCGATGGACCTGTCCAGCTGCACTACCAGGACCCAGGAGGCTGATCAGTGTGTAGGAAGGAACTGCAGATGCTGGTTTAAACTAAAGATAGACATAAAATACTGGAGTAACTCAGCGGGACAGGCAGCATCTCTGGAGAGAAGGAGTGGGTGACGTTTCGGGTCGAGACCTTTCTTCAGACTGATGTCAGGGGAGAAGGAGATACAGAGATAAGGAGGTGTAAGGTGCAAAAATAGGACAAAGGGAATTGAGATCAAGGAAAATGTAGAATAGATCATTGTTAGCTGGGAGAAGGTAACAACAAAGCAAGCAGAAAAAATGTAGTCGGAGACAGTAAGGCTGGTCGGAAAAATGGGAAGAGGAGGGATGGAGAGAGAGTTATTTGAAGTTAGAGAAGTCAATGTTCATACCGCTGGGATGTAAACTGCCCAAGCGAAACATGAGGTGTTTTTCCTCCAATTTGCTGATCAGTGCTGACACAGACAGGGGGCAAATGGAGTGGATACAACACCCACCTGCTTCCATTACCAGGGTGGACCAGACCAGACCAGACATGGTCTGCTGGGCCAGGGATGCATGAACACCCTGCTTCCTCATCAGAGCGAGCATTTGTGACCAGAAAAGCTGAGGGGTTTGAGGGTTCTAACCCCCCCCCCCCCTTCATTGGTTTTCAGATGGCACCTGGCTGGGTCAGTTGCTATGGTGATGCTGTGCTGATTCTGTGGCCTCGTTAGTTGAACAGAAGTGAAACCTGGGAGAGGCACAACAATAGCTAAAGCGATTCTATCCCCACTATCGTATGAAGTCTACATCTTCACCAGGCTCCAAGCAAGAATCTCGGCATCAAATCGTCAACTGTTCCTCTCTCCGCAGATGCCGACTGACCATCTGATGCTGGCAGATCATACCCAACACTTCCCGTCAGATTTCCAGCATCCACACCACTTCCTACCCCTCAACACGTTGCTTCTCCCCTCCCTGCCTCTATATCCACTTCCTACCTCTCCCCCCATGCCTCCCCTCCACACCTCTTCCCTTCTCCCCGCCTCTAGTCCTCTAGGGGCTAGCGGAGTCAGGGGATATGGGGAGAAGGCAGGAACGGGGTACTGATTGGGGATGATCAGCCATGATCACATTGAATGGCTGTGCTGGCTCGAAGGGCCGAATGGCCTACTCCTGCACCTATTGTCTATTGTCTATATTTCCATCCTGGAAGAAAGGTTCTAACTATCCACCTTATCAGTGCTTTTCATATTTTTATATATTTCCATTGGGTCTCCCTTAACCTCTGGTATTCCTGAGAAAGCCATCCAAGTCTGCTCATCCTCTCCCTGTAACTAATACCCCCTAATACAAGCATCATTCTACCAAACCTCCTTTGTACCCTCTTCAAAGCCTCCACATCCTTCCTGCAGTGGGTCTACCAGAATTGTGCGCAATACTCCAAATGCAGCCTAACCGAAGTCCTGTAAAGCTGCTTCCTGACTCTGTGGAGTATATGGTGTTGAGAACACGATGTTTCAACTCTTGTTTCATGCTGTAAATATATAGCTCTATGACTCTACAACTCAGTAGGTCATTGGGCTTTATGCAAGGTCTCTCCCCACAATGTCGACTATCTCTTTGCCTCCGTAGATGCTGCTCGATGTGCTGAGTTGCTCCAGCAGTTTGGTTTTACTCTGGATCCCAGCATCTGCAGGCTCTTGGTCTACAGTTTGGAAGTAGGTGTTGCCCAGAGAGTGAGTTCAGGCTTAGCATTGAGAAAGTGTCAGACGTGCTGATAAGATTAGCACAATGTTTTAATTCCAACTGGAAATGATTCCTAGTGTCAGCTAATATGCTAATTGATCCAATATCTAAGTTAAAGACCCTGTCGAAGAATCTAGATAAATTAAGCAAGCGGTAGGAAGATTTAAAAAAAAAAGAATGCTTGTGAACAGGCGTTACTAAATGTTGGTGCACAGAGGAAACTGGGCATGTTAGTTGTGATTCTACATTGGCCGCAGCCAATGAAGGAAAATGTACCATTTGTTTTTTTCACCACCCTGTCTACCTGCTACTACTTTTACCTTGCATAGTTCTGGGTGATCAAAAGAAAGCAGCAACGAGGAGCAGCTTCTATAGCCTGGTAAAGTGTGCATGATGTGGATGCACTGGATAAATGCATTTGTCTTTCATGCTACTGATCCCTCATAGTAACTTAAGATTAATTTGTTTTTTAATTTTGCAATTCCCAGCCTTATTTTCTAAAAGCACGGTGGCGTAGCGGTAGAGCTCCTGTGTTCCTGGACCAGGACCTGGGTTCGATCTGGACTGCGGGTGCTGTCTGAACGGAGTTTGTACATTCTCCCCTTGATCTGCGTGAGTTTTCTCCGAGATCTTCGGTTTCCTTCCACACTCCAAAGACGTACAAGTTTGTAGGTTAATTGGCGTGGTATAAATGTCAATTGTCTCTAGCGTGTGTAGGGTAGTGTCAATGTGCGGGGATCGCCAGTGGGCCGAAGGGCCTGTTTCCGTGCTGTATCTCTAAACTAAACTCTTACATAGCAACATCAAACCCTTCCAATCCCATACTCTGCCAACCTTCTCCATCCCTTCAGTCCTAGATCTCTTTGCTTCTCCAATAACAAACAGTCTTGATGATCCCCAGAATGAACCACTTTGCCAGTAGAGATGTACCTTCCGTTGCCACAGTCCTGTGATCTGGAATTCTCTCTCTAACCCACACCAATCTTTCTTCTTTTTTATCCTCTTTTAAACTCTGCTTCATTGACCAAGTTTTAGATTATCTTCCTGACATCCGATTTCTTTGGCTCAATATTAAAGACCATTGGTGTGAAACTCTGTGTATGCTTTGGCTTGTCACAAATGTTATACCAATACTTGTAGCTGTAACCAATTCTATTCTATTTGCCAATATGTGAATCTGTACTCGTCTGCATTGTAGGATCAAGCACACTTCTGTTTATTCTTCAAGGATTTATAGATAGATTTTCTCTGTTACAATCATTTACAAAGTTCAAGTCTGTTTACTTTTAATGAGGTTCATGAACTAGGAACATCATGTTATATTTCATGGTTTTTCTAAGAATGCCAATGTTATTAAAACATAGGAATTAAATAACTACTTTAAGAATTGACAAGTTTTAACAAGCTCAGCGATTTTGTATGGGACTTCTTGTTCTTTATAAACATAAATGATTTGGAGATTTGCACTAAAGTGTTATCAATAGGAATGCTGGAAATTCAGTAGGTCAGGCAGCATCTGTTCAGAGGCAAACTGATTCTGTTTTAACTTTAGATAAGACATAAAATGCTGGATTAACTCAGCATCTCTGGAGAAAATGAATAGGTGCCGTTTCAAGTCAGGACCCTTTGTCAGACTGATTAAAGAGTGGGGCGACTGGACGCAAGAAAAGAACAGGACAAATCAGGGTTGGCAACAGATGACCTCAGGCAGAGTGGTTCCCCGATAGGCTGATTGTTGGTCAGGGATGATGTGATGCCAAGGGGGATACATCGGTGCAAACTGTGGAAGTGGTTAACTGAATTTTAGTGGGGAGGAGGTGGGGGGGGGGGGGGGGGGGGGGTGGGGCAAGGTGGGAAGTGGAGAGGGGGGGAGGGCGGGAGAAATGGGGGGAAGGTAGTGTATGTAGAAGAGAGAATTCAACGTTCATACCGTTGGGTTGTAAGCTACACAAATGAAATATGAGGTGCTGTCCCTCCAATTTGCGTGTGGTTTCACTCTGGCAATGGAGGCGGTCCAGGACAGGAAGGTCAGTATGGGAATGGGTAGGAGAGCTCAAATGGTTAGCGACCGGGAGATGCAGTAGGCCCTGACGGACTGAGCATTTCGCCAAAACGGTCGCCAAGTCTACGCTTGGTGTTGCCAAAGCACAGGAGCCCACATCAGGAATGCTCGATTCAGTAGATGAGATTAGAGGAGGTGTGTGTGAACCTCTGTTTCACCTGAAAGGGCAGTCGGGGTCCCTGGATGGAGTTGAGGGAGGAGGCACAAGGACAGGTGTTGCACATCCTACAGTTGAAAGAGAAAGTACCTGGGGAGGAGGTGGCTTGGGTGTATTTTTTTATTCCATTCTGTATTAACCTTAAACAGTTGATGTTGGAATTACTCAGCAGGTCAGTCAGCATCTGTTAATAGAAGCCAAGCAATTTTTCAAGTTGATGAACTTTGACCTGTTGAGGGCCTATGTCAGCTACAGGATTTTGTTTTAGTGCTGTCATGAAGGATTGCAGGCAAACCATGGACAAGCGCTCACAGGATAGGTTAGGGCAGCAGTTAATAAATGCAGTTCAATATGTAGCAGCTAAAAAGAGCAGTGTGTAAAAACAGCATGTAGGTAGTATTGCTGCTTTACACTGCCAGAGATCTGGGTTCGATCCCAACTACGGGTGCTCTCTGTATAGAGTTTGTACGTTCTCTCTGTGACTTGCGTGAGTTTTCTTCGGGTGCTCCAGTTTCTTCCCACACTCTAAAGACGTACAGGATTTGTAGTTAATAGGCTTGGTAAAAATTGGAAATTGTCCCTAGTGTGTGTGTGTGTAGGATAGTGTTAGTGCATGGGGATCGTAGGTCGGCGTAGACTGGGTGAGCCGAGGGCTCGTCTCTGTGCTGTATCTCTAAACTAAACTAGGTAGACAGGAGGCATATTAGAGCTGCCGCGCATTGTGGAGCTGCATCTGTGTGCGAAAAGAATATCCTTTTCATGGGAAACACATTAATGATCCATCAGCATGGCAGCACTCAAGGGCAAACATAAATACATGGTCGGACCTTATTTACCAAACTATGGAAGGATGCAGGGAAAATTGTATATATACTACACATAGAAAATCTGATATTATTATTTTCCTGGTCAGGATTTCATAACAGGGTGCTGCAATTTTAGGATGAGTTCTTAGAAATGAACCGATATTCTTCACAAATAACAAACCAGTCTCATGATATGGAATGCATTCCCACTAAAGATAGACACAAAATGGTGGAGTAACTCAGCGGGTCAAGCAGCATCTCTGGAGAAAAGGACTAGGTGATGTTTCGGTCCGAGACCCCTCTTCAGCAAACCTCCTTCCTCCTAAAGCCCACTCTGAATGAATCTTTTTTTTTTTTTAAAGAGGGTTCGAAGCAAACTCAAAGGAAAACATGAAAAGATGAGCTGAAGGAGGTAGGGATTTGAGAAGATAGTTTCAAATGGGAAATTAGTCATGGAGAGACATGGTAAGCTATCAGCTCTGCTCCCGTACTGAAGAGAAGACAAGAACATAAGCCACTGATGGATATAAATGGAATAAATGTGGCAATATTTCTATGAAAATATGTGCAGTGTCTTCCTGTAATTGCAAAACATACATCAAATCATTGCAAAACTGTGATTGCAACACAGGCAACTGAAAATTGTCAAATAAATCAGGATCAATTCTAATCTTTCTAAACATACAGAAGAAAATGTTGTGCCAGCACTTTTTTGTGTTGTCGGGTCAGCCTTCAGCATAATATGAGATAAAACATCGATTTTAGTGTCCTACTAACCTGGTTTAATCAAATTTATTTTTAACCTTTTATGGGATAGATTAATGTTTAAGAAGGAACTGCAGATGCTGGAAAATCGAAGGTAGACAAAAAGCTGGTGAAACTCAGCGTGTGAGGCAGCATCTATGGAGCGAAGGAATTTCCTTCGCTCCATAGATGCTGCCTCACCCACTGAGTTTCTCCAGCTTTTTGTCTACAAGGGATAGATTATCTTTGCTTTACCTCCAAGCTGGAAGTTCCCAGGACTACAATTTTGTCATTGCACCAAGATAAGTGGCCACCGGGCGGTGCCAATGAGCAATGCAAGCTCATTTATTAAATATATGGAATAGGGCCAAGAAGAGGCCATTCAGCCCTTTGTGTCTGCTCTTACCCACTTCAGCACACTTTCCTGTTATACGCCTTTTACTCCAATCTCATGATATTACCGAAACAAGATTCTGTAGCTGACAAAGACCCTCAGCAGGTCAAAGTTCATCAACTGGAACAATTGCTTGTCACTGAGCTGCCAAATGAAGTAGTGGCAGATACAACAACATGGGCCTGTTTCTGAGCTCCATGACTCTACATCAATAACACTGCCCTCATCAATATGCTTTGTTTCCTCTTAGGAAAAAAAAAATCAGATTGGGTCTCATATAGCCAAGCAATACTGAGTATCTTTGAGCCTCTCCAAGTGCACATAATACTGCCCCTCAGGCCTTTATAGAATAACTGCCCCACCACTGACACAAGACTCACAGATCCGTAATTAGGTGGCTAACTCTCCCTGATCGTTTAGAATTAAAAAAATCAGATTTTTCGGACATTTCCTGCTTTTATTTCAAATGTCCAGTGTCTGCAATATTTGGCTTCCTGAGACAGTTATCCAAGTAGGTAAGGCATGGAAAGATTTGGAGCTTGTGTGGGAAAAAGGGGTTGGTGTTGATGGTCAAACATTGACACGGACCTGGTGGGCCGAAGGGCATGTTTCTGTGCTGTGCAACTCTAATGACTAAAACTTTCACTAGATTCAGCATCGGAGAGAGCTGTAAACAACACAATAGACCACACTTAAAGAGATGAACGTTGATGTCAAACATTTAAATATGCATCATAGAAATCCAAACATCATAAACAGCTAGGTGCTTCAAAGTGTGACTTAGTCGTTTGTAGAAATCCAAACATTTTATGGTGCGGACCAGACCTATTGTGCAGGGTCTGAATGCGCACTGCTCAAAGCATATTCTAGGCCAATACCTGCTGGGGTAACCATAGAGAAATAATCCAGACATACCAAGCTTTGGCAAATGGTCTTTGTAGTAGTAACCTCCAGCAGCGTCTGTGACGTACTTTAAGTCCACCTTTCCTTTGTGACCCATTCGGTAGACGTTGGTTGTCCCGTTTGACCAGGCGACGCTTGAAACACTTCGTCCTGACTCAGTGTCCCAGCCACGGATATCCATTACCTTCCCAATTTTGCCTTCCCCGCCTACAAAGCAAAAAGGACCATTGTGCATTTTCCTGAAAAGGAAGTTTCTTCATCCGTTTGCAATCAACCATTTGCTGCTGCTGGCCAATAGGGCCAGTTTTGCGAGTTCATAGCGGTAGCAATCTAAGCGGTTAAACATAGAAACATAGAAAATAGGTGCAGGAGGAGGCCAATTCGGCCCTTCTAGCCAGCACCGCCATTCATTGTGATCATGGCTGATCATCCCCAATCAATAACCCGTGCCTGCCTTCTCCCCATATCTCTTGACTCCACTAGCCCCTAGAGCTCTATCTAACTCTCTCTTAAATCCATCCAGTGACTTGGCCTCCACTGCCCTCTGTGGCAGGGAATTCCATAAATTCACAACTCTCTGGGTGAAAAAGGTTTTTCTCACCTCAGTCTTAAATTACCTCCCCTTTATTCTAAGACTGTGCCCCCTGGTTCTGGACTCGCCCAACATTGGGAACATTTTTCCTGCATCTAGCTTGTCCAGTCCTTTTATAATTTTATATGTTTCTATAAGATCCCCCCTCATCCTTCTAAACTCCAGTGAATACAAGCCTAGTCTTTTCAATCTTTCCTCATATGACAGTCCCGCCATCCCAGGGATCAATCTCGTGAACCTACACTGCACTGCCTCAATCACAAGGATGTCCTTCCTCAAATTAGGAGACCAAAACTGTACACAATACTCTAGATGTGGTCTCACCAGAGCCCTATACAACTGAGATAAAAGGTATTCAAATGCAGCCTAGACTCATCATGCAGGACTGCCATCAGTAATGATCTCAAACTGGCTGTCCACCAAGTGCAATTCTTCCCTGTCTTCATCTCCATTCATGAAAAGTAGGCCATATGATTTCTGTGAGTTTGCTCTGGTTGGTGGCTTCCACAATAGCTAACTTAGCATGGGCAAAAATAACTCTACGCATCCTCTGGGGTACATTTAACCTTCTCTTCTTATATTTTTAGCCCACAATCTGAGATCTACTGGTTGTTGAAGCAGCTGAGAACTATGAGGTTTAGATATCTAGGAATTGCTGCACTTCCCGTGAATGGAGTCTTTGTCCAATGAATGCAACGGCTAAGCTATGATTCAGATAATACAGGTGCAAAATACTGCACTTTTGTGTGTCAGCTGCTGCTTAGAGTGTCAGTGACTGGTACACCAACCCCCACAAGAACTTGTCAATTCAAGTCTCACTGCAGAGGTTTGAGCAGAAAACCTTTGGCTGGCACTGCAGGGTTACTCAGAGGCGTGTTGTGCTGTCTTACAAGGGAGAATCCTTGCCTGCTTTCCAGACAACCTGCCCAATATATCTCTCCATTCACAATGTGGGAGGTGCCGAAAGGAATGTGAAAGGCGCTATAAAGTGTAAGGCCAAACAGCAGTTCAGAAACTTGTGGCCTACGAAATACACACAGGGTTGGTGCTTTTGGCACCCAAAATTCCTAGTACTCGCACTAAAATAGCAGGGAGAACTACTTCAGAAAGATCTTCTACTTTGTGTTCCATGGTGTTTATTTTAACCACATGAATATTTCAATAAGTGGCTCAGGTAGTTCCACTGAACCAACAAGGCCACTCGTGCATGAACCCCACCAATAAACACCACACAACTTATTTTGCCGTTAAATCCAGAACTTTCTGGCAATCCAATATCAAGATCCAATAGGGAAAATCTGGGGGATGTGGGGGAGCACATCAGCAAGTTCAGCTGTGAACCTATCAGACAACCCAGTCCATTACTTGTCTTTGAAAGGATTAATATAAGCACATATGACAATGAGTGTCAATGTACGTGTTTGTTGTAAAACAAGCACTGGATTTTCCATTGCTCATAAATCAACAGAGCTGACAATATTTTTTCACTCACCATCTTGATTGCCCCAGTCCCAATCTGGTCCTCGAACAACTTTACCACCCTGAAAGATTCCCTTGAGTACAATTCTGGGCAGGTTCTGCCGTGGACCAACAACAACACTGAAAAGGAGAAAAAAAAATTATATTGCAACCAAACTTATTAGTTTAAAATTGATGAAGTGCTGCAATTTACAAAATACATTAATATTCCATAGGTTAAACAGCTTTAGGTTTGATTAATGTGGCAATAGCAGCAGTGAAGACATTTCTCATTTGGTAGCAAGCTTAATTATCACCTGAATATTAAGTGTGGTAGTAAGAGCAGTCATCTACAATTTTCAAAGGCCTAATTACATTATGAACAAGTCTATTCTACAATCTTTTTTAATAGTTCAGACAGCCTTCGGCACAGCAATATCATCGAGTAATCAATATAAAATGTAGATCCGTTCATAATTTTCAATCATCAACATAACAATAAACGGGCTGAAAAGGCAAACTGTTTGAGACTTTGCTATTGAACAAATAACTAACAAATCACACACACTACATTTGCTTAAAAACATTCTTCCTGCAGGTGCTCGTCTGTAATAGTGGACTGACTAGCTAGTAAATATTTCTGGATGTGTTATTTCTTTCATTTGATCAAAAATTAGACGTAAAAAGCCTTCACTGTGTTGTCAATGTCAACATGCTTTACTGCTTCTCACTATTTTCCTCTCCTGCCTTCTAACACGAGTGGTGAATTGGAATCCCACGCAGTCATGGGGAGCACGTACAAACACTGTACAGACTGCACCTGTAGTCCTAATCAAAACCAGGCCTCCGTTGTAAGGCAGCAACTCTACCTCTGCGCCACCGTGCCTGCTGTAGCTCTCTGCGATCTCCCGACATATTTGCTCCTCTAATTCCCTCTGAATGTTGGGGGCCTTTCACATAATCCATTCAAAAAGATCATCCCTTTGTTATCTCTAAATTCCACCCATATTAACTCACTGGGTAATCCCCCTGGAATATCCTCTTCAGGCACCACCTTGATATTCTCGTGAAACAAAATCATAACCCTGTCACCTTCACCTCTAGCACACTTGCAGCATCTGTACCCTTGAAAATTAAGCTGCCAGTCCTGCCCCTCTCTCTACCACAATTCTGTTTTGGCTATAATATCCAAGTCCCATGCTAATCCACATCAAGTTTACCTGCCTTACCTGTTAGACTTCCAGCATAACATAAATACAGTTTAGACTATCATACCTTCCTCATCCCCTGCCTGCCTGCCTGCCCTGTCAGTTGGAACTTGCTCGTTTTATCATTTACATTTGCCTCAACTTTCCCATCTGCTGTTCTGGATTCCAAGGTGCCCCCTCCCAACCCCACTGGCAGGATATTATATTGATCCCACTCTGGTTACATTCAAAACCGGTCCCGATCAAAGTAATTACTGACAAAAGTCAACAACATGATGAAGCCGATTCTTTACACACTCCGTCATAGTAATTATGCTGGCAGTGGGGTAGAGACTTATTGTAGTGGAGAATAGAGGGGTTTCTCGTTGCCCATCAAAGGCAGGAATCATACAGCACAGAAACAGGCCCTTCGGCCCACCTTGTCGATGCCGGCCATGATTCCCGTCAACGCTAACCCATTTTCCGGCATTGTCCTGACAGATAAGCAAACAAAAAAAACTAGTTTTATTTTACGTGTTAGGAACATTGAAGCGATAAAGCGAGCACGATATAGATTGAGTGGAAGTTTAAGGAAACTCAGACGTTTCGGGTCGTGACCCTTCTTCAGACTAGTCAGGGGAAAGGGAAACGAGAGATAAAGACAGTGATGTAGAGAGATATAGACGTTCTGTATTAGCTATGGCATGGGCTGTATCCCCTTCGCCCAAGGAACACGATTAAGTAATAGGATTACTTCAGAGGCCTGGAGCATCAATCCAGAGATAATTACAGAAAGTGTTCGAATGGAAGGAAACATGAATCTGTTTCCTCGCTGTACAATCTGTCGGACATGTACCGGACTTTCAGCATTTCCTTCTCTTTTTTTCCCAGATTTTCAGCATCTTAAGTTAATGTTTTTGCTTTTCTATTAACCCTCCTCAGACACATTCACGTCCCATTACTGCAGCTAGCAACATAAATTCAAATAATTATATCAAAGTTGAACAGAACACTCGGGATGGTAATGTCGAGCATTGAACCAGATTGTGGTTCCCAATTCAAACGCCACACCTTTCCATTCTGTCCATTGCAGTGCGTGTGTGATGTACACAAACAAGCAAGTCAATATACTTTGAGTCAATATTTACTTATGGACTAGATCACACATGTACCACACCGCCTATATACTACAAGGCAATTAAGGACTACAAACAAAGCCAGCTCTGCTGTTGCCATCCCACCTCTCAGTTCAGATGTGTGTCCTCTGTGCTTCTGACAGACTGAAGACAAACGCTGATATTTTAACTTCTTATTGCTTGAAGGCTCAGGTCAGGGAACGACTTACTGAGACCAATGTGAAAATTCAAAACAATTCCCATTCGATTCACTGACATAACTAAGCGAGAACACCATGGAGGCGGGGGCGATGGGAATCGTGTGGGGCGTGCTGCAGCAGACTGCCAGAAGGACAGGGGATGAAGTCATAATTCTCGAGCTTCTGATCGCAGTAGTAAATCCGAAAGCTTCAATTTATTTAACTTTCGACATAGCAATGTTAGATGTTCACAGAATGATGTAAAGCTGCAGCTTAAGTGCATACAATCAACATTAAGAGCTACTGATATGATGATTGCAGAGGGTTAGTATTGGCGAGGATGGAGGAGGGGGGGGGGGTAGATGGAAATTGCCTTCAGTCAGTTTTGGAGCAATCTACCAGACCCCCCCCGCCTCAGCTGTCACCGAAGTCCCCCCACCCCCCTGCCATGACCCAAGGCTGGGTATCAGAGGCCAACTGCAATTAACTGCTTACATTACAGAGAAGTAATAAAGGATATTCATATGGAAGCAAAAAACAAAGTGTTGGAATAGCTCAGCGGGTTGGGTGGCATCTGTGGAGGGAAATGAACAGGCAACGATTTGGGTTGGGTTCCTTTTTCAGACTGACGTCCCTCCAGAGATGCTGCCTGACCCGCTGAGTTCCCCCAGCTGTTTTTTACTCAAGATTGCAGCTGTCTCTTGTTTCTCCTCTGATATTTATATGTAAAGTAGTAATTCTCAATAGTGAATGCTTAACTAAGCCACACATATCCACAGATAAACATAAAGCAAAATAGCAAATTAACACAGTGCTTGAGGAAGTCACTGATTCAGGCAACATCGGTGGAGGGAAAGGACAAACAGGGATTCGGGACAGGACATCATTCTGAAGAAGGGACTCAACCCAAAACATTATCTGTCCATGTCCCTCTACAGATGCTGCCTGACCCGCTGAATTCCTCCAGCCAAGAGTTTTTTTTGCTCGAGTTTCCAGCATCTGCAGTTTCTTGTGTTGCCATCAAGCAAATACACCCTCGTTTAAGTTTTGCATGTTTTTCTACAAGCGTTGAAGCTGCAAATTATTTCTGTGTAGGATGTACAAAGCAGTGTGTTCCCATGGCCAAATGAGGGAAAGACAGAGTGCTGCATTTCAATCTAACACTGGCATCTGTTTTGCCTCATATTGACCCAGTTTACAGTAATCCTTTGAAAATATGTTAAATTATCTATACAATATCATTCCAACATCCAGTCTAGAGTTTCTAATGGCTCTCTCTACAGCTTTTCCTGTAGACTATTACTTTCTATAATGTTGTTTCTACCAGCTGTTCTCCATTTATTTTTAATGTTGAAAGATACGGTGTCTGCTCTGACTAGCTTTTCCTTCTTGTGAGACAATGTTCTGCGTTTGACTTCTTTGTATCATTTAACATGAGGTCACCTTGCCTTTTAATTTTATTAAGTGTGAAATGTGAGGTTCTTTAACTTAGATAATTTATCCACAGGCTTATTCCTGCTGCAAATCTTTGCCATGATCCCAGACTATTAACTCCTTTTCTGAAATGAGTAAACAGAATGGAATCTAGTCCTCTTGAAACCTTCTCATCGAGTCATGGAGTCATACAGCATGGAAACAGGCTCTTCAGCCCAACATCCATGCCCCTTCTACACCACACCCACCTGCCCACACTTGGCCCATATAACGCTCTAAACCTATCCTATCCATGTATTTGTCAAAATGTCTCTTAAACGTTATGATAGTACCTGCAAATAGTACCTGAACTGACCGATAAGATTGTACAGCTTCAGCTGTGGACCGATATTCTAAAGTTCAGTCTGTATATCAAGAGTCCTATTTGCTTCATGTTGCAATTTGCTGTGTTTATAGACACTAACAGCAACGATTAACCCCAATTTGTTTTGAAGCCTCCTTGTACAATTCCACTTGTGCACTGATATGGACAGATTTTTCAATTTGTCATGCTATATGTTTGTCAGTATTAAATTCAACCCATCTGTCTCCCTTTTTCTCTCTGCTGATGTACTGACTGCGATAGCAAGCTTCTGACATTGTCATGAACAAGACTTGCACAGGTCTCTGCCATGGGTCAGTCGACATCTTTCTCCTAATATGCCCACAACTTCCACACATACCCTGACTTATACTGGCCCCTCGTTTCACCCTGAATTTTTCAATTAATCTATAATCATTGAATTATTTTGAACTTTATCGAAACATTGCAGATTTCTAAATAGTCTACTCGTTTAAATTATCACTATTCATCATCTATGAAGTATATTGCAGTAGCTTATCAGATTAATTTCTGCATTCACATCAATATGGCAGCTATTTATGAAGCACCTGTTTTGTTAAATCCTCCTTCTGCCAATGTATTAGAAATGTTCATATTATTTCACATACTAGTATTGTTAGCCATACATATTAGGCCAATGGTGTCTGATTCACCTTTTAAAAAAAAATGTTATTAATATTTTCTGAACACTGTAGTGATGCCAATACACAAAAGGACACAAAGTGTTGGAGTAACTCAGGAGGCCTACCTACTTCTGCCCTTCAACAACCCCTCCCAACTACTTTCCTCACTCTGGCTTCACAATCTGCAACTCTTCAAACCTTCATCACACCTTCTGTTCTTGTCTCTGACCTTTGTTCCGACTATCCGCCTATTAAACCCATCTACACTTCACGTTGCTTCGGGAAAGCAGCTAACATAATCAAGGACCATTTTAACCCGTCATTTACGTTCTCCCATCAGCAGAAAAAGCTTGACACAAAAGCTTGAAAGCACGTACCACAGACTGAGGAACAGCTACTTCCCCTCTGTTAATCAGACCAGGGCAGCAGAATTGCGCAGTGGTAGAGTTACTACCTTACAGTGCCAGAGACTTGGGTTTAATCCCGTCCACGGGTGCTGTCTGTACGGAGTTTATATGTTCTCCATGTAACCACGTGGATATTCTCCGGGTGCATTAGTTCCTCCCACACTCCAAAGACGTACAGGTTTGTAGGTTACTGGGCATCAGTTAAATTTGTAAAATTGTCCCAAGTGTGCAGGACCGTATTAGTGTATGGAATGATAGCTGGTTGGTGTGTAATCGGTGGGCCGAAGTGCCTGTTTTTGCACTGTATCTCTAAAGTCCAAAGTCTACTGAATGGTTCTCCTATAAGCTAGGGTGTAGTCTGAATCTCCTAACCTACCTCATTGCGGCCTTTACAATTTTTTTAACTGGACTTTCTCAGCAACCATAACACTATAATGGTCTATATTATATTCTGCACTCTGATATCTTTCTATTCGCACCACCCTGAAGGGCCCGTTTCCGTGCTGTATCTCTGAACTAAACTTTAAATGATCAAATACGTCACCATAGAAACTTTCAGAAATTTGCCTCAGAGACCAAATATAGCCATTTGCAAACACAATGAGCTTTGGCTGTTGACCTCAGAGGTTTGCCAAGTGTGGGTGACTATAATAGGGCAATTTATTGTTTAGAATAGATTAAAGGTGGCAGAGTCATTCCTTGTCAATAAGGATTCAAGCATGAGGAAGAGTACGCATGAATGACATTTGAGACCAATAAGAAATACCTAGATACAACAGATCAATATAAAGAAGAAAGTTATGTTGCTGTTCTTTATACAACAGATGAAAATGCCAAGAGCCCCAAGAGATGATTAAACAGAGAGGTTGGCAAGTTTGAAAGCCAACAATGACTTAAGGAGGTGACTGTAGTAATGGGGGATGTGCTCTAGACATCAATCTTCCAAAATTCTCTTGATTCCAAGTTGTTCCTGTGGATTGGAGCTTGGCAAATGTAATTCCATTACCGAAGAAAAGGAGAGAGTAAACAGAGAAGCATAAATCTGTAGCCTAACAGGCTGCTTAGAATTAAGATACAGAAATAAATATCCAGGTGCAATAAATGATTAGAAAAACAAATGGTATACAAAAGGATTGGAATGCAGGAAAAAGGAAATCTTGCTGAAATTGTAAATGGTCTTGGTGAAATGCGCCTGAGGTATTTGGTCTCCCCGCTTGATGTGGATGGAATGGATTGAAGGCTCATTAAACTGGGTCGGTGGTTTGCCAGGCAGGAGAGGCGATTCTCACCTCCTGAGTTTGGAAGAACGAGAGATCCCATTGAAATGTGTACAGTTCCCGCATGCCTGGCGGACTAGATGCAGGGTGGTGAGGAAGCATCTGGTAAGGAGCTTAAAATCAGCCGTCACAATTTCATAGTAAGGGGTAGGCTCTGCAGGAGGAATTTCTTTACTCAGAGGGAGGCCAATCTTTTGAATTCTCTATGCCAGTAGTTCAGTTATTGAGTTGATTTGAAGCACAGATGAGTGGATTTTTGAGCATGAGAGCAATGAAGGGATGTAGGGAGAGTGGAGAACAATAGTATTGAGTCGATGAAGAATGATTTCAATAAATGGTGGATAGGTTCCAAGGGTATGAGACCTACTCCAACTCATATGCCTTTATATATCAATAATATATATATATCAATAATACTGATTTCAACCTTGGAAAATCTTACTTTTTTCTTGAGAATGTATTTCTTTTTGAGATATATCCAAGATTAGATCCAAGATGGCACCCAACCCAAGCGACTCTTTACTTGCTAATCATAGAAGAAGATCTGCAATCATACATTACAATCGCTCCACTCTTTTAAATCTCGACTCCTACTGCAAGTTCTTACTTTCACGTTATTCCTTTTATCATGTATCTGTACACTGTTGACGGCTCGATTGTTTATGTAATTGGAGCAGAATTAGGCCATTCAGCCCATCAAGTCAACTCACCATTCAATCATGATTGATCTATCGTTCCCTCTCAACCCCATTCTCCTGCCTTCTCCCCACAACCACTGACATCTGTACTAATCAAGAATCTATTTATTGCGGCCTTAAAAATATCCATTGACTCGATCTCCACTGCCTTTTGTGGCAATGAATTCCACAGATTCACCACCCTGTAATCATGTATTGTCTTTCCGCTGACAAAAGTTTTTCATTGTACCTCGGTACACGTGATAATAAACGAAACCGAACTCAAACGCAAAGCGTTCAACAACAAAAGGTTTAAATGCTTTGTTGCAAATTTGAATTGAATGTTTTCAGCACGGTGTCAGATCTCAGGCAGACAGCTGCCGAGCAGCACGCTGAATCAGTGAAGCCACTCCAAGTTTATCAGCTGATATTTGCAAAGCCGTTTACCCTGGAATGCTGCCAATTGTTTCCTCGAATTGCAGCTCCCTGAAGCTCACAAACAGATGGTGGTAATCACCGGATATCCAAATGTCCTGTGCAAAGTTCAGTGCCAAATGTGCACTGAGCAATTCTGTGCCGTCAGGAGGCAGAGAGAGTTGCACAGTCGCACTGGAGAAATGGAGACAAAGTGACGGAAAATCTGAGTAAGTGCGGAAGGTCTCTTCCAGAGGAGACAAGTGCTGCTTGTTCTCAATGTTGTTCAATCCCCAATAATCCTGACAGTGATCAAAGACAATCAGCTCCCATGAAGAATTGACAGCAAGACATTATCAGGGTCTGATCACGACTCACGCTCCTGTGCTGCATTGTGAAGCAGAAATGCTGGAAGCACATTGAAGGAGGATAATCACTTTTTACATTGACAGTGGTCTCACCAGGGCCATTGACACCACATTATTCTTCCTGATTACTCTTATCTTCAGTCAATCCTAAGAGTGCCATGTATCAGAATCCCCAGATCCATCTATAGCATTGTATTAGTAAGGTCATTCGGAGATAGAATTCATAAAACAGTACGAAACGGAAACAGGGTCTTCAGCCCATAATGTCCGTACTGAATATGATGCTGTTAAATTAATCTCCGTTACTTGTACGTGATCATATCACTCCATTTCCCGCATGTCCAAGCTTCTATCTAAAAGCCTCAGAAATTTGATTAGTACAGGAGTCAGGGGTTATGGGGGGGAAAGCATGAGAATGGGGTTAGGAGGGAGAGGTAGATTGGCCATGATTGAATGGAGTAGATTTGATGGGCCGAATGGCCTAATTCTGCTCCTATTACTTATGAACATGAAACGACACTATCGTATATGCCTCCACCACCACTCCTGGTAACGTGTTTCAATGCACCCACCACGTTTTGTATAAATACTTGCTCGCACATCTCCTTTAAATTTTGCCCATCTCACTCAATGATTCCTGACCTTTTCAGGCTGGGAAAAAAGGCACCGACTGTCCATCTTCTCTCTGCCTCACATAATTTTATATACTGGAATTAAATAAGCATTTGCTTTTTCAACAGAGTGGATAACCGCACACTCCCCACATAATACTCTAGCTGCCAGTTTCTTGTCCGCTCGCTGAACTCAGCTAAAGTCCGCTGGCAAACTTTAGCAACGCCATTTAATGAAGTGGCTTTCTAAAGTCTTGACCAATGTCAATTTTTCAGCCAATGTGGTAGAAAAAGTAAGTCATCAGATAAATATCCCACTGCTCTTTGTCGGAGCCTGACCCATGCATATTGGCTGTTGCTACAGTGACTACACATCATCAGTATTTTATCGAATACAGAGTACTTTGAACGAGGTGAGGTGCCACCATCTGCAGATTCCCCTGTAGGTCACACACCGTTCCCACTTTGAAATCAATCGCCAGCCCTTTATCATCACCAGGGTCAAAATCCTGCAACTCCCCACCAGAGAAGCGGAAATATGTTTGCCACATTTTCTACAGTCTTTAGCAATAGACTACAAGTTCTGGTCTTGGCAGTTCCAACCACAAGCCTTGAATAAAAACATCTATTTTAAAATTACAGAAAGCAGGAAAGATTCAATACATTTCTGAAGGTATTGTTAGAATTTGAAAACATATTAATATTATAGTAAATTAAATTGAAAATGCCATATGGCACAATAGTACTGAGAGAGCATTACATAATTTCCCCGTATATGGGATATTTGTGAGGGCATTGAGTTATTATCCCGACACTGAAGTAGAAAGAACAATATGCTGTGTAGCTAAGAGTTGGATAACAAATGGACAGGAGACCTTCTGATAAAATGATGGCGGAAGTCTCTGCCTGTGGGAGTGGTGGGGATATCTCACAATGACAGTACCCAAGGAGGGTTCAGCACTACAGCTTTTCACACATCTTGTACTGGGGCGTGAAATTATACTAGGAGCTGGGGCAACGTTGCGGGAACAGATTCACTTTTAGATAGCTGTTGGAAAGGGATAGAAATATTTTGTATTTTGGTGTGGCATTTGACAAAACCAGAAAAAGAGGACCATGAAGATAGTTGGAGTCCGACTAAAATATTTGTTCAATGTTATCCTTCGGGAATCAGGCTCCGACACTCCTAGACAGCCTGGCTTTGAATGGCACCAATTCATAGAACCAACCAGACACTCAGCCATAAAGAACAGATCATCAGTGAGTCCAACAAATGCGATGTAGGTTCTGACATGCAGTTTTTAATTTGAAGTCCGTCCATGACCATATATTCTTTCCCTTGGGATTGTAAAATAATTTGCTCTGTTAATATTTCTCATTAAGGCTCTGGATCAGTTGCCCTTACTGAAAGGCTGTGATAAGAATTGACTCTCAACACGAGATGGCACCAGCATCTATAGATGCCAGCAGCCTCTGGTGGATAGGAGCAGACATAACAATCAAAGGCAAGAAATAGACGCATTTCAACTGCACCCGACGCTTCATGGAATCGTTATGCACAGGCGACCATTCAGCCAGTGCTAGCTCCCAGTGGAGTCATCCACCCAGACCCATCACCCACTCGTTCCCTATAGTCTCTCTTAAGCTCTAGAACTCTCTTGAAAGCTATTTTCAATTACTGTTTCTATTGCTGCAGACAGAGAGTTATAGATGATTCTTTTATCAGAAGATACCCTGGTAATTTTTCTTCCTGGTCTTTGAATCATTTGTAAATAGGAACTACCTCTCTATATGCCGTTCCAAAACCAGACTTGATTTTCTTTTCTTATATATCACCTCCCATTCAAAATTCAAGTGTTAAAAATGCTTAGATTGCAAAGAGTTGACAATCATTAGCTTCTTAATTGCAGCCAAATTAGAGGTCTGCTCCATTATACCTCTCTGAACGGAGAAGTGTAAGAGAGCATAGAGACAGATTTGAAGTAATTGGTAGGTTTAGAAAGGGCAGCAGCGGGCCAGTGCACTTTGTTATGGTGAACGAGAAGCTGCAGTTCAACTCTCTTTAATGGGAGCTAAGAGCAAGATCACTTATTCTTCACAAATTGGTCTGTGAAATCATTTTTGAAGCTTCGACCTGAAACATTGACTGTTTGTCTTTCCTTAAGTGCTGCCTGACCTGCTGAGTGCTTCCAAAATATTACTTTGCTTACAGATGCCCAGCATTTTCTCAGTACCCTGTATTAAGAAAGGGAAACACTTCCTAGCCTAGATTAGGGCTATGGTTGGATCTCAGCAGTTCCTGAGCCAAACATAGTAAGATGCACCACTCATGTCCATGGAGCAGACCCAAGAGATGCATGGAGTCCTTAAAGAGTGAAGATACAAAGATATTAATTATAGGTAGACAAAAATGCTGGAGAAACTCAGCAGGTGAGGCAGCATCTAAGGAGCGAAAGAATAAGTGACGTTTCAGGTCGAGACCCTTCTTCAGACTGATATGGAGGTGGGCGGGAAGAAGAAAGAAAGAGGTGCGGATAGTAGGCTGTGGGAAAGCTGGGAAGGGGAGGGGGGGGAGGGAGAAATAAGACATTAATTATCATCAGCTCTATCTTCCCACCCCGTTATTTTTAGACAGGAATGCATCACAGGGAGAATGTATTGCCTCCTGCTTGCATCCGAATACCCATAAGTGCCACAACATGTTAATCATGTTAATCTTTCTACTGGAGCGCTGATACGGGTACAATTGTAGTGATAATGTAGGAATTGCTCTAGGCATGCCATGGGAATATGCAACGCTGATGCAAGACTGTGCTTGTCGCAGTGGAATTTATAGAATGCTGTTTAACCCTAGCCTGCCCAACTTCCCATCCCACTGCCTGCAGGGGGAACCAACCTATCTATCTATCCATCCCAAAAAATATATATTTCTGTGTCTTCAGTATGTGCGAGATAACACTAACCCAAGCTAGGTGAACAACTTTGCTTTCTGTAACAATGGGATTGACAATTTAATGGGGTTATCGTTTTACCTCATCAATAAAATGAAGCAGTGGCGCAGCAATAGAGTTGCTGCCTTACAGCGCCAGAGACCCGGGTTCCATCCTGACTATGGGTGCTGTCTGTACGGAGTTTGTACGTTCTCGCGTGACCGCGTGGGTTTGTTCTCCGGATGCTCCGGTTTCCTCCCACATGCCAAAGACATTCAGGTTTGTAGGTTAATTTGGCTTCGGTAAAAATTGTAAATTGTCCCTAGTGTGTAGGAGAGTGCTCGTGTACAGGGATCGCTGGCCGGCAGGGACATTGTGGGCCGAAGAGCCAGTTTCCACTGTCTCTAAACTGTGGTCTAGATTCCAACCACAAATTCAATTAAATCCTGGAAATACGTTGAAATCAGGACAACTGTTCTGGCTGATTAAAAACATGATATGTTCCAGGATATGTTCCAGGAGAAAAGCAGGAACACTCAGGAATTTTGTAAAAAAAGGATACAAAACATACAAAATCTGCCCTCAAAATACCAAATTGTTAAAAATGCTTAGATTGCAAAGAGTTAAGAATCATTTGGTTCTTATTTGCAGCCGAATTAAAGATCTGCTTTTACACCTCCTGAGCAGAGTGTTAATGAGCAGCAGATGTTGATTTGAAGTAATTGGTGGGTTTAGAAAGGGCAACTTTTCTTTGCCTGCACAAAATCCAACAGATAATTTATTGAATTTGGGATTCAATGCAATAAGGTCTAATGGGCTCTTAAAGCACAATGAGGATGAAAGGGAAGTTGGAGTCCAAGTCCACAGATCTTTGAAGGTGACCACACAGGCAGATAACCTGGGGAAGGGATACGAGTCGCTGGCTTTCATTAGACAAGTCACTGAATACAGGAAGGAGGTCATGCTACAATTTTGTAACACATTGGTCAGACCATAGCTGGGGTACTGCATGCAGTTCTAGTCACCAAGGTGACAGCGCTAGAGAGGGTGCACAGGAAATTTGCTACATCCATTGCCTGGGACGGAACAACACAGTACTAGCAGCAGTAGTAGAAGCTAATTTCAGGTTTATTAAACATCCGACCATTGTTGACCACGTGCCATGTTGTGCACTGATCACGTGGCGTGTGAAATCAACAAGTTATGACATATATGACTAACAAGAAATACTTTATTCACGTACTATTGCAACATTTAAGAAACATTCAGACAGGTACATGGATAGGATAGGTCCAGAGGGATATGGGCCGATCACAGGCAGGTGGGACGAGTAGATGGGACAAGCTGGTCAGTGTGGCAAGTTGGACCAAAGGGCCTGTTTCCACGCTGAATGACTCTATGAATGACAATAATTCCTTTTACTATTGGAATACTCTCTCATTCAAAAAATGTGCACCACAATTCAAATCTGCCGTTGTAAGTGAGGCTGGAATGTTATGCGTCAGAGTCACAGGGCTGCCCAGTGCAGTTTCCCCACAGCCCCAGCGTCCACACTGTGCCTGCACCGCACTTAAATCACCAAATGGGAGACTGAGGAAATCCTGCAACGGTCCTATGGGTGCCAGCATTCAGCTCCAATGCTCACAACTCTCCAGAGAACAATCTTGAGTCTTTAGGATCAGCATTCATTTCACACTGAAAACAAAGGAATGCTGAAAGTTCTCATTCGAAACTGAGATGGTCACAATTCATCAGGCAGAAATAATAGGATTTCATATTCCCATTAAGTAATTGCAGTCAGATGGGAAAAGTGAAAATGGAATCACCTCATTGAAGAAATCAACATCGGAGGTACTTAGATACAATTTAAAAAATGCTAGCAATAAATGCTGGCAAATTAAATAGAACAGGCACAAATAAAGGAAGAAAGCTGCTGTCTGATTATATATTCAGCTCATGGACACCAAGGCAGTGAGATGGTGAAGTCACTATAACAGAATTAGAAATCAAACCATTTACAGAAACTGGGAAACATCACACATTCCATGTGCTTCAAATAAAGGTTTGATTACATTTTGGAGCCATAAAAGACTGCAGATGTTGGAATCTTGAGCGAAAAACAAATTGCTGGAGGAACTCAGCAGACCAGGCAGCATCTATGGAGCGAAGGAAATGGGCGACGTTTCGGGCCTAAACCCTTTTTCGGGTCTGAAGAAGGGTCTCGACCCGAAACGTTGCCTATTTCCTTCGCTCCATGGATGCCGCCTCACCTGCTGAGTTTCTCCAGCATTTTTGTCTAAATTTAAAGTTTAGCATGCCTTAGATATTCACCTAATGGAGGTTATCCCTCATATGTACAATGGTTAAGATATGTTGTCTCACAGCTGGTGAACCTGCCAGACCAGTTGGGATCAGTTAACTTAATCAATACCAAAATGTTTTTGTGTAAGAGATTTTGAGGCACTGCCTCGAAAAAATAGGTAATAGCGAAGATCCACACCAAGCTGGCCATTCTCTCATCACATTGCTACAATCAGGGAGAAGGTACAGGAACTGAAAACCCACAGATTGAAGCTCAGCTAAGATGACTGTTGTATATTGATGTGTGTGTTATTGCATTAATGAACCTATAAAGCTACAGCCAGTAAGAATTGTATTGTACTGTTGTCAGTACAGATGATAATTAAACACTATCTAGAAATAAAGAACTGCAAAAACTGGTTCATACCAAAGATAGACACAAGTGCTGGAGTGACTCAGCAGGTCAGGCAGCATCACTGGAGGCAAAGGATAGGTGACATTTTGGGTCAGGACCCTGTCATGGTAACTGACGTCATATTTAAATGCATCACGTGTTACTATGAGTCAGAACAGTCGGAGGACACATGTTGCTGGGATATAAAGAAATGGCTGACTAAAACTGTTCGTATTGGAGTGTGTTTATTATATTTGGATCAAGGCGAGGATCTGACAGACCCATCAAATGTCACCTATCCTTTTTCTCCATAGATGCTGCCTGACCCACTGAGTTACTCCAGCAATTTGTCTCTATCTTTGACAATGAAACACTCTTGGTGTTTGTGAACCATTTTTTGACTGTGAAGAACTAATACTTCAGGATTTGGTAAGGTTGGTGCATCGAACCACAAACCATTGAGAATTTCTGCACCAGTTTCTGACAAATCATCAGAGCACATTAAGTGAAGCATTCTTTACCTTGCAGAAACAACGTTTTGCTTTAAGATTATGCAACTATATTCTCAAACAGCAAACACCATCATCTCAGACGGAATAAAGCAACAGGAAAGATTTTTTTTAAATTGAACTGTAAAGCTGGAAATCTTCGGAGAGTATTTCAAACATGAATATTGACACAGGGTCTCTCCTTACTCAAGTCTGATTCACGGTGGAATATTAAGTAGTTTATAGAATAAAATCATTTGCTGGTGTACATTAAAAATGGTGAAGATTTGAATAAAATTTTGCTGATGTAAACAATAACCAAGCAAATAACTTTTTTTTGTTTCTTAAATCCTTCGAACTGTGCATCTAAAACATTCATTTACAAAGATCCTTTGGATTTTAATATAATTATCTGAAACTCCAGTACAGCCAGCCTTATAGCATTATTTTCAATGATCATTCATTAATTGGACAATGCCAAGAGCAGAATATTTTTTTAAATGAACTTTCTTATTTTGCATCTGAATCCAATTCAAGCAACAATCAAACCTCATCTCTCAGCGAATATTTCTACACCTTTCATAGAATCATAGAACTCCACAACACCGAAAGAGGCCATTGGGCCCTACTTGTCCATGCCAACTGTTGCCTAACTGTGCTAGTCCCACCTACCTGCGCCTGGTTCATATCCCTCCAAACCTTTCCTATCCACGTGTCCAAGTGTCTTTTAAATGTGATGAGTCCACCACCTCCTCTAGCGGATCATTCCATGGATGCACCACCCTTTCACATAGTTGGTCCGAAGTGGAGATTGTCAACAGCTTCAAGTTACTAGGCATAAATATCACCAACAATTGCCTGGTTCGATCACATTGATCCTACAACTAAGAAAGTACATTAATGCCTCTACCTCCTCAGACACCCAAGGATATTCAGCATGTCTCAATTGACTCTTTGCAATTTCTACACTTGCACCATAGAAAGAATCCTATTCGGATGGATCACGGCTTGGAATGGCACCTATTCTGCCCAAGACCACAAGAAATTGCAGAAAATTGTGGATGAAGCCTGTTCCATCACACAGACTCCTCCTCCATCAGCTCCATCTATACTTTGTGCTGCTTCGGGATAGCAACCAATATAATCAGGGACTACTCATACCCTGGTCATGCTCCCCTCCTCCCTCCCCTGGAAGGCAGAAGATATAAAATCTTGAAAGCACGTACCAGCAGATTCAAGGACAGCTTCTTCCCTGCTGTTGTCAGACTCTTGAATGGACCTTTCATGTGCGAAGGATGAATTCCTAATCTTCCAATCTACCTTGTTGCAGTCCTTGCATTTTTTTAATCTGCTTTTTATTTGTAGCTGTAACACCATATTCTGCTCTCTGCTTACTTTCTTTTTTGTATTACCTGATCCACCTCGCTCATGGTATGTTTTGCCTGGTTAACACACAAAGTTTTCCACTGTTTCTCAGTACACATGACAATTATATACAAATATCAATGTTTCAAATTCCTACCTAACAAAACAGATTGAAACCAGCCTTGGTCAGTCTCCCATTTTGCTGTGGAACCAACATGCCTCCAACTCCCTGCAGTGACTCGACATATTTCCAAACGCCCTGACTGACTGGCAATGTATCTTCTCATTGAGCAGCTCTTCCCCTGCAGTGCTTTGGACATTCTGATGATGCATGCATTTTAAAACTGACTCACTCTGCAGCATGGTAATTGGTTCCATAATATCAGAAAGAATAAGACATTAACACTGCCTATACATTACCTAATTGCTGTCAAAGGCAGCCTCAATTTTGGCAGCATTGTTGTCATAGATACATGCTGACAATCCCTGCAATAGCACAGAATGCTGTAGGAATTATGTACCTCACATCGAGTTGTAGCTCCGTCCCACAGCAGCGACAGTGCTGCTGAAGGTCTTGAGAACCGTATGGGCGCAGTGCTCAGCTCACGCAATCCATCCAGCAAAATGATAGTTAAAAAAAAAATAATAAGTTGCACAAACCTTGGCTTAACCTATTCACATAATCGCTCAGAGGCACACCGTTGTATAGCATGAAAACAGGCCCTTTGGCCCACATTGTCCATGGTGGGTTAGGTGGCAAAGGACCTTTACCCACTTCATTTTATCTCATATTCTCACGAGAACCTTCAATCCCTTTCTCCCATCAATTTAATCATGCTCCAGGAAATGATTATTATTTTCTTTAACCGTGCCCTATAGTAACGCGGCCATATTCTCACCACTGTGCTGAAATTGGTTTCCTGAATCCTTTACTCATGGTCTTATAATTTTGTAGCCACAATCAGAGTTTTAGACTCCTCCGCTTATCAAACGCCTTCATAAGTTCATAGGTTCTAGGAGCAGAATTAGGTCATTCGGCCCATCAAGTTTACTCTGCCATTCTATCATGGCCGATCTATCTTTCCCTCCCAACCCCATTTTCCTGCCTTCTCCCCATAACCCCTGACACCCGTACTAATCAGGAATCTGTCAATCTCTGCCGAATAATTATCCATTGACATGACCTCCACAGCCATCTACGGCAATGAATTCCACAGATTCAACACCCGCTGACTACAGCAATTCCCCCCTCGTCTCCTTTCTAAAGGTATGTCCTATTAATCTGAGGCAATGGCCTCTGGTCCTTGACTCACACGCTACTAGAAACATCCTGCCCACATCCACTTTATCCAGTGTTGATTTAAAAAACCTCAACTAGACCTGGTCTCTGGCTAGATCATCCACACTTGGTCCTTTAACTCAGTTTGTATGTCTATCACCCGTCTGGGCACCTTTCATGTTTTTTGTCTTGCTTGCAACCACAGCTTTTAGACATCCAATCTGTAAGCAAGGTCGGATGAAATTTGGAAATATACACCATCGCTGAGAAAACAAATTAAATCGTGGAAGGCATATTTAAGACTGGCACGCCAATAAAACAAGAAAGAAACAGTTAAAAGATAAAGACTGACAAATGGTCTAAAGGGAGGTGGAGGGGGGGGGGGGTAAATAACTGCCAAGCAAATGGATAATAACACGAGGCCTGTGAGACGTGGGAAGAAAACAAAAACAAGTAGAGATAATTGGGAACAGACAAAGGCAATGGAGAAGGGCAATTCTGGATAACTTTCAGATCATTGGCAAGAGGAGCAGAGATAAAACAAAGGCTGAAATATTTTTGCAGCAAACTCTAATCTGGAACTTGCTGCCAGAAAGGTTGTTGGAAGATTTAAGAGCAACTTTGAAAAGCTAACTCGCATAGATACATGAAGTTTGGATTGTGGTGCCTAATTAGCAGAAAGAGAAGGTGGTGGGAATGAGAGGGGTGCAATTCTATAATTTTGCAATATCGCACTGGGAGTTGAGTGACCTTTTCTTTATTGAATTATAATATGAAAAGCCTGGAATAGGTCACCAGAAGTTCTGCTCAAAAATAATAGACTAAAAGCAGCCTATTGGATCAGTCTTTGATATAAATATGTTCTAGAAATACCCTGGCCGTAGCCCTGCAGTCTCCTGGCATTATTATTTTTTACTGCGGCTTATGTGTTTTTCTTTAAGTAAGTTATCTGTGTTTTCTTCTCCCAATATTGGTCTGTGAGAATATCTGTTCATTATCCCCTCCACCCCTCGTCCTGCACTTTCTCCCCACACTGGGTTCTGCCTCATTCATCCAATAAATCCTACGCTTTCTCTATTGGTTCACCTCGCACCTCTCATGGTGGTGGGGTGAAGGTAAAGCAGCTCTCCCTGCAATGCTACTGTTCTCTGGGTGCCAGCTGGTGTCAGTGTGATTGGGAAGTATTCTGAAGGTTGTTCCCTGCAGCCAGCAGCATGCATAATAGTCCGGCAATTTGACGGAACTGTCTTGCTGTTTAAAGGAATATTCAGCTGCAAAAGTCAGTAGTTTCCACATCATTTCCCTCTGAGCTTTACTTATGTGTCTCGTTTCGGTGTGGCCAAGATTTGTCTTCATGCGAGCAGATTCAAAGTCAAAGTATCCTTTATTGTCATTCAGACTTTTCAGTCTGAACGAAATTACGAACCTTGCAGTCATAACATAGAATAAAATAACAGAACACACAATGAACACAGATTTAACATCCACCACAGTGAGTCTACCAGGCACCTCATCACTGTGATGGAAGGCAAAAGTCTTAAAGTCCTTGTCTCTTCCTTCCTTGTTCTCCCTCTGCGTTGAGGCGATCCAGGCTTTCGATGCTGCGACCCCGCCGGGTGATGGTAAGTCCCGCGGCCGAATCTGAGCTCCGCGAACAGGCCGGTTCAAACTCCGCGGCCCGGGGCGGACGAAGCTGCCGCCCTCCAGTCCAGCGGACGAAGCAGTTGTTGTGGGAGCTCCGGAGACCTGCGACCTGCCTGGGACCTGCGAGCTCCCGACGATGTTGTCCACTGGGCCCGCGGCCGAGCCTCCGATGCTTTGAAGTCGGGTCGCCGCAACGCCACCACAGCCCCGAAGTCGGCCAGCCCTGTTGGTAAGTCCTGGCTCTGCCTCCGGAGCCTCGAGGTCGGTCCCAGTTGGAGGCCGCCAACTCCGTGATTAGGCCTCAGCGCAGACGGAGGATACGACAAGATAAGGTTGCATCCCCCCCCGAAAGGAAGAGACTAAAAACAAGTTTCTCCAACTCCAACAACCGGACAAAAGAAAAAAAAAAAAAAGAAAAGACAAACGGACTGCAGGCGAGCTGCAGCTGCAGGGCAGCGTCGCCACAATGTCAGATTGGTGCCTTAGTTAGTTATAGATTCTGCTTGATTGTCTTTTAAAAAGGGCAGCAGCACACATTTTATATTAGTGTCTTCAAACAGAAAAACGGCCAAAGTTGTCCACAGGAAACTTAAAAAGACATGAAATGATGACGATTAAATGCTTTGTTAAACACATGCTTTGTGTGGAGCGTTGAAGGGAATGAAGAAGCGTCCAATAGGCCTGCCAAGCTGATCAGCAGTCACAGTGAATTACGTGGTCAGCTGCTGAGGTTCTACACAAAACACTTTTATCTACTTTGTTGGGGGTTCTCCCTCCACTAGCTCAGTGTAATCTCTCCAAATTCACCGTCCTAACACAGGCAAAAAGCCGAGATCTGGAATCCACATCAGCTGTGGTAGATTTACACTGAAACCGTTTCTAGGTCACACTGCGGCACAGCTGATAAAACAGCCGTAAACTCAACCCGTAAGAGAAAACAACCAACAATGCATTTGTAATGTAGGTGCTGCGCCTTTGTAAGTGGCGCCATAACCTGCTTCAGAGATCCCACATCACATTAAAGAGATTCTTAACTCCCTTCCAATCTTACACTGACCAGCTTTAACTTAAGCTCCCCTCCCCCAATCAAGTTACTGCCCCTCAGCTAAGGGAGGGGGTGGGAGATTGCAACCTTCACGTGGTCCGCCCTGTTTCGACGAATGCAATCTACCTGGCGTGCACAATCAAGTAAGATCAAATAGAACAAGTTGTCCTACAACTTTAGGCTGTGCACGCCATATGCAAGAAGAAGAAGAAGCTAAGGGAGATGGGCCCTTTCGATTCATCCTGCCTGTGACCCTCCTAACCCTCTACACAGCAATCAAGCCCGCCATCAGCCTCATCTCATCCAAACAAAATCAGTTAAGTCTCTCCAATGTTCCAGACACGGTATTTAAAAGGCATTTGGACAGGTACATGGATAGGAATAGTTTAGAGGGGTATTGGCCAAACACAGGCAGGTGGGACTAATGGGGCATCTTGGTCGGCGTGTACACGTTGGGCTGAAGGGCCCATTTCCTTGCTGTATGACTCCATGACACTTATCCACCGGAGGCCATCCACCATGTTCTGCGTGTGCTGCTGGATCGGCTTACCCAGTCTAGTCCCACTTCCCGGTGATGGTTCTGCCTCCGGTCTCACCTCCCCACCCTGGCCCTGGCCCTGCCCCCCAGCAACGGCCCCCTCAGTGAGAGTCGGGGCTCTGTAGCCATCAGCCCTGGCCACATGCCTGGAAAGATAAAGTCCAGCCACCTGGCCATCTGAGTCACTGCTGGGCGGTGCCACCTGCTAACAATGTGGACGGACATCATCGTGTGGTTATCCCCACCCCATCAGTGAGCCTGCATCTGTTGATCGAACCAGGAAGCAGATGCCTGTGACTGCAGTGGAGTGAGCTGCCACGCACAGATAACCTGATGCACAACCGCTCTCACCGCTCAGAGGTTAAAAGGGCCGCCAGCTTAAAGGAATACAACATCTTTGCCTCACTACTACTTACCCTGCATTCTCACAGCAGTAAGGTAAACCCTGAATATTCGCCATGAGCGACACAGCTACATGTACATGGTGTCACCTAAAGTTGCAGGAGGATTATACCAGTGCTAAAATCCAGCAGCCAGTTGTCTTCTGTTTTATGACAACATTCTAGTTGAGGGATTTACCGGTTTCAAAACACAACGGATCCAAGAAAACAACGTAAAAAAAGGGAGCGCTCTTGATCTCTATAAAATCAAAATATAGTGCATGAAGATAGAACAGTACAGTATAGGAACAGGCCCTACGGCCCACAATGTCCGTGCCAAACATGATGGCAAGATAAATTAATGCCCTGCATATCTCCTTTAAACTGCTCCTCGCACCTTAAAGATATGCTTTCTAGTTTTTGACGTTTTCACCCTGGGACATCAGCACTGACTGTCTACCCTATCTATGCATAATTGTATATATTTCTAACAGGTCTCCCGTCAACCTCCAATGTCAAAGAGAAATAATCCATGATTGTCCAACCTCTCCTTGTCGTGAATGCCCTCTAATCCAGTTTAACCTGTTCTGCACCCTCTCAGCACCCTCCACATCCTTGGAGCTAGAATGGAAGCTAGAATAAAATTAGAAAGTGAAGGTCTCAGCAGTTCTGGCAGAACAGCTGAGACATCGATTCCCCTTGGTGTGTCAAAGACCTGTCCCATGGTAAGAGTTCATTCCAAGAGCTCTCCCCAGTTTGCCCTGATTCGAACTCGGAAATATACGGTAATGGCCACTCGTCGGTACTCGGGGCTCTCGTGGGGATTTTTCAACATGTTGAAAAATCTTCACGAGTCTTCCCGTGCTTACCTGCCGTTAGCGAGTATTCCTGAGCACCTGCCGTTAGCTTTACGAGCCGCTAAGAGACGTCCTCGAGCTCCGACGTACCCGCTACGTTCATTCTCCTTGCTTACCACGAGTTTAATTTTTTTTAAACTCGGGAGAGCTCTTGGAATGAACTAGCACCGTGAGACAGGGCTATCAGGATTTATCCAATTGGGGAGACAGAGGAGGTCTGAACCAAGCTGATGATAAAGTAACCGGGGATTTGCAATCTTAACGACCACACTTGAACAGGATCAGAATCAGCAGCAATCTGCCCACCACAAGAAAATTCTCGGTCAGTATTCATTCTGCAGACTCCCATGGTTTCAGAGCTACAACCTTACCTGCGTGTGAGGGTGGAAGGGCAAGAAAAGGTTATCTTCTTGCTGCCAGACAAGAGAGTATTACTGTGAAGAAAGAATTAGAGGGGAGAAAAGGAAAGATGTTTTCAACCAGAGGAAGTTGGCAGTCTGCAACTCACTGAAAGGGTGGAACTGCAGAAATACCATCACATTTGGATAACATGTGCAGTTGGTTTCTGAAGCTGGTGCCAACTTCAACCTCGATGATTTGGATGTGAATAGTCAGGACCGACCCTGTATGGTGTTGGATTGTATGGGATCATGATGGGTCTGCCTGAGGGAGTCTCGAGAATCCACTGCACCATGGTCAGGAGCAAATGACAGTATGGGCATGGGGAATTGTCATGAGGAATGCATCAACATTTACAAGCATCAAATGCTTTCGCTATTACAGTGGCACAGCTGGTAGAACCACTGTCTCACAATACCAGAGGCATGGATCCATCCCGGCACTGTCTGTGTGGACTTGGACATTCTTTCTCTGATCGTGATGATTTCCTCTGGGTGTTCCGGTTTCGTCCCGCATGTCTGAGACGTGAGCGTTTGTAGGTTCATTGTAAATGGTTCCTAGTTTGCAGTGAGCGGATACAAAAGTGGGATAACGTAGAGCGGGTGATCGATGATCAACATGGACTGGATGGGCCAAAGGGCCCGCTTCCATGCTGCATCGTTCAATCCATTCACTGTCATTTAGAACAAACCAATTGACAGCAAGAAGTGAAAAGCTGACCAGTTACTTACGGTTGAGAATGTGCAGTTTCGTGGCGCTCAAACGAGTGTGTAAGATCATGTTTGTTGATCATGTAGCACTGTGTACACAGGTCATAGTCAAAGCACACTTTACATTTCCACCGCATTCCCATGATCCCATGCTTCTTGCAAAAGTCGCAGATTATGTTGGGATGACGTACACCTGAAAACAGAACATAGAATTGTTATATAGCACCTCCTGGAAAGTTGTTTAATGCCTGAAAACCTCATATGGTCACATATCCAGCCTTTCATTATCAATGCGCCTTCCGGTAATGAGTTAATGTTACAGTCTGGAGCTGTGGCACCTCAGTCTGTAGAAACATGTAGAACGCAAAGTGCTGGAGTAACTCAGGAGGGCAAGCAGCATTTCTGCAAGACATGGATAGGCAATGCTTCAAGACTGGACCCTTCTGCTGTTAAAGTCACAGCTGTTCACTAGTCGGTGCAATCTCTTCACCATGTGGCCCTCAACTCTACAATGATTTCATCAAACTCTTACTTCATTTGGTCTTAACAAATCGAATCCAGGTTGCTGTTATGGTTTAGCTTTTGTTTTATAAATGACTGAGATTACACATCCTTCCAGCCAGTGTATGTCACTCTGCCACATGGAAAGCAGGCCAACATCACCACCAAACAAGATCCTATTGAGGGTCTGACTGTTGCATCATCTCTCTACCTTCCAACCCACCCACCCCAAACACCGATCTAACCTGCCGTAGAATCAGTGCGCCTTGCTGCCAGTGTCTGGTCTGTCCATGGTCAATTTGCATCATTGTTGCCTTTGCAACAACCCAAACTGCGGCCACGTCAAAGCCTGAATAAGTCATACAGTTGACCTCGGCAGCTCACTTTTAGATTTATCACCTTGTTCCATCCAACACGGAAGTGTTTCCGTGAGAAAATATTACACGAGCCTGTAGATTAGATTAGGCTGCAATGTTCTCTACAGTCTAACATTCTGCCAGCATTTTAAATCAAGAGGTAAAGGGAGATGCTGGCACTCAACCAGCCATGTCTAATATCTGCAGAGAAGCAGAAGTAGTAGTAGTTGCGTGGGAGGAGAATGATCAGGCTTGCTTATACCGAGGGATTGGTTATTACCACGCACAAAAGAGCCACACCATCTTACCCTCCGTATCCAAAGGTTACTGAATAACATACGGGGTGCAGACTAGCAGTATCACTGAACCATTGAGTCAGCTGTCCATTTCATTGACCAGATTGTGAAATCCATCATGTTCCGCGTGAATGGGTGCTGCTCTGCAAGGATGCATTCTCAGCCCCCTCTTTACTTCTTGTGCACCCACAACTGTGTAGCCATGTACAAATTTAATTCAATTTACAAATTCACAGATGACATCGCCATTGTGGGCCGGATAATAAATAATGAGATGGAGTGCAGGAAGGAGATTGAGAACATGTCCTGGTGTTGAGACAACAACCTTTCTTCAATGTCAGCACGGCAAAGGAGATAGTGATTAACTTCAGGAAGAGAAGTGGTACATATACCATGGTTTGCATTGATGGCGCTGAAGTAGAGATGATTGAAAGCTCCAAATTCCTAGAAGTAAATATCATCAACAACTTCTCCTGGACTGTTCATGTTGAAGCAATGGCCAAGAAACCACACAAACGCCTCTATTTCATTAGAAGACTTCAGAAGTTTGACATGTCCCCAACAACTCTCAACAACTTCTACAGATGCTCCAAAGAAAGCATTTTATCGGGATGCATCACAGCATGGTCTGGGAACAGCTCCATCCAAGACTGCAAGCAATTGCAGTGAATTGTGGACACAGCATTGGAGTATTGTGTTCAGGTTGTTTTCCCGATGAGGAAAGGTGCCATTAAGCTGGAAGGTACACAAAAAAGCTGGAGAAACTCAGCGGGTGCAGCAGCATCTATGGAGCGAAAAAGGCAACGTTTCGGGCCGAAACCCTTCTTCAGACTGGAAGCTGGAACGTGTGCAAAAAAGTTTTACGAGGATGTTGCCATGAGTCGAGGGCCTGAGTTATGGAAAGAGGTTGGGCAGGCTGGTACTTTATTCCTTGGAGTGTTGGCAACTGAAGAGTGGTCTTGTAGAAGTGTATGAAATCATAAGGGGTGTAAATTGGATGAATGCATTCTATTTGCCCCATGGTTGGAGAATCGAGAACTAAGGCTTAAGGTGAGGGGTAAGCTTTAATCGAAACCCAAGAGGCAATTTGTTCAAATAGTATATAGAATGAGCTGCCAGAGGAAGTAGTTGAGGCAGATAGAGTAACAACCTGTGAAAGACATTTGATCAGTTAAATGAACAGGAAAGGTTTTGAAGGATATGGGTGAAATGCAGGCAAATGGGGCTAACATGTACCAGACTGCTTGTAGCTACCTCAGAGCAGTGTAAGCAGATCCATGGGCAGTTCCCAAAAGAAACGCAGATTTCACACAAAGTAAAATTTATGAGGAATAATTAGGCCAATCGCAAAGAATGTGGAAGAAGGAACTGCAGATGCTGGTTTAAACCAAAGATAGACGCAAAAAGCTGGAGTAATTCAGCGGGACAGGCAACATCTCTGGAGAGAAGGAATGAGTGACATTTCGGGTCTGAAGAAGGGTCTCAACCCGAAACATCACCCATTCCTTCTCTCCAGAGATGCTGCCTGTCCAGCTTTTTGGGTCTATCTTCAATATCAAAGAATGATCTGACTAGACAAATCCCAGACAACAGCTGCTTGTACTGAAATGATAGGATCTAACATACAATTAATATTAAAAGACAGCTCTATTTGTCACCATAACGGCTTTGCCAACATCATTTCAAAAGTTTGCCATTCTAACACTACGGCACATGTGCACACTAAGCTGCAGATGCCCTGTGCAAAGGTGGATGCTGGAAAAAGACCCTGGTGGTGTTCCTTTAGCCTCGTCTTCCTGGCAGCAGCTTCTTGCATTGATAACACATATCAAAAGTTCAAGCAATTACTGCAAACAATTCTCTACCCATTATGAAAAGAAACAAGTCCCAAAGTGGTCTATAGCCAATTAAGCAGTTTTGAAGTGCAGTCTCTGCTGTGATATAGAAAGGAAGTGATTAGACGCTGGTCTGGTTAAAGGCTGATCGTGAGACGACTGTCACATACTTACCCCGCTGTGTCTCTCGAAACAGCCTTTGCTTTGAAAGATTGCAATGGCCCACATTTACACCAGTCTTCTGCACAATCTAGACCCCCTGTAATTTACGTAGAGTAAAAACAGGAGGATGCTATCTCTGTTGCACTACATTCAGCCCTGGGTCACCTTGATAATAAGAACACCTATGTCAGGAAGCTGCCTGACAACTGAGTTTGTCCAGCATTTTGGGTCTTTCTTTGGCATAAACAAGCATCTGCAGTTCATTGTTGTTACATAACGTCAGGATGTTATTCATTGACAGTAGCTCAGCCTTCAACATCACAATACTAAATAAGCTAATCCCCAAACTTCTAGAACTTGGGTTTAGGACCTCCATCTGCAATTGGCTTCTGGGCTTCCTGACCGGCAGACTTCAGTTGGTTAGAATTGGTCATATTTCTTCTACCCTGACACTCACTAGTGGAGTTTCTTACGGTGGTACGCCCAATACCTTGCTCTACTCATTGTACACCTTGTATGTGGCTGAGTACAACACCAACTCAATCTTTCAATTTGCTGTTAATATCAGTCAGCCAGATCTAAAACAAAGTTGAAGTAAAGGAAAGAGGTCAGTAACCTAACCCTTAACATCGGCAAAACTAAAGGGTTGGTTGTTGTCCTAAGGAAGCGAGGGGATGAATACAACCCTGACCTTATCAAGGGACCTTCTGTAGAGAGTGCCCACAGGTTAATTTTTCTCAACATCCATATCACCAGCTACCTAACTTGATTGGTGTCCCTTCAGACTGATGTGGTGATCAAGAAAGCACATCACACTAAATATTTTCAGTGGATCCGAATATAAATAAGAGAGCCCTGACTAAGCTGAATCAAAGCAGAGGGCTGAAGTTACAAAGAGAGATTGGAGAGTCTGGGGCTATTCTTATTGTAACACTAAGCCAAGTGCGGATCCGTTGGGCCCACTCCCCCAACGCAATATTCCACCAAACTGCGCATGCGCGACTGCCGCGTTCAAAGTTGTGCCATTGTCGGCTGAAATTAAGTTAAAGTTAATAAATTGAAGAAAGGACCCGTGGAGCGTTTGTAAAATAGAAGGAAACTTACCCATGGAGCCGTTTTGTTCCCATTGTGAGGCCAGGCAAGTACAGGTGAAAGGAAAATAGATGGTGATCTGAAAGTCTGGTAAGGGTTAAACTGCGAGCTGAGGGGTTCCCGTTGTGACGCCAGAGATCACCGTTGTGAGGCACGGGGAACCCACCCCCCACAGCGCATGCACGGATGGGGGCGCTGTTTTAAGTTATTTTAAGTTTTATATATCCGTGGAGCCGCTGGGTCCCCGTTGTGAGGCCAGGCAAGTACACGCGAACAAAAAAAGCGCCGATTTTTTCAAAATGAAATTTGGGGTCCCATTGTGACGTTATGACAACATTGACGTCAAACGCGGCTGACGGGCAGGTCAAGTGGAAAAGTGGTTTGAAAAGTGGTTTTTGTAAAGTTTAAAATGTCAATAACTTGTGAAATATAACATCAATCTGAACGAAACTTGGTACTGCACATCGCAGGACAATGGTGAGTAAGGTGGGCCAATAATAGTAGCGCTATCATGTACCGTTTTGGCAGAGTTTCCAGAACTCACGCACACGCACGCATACATACGGACAAACAAACAAGGTGAGAGTTTTAGTAATACAGGTGCACAACCTTTTATCCGAAGATCCAAATAACGAAAACCTCCGAATAGCGGCCATTTTTTCGGTCCTTGAAGAAAGGTCCTTGAAAACGTTCACCGAGGGCGGCCCGCAGAGGTGACAGCGGAACCTCCGGTCGGTCCTCGAAGAAAGGGGAACTAAATCCCCATTCATAAAAGAGAAGGTGAGGGTATATTGCGCGGGAGGGTTAATAATTGACAATATGCTGCTGCCTGCCCGCTGAATTAAAAAGTTCCCACGGTGGACTCACGATATACAGTGTTTCGTGAGTCTTGCGTGGGAACGTTTTAACTCAGCGGGGCAGGCAGCAGCAGATTGTCGCTCGCTTCAGTATCACCCCACCTACACCCCTCTGCTTCCCGGCCATGTGTGTGACCCCTTCCCTCCCCTCTCCAGCTCCCCGCCCATTGCACCGGCGCGGGGGCTTTGCACTGTCTTCACGTCGGCGATTGCAGCAGGACCGTGTCAGGACCAATTAGACACCGACCACCAGGCCCACCGCAAGCACGGAGATCCCAGAGACCCACAGCCAACAGCAGCCCAGCCCAGCCCCACTCCAACTACAGAGGAACCTGGGTTGCGGATGACGGGGCGCAGCTCGGGGCGTCGTAGGGGCCCATCGGGGAGCGGCCACTCAAAGCCACGCCGGGAGATGTAGGGCCCTGCCCCGGGTCTTGATGTTGGAGCCCCCGGCGGGCGCTAGCAAGTCCGCGGCAATTGACAGCCGCGCCGGGCGTTGTAAGGCCCCCCTCCAGGTCACTCTCAACCTCTATGATGTTTGCTCTCAACCCCGTAATTCGGGCGGGAGAAGTCGCCGCTGCCGGTGCCCCGCAAAGCAGTCTCCCACCGGAGACCCGCGAGCTCCCGGTGTCACCATCCACCGGAGTCGGGTCGCAGCAGCTCGCCCCCGCAACTCTCCACGCTCCGAAGCTGGCTCGCTCCACGGAGGTAGGTCCGTAGGTCCACAGCTCCCACCGCCGCCCACCGACCCCCAGGCCCACTGCAAGCACGGAGATCCCAGAGACCCACAGCCAGCAGCAACTCCAGCCCAGCCCCGCTCCAACTCCAGAGGAACACGTAGGGGCAGAAGCTGATGGTGTGCAAGGTACGTCTTGTTCTTGGGGTGGCGGATGAGGGGGCGCAGCTCGGGCTGTGGGCGAACTGCCACTTGTCGCTGTAGCGGCCAAAGATCATAGAGGAGCTCCTCTATGATCTTTGGTAGCGGCCCATCGGGGAGCGGATTCCTCTGGAGTTGGAGGGGGAGGGGGGTATTGTGCTGTTTGATCGCCCCCTGCTATCCCAGGGACAGGGAGACACAGCGGCTTTTTAGACTGGTGGGCAATCACTTCCAAAGTTCTGCCCACACAGTCAGTACACCTCTCCTACACTGTATTTCATACAAACATTTATTCTGCAAGAAAAAACGACATTGAAGACTCAAACTCGCGATCGAGTAACTGCCAGGATCAAGGCGCAAACTCGCGACCTTGCGGATATGAGCCGAGCACTCTACCACTGAGCCAGCCATTAAAATCTACGCTAAAAAATTTCCATTCCGAAGACCGACAAATTCTGAATTACGAAAAGTGTCTGGTCCCAAGGCTTTCGGATAAAAGGTTGTGCACCTGTATAATAATATATAGATAGGAGGCTGAAGGATGAATTTATAGGGTTTTATAAAAATAAGAGTGGCATAGGTGGGATAGTCAGAATCTTTTTCCCGGTGTTTCGTTTCCAAGAAAACATGGCTAATTTGTTAGTGCCTCTAAATAAATGATTGTTCATCTGGTTAAAATATTGAGATATACTTTCAGTGGAATTCTATTCAACAATATTTCAGTCATGTACTTGCTGCACAAAATTCTCACATGACTAGAAAATGCATGAAATCCTATGCTTTATCTTCAGGAACTGTGCAAGAATCTTAAACACAGTATTACTAGGTATGTTGCAAAGCCTACCTGAAGCGTCGCTGAAAATCTGTCGCTGCGGGTGTGCGCGATTTTGGCGCCGTTTAGAGGGGGCGGGTTTAAAACGCGATTTTCTCTAGGCTGTTCAAATCGAAGATGTTCAGCCTAGTTAATTATTAACGAAAAATCGCTGAAAGACCCCGTCGCAAAAGCTATTATTAGTTTTAAAGGCCTCGTATAATAGTTATAGTAGTTTAAAAATCAATCTCTAAACCCGCGACCACCAGCAACCGCAGGGTCTCATAAAGCAAATAATAGAAGGTAAGCTGTATATTTTTACATTAAAAAGGGCTTCTAAAGATCCCATTATACAAAGTTTAATATTGCGAGTAGCTCATTTTGGGCCCATTATATCCCGCAGTATTTTCCCGGCATTTGGGGCACAAATCTACCGCAATGTGAACGTTCTAAACCAGCGCGTTCACAGGAACCCACTGGAAAGCTGATTTAAATGGGCATTTATTTACAGCAATTGAACACTAAATTCCTTCCATTTGGTCCATAAATTAATGTAAATGAGATTTAAAAATCATGTTTTATTGTGAATTATTTGTGAATATTATTTGGACATTTAGGCTATTTAAAAATGTTAATCATTTATTAAGAAATGGATAGATGTTTAGATCTAGTAATTGAAGTCTGAAATTAGCTACAATTAGGTAACTAACTAATTATATGCTTTAATTTCAGGTCATCCAAGTAAGATTATTTTATATTTGTTTCAGAATGCTTCAATCTATGATAACTGAAAATTTCATTCAGTTCTCTTAATTTTTAAGAAAGTTATGGGCTTTTGACTGTTCACGATCACAGCTTTTTTGTTATGTCCATAGAAAATCAATAGGGAACAAGATGCTCATTTCCCAGTATGAAAATTGCCATAACTTTTTAAATACTTGAGATATGAAAGTGAATTAGGTGTCAAATTAAACTTATTTTTATGCTTTATCTGATGGGATAAATTGCAGACTTGATTTTTTAAATCTCAAAATTTTGTAACATTGCTAGTATTACTACCACATGTAATTAAAAATGATTAAATTATGCATAATCATTTGCTTTCATCTATCTAAAACTGGAGCAACTGATCAGTGTGTCTTTGATCAATCTTTGATAACGTGCCAATGTTGTTATATCAGTAGTAGATTCACACACAGGAGAGTATGTATTTTTTCCATTGATATGCATTTAACAGCAGCACAAAATGAAACACTTTATATTCTATCCAGATCGTTAGCATGTGAAGAATATTCATATCTTGTATATCATATCAATAGTATTTAAATGCAATATCTGAATCCATTGTGCCAATATATTAAAAGGACTCAAAGTGCTGGTGTAACTCAGTGGGTCAGGCAGCATTTCTGGAGAACATGGATAGGTGATGCTTTAGGTCAGGGCCATACTTCAATCTAGTGCCAAGATATTATCTTGATTTTGCAGGTGAATATTTATAGTTTATATGTGTATCGATACACAATATCTAAATATAGAAAATATATAATACACATATATTCCAATATCAAATCCAAAGATGGAATAATTGGATATAGAAGTTCGAGCCAATTTAAACTAATTCCACCCACACCCCTCTTCTGTGCATGTCTTTCTAAATGCCTCTTAAACCTTACTCTCATATCTACTTCCAGTGCCTCCCCAGGCAGCACAATGGAGGCAAAGAATAAACTGGTGAAAGAATTCAAAGAAGAGATGTATCACAAGGTGAATGAAATAAGTTAATGATACAGACTGTGCATTGTACTGGACAGAGATAGAAGCATGAGCCACATGATTAGAAAGTTATTTAAAACCATGATTTAAAGATCACAAGGAGGCTTAAATGAATGATCAGCAGAACTCTGAAAACCATAGAATATTACTAGGATTTAAACATTCTAAATTTTAGTTTTATATTTACACTTAAAAGTTTTAAATCGTTCACATCATGCAGGAGTAATCGAGGTATGTGCAGCTGACCTCCAAGTTGAGTTTAACATGCTCAGAAAAAATATTTAATTTTAATTTAAATAATGGAAAACAGTTTGTTTACAAAGAGATAAAGTGCAGCCAACTTTCCAGAGTTTCGGAATGCTGGTTGTGCAACGGTTGGGGGGTTTCATGTTCCATTGCTTTAGGTCGAGGGAGTGAACGCTCACTAAAAATTCAATGGCACCGCAGAGCACTGCTGATAACGAGCAAGAACCATTCATAGAACTCAATTCAAGACCAGTATTGTTGAACATATATAAATGCATCACCGCATGACAAAAAATATATATCATTCAGTCAAGTTCAAAATACATCTCATGTTATGGAGACCCTTGTGGAACAATTGAAGAAATTCCAAGTTAAAACTTGACTGCTGGAACACATTGGGTCACACATTTGTGGAGTTAAAGGGATGGTCGATGTTTTGGTTCAAGACCCTGAACAGGACCGAGGGGTGTGGGGGGAAGAGAACCAGTAGGTATAATTGAGAGGGAGGAGTGAGACAGAGGCTGTTGCGCAATGGGTGAAATGAGATGTGGAGCAAATAGAATCAGGTGGGGAGGAGCAAATAGAATCAGGTGGGGAGGAGAACCTGTCTCAGTTCTGCTTCCTTCTTCCCTTACAGAGTCAAAACCTCCCTTTACCCACCAAGCACCCACTGCCTCAGTGCTCTTCACTGGCAGACCACTGGACCTTGGTGTCACCAATGGTTGGTCATGAATGGCAAACCCCAGGCCTGATAAAGTCAGAGTCATACAGCGTGGAAACAGGCACTTTGGTCTAACTTACCCACACCGACCAACAGGTCCCATCTACACTAGTCTCACCTGCCCGTGTTTTTGGCCCACATCCTTCTTAACCTGTCTTATCCATGCACCTGTCTAAATGCTTCTTAAACATCGCATTGATCTAATGAATCTGAACAAGTTTAATGAAATTAACAAAAGATGGGTTGAGGGAAATAGGCAGAAAGAAATAGAACTGTGCAGCAGTCACTTGATTACTGAGCCTCATGTGACTGCATATTCCACCATTTATCTCTGAGCCAACCAATGACATATTCCCACAGTCAGTAATCTCTCCCAATGCAGTAAATCGGTCTTCCCAACCCTGCACAGTCCTGCCCCTCAGACTTCACCGTTCACATCCTACATGCCTTTTCCACACCAACTCCCACCCAACCAATTCTGAATGCCAAAATTGAGCAGACCTGAATTTCCGGCCTCAAAGCTCTTTTCACTTCGTGATCCCACAGTGCACAATCATTCTTCCACAGATGCAAGATTTTATCTATTGAATCAAATCTTCAAATGCAGTTGGTAAACTATCACCTTCACATAGCAGTGATCCTGCATCATGTTAGAAGGTTGCAGGTGCATAATTCACATATTTCAATCTCTGTAATTGAGTGCCCTCAGATGTTGTAGAGATTATCATATTGACCAGCACGCATTATATTGTCAAATTCTAGTGCAATTTTCTCAATAGATTCAAACGAATGGAAGGACTTGGGGGTTTAGCTCATACAACTGTATCTGGACTGCACTGAAAGAGATGCCATCTTCTGAATAAGTTCATAGGCTGATAGTCTCACGGCTTAGTGATGCTTCTTGTGGCATTTGACTCGGTACTGGATATCTTTTACATTCAGGCAATCAGCCAGGCTCTGTATTAAAGCCAAAGTTCTCAATACTTGGTGTTGTCCCAGAGGATTATTGTTTCAACATTGACTAAAGGAAGTTGCCAGGTCTCACTGCCAATTACCATCTTGTTTAAATCATAATAAGTGCCTCATGTGATGTACACACTGAGCCACGCATTTTCCAAAACAGAAACCTTCCCTTCAGTACGATTAATTCCAAAACTCATTAACACTCAATAGGAATATTTTCCATTTCATTCTCCATCATAGTCAGCTGTTTTCCAATATAGCAAATTTCAGAGCAGAACTTCCAAGTCCGACTTTTCCCTCTTTGCTGCTGAATCCACTTCACTGAGAAACTCTACCATCCTCAGAAAGTAGAGTACCCTTTCATAATTCCTCTTCCAAGACTACACCACATGAACTTCTGATCATTTAAGCTAGATTTGGGAAATAGCCCATCGGAATTGCAACCAACTTTATTTAGAACAGAAACAATAGACAATAGGTGCAGGAGTAGGCCATTCAGCCCTTCGAGCCAGCACCGCCATTCAATGTGATCATGGCTGATCATCCCCAATCAGTACCCCGTTCCTGCCTTCTCCCCATATCCCCTGACTCCGCTATTTTTAAGAGCCGTATCTAGCTCTCTCTTGAAAGCATCCAGAGAACCTGCCTCCACCGCCCTCTGAGGCATAGAATTCCACAGACAAATTGTTTAAAAATACAGTCTGCAGCTTTGCATGCAGCGGGCGATAAATTCAATTTCCAGTTTCATAAATTTAGATACTCTCAAATGCCTGGATGGCATAACGTGGGTTACCAGATCATATCTTTCATCTCCACTCTCTGTGGAAATTAATTTTCTGCAAAGTGTTTCCGGATATTAGAAGTTGTTGGCTTCTTATTCCGGTCTCCAGCAGATACACATGGGACACGATCTTTCTATTCTTGTATGCAGTGCTTCAATTGCTCAACCAATTGTCTTAATGAATCGGTGAACATGCATCAAGATATCATTTCCTCTGCACTCCTTTGATTCCTGAATCCTATGCAGTGCTCCCTCAGCCCTTTTTGCATTCTGCAAGTACAACACCTCACATTTTAACAAAATTCATCTCCATTACTTACAAATAACCAGTTTGACTCAATTCTGGATTTATTTTGTCTGAGCATTATCAAAACAATGAATAATGTACTTTGATTTTTAAAATGTCCAATCATTATGTCAGAACAAAATGTTAGTGCAGAGAAGAGGCAGTTCCTATCGAGCTGTTGTTGTCTAAGATGACGGGAAATATTAGGCTATCGGGACCTTAATGTCCTACAATTTTCCTCCCCAGTTCTCCCATTAACATTTGGCATGTTCCCAAATTCCTCGGGTTATGCTGAGCAAAGATCTTTGATGCTGAGTGTGATTCATTATTTTCTCAAGTACATCATCTGAGTCCAGTATGACTGTTCTATCTACTGCTTCACTTCCTTTATTTATATTTTCGTACTTTTATTTATTTCTAATTTCTGTATCTTGACTTCATTATCCCTCCCACTTTCTTCTGGCAATTTCTTCCCCGCCTCATCTTGCAATCTTGGGGCTGTGGTCATTTTGATCTTGTGTTATTGATAATCAACACATATGTGTTATATCTTAAAAGTCAGAAAACGCTGGAGTAACTCAACGGGTCAAGCAGCATCTCTGGAGACAAGGAATTGGTGACTTTTCAGGTTGAGACCCTTCGATACTCAGGGGAGAGAGAATAGAGAGATACAGAAAGTACATCGAACAAATGAATGAAAAATATGCAAAAAGCAAGGATGATCAAGGAAAGGTGGAGCCCACAATGGCCCATTGTTGGCTGTAGGGAAGATAAACCAAATGATACAAAGGATGACAGTGAAACTAGTACGATGGCTAAGGTGGGGGAGAGATGCAGAGAGAGGGGATGCAAGGGTTATTTGAAGTTAGAGAAATCAATATTCATACCGCTGGGTTATAAGCTGCCCAAGCGAAATATGAGGTGCTGTTCCTCCAATTTGCTTTTGGCCTTACACTGACAATGGATAATATCAATATGGGAATGGGAAGGAGAGTTAAAGTGTTTAGTAACCAGGAGATCGCTTAGGCCAAGGCGGACTGAGCGAAGGTGTCTTCAATTGAAAAGCAGCCAGGTGACATGAGTGCATGAAGTTCATGGTAATCACTGTTAATGGTAGCACAAGGCCAGCAGGAGGAGGTTGTTCTAAAATTAAACATTTTTGGGCCCATTGCTAGTGGCTAAATGGCAACTGACCACCATCACAGGTCACTGCTGTAGGAGTGGGTCCGAAAGAAAATTTCATCCACCGGCCCCCAGCACCAGAATTCGGCTCCACTACTGAAGCAAGTGTCAATGTTTTTCATGGCCATTCATCAAATTGACTTGCTTAGTCTGTGCCTGTACAACTTCTCCCCACCCTACATCAGTCTGAAGAAGGGTTTCGGCACGAAATGTTGTCTATTTCCTTCGCTCCGTAGATGCTGCGGCACCCGCTGAGTTTCTCCAGCACTTTTGTCTACCTTCGATTTTCCAGCATCTGCAGTTCCTTCTTAAACAACATAACAGGACCCACCAGTCAGTTCTCAAATGGAACTAGCTGCACTATTTGAAAGTAAACTCACAATGGCAATACTCTCGAGTCATACAATAGACACTGCCTTTAATCCCCATATTACTCCAAGAATACAAGCTCAAAGTGTTTTTGGCAGATTCAGAACCCAAGGGAAAATAAAGATAATGCTGAGATGACCACTGGTAGCAGAAAGGCAACAACATTGCTGATTAGTCCAGAGACCAAGTGTGGTTTACAGTTACAAATCATTATTGATAGTTTCATGCACAGTATGCAGCTTGTCCAAGATGAGGAAATGAAAATAAAAAATGCTGCAAACACTCAACAGCTGAACAAACTTGGTAAAAAATTCAAAATTTCAGATCAGGAAATCATTTTGTGCACTAATTAGCAGATTATGCATTAGTTTAAAGGAATAGCGCTACTCGTGATCGGCAAATGGATGAATGCACAGAGTCTGTCACCCAGGGTAAGGGAGTCAAGAACTAGATTTCTTACGTTTAAGGTGAGAGGAGAAAGATTTAATAAGAACCAACTTTTTCCACACAGAGGGTGGTGGGTATGTGGAATGAGCTGTTAGAGGAGCAGTTGAGCGAGGTACAATTTCAACATTTAAAAGACACTTGGACAGGTACATGGATAGGTAAGGTTTAGAGGGATATGGACGAAATGTGGGCATATGGGGAACAAGGATATGGAACAAGGATATGGCGGACCAATTGAATAACTACTTTGGTTCCGTCTTCACTAAGGAAGACATAAATAATCTGCCGGAAATAGCAGGGGACCGCGGGTCAAAGGAGATAGAGGAACCGAGTGAAATCCAGGTTAGTCGGGAAGTGGTGTTGGGTAAATTGAATGGATTAAAGGCCGATAAATCACCAGGGCCAGATAGGCTGCATCCCAGAGTACTTAAGGAAGTAGCTCCAGAAATAGTGGATGCATTAGTGATAATTTTTCAAAACTCTTTAGATTCTGGAGTAGTTCCTGAGGATTGGAGGGTAGCAAACGTAACCCCACTTTTTAAGAAGGGAGGGAGAGAGAAAACGGGGAATTACAGACCAGTTAGTCTAACATCGGTAGTGGGGAAACTGCTAGAGTCAGTTATTAAAGATGGGATAGCAGCACATTTGGAAAGTGGTGAAATCATTAGACAAAGTCAGCATGGATTTACAAAAGGTAAATCATGTCTGACGAATCTTATAGAATTTTTCGAGGATGTAACCAGTAGAGTGGATAGGGGAGAACCAGTGGATGTGTTGTATCTGGACTTTCAGAAGGCTTTCGACAAGGTCCCACATAAGAGATTAGTATACAAACTTAAAGCACACGGTATTGGGGGTTCAGTATTGATGTGGATAGAGAACTGGGTGGCAAACAGGAAGCAAAGAGTAGGAGTAAACGGGTCCTTTTCACAATGGCAGGCAGTGACTAGTGGGGTACCGCAAGGCTCAGTGCTGGGACCCCAGCTATTTACAATTTATATTAATGATCTGGATGAGGGAATTGAAGGCAACATCTCCAAGTTTGCGGATGACACTAAGCTGGGGGGCAGTGTTAGCTGTGAGGAGGATGCTAGGAGACTGCAAGGTGACTTGGATAGGCTGGGTGAGTGGGCAAATGTTTGGCAGATGCAGTATAATGTGGATAAATGTGAGGTTATCCACTTTGGTGGCAAAAACAGGAAAGCAGACTATTATCTAAATGGTGGCCGATTAGGAAAAGGGAGATGCAGCGAGACCTGGGTGTCATGGTACACCAGTCATTGAAAGTAGGCATGCAGGTGCAGCAGGCAGTGAAGAAAGCGAATGGTATGTTAGCTTTCATAGCAAAAGGATTTGAGTATAGGAGCAGGGAGGTTCTACTGCAGTTGTACAGGGTCTTGGTGAGACCACACCTGGAGTATTGCGTACAGTTTTGGTCTCCAAATCTGAGGAAGGACATTATAGCCATAGAGGGAGTGCAGAGAAGGTTCACCAGACTGATTCCTGGGATGTCAGGACTTTCATATGAAGAAAGACTGGATAGACTTGGCTTATACTCGCTAGAATTTAGGAGATTGAGAGGGGATCTTATAGAAACGTACAAAATTCTTATGGGGTTGGACAGGCTAGATGCAGGAAGATTGTTCCCGATGTTGGGGAAGTCCAGGACAAGGGGTCACAGCTTAAGGATAAGGGGGAAATCCTTTAGGACCGAGATGAGAAGAAACTTTTTCACACAGAGAGTGGTGAATCTCTGGAACTCTCTGCCACAGAGGGTAGTTGAGGCCAGTTCATTGGCTATATTTAAGAGGGAGTTAGATGTGGCCCTTGTGGCTAAAGGGATCAGGGGGTATGGAGAGAAGGCAGGTACGGGATACTGAGTTGGATGATCAGCCATGATCATATTGAATGGCGGTGCAGGCTCGAAGGGCCGAATGGCCTACTCCTGCACCTATTTTCTATGTATTTCTATGTATATGGGATTACTTTAAATGAGGCATCTTGTTCGGCACGGATGAGTTGGGCTGAAGGACCTGTTTCCGTGCTGTATGATTCTATGACTATAAAAAAAGCAGCTGCCTACAATGTGTACATCATAACATTCATCTCACAGACTGATGTTGTTCTTTGTCTGATCAATTATAAACAATACTACAATATTGTGATTCTAGTGACTAGCCGTATAAACTAGCATTGAAGCAATTGTAATCTTGGTGCATCTCAGTTCTCCCATTGCAATAAACTACCAACCTTGGAGAAAGTTGTAACCCTAAGTTCCATACTTACCATAAAATGTACTACAGGTTGTTTCTATAAAATAAGTATAAACATGGTAAATGTTTCTTCCATTTGTTGTTGCATAATAGCCTGATACAACTAATGTTTTTTAACTTCCTGCACTGTTCTACACAACCCTTTATACTGATGGTAAATCAAGCCGATTTGGATTTGAAATTTCACAAAATACATACTCTAGGCAAAGTGGTGATCATGTTCAAATATTGTTAACTGGAGTATTGGTACAGTGATTTATCATACTAATTTTTATCTACATGAATAAAGTGTTTCACCTACAAAAAGCACTTCCCCAAGAAGGCAACATCTATCATCAAGGATCCCCACCATCTTGGCTATGCCGTCTTCTCACTGTGATTGTCGGGCAGGAGGTACAGGCCAGCAGGTACAGGTGGGACTACACCACTATGTTCAGGAACAGCTATTTTCCTTTCACCATCAGGTTCTTGAACTGACCTGCACATACCAAATCCTACCTCTGCCATGGAACACTACAGTCCACCTCTTGCACTACCACAGGCTTGGTAGTTTTTTCCATGATGTTTTTGCACTATTATCTTGCTTTTATGCACAGTCATTAACCTTTTAGAAATTGTGTGTGTAATTAACGTATAATTTGTTTTTGTGTGTTGTCTGACTCGATGTACCTGTGATGGTGCTACAAGCAAGATATTTCATTGTATCTGTAGCTCATCATACTGTTGGATATGAACAGTATAAACTCGGCATGAGTCGATTGACTTGTTCACTTATTCTGTAATGATTTGCATTTATTACTACAATTCTTGAAGATGTATTCCTCAAAATATGGAGTACAAGTCTTTTATTGACAATTCAAAGGAGCGTTGCATTATTTGGGGTTGGTCAATGTTGCTCCTTGTATCCTAGTAGCAAAGACATTCGCTTTAGATGACCCACTGAATTATTGTCATTCAGAATTGTGACAATTGGACTGATTAGAGGTGGTAAAAAGCAATTTAAATAAGTTAATCAGAACTTCATGACAGAACAGTAAACTTACCAATCTGTGCATTGTCGTAGAGTAGCAGGTCATAAGCTCCTTGGTAACCAGTGCGATAGTTTGTTCTAGTACCACAATCCCACTGCACCACCACGGTTTTATCTGGTGTTGTGGTGCTGCCTTGGCGACCAATCTCTACCACGGTACCAACATGTCCTTCTCCATCGTCCTGGTTTCCCCAGATCCAATCCACACCACGTACAATCCGCATGCCCATTTCCATGGTGTACAAGGTGTGACCGGTGACTCAATGGCTTATTAATCAACTGATGCAATGGCGTCTAGCGACAGATGTCTCCAACTGCCTAGAACACCTGGAAAAGGAAATACAAATCAATTAAATATTCTTCATTAATCCAGAGAAAATGTATTGCATTTTCCACATGTATTGCTTCTTGGGTGCAGTACCCTCCCCTGAACTGTCCAGCTTTCATGACCTTCTCCATGGTAAACAGAGACGAAAAGTATTAATTTAAGCCCTCGCCAGATTCCTTCCTTCCCACAGCTCCACACATAGACTCACCGATCCCTCAGCAGACCAAGCCAAACACCAACCCTACCCTTATACGCTTAATATATACAAATAGAATTATTTTGGATTCTCCTTTACCTCATCTGCCTGGGATATCTAATGTCCCCTTTTGACCCTCTGATTTCCACTGTCTACTCCTGCATCCGGTATATTCCTGAAGGAATTCACTCTTTCCCAGCTACCTACACCGGACATGTGGCTCCTTGTTCTTCCTGAGCAGACCCTCAACATCCCTTGTTAGCCGTGTTCCCTGATCCTGACAGCCTTGCCTTTGCTATATTTGCCTGGGTTCACTCATCACTAGAGAACATCAAGCTTGAACATTGTCACTTACAAAATAGAGTTGCTGAAGATTTGAGAAAGGACAGGAAATAGATATTAAAGAACTAGTGTCTCATTCGTCGCATCATCTCTTTAGCTAAACAAAACCCTTATATACTTCTACTATAACTCTTTGCTTGGAATATTAACGCATGTTTAAAAAGAGAAATGATCAGCATTCACCATTGTTCATTAAAGGGGCACCCTCCATGGGGTGCGTATTGGTGTACACTAAAAAGGGTTGCTGCACAACATGAATCGTCATCATTATCTGCTGTCAATTGGAGACTTGGTGCAGGCAACCAGGAAAGAAAAGAAATGCTTACATTCATATTGCACCTTATTACATCATGCTGTCTTCCAAAGGATCTTGCAGCCATTAATTTATTTACAAGTTTCGTCATTGATATAATGTTATAAATGTTATAGCCAGTTTGCCAAGAACAAGCTGTTACATCCTGTCACAAGTTACTCTAGTACTTTGTTTATTTTTGTAAACCAGCACCTATATTTCCTCGTGTCTGCATTGTACAGTACTGCAACAGGCCCTTCAGCCTTCTGCACCTATGAACCATCATGTCTATCAAAACTAATCATTAATTCCATAACGATTCCATGGCCTGTCCAGATGCCAATTAAATGTTGTTTCTGTTCCTGCCTCACTGTGTCTTCAGTCAGCTCATTCCAGACACCTTTCTATAGTATCTTTTGTGTGAAAAATGCACCCCTCAGAACCTCTTTAAACCTCCACCCTCTCACCTTGTGCTAGCTCTAGACGCCCACGTTCTAATGAAATTAATGTAGTTATTCACCTTATCTATGCACTCGTTATTTTACAAACATCTAAGTGCACCCCTCAGCCTACTATGTTCCAGGGGAAAAAAAAAACACATAGCCTGTCTAATTTCTCCTTATAACTCAAACCTTCCAAACCTGGCAACCTCCTCATAATTGTTGGCAGCCTTTCCAGTTTTATGACTTCCTATAGCAGGGCAGCTAGAACTGTACACAGTATTCCAAATGTGCCTTTCCAATTTGCCTTTGTACAGCTGTAACAGGTACCAAGTCTTGCACAGTACAGTTAAATTACCCCAAATTACAAATGATGTCGTCAGTTTATCAACAATTCGTTTTGATTTGATTTTCATGGACATGCAAACAGGATTTGATCTGTGCTGGCAAAAGATCCAAAGCAAACCCAACAATGTCATCTCGATAAACCAGTCCTACTGGCAGGTCAACATCAGCAGGGATCTAGAGAGAGAAGGCAAAAATGAGAAACTCTGTCACACCTCACAAACTTGATGTAGGACAATGCCAAGAAGAAATCTATCCCTCCTGCCTGCTCATGATCCATATTCCACTTTTCCATGCATATCCATGTGCCTATTTAAAAGCCTTCATAAATATCACTATCAAATCTGTCTCCACCACCACCCCTGGCAGCACATTCCTGGCACCCTCAAGATCCCTCTGTACATCAATGTTGCTCAAGGGTCATGCTGTTAACTGTACACTCACCCCTTTCATTTGACCACCCAAAGTGCAACACCTCACACTTGCTCGGATTAAACTCCATCTGCCATTTCTTGGACCTTATCTGTATCTGATCTATATCCTGCTGTATTTATTGATAGGGTTCTTCACAGTCCACAACTACACCAATTTTTGTGTTGACTGCAAACTTACTATCCAATTAATTACCTTTTTGTCCAAGTCATTTATCTCAAACAACAAAGGTCCCAGCACTGATCACTGCAGAACATCATTGGATCCAAACTCCAGCCATAATAATGCCCTTCCACCACAACCCTCGGTCTTTTATCAGTAAGCCAGTTGTCAGTCGAAACTACCAAATCATCATGGATCCCATACATCTTAAGTCAAGAGTCAAGAGAGTTTTATTGTCATGTGTCTCAGATAGGACAATGAAATTCTTGCTTGCTGCAGCACAACAGGATATTGTAAGCACAATAGAGAACAGTTCAGTGTGTCTATATACCTTAGACCAATCTTAATCTTCTGGATCAGCCCCTCGCGAGTTTCCTTTAGTCTGCAGCCACCTAGCAATGTGCTATTTCTCATGCTAACTCATATTCTCGGTTCTTTGTGCACCTCATTTACACAGGTAAAGAGTGGAAATGTGCCGATGACTGATTTTATGATGTAGATTGAGAAGTGAATGCTGTCCGGCACAATGGGAGTCCAGTTTTCCCTCAGAATAGTGGCATGGGATCTCTGACATCCACTGGACAGGTCCCAGTTTGAAATTTTACCTTCCGATATCAGTAATACCGATTTACGTGTTGACTGCTTATTCACGAGAAACATAATATGAAGGGAAGATATGTCGAATGAAACATTTGTAGTCAACTTTTTGGTACAATTTAAAAAGCAATTGAGATCACCAGTGTTTCACTTGTGAAGTAAAAATGTAATTTAAAGGAAATCATTCCAACTCTTTGGAAGGTTCACTTGATGTGAAAACATCCCCCTGCTAAATGTTGATATTTCTGAATGAAGGAACAAGGAGATAATGCTGGTAAGTGGGATTAGTATGGATGGACCGAAGGCCTGTTTCTAAACTGTACAAATCTATAACTATTATTTAGTTACCTGTAAGAAGTTTTCAATTTTACTGTAGAAGGAAACTTTTGATTTAATTTTGATTTGTTAAGTGCCTTATTGTGTCTCAAAAAGACTTCATGAAAAGTGTACAATTATCCTGGAATGCAATTGTGAACTCAAGTGAATGACTATTTTGTCATAGATTTTCAGATCAAGGAATGTCGCAGGATTAAAAACAACATTCTGAAGCTTAAAATAGAAAGGGCACACATTCAAGTATGATTCAAAGACAGCACCTCTGACAACACCACCCTTCCTCAGCTCCATGCCGTGAATCAGTTTACATGCTTGACAGGCACAAGCTCACAACACTCACCTAGGTAAAAGTACAACCAAACTGAGTCAAACTGACGCGACTGTTTAAAAAAAAAAGCATTATTTTAAACTGTACAGAAGTTGGATTTGATTCAGATATCAAACTGAAGATAAAAATTGAATAACCACATGTACATACCCAGTGCTGGACAATTCTCTCACTGTCTCGCCCTCATGATTTTTGGCAACCTTTGAACACCTTGCTTGTGAGATACTGAGGTGGTCAAAATTACCAAGGTCATAAATTGTCCGAATTACTGATCTGAATTTTTTGCAGGTTTCTGCTCAATTTCAACACTGCCAATTATAAAAATCACCCACGCACGAGCACGATTAGAACTGAACATAATATGTGAAAATAATTTACCACAAGAGTACAGACTCGTTTAAACGTGTGCCGATCCAGACTCCAATGGTTGAAAATAGCTCGTCAAGTATTTACCATGCACCCACTGCAAACAGTATCCACCTTCGTTTTAAAATGAGTTTGACATTTTTATACCTAACAAAATCCAGCTTAATCTTAAAATGAAAGATAGATTTAAATAGTATATTTGATATTCCTTTCAGGATATCCCAAGGCATGTTCTAATCAACGAGGCTTATTTGAACTGCAATCCTCTCATAATGTTGAAAAAACAGCAGCCAATGCAGGCTCCCACAACAGAAGTACGAGAACGACCAGTTCGGGCAGAAACTCACACTGAGAACTAATTCAATAGGTGAGCATGGTTGGTTTTGTGGGAGGAGCCCGTTTCTTACACATTCGCTTTTAAAAAACCAAAGGCAATGTTTGCGGAAATTCAACATTCACTGAATAACCTGAACACGCAACAAATCGACCTTTGATATTGATGTTTGTCAATTTTACGCAATTTCAAACAACAGGAGAACACAGTGCAAATTATACCCCAACATAGCAAAGCAGGGGGAGAGACAGTGCACTGATTCATGGTGTAGTAAGGAAACATTTTATTCCTCAGCTCACTCTCACTATTCGAGACTGGAAGTCACATCTTTGTGAAATATCCTTTTTAGTGCCATAATTGAACTGTAGTTACAAATGCACGGAAAATCACTGTGAACTCAAGATAGGCAACATAATTTTGTGAACCGAGTGCCAAAGTGGTCAATTTCTTTGCTTTTGGTTTTGCACTCAAATATGATGGGGTTAAGCCAGATGTAGTGGTTAGTAAGGGGTTTACAAATGCAAATATGTAAAAACTGTTGGGTCCCAGTATATTGCTGCATCTAATTATTGAAACTGAATGTTAACCCCATTGTTACAAAGCAGGTTTACGAATTTGCAAATATAAACTCTTCCATCAGGATTAAGAAACTCTGTGACTCACAGCAAGAGAAGCTTTAAAGCAGAGATCTTTCAAAACTCTCCTACAAAACTGCCAATAAGGAGCTGCCACACGATTACTACAAAGCCTGCCAACACAGGTTAGCTTCACAAATTAAAATAGCCTCTCACAATGAATTTTAAATGGAAGAAAAGAACCCACCATCTTGTCAGCTATTTTTGATCATTAAACAGCGAGAGTTGGAAGGATGCCAGTGCATAATCTTCGTGCTTATGGCAATGCACAGAACCGTTCCTTAATTCTCTTCCCCTGCCCCCCTCTACCATAGCCTTCTTCACATGACATCAAATAAGTTTTAGACTCAGCTTTAGACCTACCCTGCTGCTTTTCGGTCTTGTTCTGGTTTTACAACTCTGTTACTGTGTGTTGCTCTGTTGCTGTGTGTGTTCATTGTTCTCCACTACCATTCTCTCTATTTCCAGCGCCTTTTGCCTTGTGTTCATGGTTTGCACTGCCCAGATGTGGTTGAGGGCATGACTATCAGGATGATCATTCCCTTCCTTTGATCATAGAGCACACGAGGACAAGAGACCTTGTCCAGAGCCGTCGAAGATACAAGACACAAAATGCTGTAACTGAGTGGGACAGGCAACATATCTGGAAAGAAGGAATGGGTAACATTTCAGGTTGAGACTCTTCTTCAGACTGAGTCAGGGGAGAGGAAAACTAGAGATATGGAAGCGTAAAGTGTGAAAACGACAGATCAAAGCACATTGGTCAAGGAAATGAAGAATGCTTCTTGTTGGCTGAGGGGAAGGTGACAACAAGGCATACAAACAGTTAAATTAAGGAGGGCAGTGAAACTAGTCGCAGTGCTGGTACCGTTTCTCCATTGAAGCCTCGGCATGGAGGATTTGATTGAACATTCTCTGACGTTGAAACCTGGACACCCACATGTGTGGATTGCATGAGCAGCAGAATCATAGGTCATAGAGCTTGGAAACAAGCCCTTCGGCCCAACTTGCCCACTCTGACCAACATGCCCCCATTGTCTACGTTTGGCCCATATCCCTTTAAACCTATCCTATCCATGTACTCGTTCAGATGTTTTCTAAACACCAACAGTGGATGGGGTAAGAATGAGCATTCCTGCTCTCCTTTCTCCTAGGGCCACAAGCAGCATTGTACAGTTCCTTAGCTTCTCCCTGGTTTGGTCTTCATCTAGGGTTGCCAACTGTCCCGTATTATCCGGAACATCCCGTTTTTTTGGCTAAATTGGTTTACCCCGTACAGGACCGCCCTTGTCCTGTATTTGACTGACACTACTCGGGTCGAGGGGGCTGTTGGGTCGGAGCGCCGCGTCCAGCCCTGCCTCACCCGTCCCGACGTAGTGCAGCCCATGGAGTACAGCAACAACGCCTCGCCCGTGGCCCCGTCGGTCGGCAGCCTGGCCAGCTGTCCAACCTTCGGACCTTTGCTTACCGCCGACACCGCCACCCCTTATCCTCATGGCCGATCGGTTCACGAGTTGGATGGGGTGCCGCGATGTCGCCCGGGCCAAAACTCCTCAGCTGGCCCACCGGCTGGGCTTTGTATGCAGTCCAGCACCCGGGCCAACTCATCATTCACCGAGCCACGGCCGAGTCGGTCAACGAATTGCCGTCGGGAATTTGTAGCTTATTTGGGAGTGAGAGAGTTGGCAGCCCTATCTTCTCCCCCAATCCCCACCTCCATCTGCTCCAAGGTCTGGGAAATCCAGCTGTTCACATCTGCACCAGGAGGTGCCGACCAATTGTATTAATTGCATCTCCCAGTGCTTGGCCCGTGGCCTTTGAAACGATACAAGTGTTCGTCTAGACCCTTCTTACTGTCGGTGACATTGCCCCCGATCTCTCGGGCAGTGCACTCCAGGTTTTCACCACTCTCTGGGTGAAATAGGTCATCTCAGAATCCCTCCAAATCTCTTCCCACTTACCCCAAATCTCTCTATGTCCCCTTTCAACCTCTTCAATATTTATTAAATTACCCGTTTGCTTTTATTTATGTTAATTATCGAAAGGCCCTTTTATTGAGCAGGTTTGTCTGTCAAAGCTATGATGTAGATCCTGTGCTAGCTACATCGAGCTGGTTATTTGTTAAGGATTATATCCACCTTGTTGAGATGCCCACCCTTTCCCTTTGTTTATTTTAGCAACCCAATTAAATATAACTCTAATTACAAAGACTAGAAATGTTCCAAGTTTCAGCTCATGCTGTCGTTCCCTGCTGCGCATCTTTCCTTCAGCCTAGCGACCCTGATTGGAACCTACCCTGGCAGACTCTAGAACATTCTCACCAAGCCTGCTGGAACTCGCAGCTCAACTTCAGAAACACGAAGATACTTTCTCTATTACAAGTGCAGTTGGAAATTAATGTCCATTTATCCCACAGTTTCATCAATTTTTGGCATAATGTACAAGGCCTAGCAACAGCAACACTAATGATTCATTGGGGGTAATGTTGTACAGGCTACATTTCCCTGAAGATCTTCTGAATAAAAGAAAACCCAGTGTTGAAGGCACAGATCTGGCTGACGCTCATCGAAGACTACAGGAAAGATTTGGCCCAATGATCTCTCGGTAACCTAATGGCAGACTGGTGTATAATCACAGAGACATCATACAGAATATAGAGCTGTTTGAATTTCCATTGCTGCAGAGACCTGCAGGGTTAAACCAGTTGAGCATGTGGTCTGAAGGAGGAAGATATATTTTGTAAACAAGGGTTTGGTTTCATTTGTATTGACCTAGGCAACAGAACAATGTTCTTGCGCTGTCATGTTTTCCATTGATGCTTCTTTTACATCTGTTCATAGTCACTCAATTAAAAAGGTTCCTGGTGCCAAACAGGGGTAATGTGTGTCATTAATTAGAAACAATGGAATCAAAGGCGTACGAACACACAGAGGTTGTACTTGCACTAGAGTGCTTCAGCTCTTTAACTGTGCAAACAAATGCACACAGCACTGCTCACCCTTCCACATCAGATCAAAACATGGAACAATTCAGCCTATAAATTATTACAACTGCAAACCGCACAAAACACAGAGCAACAGCAGAAATGTACAACTTCACTGGTCAAACTGCCACAAAACCAATAAGACCAATTTAATTTTTAATAACACGCGATAACAGATCACAAGACAAAGCAAAACAGAACACGCTCCGTTACCTCCAGTGAGGATCCTGGCCAAGTTGAAGAAATGCACCAAACTATTAATAGCAGTAATTCCAGGGAGATAAATGACCTCAGCAAGCAAACATAAACACTGCTTTCAATGTGCTTTGTACAGTAAGGAAGCTTTCTGCACCGAGTAGAATCTAGATAAAGGGAAGCAGAATATCAGCTGCTGTCTGGCAAATCATTGCTTTCTCAAGGTGACGGCTCTGCCTGGGTTCAGAGGGAAGAAACAGGATGTAATCTCAGCAATAAGACAAAGCAGAAGGTGTGCTGCTGATCCAATTACTTAATCGCTAGTTGATGAACGATGCACGAAGGCAGCTTCCAAATGCAGTCTGCAGAAGCTGAGGTGGAGAGTGGAAGCAGCAGACAAAGCCCCAAGCTCTGGTAACACACATGCTTCTCATCCTCAAATCCCGGAGACTTCACAATAAAACCAACTGCCTCCCCCTGCTGTGCAGGACATTCAGTATGAACCTCAATATGTAAATCAAGCTCACGAAGCAAGAGGCGTGCACAGAGCACTGGAATCTAATCCGCACTCTCTGTACAGGAGGTGGGGAAACCTGCCCCACTACTCATTCTTACACGGTGAACAGCTCAACTTAACAGTGCCGCTTTAATTCAACAGAGATTTCACATCACAGATCAGTTTGCATGAAGAAATCTATTGACCCATTGAGCTATTTCGAGCCACTACCTCCTTGCAGCTCTGGTGAACACACAGGCACGACAGATGAAAGGTCAGCCACCTGAAACACAAGCCCCATCTCTCACACCATAGATACCCGACCAGCTGAAGGTTGCTGGCATTTTCTGCTTTTAATTCAGATTTCTGGTACAGGTAGAATGTTGGTAAAAGGTTTCTTCCAAAGGGCAGTGTGCTAACAACACAGCTAAAAGCAGCGTACCAACCTGTGGTGGAAACCACTCGAGCACAGATTTCACCAAGAGCACGGCAACTTAGTAATGATGGAGATCATTTAGTTGCATAGAAATAAAAAATAAATTAAATAAATACAAATAAAATCACTAGTGGCCCCAAATATAGGGCTGTTGATAGTTGCAAGGACCCCTTTGACAACCCTCTCCTTAAAGGGACAACACTCATCAATTAGTGGATGTGGGAGGCATTTATTTTACCAAATGGGGCATTCATTTTAATAGTTTGGCAATCACTGGCTGTGACTGCAAATTCAAATGTGGCACCACACTGACTGTTCTCCTAGGATGAGGGTGTTAAAACATGAGGCACTGAGGTCACCTCTGCACTTATAAACCCCCCACAAATTGTTGGAGTAACTCAGTGGGTTAGGCAGCATCGCTGGAGAACATGGATAGATGACATTTCTGGTCAGGACTCTTCTTTAGACTCACCCTTGCACCCTCTATCATGTAATAAAACTCTAGTGGTCCATGAAATAGCGCAACGCGTCAGCCTTTCCCTCATACTCCCAAACTTCACCGCCTTCTGTGTGAAGGCATCTCCTAACTTTACTCCCAAAAGCCCTGCTTCAATTTGTCAACCACCCTAAGATGATCTAGCAAAAATCTGTCCTCCACATTCACCCTACACATCCCCCTTAATATCTTAAATGTTTGATTAAATCATCCTTAATCTGCTGAATTTCAGAGGGTACAGCGACAATTTTCATCTCTCCATTGCAATGCAACATCTGTATTCCCTCCAATCTTTCCTCAAGTTTGGGGAGTCTAGAACACGAGGTCACAGGTTAGTGAGGGGAGAAATTTAAACGACAACTGTAAGGTAGGTTTTTCTACAAAGAGAGAGGTGAACATTTGGAATGATCTGGCAGAGGAGATGGCAGAGGCAGATAGAATGACAATGTTTAACGTGTGTTTAGACAGGTACTTTGATAGGAAAGGCCTAGATGGATGCGGGCCTAATGCAGGTAAATGAGAAGAGCGTAGATGGGCATCATGGTCCGAATAGACAAGGTGGGCAGCAAGGGTCTGTTTCCGTGATGTATGATTTTATGAGTGCAAAGCTACCATAAGTGGAATTCAGGTATTCATGTTTAGAAATATGCCTGATTTTGTGCATCAGGTTGTGATCTAACACAACACGGGGGTCTCGACAGAAGTTCACATATTTGTAAAAGTCCTAGGGGCTCATCAAAAATACATTAGTTACCATTAGTGCACCCAACTCATGTTGTGGGTGGCTCACCAAACCCGTCCTTTCAGCCTTTGCACCTCTCTCCTTCTCCCTAAAGGACCAAGCTCAATTTCTGCACTGATCTGAACAATTCACTTTCAATCTCTTCCTAAGAAGGGTCTCGACCCGGAAAGTCACCTATTCACTTCGTCCAGAGATGCTGCCTGACCCGTTGAGTTACCCCAGCATTTTGTTCTCCTCTTCGGAGTAAACCAGCAACTGCAGCTCCTTACTACACATTCAATCTCTTCCTGTTGGTCTGGAGATTTGTGCATCATGGAAAAGCCTTTGCCATGCTTGCTAAATTATCTCCATCAAGTACCCATTTCTTTCCCATTTTGTCTTTAGCAGATATTTCCCCCCTGTAATCGAAGACAAGAGCATTGTGTGGCGTCACATGCACGTGTAGACTCACATCACAGATACAATTGCGTTTGGTTTGTGAGAGGCCTGTCACGAGTTTGGTGGAATTATTACAATTCAAGAGGGGAATTTTGAAGGAAAATGTGAAGAAGCCCATGGATACACTGCATCGAATAGTAGCAATGTCACAAAATTTTGAGATTTTAAAAATCAAGTCTGCAATTTATCCCATCAGATAAAGCATAAAAAGAAGTTTAATTTGACACCTAATTCACTTTCATATCTCAAGTATTTAAAAAGTTATGGCCATTTTCATACTCAAAAATTAGCATCTTGTTCCCTATTGATTTTCTATGGACATAACAAAAAAGTTGTGATCGAGGACAGTCAAAAGCCCGTAACCTTCTTAAAATTTAAGAGAACTGAATGAAATTTTCAGTTATCATAGATTGAAGCATTCTGAAACAAATATAAAATAATCTTACTTGGATGACCTGAAATTAAAGCATTGGGTTAGTTACCCAATTGTAGCTAATTTCAAACTTCAATTACTAGATCTAAACATCTATCCATTTCTTAATAAATGATTAACATTTTTAAATAGCCTAAGTGTCCAAATAATATTCACAAATAATTCACAATAAAACATGATTTTTAAATCTCATTTACATTAATTTATAGGCCAAATGGAAGGAATTTAGTGTTCAATTGCTGTAAATTAAAGTCCATTTAAATCAGCTTGCAAGTGGCTGCGCTGGTTTAGAACGTTCACATTGCGGTAGATTTGTGCCCTCAAATGCCAAGAAAAATACTGCGGGATATAATGGGGCCCAAATTAGCTACTCGCAACATTAAACTTTGTATAAAGGGATCTTAAGAAGCCCTTTTTAATGTAAAAATAAACAGCCTACCTTCTATTGTCCCCTGTATGAGATCCGGCCGCTTGCCGGCGGTCGCGGGTTTAGAGGTTAATTTTTAAACTACTATAACAATTAGATAAAGCCCTTAAAAGTAATAATAGCTAAAGCGACGGAATCTTCCAGCGATTTTTCGTTAATAATTAACTAGGCTGAACATCCTCGATTTGAACAGCCTAGGGAAAATCGCGTTTTAAACCCGCCCCCCTCTAAACGGCGGCAAAATCGCGCACACGGGCTGGGACAGATTTTCAGTGACGCTTCAGGTACGCTTTACAACATACCTACGAATAGTGCTTCACAACAGACCAGCAACTTGCGGGCACTATATGCAGTTATCCCAGGAGTGGGAAAACTACTCCGAGAGGCTCGGTGCAGTTTTCCCACTCCTGGGATAACTGCTAATCCCCCATCAGTAGTAAACACCGAGCATTCTGCACAGAACTCGGGCATTCTCAGGAACACACCCTTGCCATAACTACGGATTGTCATTTTTGATGATTAAAAAACGCCTGGGCAACACCTTTAATTTCCCCAAGATATTCTTGGGAACTACGAGCAGGGTGAGTTTGGAATAGAAAAAGGCAAACAATTTTTAGCCCCGTGATAAGAACTTGCATTAAAAAAATCTAGATTCTCTAATTTACATTAACATAGACCACAGAGAAGCTTTAATAAATATTAAAGCATTATTTTTTTTTAAATATATTTTTATTAGAAGTAGATATATTATAAAGTATAGTTACATATTATAGTAAAAAGACTTTTCATATACATCAGTCATACATTATTAAAATTTTCAATTATCAATTACTTCTGCTTCTAGTGTTTTTATTTTTTATAGAAAGAGAGAGAAAGAGAGGGTAGAAAGTTACAAATTTAAAAAAACAGAAAAACAGAGGAGGTGGAATGGGTTACCTGTAATACGTCAATGGAGATAGGTTCGTAGATTATAAAGTATAGCTTTTCATCTGATCCTGAGTTCAAGTTTCAGTTGGGTCCTCGTGCTGTGCCAATCTATCCCTTCAGATAGTTAATGAATGGAGCCCAGATTTTATCGAAAATATCTTGTTTGTCCATTAAGACAAGTCTAATTCTTTCTAAGTATAGGGTCTCCGACATTTAATCCACATATTAATTGTGGGGGTTGTAGGGCCTTTCCAAAATTTTAATATTAATCTTTTCCCGATTATTATACTGTAGTCGAGGAAATTTCTTTGGTTTGTTGTGAGTGTTAAACTTTGTTCTGATATTCCAAGGATTATTAATTTTGTGTTTGGGTCCAGTTTTGTATTAATAACTTCTGAAATTATTTCAAAAATATCAGTCCAGAAATGTTTAAGTTTTATACAGTTTGCAAACGTATGTGTTAAATTAGCCTCTAGATGTAGACATTTATCACAAATAGGAGAGATTTGTGGGAAGATTCTATTTAGTTTTATTTTAGAGTAGTGTAATCTATGTAAGACCTTGAATTGTATTAAAGTATGTCTGGCATTTAATGAACATTGATGTATTTGTTGTAAACTTTCGTCCCACATATCTTTCGTTATAGGGTGACCTATTTCATTTTCCCATTTGTATCTATATGGTTCGGTCGGTGGTACCTCGTTGTTTAGTAGGGTGTTATAAATATAAGCTATTAGTTTTTCAGTATTAGGATGCTTGTTCAAACATTCATCAAGAATTTCTGATTCCCTACTCCTGTAGACTTGTGTATTAGATTTAACATAATCTCTAATTTGTAGATATCTGAAGAAATTTTTTAGAGTGCAGTCCATACTTCTGTTGTAACTCTTGAAATGAAAGAAAAGTGCCTTTCCCATAAAGATGTCCAATATTTTTGATTCCATAATTTTTCCATTGTGTGAAACCTTTGTCCATAAAGGATGATTCGAATGAAGGATTATTTACAATGGGAAGGCATAGTGGTATATTATTCAATTTTAAATCTTTTTTTATTTGTTTCCAAATTCGTATTCCACTATGTATTATGGGGTTTTCTTTATAGGTTTTTTTGTGCAGTTTTGTGGGGGCAAATATGATCGGACCTATTTCAAAAGGTAGACAATCTTCCTTTTCCATCATTAACCAATCTGGTTGTCGATCCATTTCTTCCAGCCAGATATTCATGTTTTTAATATGGACTGCCCAAAAATAAAATAAGAAATTTGGCAAAGCCAAACCTCCATTTATCTTTGACTTACATAAATGTTTTTTACTTATTCTATGATTCTTATAATCCCAGACAAAACTTGTAACAATGGAGTAGACTTTTTTGAAAAAAGTTTTTGGAATATATATCGGAATTAATTGAAATAGGTACAGCAGTTGCGGTAAAAAAATCATTTTTATAGCATTAATTCCCCCAAGCATAGAAATGGGGAGTGTTTTCCAGTATTGAATATTCTTATGTAGTTTATTCAGTAAGGGTGGGAAATTTAGTTTAAATAAAGAGATATGTCTTAGTTACATAGATTCCTAAGTATTTAAATTTATCTTTAACTATTTTAAAAGGGGATTGTTGTATTGTATGTAAATTGAATTTTGTTATTGGCATGATTTCACTTTTATTCCAATTAATTCTATATCCCGAAAACTGACCAAATTGAGTTATTAGATTTAATAAGTTTGGAATACTAGTTTCTAACTTTGTAATATATATTAGTACATCATCTGCATATAAGGAAATTTTATTCCTTGTGTCTCTAGTATTGTATCCATATATTCCTGGATGGTTTCTAACGCTTTCTGCTAGGGGTTCGATTGCAAGAGCAAATAATAGTGGGGATAGTGAACATCCTTGTGTACAGCCTCTAGAGAGATTAAATTTAGTTGATAACATTTTGTTTGTTAATATTCTGGCTGTTGGATTAGAATATAACAATTTAACCCATGTACAGTACTTCTCTCCTAGTTGAAATTTTTCCATCACCGAAAATAAATATGGCCATTCTACCTGGTCAAATGCTTTTTCAGCATCTAATGAAATAATTGCTAGATCTGCATTAGGAATTCTATTGGAGTATATAATATTAAATAATCTTCTCAGATTATAAAATGAATAACGTTTTGGGATAAGCCCTGTTTGGTCGGGATGTATTAATTTACTGATCACTAAGCTCAATCTATTAGATAAAATTTTAGTTAATATTTTCTGATCAGTATTTAAGAGGGCTATAGCTCTGTATGAACCTGGGTCTTCAAGATCCTTGTCCGTTTTTGGTATGAGTATGATTGTAGATTCATTTAGAGTTTCTGGGAGTTTCTGTTGAGTGTAGGCGTATTTGTACATTGTCTGTAGGCGTGGGGAAAGCAAATCATAATTTTTTAAATAAAATTCAGAATTTAGACCATCGGGGCCTGCAGCCTTTCCGTTTTTTTAAAGATTTGATTGACTCTTCGATGTCTTTTATCGTAATTTCAGCCCCTAGTAATTCTCTCTCTTTCTGATCTAGACCCGCAAACTTACAATTCTGTAAAAATGTTTCCATTCCCGTTGATTGTTCTGTTATTTTAGATGAATACAATTTTTGGTAGTATTGTAGAAATCTATCATTAATATCTTTAGGCAGTGTTAATGTTTCTCCCTTGTCTGTTCTAATTTTGTATATTGTTTTTTCCCCATCCAATTTACGAAGTTGACGCGCTAGTAGTTTTTTTGGTTTATCACCAAATTCAAAATTTAATTGTTTTGTATGTTGATAAAGTTTTATAACTTGGTCTGAATATATCTTGTTTAATTTATATTTCAGTACTGCAATTTTATTGTGTTTTATCATGGATGGTGCTGCGGCATTTTTTGTGTCTAATTGCTTTATTTCCATTTCCAGTTTCTGTTGTTTGGCCCTATTCTCTTTATTAAAAAATGATTGGGAAGAAATTAATGCTCCACGTACAAATGCTTTAAATGTTTCCCAAAGAAGGGAAGCAGAGATTTCAGGGCTATCGTTAGGCTCAAAAAACATTTTAATCTGTTTTATTAGGTATTCATTACATAACTTATCTTTTAAGATTTGGGGATTAAATCTCCATTGTGACTCTGTCTCTACCATTCCGTTTAGTTTGATCATAAATGTTAGTGGAGCGTGGTCTGAGATTATGATGTTATGATATTGCGAGTTATAGGTAAATGGGATAAGTTTTGAATCTACTAAAAAATAGTCTATCCTTGAGTAAGTTTTATGTACTGGTGAGTAAAATGAATATTCTCGGCCCGATGGATTTTCAATTCTCCAAACATCCTTAATATTAGTAGTATTAATGTATAAGTTTAAAAATTCACTTGATCGAGATTTTAGTTTTCTTTGAGTTGATGATCTATCCAAACAGGCATCCAATGTACAATTTAAATCTCCACCGATTATTAAGTTTTGTTGTGTACATTCCAGGATATTGTTAAGAATTCTCTTAAAAAACAGTGGGCTATCAAAATTTGGTCCATACACATTGAGGAGAGTCACCTTTTTAAAGTATAACTCCCCTATTATTACAATATATCTGCCTTCAGTGTCTTCTATCGTTGATATATGTTTAAAGGGTATACCTTTACGAATTAATATTGCAACACCTCTAGATTTATGTGAGAATGAAGAGTGGTTCGCTTTAGCAATCCATTTTGCTTTCAATCTGTGTTGTGCTTCCTTTTAAAGCATTATATTGCCAAAGCATATCTAATGGCACAAAATAAATTTTACATTAAGAACAAGCTGAAAGCAAGAGAAAATAAATTTAATGATTAAATTTCTACTTTTCCCGTAAATTCTCCAGGTAACAAATCCTTGAAATAAAACACATCTCAACTCTCCATGTAAACAGTTAATAATGTGTGCGCCTCAATAGGGAGGGGATTGAATGTACTTCTGGATTCGCAGCAGGGAGTTTGAGATGCAAGGAAGTCTGGGTCAGAGAGTCTGTTCCAACGCTATAGCCAAGGTTCTTCAAATCCACATATTCTTTGAATGCTGAATATTATTGGGCTACAGACAAGTTATCAAACCACATGCCAGATCTTGTCTTCACCAGCCAAGACACCTGCAAGTTGGCAATTCAGAGCAATAATTTGGTCCAATCTTTGTGTCCTTGGCCAAGAGAAATAAAGGGTTGGGGCAAAAAAAACTGCAGATGTTGGAAATCCTAAACAAATATATAAAGTGCTGAAACACTCAGCAGGTCAGGCAGCAACAGTGGGAAAGAAACGCAGCTAATCTTTTGGGTCAAGAATTCGTCATCAGAAAACACAATTGGATTAAATTGCAGAGAGGATACCTTTCCTTATAATCTTTTATTTTGAGATTACGGGCAGAGTTAGTGTGAATTAATTCACTAGACCTTCACTTAATTAAGAATGATTATCCCCAGTAAAATATTCTTGGAATTAATCTACAAATCCAGAGATGGCAAAATAATGCCTTTGGGAAGAAACTTACTTCAGTCTAGTTGTAGCACAGCAAATGGCAAATAATCACCCTGAGTGACAGGAATGATAAAAGAGTTCCCTACACAGTCACATTTGTGTACTGAGCCCGGAGACATACCTAATAAGGCAAGGATACTATGACTTTCACTCCCATTTCATTGATACAGTGATCAAATGCATTAAAAAAGGCTAGAAAAGTAGGAAACGCTTAATTATACCACTGACTGTAAATATTTTAAAAAAAAATAGAAATGCAAAAAATACAGACATTTCAAGACATTGGTGCTTCCTTGCCTTTGGAAAGATAATGCATCTCCCGTGTAGTGGACGGAATTCAATCATTTGAATGTCAAGGCTGACATTAATGCATTACACCTCCACGCACAATTTCCTCAGATTTATTCAGCAGTGAATTGCAAATTTACAATAACATGAAAACATTTTACATTTAGCAGCAGAGCATTTGTGTACTGGTTGTTAGGAAAGAAATGCCATCCAGCCCCAGACAAAGGCAAAATGTCTTGGTAATAAACAAAGGACTATTTTGATTGGAATGGGGGTGGATGTGACCGAAAGAAAGCAGTACTACACGTAGAAAATGAGGTGGAAACGCAAGATGAAGAGATGGTTCAAAAAAAGCTGGGGATCAAGCTTGGGGCGGCCCATTGATGTATGATGCGGCACAGTGGTAGAGTTGCTGCCTTACAGAGCGAGAGACATAGGTTCAATCCTAATTATGGGTGCTGTATGGAGTTTGTACTGTACGTTTTCCTTGTGACTGCGTGGGTATTCTCCGGATGCTCTCCCACACGCCAAAGACGTACAAGTTTGTAAGTTAATTAGCTTTGATAAAATTGTAAGTTATCCCTAGTGTGTAGGTTATTATTGGTCAGTGCAGACTCGAAGGGCCTGTTTCTGCACTGTATCTCTAAAGTCTAACATCTGATTTCCAAAGTGTGTAATTGCCAATACTTTATCAGCATGTGCCCTCACCTCCATCCCATAAACATCTTCTCGCGGCTTCTCACTAAACTACCTACAGCAAATGCTGAAAGGAGAATCTGCCATTAGAATTTCAATGTTACAAAAATAGACTTTGTGAATCGCAATGAAAGTGCAATTATATCAAGGACCAATCTGAATAAAGTTAGTTCTCCACGTACAGGCACGATTGCATACAAATATTAACTCAAAACTTGAGAAATGGGAAAAAAGATTTTGTGGCATTGCCTTGGTAATTCATTTTTTTTCAAAAATAGTGTAACTGATATTTCCACAGGACACTTGCGCAGATGGTTCAATTGTTATTGATTTCACTGAAGGGAATCCATAGAGCCTGTTTCTCAATGTGGTTCCTACTCACCCAGTTAATTCACAGAATAATTTCCGGTAGATAGTTACCCTATGCTGTGTTGTAGTTGACCCTTCAGAACCATATTCAAATATTTATTCTATGCATGTATCTTTATGGTGAGATATGGGAAATTAACAGAGGCACAACAGACAAAGCCCAATCTTCACAGCTGAAAATTTTAAAAAGTTCCTAAAAATTGATCATTATTGAGGAGGATGGTCAACTTTTTTCTTTCTTGGCCCAAGTGAGACTTTAGACAATTGTGGAACATGGTCCACACCTCAAGTATAATCAAATACAATACTCACCAGGCATCAAACCTAGAACCTTCTCTTTTTGGGGAAACAACAAGCCAAAGTTTGTTAGCTTTGATTTGATAATCAAGAGCATTTTATGGACTGGGCTGTCTTCATTACTTTTTTGCAGTCTTCTTTGTTCCTGGGTGTTCGCGTTGCCGAACCACGCCATAATGCAACCAGTCAACATGCTCTTTACTGTACTCCTATAGAAGTTCAAGAGAGTATTCATCAACATGCCAAATCTTCTCAATCTTTTGAGGAAGTAGAGGCATTGTTGGGCTTTCTTTCTGATTGCATCAATGTGCTGGGTCCAGGACAGATCAGAGATATGCACTCCAGGGAATTTAAAGTTTTTGACTCTCTCCACCACTGTCCCACCAATTAAGGTAGGTTTGTGGGTGGACTCTACACCTTCCTCTTCTACAGTCAACGATCAGTTCCTTGGTTTTACTGATGTTGAGAGAAAGGTTGCTGTTCTGGCACCATTCAATCAATCTTCCTTCTATACTCTGACTCATGACCATCTGTAATTCATCTAACAACAGTGGTGCCGTCAGCGAATTTGAAGATGGAGTTGGAAATGTGTCCAGCTACACAGTCAAGGGTATCGAGTGAATAGAGCAGAGGGCTAAGCACACAGCCTTAAGGTGCTCCCATGCTGATGGTTATTGAGGAGGAAGTGTTGCTCCCAATTTGTACTGATAGTGTTCTGTTGATTAGGAAGTCGAGGTCCACTGATACACAGTGATGTTACCTCCAAATCAGTGATAATGAAAAAGGCAACTAATGTTTCTAATGCGTTGCACAAAATATCAAATGTCCTGAATTCAGAGAAAAATCAAAATGGCATTTGGGTAAAACAACCAAAACAATGCTTCTGTAGGTGGAAGAAGTGTCATTGGAGAATTAGGAGGTAAGTGTTGGGTTATAGTTGACCCAGGCAAAATACAAGGTGCTATTTCACTGGTTTGTGTTTAAGCTCGCCTGGTAGTGGAGTCGATCCTGTCTACTTCTGCTGGAATAGCTTAAAACATTTGATGAAGTGCAAGCATAATAATTCACTGCTGACACACGTTTTACAAATGCAGTTTTATCAAGGAACTTATGACAGCTGGAGACTTTGTGACACAGGAAGGAAATGAAAGCTCTTTGTGACGCATTATACAAGTCTGCAAACAAACCTTTCTTGTCTTTTAAATTAGAACAATTACTAGATACATGGACAAGTGCAGATTGTGAATGAAAAGCCATCATGACTTTACAAAACAATAGTTGTCCAGTATCTGATCAATGCAGAAAAAAACATTTCTGTGAAGCTTCTAATCAAAGCACTGCAAAAGCTACACTGGCTCGGCTGCTGCTTGCATGATTACTTAGCATGCACACTTTCATCAGAACTGCTCTCTGAACATGGCTCTAGTTACTAACAATAAAATATATGTAGCTGTTCTGTTGTGCGAGTGAATTTTGGGCAGCACAGTAGCGCAGCGGTAGAGCTGCTGCCTTACAGTACCAGAGACCCGGATTAAATCATGGCTGCAGGTGTTTATCTCTACGGCGTTTACACGTGACAACTAGAAGGGTTTCGCCCCGAAACGTTGCCTATTTCCTTCGCTCCATAGATGCTGCTGCACCCGCTGAGTTTCTCCAGCTTTTTTGTGTACCTATGACTTTACAAAACGTGACTGACTATTTCTGTGAAGTTACCAAGAGTGTTGATGAGGACAATGTGTTTATTGAGGGTAAATATTAACTTCCAGATTAAATTTGGTAAAATGCTATGGAATAGGTTCGTCAGCAAACTGAAGTTCATTGAATCCGACCATGACATGTGAACATTTTTGGATGAGGAAGATACATAGTTGTATGCCCTAAAAGCTGGTGTCAGTAAATATGTTCCTTGATGAATATCACTACTATGGACCTCTTTTGCAGGGCACGATTTCAAGATTTGCAAAAGACAAAAGTTAAAAGCATGTTAAATCAGTCTGAAGAAGAGCCTCGACCCGAAACATCACCCATTCCTTCTCGCCAGAGATGCTGCCTGTCCTGCTGAGTTACTCCAGCATTTTGTGTCTATCTTTGATTTAAACCATGATAATGATAGGCAAAAAAGCATTAAAAAATGACAAGAGAAAAATCTGTAGCACAATGCGAGTTGTTTTTCCCGATTAGACTAGACCATTGTTCACAAAAGTTTAAAGGAATAAGAGATCTCCTTGAAACTTTAAATCTTTATAGAGGTTAACAGGTTGTATGGAGGGAGGAAGTGTCCCCTAACCGAGTCTGGACCAAGGCTCACAAACGTTGAGCAAGGGAGAGACTACTTAGGACTGGGAAGAGAAAAAAATTTCCACACAAATCTTTACAATTCTTTATCCTGGAGGCTTGAAAACAAGTAGTCAATTCCTACTTCAGAAACTGTCAGTCAGTTGGGAAGGGAGGAATTGTTGATCAAAAATATTCTGAATTTGGAGTTCCTTAGTTCCTTACAGTTTTTGAATAAAAACAATGAGAACGTGAGAATTCTGTTGCCTTATCGTGCATGCAACTGTACAACATGTACTACAATTCCAGGCATTTGCTTTTGTAGATTGCCCCTTCATGCTGAACCACTTTACAAGCTAGAGTACATTACTGACACCTTGGACAATTATTCAACAAACAGAATGGGAGATGGTGTGGCATGGTGCAAAAATTATCTCGATTATTAAATCACAAATATGAAATTACAATATCGATACAGGATATTCCTTGCAATTATCTATTTTAACATGAACACAGTCTTCAGAGATTACCTGAGCAGTAATAACAAGAGTTTCGACTTACTGTCTTCAATAAATGCCATGCTCCTGAACAAGCTAAGCTTTTAATGTAACACACATCCACACAGTCTATTTAGTTTTGTTTCGAGATACAGCATGGAAACAAGCCCTTTGACCCACCGTGTGCACCAACCAGCGATCCCCACACATTAACACTATCCTACACTAGGGCCAATTTACATTTTATACCAAGCCAATTAACCTACAAACCTGTACGTCTTTGGAGTGTGAGAGGAAACATAAGATCTCGGATAAAACCAACGCAGATCACGGGAAGAACGTGCAAACGCCTTATAGATAAACACCTGCAGCCATGATTTAATCCGGGTCTCTGGTACTGTAAGGCAGCAACTCTACCGCTGCGCTACTGTGCTGCCCAAAATTCAGTCGCACAACAGAACAGCTACACATATTTTATTGTTAGTAACTAGAGCCATGTTCAGAGTGCAGTTCTGATGAAAGTGTGCATGCTAAGTAATCATGCAAGCAGCAGCCGGGCCAGTGTAGCTTTTGCAGTGCTTTGATTAGAAGCTTCACAGAAATGTTTTTTTCTGCATTGATCAGATACTGGACAACTATAGGAAACATGGGTGTGAACTATTACAACTATTCCCAGTATATAGAAACTACTAGATCTTATACAACACTTGAGACAGAGGCTGCGTGTTTTACATAGGTTCATCTGGGTGCGTGGGTCTGTGGAAAAATAATGGATAATAGAAGCAAGGGTGTCAGTGATTATTAATTTATCGTGTTATAGAATATTATATATTTATTTGTTGTGTTATTGTGTTAATGGGCCTTTAAAGCTTATCAAGTAAGAATTTCATTGTTCCATTCCGGGTGCCTTTGTCAATTAGACCCTCAACTTTTGAGTTCATAACCAAATTACTGACAATTAAAGAATAACAGCCAGATTTTTTCCCCAACATTATACTCAATACAGCTAATACTGCACGATGCAAAAACCAGATACGAAACAGACCCTGCATTTACCTTCTGTAAGCAATCTTATTAACATACAACTAAATTGGCAATCATGAACAATTATTGCACATTTACGAGGTGGAGTATTAAAGCAATAAAATAATTTTATGGTTAGTGCAAAATATCATAAAAATGTTCTTAAGCATAAGCTGATATCCCTAACGATGATAGCTTTAAGAAGATGTTGAACAATTACCTAATACCACTAATGATTTGAATACTCCCAATACAAAAAATTAACAGCTACACAAACTTTATTAGGTTGGAAAAAACCCAAAACCAAAATCACATTTTCTCTTTTAAGACCAAATGTTCTCATATAAAAGAAAGAATATGCAGCACTTCTGAGTTGTGTAAAAAAGGTGATTGTTTCCAGAGTCTGAGAGCAGTGGGAAGAAACTGTTCTTTAGTCTTGACATCCAAGCTTTCAAGCATTACTTTCAAGCATTTCATTACTTCTCCCAGAAGGTAAAGAGAGACGAGGGAATGGCCAGGGTGACAGGCATCCTTGATGATACTTCCTGCCTTCCTGATTCAATGCACCATGACGATGGACTGGAAGGTAGTGATGAACGGGGTTATGCTCACCACTCTCTGCAAGTTCAGGCAGTCAAGAGCAGAGCAGTTGTCATACCTGGCTGAGATTCATCAGTCAGAAGACTTTCTATAGAAAGTATTCCAACATATCTGTTGAAATTTGAGAGAATATTCACAGACATGCCAGAGCTTGTCAGATGCCTGCAAATACATTGATGTATTTTCTTAATCACATTAATGTGAAAGAACCAGGTTAGGTTGTGAACACAACCTTGCCTTCATCAACAGAGTGGATGTAGAGATGATCGACAGCTTCAGGTTCCGAGCATCTAAATTACCAGCAACTTAACCTGGTCCCATGAGGAAAGAATAAAGAGACCCAACGTCTTTAATCCTGACCTTGGGTGCTGTCCGTGTGGAATTTGCACGATCTCCCTGTGACTTTTGGGTGCTCCGGTTTCCTTTCACATCTCAAAGATATTGTGGGTTAATTGGCCTCTGTATATTGTGCCAAGTATGCAGGGAGTAGTTGCTAGACTGGGATAACATGGAACTAGTGTGAATGGGTGATTAATGGAAGGAGTTGACCTTTATCTTTCCAATCAAAAAACTTTATTTGAACCATCTGGAAGACCACATTGCCCACTCCAGTTAAGACTTCCTCAAAATAAAAAATAAAAAACAACAAATTTGTTGGATACAGTTTCCATTTAACGAGGCCACATTGACCCTGTTTGATTAAATTATGATTTTTCCAAAGTGCTGCTGTCACTCTCTTGAGACCATAACACATAGGGGCATAATTAAGCGATTCGGCCCCATAATAATTGATTCTAACAGTTTATCAACAATGGATGTCAGATCAATCGACCTTTAGTCACTCGCTATTTGGCTCCCTCAGTTTGCAAAATAAGCATTAACTTTTGAGAAAATACAGGTCAGATGGACTGAACCTTATCTGCATATTTCAATGTGTTAATAAGTCTGTGTGTCAAATTCGGGAGGTCCTACCTAAAGTATAGTTGTTCACCACACTGATGCACCGTGCTATCGACTTGGTAACCATTCCTTAGTGTAGCCATTCTGACATTTATTAGGTATGAGTTGGCAGATTTTAACAACACAGGCTGTGAAATGTAAATCGAAAAAAGATGCAAAGATCAGCTACAGATGCATATTTCTGGAAATAAATCAAAAGAATTATACGTACTTTTACAGACAATGAGCTCACACTTCTCTCCAGACAAAACTCCTACTGTTTTTCAAGCCTTTGACTAGTTGCTGAACTCCCCTGCTTCTACCATTTTCAATCAAATGCTGGGCCATATTATCCATTTATCAACCAAAAATTACCTCCCTTGTTCCATCTGCAAATATAAAGTTGAAATAGCTCAATCCAAAACTGGAAATTAACTAAAAATGTATTTAGCATGAAGATAGAAAGGTTCAGAAACAATTTGTTATCTGTCCATTCACTCCACAGAATTTTCCTAACCTGCTGAGTTCTTCCAGCAGATAGACACAAAAAGCTGGAGTAACTCAGCGGGACAGGCAGCATCTCTGGAGAGAAGGAATGGGTGATGTTTCAGGTCGAGACCCTTCTTCAGTTCTTCCAGCAGTTAGGTTTACATAAGAGTTCAGCATTTGCAGTTTCATCTGCCTCATTTAGAGCAGTCACTGCTTTAGCTGAATGAAATTGGAACTATCACATATTCTTTCAGGCACTTGCATGACTTTCAGAGAGATGGTTTGTTGTTCGAAGCATTACCCAAATTGGAAATGCCTTTATAAATTTTATTTTCATTTAGATAAAGTATATAATGATAATTAGGTGAACTAATATCTAACATATACACAGTTTTGCTTCATAAAATCTTGAGTCAGGATCAGTAGCTGAGTCAGCATCAAATAAAATAGACCGGTCTAGCAATTGCATTATCTAGGATCTAACAAAGAACATTTATTTATGCACTTTTTTGTGAGCAACATTGTGCCAAAAAACATTATCCTACTCAAAACACTTTTAGAATTAACAATTTTTTCAAATGATTGAAAAAGCATAAAAGAAAAAAGCACCAGAAATACTGGATAGAAAAGCGGGGTTAATGTTTCAGGTTGTTGAAGAAATATCAATAACCTGAAATGCTAACGCTAGTTTCTTTTTCCACAGGTGCTGCCTGACCTGCTGAGTATTCAAAGCATTTTTTGGGGTCAATAATTTTATATGATTCACTAACATTTGCCTCAGGAGAAAGGCGAGGTCTTAAATGAATATTCCTTGTCTATCATTACTATTGTGAAGGTCGTGTGAGCTATGTAATTCAGGGAAGAGAATATTGATGTCCTGAAACATATTCACATTACAACAGAGGAGGTGCCAGTGGTCTTAAAGTTAATAAGAGGGGACAATATCTGGTGTCTGGCCAAGTGCCTCTGAGAATGTTGTGGGAAGCTAGGGAAAAAATTATTTGTGAAAAGCATCAAGTATTTTTAACATTCAGTCATTGAACCTGCCGAAACTCTCTTCCTGCAACAGATGCATTTCCGACATGTACTATCGCTGATCAAATGTGGGCATCATTCAATGCAATAAATGTACCAAACAACAGACTACAAATCCAAAACCATTGTGTAGAGCTGTGCAAATAAAAGTATTTGACTCTTACTTTTAATTTTAGTTAATATTCAGTCCTCTGATCCAGCAATAACATCCACCCCTTGTATTATTCACTTACTGCTTCTTAAAACTATTTCATATTATTGCATTTGGCAACCAACTTCCAGGGTATGAGTACAGATTTCATGTGGTTCATGAAGTATGTTTTACATTAAGAGCACCCAGATGATTGCATATTAAACTTAACCTGCTGTAGTAACAGGTAAAGAATAATTCGATGTAAAGTCTAAATTGGGATGGATTGTGTACTGCGTTGCCCAAGCATACATAATTAGAAGCTGAATGACTGGAAGATTTAAACTGTTCCTTCTCTGAACAGTCTCTTCAATTTTATTAACTGAAGATTAAACCCATTAAAGGAACAAAATGCGGTGAACAGTGTGCATGTCGGGGCCAATTTGATCAACTATTTTATGCCAGTGTAAATACTGTCTTGCTTATTTCATGCCTCCAGAACTTTCTGCCAGGACAAGTTGGGTGGAAACACAATGGAGTAAATTGCACATGTGCCAGATGAAATCATAATGTATTGCAATAATCTTGGTTTGCACTATGGAGCAAGTTTTAAATCAAGCATGGTGCACCATTGAACAATACAGTTCAGGAACAGGACCTTCAGCCCATGACGTACATTCCAAACATGATGCCAAGATAAGCTAATCACCTCTGCTGCACATGATCATAACCCAGCATATCCATATGCCTATTATACGTTACTATCATAACTGCCTCCACTACCAAATTCTCAAATAAAGAGGAGAGAGCAGAAGGAAGCAAATTATCTGGGGTCCTTCTTGTCCCCTGTGGAGACCCCAGAGTAGATGATAACCACTGCCAGCTGTTATGTTATAAAATCGTACAGCACAGAAATGGGCCCTTTCATCCACGCCATCTGTGATACTTATCTACACTAATCCCACATGTCCACATTAGGCCCATCTCCCACAATGCCTTTCCTATCCAAGTACCTGTCCAAATGCATTTTTGATGTTGTTATTGGGTCTGCCTGAATTGCCTCTTCCGGCAGCGCTTTCCAGATATTCACAGTCTGTAAACAATCCCTCAGATCTCTTTTAAACTTCTCCCTTTCACCTTACTGTGGTCTCTAGTTTTAGACTTCCCAATCCTGGGAAAATAATTAGGTATGGGTGCAATTAAAATCTTGTTGGGACTCAGAAAATCATGCAAACACAAATTATACATTAATTAAACATAATATTTCCCAAATAAAACCTGTGCAATCAAAACATCTTTTAGGACCGAGATGAGGAAAACATTTGTAGTGAATCTCTGGAATTCTCTGCCACAGAAGGTAGTTGAGGCCAATTCATTGGCTATATTTAAGAGGGAGTTTGATGTGGCCCTTGTGGCTAAAGGGATCAGGGGGTATGGAGAGAAGGCAGGTACAGGATACTGAGTTGGATGATCAGCCATGATCATATTGAATGGCGGTGCAGGCCTGAAGGGCCGAATGGCCTACTCCTGCACCTATTTTCTATGTTTCTATGTTTCTATTAGTGCAAAAAGCACAATTATAACAAAACAAGTCCATGGTGAAGCAAGAGATAGAACATAGAAGAGGTGACCAATCATGTCTATGCAGTCCATCCTGCGTGTTTATACTAATCCCACACCTTCATTAATTTCACATCCCCTTTGGCCTGTCCATCTGCCTCTTAAAATCTGTACCGTTTCTGCCTCCACTACCTCCTCTGGCAGCTCATTCCAACTGTACAAAATTTATTAACCATAAGATCCTCTTTAAACCTCCTTCTTCTCACCTTAAGCCAATGCTTTCAACTTTCAGACACACCTTGATATTGGTCTATTGATGCCACGTGTACTATGATACAATGAACATATTTTGTTTGTGTGCAATGCAATTAAATCAGATAATACTATACTGGTACAATCAAGGCATTCAAGTGCAAAGAGAAAAACATTGTTTGTAGAAATTGGTACAGCCCGATAACCTTGATTCGGTAAGTATTCCACTGACACAGAAATAATTAAAGGCACAATCAAGTAAAACAGTATCATCTCTGAGCACTTTCATGTCAACCCATCGGCAACAAGCTCAGAATTGGCTGAAAAGCCAACTGAAAATGGAAGTCCATTTTTCCCTTTTCCAGCAGTAATTATTTGAACGCAAGTTTTACGAATTTTCATAAACTAGGCATGATAAGCACTAACTCAGAGCTTGCCGAGCTACTCTCCCATCATGTTAGAATCTCTCTGCAGGTAAACAAAACTATTTAAACAGAAAATTCCGAAATAGCAAGCTCACTACACCCTGAGAAAACAATGTACTTACTGCACTAAATGGGATTGTGACAAAAGGCCAAGTCAAGTCTGTTAATCAAACACTGAAGGCAATGCTGCCAAAATCAATCGTAGTAAAGACCTTGACATTTGATGCCATATGACTGAAACAAAACTGGGATCCAAATTATTTTTGTTAACTCCGCAGAAACACAGAATTAATGCATATAAAGTGATTGGCATGAAGGGAGAATGAGCTCGGTCTCTGCTTTATCATTCTTTGATCTCTGTTCTTCGGGCACAATTTAAATTATCAATTTATGACTTTGACAAATAACAGATCACCAATTAAAATCAAACAAACATGTAAATTTCCAGTTTTAGCACCAAGCCACAATACGTAGATCCAAAGGAAATTAATATCAACATATAAAATTCACTCACCATATATTGCTTTGTGAAGAAGTAACAGATAGAAAAATTATCCATTATTCCAGTGATTTACGTAAAGGATACCTGTGGTAATTAAACACAGGTACAATGTTCAACGGGGACAACTGGATTCAGTCCTTCAGCGGTCAGCGAGAAGGAACCAGCGTAATTATTGATGCTACGGACTGTCACCTATAAATATAAAGAACTTGTCAGATACCAAGTAGAGCAGTAAATTCTCTAAGTCTTACTTTACAACCGAGACATCCCCTCCCCGTCATTACTGCAGATTAACACGCTTCTTTTGCCGCATCTCTATTTTGACTAAAGGTCTTTGACTGCAGTTAATTCTGTTTCTATTCCTACAGATGCAGTCTGAACTGCTAAGTATTTCCACCACTCTACTTTTTTTCCTCAAATTTTAGATTTCTAACAACTGCAGTTTAAAAGAAAATTCCCACAAATTAATATAGCTATACAGCAAGGAAACTGACCTTTGTCCCAACTCGCCCATGCCGACCAAGATGTCTAATCGAGCTAGTCCCTCTAGCCTGCGTGTGACCCAATTCTCTTCATACCTTTCCTATTTGAGTACTTGTCCAGTGAGTCTTAAATGTCATACAGTGTAACAGTACCCCGCCTCTACCACTTCCTCTGGCAGCCTGTTCCAAATACACACCACCCTGTGTGATAAAGTTGCCTTCACGCCTCCCACCTCCTTAAACCTAAGCTCTCCAGTTTTTGATATTCCTACTGTGGAAAGGACGGTGACCATTCACCTCCTATCTAATCCCTTTATGATTTTATAAACCTCTATAAGGTTATCCCTCAGCCTCCACTCCATGGACAAAGACAATCCTATCTGGCCTCCTCTTATAAATCAGACCCTCCAGTCCCGGTAACAGCCTCGTAAATCCCTTTTTGCATCCTCTTCAATTTAACGAGATAGAAACATAGAATATAGGTGCTGGATTAGGCCATTTGGCCCTTCGAGCCAGCACCACCATTCAATATGATCATGGCTGATCATCCAAAATCAGCACCCCGTTCCTGATTTTTTTTTCTACAGTCAGCATGCCTGGGGAATTAATAATGGAATGCAAGAAAATGGCGGGTAATTTGCAACGGTCTTCACTTCAGAGGATAGAGGTCACATCCCAGGAATTGGATTCTCCCCTCTAAGGTGAGAGGGGGAAATCAACTGGCAGATTGGTTTTCATTTCCCCCAAATTCCCAAGATCTGGTGAAGGTTCGAAGAGATTGGAATACAGCAAATGCTATAATTTATTGAAGAGGGGATGGAAACAGAAAGAAGGAATCTACTAGCTAATTAGCTTATGATCAGTCAGAGAGTAAAAATCAGCAGTTGCAAAAGATGTTATACCAGGGTACTTTGAAAAATTCAATGTAATTAAACAAAGTCAACATAGTTTTGTGAAAGGGAAGTCGCGTTTGATCAATTTATTGTAGTTCTTTGAAGTGACATGTGTTGCGGTTAATGGGGAATTTCCAGACAGAATGCAGCAAGGTGGCAAATTGAATGTTTTCGTGGAAAATGTAAATTGTGGTGCAGGAGGTCACATATCGGAACGGTTGCTGCATTTGCTGACGATTATTTTGAATCTGTATAACAAACAAGGTGGTAGTTTGGCCATTCGAGACTACGCCTGCTCTCCGAGGAGTCAATTAGTTCCACTTCTTCAATTCCCTCTCATGACCAAATTCTCTCTCCAATGCTCCTTAACTACCCGCTGATTCACCTGCCCCATCTATACCGGGCCAATTTACAGTAGCCATTGAACCAAGTCATATCTCTGGAATGTGGGAAGACACCAGAACAATTAAGGGAATCTCATGCTGTCACGGGGGAAACATGCAAACTCTGCACAGACCGCACCTAATGTCAGGATTGAATCTGGGTCATTGGAGCTGTTCAGCAGCACTATGTGCTTCCCCACTGGAGTATAATATAGAAAGTATGCATTTTTTCCTATTCTGGCAGGAAAACATCTTATATTATTAGTAATGTTTAACCAGTAATACACTGCAGAGCTTTGAGATGCAGAACGCCTGGGTGATCTTGTGCATACTTTTCAGTAGGTCCGTGTAAGATTAGACAGTAATTAGGAAAGCTAACGCAATGTTATTGTTTATCGCGTGGGGGAATTGAGAGCAAGAGCAGGTATGATATTTGTTATTAAGCTTATTGATGAGCCAACATCCACAGCACAATGTACAACACTCATCTCCTTATATAAAATAATATTATTGAGCAGGAAGCAGCTAAGAGATGTTTATTGGACTGATATCTGCAATGGTTGTCTTAAGACGAAAGGTTGGGCAGGCTAGGCTTGGAATTCAAATGCAAACCTCTGTAGTCACCGAACTATAATCTTTCATTTGCAAAATGTGCAAACAAATGAAAAATAACCAAATTGTTGGGGGAGTTTACTAAGCAATCTCCCCACCGACAATATGCTCATTACTTCTATGACTTTAAAAATCTTAAGCAATCTGCTGTAAACATTTTGACGCAACCAGGAATTAAATTATAATTGCCTGAATGCATATGACTGCCACGACCTCATTGAAGCCACATAAACAAATTGAAGTACGGGGGGTGAGCATTTTTCAGAGAGAGGGTGGGGAGTTACAAGAGTTATATGTTGTCATATGTATTGAAATGGAACAATGACATTCTAACTTGCGGCAGTGCAATAAATTTGCAGGCACAGTACTCGATATACTAAACAACAACAGAAAATTCAATAAATAAAAAACCCAATATATAGTGCAAAACAAAACAAAGGGACAAGTTCCGAGTGCAACAAAGTTCCGAGTGCAACTACAACTAGTGTAATTGGGAGTTTAATTGGGGTTCGTAGTGTTCAATATACTGATGGTTGTTGGAAAGAAGCTCTTCTTGAATCAGGACGTAAGAATTTTCACACTCCTTTACCTTCTGCCCGATGTCAGGAGTAAAATAAGACCGTGGCCAGGGTTTTTTGGGTGTTACAGATAGAGGGCAACACTACAGTGTCCCTGGGGAGAAGTGTAAATTAGGCCATGTGGTCATTGCATTAATGGGGCTGCAAGGACGAACACATTCAATAACGACAGTTAGAGATTGAGAACACAGCCAGAGGAATGAAAAAGTTGCAAAATTTGAGTCCAGAGAATTGCAAAGTGCCATAAAGCCCAGAGATGGAAGATGGAAGGTGGGGATGGAAGAATGAACCAGGGACAACCCCTTTGGAATGCTGAAAGGACTAGGACAGGAAGATGTGTCTGATGGTAGGTGATGTGAGGACCAAGTGAACTCTTACCCTTGCCCTGTCCAAGAGAGGGGTGAGAGTAGCAGTGCAGGAAATGTTGTATTAAAGGTGGCTATATTAATGGTGGTTCAAGAAGGAACTTCAACAGACCTGCACCTGTAGTTTAGTTTAGTTATACAGCATAGAAACAGGCCCTTCAGCCCACTGTGTCCACGCCAGGCATCAATCACCCATTCACACTAGTTCTACGTTATCCCACTTGTCTACACATTCGGGGCAATTTACAGAGGCCAATTAACCCACAAACCGGCGCATCTTTGGTATGCACCCAGAACTGAAGCGCCCAGAGGAAATCCACACAATCACAGGGAAAACGTGCAAACTCCACATTGACAGCACCAGTCAGGATCGAACCCTGGTGCTGTAAGGCAGCAACTCTACTACTGTGCTGCCCCTTAAGGCATCAGCTGCATCATCAATGTTCTGTTAACAGAACTGAGGGGAGAAAGTTTGCATTTAAACAGTGCCTTTTATGACTTTTAAACATTTCATACAGATTGCAGTCAATCTAACATTTTCGAAGAGCAGTTGCTGCAGCAATGCTAAGAAATATAGTTCTGTGCGCAACAAAATCCTATAAATAGTGGTGAGGTACATGATAGGACAACCCATCCTTCTGCAGTTATTTAAGCAGCCCAATCCACCAGTGAACGCTCAGTTGCACAGTGCCAGGGGATCTTTCACATCTCCCCAAGGGGACTAATGCCTTGATTTACCATCTCTTTGGCCATACAGCCCATGCAACAATCCAGTACTCTCTCAGAAGCTCTGCACTGGACCAGCCAGATTCTGTTCTGAAGACTCCTGGAATGGGTTTGGACCCATAATCTTTTAATTCAAAAACCTTTTACTGTCTTTGATTAAGATATGGTTGATTTCTTGGATGGCGAACAAAGAATGTTAACATCCCAAAGAAGAAGCCATGAGAAGGGAGATGGATTGTCATGTCTCAACTTAATGGGAGGGCCTTTAACATTTCATCATTGAGTATGTTTATACTTTCTCCCAGCTGAGTGTCTACACAAGAACATGTTTAACTTGGAGAGAATGAGATACACATTGATAGACCAGTGACCCAATACAAACTTTTATATTTGTAAAGCCATTATTCTGGTGCTGACCAAATATCCTGCTCCTCCTTCTACTGTTGGCAAAATCAAGAAGGTGCTAGTAATTTTCACAAATCCCTTCTCATTGATTCATAGAGTTGAAGGTTCAAGCTCCTTGGTGTTAATATTACCAAGGATTTGTTGGGGACCAACTACACCTGAGCGACAGTCAAGAGGCACACTTCTACTTCCTCAGGAGACTGAAATTTGACATGTCTCCAACAATTCTTACAAACCTCTACTGATGCACCATAGAAAGCTGGGTTGCATCACAGCTTGATTTGGGAACAGCTTTGCCCAAGATTGCAAGAAATTTCAGCGAGTTGTGGAAGTAGCCCAGTCCATCACACAGACCAGACTCCCCGCCATTGACCCCATCTACACTATCAATCAGCCAACATAATCAAAAACTTGTCCCACCCTGGGCATTCCTTCTACTCCCCACTCCCATCAGGCAGAAGATACCCAAGCTTGAAAGCACACAACACCAAATTCAGGAACTGCTTCTTCCCCTCCGTCATTAAGCTTCTTAACTGTCCTGCCATAAGTACTGTCCGATTCACCGCAACTCCATTTTGGACATTGGACTTTGTCTATGGAACTGGTACACTACAATGCTGAGGACTATATTCTGTACTCTATCTTCACCTTTGCTCTACCTATTATACTTGAGTTTGACAGTGGTACTTTTGTATTGTATCATCTGATCTGATTGGATAGTATGCAAAACAAGGCTTTTCACAATCCAATCCATATAATTGGGGAAGGGTGAGCCCCACGTGGGGGGGGGGGGGGGGGGGGGGGTCGAGACATCATAACTTATTTTTAACCCTTTCAATTGAACTCCAGCAGTTCCACAATCAACCTACAGAACCAAAATAGCTCTACCAAACCAAAGGCCAGAATATTGCCACTACAAGCAGGCCGTGACCGGGTCACAGTAAGATGCCCCAGAGGGCAGTATCAGCAGAAGGTCTAGCAAGAAGAATCTATGAATTTTGAACATGGACATCTGCCAGCTAGGAGGCCTCTTCTGGGGCCCCATGTTCTGCCCCACACATTGGAATCAAAACAAAACCATAAGGCATGTGAAAGGAACACAAGCTGGTCTATTTTCTCAACTATTGTTCAGAGCTGTGAGAATCAGTCAACAAAAAAGGGAAGAGGGATTTGATGTCTTGGTCACAATGATCCGGTTCCCTGACCTGTTACAAACGGATTGAAAGACAGCAGGGGTTACACCTCCAGCTGCAACTTCTGCTATCAACGGTATTCCCGACCGCCAGAGCATGAAGCAGAGCCAGCTGACTTCCTCTCATGTGCCGAGTTGGACTCGTCCCTCCCCAATTACCACTTCAACCCCCAACCCAACCCACACTGACTCTCCCACCACCCAGCCCTACAAGGGCCCCACACGCACCCTCGCTCCCCCAGCATTCTGTCCACCCCCTCCCCGATTAAAGGGTCCCGAGCCGAGACGTCGCCCTCTTGTCTCTACAGATGTTGCCTGGCCCACCGAGTTACTCCAACACATTGTGCTTTTTGCTCACTATCCCAACATCTGCAGTTCCCTGTGTCCACCTCTTCCTTCTCCTCCTCTGGGCAGTATATCGCAGACCCACCCCTCTACTCTGACTGAGCCCTGCCCAGACCCCCACCACCGACCTCCCCGTCCCCGTCGTGGGCTGCCACTGCTGTTACTCGCCCCATCGTCGCTCTGCCGCTCCGCAGTCCGCTCGGGAAGCTGGGCCTGGGCCTCGGCCTCGCCGCCCGCTGGAGCCGCCGCCGCCGCCGCCGCCGCCGCCTTTCACTCACCCGTCGTCCCGCGCCGCGTTCCGGGGTGGCTGTTGTCGGGGGAAGCGTTAACCGGACGGAGCGCCGGCTGGTCCGCGTTGAACGGTTTCAGATGCGCGTCACGGTGAAAGGTTCCGCCGGCGCCGGGACACGGAACCTCTGCACGCCTTCGCCCATCGCCTCATCACATCTCACCCTCCTCCCAGGACTGGGCACGGTTAACGCTCTCACCACGGATTTCTCTGGATTCACCAGAAAACAACTCGGAATAATCAATTTGTCCAGCAATTTTTTGTATGAAAAGTAAGAGAAGCAAACGAGGCAGCATCAAGGGGGCGGCGGGGAGAGGCAGAGATACTGTCAGGCGGGGAGGATGGAAACAAAAATGGGGGGTTCCCACAAACAAGTGGCAATTACATCTCAGTCAGGGACAAAGAGATAAAAGATGTAGCAACAGTAGTGGAGTGCAAAGCCGTCTGAAGAAGGGTCACCTATTACTTTCCCTTTCTTCCTTCCCTCCCCCCCCTCCCCCCCCAAAGATGCTGTCTGGCCTGCCTGAGTTACTCCAGCATGTTGTCTATCAATGTAGTTGGCTGGAATTCACCGCAACGAGCTGCATGGGCATTGTCAGCGGCCGAAGACAGAGGAGAGAGTAAGGCAGATACGAGAGATAAAGTCAGGGTCACTCTTACGGACCAAACAGAGTTTGGGTGACCGTTTATTTCTGCTCTTGATGATTTAGTTATATGTAACGTTTAATGTTTGTAACGTTACGGATAGTAGTCCAACTGTGTATGAATTTGATAATATAATTATAAAGGAATTTCAAGTATTATTGTTCCTGCATTGGATTTGAGCAAACAATTCAAATAAAAATGCCGCTCTTCATTCAAAGCATAGTCTATATGGAATGCAAGATATCTGTAACCTTTAGTTTTTTTAAATGCAAATACTTCCATTAATTCACGAACACAGCTGACAAGCTCTCTGGAGCTCGTGTTGGAGCGTTAATGTAATAGATTCTAAATTGTGAAATTACCTTTCCTTGTCAGCTTTTCTTTTCTTGAATTCAAACCTAAAAAATCTTACAATTATTCTATATTTTAAATCCTCAAATTTTATAAGGAAGACGGGGTGGGGTGCATGAAAAATCCCTGAGATAAGATAAAGGAGGACCCTAACAGATTCTAATCAGATATAAAGCAAAGGAGAACATAGGCCACCCCAAGGATCAACCTGGAAATGGGTGAGGTTTCCCGCGGCTTCATACATAGATACCATATTGATCCTTAAGGGGACCTATTCTCTCCTTGCCTAGTCATTCTGTATTTACCGTGGATGTTGGAGAGTTCAGAGGAGGGAACAGTGATGGGGTGGAGGATCAAAACACTTAAAGGCAGATAAATCCCCAGGGCCTGACCAGGTTTATCATGGGGAAAATAGGGAAGTTTGTATCTATTTTAGCCACGAGCGAGATACCAGAGGACTGGAGGATAGTTAATGTGGTGCCTTTCTTTAATAAAGACAGCAAGGATAAGTCAGCAAACCATTTTGTGTCTTATATCAGTGGTGGGAAATTTATGGGAATGGAATCTGAGGCAGGATTTATTTGCTTTAGGATTGGGTAGGGATAGTCCGCATTGGGGTTGTGTCTGGAAATCAAATAATAAGGTCATAAGTGATAGTAGAATGTGGCTATTCGGCCCATCAAGTCTACTCCGCCATTCCATCATGGCTGGTCCTATCTCTCCCTCCTAACCCCATTCTTCTTCCTTCTACCCATAACCTCTGACATCTGTACAAATCAAGAATCTATCTCTGTCGTAAAGATATCCACTGACTTGGCCTCTATGGCAAAGAATTCTGCAGAATTAAAACATCCTTTAATTCTGAGGCTAGGACCTCTAGTCCTAGACGCTCCCACTAGTGGAAACATCCTCTCCACATCCACTATATCCAAGCCTTTCACTATTTTGTATGTTTCAATGAGGTCCCCCACATTCTTCTAAACTCCAGCGAGTATAGGCCCAGTGCCAACAAACACTCATCATAGGTTAACCCACTCATTCCTGGGATCATTCTTGTAAACATCCTCTGGAACCTCTCCAGAGCCAGCACATCCATCCTCAGATATGGTGCCCAAAATTGCTCACAATATTCCAAATGCGGCCTCAGCATTACATCCGTTTTTGTATACAAGCCCTCTTGAAATAAATGCTAGCATTGAGTTTGCTTTCTTTACTACCGATTCTGGATGCTTTCAAGAGAGAGCTAAGATAGGGTTCTTAAAAATAGTGGAGTCAGGGGATATGGGGAGAAGGCAGGAACGGGGTACTGATTGGGGATGATCAGCCATGATCACATTGAATGGCGGTGCTGGCTCGAAGGGCCGAATGGCCTACTCCTGCACCTATTGTCTATTGACTTGCAGATTCATTTTTTGGGAATCCTGCACCAGCACTCCCAGGTCCCTTTGCACCTCTGATTTCTGGATTCTCCCCCCATTTAGAAAACAGTCTACGCCTTTATTCCTACTACCAAAATGCATGACACCACACTTTGCTGCACTATATTCCATCTGCCACTTCTCTGTTCACTCTCCCAACCTGTCCAAGTCCTTTAGCAGAGACCCTGCTTTCACTACCGCCCTTCCACCTATTTTCGTATCATCCGCAAACTCGGCCACAAAACCTTCAAACCCCTCATCGAAATCATTAATATACATCGTGAAGAGTAGCAGACCCAGCACCGATCCCTGCGGAACTCCGCTGGTCACTGGCAGCCAACCAGAAACAGTCCCTTTTATTGCCACTCTTTGTCTTCTGTCATAAAGCCAACTTGCTATCCATGCTAGTATCTGTCCATTGATAACATGGGCTCTCATCTTCCTAAGCAGCCTAATGTGTGGCACCATATCAAAGGCTTTCTGAAAATCTAAGTAAATTAGTACTGAGTACTAATCTAAGTAATGATTCTCCTGTCTGTCCTGCTATTTACTTCTTCAAAGAATTCCAGCAAATTTGTCAATCAAGACCTCCCCTTCACAAAGCTATGCTGCCCGGTCTATTTTATTGTGAACTAAGTACTCCGTAACCTCATCCTTTATAATGGACTCCAAAACTTACCAAACACCCAAGTCAGACTAACTGGCCTATAGTTCCCACTATTCTGCTTTGCTCCCTTCTTGTGCAGCAGGGTAATATTGGCAATTTCCCAATCTGGGACCTCTCCTGTCTGGTGATTCTTGAAATCTCACTGTCAATGCCTCCACAATCTCTAAAGCCACCTCATTCAGAACCTAGGGTGCAATCCATCCAGTCCAGGTGACTCATCCACCTTTCAGCTTCCCTAGCACCTTCTCCCTAGTAATAGCCACTCCACTGACTTCCACCCCGACTCTTGAATTTCAAGCATGTTGCTGGTGCCTTCCACTGCGAAGACTGATGCAAAAAAGTTAATTCAACTGCTCTGCCATTTCTTTATTCCCATTAATACTTCTGCATAATTCTCCAGCGGTCCAACTTCCACTCTTACCTGTCTTACTCTTTATATAACTGAATAAACTCTTGCTATTCTCTTTTATATATTATAGAAACATAGAAATTAGGTGCAGGAGTAGGCCATTCGGCCCTTCGAGCCTGCACCGCCATTCAATATGATCATGGCTGATCATCCAACTCAGTACCTGCCTTCTCTCCATACCCTCTGATCCCCTTAGCCACAAGGGCCACATCTAACTCCCTCTTAAATATAACCAATGAACTGGCCTCGACTACCCTCTGTGGCAGGGAGTTCCAGAGATTCACCACTCTCTGTGTGAAAAAAGTTCTTCTCATCTCGGTTTTAAAGGATTTCCCCCTTATCCTTAAGCTGTGACCCCTTGTCCTGGACTTCCCCAACATCGGGAGCAATCTTCCTGCATCTAGCCTGTCCAACCCCTTAAGAATTTTGTAAGTTTCTATAAGATCCCCTCTCAATCTCCTAAATTCTAGAGAGTATAAACCAAGTCTATCCAGCAAAATATCTTGTATTTTATATAACATTTTAAAATCTAGCAATTTAGATTTTTTTTTTTTAAAGGTGACCAAGAGGACTGATAAGTGTAAATGATAGACATTGTCAAAGGCCTTGCTAAAGTCCATGTAGAAAATGTTAAATGCATTAAGTTGCAGTACCTTCATTTAAATCTTACCCCCCTCACCTAGCCTTCTAGTTCAGGACTCATCTACCCTCGAAAAAGGCAGATTTAGGGAAAGGCAAGTCTGTGGCACTAACACATTTCCATCATCTCACTGAATGCCCCTCATCGTTTTTTTAATTCACAACCCCACTAGACTGCAATCCTGCAGAGAAACATCGGTTACCGAGCAGCACTGGAGCATTTGGCCCAGAAAATAGTATTGAAAGCTCATTTAACATTCCAACACAAAACTCCGTGCACAACCCTTCTTCTGCTATGGACTTTGTTTAGATGGCATTGTGGCTTTCTAAAAGATGCCGAAGAAATACGTTTTTAATTTCTCTACTCATTTAGTGCACTGAACACTGATAATTCCATTCAGATTTGTAAGCTAATCAAAACGGCAAGCTGTAAATTGACAAAATGAAGGATTGCATTTTACCTGCTTGAAGTAACTTAGTATGTTGGAGACAGTTGTGAAGACATGTCAAATTATGTTAAAGGACAATAATAACACAAGGACTTGGGATTGGGTCTGAATGGAGTACAGGGCATGTTGTACCACTGTCAGGTGCTGTGCAGAAGAGCTTGATGGAATTAACAAATGATAACCGTCAGCACTGGCAGGGTGGCTCCAGGGAATAGAAATGAGGGGGGAAAAAAAAAAATCATGTTTGAGAATGCCCTTTGCCACAGAACGTTGAATGGGGAACATGTGGCTTGAATGATACACCATTGAAACAAGTCCTTCGTCCCACCGAGTCCATGCTGACCATCAATCATCCATTCGCACTAGATCCATGTTATCCTGCTTTCACATCCATTCCCTACACACTAGAAACCATTTAGACGCCAATAAACCTACAAACCCACATGTCTTTAGGATTTAGCATGCAGATTAAATCCAGTCACAGGGAGAATGTGCAAACTCCACAGACAGCACCTACAGTTAGGATCGAACACAGATCTGTGGCGCTGAAGCAGCTGCTCTACCAGCCGTGTTATTTCTAATTAAATACTCAATCCTAATTGTAAGGAAAACAATGGATCGTGCTTCTGGACTAAAAAACTGCATCCTATTCAGACTTTGCCAGATGGTAGCGTACAAATATTAAATATTAAATTAAAGAAACATGACAAGAAAACATTGAATCTCTCCAACCTTTTCGGCAACAAGCATGCGGTCATTTGCCTAATTATTTAGTGAGCAGGATTGGTTGCGCACTTCAAGTAAACCCCATTTCCATGCTGAAGTAATAGTTTGAGCTGGTAATGGTGGTGAGCATCAATTGGTATAATTTCATTTCACTGGCGATTTGTTTGTTAAAAAATTTATTTACAGTATATGCATATTCAAATCCCAGTTGTAGTTCATAAAACGTACATATTCAAGGCACATGTATGTTCACTGCACTACATTAAAAGGCCTATGTACAGTATCTCCTGGTTAAGCAATTTATTCTATTAATAGAACAGAACATATACACTTGAATAGACAATTATCAGTGGTGAATAACCAATCCCCTCAAAAAAAAGAAAATCTCTTTACAAAAAACAAATAACCACTCAGGTACATTATTTCCCAAATAAAAATATTATGGTATTTTACATAACTGCAAAGAGCATGGCTACTTTCTTTAAAAAATGTATATATGCAGCAGCAATGAGAAGTAGCCATGAATCCTTAAAAATATAACAGCAATCCAAGTATTATAGCTGGGACTGAGTATAAGATAACAGATGGTAAGTAATTACACATTTAAAAGGGATTTAAAATTATTTTTTATATGAAATTGGCACCTGACTGGGCACACCTTTAAAAGTGCCAAAAATGTGCAATGAACTGAAAGAAACACAAAGGACACTCTCACTCTCTCTCTTGCTCTTGCCCCAACACAGAAACATGCACATACATGTTTATGACCTTATATACAATCAGAAAGCAAATTTGAAATCACATTTAACACTGGCAAATTAAAAATAAATAAACCCTGAAATAACACAAGACTGTAAACCTGTACATCACCAAAGTTTCAGAAAATTGAATATGAAAGTGATCAGCTCTAGGCGAGACACTATTGTCAGCAGGAGCCACTGCATCTGCCTTCAGAAAACTACAAAATTAGCAGTGCAATTTACAGAAAAGAACCTATTTAAATCTCTAACAGTTTAGAGATTATGTATAAATCCTGGAGTAATACAAGGCAATGCCAACAACAAAGATGCAGGCCGAGTCCATCACCGTCTGTGTCTAGTATGACTAGAGTGACTGTTGTGATGTTTTGCGGATCTTTCATAAGATCGAGATGGATCATGCCTTCGTTCTCTATGGTGACTTCGACTTTCTTTGTGCTTCCGAGGAAAATCCAAACGCTCTCTGGATCTGCTTCTGGATCTTGACAAACTTTTACTGAAGCTCCTGCTGTGTGATCGCCTGCGTTTGTGGGAATTATATTTGTATTCTCGTATATCATCATATTCCTTTGCTTTTTGTCTGCCAATGTAAGGAGAGTTTCGTTTGTGTCGTTGTGGAGGGGAATCACTGCGACTTCTTGAATGGCTGTGGGATTGAGAGCTGTTAGATCCTGAGCGACTTCTCGTTCTTCTGCAGACAAAGGACACTTGTTTAAATAAATTAATAGTTTATCCTCATTAATATTAATGTAAAAATATAAATGAATGCGTTCAAGAGCAAATGCCCTCATCTTAGTGGTCCAGTGAAGTCAATAGCAGTTAGTAACATATCAGAGGACCGGTAATATTGTGTGTAACAGTAGCACAAACCAACCAGTTCATCTAACCATGTTAATGCTTACTCCTGAAGCCTGAACGTTTGCTCAATGTTTTAAATTTACCGGGAGGTTGCAATCTCTTACAGTCCTATAGTATTTCCAAATCTCCTATGGAGGGGATTTACATTCTAAAACATACCAACAAATTGGTCTTAGAGGAGGAGGGAGGTTGGCAAAATTTAACTCCAGCAGTTTGCACACAAGCTCAGGTTTGGCTTTGAGCAGAGATGTCCTTCATGAATGCCTACTTATGAATGCCTACTTAATGCCCAGAAAACGAGAGAATTCCTGCTCTCAAAATGTAATTTCCTGTTGTTTCAACATGTCCAGAGGATGCTATGAACACCAGCACTTTGGTAATCAGTTTGCAACAGGCTGTTGTGAAGACAGCCCCACAAACTATGTTCATCTGTGCCAGAATCTCATGCTTTGTCTCATGGTCAGATTAACCAGACTTCAAAAATACATGGCCACTTTAGCGTTATTGGGGAAATCATTCAAAACGATTTCTGATTAACAAACAGCAGCAGCAGCTAAAATTCACATACAACACATAATAGGTAATAGCATTTTGTGTAGCATAAGGAAGCATAGGTCTGAATACATAAATAGCAGTTCCACCAGCATGGAAATTGATCAAAGTTTCAAAAATTGAAAAGCTGCAGCATGCCCAAGTTTGTGCTAAGATCTAAAACTTTGTTAAATATATTTAACCAAGTCTCATAAAAATAATTAAAATGTTAAATAGCAAAAGCAAGAATAGCAAATCTTTATAAACAGAAGCAGGAATTTTATATTCAAAGTCAAACCCCTGGTCCATGTTTAATCCACTGTATTCATGTCAAAATTATTGACTTTATCCAATTGGATTCTCCACGTAGGATTTAAACCATTTCTTATTGCTATTGCACAAGCAATATTGCTTTAAAAGTAAATTTATGAATGCAAGGAGAGGAATGGGAGAAATAAGAAACCTGTTCAATTCCAAGGCCAGGTGTACCTTTAAAATTATGACATTTCCTACAATTCATTGAAATGATAAATCTCATGTGATTGCTTTTCTATTGTGAGCAGATTACAGTATGACAGAACGCAGATGGGACCCACAGTCACACGGACTTGACTTTTTACATTTTGCTTATTCAAATGTCCTAAGAGACAATCAAGAGAATTATATGACAGAAAACTAGCAAAGTACTGACATTTCAAGTTTTGAACTCACCGCCTCCTCGGGGAATGCGACCTGGAGCGAGATCGCGAATAACTACGATCTTTGCTTCTGCTTCGACTTCGGCTGTTTTTCCCTTTTTGAACACTAGAAACCCAAAAAAATACCTCTGTAATGCAGGAGTTGCACACATAACAAGAAAGATTTTATTTGAAAGTCTATTGACAAACTGCTGTCGTTAATGAATTTTTGGGAAAGCTACGATATTTGTACAAGAAGTAATTTGAAGATATAATTTTAGGTTGTTACTGAATTTATTACTGTCCATAAAGTCATTAATAACTTTAACAAACTTCATTGAAGAGGATCTTGCTCACCCATTTAACGGACTAGTAGATCGGGGCCATTTTTCTTCCTCATCCAGTTTTCTTCGAGCATTCTTCATTGCTTGAATGGACAGTGGTGAAGGTTTTTCAAATTTACCATCCTTTGGAGAATCTGAAAATAATGGATTAGGAAATGAATCAAAATAGAACAGGGAAATAATATTAAGCCCCTCAATCTTATTCTGTCATTAAATTGGATCATGATATCATTCTAACTTCATTAACTCATGTTGGCTCCAGAACCTTTAATAAACATCGCAAACAAAGGTCCATTAGCTTTGAGATTTTCAGTTGACCCATTAACATCTTGTGCTTTTCAATGTGATTACTTGTTTTATTCTTCAGAACTCTTAAAAAAGGACGAAATTTCACATTCATTCCAGATTAGTCAACCCATCATCTCTTAATGAACCTTCCATGTACCACTCCCAATGCAAGAACATTTCACCAACACTGAAGAAAAATTCTGCCTAATCTCTCAAATGAGTAACTCTTTATTTTTAAACAGTGATTTTATTTCTTTATTCTCTCTACAAGAGGAAACAACCTCTTCAATCAGATCACTCAGGGTCTGCTTTGCTTCAGTCAAGGGCCCTCTAACGGCTCAACTCCGACGGATAAACAGTGCCCTCCATAATGTTTGGGACAAAGACCCATCATTTATTTATCTGCCTCTACATTTTATTTATTTCTCACCAGAGAAGACACCCAGCAACTGGTGAGTCCATGAATCTCTGACCTCAAACAGTCATTGCATGCAAAGGATATGCAACAAAATACTGAACATGACTACTTTCATTAACATGACATTGCTGTGTTCCAAACATTATGCTGCCCTGAAATGGGGGGGTGGGGGGAGAAGGGGAGACTATGTATAAACACAGCTGTAATTTCTACATGGTGAAACCAAAATGTATAAAAATACCGTTTAATAAAATCTGACACTGTGCACTTTAACCACATGTGATTTTAATCTCAAATTGTGGAGTTCAGAGGGAAATAAATATATGATGGGTCTTTGTCCCAAACATTATGGAGGGCACTGTAAACCAGCCTGTCCAACCTCTCGTTCTAAAATAACCCACTTATTCCACGTAACAGTCTACTAAACGTTCTCCAGCCCGCTTCCAACACACTTGCATCCTTCCTCAAATAAGATGACCAATATCATACATGTTTCTCCAGATGTGGCTTCGCCAAAGCCCTATATAACAAGCATAGTCTTCCTACTTTTGCTTCCCATTCCCTGGCAACAAACACAATTTTGTTGGATTCCCAAATTATTTGCTATACTACAAAAGAGCCGTTTATGAACAATGCATATACAACCCAGACCCCCTACAATCTCTTACCATTTAGGTAAGATACTTTATTTATCCAACATTATACTCTATTCGCCAAATCTTTGCTTACTCAACTGACTTTATTTTTTGTAACATCCATGTCCTCCTCACTACTTTCTATCTTTGTATAACCAGTAACTTTAACAAATACATCTTGGGAACCCCACAAAAAGTGACACAGAAATCATATTGGGGATAAAAAGCAGATAAACGAAATAAATTTTCTGCTTGTCCCCACAGAAGGCAAAACAAATAACTTCCCCAAAATAGTGGATGTCGTAAGGCCACAGATAAACGAGCAGTTCAAAGAAATTACAGTTAAACTAAGTAATGGAATGAAAGATGTTAAATCCACTGGTCTCACCAGAAATTTAACTCTTATATTCCACAGCAAGGTAAAACTGAAAATCCCCTTCTCTCAAGGGTGGCAGTATCGCAACAGTAGATTTGCTGCCTTACAGCAACAGAGACCCAGGTTTGATCCTGATTACGCGTGCTGTCTGTAGAGTTTGTACTCTCCCTGTGACGTTGTGGGTTTCCTCTGGGTGCTATGGTTTCCTGCCACATTCAAAAGACGTACAGGTTTGTAGGTTAATTAGCTTCTGTAAATTATCTCTAGTGTGTGAGTGTCTAGTGCTCAGAATTAGTTAACGGGGATCACTGGTCGATGCAGTGAACTGAAGGTCCTATTCAGCGCTCTCTTTCTAAGCCTATACCTGCCTTAAAGCGTCCAGGATTCTGAGGATATGGCAGTAAAAGCCAACAGTTCAGAACAGACTCATTGGCAACCATTTAAACAGAAGTAACTCCATAATTTCTTGCTGAGATTCCAGTACTTGTACCAGAGTAGAAGCAGATGGAAAGCAAGAACCAGGACGTCTCAGATCATGCACCAGGATTCAATGGGGAATACAAATTTGCAGTTATAGGATAAAAGGTGAATTTGTTCTTTGGAAAGTTATTTTGTTTTTGTTTAAGATGTTATTCAGTTGTTTTTAGTGCACTGTAGATATTCTGATTAGTTATCAAGACTATTGGAATACTATATGTTAGCACAAAAAGTTTGAAGTAATTTTCAAATACTAAAAACATGATTAGGTGGAGTTTAAATAAAAAATAATTGAAGTTAGTTTTAGTTTTCCATGAAAGTTCAGACCTGGCTTTGAAGATGGAGAGAAGCCAGGTGGGGCCTCTAAAGCAGGGGTACCATCTGGCAAAAGGCCCTTAGCTTTTGCTTTTGCTTCTTGAAGAGCCACTTTCCGCTTTTCAACTTCACTGTCAAGGAAGTCCAAGTTTGCCTACAAGTATAATCAACATCCAAATTTAGCAACAAGTTTCATTGGATTTAATTTCAATGATAGACAAACTAGTTTAAGCTATCCAACCAATTTACACCCAAAAGGTCCATACCTTTTTCCTGGTGTAGAGCTTTAAGATTTTAACACAGATCTCCCTCATTTCTTCTTCACTGGTCCCAAATAATAAAAACCAATGGGGACGATTTGGAAGTGGGATCTGAAAAAGAGTTGAGCTAAATTACATAGCCATTACATTAACTTAGCAGAATTTACTATTCTTAGTGCAACTGAAAATAATCATTATAACTAAACAGCACATCTTCATACTTCCGGACAGAGCAGTCAGATTTTTTGTATGAAATGCTGCTTCATTTGTTTTTCCTTTGCATTAACATTGGCAAAATCAATTCTAGGTTTTCCACGATTAAATCCACAATGACTCATAACTAAGCAATGTGATCACATATTTAAAAAATGCCTTTAAACCAGTATCAATTCCTCTGAAGGCATGTAGCACCAGCCAGAGAATCAGTGAGCCACAGAAACGGGAAGGACCCTGCAGCATTTATGAGTCCTTGTCTTTTCCAGATTATACTATTGTTTCAAGGCTGCAGTGAAGTGAAAGGGTCTTTTTTATGGAGTCACGGTTTCTAACCAGCAACTGGATGGTGATTTTTCCATCAGCCTGACTCACAAATAATGTCTGCAATACTGGACTATCAGCAGATGCTGCATCTGCAAAAACATATGCGAGAATGGTCTACGTTTGCAAGAAAAAGCAAATGTTCACCAACCTCAAGTGCCCTAGCAGACAAGTAGATACAGGCACAGGCAATGGTCTCTGGATGGTACCGGACAAACACATCTGTCCGCAGACTGTCATTCATATAATTCCTGAAATAGATAATAAAAACGTTGCGGCAGCCCACCCAATATACTACTAATTTCTCAGAATAACTGGTTTAAATCGAAAATTAAAGAGCCAAACAGGGTTCAAAATGCTCAATTTTCTGCTACTGTTTTAACTCAACCAATAACGTTGATTAACTAAAAAATCTGGGGATGACCAATGCTTTTCAAAGATGCAGATTGACATAATATTTGCTCATTCAGACAAAATACCCGTACAATATCTGTATCCTCTAGGAGTTTTATGGTGTAAGCAAATAATATCTGTGTACTTGGCAGATTCTTAAAATACAAATTAAACTACTCTGGGACATACGGATCCAACCCTTTACAGTTCCAACACACTAGTTAATCTTTAGATTAAGCAGATATGAAATAGATTTATCAATATTATACAGTGAATTGAACATTTACTGAGCTATTTTAAATCATACTGAAAAATATCATACATATATCATACTGAAAAATTTGTTCCAAAATTCTCTGGAATCCAAATAATTTCCACAGGTGTTCAAACTGATTTCCTGAATTGCCTATAACATTGTAAATCAAATGCCAGGTTTCCAATACCATTAGACACTGGAGACCAGGTTGCTGCTTGCAATGCATTATTTGTAAATGATCACATTTTTTTTTACTAAAATCCCACAATTACTTTTTGCTGTAAACTCTTAGTTAAAAAGTATGATCAGAAGTTTATTTTTCTGTAATCAGATTGAATAAGTAATCTAACAATTATCAACAGATATTACATAAAGCATTTTGAGCCCTGTATGGTAATGAACACAAAATAAAAGTAAACTGCAGAGAACCCATTTTAACCTCGGAGCTGACACTGGCCTGCTCTCATGTGATAAACCAATACAACTCAAGACATGCAATGTAAAATTAAGACATACTTAAAATAACCACATTTAATGAAAACCTTGAAATAGTTGGTCTCCTTGATCACAATGCATGTAATCTACAAAATAAATAACTTTCCATGCACTGGCATTGTTCTTGTCACAATATTCCAGTCATCTTCTCACATCTGTACAGAATAAAGATTGACATGACCAATTTTTTTGTACACTTGGTAGTAGTCCTTATCCCATTTTATGGGCCACATAATCAGATTATCACGGATGTGCTCGTTAGTAATTGTCACATTTGATCCAAATACTCGTGGCAGCACGTTCAATTCTCCCCAGGCTTCTTCAGGAATAATGGCAGAGAATCATTCTTCTTGACAGTTCCAGTAATCAAGATTCAGCCAAATCAGAAATCGAGAAGCTGCAAGATATCACAGTTGCTGCACAACAGTCAGAAGAGTTTCAACAGTCTCATCAACAGTCTTTGATTAGGTTTTCTTCTGTTACAGCAATTAATAAGTTACACTTTCTTCTAATCAAATGACATGTACACATTAAAATTACAGATACAAAATTATTATTTTAAAATTTAATAATATTTATAAAATACGTATTTTAAATTTCCATTAATTAAAGAAATATTTGTTTAACACAAGAAGCAGTTGGCCAGTTACTATATACCACCTCTCACTAGACAGTCAGCCTTCTTGGAGAAGAACCTGCAATGGATTGGTTCAAAGTGGCAGCCAGTTAGGGCCATCCTGGCATCAAAGTGCTTGGAGGGCAGTTCAGAAGTCTTAGTCACTTACCATCAGGGTCTACCCTTTGATCGAAAGAGTAGAAAAAAAGAGAAGTTAAAATGGGTTCTCGATTAAGCAAATGCTACACCAGCCAAAAAAGACGAGTAAGCAGAAATATGAAACATTATCCAATTTTGATTTTTACATAAATTAGACACTATATTTGACAACAATTCAATAAATCACATCATTCCCACCTATAAAAGTGAACAAAGCACAGTATTCGTCTGATTTTTGGAATTAATGCCAATGAATAGATGTCATTACAGGGTGTAATAGCATAATATTCCTGGGCAGAAATAAGGCTTAATTTGTTTGCCATGTTTCCCACATGGTAACCTTCTGACCTTGGCCTCATGTCATGAGGCTATCAGAAAGATAAAAGTGCCTCTCCACCCAAAAGATTTTCATTTTATACATTCATAAATTTGGAGCAGCCACCCCAAGTACTCTCTTGCATCCTGTTAAAGGTTGCAACCTCCCATAAGCTTCATAGGTTTTCCAAACTTGGGGACTGCACAAATAAAAAACAAATGATATGTTTTACCATAATGGAGAATGTGGGCAGGAAGGTGTTAGGCAGCAAAATCAAATGTCTGAAGTGGGGTTTGGAAACCTCTGAACTAGGAAATGGTGCACGGTGAAGTGCTGGGAGGGAGAAGAGAGAAACATGGATACATATTTCTGCCACTGTCTTCGCTGGTTATCTTATAAAAACAGAAGATAAACTTACCATGCAGTCTGGACCAGAGGCCGGTTACGTTCACATTCTAACACCTGAAGGTACATTACGATAATCTGGAAGATACAGGTTACAGAGTTACAACTGAACCTCAGTCAGTCATTAACACTGTGGTTTTAAACAACCCAATATATCTCTCGCATGAGCCGTACAGATTTTTCAGGTAAATAATACATCAAAAATAAACTACACTTTTTGTTAGCACACAGTAGCTCTGGTCCACTACAATGGACCATAACTCTGGCAGCAAAACACTGAATTCTCAATCTTAACGAGTTCCAGCCATAGTCTTGAATATTTACCTCAGCTTTCCTCATTTGAATTGAAAGAGGAAAAATAGTGACCAAAAGCTGTCCTGGGGAAATAAAGTTCATTTAATCAATTACTAAACAACCATGGGATTTTTGTGTTGATGTCAGTAGAGTTAAATTCAAGTTGAGTCAAGTCCTTCTTCCTCACATGTATTTGCTTGTACTTCAGTAATTTCCCTCAGAACTGCTGGGAAGTAAAGCAATTTTCACATTGCAGAAAGGTTAATAAAATGAGTAGACAGTGAACTTTGAGATTTTCAGCCTCTTATATTCAGTCATCCAGACAGTCAGTCTTCGTCATCTGCTGTGTTCTATTTAGTAAAATCTTTTGGAATGCAAGTTTGCTAGCCTGGATAAATAATACCTCATGGACAGATAACAGCAGACATGTTTTCTCCCTCCATGCATTGATGAAACAGGTGTACCGTAAAAATAATTCTGACTGGTTGCATCATTGCCAGGTACAACAAGTCATCACACAGAAAACAATATGCTGCAGAGTCCTAGTCTCCATCTGGTCCACCATTAATAACATCTACATGGAGACAATAGCTCATGAAGGCATTATCTCTCATCACCATCCAGTCATTCTCACTGCTCAGTCAGGGCAAGAGATACTGAAACCTAAAGTGCTCCACCATCAGGTTCAGGAACAGGTACTTTCCTACAACCATCAGGTTCTTGAACCTACTTGCACAATCCTAATCCACCTCAGCAATTGAACACTGTGGATCGCCTCTTGCTCTTCCGTGGACTTGCCTTCTAATTATGTTTTGTGCTAGTGTTTGTTCTTTTCACTATCTTTGCAGAATTTGTTCAATTTGTGTGTGCTGCCTATGTCTTTGATACTCTTGTAAGCAAAATCTTCATGGTGCTTGTACATCACCACGTCTGTGCCTATCACGATAAACCACTTATGGTTCAGTTTGCATTTAAATGCTCACATCAAAATCTGTACTTTTTCATAAATATTGAGTAATAAGCATGCCACAGCATTTCTGCAGTGGAGCCCCACTTATCTAGCAAGTAGATATGTACAAGTAATGGATGGGAATGGAGAACAGTAAGATTATATTCTGATCCAGGTGGCACATCCATTGACATTCCAATGTTAGTAATTGCTTTTCATTTCCGATGTTGCATTTAATTGTTTTGACATCCAGCAAAACTCAAAAAACCCCAACATAAACATGTAGATTTCCATATGCATATTATTTGGCGCTTCTGGTAACCAATACATTGGCATTTCCGCTTCTAATGCGGATGTATTTGGCTTCGTAGAATGTGTTTCTGGAATGGAACAAGCCTTATGCCCCTGTCCCACTTAGGAAACCTCTGGTGTCCATGCGCCCCACCCAAGGTTTCCATGAGTCGCCAGAGGTTTTGGTCACTCGCCTGGAAAGCGTGAGCTGCATCTACTGACCAAAGATCCCACAGGATCTTTGCTACCGACTGCGCACACACACACACATCGCGAAGGTGGGGGCCAGGGACAGCAGAGGAGCGCTGTCTGTGCGATGAAGAGGAAGTTAAACGGCTGCCACAGAGCACGGTAAGTCCTTTAGAGAGCGCGGGAGAGAAGGGGAAAGAAGAGGTGGGAGAAGGAGTGGAGACAGTTTTAAGAAGTTTAATAAAGTTAGCTGGCATTTTACCTTCCGGCAGATCTTCTAGGTCCTGAAAACCAAAGATCCTATAGGATCGTTGCTGAAAACTCCAATGAGCCAATCAAAATGGCCGGTCAGCGAAGGAGATTGCCTTCGACTGCCTGTAAGTAAATAGTGACCCCACTCCACTGGCTTCGACCAAACGGCAACCTATTTTTAGTCGAGGCCGGTTTTGATTTTGTTGAAATAATTGCAGGAACATAGAAGCCTCGACTACGCGGAAACCACTTTCAACCATTAGGGAGAGTGACCAAAACCTCCGGGAACCCCAAGCAAACCTTGGGTGGGGTGCAAGATCACCAGAGGTTTCCGTTCAGGTTTCCTAAGTGGGACAGGGGCATTACACGAAAAGATGCAACAAAATGGCTAGCCCAAAATTAAACAAGTTAACCAAGTCTTAAATTTTTCACTGCAACATTTATAAAAGCATGTCCAAATCTTGTGATTTTTAGTCCATTTCAATATCATTGCTCAAATCTGGCCATTGATTTAGAATACATATTTCAACCCAGCCCCTAAAATCTTTGCAGTGATTACCATTATCTGACCCAGCAAAAGGAGGTAATGAATTCCAATTAAAAACAAGGGCCATTTAATTCAAAATCTATATTATATGCAAGAGCCACAATCTCAATGAAAGGGGGTAGCCATCCAGGGTAGAGATAAACCAATTTACCAACAGGGTAATAAATCTTCCTGGAATTCTCTCCAAGGTGGCTTAATTATAGAAACTAATGGAATAATAGGATATGTTGATGCAGGAAAGCACCAAGATGGAAGATCAACTACAACTTTATTAAGTGGTAGAGAGATACAAGGGCCGATTTCCACATCTATTTCTTATATTCCCTTTTCCACTGCTGCCTGACCTGTTGAATGTTGTGCATTACGTTTTAATTTCAGATTTCTGTGATTAGCATTTTATTTTTTTTAATCAAGACTTTAATTACATTCACCATCCAGGCATGTTTAAGAACATTTGAAACTCGCAAGAGTCCGTTTTATCAGAAGATGTAACCCGATGTGTCAAAGGGCAAACTAGAACTACCAAGACTATCAATCTTCAGTACCTCATTATTACCACTGTAGTATATTGTGTTTAAACAAATTTGCTGTTTTCCCTTTGAAGGGATATAGCCAGAGAAAATAAACGAGAGAATTTCTGACATCCTAATAGAAAGTGCAAATGGCATGGAAAATATTGCAGTAAAATTTGGGCTTGATTATCCTCTGGACTTCAACTATTTATGAAAATCTACACACTCAAGAGAGGCCAAAGAGTTGAAAATAAATTATGTCCATCTCTTTGATGGCTTGATGTTGATTAAAGAAAGAACAGGTAACAGATCAACTTTTATATCCAAATTAATGCTGGAGTAAGCTGAATTTGTTAACCATTTCAATCATCTCAAATAGCAGATTAACTCAACAGACCTTATGTGGATGCTTGACATGAACACAGAATCCCAGCTCCTTTAGCACTCGTCTTTCTGCCTTGATGACTTGGTTCTTTAGGTTGACATAACTCTGATCCAAAAGAAGTGGCACAGGAGGTCTTTAACAAAACAGAAAAACATCAGCTTAAATAAATACTGGTCCTGTGCTCAAACTGTAAACATTAGCTATAATTATTCTTGCATGACCATATAAATAAACAAGACGTTTAATTTTGGGACACATTCAACTAGTGAACCTTAAATCTTAATACATTTTTGAGCCCCTGTAATACTTGCATCAGTTTCTTCAAGAAGTACTTTAAGAAATTACTTCAGACAGTCATATTAATTTCAATGACATGCCTATCATGTCAAAATATGTCAGTTCAGTCCAGAAACTTGGTTTACTATTAAAGTTATCAGGCATTCTAACAAGTATAACTCAAATCTATCCATAAATGATGCGTATGCAATTAAGTAGAACAACGAAGTTGGAATTTGCCCTTCATTCCAGCTCTATCCTGCCATATGATCTTGACGTATCTCTTACTTTAGCACCACTTTCCTGCATTGAACCTCCACCTTGATTCCCTTAATATCTATAAATATATCAATCCATCTTGAACATACTCAATCACTGATTCTCTTTTGGATAGAAAATTCTAGTAATTCATTAATTTCCAGCTAAGAGGTTTCTTGACATCAATATCCTCTTATTTACATAGTAGAACCTCAAGAGATACACCAGCCAAAAGAAACGTTAATTCCACATCTAACCAGTCTAGTCCTGAAGGAACGTTTATGTTTCAGTTAAATAAACCCTCATTCCTGTATCCGTTTGATGTGAGAAGCCCAGTCTCTTTATTGTTGTCGCTTAGGACAATTCCTCCATCTCTAATCCTGGGCATTGTAAGAAAATAACTACTGTTATTTATCTGCTGGAAAAAAATGGCTTCAATAACCAAAGTATTAATCACCCATTTCAAAAATGTTAAAACAGATTAGGATGTTCATGCAATTTCAATAACAAATTTATCACTGAAGAGTTTTACCTTAGCAGAGCAGCACATTTCATGAGGCCATTTTCTCCAATTTTAATTAGTGCCCAAATGTTTTCAATTAGAAGGTTGCTGAAGTTAGCAGCTTCTTCTGCAACTCACCTTTTGTATTAAATTGTTTTTATTCTTGCAAATTTATAAATGTGCATAACTTACTTCTTCTCCCTGAGTTTTCTTAAATGATGAAACACATTGATAACGTCTCGAATGCGCCTGGGATCTTCCTCGATTTTGGAGGCCAAATGAACACAAGCCATCGATAATATCTATGGTGGAAGAGAAAGCATTAACTTTCAAGTTATATATTTAATTACACATGACTAATTTCTAATTCTTTCCCAGGCCATGTATCTGGACGTTTGCCTTTCCCACCCAATTCATCAAAAAAATTCCTTTGTTTTTTAGCTGAAACACTTTAAAGAAAGCCTTTGATCAATGGCTAAACTGCTGCAAACATCGATTAGATGGATTTCAAACAGAAACCAGGGGCTACACTAATAGGTTATTTATATATACTTGTAAATAGCCGCATCTGTTACAAAGGCAATCAATTATCACATTTTAACAGTGATAAACGGTTAACAGAATCTGTTTTTGTGTAGCTAATGTCCTATATTAAAATCAAAGGTCATACATGCTCCTCAAAGAGCGATAGGATGTTTAACTTTCACCTTTGCTAGCCAATGATACTTCAGGATTTGCCAACACAGGATTTCCTGATGCTTCTAGATTTACACTGCAAATACAGTGTGAAATTCCAGAGACGTTTTTGGGGAGGACTACATGAGTTTTTTACATTCTCAAATCAAAAATACACGCTTTAATCATAGAAGTTCTGAAGAGATTGCAGTGATAACAGCAAGTTGTTTTGATATATCTGATGGGACTCCATTGGAATTTACATTATAATGCAGATTTAAACCTGAACCATACTTCAAACATGATTAAACTCATGGAAAAGTAATCGACCAGTAGTGGACTACAGGATTTCAGAAATCACGCAAACTTCCCCTACAAGACAAATACTCTTATAATTACTTTGTAATTATTCCAATAATTAACACAATTCCAAAAAGGAAAGTGGACATGGTCAGATGACAGATTACACTCAAATTCCTGTCAATCTTAAATAGTCTATTCCACTTCTCTGTCACAAGAAAGGTTTATCTGATAGTTAGCTGTTGAGAAAGTACATTGGCTGTCAGATAAGGTACGTCTTCATATTTCTCCAGACAACATTTAAAATTTACATGGCCACATTACATGGAAGTATCTTTGCATTTATGATTGAATATCTTTCTGTAACCCGATAACATATAAAATTGTATAATTCTTACCTCCATGGGATGTTTCACAAAGGATTTTGAATAGAAGAACCGCTGAAATAAAACTTGCCCAGTTGCCATTGCCACCTAAATCAAAGAAATTGTAATTATCTAACAAATCCAGTGTGCCTTCTACTTTAATAAAACTTGTAATGATACATTACATTTACGGCTTATTTAATTTAGAATAATTTATTCAAGTCGATGGAAATCCCCGATAAATGAACACTTAAAATTCACTCCAATTCCAATGTGTATGTTTCGCCCCTCCCAAGAAATGTATAAATCCTAGTAAACTAGTTACAATACTAAACTTGAAATAGGATCAAATGTAAACCCACCCACAAGGCATTGCAATATTGAATTTCATGCAATCCAATAATTGAAAGCCAATGGGTTATCTTGGAACTCTCAGTAAGTTCATAATATCCTCCAGGAAATCAAAATTGCCATCACTATCGGCCATAGCCTCCATTGGACCCACACAATAAGAAAGTCTCTTAATATTCTCTACACGTAACAAGACATCTCTGTGGAATTAATGTATGACAAAGACACAGTGATAGGTGATATTTGTGGGACGTTTTGAAATTGGAATCCTATGACCAGGAGTATGCCATGGGAAAAAATTGTACTGGGATCCATGTGTACATGTTAACGATTGGAATGTTGATGAAAAAAGTATGATTTTTAAATTTGCAGATAAAAATTGGCGATGTTTTCAAATATGAGGAGTGTCATTTTCACTTTAAAAAACCCCCAAATTGATAAGATAGGCACAGCAATCTGTTGAACGGTTCTGGATCAGATGCTGCATGACCTGCTGGCTGTTTTATTTCAGATTTACACTATCCAGCTTTGTTCTTGATTTTAATTTAGAGTAGAAGACCCAGCTTCTTTGTTCTTAAAAAGGCAGAGGTAAATACAGTAGATATTAGATAAAGGACGAATGGTAACGACAAATAAAGTGGAACATGGAGTTGACGTTACCATTATGCATATTATATGAAATATTGATTCAGCGAGAGGAGAATCGTCAAAACCTCAACTACGATCCAAGTTATTTTTGGTGGAAACGAGTGAAAATAATTTCCCATCCATATAAACACATTAAAACATTCTAAACAATCAAATTAACTCTAGAAACCAATTCACAATCTCAATAGATATAAATATTGATATGGATGTTGTATTTTGTCCAGGCAGTGAAGATCTACGTCAAGTAGCGGCCTTGACCCGGTTTCCTGTTCACCGCCCTTCCGCCACTAACCCATCATTCCCACATTGCAAGTGAGGGCCGTTTGTGGACAATAGAAAATGTCGCCAATGTACAACAACGTGTGACCCTTCAATCTGCCAGCGCAACCCCGACCGATTCCGTAATTCCAGTTTCTTCGCATGTGGCACCGATTCCGAGCCCTCCTTGATACAGGCGCTAAATGGAACAAACCTACCCCTCACTAGTGCTGACCTGGACATATTTATATCCTAACACAACCACTTTTGGCGAAATGTCTGCGAACAGGCACGGCCTGCGTTTGGAGGCGCTGCCCTGCTGCTGCGGCCTACCTGAGGTAGTTTCAGCAAAATGCCGGCGGCTTGGATTAACTCGCATCCCACGATTCGCAGGTCGGTTTCCACCTCCCGATCCAATCCATCCGTAATTGAAGCAGTTAGAGAAAGTTTTTCATCGGAAATCAGGCAGTTTTCTAGGGTGAGAGCAATACTAGAGTATAACTTGTCGCCGATCAAAATCCCACTAGCCGCCATCTTCTGTCTCCTCGATCCGCGCGCCTTCCGTCAGTCTGCCGGTGCGGGAAGTCCCGCCCAGACCCTCTGCGATTGGTTCACCCGTGCATTTCCGCCGTGTCCGTGTCTGGGGATTGGCTGCGTGATGGCCGGGAAGCTGTCAATCACAATCACCCTTCTTTACTCTTGTGATGTCGACACCACTTAGGGCGGACTGAGAGGAGCGCAAAGTGTTAAATCAGTTTAATGCGCATATTACGGAAACGGAAAAGTTGGAAAAGGCCTGACGTGAACGATGCCTTTCAGGTAAAGGCGATAAATTAGTCAGAGGAAGTGCTCCGCTGGGCATCATTGTGTAAGAATGAGGAGGAGCCGCCGCCGCCATTATCCACCAAGAAGGTGATTTACTTCAGTACAGTCTCCCCGCACTTCCCATACATCTCATCAAACTCTTGTTACGTAGTAATCTATTGATCTAAGCTTTGAATGCAATCGGTGACTTCGCTTCCACAACAACTTTCCACATGCAGTGCGATTCGCCACCCTCGGAAGAAATTTCTCCTCACGTCAGATCAAAGGAATACTCTTTATTTTGTTGCTGTCATCCTGGTTCTAGATTGTTCAGCCAGGGGAAACATTCTCCCTGTTGGGAGTTTACATGCACCTCCTCCAATCTCGCCCATTGCTCTTAAATGTGGTTCCCTCAAACGGGATATTTTTGATGAGGATGTTTGCAGAATTTGAGGTCCCGAGTTGTAGGAAGAGATTGGGTGGGCTAGGACTACATTCCTTGGAGCGTGGGACAATGAAGGATGATCTTATAGAGGGGTATTAGATCATGAGGGGAATAGATAGGGTGAATGTACAGAGTAGGGGAATCAAGAACCAGGGAACATTCGTTTAAGGAGAGAGGGGAAAATGTTAAAGGAATCTGAGGCACAGAGGGAGGATAGTGAGTAGGTGAGACAAGTACTATAACAGCATTTCAAAGACATTTGGACAGGAGTGGTTTAGAAGGATATGGACCAAAACACAGGTAGATGGGATAAGTGTGGATGGGACATCTTGGTCTGTGTGAGCAAGTTGGCCAATGGGCCTGTTTCCATGCTAAATGATTATGACTCCAAGTGCAGACTGGGCAACTGCTACCACAAAAGTTCAGTTCCTCTTCCTGTACACCGACCTGTCTGACCTTGACATCCTCTACTGCCAGAGTTAAGGCATAAGCAAACTGGTAGAACACCATCTTGTATTACATTTGGGTAGCCTGCATAAAATTTCACCACTTCAATGTTGCTGTACCCACCAATGAATGCCTCCAATTTCAATTAAACAGTCCATGTCCTTTTCATCTACCCCTCCTTCTCATCAACCCAGCCACCCCCACACATTTTCTTTCCACCTCCGCGTACACCTTTCTTACTACACTCCTGTTGCTCTGTTCCCTCCCCATCCTCTAGTCAAGAGCGCTTAATTGTCATATGTGTCAACAACAGAACAATGAAATTATTACTTGTAGCAACATAATTGGTCTGTAATACATGTAGATAATATATAGTAAACACAATAATAATAAATATATATTTTAAATTTAATAAGTACCTCATGTCGAGGTACAGGTACAATTAAAATCTTGCATGTAGCAGCAAGAGTCTCAGATATATGCAAAAAGATAAATTGCACATAAATTACACCTACAAGAGTGGGGAAAAATGACTTCAATAAATAAGACATTAATGCAAAACCCAATTGAAAGGCAAGTCCATCATAATATATAGGAAAGAACTGCAGATGCTGGTTTAAATCGAAGGTAGACACAAAATGCTGGAATAACTCAGCAGGACAGGGAGCATCTCTGGAGAGAAGGAATGGGTGATGTTTCGGGTCGAGACCCTTCTTCAGGCTGATTCACCATAATGTAAAAGGTTCTCTGTGGTGTTCTTCTGCCAAAGTAGGATTAGGGTTGTGTAGGACGGTTCACAAACCTAATGGTTGTAGGAAAGCAGTTGTGCCTAGTTGTGTGGGACTAAAGACCTGACAGTAGTAGCAAGAAGAAGGCATAGCCTGGATAGTGGGCATCCTTGACGATAGTGTCATTGTCAGTAGGGGTGCACTTTGGAACCAATAACTAATTCATGGAGCACAATAGGACTGGTCCAGATGTTAAAGTCTTAAATTGGGCAAGATCAATTTTGAAAACATTAGGCAGGAACTTGCAGAGGTTCAGTGAAAAAGTCTATTTACAAGTAAAGGGGACATCTGGCAAGTTGGAGAATATCAAAAGTGAGATAGCAAGAGTATAGGTGCAGTCTATGAAGTGCAAGACTGGTAAGTTTAGAGAACCCTGGTTGATGAGAAATGTTGACACTCTGGTCAGGAAAAAGAAGGCCCATGTCAGATTTAGGCAAGTGTATCCGCGAATATGAAAAGTGTCAGAGTACACTTAAGAAAGCAGTTGGGAGGCAAAAGGTAGACATGACATGGAGCAGGCAGGCAAGGTGAAGAAAAATGTCCAAGAAATTCTACAAGTATATTAAGAAAGAAAAGGTGACGAGGGAAAGAATGGGTCCCCTTAAAGCTCAACAGGGCCGTCTTTTTGTTGGACTACAAGATCTAGATCAGTTGCAAAGATGGCTAAGGAATGGCAAATGGAATTTAACTCTGGCAGGTATGAAATGTTGAACCAGGGATGAACTTACATAGTAAATGGAGAGTGTTGCAGAGCAGAGAGATCTAAGAGTACAGGTGCTTCATGGTTCCCTAAAAATCACGAGTCGGGTGGGCAGTGTGGTGAGGAAGACTTTTGGCATGCTTGCCTTCATTGGGAAGGATATTTAGTGCAAATATTGGGACATCATGATGCAGCTGGTCAAATCGTTGGTGAGACCACACTTTTTGCATTTCTGGACACCCAACTACAGGAAGGATGTCATTAGGTTGGAAAGGGTGCAGAAGAAATTCATCAGGATTTTACCTGTGCTTGAGTTACAGCAAGAGTTTAGATAGTCTGGGACTTTACAGAAGACACCTTATATCTGGTTTATTGCTATGAGTACATATCAAGCAACATTCTTCTGTTTGTTGTATAGTATCAGAAGAGGGGACAGCATTTGATCGCCTCAATTTTTCTTGGACATGTTCCGAGACTATCAAAGATGAAAATATTCTGCCTAAGAACCCTAGCAATCTCCTACCTTGCTTACTGAAGCATTCAAATATAGCATTAGGTCCTGTTGATTTATCTAACTTAATATCAGCATTTCCCTCCCATAACTCTATTTCCATATCTTCTTCCAAGTGAATACTGTTGAGACATATTCATTTAGGACCTCACTCATAACCTGTGACTCCACACATATAGTGTTCAAGAAGGAACTGCAGATGCTGGAAGATCGAAGGTACACAAAAATGCTGGAGAAACTCAGCGGGTGCAGCAGCATCTATGGAGCGAAGGAAATAGGTGACGTTTCGGGCCGAAACCCTTCTTCAGACTGATGGGGGGTGGGGGGGAGAAGGAAGGAAAAAGGGAGGAGAAGGAGCCCGAGGGCAGGGGGATGGGAGGAGACAGCTCGAGGGTTAAGGAAGGGGAGGAGACAGCAAGGGCTAGCAAAATTGGAAGAATTCAATGTTCATGCCATCGGACGCAAGCAACCCAGGCGGAATATGAGGTGCTGTTCCTCCAATTTCCGATGTTGCTCACTCTGGCAATGGAGGAGACCCAGGACAGAGAGGTCGGATTGGGAAGGTACACTTTCCCTAGCTATCCTCTAGCTGAGATAAAGGAATTGCTATCTTTGCAATGGTTGGGTGAAGTGTTTATTTAAGACCTTAACATTTGGACCAATCCTATCCTCCATGAAAGACGTAGCATAGAAGATGTATTAAAAACATCAAATTGTCCTTCAGATACCTATCAAGTTTACCTGGTCTGGGCTACAGGTGATTTCAAACTTGCGCCAGCCATTATGGTTTGACTTGACTGATGTATGAAATGGCTAAGCAGTTTCAAACTATTACATTCATGCTGTAACAGCATTGATCCTTTTTTTTCGTCTGTGAAGTGAAGTTGAAGGAGTGGCACTCTGTTCACAAAATCATTTGATCTTCAACCCATTGGATAAATAATACACCATTGCCATTAGAGGGGTGGGGGAGAACAGTGGAAAAGAGACGAGGCAAGGTTGAGTTTGTTTTTGCAATCCTTCATCATTATTTCTGCATGTGCAGTGCAGGATGTGCTTAACTCTAAATCCAAAATTACAATAAAAATGTAATAACATGCAGACATGCTGAACATTTTGCTTTTGCTTTTAATTTTACAGTTTCTTCAGGTTAGAATGGAATGCATCAGACACATGATGGACTAATCGGGTTTATTGTTATAAGCACATATTATCAGGCAATATTCCTCTCTTGCTTGTTGTACAGTGCAAGCAAGTTTTTATTACATCATGCTAAACATGATTTCATGTAACAAAGTACATTCTTGGGCTATGCCATTTTAAGATTTATATTTTAATCATGATATGGCAACTATATTATTCTGGTATTACATTTTATTGAATTGAAGATATGCCTCCAATATAGGAAAATCACATGTGAAGCAGCACAGCACACGAGTTATTATGATCATTTATGTATTATTGACATGGAACTTGGCACTCAAAAACTCATGTCCTAGAAGCAGAATAAGACCATTCGGCCCATCATGTCTACTCTGCCATTCAATCATAGCTGATCTATCTTTCCCTCTCAATTTCATTCTCCTGCCTTCACCCCAAAACTCCCGACACCTTTACTAATCAAAAATCTGTCAATCTCCGCAGTAAAAATATCCATTAACTTGGCCTCCACAGAGTAACCATAAAACTCATGTTCGGCTCCCTCTCTGATTTTGTCTCCGTCTGTCTCTCTGTCTCTGTCTCTCTTTATCTCTCTCCATCTCTCTCTGTCTGCCTTTGTATCTTTCTCTCCTTTCTGAGTAAAGTAGCTTTTGTTTTTGAGACTGGTCTGCCTTTACCATAAAGACTAAATAATTGAAATCCACCATATCGGTTGTCCAGTTTCAAGGCTGGATAAATATAATGACAAGACTTCTAGCTTTTCTCGAGCTCTGGAAAATCATCCCTATCCCTACCATTCCCTATCCTGTAAAACTTCCAATGATTGAGATGGTCCACACTTTGGGCTGTTTTGAAACAAACTAGACATGGTGTCCTTGGTAATTAATGATTGGTGTGAGAATATTTTGTTCGCAAAGAGAAATCCCTCCTATACTCCTATCCCAGTCTTACATTCCAAATAACTAAACTGACTTTGTTCTGAACATTGGCTCAGTCACATTTATGCAGCAATCCTGCTCTTGGTAGTCTTTTCGAATCACATGTTTCATTAAAGATGAAGTTATGCTGCCAAACTGGGAATTTAAATTCTTCTTACACTAGAAAAATGTAATTATATGTGTATAATTAGAAATGTAAGTAGAATGTGTAATTAAATGTTTCATTATGAAAAATCAAAAAGAAAGAAATATAAATTTAGAAAATATTGCCATGATTATCAGCTTGATGTTTAGATAATCAAGATAATTATTTCTTCAAGTATGTGGTTTCATTAACGTGTCATTTTTAGTATGGTAACTGAAAGAAAAATGTTGACAAAAGGAAGTTTTAGAGTTTAGTAATATTGTAAAAAAAACTGCAAAAATGAAAGTCAAGTATATACCAGGAAGCAAATGAAAGGATTATGCTTTTTTTTTCATTTTTGAAATGTGTTGGATGCATGCTTTGGCTTGCAGGCTGAGCCACTGTAAAATACATCAGCGGCTCAGTATATTACATTATGCACAGCTGGAAACTGAACTGAATTCTGTCTCATGGGCTAGAAAGGTAACTTAAGGTTGCTTTGTTGTTTGCTCTATTGTCTCAGCTTTATTGGAAAGATTACAAATAATATCCTTAAACTGGATGAAGGGGATGGTCTGGTTTGAGGGAGACTTGGTCAATGCATTGACGAGTGAACCAAGCTGTTTGGTCATCAGTACCAAGTTAGATTGTGAATTTGCCTGTATTTGTTTCAGAGTATTATCAGTCAGAGTGAGACCAATTTTTATGCCTTTGACTTCAGCCATCCCGGAAATTAAAGCTTCTTGAATGCCAGTCATTCCTGTCTGCAGTGCATTCTTAATCTCTTCCATGCCTGTTTTTATAGTGCCCTGCAAGCCACCCATGCTAGATTGAATAGAATTTTGTATATCTGCCAGCCCAACCTGCATTACATTCTGCATGTTCCCCAAGTTGGTCTGCACACTATTATGAAATTCTGTAAGAACTTTGTTTCCTGCCTCCTGAAGCTTTAAAGATTCTTTAGGAAATGTCTGATCAATTGATTGTATCAGTGTCATTAGTGTCTTTCTTATTGTTGCCGGCTCCTGCGCACGTGCAACCTTGGACTTTCCTGCGGATGTTTCTGGAGCTAACTCCCATTTCAGGAGTTTGTCTGTTTCTGATTTAGGAATAGTTTTCCTTCTCACGGTTTTGTTCACAGGTTGCAATGGATTCTGTGTACCATCTGGCTCCATAGGTTTAACATTGGCTTGAGTAAGTGCAGACTGTGCTGTTGGTTTCGCTTCTTGCTGTTTGAGGTCACCTACGTTTGGTTAAAAAAAGCAGTGAAGTTAGTAATGTGCACTAAAATTATGATCGTGTTACCAATATGAATGGTATGGTTAATACAATGTTAAATTGAGGTCCTACTGAGAGAATGTAAGCAAATACATTCTAATATTTTGGAGAAAAAGAAGAGAGATATCCCAGGTTACCTGGACATTATATATTCCTCATGCAACTTCATATCATTATTAATTTAGCTTTTTCTATTTCAATTGCACTTCATTGACTGTAATGCATTTTGGGATCAAAACCATTGTATAAATGCATTTCTGTATTTATAGGCCAGAAATTACTGAAATATTGTGAAGACAATATTGTCATGCTGTTAATTTACTTTACAGTCTGAATATTGAATATTGCAACTAATGAGGTGGGACCACTATAAACCTGTTAGAGTAGAATTGTTTCTCCAGAAAATTGCAATGAGTGAGGATGGTTAATACAGGATATGCGGTGTATGGAGGACGGCGATGGAGTGAGCCAACATCTTTATGCTCCTGGGTATGCACACATCTGACGGTCCATCCTGGGCCAAGCACATTGATGCACAAAGACATTTTATCAACACCTCTACTTCCTCAGAAGTTTGAGAAGATTTGGCTTGTCACTGAATACTCTATCGAACTTCTATAGGTGTGCAGTACAAAGCATACTGACTGATTCTATCACGGCCTGGCACGGTAACACAAAAGTTACAAAGAAAGCAGGCTGCCAAAAATGTAAACATTGTCTAATCCGCCGTCGGCACCAACCTCACGGCTGTCAATGGAATCTACAGGAAGTGCTGCTTCCAGAAGGCAGCTAATATCATCAAAGACCTGTATCACCCTGACCATGGCCTTATCTTGCTGCTACCATAGTGTAGAAGGAACAAGATGCTGAGATCTGCTACCTCCAGGTTCAAGAACAGATTCTTCCTTTCAGCCATCAGGCTCTCAAACTACAGGGCACAACCTTAACTCAGCAATGAAGTACAATAAACTTTTTAATAGATTGCACTATGCAGTTTGAACTATTATGGTCTAATTACTTAGTATAACTGATATTTTATTGTTATTATTGATTATACACTTTGTGTTATTGCATTAATGTGCCTGTAAAGTTGCAGCAGGTAAGAATTTATATTGTTCTATTCAGGGTGCATATGACAATTAAACACTCTTGGCTCTTTTTGTCTTTATCCTTGTGTTGATTAATTGACAATATTTGGGATCAATATCTGTCGCAAAGCATACTTTGAAATGAACAAACTAATCAGCATTAGATGTGTTGGCCATCCATCATGATGCAGATTTACTCAAGGGTAAGCTGCACGGATGAGCAGTCCTCTTCCAGGTTTTTAGTTCATAATTAACAAGAGTAGTGGCCGACACCGACCAATATTTTCAAATAAACTATTTCTGCAGGGCACTATGTTAACTCATTAAGCTTTCATTGTGACATGTTTAGTTGGCCAATATTTGGTGTAAACTATAACATCGGAATATCTTTTCCTGCTATCCCTGAAGGCAATTTTATCTTTCTGGATATTTTAATCAGGATTATAAAAACACCAAATTAGAAAAAGATAATAAGTTCAGTCTGTACACCCATTAATTGAACCTATTGTACAACGCCCGTTGTAAATGGCATCTAGCACATAGAGTTAAGAGTATTTAATTGTCATATAGTCAATTGTCATATTCACCTAGATCAGAATTTAAAAAAAAAATGTAAAGCATGTAGAATTGAGTCTAATGATAAAATAAAATTCTTACTTGTTGCAGCTTTACAGGCACATTAACACAAGAATACAACAAATAAATATATGATAACCAATAACACAATGTTATCATTCGGAGGAGCCTGAAGAAGGGTATTGAGCTGAAACATCGCCTATTCATGTTTTCCAGAGATGCTGTCTGACTCATTATGTTAGTCCAGCATGTTGTGTTCTACGCAAGACACCACGATCTGCAGTTCCTTGTGCCTCCAAATGATCAGTATTACTAGGTAATACGACGTATCATGTCTGGAAACCAACTTTTTTTAAATTGGCTATGATGGTTAGATTTCTCTTTACGATTTCCTTATCCTATTGTGCTATATGTATCTTAACATCAGTATTGCTACTTAATATTGTGACTGTCATTAAACTCGATTCTATGCCATTCAATGTGAGTGGGTGTTAACCATTTTTCTGGAAGGACTGATGAAGGAAATGTAATTTCGCGTGATGCTTTTATGTTTCAAGTGGAAAGTAATCCCTGTATATTTGAGTCACGCTGCTTGAGAGATGCAGGAAAACAAACATTGGTCTAGAAATGTATTTTCTTGGCTCCACATTTATAAATATTGTGCAGTTGTATTTCCACATGTTAGTTGTGGCAACAGTAATTCTTGGTGACTTGTGTATTCACAAAATATAATCAGGAAATTCTACAGGGTACAATTGTGCATATAAGAAGTTATGTATTTTGCATGCACATCAAAAGGTCACATACATCTGCACATCTCCTGTGGAGCAGTTGCAGGTGAAATTAGGTTACTTCTCTGCTTTGTGAATATTGTGGGCAATCACAGGAAACCAGGTTTTCATAATGCTCCATTCTCAGCTATGCTTTTTAAAGAGATAGCAGCACTTTGCATTTACTTTGCATCTATGGCACTGAAATGTGAATTTTGTTTAGCATAGCATAGGCAATTTGTTTTTAATTGACCTGAATTCTGCGGTGGATTTGGGCTTTCCCCTGTACATTTCTGCTAATTGGTACCAGAAGGGGTCCAGAATCTATTTGCACCAGTTCGACATGCATATCCAGTTACTGTGTGACTTGCCTGACAAATCACCAATTTAGTAACATACCTTTATCAGTTTTACTGTCATTCAAAAAACGTGTGATATATTTTGTACACATGTGGCATTTGTCCTTTGTTTTTGCCAAGCAGAAATATCCTTCTTTGCACTCACACCCAGTGTCCTGAGTTTCACTGCACTCTCGTTGAGTTTCAAGTCCCAGCTCTGAAATTTAAAACACAATCAGGTTCAAATAAAAATTTCTGTCAGTCCATATCAAACATTGTATTGAAGACTGTACATTGCAAAAAACATGAAACAACAAAAGTTTAGCTCTTAGAATTTATGGCTAGAAAAACTTAAAGTGTTTTTTTTGCAGCAAAATAAGAGCAGCTGGAGGAACTCTGGGTCAGATAGCATCTGTGGAGGGAAATGGACAATTGGCATTTCGAGCCTACATCTAGACTGTCAGAGTAGAGGAGAAGTAGTCAGTATAAGAGGTGAAGGGGAAGGGTGCTGGTAGGGGTGGGACAAGAACTAGCAAGTGATAGGTTGACATGGGTGAGAATCAGTCTGAAGAAGGGTTCCGATCCAAAACATCAGTTCCCTCCACAGATGCTGCCTGACCCGATAAGTGCCTCCACCATCTTGTTTTTTGCTCAAGATTCTAGCATTTGCAGTTTCTTGTGTCTGCAGAAAGGTAGTTTAGCAGAAAACACATGGAGGAGGGAAGGATGGGGATAGCAATAGGGGCTGGGAGGTGAAAGTTGGAGAACAAAAGGCTGCAGATTTTGGATTCTGATAGGACAAAAAGGTGGAACTGAGTGAAACATCGAAACATAAAAACAGAAAATATGTGTAGGAGGAGGCCATTTGTCCCTTTGAGCCAGCACCGCCATTCATTGTGATCATGGCTGATCATCCACAATCAGTAACCCGTGCCTGCCTTCTCCCCATATCCCTCGATTCTGCTAGCCCCTAGAGCTCTATCTAGCTCTCTTTTAAATTCATCCAGTGAATTGGCCTCTACTGCCTTCTGTGGCAGAGAATTCCACAAATTCACAACTCTCTGGGTGAAAAAGTTTTTACTCATCTCAGTTTTAAATGGCCTCCCCTATATTCATAGACTGTGGCCCCTTGTTCTGGACTCCCCCAACATTGGGAACATTTTTCCTGCATCTAGCTTGTACAGTCCTTTTATAATTTTATATGTTTCCATAAGATCCCCTCTCAGCCTTCTAAATTCCAGTAAATACAAGCCCAGTTTTTCCAATCTTTGCTCATATGACAGTCCCACCATCCCGGGGATTAACCTTATGAACCTACGCTGCACTGCCTCAATAGCAAGGATGTCCTTCCTCAAATTAGGAGACCAAAACTGCACACAATGTGGTCTCACCAGGGCCCTGTACAACTGTGGAAGGACCTCTTTACTCCTAAACTCAAATCTTGTTGTTATGAAGGCTAACATGCCATTAGCTTTCTTCACTGCCTGCTGTACCTGCATGTTTACTTTGAGTGACTGGTGTACAAGAACACCCAGGTCTCGTTGCTCTTCCCTTTTCCCTAATCTGACGTCATTGAGATAATTATTTGCCTCCTTGTTCTCGCCGCCAAAGTCGATAACCTCACATTTATCTACATTATATTACATCTGCCATGCATCTGCCCACTCACTCAATCTGTCCAAGCCACCCTGCATTCTCATAGCATCCTCCTCACAGTTCACACAGCCACCCAGCTTTGTGTCTGCAAAGTTTGCTAGTGTTACTCTTAATCCCATCATCTAAATCATTAATATATATTATAAAATGTTGCGGCCCCAGCACTGAACCTTGCGGCACTCCACTCGCCACTGCCTGCCATTCTGACAGGGACCCTTTGTTTCCTGTCTGCCAACCAATTCTCCATCCATATCAATACCCCCAATACCATGTGCTCTAATTTTGCCCACTAATCTGTATTGGACCTTATCAAAGGCTTTCTGAAAGTCCAGATACACTACATCCACTGGCTCTCCTTCAACCATTTTACCTGTCACATCCTCAAAAATTTCCAGAAGATTAGTCAAGCAGGATTTCCCCTTCATAAATCCTTGCTGACTTGGACCAATCCTTTTACTGCTATCCAAGTACGCCGTTATTACTTCTTTCATAATTGACTCCAGCATCTTCCCCACCACAGATGTCAGGTTAACTGGTCTATCATTTCCCGTTTTCTCTCTCGCTCCTTTCTTGAAAAGTGAGATAACATTAGCTATCCTCCAATCCACAGGAACTGTTCCTGAATCTATAGAACATTGGAAAATGATCACCAATGCGTACACGATTTCTAGAGCCACCTTCTTGAGTACACTGGGATGTAGATCATCAGGCCCTGGGGATTTATCAGCCTTTCGTCCCATCAGTCTACCCAATACTATTTCTCGCCTAATGCAAATTTCTTTCAGTTCCTCTGTCTCCCTAGATTCTCTGTCCTCGAGTACATCTGGGAGATTGTTTGTGAATTCCTAAGTGAAGACAGAACCAAAGTACCTGTTCAACTCTTCTGCCATTTCCTTGTTCCCCATAATAATTTCACCTGTTTCTGCCTTCAAGGGATCCACATTTGTCTTTACTAATCTTTTTATTTTAACATACCTAAAGAAGCTTTTACTATTCTTCTTTATATTCTTGGCCAGCTTACCCTCGTACTTCATCTTTTCACCCTGTATTGCCCTTTTTGTTACCTTCTGTTGTCATTTGAAAGTTTCCCAATCCTCTGGCTTGCCACTACTCTTTGCTATGTTATACACCTTTTCTTATAATTTTATTCCATCCTTAACTTCCCTTGTCGGCCACGATTGCCTCTTACTCCCCTTAGAATCTTTCTTCCTCGTTGGAATAAAATGATCCTGCATCTTCTGGATTATGCCCCAAAATTCCTGCCATTGCTGTTCCACCGTCATTCCTGCTGGGGTCCTTTTCCAGTCGACCTTGGAAAGCTGCTCTCTCGTGCCTTCATAGTCCCCTTTGTTCAACTGCAACACTGACACTGATTTAACCTCCTTCTCAAATTGCAAATTAAAACTTATCATATTATGGTCACCACCTCCTCGCGGTTCGCTTACCTTGAGTTCCCAAATGGGCTGTTTCTGTGCTGTAGAACCCTATACACTAATTTCATACAATTGTAAACAACAAAATTTAACAGTAACTTGATTTCTGCGTGTTGAACATGCCAAGCTAAATCTACATATTCTCTGCCATCCCATTGCAGTCTATAAAACATTCAGTTATATGATCGTTAAAATTTTCTAAAACATGCAAAGTAGTTGAGGAATAAACTTTAAAGACTGGATGAATAATCTATTTTATTCAAATGGATATTCCTTCGAACCGTCGGACAGAACTTTTGTGGGAATGCATTTGAATTAAAACATGATAAAAGAATTGTTAATGAATATTTACCTGCATCACAATATTTACACTTCATGCATTTTTCTAAACCATTTGAACGATCCATGTAAGTTCCATGAGTACAGGAAATGCACATAGTCACTAATGTGGAAGTGCAGTGTTTTAAGACACGTGTACCTGTAATGAAAAGAAGAAGAAAAATGCTGGCGCATTACTTGAAAGTGTCAGTAAGTCAGACAACATCTGTGGAGAAATGTTCATTTGATGCCACTGCAAAAATTAAATCTATATTAACTCTAAATATGCTGCTTGACCATCTAAGCATTTATAGCATTTTCTATTGTTTCTTTAAACTTCCAGCAGTTAGTATTTTATAATAGCCTTACTTGGTCTGATTTAGTGTTGCAGTGTTGTGGCTGTCTATAAACCAGGACTTTTCATCATTCTACCTTATTGTTTTCAAAGCACCCATATTGAAATGCTAATCTGTGCAAAAACACTACTTTAGCTAAAGCTTGAAAGGGGAAATATGTAATTAAATTGTATTAGCAAAACTAAAGCTTATCCACTTTTTAAACAGCTTAAGAGTAAGAGAAGTTTGCAGTGCAACGTTCATTTGCAAAGGTTGTCACTTACCTGGCTGACACATGGAGCAACACAGGTCTTGAAAATTATATTCATCTGAGCCACAGCTTGTCACCAGTTGCAAGTTAAAAATCAATAATAGAATGCAACAAACCTAAATAGAAAGAAGAATAGTTTAACAAAAACACTCTCACAGCCCTCCCACACTCATGGCCCTGAAGTAGAGGGATGATCATAAAGGGGTGTATTAAATCATGGGGCGAATGGATAGGGTGAATACACAGTCTTTTTTCACAGGGTAGTGGAATCATGAACTGGAAGGCAAAGGTTTGAGAAGGGAAAAATTTAATAGGAAACTGAAGGATAATCTTTTCATGCAGAGGGAACGAGCTGCCAGAGGAAGTAGTTGAGATTAGTACATTGACAACATTTAAAATACATTGTAGGAGCCATTAATGCTTAGGTTAGTTACTGTTAGTATTTCTGGACCTTTTTCCTAGCTTGTGGGTGGGATTATATACGTAGATGGGCATGTCTACATTTGTGGAGGCTAGCACAGACTCATAGATTAGAAGTATTTTAGTTTTAGTTTTTTAGTTTTAATTTTTAGTAGAGGGATGGTGAGGACAACAGTTTTTTTTACCACGTCCACGTTCATGTTCACAAGACGCCACATGGAAGAAACAGTAAGAACGAAAAGTTATGAATTATTTATTTGTTTTGTATTACTTCAATTAAAGACCAATTAATCAAGAAGTAACGAATGGAAGATTTGTTTTTGCTATCGGCGAGTTTTCAGAATCAAGGATAACCGACCGGTAATGTTAAATGTCCGCCGAGCTTCACAGCCATATATCTCTGGCTTATTAAAAGTTGTCTGCCTTCTGTCTCCACTCCTTCTCCCCCCTTCTTACCCCCCCCCCCCCTCTTTTAAAGGACTTATCGTACACTGTGCTTCAGCCGTCTTAATTACAGCGCCAACCTTCTGATCATCGTGGTGTGTGTCTGTATCACCTTGGCTTTGCTCAGACAGCGCTCCCCCCGCTGGCCCTATCCCCCACCTTTGCGATGTGTTTGTGTGTGTGTGTGTGTGCTCCACTCTGACAGTCGCCGTTCCAGTGGCCGTTTTTTCAGGCGACTGCCGGCAACGTGACAGTCGCCGGCAGACACCTGAAAAATCCCCAAAGTGGAACAAAGTGCAACTCAGTCAGAACTGGATGGTATGTGAACAAACTTCTTCAGATTCATATACTCACAAGGGTGAGGAATAGTCTGGGGAACAAAGTTTGTGACCCTAATGGGCCTGTCCCACTTAGGCGATTTTTTGGGCGACTACAGCCGACTGCCGTTAACATTTTTCGGCGACAGTGCGACAATATTTGCTGTCGTAGGTTGTCGTAGGTGAATTCCATTAAAACTAGTCTCTGGCAGTCGCCTAAGGCAGGGATCAACAACCTTGTTCTGCATAGGGGCCGGGACGCATGTCTGTGTGCGGATGGCGGGCCACATCTATCACGTATACACATGGATTCTGCATACATCCCGCCCCGGATGGCAAGCATCAAATCCCGTGTTCACATAGATCCCGCCCATTCGAGGACGCCACCCGGAGCACCGGCCCCTAGTTACGGGCAAAGATGGTTACGGGCGCTCATGAACATGGTGCACCTACTCTGTCCTGAAGGCGGTGGCTCAAATACTCATACTCACTCGTCTCCGGCCTATTGACAACCCCGATCCCGACAGTGTGTTTAAGAAATAACTGCAGATGCTGGAAAAGACGGTAGACAAAAAAGCTGGAGAAACTTAGCGGGTGAGGCAGCATCTATGGAGTGAAGGAATAGGCGACGTTTTGGGTCGAGACCCTTCTTCAGATTGGTCTCAGAGCAGCGTCAGCGGATGATTTCAGGTTACAGGCCGCATTCGGCCCGGGGGCCATAGGTTGCCGACCCCTGGCCTAAAGAGTCGCCTAAGTGGGACAGGACCAAGGAGGGTAGATAGAGGAACCAAATGATCAGCAAAAAGGTTTGTAGGATCAGGAGTTGCTGAGTCCCTAAGACATTAGGAAAAGAAAGAAGTTCAGGGCAGGGCTGTGAGGAACATTGGAAAAGGTTAGGCTCAGTATCAAGGGAAGGGAAGCAGCAGAGTAGATGGCTTTAAGGTATGTGATAAAGACCATGAGCTCCTGACATTTGTTATTGGAATGAAAGCGTAGTTGGAGGATAGTGCACAGTGGGACAATTTAGCATCAGTAGTAAATATTAAATGATGGCAGAATTCTTTACATTTTTACATATAACTGACAGTCATTGTGTTGACATTTCAGATTTAAAAATAGTTGCCAATTATGTTCCTTAACAATTTCTGTTCAATGTGGGTTAGTATCCAGAAACAACATACCATAATTGTCCACATTGTCTGGCTGAAGAAAGGGAAGAGGAGCTTGCTAAATACAGGATGCTGATTTATGATGCAAAATGTTCATGTACAGCAATCAGTGGACCTATGTTTGTGTGCTGACCTTGTAGAGTTTGACTTAGCCCCAAATTATTCCTTTTGGATTTTATTGTGTTGTACATTTCCACTCATCAAATAACAATTTGCCACTGTTACTTTATCAAAAGAAGATTGCGTAAAGCTGGACTGTAGAAAGAAAGTCCTGCATTTATTCAGCACCTTCCACAGTCTCAAGGCATCTGAAAGTACTTTAAGTTATAATCAAGTAAGAGTGGTCTAGTTACTGAAGTAAAGTTGTACATACGGTAGTCAATGTTGACATGTCAACTCCAAGAAGCTCACCCTAGTTCTCCGACTAGTTTCACGGCACTGATTAATTTTACTGATTATATGCCTCCTTTTCACCTTGTCACCATTCAGTTAACAATGAACCATTCTACATTTCCTTAACGTCTGCTTTGATATGTTGTTTCATACCTCACCCCTTCATATCTCTAGACTCCCTCTCCCCTGACTCTCAGTCTGAAGAAGGGTCTTGACTTGAAACGTCATTCCAGAAATGCTGCATGTCCCGCTGAGTTACTCCAGCATTTTGTGTCTATCCAAGAAGCCAGAGTTGCACCACACAGAAAGAGGGTCTTTGGCCCACTGAGTCCACAACAATTGATGATAATTTAGGTTAATATTAAACTTTGTTATGAAAACTACAGCTAAAATGGTCAGTAAAATTAATTTGTCAAATGTACATTCAAACCATTGAGATAGAAATAGCAATAATGCCTGTTGGCAGTAATACAATAATAATGTGCAAGCACACAGAGAAGATTAGTTTAACCTGGCATCATGCTCATTATGGACATTATGTGCTGTACATTTCTATGTTAAAAGAGCTTTGGACCATCTCTAGTTATGGACGGTGCTAAAGTGCCAGCTGTTTTGTTTCTTAGCTACTCCCCCTCTTGTGCTCACTAAATATGCTATTAATGTAAAGGGCTTTTTGCATATTAGCTCTGTCAACCTAAAAAATATTTACAGCAATTGTAAATTTGTTGAACAAGCATGATGGAAGAGTTGTAAAATATATTGCATAAGATGTAAAAGATTTTAAGTTGAGCAATATTCAAATTATGTTAGAATCATGGTAAACTTGAGACTCAGAGGAATCCATCATGTAAACATCTCTTTTAGCCCATAATGTCTTTGTCGTTCAAAAAAAACTCCCCAATCTTATCCCATTTTCCAACACTACGTTTGCAGCTTTAAGTACACATCCAGTACTGCTTGAATCTGAGGAGGCCCTCTGTCTCTAAAGCCTTTTAAGGAGGTGAATGTTATATGCTATTTTCAGAGTGAAAAATATTTTCCTCGACCCACCTCTAATCCTTTAACAATTCTCAGCCCTTGGTTTATGACCCCCTCTGCTTAGGGAAGTGGGTCTTCTCTATTCACCATATCTAAGCCCCTCGTCATTTTCTATAGCTTAATTAAGTTTCCCTTCAGCTATTCTATAGAAAGCAACACTTGCTTATCAAACAACCCAAAGTGCCGGAGTTACTTCAGACTGAAGAAAATTCTCAACAAGAAACATCACCTGTCTATTCCTTCCACAGATGCTGCCTTACTCACTGAGTTACTCCAGCACTTTGTGTTTTGCTCACAATTCCAGCATCTGTGGTTCCTTGTGCCTCTATTTTCTTATCCAATCTTTCCCCATAGCTACAACTTTACAGACCCAGCATGATTTTTGTAACTCTCCTCCAGTGAAATTGCATTTCTCCTGTAATATGGTGACCAGGATTTTATGCACACTTCCGAACTCTTATATTCTTTGTTTAAGAAGGAACTGCAGATGCTGGAAAATCGAAGGTACACAAAAATACTGGAGAAACTCAACGGGTGCAGCAGCATCTATGGAGCGAAGGAAATAGGCAACGTTTCGGGCCGAAACCCTTCTTCAGACCCTTCTTCTTATATTCTTTGCCTTGGCTGACAAAGCAAACCATCCCATTTACCATTTTAACCATCTTATTGTGCTGTCCTGCTATCTGGGGATCTGTAGGGAACCTTCTTGCACCTCTCCATCACCTTCTCCATCACTTCCCTGCAATATATTCCATTTGTCATTTTTCTGCCTTCCTGCATTTCTAAAGCATTCCACTTTATCGCCATCTGTAGTTAAACAAATCCTTTCAATTAAAAGAGATGAGTAGATTTCTTTCTGTGTATGCAAGGAATAGGCATGAAGTTATGAAACTGTAGATATAACAATTGAATCTTTAACAATTTAAGTATTAAAACCCCTTTACGTCATTTAAGAGGTTGATTGAAAATTTCACAATCATGCAGTGGCAGAGATGTTCCATAAATCCGTATAAATCAGACTGCATAAGTGAAATGACAAATTCTGAGCATGTCAAAGAGATGCGTGCAATATACCTAATTAGAAGAATGAACTGAAATTAGAAAAGGGCAGAGGTTTTGAGAAACTGAAGGAAGCAGAATATATGACAACAGGACTGTAACTGAAAAAGCCAATCAGTCCTCACCATACTGCAACCTGCATCTCCATTTCAGCATCCTGACCAAAGCTGCTACTGAGTTCTACTATCAGAACGGTGAGGGATTGTTACCTGATCCAGGCAGAGTTTCACGACATGGGATGTTCTTAATACTTAGCCAGGAGAAAGTTGCCTGACAAGTCATCCAAATATAATGGCATTTCTTAATTTAATTTAAATATTTAATTTTAACAATGATACATAGACCGATTCAAATCATAGTACTGCTGCAATTACAGTCAGGAAAGTAATGAAACAAACTGATGAGCTTTACTGCACCAATGAACTCACCTCAGGATATCCCATCTTTCACGTGTGTGCCAGGAACCCAGGCGTCAGTTCAAACTCCAAGCTAAAATGCAATTATTAAAATTATATTGCACTCCACCTCGTTGAATATTGGACGCAGATTGTTAGTGCTTCACTTGAAATGAGAGTTGCAGCTTTTAGTAGCAAATTTCATCTTCCTCATTTTCAGTTCAGAGCTCTAGGTCAGTGCCTTTGCTGACTTGTAGTTCTCTTGTGTTGGAAATTACGTTTCTTCTGAAAAGTTAAATTTAGGACATTCTTGAACTCCTTTGTTATTATGTTACAGTCAGTATTCACGAACTGCATGTCATTGAGAAAGCTTTTTACAGATAGGTTGGATCGAAAAATGGGTTGGCACGAGTAGACAGAGGGTGATGGGAGAGGGGTTTTGTGATTGGATGTCTGCCGAGTGGGATTAGTGAATGATTTGGTTGTGGATGTATGGGGCATAATCAATAAGATTGGTGGAGTTGGTGATAGAGGGTAGTCAGGCTATATGTTGAGAGCTAATTAGATATATGAGCCTAGAAATGGCAGAAGGAGTCTAATCCGAATAAGTGTGGGGTGATGCATTTTGGAAGTACATAGGTTAAGGCACACTCCATGCAAGGTAAGTTCCTGTGGAGTTATGAGAGACAGCAGGATCTTGAAGAACAAGACACTTGAAGGTAGCAGCGTGGTTAGATAACATGATTATAAAGCATATGGGATATTGACAGAAGTAAAGAAGTTATCCTAACTTTATAAATTAACAATCTTTACAAGGGTGTTACTGGTGAGGCCTCCATTTAACTTCCATACCTACTTGTCCTTGACAAGATAATCATTCACCTTCTTCTTGAAACAGTGCAGTCGTTTGTGATGAAGATACTCATTGGGTAGTGAGGTTGGGTAGGGAGTGTGCAGAGTCTTTCCCATTCACTTTTAAGTGAATACTAAAAGGAAGAAAATTTGAAAGGCTATGGATTCAAATTCAAATTCACTTTTGAAAACATCTTATCAAAGTGTGGAACCCAGAAATATATACAATATTAAAACTGTGGCCAAACCTCTGCTTCACTAATGGTTGGCATGGAGTTCCAGGAGTTGAATCCAACCATGTTGAAGTACAGACAATGCATTTCTAATGAATCACAGCAATGTAGGATGGTGTGCGACTGGTAGCAGAGTATGAAGAAGGTGGGTTTTCCATTTGCCTCCTTCTGGGAAGCAGAAGAGGCCGTATTGAGGTTATGGGCATGTGAGATGCTTTTAAGGGAGCCTTGGTTGGTTGCTGCAGTAAACACCATACAGATGAGGCTGATTGCTGCCATGGTGCTCAGTGCTTGCGATAGTGTATAATTATTTTGTAAATTAAACTACACCAAGTTCTACTCAATAATTGTACATGTTAACCTACTTTACTTTCATCAATTGAAGTTTATTATGAACTCATGTTTTTGATTCCAAATCTCTCCCCCACTTTATCGTATTCATTGATCACAGTGGGAATCAGAAATGTTCACAGTTATATGTAGGAAGGAACTACAGATGCTGGTTTAAACTGAAGATAGACACAATGCTGGAGTAAGTCAGCGGCACAGACAACATCTCTGGAGAGAAGGAATGGGTGACGTTTCACATCGAGACTGGGTCAGGTCAGATCTGAAGAAGGGTCGTGACTCGAAACGACACCCATTCCTTGTTCACAGTTAGATAGGTTCAACATGATGTTAGACGCTTCCTGGATACTTTCCAAGAGTAACGAGAAGCAGAAAGACTAATTTGAACTATTCTAATCCCTGGATGAAATAAGGTTTTACAATAAACACAAAGACAACATCGTTATGAATAGGAATATTCCCCAAGATGTAAAATCTATTAAAATAATTTCCATTTTAGCACAAATATTATTATCATTGTTCTACAACCAGTCAAGAGTGTTTTATTGTACCGACAAAGGAACAATGAAATTATTACGTTGCAGAATAACAGACCTATAAATACAATCCTCATAAATAATACATGATAAAAAAAACATAATTAATAATCTCAATAATAGTGCAAAAACACCCAAAGTCCTTAGTGCAACCAAAGGCAGTCCAAGTGATTTTGTAGTGTTAGAGGTTGTTTAGTTCAAGAATCTGATGATTGTTGGGCAGAAACTATTCTTGAAACCGGTGGTCATGGTTTTCAGACTTCTATACCTTCTTCCCGATGGTTGGCATGAAATTAGAATGTGGCCAGGTTGGTGTAGTTCTTTGACGATGCTGGCTATCTTTTTGAAGTAATGCCTCCTATAATTCCCTTCCATGGTGGGGAGATCAGTACCCATGATGGACTGGGTAGCATCCGTCGGGACAGGATATAGGCGGTTATAACTCCAAGACATCAATGGGATGCAAAATTCTACTGGACAGTGACTACTAGTACTTTCTAATAGTTCAAAAATAATTATTGTTGATAAAATTACCACATTCCCAATAAGATTACAAACAAAATGTTCCAAGACCTGTTAAATACAGAATAGAACTCAGTGTTTTAACAAGAACCAGCATGTCCTTATTGGCATTAGCCAGCCTTGGTTTTTGCAACAATGTTCTTTGCTTGACAGCCACCAGTCATAAATTAAATATGAGAATAATACTCATTTAAATAAAGAACTTACAATAAAACTATCCATTGCAAAGGCCAGGGTTCATTTCTGTTCATTGAAAACAGGTTCTGTAATTTGATTTTAATTTGCTCATAGTTTGGAAGCGAAGAAGCGAAAATTACTTGAAAATGTTGATGTGTTTGTCATATAGAAACGTGGGCAGTATGTGAGGCTGGGTCAACAAGCAGAATGTTGATTGCTTCATGCCATCCTTTTCCTGTAGACATCAACGTCTATCAGTAGTCCAGGATGGAATTAAGACCTAATGTGATAATATCTGACCCCGAATGCAGCTTCTGCACTTGAAATGTGAATAAGGAATTACATTGTATTTCTTTACCTTAAGCAAAAGGACAGACTTTTAAACAAAGACTTACTAGTCAGTAAGTTTCCCAAACTTTCTTAGAGCACGTAGAACTGCAGAAAAAGTCAAGGAGACGAATTCACAAGTGGAATTAAATATTTAATGTCTGCCTCCTGCTTAATCCCACTCCACTGTGTTCATTTAATGAAATTGCAGCAAAACTACCTGAAACATGGAGCAAAAGTACTTCTTGCATTTGGGTCAGGGCGTCAGTGTGTGGGCAGTGGGATAATCATCCCTCTTGAGCTCACTGAGCGAGTTAGGAGATTCGGTTTCACTCTATGCAGCCACTGTGATCTAGCCCTCATCGTCGTTACCATTGCCCAAATCCACTTGTCTTTATTAGGCTTCATATTTTCTCATTGTCTTATCCTTCAACTGAATAGAGATTGGGTTATGTTTAGTGCAGGACTCAAGATAGGTTAAGGTTAAGGTTTGGAGCAGCATTTCTAAATACCTCACCAAAGGTTCTTTGTCAGAATGAAGCACTTTACCTTGTAAAACCCATTAACTTTAGCTGGAGTGCCATGAATGTCCCAGGTGTTTTGTAACCACATAATGATACAATGAAGTCTACTTTTATTTTATTAAACTTTACACTGTGCTATTTTTCATTATCTTTCTGTAGGTTTCAAACATCTGATGCACATGGACAGGTATGGCAGCAAAGAAAAGCAAGGTGGTCTGCAGTGAGGCAGCCATTTTGGGATGGACTGTTTTGAGGGCGAAGGGCTACTGGTAGATTAAAGTGCGAGCTTTGGTGAAGAGTGGGCTTCGGTTAGGAAGACGAGCAGCATTTATGTAAGTCGAGGTAAGATTTTTCCTTTTTCTTAAGTTTGCTCTTTGTTAAAGGGACTGTGTGGTATTCAAAGGTGCGGACAGCTCCTGTGAGATGTGGAAGATCAGGTGACAGTCAACTCTCCCTGACAACTATGTCTGCAGGAAGTGTGTCTACCACTCCTCTCAGTCTAGATCAGTGGTTCCCAACGTGGGGCGTACGCCCCACAGGGGGGCAATTTGATTTTTAAGGGGGGCATCAGGTAAACATATGCAGTTTATGTTTCAGATGTTATTTTGAGTAAATTCCATTTTCTGAGAATTATTTCTTTGTCTGCTCGTGCTAAAATATGGGGGGGGGGGGGGGGGGTGGCATCAGGATTTTAGAGGTGATTAGGTGGGGCATGGCCAAAAAAAGGTTGGGAACCACTGGTCTAGATGGATTGGTTAGACCGGCAGTTGTACAGGAGGCAGAGAGTGAGACAGACAGGAGTTTCAGAGACGTGGTTATGCCAAATGTTGAATCAGTTAGATGATTGACCATCAGAAGGGCCAGGCAAGTAGTGCAAGCCTCTCCTGTGGTTGTTCCTCAATCAAAATATATATATCATTTTGTATTCTGTTGGGTAGATGGTTTCTCAGGAACAGCCAGAACAACCAGCACGACCGGTTCTACGTGTTGTACGACGTAATAAGGAAATGTCTGGGCGATCAATAGTTAGAGGGGACTCCATCGTCATTGGTGCAGATAAGCCTTTCATTGGCCATGAACAAGAGTTCACGATGCTGTATAACTTTCCTGATTCCAGGGGAAAAGGGCAGGGAGTGGGGAGGGCCGGTCGGGAAGATGAGATTTCAGCATCCATAGATGTGAGCTCGCAGCATCCATAGAACGAGCATACAGCGGGTGGAGGGAGCACACAATGTCATTGGAGTGCTGTGTTGGAGGAGAGAGAGAACACATAGTGCCTAAAGGGAGAGCACACACAGTGCTAGTGGTCAGGGCGTCCATGGCAACTAGATGGAGTGCGCAGTGTCAGTGGAGAGAGAGAGCACACAGTCACCGAGAGATTGCACGCTGTGCAGAGGATAGAGCGCAAGAAACGTCCAATGCCTTAGAATGCCGGAGGAGAGCGAGCACAAAGCGCCAGAGGAGAGGGAACACGTTAAACCAGAGGAAAGAGCACACACTGACTGTGCCAGAAGAGAAAGCATACACAGTGGAGGGAGTGCACAGTGCTGAAGGAGAGAGTGCACAGCGCCAGAGGAGAGAGTGTATGCTTTGGTGGAGGAGAGAATGCACCCAGTGCTTAAGAGAGAGCGCACATCGGAGTGCATACTGTCGTTGTGTCCTTGGGCAAGACACTTCACCCACCTTTGCCTGTGTGTGAATGTGTGTGAATGTGTGTGAGTGATTGGTGGTGGTCGGAGGGGCCGTAGGCGCAGATTGGCAGCCACGCTTCCGTCAGTCTGCCCCAGGGCAGCTGTGGCTACAGAAGTAGCTTACCACCACCGAGTGTGACTGAGGAGTGAATGAATAATGCGATGTAAAGCACCTTGAGTATTAGAAAGGCGCTATATAAATCCCATCCATTATTATTATTATTATACTACACGGTGGAGTGAGCACACAGCACTGGAGGAGAGGTCGCACACAGTGCTCGAACAGAATGGTGCACACTCCAAGCTGTAAGATTAATAGGGCTGTTTTATCAAATGATTTTAACGTCCCGGATATTGACTGGGAGTGTTATAGTGCTAAGGGCTTGCACGAGCTGGAATGTGTTAATTGTGTCCAGGAAAGTTTTCCAAAGCAATTTGTAGATGGCCTTACTGTAGAAGGGATAACACTGTTCCTCCTATTGAGGGATATAGCGCTGGAGTAGAGAGCACACAGCTCCTGAGGGGAGAGAGAGCACAGCGCTAGAAGATGGAGCGCACAATGCAGAATGAGAGAGCACACATTGTGTTGGCGCAGGGAGCACACAACGCCAATGGATAGCGCACACACAGTTGTTGGATGAGAGTGTTCACACCTTGCCGGAGGAGACAGCACACATTATCTGTGGATGGAGCGTATGTCGTCAGTAGAAGGAGCACACAGCACTGGTAGAGTGCCAGCCTTTGTGGAGGGAGCACACACGCTTCCAAAAGAGAGCGGGCGCACTGTGATACTGCCCCTTCCATTGGATGCCGCTCTGATCCCCATCACTCACTGACAGCTGCCCGAGAGGCTAATCCCCGGCATCATTGGTAACAGTAGGTCCATTATGCCAAACTTCATTAGTTCACACCTTGTAAAACCCAGGCAGTCCAGCCAGAGGAGAGAAGGAAGAAGGTGAGAGACAAAGCAGGAAAGAAAGAAGGAAGAAAGAAAGAAGAGAGAGGAATGGATAGGAAGTGGGATGCTATGTTCTTCTGTCGCATGTTTGAGCAAGACTGAGCCACTGGGACAAACTCAAGACTGGGCTGGTGGCACGAAGCCCGAGACAACCATCGCCTCTGCTGAGAGACCGCAGAACATCCGTGCAATGAGCACCCGAGTGCTGGTGAAGAGAGCGCGTACAGTACTGGAGGGGAGTAGTCACAGTGGAGGGGAGAGCGCGTACCCACTGCTGGCGGAGAGAACGCACTCACTCTGTGCTGGCGGAGAGTGCGCACACAGCTCCGGAAGAGAGAGCACACGGTGCCCTAGACGAGAGTGCACAGCGTCAGTGGAGAGGGAACGCACAGTGTTGGAGGACAAAGAACACGTGGCTTCGGGCGGCGGAGGGAACTGAGCCACGGTCCAAGGACCGGCCTGGTTCACCCGCCGCGGGCTGAGGACGCGCCCGCTGCAGACCGAGGACTCGCCCGCTGCGGATGGAGGACTCGCCCGGGTTGCCCAGGAATTGCCACGGTCCTGGAACTGCCCTGAAGCCCCAGTTCGCTCGCCGCGGATCGAAGACCCATGCCGCTGAAGGGTGGAAGGAGTCGGACAGACAGCCAGTGAGCAGACTGGCGACGGGAGGGAGCGCACTGCATCGATGGTGGACTGAGCTGTTGGAGGCCCCGCAGGGCTGGGGCTCAGCTGGATCCAGTGCTGCTCCAACAGGCCGAGTGCATGCACTGGACCCAAGTGAATGATATTTTATCCAAAACTTTATTTAATTTATCAAATTTGTCAGATTATGTTACAGTAGACAAATTGTTACAGGTCATAAAGGTCAACGTGCCTCATCTTGTTCAAGTACAGTCATTATATGACATCAGCATGTCTCACTCCACTGAGAAAACGGAACTGACATTTACATTCCAGATACACTTTCCAATGTAGACATTGTCCTTGCAGAAAGCCGCAATTTCTGGTCTTGCTGTGCGACGGGAAACAGTTTGGTACTCTACCATTAAAACTCAGCTCACGACGATGGTGAGATTCCTACTGCACGAAGGCTCTGAGGGGAAGGACCTTTCCCACGGTCTTAGATTGTTTGAGTGGCCTAATAATGAGGCATTCTACCAAGTGACTATCAGTAGGATTCACCAAAGATAGACACAAGATGCTGGAGTAACTCAGCGGGACAGGCAGCATCTCTGGAGAAAAGGAATGGGTGATGTTTCGGGTCAAGACCGTTCCACAGACCCGAAACATCACCCATTCCTTCTCTCCGGGGATGCTGCCTGTCCCGCTGAGTTACTCCAGCATTTTGTGTCTATCTTCGATTTAAACCAGCATCTGCAGTTCCTTCCTACTCAGTAGGATTCACCACGTCTCGAGGACATCCCACACAGACCATTGCCCAATGAACTTGCTCCACAAACGGTAGATCTTTTACACATTTCTGGTTCCACACATTTCCTCTGTTGCACACCCTATAAAACTGGTCTATATTATCTCTTCCTTCTGCCAAATGTATCATTTCTCTCCATGAAACTTCATCTGCCACTTGTGTGCCTATTCCATCCAGCCTTGCCCCTTTGATCCATCATCCTCTTCATGGTTTACCAAACTTCCATCTGCAAATTTAGAAACTTTACCCTACATACCTTAACTAACTAATTACTATATATCAAAGTTGTAGTCCTAGAACAAACATTTGGGGAACACCAGATAATTGTGTACCATGACCCTCTGATGTTGAACCACCATTTTTTAACCCATGTTGCCAACGAACCCTTCATTCCACAATTTGGACAATTAGTCTCTAATGTGGGTTATTTACACAAATGTTTTGCCCCACCATCCTTACGGGCTGTTTGCTAGTGCCACGCCATCCTTGGGTGATTTTCTTTGTTCCAATCTGGTCCTTTGCCAATTACTTTAAACCTACATTCCTGGTTTGAAATCCCCCTGGAAACAGAACTGGATCCTCCCACAATCTCCACAGACTGGAAAACTGTCGCTATGAGAGGCTCAGATCGGCTGAGGACGGAGGAGTCCGAGGAAAGACAATTCAGGTGAATAAAATGTTGAGGACCTTGGATAGAGCAACTGGGCATTCACTGCAGACCCTTCCATGAAATTGCACATTCAAATGATACGAGCAGAACTGTCGACGGTGCTCAGGCTGTGGCCAAACTAGTGTACAGACTGGTGTTCCATCTTTGCTTCCCTGCTAACATATTCAGTGCCTCTGCTTACAATAAATAGTCTCATTCTCACCTGACGTTGGTCATGTGCCTCCTTTATTTGTTTAATCCATTCTGTCAGTTACTTATCATCCAGACAGCATTTTTTTATTTGAGAGATACGGTGCGGAAACAGGCCCTTCGCCCCATCAAGTCCATACTGACCAGTGATCACCCCATACACTAGCACTATCCTGCACACTAGGGACAATGTACAATTTTACCAAGCCAATTAGCCTATAAACCTGTACGTGTTTGCAGTGTAGGAGGAAACCAGAGCACCCGGAGAAAACCCACGCAGGTCACCAGGAGAACGTACAAACTCCATACAGACAGCACCCGTCGTCTGGATCAAACCCATGTCTCTGGCGCTGTAAGGCAGCAACTCTACCTCTGACTTTGTTTTTCCTTCCATTCTACTCACGAGTATGTCAGTACATTTAATGAACCATTGCCCTAATCCTTAATTCCCTCTCTCAACTGCTTTTCTTCCATCATTCCTTGCCATTGGAAATCAGCTATTAGAAACAGTAGCCAAGAGTTAATGAATGTGATATGACATTCCCATTCAGCATTCTAGCAAATTATAGTGCAATTCAAGCAACAGCGAGCATGGAACCCAAGGTCAGTGAAGCTGCACAAATGCCCAGGGTCAGCACCCACAAGGGTCTTCCACACTGGTGTGCTCCTTGCACAATCTTTGTGGCTGAGACGGCCCTCCACATTCCTGTTCTGGGTGGCGGATGGTGATGGTGTCTTCAGACAATGTAGGAAGTGCTGCTTGTGTTTTATCTGTCACTGGGAAAGTTTAAAATAATAAGAAAATAACAGTAAATAATGATTATCCATTCACTTCTTTCCCTTCCGAAATAACATTATGATCAGCTGCCAGGGCTCGGTGGTACTGATGCTCACAGGAGGCCAAAGGTTCTGGATTCAAGTTCCACTCCAGAGCAGTATGCATAGAATGGTCTTGATCTACACAGTGGCACGAATGGGGGAATGTGGTGGAAAGGCAGGTGGAACACAGGACATTAAGAGTATTCCACTCATTCTGCTTGGGTAGTTTCTAACCGAATGGTATGAACAATTGAATTCTCCAATTTTACGTAACTACCTCTACCGTAAATATTTACAATGATCTGGCCTCTACAACTCTGTGTGGGGAATTTCAAAGATTCATTACCCCTCAACTGGCCCCTCATCTTTTAATTATGCCCACTTTTTCAAGATTCTCCCTCATGAAAAACCTCAACATCTAAGCTGCCATGCTTCATCTTAATTTTATATATCTTAATGTCACATCTCATTTTTCTAATCTGTGAGCAATACAGACCCAAACTGTCTAACGTCTAAAATAGGACCCATTTATTCCAGGAACAAACTGGGGAATCTCCCTATGTGCTACTACATTCTAGTAGCATTCTATTACAATGCCCCAACACTGAGTATCACATCATTGGCAAACTTAGAAAGCTTACAGTTTGGCCCCTTCTCCTGTTCAATGAAATAAATAGTAAATAACTGAAGACTGAGGCCTGGGATCCTCTACACAGCATCAGCAGAGGGTTGGTGGAGGGAGCGCACAGCACCAGAGAAGAGAGTGCACAGCAGCAGAAGAGGAGGGAGCACCCAGCACGCAGGAGGAGAGGGAGAGTAAAGTGCAGAGGATAGAGTGTACAGCTTTGACGGAGTGAGGGAAGGCATAGTGACGGAAAGGAGAGGGAATGTACAACATCAGAGGAGAGAGCCCGCGGTACCGAAGGAGGAGTGGGAGTGCACAGCACCGGAGGAGGAGAGAATGAAGAGTGTCGGACGAGGAGAGAACGCAGAGCCGGAGGTGGAGGAAGCCATGACACCAGAGGAGCAGAGGGAGCACTCAGTGCCAGAGTATAGGGAGCGCATAGCACCAGAGGAGGAGAGGGAGTGCATAGCGGCAAAGGAGGCGGGAGTACACAGGGAATACATGGTGCCGTTGGAGGAGAGGAGGGCACAGTGATGGAGGACAGAGTACACAGCGCCATTGGAGAGGCAGACACAGATAGCGCTGACACTTACATTCAAGATGTCTAAAACAGGGCCCCACTCCCTACTTAATGGAAGCCAATGATGATGCTATTCATTAGTGTTAAGATGGGCATTTAACTAAAATATAATCAGTAGCCTGTAAAATAAGATACTGCCTACATCTAATAACTTGAGAGAAAAAGATAGATCAGCCATGATTGAGCGGCAGCACAGACTTCTGCGCTTATGATCATGAACTTATTATGAACTATTCTATATTTGACTGATTGCCGCTTTCAGGGGTTCGGTAAACAGTGGGTGAAAGGAGCAGAACAATCAGGAGGCATCCATTGCAACCCCTCCAACATCCCAGACCACTACAGTTCCCAGGTTTTCTGATCCAATCTGCTCCAGCCTGTCAAGTAGCACGGCCTTGTGGAAACCAATAGAGGTTTCCCATCCTCAGAACAATATGTCCACTGCCCCACTCTCCATGGAAGTTGGTCTCAAACTACATTACAGGCCCACGTGATAATGGGATATCCGGGTGTGCGCTCATCCACTTCTGCCTTCTGCACCACTTCAGTCAGGCCACAGGCTACAAATCAGTCAGTGCCAGTGATCATTTCTCTGTCAAATGACTGAGAGAAGCCCCACCTGCCGTGTGCCCTCTCTTCACTGCAGCCAGGAGACCAGTTCCAGATTAAAAGGAAACCCGACAACCAAGTCATCATTTTATTTACCTGGTAACAACACAAATTCTACCTTCCTTTTCCTCCTGCACTTGGCGATGTGCACTCCAACTGATAGACAGAGCAGGAAGAGGCTGATGAAGACAATGATGCTCATTACAACTTCCAAAGTGAGAGCTGAATCGTTGGGCAGAGAAAAATCAATCAATTAGACATTTTGTTGAAAGTTTGCCACAGAAAGAAATTCACCCATGTCCTTGTAAGTACTATCATGGCCGAAGTGGATAGCACTGTCATTTGGAGTACTGTGTGCAGCTTTGGTCACCCATTTTAGGAATGGTGCGGAGGTTTCGATGAGGGTGCAGAAGAGGTTTACCAAAGTGCTGCCTGGATTAGAGGGTATTAGCTGCAAGGAGAGCTTGGACAAACTCGGATTGTTTCCTCTGGAACATTCAATACTGAGGGAAGACCTGATAAAAGTATATACAATTATGAGAGGCACAGATACAGTAGGTAGTCAGAATCTGTTTCCCAGGGTGGAAATGTCAAATATTAAAGGCCCAGCTTTAAGGTGAAAGGTGCAAAGTTTAAAAGAGAGTTTGTTCTTTTGTTTTTCCACATTACAAATAAAAGTTTGTTTTTAAGTTGTAATTGGATGTATACATTCCTTTTCTCATCCTGCCTAAAGAGTGTTTTGTCAACCCGTGTAGTCAGCAGCCAAGAAAGAGCACGTACACTCAGACTATTGACTCTGAGCGCTGACTTGGAGAAACAAGGGAAGTGCACAATAATCTTTGAGCTCTTTGCAGATCATTCTGTTCTGTCACATGATCGAATGGCAGAGTAGACTCGGTGGGCCGAATGGCCTAATTCTGCTCCTATCTTGGTCGTATCTTAACAATGGATGAAAACCCGGGACTGTGGCACCAACTGCATGTTGAAGAACCAGGCAATCTAGGGTTACTCTGAGATAAGTGTACTACTATATCATACTGTAAGATGTAATGATCAGCCATAATCTAACAGAATGTTGAGGCAGGTGTGAGGTGAAATGGCCTGTTTCAGTTTCATATTTTCTATAATGGGACTTTCTTAAACCACAGGCTGTAAAACAATTGCATACATCTCTCATTTCAAGTTTAAGGCAGCATAAATTACAAGACATTTAGGAAAATAATAACCAAGAGCTGGTACTGACTTGAGCATGAAGACTGTTTAAATACACCAAATAAAATACCTGAGTCACCGCTTACATTTCTGCCTGATTTGTGTGTGTTGGATATAATCGCAGATGGCATCACTGGTTTGATTGGCAGGTACTATTTCGACTTGACCCAGACTGGTGCAACTTTTAAAAGTACAGAGACAACAGCATTACTGAGAAGATTGGGGGAAGTATTTACACAATGCAACAATAGACTCGAGCCAACCGTCTCCTTTCCCCGCTCATCCCCACCCCTTCCCACACCCCAGAGTAACATGGCCACACTGAATCCACATTGTCTTATCCAAGTTCTCCTCTGAACCAAAGGCACAGGACACTGAAAACCCTATAGCGAAAGAGAGACTTGACCAGCTGGAGGGACTCAGCGGGTCAAGTAGCATTCATGGAGGGAATTGGACAGTTCATGTTTCCAGTCAAGGTCCTTCACATAGACCAAAATAGTGGAGCAAGGTGTGGGGCAAGATATGAAGTGATGTTAAGAAAAATAAATAGATACTTTGTGCAAACTTAATGCCAGGCATGGATATCTCAGACTGTGAGGGGGGAGGAATGCATATGGCCAGAGGAATCCTTTGCCCCATGGCTTTTATTCCTTGTTTCTTTGGAGTATAAGACGCTGAGGGGTGACCGTATTGAGGCGGATAAAATCATGAGGAACATGGATAAAGTGAACTCTCATAGACCTTTTTCCAGGGTATAGGATTCTAAAACTAGAGAGCGTAGGCTTATGGCGAAAGTGGGGAGATTTAAGAGGGACCTCTGAGGCAACTTTTGCGCTGAAGATTGTCCGTGTCTGAACTAGCTGCCAGAGGAAGCTATTGTAGTGGCGCCTGCTGGCGCACGCAGGTGTCGAACCCGGCGTTCGGAAGCTGCAGTCACGTGACTCGGGAGGGGCTACTGTTTTCGCACGGTTTCGCTTTTGCGCCACAGTTGTGTAGCTGGTCAGACGTGTTTGTGAGGACCTGTAAACCAAAGAGTTATTTCTGAAATAAATAAGCTCACAAAAACGTGGTTGGCGTTCTTACATCCGCCAAACTATAGAAGCAGATAAATTACAACTGCAATGCCAATGGAGGGAAATAGAACTAGCTCAGCATACAAACGTGGTCAGCATGAACAAGGTGGGGCAAAGCTCTTGACTGTGAATGTCCTGGAAATAATGAATATTTGTAGCAATTTTGAGTAATCAAACAGAGCAGATGTGTCAGAGCAGGAATTTGCTGGGCTGAAGTTTGATTTAAACCAATTATGTGAAAAGGGAACATTAACGTGCATCCTGGATTCCAGGAAATTGCCGATGTTCACAATGTCCTCTTCTGGTGTCACTCAGCAAATTTCTGGAAGTAATAGCAGAAGAGTCAAGGACAACCATTGAAACAGATCGCCACCCTTACTTGGTCCATAGTTGGCAGGGCCTGGTTCCTGTGGTGGAAAATGTCCCTGTTGAGCAAGGAATGCTTTCCACACCTGCAATAAAGGAGAGGTTGGTCATGACATGAATGCCAATAGAACAAACATCATACAGCTACCATATTACTAAACATACAGGAGACTAGATAGACTTGGCTTGTGCTCGCTAGAATTTAGAAGATTGAGGGGGGATCTTATAGAAACGTACAAAATTCTTAAGGGGTCGGACAGGCTAGATGCAGGAAGATTATTCCCGATGTTGGGGAAGTCCAGAACAAGGGGGTCACAGTTTAAGGATAAGGGGGAAGTCTTTTAGGACCGAGATGAGAAAATCATTTTTTCCACAGAGAGTGGTGAATCTGTGGAATTCTCTGCCACAGAAGGTAGTTGAGGCCAGTTCATTGGCTATATTTAAGAGTAAGTTAGATATGGCCCTTGTGGCTAAAGGGATCAGGGGGTATGGAGAGAAGGCAGGTACAGGATACTCAGTTGGATGATCAGCCATGATCATATTGAATGGCGGTGCAGGCTCGAAGGGCCGAATGGCCTACTCCTGCACCTATTTTCTATGTTTCTATGTTTCTAAGATGTGTAGGAAAGAATTGCAGATGCTGGTTTAAATTGGACACAAAATGCTAGAGTAACTCAGCGGGACAGGGAACATCTCTGAAGAGAAGGAATGGGTGACGTTTTAGGCCAAAACTTCTTCAGGCTGATGTCAGGGGAGTGGGCGGGACAGAGATAGAATGTAGTCGGAGACAGTAAGACTGGTGGGAGTACTGGGACGGGGAGTGGATGGAGAGAGAGAGGGAAAGCTTTCCCTCTCTCTCCATCCCCTCCCCCTTCCCAGTTCTCCTGGGAGAGAGAGAGAGAAAGCTTTCCCTCTCCATCCCCTCCCCTTCACAGTTCTCCCACCAGTCTTACTGTCTCCGCCTACATTCTACCTCTGTCCCGCCCACTCCCCTGACATCAACTCCTCAACAGTTTTTAGTAATAGAAAAAAAACAATGGTGTTAATGACGCTAAGATCCCAAAAAGAAAGATGGTGGAGGTAGACACAAAAAGCTGGAGTAACTCGGGCAGCAGGCAAGACAGGCAATATTTTTTGGAGAGAAGGAATAGGTGACGTTTCGGATCAAGACCCTTCTTCAGACTTCAGATGGTGGACGGTTTTGAGTCATCTTGTCATGGCCTTAATCGATCTGTTCATTCAATCGTGGCTGATCTATCTTTCCCTCTCAAATCCATTCTCCTGCCTTCTCCCCATAACCTGTGACACCCTTATTAATCAAGAATCTGTCAATCTCCGCCTTAACAATATCCATTGACTTGGCCTCCACAGGCGTCTGTGGCAATGAATTCCACAGATTCACCACGCCTCTGACTAAAAAAACCCCAATCCTCATCACGTTTCTAAAAATACATATATTTATTCTGAGGACGTGGCCTCTGACTCTCCCACTAGTGGAAACATCCTCTCAATATCCTCTCCACCCAGGCCTTTCACTATTCAATACGTTTCTATGAGTGATTGCATTTTATGTGTTTCCCCAGTTGTTGTGGCAGCCAGGTGGACAGGGGTGTCTTCCAGTTACACAGGCACCGCAGGCAGTTCATTTAATTGATTAGACAAGCGTTAAAATGATGATCAGAAGCACGATACTGACAGCCAGCACCCACCTTTCAATCGATTGGTTTACATTGAGCACACAGTTGCTTGCAGCAGGTCAGTAGGAACGTTTACCTGGTAAGATGCAGCTTCTGCAGTTGCTGTCTTTGCAAACATAGCCGTCACCGCATTCACACTGGGCATTGGAGATGGACGTGCAATTTCTCTTATACTTCATCCCTGTTGCAAGAACAGAAGGTACTTTAGTACAAGAGTGGCACGGTGGCACAGCGCTAGAGTTGCTGCCTTAGACAAAGTCCCACAGACTCGGATTCGGTCCTGACTGCGGGTGCTGTCTGTACGGAGTTTGTATGCTCTCCCCGTGACCACGTGGGATTTCTCTGGGTGCTCCGGTTTCCTCCAAAGACATACAGGTTTGTTGGTTAATTGGGAAGGTAAAATTGTAAATTGTCCCTACTGTGTAGAATAGTGCTTGTGTATGGGGATCGCCGGTCGGCATGGACTCGGTGGGCCGAAGGGCCTGGTTCCGCACTGCATCTCTAAACTCTTAACTAAACTCTCTAAATACAATAACCACAAAACAGAATTAAATCAACATCCCTTGACATCAAAGCGAGATTGTGAGTGGTGGGGATGGAGTATGGGTTTGAACTCTGGGAGGTCATATTATCCAATTGGACTCAAGGCACAGTTACATTTCCCTTCTTTGTCTGAAGTTGAAGTAGCGCTGATTTCCTGTCTCCAATGACCATGTTCCTACCCACCACTCTCAACCCGCAGTCCAGGCGGGTGCGTTGATTCTGTTTTTAGTAACGTCCTGTGATGCCGGTTGGTTGTTGACATCACTCAACCCACGGTGTCTGGGTTTTGCTGCGAGACAGGGCTGGACAATCTACTCATCTCACCAGAAAACTTTTAGACAAATCATCATTTGCACAGTAATATCTAATCTAGGATGTCAAATTAAGCATCTGGAAATGTACTGTATCAGCCTTTAGTTAATAAGTTGTGGATTCAAAGCAATATTTGGACAGGTACATGGATAGGACAGGTTTAGAGGAATATGAGCCAAACGCAGGCAGGTGGGACTCGTGTAGATGGGAGATGTTGGTTGGTGTGTACAAGTTGGGCCGAATGGCCTGTTTCCATTCTGTATGATACTATGATCCTATGTCTATCAGACATGTGAGCAGGAACTACAGACTGAGACACCAGTGTAATACTGAGGGAGAGTTGCACAGTCAGAGGGGTTTGTTCTTCAGTTGATACATTAAAACAAGTCCACTAGTATCATTTTAATAAAGAACTGTTATCTCCTTCAGCTGCTATCCTTTTTTTAAAGCTTAAAAGGCGAGATCCTTTGTCAATGCGATTGCTTTGATAAGAATTGCATTGGCCTCTGATGACCTTATCCAATATCCTCACATATGATGTTCAAGAAGGAACTGCAAATGCTGGAAAATCGAAGGTAGACAAAAATGCTGGAGAAACTCAGTGGGTGAGGCAGCATCTATGGAGCAAAGGAAATAGGCAACGTTTCGGTCTGAAGAACGGTTTCGGCCCGAAACGTTGCCTATTTCCTTTGCTCCATAGATGCTGCCTCACCTGCTGAGGTCCTCACATATGATGTCTCTGTTTATCAGGAGGTGTTACATTTGCATTAACACACAGTGAGAACGTTGACAATTTGAGTAAATGTGACATTACCGTATCCACACTCATCACAGCGGAAGCAGGAATAAATGTTGTTCCATTGCTCGGAATATGATCCTTTTGGACATGTTGCACACGTGGAATCCGAGAGTGCAGTACAGTCCTTTGCCAAATAGTTACCTGGAAAATAAAAGAACCATTAAAGGGCCTGTCCCACTTGGACGACCTAATCCATGAGTTTAGAAGACCCTAGACGAGTAAGTAAAAGACCTCCTACGACTATGTCTACGACTTCCTACGACTATGTCTACGACTTCCTACGACCTCCTACGACAATGTCTACGACCTCTTACGACCCCCCTCGACCTCAGTCTTCTACACCTAAGACCAACTACGACTAGCTAAGTGTGGATAATGATCACATGATAAAATTATGTCATGTTTGCATTTTTTTTTCTCGGGCCAGTTACCGACCTACGACTACATACGATTACCTACGACTATCTACGACTGCCATCATGACCTACTACGACCTACCTATGAGTAAAAGGTATCAATCTTTTCCTTGCCGACCTTTTTTTTTACTCGTGGACATTTTTTATCAGGCTGGAAAAAACGCCGCAACCTACTTGAGGCCACGAGTACGCGGAGACCACTCACGAGCATGAGGAAGAGTTACGAAGACCTCCTACGACCTCGTGGCGACCATGCTGCGAGTATGAGTCAAGGGCAAACTCGGCAGAGGTCGTCAATTAGGTCGTGAAAGTGGGACAGGGGCTTAAGTAGCAATGCTACAGGCTGTGGGGGAAAAAACCTAGTTAACCTTTCAGGTTGAAGAGTCTTCACTGTGATAGGGATAAAGTGAGAAATAAAATAATGTTGAGTTGCAGGAAAAGGTAGGTGTGTGGGTGAATAGGCACTGAAATGTGAGATGTTGCAAATAGCAGGATGTGTTAATGAAGTGCGAAGAAAAACTGAGGCGATATCATGGATGTGATAGCCAGTTCTGTACGGACAGAGAAACAAACCAGTTGGAGTCCAAGCCTGAAATGAACTGCTTTACCTGTTAACCTTCTTGCATGAAGGTAAATGCTGTTTAACCCACTGGTCTTTCCTCTCTTTTTGCTGTGCTCCCCATCTGAAAATCTTGCAAGTAATGCAGGACTTTGACTACAGTATTTGCCCCCAGTTTCTCATCTGCCTCCTTATTGCCTCCTGACAATCTAGCTTTAAACCTCCCAAGTTGTACAAGCAAATCTACCTCTCTGGACATAATCCCAACTATTGAGTTTCTTATTACTAGAGCCAGGATGTTTAGGCATTAAAAAACTCTGAAATAGGCAGGCAAAAAGGCAGAATAAAATTACAAAAAAGGCACAAAAAAGGCATTTGTTGACAAACAAAGGCATAAAAAGGCATTTATTTCCACCATCAAAATATGGTTACAAATTATAATATAAAGGTATACTATATTAAATGACCAAAGTTGCCTGGTTGCACATAATTACTAGCATTTTCTTTTCAAATTATCTGGTGTTAAAATGTCGTCTGTCAGACAGAATATGCTTCTGTTGTGATTCAGAATCAGTTGTGAAAAACTTCTTTCTACCTCAGCTGAGGTCACTAGTGCATACCCGAAACAAGCTACAGACTCTATATTCATGTCGATATCTTGTGTATTAGAACTACCTTTGAGAACTTTAGCTATGATTTCTATTTCTTCAAGATCTTTGTTAGCTAAAATCACTCTCTCACATTTTCCTTGTATGTCTTTATCTACCTCGCCAGAAACTTTACGAATATCGTTAGTTAGTTTGTTGAAAACCTGCAAGTTATTCACTAATGTTTCGCCATGTTTCTCAAGGGAAGTGGTAGCTTGTGGGAAGTTTGCAAAATTGGAAACAATAAACACAAGATCGCGGTGGAGGGACGTTTTCTGGATGATTTCACTGACGATCTTGACTGCAGCAGATTCTTCTTCTTCAAACCAGTTGACGATTTATTTTATCTTTTCAAAATTTGCAGCATAGTAGAGTACAGCAGAGAGCCATGGACCCGAACTTGTCAAAACCGGCCGAGGAGATAGCGGAACCTCAGGTGCCATTTCCCTGAACAGCTGCACACATGACGATGCTTTGAGGAAGATTTTCTTGACATTGGAAAGTAGGCGATCGAAATTTGGAAACAAGCTACGTATATGCTTGGCAATTCTATGAAGTCCTTGACTAAGCATGTCAAATGCGACATTTTGGGGAATAAAACTTTAAGTCACAAACAGAAGAACATTCTCGCGTTTATACCTTCTGGCCAAAGTACAGCAAGTGAAGATATAGACAACTGAGCTGTTTGACTTTCCCAATACTTCCAATGTCAACAAATACTCCTTTGATGGTTGACCTGCCTCCAGTGTACCGATGACCAAATTGGCAACATATCTCCCCACAGCATCGGTTGTATTGTCTAATGAGATCCATATTTTGTCACATACAACTTCATCTCTAATTTTCTGCACAATGTTGAAGTTGCTGTCAACATAATTTTTCCGTAATGATGACTTGCTTAGTATATGTTCCTCTGTGTATTACTCTAAAAAAGCCTGTGAGAGATTTGTTTTCCAATTTCCACAGTGGAATTCCAGCATCAATGAATGCCTTGCACAGACCACTCGAAAACTCAGATTTGTGACTGGAGCCATCAGTAAATGTAGTGAGGAGACAAGCTTGGGTATTTCGTTTGGTTAGTCTATACCTCAGCAGTATCAACATTGGCTTCTCTAATTTTATATAACCCTTGTCTTCTCCCTCCTCCCCCCTCCCCCTCCACATCCCAGCTCTCCTAGTCCCACTGTCTCCGCCTCTTCCTTTTTTTCCTGCCCCCCCCCCCCTCCCAATCAGTCTGAAGAAGGGTCTCGATCCGAAACGTCGCCTATTCCTTCTCTCCATAGATGCTGCCTCACCCGCTGAGTTTCTCCAGCACTTTTTGTCTACCTTCGATTTTTCCATCAGTTCTTTCTTAAATAGATCTTGGAGAAGACTGAACCAGCGGGCAGAGGCACGAACGAATGAACGACCGACGGTGGCGCGCCAGGTTTTGCCCCGGTGGTGGAAGTTTTCTTGTAAATTATACTATGTTAACACGTTAATAATAACATTAATATTAACGTGTTAACATAGAAAACGTCATTGTAATCACGGTACAACCAGAGAAAATAGCAAACTACCTTTTAGCAAAACGGCAAAAAAAGGCTGATTTAGGTACTTGATCGTGAAAAAGGCATTATCCTGGTGAAATCATCAAAAAAGGCATGAAAAGGCACATGACATTTATGGCAAAATCCTGGCTCTACTTATTACTAATGCTCTGCTGAGCCTCAGAGACTTGTCCTGTCACGGTGGCGCAGCAGTTGAGTTCTTCCCAAAAACCTTCTTCCCAAAAACCCTTTCTGGCTTAAGTCCTCCCTCCACCACCTCCAGTTTAAATTCCACTTGGAATATTTTGGATGACCAAGAACCAAGAGTTGCTGCCTTACAGCGAATGCAGCACCGGAGACCCCGGGCTTTAACTTGTGGAGCAGTCCTATCCTTTTCCATAATATTTAAAATCTAATAATAGCGACTGTGGCTCCACTGACACTTCAATCACTGCCCAGCCACATCTCCAAGAAGGGCTTCGGCCCGAAACGTTGCCTATTTCCTTCGCTCCATAGATGCTGCTGCACCCGCTGAGTTTCTCCAGCATTTTTGTGTACCTTCTCCCCAGGCGAGGTCAGCCCCACCGACCTGAAACGATCTATGCAGCACCTATGTTAAACTCTCTCTCTCCCCCCTCTCTTCCTCTCTCCTTCCCTCACCTACCAGTGGCTGGATCAAGTCACCCGACCTTCATGAATATCGCGGCCGCGGTCTCACCTGCCGGGCAGCCTTTACAGCAGGGATCATCCCCGGCTCGATCGAACCTGAACTTCGGCGGACAGTCCCGGGGTAGCGCCGCACACACAGCTGCCAGCACAGACAGGAGGAGCGCCGGGGACCCCATGGGCGCAGCGCGGACAATCGGAATGCGGCGCCGGAGCTCCTGACCAAAGCTCCTGATCAAAGCTCCGCAATAAGATCTTTGCTCCTGACACTTAGCGGTGGCACATAGATAGATAGCGGAGGCGGCATCCGGACACAGCCCAGAGCCGGGCGTCAGCCTCACGTCACCTACCACAAACAACACGAGGGTGCGCCGCACAGTGGGAGGAGCAGTGCCGAGGGAGCGCGGCATTGAGGTAGCCAGGGGCAGTTTTCTGAGGGAGGGTTACACTGAGTTAGGGGCAGCAACTGAGGGAGCGCCGCATTGTGGGAGGGGCGACACTGAGGGAGCGCCGCACATTGCGAATGATTATAATTAACAATGATTATCGTGGGTTTTGTTTGAAATGTTGGATGTCCCACACCATCAAATTATACGTGGAATTCTGACCCATCTCTCTGGTGGGGAGATAGCGGAGTCAGGGGATATGGGGAGAGGGCAGGAACTGATTGGGGATGATCAGCCATGATCACATTGAATGGTGGTGCTGGCTCGAAGGGCCGAATGACCAACTCCTGCACCTATTGTCTATTGATTTACTGTCTCGACATTTTTTTTTCTGGAGGTAAAAATCTTCGGACATTGCTGATTTTAAACCACTGGTGATTTGAAGGCACGAGTTAATCCAACGTCTGAAATTGTGCAAATATATCAGTAGGTCTTGTTGCAAGGTGCCATGTTGCCAGTCAGCCACCCACCTTGGCTGACATTTGGCGGAGCTGCCTGGGGCTATGGGCACGGGATGATGAGGCATCACTCCCGGAATGACGTGGAGGGTGAGGTGACATTACCAGCAGTGGTCGGAGCTGTAGCTGTCACTTTGTGGGTTTCCTTGCCGCCTCTTCATGCAATGCTGATGACTGGAGCAGTCGGCGAGTCCACCTTTGCCGCTGCTGAGAAAAATAAGGATTTTAAATGAAGGCTGCAAATTGTCCTACAGGGAAGATGGAAGGCTATCCACCAAACGCGCCCTTGGTTTGCGTTCTGAACTCTGGAGAACGGCTGTGATGGCAGAAGCTGCGCCGAAGATGTACACAAAATAGCGTAGTGATTCAGCGGGACAGGCAGCATCCCCGGAGAGAAGGAATGGGTGACGTTTCGGGGTCTGAAGAAGGGTCTCGACCCGAACCGTCACCCATTCCTTCTCTCCAAAGATGCTGCCGGTCCCGCTGTGTTTTACTCTGGAGAACAATTACTCGATATTTCATTCATGCACGGCACTCTTGGTATTTATTGCCTGTCCAATACATGCCTTTTGATAGATCAGCCATGATTGATGGGCCGAACGGCCTAATTCTTCTCCTATCACTTATGAACTTATTTTACTCCCTGTACCCCACTCTTGAACCAGTCGTGGGTTGTGATTGAAGGGTGTTATTCCTGCAGTTCTGTGCTCAGTGATGTTCCACAGGATCTGTGCTCTGTCAACTGTGGTTTGTGATACAAGACCGTGAAGAGCATTCATGCGCAGAGGGGTCGTGGGGTCGAAGTTCATAAATCATAAGTTCTAGGAGAAAAATGAGGCCATTGGACCCATCAAGTCTACTCCGCCATTCAATCATGGCTAATCTACCTTTCCCCCTCAACCCCATTCTCATGCCTACTCCCCATAACCCCTGACAACCTAACTAATCAAGAATTTATTGAATCCGTCACTGTGCGGTGCTCCCTCAGTACTGTCTCCCCCACATTACTCCTTGAAAGTGGTTCCATGAGTATATAGAATGTACAAAAGGCATGGTATGCCTGTCTTCCTCAGTCAGGACTGAGTATTAGCAGTGATGGAAATGGGTTTTAGGAACTAGGGGTACTCTAAGGTCCGTGAGGCTGAGGTTGGGAAGGATGGGGGGGGGGGGGGGGGATTTTTTATGTGCGGTCATACCCATGTAAGAGTGCAAGAATACATAACTTGTTTCTTGTGTATTTATAATATAGTTTATTGTGTATTATATGTCATAGCTGCTTTCTTGCATCTCTCTCTCTCTCAGACAGACGAAAGCAATGATCATAGAGTGGAATAGATGACATTTCGGGTTGAGACCCTTCTTCAGATTGACAGTCAAGGGAAAGGGAAACAGTAGATATAGGCATATCTTCCATTCATTTGTCCTTAGTACCGTCTATATCTCTTGTTCCTCTTTCCCCTGACTCAGTCTGAAGAAGGGTCTCGACCCGAAATGTCATCTATTCCACTCTATGATCGTTGCTTTCGTCCGTCTGTCCGCTCGCCTTTGGATTAAGTAGCGCAGGATAAAGCTGTGAATTCACGCCATTCCCCTCCTGACCTTTCTGTCCTGGGACTCCTCCATTGTCAGAGTGAGGCCCAGTGCAAATTGGAGGAACATCAGCAAGTATTTTGCAGCTTTGGTTAGGCCACATTTGGAATATTGTGTGTAGTTCTACATGAAGATGTGGCGGCTTTGGAGAGGGTGCAGAAGAGATTTATCTTTATCCCCCCACCCCTCCCCTTCCTCTGAATAGACACTCTGCCTCTATTCATTTCTCTTGGCCTCCCTTAGTTGCGCTTCACCTCCTACCCTCCCTTATCTCCCTTGGCCGCTTTGTCTTTCTTCCATTAAGGCGGCTGCCCCCCCTCGCCCCTTCTATTCTCACTACTTCAGTTCACTACCCTGTTACTGTCACAGTCTGCCCTCTCCTCATTCTCATCCACTTCACCTCCCAGTACTTTTCCACCGGTCCCTCCTTCTCCTCACCTGCCTGCCTGCCACTCCCCTCTCATCAGCCCAACTCTCCTCACCTGTTGCACTCAGTTGCCTCTGATCACCAATTAACCCGGTATATAGGCTCTCCTCACCGTTCACACAGTGCCAGATTGTTCTCAGCATTCATGCAAGACTCTCCAGAGATTTCCCGACTTCCTGCATGGCTTCGACTCTCCTTTCGTCTGTCCCTCGCTGGTTTGTTTGCATCGTGTGTTGGATCTCCTGGTGACCGGACCTTCCGCTACCCCGACTACGTCTCCTGCCTGCCCCTATTCGGAACCCTCGCTCAATCCTGAGCCTCCGTGTGAGTACGGTGTACCCATTCCTGTGTTACTACTCTGTGTTACAGTATCGTAATAAAGTTCATACCCAACTATACCTGACTGATTCTGTGCTGCTATTGGGTCCAAGCTATACCCGTTACAGTTACTCCTTAAGTGATCAATGTCAAGTATTGCCTGATAATCTTGTTGCCCGGACCAATGTCTATTTAATATTATTAATATTGCTTCATGAAGAGGCAAGATTGTTGTTGGGTACGAGGCAACACACGACTCCTCCCATGTCAACTCAAATATAATTTAAAGAACTGTGGTTTCCTGCAGTAAAGGTCAGAGGGTTTGAATTCCGTTCCCGATCTCACATCGCCAGCGGCTTCACTCAGTCATGGGCGCAGGTACTTGGCTATTTAGTTAATCTCTTTAATGAGCACGTATATTCCGAGTGCCTGCAAACGCAGTGCGCGCAGAGTCAAAATAATTGTACGTTTTATTCAGCAAGAGTTTGTGCTGCAAACGGATGCTGAATGTGAAACTCCAACCAAACTTCCCTTTGCTATAAAAACAGCCATGAAGTGTTGGAGTAAAGGGCCTGTCCCACTTGGCCGTCATTTACACGACAGGCCGGTATGAAACAAACAGGAAATGTTGGGAATAGGGGGTCGGGCAGCATCTATGGAGAGAGAAACCGAGTTAACATTTTAGATCTGTCACTCTGAAGGGAGGGATGCCATTGGTATTTCCTCAGTGGGGTATCTGGAGCTGGGGCTGGAGTTTCAGCCTATTTTAAGATGAAGATGAGGAGGAATCTCTTTTCTTAGATCATGACTCTTTGGAATTCTCAACCCAGAAAGTTGTAGAGTTGGAGCTAATCAAGGCAAAGGTTGCCGGACATGCAAACTGTTAGGGAAGGGGCACAAAGATGCCAACCATGAGAGAATCAAGAAACATGGCAACAGATGGAAAGTATTGTTAAGTGGAATCTAAGCCACATCTTACTAAGGCTCAACTATTTCTGTACCCTCAAGATCTTAAGAAAACGTTCAGACCAAATGCGAGTGCAAGAAGCTGGAATTAGTCCAAAGGGGCCTTTTTTTCATTGGGTATAGATATGATGGGCTGAATGGCCTCCTATGTTGTACAGTTTCTCTGACTCCCAAGTTGAAAGCCTCTGAGCTCAATGTTGGGGAGAGTGCAACACAATGAGTCTCTCGGTAAGTAGGTTTGAGGATATAAACCAGAACGATGTATTGACCAGCCTAAGGTTTGTGCATCTGGTCATGAGTTTATTAGAGTAGGTAATAGATTCATAGAGCCAGATCTGAACAGCACGGAAAAAGTTCTTCGGCCCACCTTGTCCATGCTGACCAAGTTGGCTAGTTATTTGCCTGCATTCAGGGGCTGAAATCGCTATCAAAACATGGGGGGTGAGGACAATTTCTTAGCACTGCGCGTGCGCACACACTCACACGCGCGAGGCTTTGGAGGCTTCAGCCATGGGCCCTGTGGACGGTAACATCGGGAGCTGACCTGGTTGGTGACCAAACTCCAGCAACAGCAGCTTCGTCCGCCCGAATCGTGGGGCATCAATTGGCCCGTTCGCGGGGCCTTTCATTGCCCGGCGAGGGTTTCAACATCGGGAGCCTCGATCGTCTCGACGCGGGGCGGTGGAAGATCCCGCCGATTTTAAGCTGCCCCTGGCCGGGCGATGAAAAGCCCCACGAACGGGCCGTTTCAAGCCTCGCTCTATGATCTTTGCTCCACCAGGACATCACCACACTCTATCCTCAGTCCCACCCCCCTGCTTCCGCTTCTGACCCACACCTCCCTCCTCCAATGATCGCGCTGAATCATCATGTCTCGCCCCCCCCCCCCTCCACTGCCTGCTGACCGACGTCTCTCTCGTCCAATCGGCGCCCTCGATCATCAGTCCCACCCCCACTGTCTCGCCGAAAGCAGAGATTTTTAATAGATTTTTTTCCCTCCGAGTTTTAAAATCCAGATTACAAAACATGGGGGGGGGGGGATTGTCCCCCACCTCTCAAAGCATGGAGGGGAATGTCCCCCTTGTCTCCCACTCCCCCCCCCCCCCCCCCCCTCCCCGGGATTTCCGCCCATGCCTGCATTTGGCCCATAGCCCTCCAAACCCTTCTTTTCCATGTATCTGCCCAAATGTCTATTAATGGTAATGTTAACATGGCCGAGCTTTGCAATAGGTGGGCTGAGGGAGGGGCAGAGATGGTGATGTTACTGAAAATGTCATTGCAGACCAAGCTGATGATATCTTTCTCATTTCTTTGCTCGTTTCTCTTCATTGGTAGTAAGAGCGATTCTATATCGCGATTAAAGTGACGCAAAGAAAATACTTGGTATTAACCAAGTTTATCTGCTTCCTCTCAGTAAAAATAACCCCCCACAGATGCTAGGTTAGATACTGTCGTACAGGGCCTGTTGTTCCAGGCAGAATGTATACGGTCCTTTCAACGTTGCAGCTTGACTTCCTATACATAAAGCAGGAATCTGTGGTTGAATTACTTGGATCTACAGTAAATTGAGATATAAAGCACAGGCCCTGCGTGCGTTGGTGAATCACAAAGTGCGCAAAGTACAATGGAAGTGATACGAAGTTTCAGGAATGCCATCAATATGTGGGACTTCACCGGGAAATCACACAACACCGCTAAGAAACACCAAACCATGCGTGTTATGCTGTTTGTGGTCACGAAGTTGAACAAATGACTATTTTCTAGTCTCCAGCTTTATGTTTCCACACTGAGCTGGTCTCACATCCCACTGTCGATCCAGGGCTGCTCCCCAGCAACCTGACTCTGCTGATTTAACATGGCCATCAGCCAGTGCAGAAATCTTTGTTGGGGGTCACACACTGCAGCAAAGTCCAGAGTCCTCTGCCCCTTCTCTCTCTGCCCTCACTCTCTACCCCCCCCCCCGCCCCCCCCCCCCCCCCCCCCCCCCCCCCCCCTCCCTCTCTCAAGTTGGGGGCTATGCGTCAGTAGATAGGGTGGTTATGGGGTAAAAGGAGCAAATTAATAATATTAATATAATATCAAGGGGGTAATTAGCTTGAGTGCGGGGGGGGGGGGGGGATAGATAGTGTGTGTGATGCTGTATGCCGCCTCCCCCCCCACAACCGCACGTTGGGGGAACAGGCCCAACGGGTCTGCACTTGGTATAGTGATTAATAAAATGACTGACAGATTAGCAAGTGAAATATGGATTAACTAAGAGTACTTCATACCATTAAGAATGTTGGTGAACTAAGTGGGGTCTTGGAGTAATCCTAGCTTTTTATTGCAGTCAGATTCTCAAGTGTTATCAGTCCAATGAACCATCCTCTCATAAGCTAGAGTGCGGCCCCGACCTCCCGTCTATCTCATTGGAGACCTTTGAACTATCTCTACATAGAAAATAGGTGCAGGAGTAGGCCATTCGGCCCTTCGAGCCTGTACCACCATTCAATATGATCATGGCTGATCATCCAACTCAGTATCCCGTACCTGCCTTCTCTCCATATCCCCTGATCCCTTTAGCCACAAGGGCCACATCTAACTCCCTCTTAAATATAGCCAATGAACTGGCCTCAACTACCTTCTGTGGCAGAGAGTTCCAGAGATTCACCACTCTGCGTGAAAAATGTCCTTCTCATCTCGGTCTTAAAGGATTTCCCCTCTATCCTTAAGCTGTGACCCCTTGTCCTGGACTTCCCCAACATCGGGAACAATCTTCCTGCATCTAGCCTGTCCAACCCCTTAAGAATTTTGTAAGTTTCTATAAGATCCCCCCTCAATCTCTTAAATTCTAGCGAGTACAAGCCGAGTCTATCCAGTCTCTAATAGGGCTTTATTGGCGGCGCTGCCCTACCAGCTGCGGCTCGCCTGCAGTCCGTCTGTTTTTCCTTTTTTTTTTTCTTTTTTCCTGTTTTACTTAATTTTAGTTTATTTAGGTTGTGTATGTATGTGTGTGGGTGGGAAAACATGTTTCTGGTCTCTTCCTTCGGGGGGATGCGACCTTTTCTTGTCGTATCCCCCCCGTCTCCATCTGCGCTGAGGCCTAATGGCGGAGCTGGCGGCCTCCAACTGGGACCGACCTCGAGGCTATGGAGGCAGAGCCAGCCAGGACTTACCAACGCGAGGCTGGCCGACTTCGGGGCTGTGGTGGTGTTGAGGCGACCCGACCTCGGGGCTGTGGCAGCGTTGCGGCGACCCGACTTCGGAGGCTCGGCCGCGGACCCAGTGGACGACATCGTCGGGAGCTCGCAGGTCACAGGTTGGTGACCTGTTTTTCCGGAGCTCCTGCAACAACAGTTTCGTCCGCTGGACTGGAGGGCAGCAACTTCGGCAGGTCGACCACCCCGGGCCGCGGAGTTTGAACTGGCCCGATCGCGGATCTCGGATTCAGCCGCGGGTCTTGCTTACCATCACCCAGCGGGGTCACAACATCGGAGGCCTGGATCGCCTCAGTGCAGAGGGAGAACAAGGAGGGAAGAGACAAGGACTTTAAGGCTTTTGCTTTCCATCACAGTGAGGAGGTGCCTGGTGGACTCACTGTGGTGGATGTTAAATCTGTGTTTATTGTGTGTTTTGTTATTTTATTCTATGTTATAACTGCAAGGCACAAAATTTCATTCGGACTGAAAAAGTCTGAATGACAATAAAGGATACTTGATACTTGATTAGACTTCAATGTGATGAGACAAGAGATGAGATTGGTGAAGATCTTTGCATCTTCTCTAGCCACAGACGAAGTCCTGGAGGACATGGAGAGTAGCCAATGTTGTTCATTTGTTTAAGAAGGAAACTAGACAGAATCCAGGGAACTCTAAACCAATGATACGTGGTAGGGAAGCTATTGGGGAGGATTCTTCGGAATAGGACTCATTCTAATTTGGAAGAGAATGGACTAATCAGGAACAGTCAGCATAGCTTTATGCGCGGCAGGGCATGGCTTACTAACTAGGCGGAATTTTTTGAGCAGTTCTAAATTATTTCAAATGGGGATGTCACCCCTCACGCTTTCTTCCAATATTACCTGATGTTGTTCTTGAATTAAAAGCAATCGTGCTCTCGCTGCCCTGGTTATCACTCTGGCACAGTGCTGTAAAGCAGCAAGCACCATGCTTCCTGTTGTGAAAGATGGAGTGTTCCACCACCAGACTTTAGAAACAGCAGCATGAATAATTGTCATCAACAAATAGTTTAATATCTCGATATAAAACATTACATTTTTCAGCACTGATGATGCGGGAGACATTTGGTTGGTAGGGTGTTGGAATCTGTGTCTCTGAGTTGCTGAGTTTGGTTTGTCTACGGCAGCTGAGATGTTTGTCTCCTCCATTGGTGACATTCCAGTGAGAACATGGTTGCCAAATGAGCAGGCGAGAGCTCAGCAAGTCGATCTGGAACGAGTGATGGGCTGGATTCACAGTTGCTGTGTCAAAGCCCTGACCCATCAGCTGCGCAGGAGAACACTCTGCTGATGTCTGTTGTGTGGCTCAGGACCAGCTTCTTCAAGTCAGAAAATATGGACAATAAATAGGTCATGTTGGTGTGTTCCAGGTGGAAGAGGCTTCGCCACTTGTGTGGGATGGCGCTTACTGGAAGCATGACAATTATCTTTGTTTGAACTTCGCCCAACACCCACACACACACACACACACACACACACACACACACACATAGTTCCCAGAACATTGACCAGGAACTCAGTGAAACTGTCTTTTATCTAGCTTTGAGTTGTGGTACAGTGCAGTGAAAATGCAGTGCAGTATTTTGAAGAAGCAAGACGGGTTCAACCAATGGCTGTCTCTAAGCATGGAATCATCTTCATGGTCAAAGCTCGGAATCCCTAGAGATTCCAGGGGTGAACAGTCCTTGGCTTGAGTGGTGGTTCTGAGCAGTGGAGGTCGGTCCTAGTAACGGCAGCTCTTCCTCTTCTTGGGCAAATTGGGTGGCGGCTGCCGGTTGAAAGACAAGGTGTTGGTGCTGTAGTCCGGCTGAAGAGGAAACACAACAAACTGTTTCATTTCCCTGATATCAAACCCTGGCCAGTGTACACAAACCATTGCTCTTCTACCCTGATGTAGGGTTAGACACTATTTGTTCTGTCACATCAGTAGGAGACCAATTATTCCTATACTTAATTCATGTGGAAAGAAATGGCAACTGATGGTGACTCTATGATACCTTGCACCTCTGGTCCTCTAATTTCCCAACTACCCTGCACCTGAATCCCTGTTTGTTCTCCCTTGATTTCCCCCCAATTACTCCTCTGATACAATCTCTGGATTTACCCCTTCCAGCTGATTCAGACACCAGACTCTCATGCCCCATTCCATCAACAACTAAAGGGCCTGTCTCACTGTACGAGGTAATTCAAGAGCCGAGTTTAAAAAAAAAAATCAAACTGGTGGTAAGCACGTAGAATGTATGTAGCGGGTACGTCGGAGCTCGGGACGTCTCTTAGCAGCCCGTAACACTAACGGCAGATACTCGGGAAACGCGGTAAGCTCGTGAAGACTCGTGAAGATTTCTCAACATGTTGAAAAATGTCCACGAGAGCCCCGAGTACCTACGAGCGGCTATTACTGTAATTCTCCGAGTTCGAATCAGGGGAACCTCGGGAGAACTCTTGAATTAGCTCGTACAGTGGGACAGGCCCTTAATTCTCCATCACCTCAAAGAGTCATACTTAGTCATACAGCATGGAAATAGGCCCTTCAGCCCAACATGCCGGCCAAAATACCCCATCTACACTGTCCCACCTGCTCATGTTTGACCCGTATCTCTCTGAACCTTTCTGATCCATGATTCAGTAACTGTGCCAGGATTGCAACACACACAAAGAAAGTTTGGTCCCACATAAACCTGGAAATAAGGCTGTGGAGAGATCAAGTTCCCTTCCCCTCTGTTTTCTAATCTCTGCGTTGTGAAATGACAGAACCGTGCGTCGATCAAAGCCCGAACAATAATACTGCACAGAGTTTAATTTGCAAACTTAAAACAAGATAAAACTGTCAGTTTCTGTGGGCAATACCTTTTGTAGGTTGAAAAACCAGGTTTTATATTCGTCTGGCTTGGTACAGGAGACCTTCATTGGCTCCATCATCTCTCCTGCAGATGAGAATTGAATGAATAACAAAGATGACAATTCGCATTTAACACACATGTTACACAGTGAAACCTCCGCAGCACCTCATCGATCATCACCCTGACCGAGGTGTCGGGGCAGGTGACTGACAGCTTAGTCAGTGAGGAAATGAAGGCAGAGTGGTCTTGGGCAGCTCCGGAGTCAAAGAGTCATTAAGTCCAGCATGGAAACAGGCCTTTTGGCCCAATTACCCATGCTGACCAACATGCCCATCTACAGTAGTTCCATTTGCTCCCACCTACACCATATCCTTCTAAACCTTTCCTACTCATCTACCAGTCCAAATGTCTTTTAAATATTTTGACAGTACCTGCCTCAACTACCTCTGGCAGTCCATTCCATATACCCACTACCCTTTGTGTGAAAAGGTTGCCCCTCAGGTTCCTATTATAATTTTCTCTCTTACCTTAAACCTATGGTTCTTCATTCCCCTACTCTGGGTCAATGACTCTGTGCATTTCCCCTATTTCCCCTCGTGATCTTATACACCTCTATATGACCATCCCTTATCCTCCTGCACTCCAAGGAAAACAAATCTAGCCTGCTCAACCCCCCCCCCCCCCCCCCAGCTCAGGCCCTTGAGTCTTGTTAACGTCCTCTTAGATCTTCTCTGCTCCCTTTCCAGCTTAACAACATATTTTCTTATTTTCTATAACATGCAGACCACAACTGAACACAATACTCCAGATGTGACCTCACCAATGTTTTGTACAACTGTAACATAACATCCCAACTTCTATGTGTAGGAAACAACTGCAGATGCTGGTTTAAATCAAAGATAGACACAAAATGCTGGAGTAACTCAACGGGACACGCAGCATTTCTGGAGAGAAGGAATAGGTGACGTTTTGGATCGAGACCCTTCTTCAGACTGATGTCAGGGGAGTGGACTCCCCTGTCTGAAGAAGGGTCTCTACCCGAAACGTCAACCCATTCCTTCTCTCCAGAGTTGCTGCCTGTCCTGCTGAGTTACTCCAGCATTTTGTGTCTATCTTTGATCCCAACGTCTATATTCAATAGTCTGACTGATGAAGGCCGATGTACCTTCTTGACCACCCTATATACCTGGGGTGACATTTTCAAGGAACTATGTACCTGTGGAAATGGGGCTGAAGATCCAAGAACTGAGAATCAGGGAGATGGAGCTATCAGGTCATGTCAGATTTCATCGACCATAGGATGTCTTCAGACGGGACACTGCTAGACTGCAAGCTCGATTAACCCGAGGCCACACACTAACTTGCAGGAGATGATGGTTCAACATGAAATGCCGACCATCCCTTTGGGGGATTATATGATTTAGAACATAGAACATAAAACATTTACCTCTAATTTCAAACTCAAGGTGCCCCACACGTGCAGATTTTTCCAAGGCTCTGATGCTGTGAGTAGGAAGTCTTCCCTGTGTGGAACAGAACATCTGGTAAACCTTTGTGCCTTTGTTGCTGCTGTAATGACCACCATGCCACTGACTCTACTGTTGTTGATACTCTGGAACACTCTGATCTGACTTGACGGGGCATTGGACGGTGCCAGACATTCAGTAAAACAACCCAACACTGAACCTCCATCAGAAATTGATCTGCAGATGAGCTCTTGCCGTGAAATGTTATTCTTAAAGAAAGTTATTGCAATGGCTCCCACAAGGTCTGCTTCTCTCTGACAGGCCACCTTGCTGGGCTACAGCTCCACACGCACCGGCTGCCTTCCAGCTGTGGGGAAACCGAAGGTTGACTATGTAGAGCTGAGCCCAGCTCCATCCTTGCCCGATATCACGGGTGTTTCCCAACAGTGGTCACTGGATATTGATCAGAAGGTTGTCCTGCCACAGAGGCTGTCAGGTCTTAGCACAGCTGTGACCATTGCAACAGCGTCTGGGTCAATGGGGAGGAGGGGGTGGGATTACCGGGGTGCTGGACAGGTCGTGTACTGGAGGTTTGTGTGGACAAAAGATGGGTGGGATTTGTGATCGATGAGGTGCACACCTTACGTCCAGCTCGGCACTGGGTCAAGATGCGGAAGACCTGAGTGATCTCCTGGACAAGTGTCGATCGCCTGGATTGGGGTCGGAGAGGAATTTCCCGGATTTTTTTCCCGAATTGGACCTGGGTTTTTATCCGGTTTTTTGCCTCCCCCAGGAGATCACGCGGTTCTTGGGGTGGAGAGGGGTGATAGCGGTATAAAGGGGAGGGTAGTGTCTTGTGTTCTGTGTCTTGTGTCTACTGTTTGTGGGTAAGTGTGTCTGTTTAGTGTTCAGCCATGAGTGAATGGTGGTGCGGGCTCGACGGACCTGGTGGTCTACTCTCGCACCTACTTTCTATGATTCTATGATATCCTAGCGCTCCTTGAATTTGACACTGGAAGTGTCAACAGGCACTGTGGTGCAGCGGTAGAGTTGCTGCCTTACAGTGCCAAAGACCTGTGTTTAATCCTAACAATGGGTGCTGTCTGTACAGAGTTTGCATATTCTCCCTGTGGCCGTGTAGGTTTTCTCCAGGTGCTCCGTTTTCTCCAAAGATGTACAGGTTAGTAGGTTCATTAGCTCTACGACAACCCTAGAGTGTAGGATAGAACTAGTGTACGGGTGATCATTGGTTGGTGTGGGCTGAAGGGCCTGGTTCCACGCTGGGTCTCTCAACTAAACCAAAGGCAGGGAAAGGGAATCTGTTTTTTCCTCTGATTTTCTCTTGCATTTCCATGGACATTTGTGCATCTGCAGTAGTAAAGTCTGCTCCAGACTTAGGTTCGGTGCTGTCAGAGGTGATCTGCTTCACTAGTTCAGCTGGGGTGTTAAACAAGGGCTGGCAGACTTACTTCGTACTTGACGGCTGTTTTCTGCTCATCTGTGGAAAGTATTACAAGATCGTCTGGAAATAAAACCATGATCCTCTCTTCAAACGCCTGAAAATGGGTAAAAGCAAGTCAAAAAGTATTCAATGAAGCTGCGGCTACGTGCATAGAGTTGCCATGTTTCACAGAGTACAACAGTTATCAATACAGGAACCAGACCCCTCACTGGCTTTGAACAGCAGGTCCCAGGTATATGTGTAAGAATGAACTGCAGATGCTGGTTTAAATCGAAGGTAGACACAAAATGCTGGAGTAACTCAGCGGGTGAGGTAGCATCTCTGGAGAGAAGGAATGGGCGACGTTTCGGGTCGAGACCCTTCTTCAGACTGATCCCAGGTATACGTCCATCTAGAGAACCGGCCACAAATTTAGCAGGACCAAGTGTCCCACAGGAAGGTATAAAAGGAGAATTGGTTGTAGCTGTACTTTGGCAACTTAACCCTAACCCAGAGCCAGATGTCACTGAAAGTCAAGAGTCAAGGGAAAATTAGGGAAGAACCAGAGCAAGAAAGATTGAGAAAGAAATTAGCGCAGGGCAGGCCCAGTGCAGGTGCTGTGCACTGGTGCACTGGTTAATGACAAGACAAGGGCTACGGGACCATTGGGGTATTTTCTGGGGAGGGGGGAAACAATTGAGTTTGTTCTCGTACAGAAGATAGATCTGCGGCTAAACCCTTCCTGAAAGAAAAGGATCTGAAAGCATTTCCAGTATTACCAAGGACGATGGCAGATTAACTTCCCACAGCTGGGGCGGGGTGTCCTGGTCTATCATGTGGCGGGCTCTGCAACAGGAGGCTGAGAGCAACATCAGAGAAAGAGCAAACGGACTTTGAGGGTGTGGGTGGTGGAGAGCCCGTCACAGAGTACAAGTTGCCCACACATTGTATTTTGGAAGTGAAAATATTTTCAAAGTACATGAATTTTGAAGAAGCGCGTTTACATTTATCTTGAGGTTTGACCTTTGATGAGTCGCTCTGGACTTTCCCTCAATCTGCACCCTGCAATGACAACAGTTCCTCTCACTATCTGCAATTTCCAACCACTGGAGATCTTGTCTGTGCCGTCACTAGCGGCAGACTCGATGGTCTGTCACAGGTAACCACCTCCCTCTCCCCACCTTTTCCCACACTTCGAAAGAGGAAGCTCATTACGCCAATTTTGGCCTCCCTTCACTGGCTCCCAGTGCACTTTCGAGTTCATTTTAAAATTATTTTATTTGTTTTCAAGTCATTGAATGGGCTCGCCCCGCCTTACCTCTCTGAGCTGCTCCACCTATATGCTCCTGCCCGGTGCCTCAGGTCAGCTGATCAGCTGCTCCTTGAGGTACCACGGTCTAAGCGGAAGCTCAGAGGGGATAGAGCCTTTTCTGTTGCTGCTCCGGCACTTTGGAACACCTTGCCGTTGCACATCAGACAGGCCCCCTCACTGTCCATCTTCAAATCCTCCCTAAAAACTCATTTTTATTCTCTGGCTTTCGACACTGGCTGAGACATTGCTCCTGTTCTTAGTGCTTTTAATGTCTTTTAATTTTTTACTGTTTTTAGTCCTTCGTTTTACGGTTTTTAATGATTTGTAATAACTTTTTGTCCATGAGTTCTTATGTACAGCACTTTGCGGCAACTGCGGTTGTTTAAAGCGCTTTATAAATAAAGTTTATTATTATATTCTCCACCTTTGCCCACCTCTCCCCAACTCTCTCCACCTCCCTACCCCTCCACCCACCACCCACGTCTCCACATCTCCCCGGCTCTCTTCAACTCTCTCCGTAACATCCAAATGCACTGGTTGAATAAGTGAACCGAGGGCAGCCTGAGATGTCTTTGGCATTGTTACCACCTGGTTCTAGCACCTGTACGCAACATTTCACCTGACACTAAACAAACGTTAATTCTGTAAAATGTGCCTCAGAGAAAGTTCTGTAAAAGTCCCGGCTTGGAGTCCCATCCGAGCCAGAAGAAGCAACAGGCCAGCAGTCTCTTCACTTTGGCAGAGGCGTGAGATCCAGCCTGGTCCTTGTTACTGCCAGTGTTCATTTAAAGCATAATTCATCGATTGATTGAAAGATACGGGCCTTTCGATCCACAAAGGCAAAACAAACCATCGATCAGCTGTTTGCACTAATTCTGTTATCCTATTCTGAAGAAGAGTCCCGACCCGATACGCCATCTTGGGGTGGCACAGTGGTGCAGCGGTAGAGTTGCTGCCTTACAGTGCAGTAGACCCAGGTTCGATCCTGACTTTGGATGCTGTCTGTACATAGTTTTTATATTATCCCCGTGACCACGTGGCTTTTCCCCGGGTGTTCCGGTTTCCTCCCACATTCCAAATACGTATACGTTTGTAGGTTAATCATCTTCGGTAAAGATTGTGTATTGTGCCTAGCATATAGGATAGTGTCAGTGTACGGGGTGATTGTTGATCAGCGCAGACTCAGTGGGCCAAAGGGCCTGTTTCTGTGCTATCTCTAAACTAAACTAAACTAAACCATCTATCCATGTTCTCCAGAGATGCTGCCTCTGAGTTACTCCAGCACTTTGTGTCTTTCTATGTTCTACCATGATCAGTAATCAATGATGATTTGTAATTAACAATAATCAATTATCAGTTCAGGATGTGCTGACTTGCGTCACACTTCCTGCTGTTTATGTACAGTAAATAATCCAACAAATAATAAAAGAAGTTCTAGACCTGACTGTGTGCACAGCGAACTTGCACCGTGGATATGTACACAAAGTGTCCCAGATGCTGGATGGGAGTCCCTTCCCAGCCCTGGATAGGATTCTGCTGCAGGTACTTCTCCAGCTCCTGTCGTTTCCAGTCTTCGTCACAGGGAAGCTTCAGGTAAACCGGCAGACAAGAGAAAACTAGTTAAAATGAGGTGGCTTCTCCTAGTATTATGGCACGTTTAAGAACCATTTACACAGGTACATGGATAGGACAGGGTTAGAGAAATAGGGGCCAAACACAAGCAAGTGGGATTAGTGTAAATGTGACGTTGGCCGGTGTGGGTGAGTTGGGCCGAAGGGCCTGTTTCCACACTGTATGACTTCATGCCTCCCATTCAAAATATTCTAACCCTTTACTGACTGCAATATGGAAAACTCAAGCAAAACAGTCAAAGGATTTAAGTTCTATTGAAAGATCTAATATGTCAGAGATGCTCTCTGACCCGCTGAGTTACTCCAGCACTTTGTGTCTTTCTTTGGTATAAATCATTATCTGCAGTTCCTTTCTGTACATAAGTATTAACATTATGAGAGGCATAGATAGGATGGACAGTCAGAACCTTTTTCTCCCACCCAAGGTGGAAATGTCAAAGACTAGACGGCAGAGTGGTGGGTTCCTGGAACATGCTGCCAGTGGTGGTGGAGGTCTGATAGTGGTGTTTCAGAAGCTTTTAGATAGGCACACGGATATGCACGAGATGGAGTGATATGGATCTTGTGCAGGCAGATGAGATTAGTTGCACTTGGCCTCATGTTCGGCACAGAGATTGTGGGCTGATGGGCCTGTTCATGTGCCGTACTGTTCTATATTCTATGGAAGCTCGCCAGCAGTTCAGCGAGATGTTGATAAAATAGTTACCAGATCTCTTGGAGTAGGAGTGATTGAACCCACGCCAGCCTCAGGCTGTGATCTCCCGACTTCAGCCACACATTGCTGGTCTGTTTCCCTTTCTCACCCCTCTCAGGTTGAGTTATAACATTTTTGAAGGAAGTGACTGTAAATGCAATAGTTTCCTCCCATCGATCTCTATCTTGGTTTTGAGCATTCCCTTTCTCTCCCCATTTTCCTCACAGGCGCTGTGTTACGGTGACCATGTGGCACTGAATGACTAATCCTCCCTGGGCACTGACACTGGGCACTGGTAGTTTAATCAAAACTACAGCATTGGCATCCTGGTTCTACTGGACCTCAGATGCTCCCTTTCCCTGGGAATACAGACCCAACGTCGACACCAGCTCCCACCGGGCATCAATTAAAGTTTGGTATCTCAATGCTTGCTACTTATCTACCTTATTGGAGACCCTCAGACCATCTTCGATCAGGCTTACTGGATTTTATCTTGGACTAAACATTATTCCCATTATTCCCTTAATCATGTATTTGTACACTATGGATGGCTCGATTGTAATCATGTATTGTCTTTCCGCTGAATGGTTAGCACGCAACAACATTTTTTCACAGTACCATGGTACACGTGACAATAAACTCAACTCAACTCAAATCTTATCTGATCCAATTAGACTGCTCATTGCTTACCAACATAGCCAGCTTGTGCTGTTTATGTGCCCGATATAGAGAAGCCTTCTTAACTCTTCTTGGCAAATGAGCCATCCATATTTTGAACTCCTCTTCGTTTGAACACATTATTATCCTGGAGTCGAACATTGACCCTGCGAGAAATAAACCCGGACAGATAGAGGAATGAGTGGAAGTTTGTTCCCCAGTGGAATCGCATACATGCCAAGTTAGAGTAACTTCTTCTGTGGGAAAGGTTTCCATTGGACAAATGACACAAAGTGCTGGGGTAACTCAGCAGGTCAGGCACCATCTCTGGAGAACAAGGATAGGTGAGATTTTGGGTCGGGCCCTCCTTCAGGCTGACGACGAATCCCAAGCTGAAACCTCGCCTATCCATGTTCATTGGAGGTGCTGTCTGACCTATAGAGTTACTCCAGCACTTTGTGTCTTTCTTTTGTAAACCAGAATCTGCATTTCCTGGTGTCTGCAATGGAAGAATATCTGGTTCAGGAACACAACTGTGTATTAGAACCTGTCTGTGTGCTACCCAATCATAATGGGACCACAAGCCCACTGGCTCTGCTGGGCTGAGATTATGCTGGACTGGGTTCTGGATTCTCGGTCCACATGGAGTTACCAGATGCCTCCAATCCAGGTGGAGCATGCCTGATGCAACGCACCCTTTGTCTGTGCAAGCAGGGTTGTGAGAACGAATCTGCTGCACATTGTTCATTGGAGGGTCAACCTGCCCATTGCTTCAGGCCTGAGGAGCTCACTCACTCCTAACTGGGGGCTCCTCGCAAGAGCTTGCTCAGGTCACAGCCCAGTCCCTCATTGCCAGTGTCCCCAGCACCTCGAACCGGTCTTCTATGCACTGACCATTGCTCCCATCCCCACACCCCTGTTGCCTCACCGGGTGCTCCAAGGACAACCCATTCTCCTCCTCACCCAGCTCCTGACACAGGCCTGAAGTGGCTCTACCCCTGCCCCTCCAACCTAACTCCCACCCATCCCAATTTTCCCTCTGCCTCTGTCACAATCCTGCCCTTAACCTTGAACCAATTCACCCCTGCTGTCACCCCGGGATAGGAGTGTTGGATCAGAACACTTTGAGAAGACCCCCAGTATTCCAAGCACTATAAGCATCAGCGCACACATACACATGCACACAAACACATGTGCGTACACACATATGCACATCCTGTGTTTGGTGCCCAGTGTCCAGTCGGCTGTGTCCAGTCTACTGTGCCCCAGAGCCGCCCCTTAACCATTCTCACCCGTAATTTCAAATGTGTTGTTCTTCATTACCATTCTGACCGAAATCCCAGAAAGCGGCAACAGACCCTGGAAAACAAGGAGGAGAGTCAGTGAAGGGGGCAGCCATCCCTCAGCATGGAATGACCTTCGCTACATTTGGGCCTTCGTTGCCTCCTGTTATTTTGGCAAAATTCTATTTTCTCGGTCATCGATTCGTTTGTAGTAAAGTCAGAAAGGGGATTCAATGCTGCAGGCCTACACTGCTACACATGTCCTACACACCTGCAAATGTCCTGCACGCTTCCACGCCTCCAAAGCACCTGCACACCTCCCAGGCACCTGCACACACATACATACGCACATACTATATATCTGCATTTTGACACAAAATGCTGGAGTAACTCGGGACTGGCAGCATCTCTGGAGAGAAGGAATGGGTGACGTTTCAGGTCGAGATGTCTGAAGAAGAGTCTCGACCCAAAACGTCACCCATTCCTTCTCTCCAGAGATGCTGCTTGTCCCGCTGAGTTACTCCAGGATTTTGTGTCTACCTTTGATTTAAACCAGCATTCGCAGTTCTTTCCGACACTAATCTGCATTCTTCCATCCTGCTGCACACGCCTTGCCTACCCGAGTTATTGCCAAACACCTGAACGACTTTCACACCTGTCTCACACGCACAGAATCCCACTTCTCTTTTGAATGCTGATATATGACCTTTTTACACACGTTTGGTCTTACATATATGGCTTGTATGGGTATGCTCCTTGGCCACCTGCAGCATAGGGGGGTTACAGCATTGGCAGGATGCATTGGAGAGACCATAAAGTCATGGGGCCTCGGCATTGGGGAGCAGCAGTATCGGGGGAACTGCGGTGTTTTGTCTAATCTCAATGTTGGGGATCATAGTGTTGGGGGGTCCGCAGTGTTGGGACCACGGTGTCGGGGGCCATGCTGTCATGGGGACCGCAGAGTTCGGGAACAACAGTGTCGGGGGGACCGTAATATTATTGGGTGGTGGTGGTGTTGGGGGACCACAATGTCGGGGAACCGCAGCTTTGTTGGGGGACTGCATTGTCGGGGTACTGCAGAGTCGGGGGAACTGTGGTGTTGGGGGAAACCACAGTATTGGGCGGACCACAGCGTTGAGGAGCCATAGCATTTGGGAACTGAAGCATTGGGAGAACCACCGTTCAGGGTTCGCAATGCAGGGGAACCCCATTGTTCGGATGCTGCAGTGTTGGTGCAATCACAGTGTGGGGGGAACCACAGTGTTGGGGGGACCACCAAGTCAGCGAACTGCGGGGACCACAGAGTCAGAGCAACGGTAGCATTGGGGAATGGCGGTGTTGGGGGAAGCAGTACGTAGTTCGAAGGGCCAAATGGCTTCCTGCACCTATTTTCTATGTTTCTTGAGCATCAGTTACCTGTTTCACCCCTGTGGCTGAGAAACCGTCCAGACCTACGTGAACAAGTGGTCAGCTTGTGCCTTCAGACGAGGGGAAGTGTGACGGGGCCTTTACCTGGTAGATGAATCTCTGCTCCTCCTCGTCCACAGCCAGGATCAGCAGGTGTAAGGGGAAGAGTACCAGGTGCCTCCTCGTCTCCGCCTGCAACATGAGAGCAGGTGTGAGGATCAAGGCGCGGACATTGACCCCGCGCTGGAGACCGCTCCTGCCGCCATCCTGCCAGCTTAACATGAGCTCTGTCACCGGTCATGCCCGCCCGTCTCCTGCCCAACCTCATACCCTCGCACCCTTCCCCGTGGACTCAGTGCCGAATCCTGAAACCCATCTGGCCTGAGGAGGTGTGGGGGGGGGGGGGAGTGGGTGCCCACAAGGCAACTGACCCTTACACTAGCCAGAAAATGCTGGCGTAACTGAGCGGGTCAGGCGGCATCTCTGGAGAGAAGGAATGGGTGACGTTTTGGGTCGAGACCCTTCTTCAGACCCTTGTCCACCAGCCTGGGTGATGGGGAGATGAGGTCAGCTCACCCCACAGACTGACTTGCTCCAGGTCAGACTGACATGTCCCCACCCCCAGCACTATCCCATCCCCCTCCCCCCTCCAGGGTTCGGCTCACATTGACTGCTCCGTGTGTAAAATGCCTGTGATTCTTGTGGTGGCTTCTGAGGATGCAATGGGTTCTATGTAAAAGCAGGTCTGCTATCTACACAGTGTAACCCTCCCTGCTCTAGGGTTTCCAGGGGAGAGATTTGCTGAGATGCCAGGTCTTTCAGCCGGGGCTGCTACCTCCATGTGCTGGTCGTGAAGTAGGGCCGAGGACGACCATACGATTTCACCCAGACCGCTGATGTCCTCTCCTTCCCAGCCCTTTATGGGCTCTGTCCAGACAATCTTCTCCAGGTCTCTGCGAGACTTTCCCCACAGCAACTCAACCTGCAACAGTGCGAAGTACAATATGGGACTGAGTAAATGTTGCACTTATTAATGCATCCAGTTAAATATGAATGGGTTCATTATATACAGGAATATCAATCACTCTGAGATGATTAAGTGACAGAGGTGGTATGCTCTCTCGATATATATATATATATATATATATATATATAGCAATCAAGACACACAATCATAGAGACGGCAACATAGATAGGTGTAACTAGTGTGAAACATTGGGGCCGAAAGCTAGCTCTTAAACTTAAATAACGGCAATTAGAATGGCATAAGGACATAGTTGGCTCTTGTGGATGGGAAAAGTTGATGGCAGGTTGGACAGTAACTGCTACGGCATCAACTCGGAGATATTTCATAGATCTCAGCCATTTCCACTGAAGGAATTCATAGTGGAATTCCTCAGAACTGCCCCTCCCACAGCACGGTGCTCCCTAAGTGCTGCCCTTCACTCAGTGTGCACTCCCTCAGTACTCTCCCTGTACTTACCCCCCCCCCCCCACAGTGTGCACCCCTCAGTACTGCCCCTCGCACAGTGTGCACTCCCTCAGTACTGTCGCCTACACTGCGCTCGTTGTAACAGGGTCCGGCTCAATCTGCTGAACGCCACTCGCCTCGAAGGTGATCTTACCCCAGACAGTTCTTCCAGACGCTCCTCAAACAAATGGTTACTCACTGCAGACTGACTCTGAGAACAGATGGGAAAGATAAACCAGTTACACAAAAGCCAAACACACACAATGAGTGTAGGAAGGAACTGCATTTGCAGGTTTAAACCGAAAATAGACACCTAAAGCTGTAGTCACTCAGCGGGTCAGGCAGCATCTCTGGAGAAAAGGAACAGGTGACGTTTCGGATCAAGACTCTTCTTCAGCCAGTACAGTGACACAATGAACTGCAGATGCTGCAAATCTTCAGCAAAACACAAAATGCTGGAGGAACTCAACAAGTCAGGCACCATGGACAGACAATGTTTCAAGTTGGGACCCTTCTTTGATTCTGATTGTAGTAGGATGGAAGAAGTTGGAGAAGAGGTGGGGGCAGAACCAGAGTTACCGGGTCAGCTTGGCAAGTGAAGGCAGGCACGGGTTATTGATTGGGGACGATCGGCCATGATCACAAAGAATAGCGGTGCTGGCTCAAAGGGCCGAATGGCCTCCTCCTGCACCTATTTTCTATGTTTCTATGACAAGTGTATAGAGGAGGGGGGGTGATTTACAGAAAGATGGATAAATCCTTGAGATGAAAATGAGACAAATGTGTGACAGATAAGACGAGAAACGGAATGAAATGTAAAGCCAGAGGGAGGGATGGAAATGGAAGGGGACCTGGTAGCGGGGTGGAGGGGTGTGGGGGAGAGGGTTAATAGGTGAACTGCATGGGCGGGACAGAAGAAAGAGAGAGGGTGGGGGGGGTGGTGGGAGGGTGGTGTTACTTAAAATTGGAGAATGAAATGTTCATACCATTGGGTCATCAGCTGCCCAAACATAATATGTTTACGTGTGGCCTCGCTCTGACAATGGAGGAGCTCTGGACAGAAAGGTTGGTAATGGAATGAGAAGGATAGTTCATTCATTCATCATCGTTGAAAACATTAGCGATGCAGTGGTGCTGGTTTCCGACAGGAACGGTGACAGACGCACCTCTGCCCTCCTGTTCCTGCGGACTTCCGCCGCTGGAAGTAGAGGATTTTGGTGGGTGTGTGCTTCATCATCATTCTTTACAATGCTATGTACGACAGCGATCGCAACTTCTACTGAAGTGTGGATGGCCGTTGCTCGCTAGAAGCTCATCCGTCCATTGACAGGTCTTGTTTTTGGTCCTGCTGGGGGTCCACAGCCCCTTCGTCACCTGGCAAACCAGGTGGGGGAGACGGTTTAGTCGCCAACTATCCAACCATGGAACGGGTAGCACGGGATTAATTACATGGTACCCGTGGCGGGGGGAACTCCCCCCGACCTGACCTGAATAGTTCAAATGGTTAGCAACCGGGAGATCCTACAGGTCTTGTCTGATGTGCGGGGAGGGTGGAGGTGATTTGAGACCTGGGAGAACCACTCTGCTTGGAGCCGAGTCTGGATATTGAGTAGACCTCCCTCCCACCAATAACGTAGCCTTGCACATTTGTGTTTTCATTGAATGGGCTGGTACCCTCACCATCCTGTTTTGCTGGCCTTGCTGGGGGAACTGGTTACCGGGTGACTGGTTACTTGGAGATTGGTTACTAGGTGGCTGGTTACCAGGTGGCTGGTTACTTGGAGACTGGTTACTGGTGGTCTGGGTACTGGGAGATTGGTTTCCAGGGGTGTTTTTAAGTTGGGCGGAGGTTTGGGACATTGGCAGACGAACAGATGAAGGATCGGCTTGGTGGAGTCTTTGCGGCAGAAGCTATGGTCACTCAGTCGAGAAGGGCACAGTACCATGTTGTTTGTAGGAGGGAAGTGAAGGAGTCAGGCTGAGTGGGGTTGACTGCTCTAAACGTGCTCGTTCTGTTGAGATACTGGGAGTCATGTCCGGCTAAAGGCAGACCAGATCCACGGAGCATTTTAAAGGTGGCACTGTTGACCAACATGCCCATCGACACTAATCCCACTTGCCTGCATTAATTCCACACCCATCTCTGCCCTGCTCATTTGAGATTCTTGAATGAGGGGCAGCACAGTGGCACAGCGGTAGAGCTGCCTGACTTACAGCACCAGAGACCCGGGTTCCATTCTGATGACGGGTGCAGTCTGTATGGAGTTTGTATGTTCTCCCTGTGACCATGTGGGTTTTCTCCAGGTGCTCTGGTTTTGTCCTTCATTCCAAAGACGTGCAGGTTTGTAGGTTAATTGGCCTCTGTAAATAATCTGTAATGTGTAGGATAGACCTAGTGTACGAGTAATTGTGGTCGGCACAGACTCGAGAGGCCGAATGGCCTGTTTCCATGCTGTATCTCTAAACTAAACTAAACAAAACTGAAGTATTCGAGCATCAGCGTGAAGCTGTGCTTTTGTACAGACTGTAGGAAATCTTTGATGTTTCAGAATGCTCCTCTTGGGGGTGTATCATGTGAAGCATTAGCCCGAGATGTTGCATGGTTCACTTTCCAGGCAGGCACCGTGACCAGGAGCTGCCCCCTGTCCTACACCGCAGCACCCAGGATACGGGGTTCCGTCCACCCACCAGCCCGGGAAGGAGTGAGCAAATGGACACAATGATATGAACGGCCTTGGCCGAAGGAATGTAGAAAGAAACTGCAGATGCTGACCCAAAATGTCACCCATCCTTTTTCTCCAGAGATGCTGCCTGACCCGCTGAGTTACTCCAACACTTTGTGTCTATCTTGACTGAAGGAGGTCAGTTTGAGGTTCAGAACACTGACCTTGGAATGGAGTCCCATCAGACCTATGTTCGTGACACCCGCAGAGGTCTGGGGCCGGAGTGTGTCTCCGGAACTCAGACCCCAGACGCCAGTTCAGCCTGTTTGAAGAGAAAGCGGAGGCAGGAAAGATCACCTACCTGGTCTATCAGCTTGTGCAGCTCTGGAGGAGAGGCAGCTGCTCTTTCAGTCACTGGATGGGAAGAGCATCTTCAGGAAGGAAGGGGACAAATCAAACAATGTGTAATGTTCCTGGAGTAAAAACACTCGGGCAGCAGAGAGAAAAAATGTTGCAGATCACAGAGTCTTCCCCAGGTCTGGGGAAGAAAGAGCTGGGTTGAAGTTGCAGAGAGGGTGCTTTAGATGTAGGTTTAGGTTCATTATTGCCACTTGAGCCAAGGTATAATGAAAAGCTTTGTTTTGCATGCTATCCAAATAGATGTAACATACATAGATACAATCAGTTCAAACTCAAGTACAATTAGATAGTGCAAAGAGGAAGATACAGAGTGTAGAATATACTGTAACTCTTAGCATTGTAGCGCATTGTAATGCATCAGTTCCTGAGACATCTGGAATTGTAGTACATCAGTTCCAAGTCCTCTAACGTTAATGGGGTAGAGGTGAATCAAACAGTATCCTAGCTTATGGAAGGCCTGTTCAGAAACCTGATAATGGAGAGGAAGAAGCTATTCCTGAGTCTGGGGGTACGTGCTATCGGGCCAATGTAACTTCTCCCAGATGGAGCGGAGAGAAGAAGCCACATGTCTTTGAGTATGTTGGCTGCTATTCCAAGTCATGTGTAGATGGAGTGAATGGTGGGAAGCCTGGTGTGTGTGATGGATTGGGATACATCTACAACTCTCTGTAATTTCTTGCAGTCTTGGGTAGAGCTAGAGTCATATAGTGATAAAGCATGGACACAGGCCTTTAAGCCCAACTTGCCAATTTGCCAACCAAGATGCTCGATCTGCTAGACACACCTGTTTGTGTTTGGCCCTAATCCATCTGAAACTGTCAGAGCCATGTACCTGTCCAGATGTCTTTTAAATGTTGTTATAAAAGCTGCCTCAACAACCTCATCCGGCAGCATGTTCCATATACCCACCAGCCTTTGTATGAAAAAGTTGCACCTCAGGTTCCTATTAAATCTTTCCCCTCTCAGCTTAACCCTATACCTTCATATTCTTGATTCACTTACCCCAGGGAAAAGACTCTGTGCATTCACCCTATGTGTATGCCTGATCATTTCATACACCTGTTGAATATCACCCCTCTCTGCTTCCTGCGCTCCAAGGAATAAAATCCTATTCTGCCCAACCTCTCCCTTTAGCTCAACCCCTCGAGTCCTGGCAACGTGATCGTGAATTTTCTTTGCACTCTTTCCAGCTCAACAGTATCCTTCCGATAGCAGGGTGACCAAAACTCAACATAATACTCCAAATGCAGCCTCACCAACATCTTGCATAACTGTAACATAGCATCTCAACTTTGTTCCTTAAAAAGCTATGATGCAATCCGACAGTACGGTTTCTATGGTGCATCTGTAGAAGTTCACAAGAGTCACCGGAGACATGCCGAATTTCATCAATCTCCTCAGGAGGTTGATGCAGTGGTGTGCCCTCCTGACTGTTGCATCAATGTGGTTTGTTCACGGCAGATCATTGGTAATATTAACATCAATGTTCATTGCGGCATGAACTCCACAATGCCTTCTGAAGACACTAACTAGTCTTTGCTGACATTGAGGAAGAGGTTATTGTGCTGACACCATGCTACTAAGTACTCTCCCTCCCTCCAGTACTCCGTTTCGTTATTGATGTGATTCGGCCCACCAGTGTGTTGTGGTCGGCAAGCTTGTAGACGGAATTGGAGTCAAATTTGGCCGTGGGGTCATGAGTGTAAAGAAAGTATAAGAGGGGACTGAGGACGCATCCTGGTGGGGCACTGGTGTAGGGAATTGCTGTACAGGAGGTGTTGGCATCTATCCTCACTGATTGAGGTCTGAGGGTCAGAAAGTTGAGGATCCAGTGCCAGAGGGAGCTAATTCCTGGGTTTGCTTCATGAGCTAGTCCAGGGAGGGAGTGTAAGGCAGGCAGGAAACTCTGGTCCTGTCTGAAGTGTTCAGTCCGATACCGCCAGGAGTGAGGGATACATAGATACATAGAAAATAGGTGCAGGAGTAGGCCATTCGGCCCTTCGAGCCTGCACCGCCATTCAATATGATCATGGCTGATCATCCAACTCAGTATCCCGTACCTGCCTTCTCTCCATACCCCCTGATCCCTTTAGCCACAAGGGCCACATCTAACTCCCTCTTAAATATAGCCAATGAACTGGCCTCAACTACCCTCTGTGGCAGAGAGTTCCAGAGATTCACCACTCTCTGTGTGAAAAAGTTTCTTCTCATCTCGGTCCTAAAGGATTTCCCCCTTATCCTTAAGCTGTGACCCCTTGTCCTGGACTTCCCCAACATCGGGAACAATCTTCCTGCATCTAGCCTGTCCAACCCCATAAGAATTTTGTACGTTTCTATAAGATCCCCTCTCAATCTCCTAAATTCTAGCGAGTATAAGCCAAGTCTATCCAGTCTTTCTTCATATGAAAGCCCTGACATCCCAGGAATCAGTCTGGTGAACCTTCTCTGCACTCCCTCTATGGCTATAATGTCCTTCCTCAGATTTGGACATTTTATACCAGCCGTAGCATGTGGACATCTCGGGAGCACTGGATGGAGAAGTGAAAGGTTATCCACCTCCTTTCCTTGGAACTGAATCTGCACCTGAGGTTGAGTTTTACCGAAAGTGCAAGACAGGGGTGCACACCCAGGGCAGGTGTGACACATTGCACACCTGCACCCCTAGTGTGCCCAGGCACATCACCCTTTCATTACAGAAGCCACAGGGCCAAATTGTGCAACCGAGAACCTGAACCATCACATGCCTCCAGTGTGTGGGTGGTTATGCTGTACTGGTGACTGCGTGCTGCCTAGGCTCAGACTGACGGAGAGCAGAAAGTGGTGCATACCTGGTGCTTGGGATTTGGACCAGGTCCTCCTGTTCTTGCTCATTGGTGGTTTTGCAGCATCGAGGAGTAACGCTGATGCCGCCCATGTCTACAGCACGTTGGTCTGCACGCTCAGTGTTCACATCCACTCGCCAGCTTCACTTCCACATCCTAAACATTCCACAACATCTTGCGCCACTCAGCGTGGTGTCGCAGTACAACCAGCAATCACGTTCTGCAAAGAAACCAGCAACAAAAAAAATAGTTTTCCCAAATGCATCATTTTGCTTCCTTGAGCGAAGACGTGGAGATCCTTCCAAAGTGAAGAACTTTACCGATAATCTCGCTGGAACATGGCTCAGGGTGCAGCGTATTAATGTCACTCCTTCCTGTGTGTGTCTGGAACTTCTTCTGCCTCAGCTTCCTGTTAACACAGTTTGGTGTTTTCCTGTTTGGTGCGTTGACTCTGCTTGGCGGTAAGCTAGCCCAGAGCTTACGCAATCTGCTTTCTGTAAATGTTATGTTACTTTCATACACCGAGCTCCTCTCAGTATTGCCCAAGGCCTCCAGAGATCCATAGACTCTTTGTCCGTGGTTATTCAGTCGCATCTCCATGTAGCACAGTTGGACGATATAAAACCCCAGAGCAAGAGGCCACGACACCAGTGGCAGCCGGCAGCTCCAGATCCAGAGGGACATTGGTGGGGTGGAAGTGGGAGGTGTTTCCTCCTGTGGGAGGGTCCATATCCAGGGTTCACGATGTATAGAGGACGGGCTGTCCTTTGAATTTGAGTTCAATTTTAGTTTCGTTTATTGTCCCGTGTACCGAGGTACAGTGAAAAGCTTTTGTTGCATGCTAACCAGTTAGCGGAAAGACAAAATGACAATCAAGCCATCCACAGTGTACAGATACATGATAAAGGGAATAATGTGAATAACATTGAGACTAAGACAGGATGACATTATCTTTCTCGGAGAGTTTTGAGTCTTTGGAATTAGAACATAGAACGTAGAATAGTACAGCACAAGAGTAGGCCCTTTAGCCTACAAGCCTGTGCCGAACATGATGCCAAGATGATCTCTTACCTACCATATTTACCCCATTCCCTGCATGTCTCCATACCTGTCCAAAAGCTTCGCCAATGCCGCTATCGTATCTGCCTCAACCACCAACACTGGCAGCACATTCCCGGCACTCACCACTGTCTGCATAAGAAAGTTACCCCGTATCTTGGAGTTGTACGTTCTCCCCGTGACTGCGTGGGTTTTCTCCGGGTGCTCCGGTTTCCTGCCACACTGCAAAGACGTACAGGTTTGTAGGTTAATTGGCTTTGGAAAAGTTTGTAGATTGTCCCTAGTGTGTTGGATAGTGCTAGTGTACGATATGATCGCTGGTTCGCACGGACTCGGTGGACTGAAGGGCCTGTTTCCGCGCTGTATCACTAAACTAAAACATTCTCCTTTAAACTTTGCCCCTTCACCTCTTCCTCTTGCCTGATGAGCAGGTAATATGGTAAACATAAAAATGGAAGTCAATTGGCATCAAGGGGAATTCTGCCCATGGCGTCCCTGGATTTCCTGCGTTTTGTGTGGGAGTATGAATCACAGCCCAGGACATTGGTGCAGGAATTCCTCCCGGATCTGATGACTTGACTTCCCTCAGAAGGTCGGAGGAGGGGATAATGTCCAATTCCGGTCACAACTCCTCAGCACATGAGATGATTTCTCTCCGAATGTCTTTCCCCCCAAAAGTGGTGGAAGAGAGACTCTGAATATTTTTACGGCAGCCATGCATTCATGACGGGATGGGGGTGAACAGATACCAGGGGTAGTTAGGAATGCGGAATTGAGATTACAATCAGGTCAGCCATCCTTTTATTGAACGTGTAGGAAGGAACTGCAGATGCTGGTTTAAATCGAAGATAGACCCTTCTTCAGAGAAGGGCCTCGACCCGAAATGTCACCCATTCCTTCTCTCCAGAGATGCTGCCTGTCCCGCTGAGTTACTCCAGCATTTTGTGCCTATTTTAGTGAATCTCACAGCAGCCCAACCTTACTCTTGAAGCTAAAGACATCTGTTCCCAAGGAGCCTTGGAGAGAGTGAAAGATAAAGAGATGAGTAGGCGCCAGTGGGAGAATGACTGGGACACCACAGAATCACCTGGTTTTGCTCCACATTAGGACACCTCCGAGCTGCAAGGGCGGGGGCGGAGTGTCACCAGCAGCCAGAGTGTTGTCATTTCCAATTGCAAAAAACAGAGTGAGAATTGAGCAAGTCAAAAATAAGCTTGAAGTTCCCCTATTTCAGTGTGAAAACACCAATACTATTTGACTTCTACTTCATAATTTTCTCGTTTCTGTCAGATCTACTGGACGAAGCACTGATTCCAATAGGCCCAAGTGCAACCCGTCATCTCCCACAGAATCACAGTCACTCCACAACAGATGGGTTTGAGTTATAAGGGGATTCTTAGCGATAGGAGGCCATTCGGCCCACCAAGTCGCCAAGATTACCCTTGTAACTCAAACCCTTGAGTCTCGGTAACATCTTTGTGAATCTTTTCTGCGTCCATTTCAACTTAATGACAGCCTTTCTGTCTCTGGGCAACCAGAATTGCGCACAGTACTCCAAGTGTAGTTACACCAATATCTTGTACACCAGCAGCAAAATATCCCGATCCTGTATTTAATGCCCAGCCCGAAGAAGGCAACCGTGCCAAATGCCCTCTTCACCACCCTGCCCACCTGTGTCATCATTTTCATGGAAGAGGGAGAACGGCATGTGTGAGGGTAGAGTGTTGAAGAGGGGAAAAGTTGCTGGGAGGAGGAAGGGTTGGGAGGAAGGGAAAGTGTGAAAGAAATCAAGGCATTGATTCATAGATTAAAACTGCGTGCAAACAGGCCATTCGGCCCTGTCCTCCATGCCGCCAAAGTGCCTTCCCAGTTGCTTGCATTTGGCATTTGACCCATATCCCTTTAAGCATTCCCTGTACATGCACCTGTCCAGATGGCATTTAAAAGTTATAATCGTACTCACACCACCACTCCCTAGGCGGCTCATTCAATGTACCCACCTCCCGCAGTGTGAAGACGTTGCCCCTCAGGTCCGTTTTATGTCTCTCCCTTATCTTAACCTTGCCCTTTAGTTTTAGATCCCCTTACCCTGGATAAAATACTGTCACCATCTACCAGTGGTGCTGGCTCGAAGGGCCGAATGGCCTCCGCCTGCACCTATTTTCTATGTTTCTTACCATATCTGTGCACTGCAAGATTTTATAGACCTCTATAAGGTCACCTCTTAGTCTCCATCGCTCCAGTGAAAACATTCCCAGCTGTGCCGTCTCCTAACTCACGCTCTCCAGTCCTGGCAACATAGTTGAGAATCTTTTCCGCCCTCTCTCTAGCTAGAGGGAGGGAGGTAGACTGAGGGAGTGGATTGGAGCATGAGGGTCGGGGACGGAGATTAGGGCAGAGGATACTGGAGGGGATTCGATGTGGGGGTAGGGAATGGAAAGGGGAAAGTGGATGGAAGGCAGCTTGTGCTTGTTCTTATTTGACGTCTGTGGTCAGGCTGTCTGTGTGTGGTTAGAATGTGTGAGGCAGTGTGTGCTCGCTCTGTGCTCTGAACGTCCTGCACGCTAGGAGACCGTCAGCTCACGCGGCCTCTGCCTGCAGAGTGAAAAAAATTCACCCACAGCCAACGTCCATCTTCAGAGTGATGGAATGGACGCAAGTCTTAAACCTCCAGGATCTGCCTCAGGAGGAGAAGGGGCAAAAGATATGTTTTTCCACTCAACTATTTAACTATTTCTGGAGAACATTTCAGTATAAATTGCCTTTATTTATACTGTATCAGTCACCCCAGAATGTCTTTGAAGTAACTTGAAGTTGAAATGATCGTATTAATATGGCCAGGAACCTTGGTCAGACTTCCCTACTCCTAGAGATCTGAATACCCACCACTCTCTGTATGAAGAAGTTGCCCCTCAGGTCCCCTTAAGTCTTTCTCTTCTGATCTTAACGTGCCCTCAAGTTTTAGACACCCCCCCCCCCCCCCCCACCCTATACCCTGGATTAAAGATTGTGACCATCTATTGTTTCTATTCCCTGCAAGATTTTATGGACCTCTATAAGGTCACCTTTCAGTCTTCAACCCTCCAGTGAAAGCATTTCCAGCCTATGCAAGCTCTCCTAACTCAAGCCCTCCAGTCCTGGCAATATGCTTGAGAATATTTTCTGTATCCTCTCTAGCTGGAGGGAGGGAGAGAGACTAGGTGTTGGTCCACTCCTGGAGATCTGAATTTAAAACAGAAATAGGCTGGAAATAGCAGGTCTGGCAGCAGTTGTGGAAATAAAACCAGTTCAAATGACGTCCCTGGACTTGGAACACTAACTTTTCTTTCCACAGATGTAGCTTGACATGCAACGGATGCATTCCATGCATTACTGATTTGATTTTGCTCCTGGAGCTGCTACATTCTGAATTAATTTGAATAAGCACCTGTACGATGCTTGTCTCCACTGCTCCCTGGGACAAGCTTGTGTCTGAGCTAGTGTCTGGTTCCAGCTGAGCAGTCTTGAGGTGACAGCACGAAGACCGGAGCCGTGCAGAGTCGCTGGGAGGTAGAGAGAGGAGCTGTGAACATACGAACATAAAGCAGTGCAGTAATATGCTCTTTAGTCATGGAGTCACACAAGAAACCGGTCCTTCGGCCCATCTCATCTGTGCTGACCATGATGCCCAATCTAAGCTAGTCCCATTTGCCCATGTTTGGCCGATATCCCTAAAAGCTTTCCTATCCATGTACCTGTCCAAATGCCTTTTAAATGTTGTTATCGCATCAACTACTTCCTCAAGCAGCTGGTAACCAAAGAGTCACCTATCCATGTTTCCCATGTTGCCTGACCTGCACAGCACATAGTTTTGTTTAAGAAAGAACTGCAGATGCTGGAAACATCGAAGGTAGACAAAAATGCTGGAGAAACTCAGCGGGTGAGGCAGCATTTATGGACCGAAGGAATAGGCGACGTTTAGGGTCGAGACCCTTCTTCAGACTGATGTCGGGGGAGGGGGGGGACGGGAAAAAGAAAGGAAGAGGCAGAGACAGTAGGCTGCGGGAGAGGTGGGAAGGGAAGGGGAAGGAGGGAGAAATCAAGGAATACCTGAAATTGGAGAAGTCAATGTTCATACCGCTGGGGTGTAAACTACCCAAGTGAAATATGAGGTGCTGCTCCTCCAATTTGCGGTGGGCCTCACTCTGGCCATGGAGGAGGCCCAGGACAGAAAGGTCAGATTCGGAATGGAAGGTGGAGTTGGAGTGCTGAGCCACCGGGAGATCAGGTTAGTTATTGGGAACTGAGCGGAGGTGTTGGGCGAAGCGATCGCCAAGCCTGTGCATGGTCTCACCGATGTAGAGCAGCTGACACCTGGAACAGCGGATGCAGCAGATCTGTTTGTATACGGTGTGCACAGCCTAAAGTTGTAGGACAACTTGATGCAGTAGATGAGGTTGGAGGAGGTGCAGGTGAACCTTTGCCTCACCTGGAAAGACTGCTTGGGTCCTTGGATGGAGTCGAGGGGGGAGGTAAAGCGACAAGTGTAGCATTTCCTGCGGTTGCAAGGGAAAGTACCAGGGGAGGGGGAGGTTTGGGTGGGAGCACTATGTGCACAGCATACAGTATGTTTTTTCTAAACCAACATCTGTAGTTCCTTGTTTCGATACTCAGTTCGCAGACTGGATGAAGACCAGAATGCAAAAGCTGCCTTCACTATTGTATCTATGTGTAACGCCACATTTAGAGAACTATGTATCTGCACTCCGAGACCCCTTTGCCGTCAGCATTCCCTAGGCCCTACCATTCTCCATGGAACTCTTGTGCTGCTTTGACTTCTTAAATTGCAAAACCTTTAGTCACACATTTCCACATCATTATTACCAGACTTGCTGCATTTAGAGTCTGTGATTGGAAAACAAATGAAGAGAAAGAAACTTAGATTACTGGAATGGAAACGGACACAGTGAGATGTTCCAGGAGAGGACCATTTTCTGATGAGAGAATCATGTTGGAAATTAATTAGTTATTCATAAAATATTATGCTTTCAGATATTAGGGCTGCACAGTGGCGCAGCAGTAGAGTGGCTGCTTTACAGCGCCAGAGACCTGGGTTCGATCCTGACTCCGGGTGCTGTCTGTACAGAGTTTGTATGTTCTCCTGTTTAAGAAGGAACTGCAGATGCTGGAAAATCGAAGGTAGACAAAAATGCTGGAGAAACTCAGCGGGTGAGGCAGCATCTATGGAGCGAAGGAAATAGGCGACGTTTCAGGTCGAGACCCTTCTTCAGCCTATTTCTTTCGCTCCATAGATGCTGCATCACCCGCTGAGTTTCTCCAACATTTTTGTCTACCTTGTATGTTCTTCCCGTGGGTTTTCCCCGGGTGCTCCGGTTTCTTCCCACATTCCAAAGACGTACAGGTTTGTAGGTTAATTTGGCTTCGGTAAAATTTGTAAATTGTTCCAATTTGTAGGATAGTGTTAGTTTGGTTTAGTTTAGTTTTGAGATACAGCGCGGAAACAGGCCCTTCGGCCCATCGAGTCTGCACCGACCAGCACTAGGTACAATTTACATTTACACCAAGCCATTTAATCTACATACCTGTACGTTTTTGGAGTGTGGGAGGAAACCGAAGATCTCTGGATCGAACCCGGGTCTCTGGCGCTTGCAGCGCTGTAAGGCAGCAACTCTACCGTTGCGCCACCATGCCGCTCCGTTAGTGTACGGGGATCTCTGGTGGGCCGAAGGGCCTGTTTCTGCTCTGTATCTCTAAACTAAGTGAAGGAAAGTGTCATTTGTTGGATTATTGTGGTTGGACTGAGTCATTGTGTACAGAAACTAATAATGACAGAGAATGGACAGGTGACACTGTGAATGGGACAGATTTTACTTTGACAAGATGAATTAACCATACAGATGTTATCATGCTTTCTCTCTTCGGCAATCGGCAACTTGATTGTAAATCTGCAGCTTTCCCTATAATAAGTCATTCTGCTCCTTGTTCTCCAGATGAGAATAAACTGCACACATTACTTCACTCTGATCTTCCACGCCTTCATTCTGCATGGTTTGGGGGGTTTGAGGGAGTGCCAAGCTGATCTCTACTTGAGGATCAGGTTGCTCTCCAGACTTTTACTCTTTTGAGGGACTTGCGCACACTTTCTGCCGAACGGAGGAACAAATGGCACGGTGCTCATCAGCGCTTTGGCAACGCTGGAGCGCAGCTGTCTCCATTCCTTTGAGTACGGGGAGTGGCTGTCGGCGAAGGGGCTGGGGTGAACCGTGGGTCTGATGCAGACAAGGTTTCGGATTTGGGCCAAGACGGGCAGTTGGCTGCAGGACAGCAGGGTGGAGGCTTTCTGAAACGTGTCCTTTTCTACAGCAGCGTCATCCGATAGTGACATGACCGCTTCCTGTTTCCTTACGGGCTTCTTGGTGACTACACGTTTTGGCTGTTTCAGAAGCATTAGGGAAATCTTGTCATCTCTCACGGGTTTCAAAGCTTGACCCCGATTGCAGCCGTTGTAGATTAGAACAAAATCTCTTTGTGACTCAAGTGGTAAATTCAATATTCCTTTACTGCTCTTTTTGAATATCTCAATGACTAAATCTAAAAATTAAGAGAGGAAAAAGTTTGACTTACAACTTGTTTTTTGATTATGCCTTGTATCATTTGCAACTGTTGCATGAATCCACCACTGTAACAATGTAAGTGAGGACCAACTTACCAAGCGTTTCGTACACTAACGGAGGTATGAGTGTTCTCAGAACAGAACAGTGCCTCTGTAGGGATGGGTTGGCATTCATCTCCAATAACCAGACCTGCAAACAGATCAGACATGTAGAGGGTTTAGTTTAGTTTATAGATACAGCATTGGAACAGGCCCTTCAGCTTACCGAGTCCACGCCGATCTTTAATCACCCGATCATGCTAGTTTTATGTTGCCCACTATCTTATTCACTCCCTCCACCATGGGGGCAATTTTACAGATGCTAATTTACTTGCCATCCTGCATGTCCTTGGAATGTGGGAGGGGAGCTAAGCACTTGGTGGAAATCCATGCGGTCACAGGGAGAACGTGCAAACTCCACACTGACAGCAGGATCAAACCGAAGTTCTCTGTAACAATGTGAATGAGGAATCTGATGCGTCACCGTGCTGCCAATAGTGAACCACCTGCGGGCTCATCTTTCAATCACCGCAGGACAGGTGAACTATGTGCTGTGAATAGGAACAAGGTCAGACCACAGGTGGAAATGGCTGACTTTCTGGATGCAAAGCTAAAGGTGAAGAGATTCAGCAAAAACTTGCAAATGATGATCCCACAAATGGGACATTTTTACCTGGCATTTGGAATGGCTTGAAGCTTTGTCCTTTAACTTCAATGAAAAATAAATCACAAATAGAAACTATGGACATTTGAAGAAAGGTCTTGACCCACATCGCATGCTGAGTTACTGCAGCATTGTGTCCTTTTGTTTATTAACCAGCAACTGCAGTTCGTTATCACTATTATATTATGGACATGTCTCTTGCTTTCTGAAGTTGCCGAGTGGAAGCCAGATCCACTGGGTTGTGAGTTGTGGAGAACCTGGCTTTGTACAGCTGCCCCACCATGCATATCTGGACAGCGCTTTCACAGGAGCAGTGTGCTCTATACACAGGCCTCTCAGGAGAAACCATGTCCTACAGGAGAACCTCCTCCTTCAGTCGACCACAGGCCAACACTGGGCACCCCGACTGAGGAGGCTGCCCTATGTTTACTTACTGACCCTTCCTCAGGCTTCCACCACCCTCTTTAGCAGACATCTGGGCAGATATATGGGTAGGAAGGGTTTTGAGGGTGATGGGTAAGTGCAGGCAAATGGGACTACCCCAGTATGCCAATTAGGTTGCCTTGGGCATGATGGACTGAAGGGCATGTTTCTGTGCAGTACTCTACGACTCCATGATCCTCTCCTACGAACCTCCAACACTCCGAGGCTGTGGTCCCTGACCACCGGATCCAGCCCCTGCTGATTACCTGACGACATGCTGTATCAATAACACAACTAGATCTCCTCAACTGAACCCCCACCTCCTCCCCAACCTCACCATTGATCGTTGGGAGCTGACCCTTGTCCCTAGCACCTGCCCATGCACAATGTTCATCAACATTGTCCCCACCTCCACATCCTTCTCTCCAGATCCTCTCCCAAGCACCCAAGCAACCCCTTTGTTTTTAGGTCTGAAGAAAGGTTTCAGCCCGAAACGTTGCCTATTTCCTTCGCTCCATAGATGCTGCCGCACCCGTTGAGTTTCTCCAGCAATTTTGTCTACCCCCTTGTTTTTAGTCGGGCTGCCTCTCTGAGGAGCTCTCTGCCTGGTTCTGCCCAACATTCTCCACATGGGAAGGATAGGTTGTCCTTTGTGTAAGTACCCACCTTTGGGTTCCCTTGTGTCCTTTGTGTTCACAGTGCATTGAGTTGAAGAGTTGGATAGCACAGAAACCAACCCTTCGGCCCACCACTTTGTCCGTCTACACCCACCCCGTGTATCTGCATTGAACCACATCCTTCTATGCTGTGTCTATTTCATGTCTGTCCAAATGCTACTTAAATACAATGATTGTATCTGAGCTGTGAGGGGAAGTGGTGGAGGCAGGAACTGTAACTAGGTTTCAAAGGCATCCGGACAGGTCTAGTCCAGAGATACAATGTGGAAACAGGCCTTCCGGCCCACCGAGTCTGCACAGACCAACAATCTAATGTGAGAATCTTCAAGTCCCGGTTCTCTGAGGATGGACATTCTGTATCTTCCCTGTTAAATACAATTTCCAATGAATGCATTGCAGCAAAATCCAAAATGGAAGAGAATGAGAATTATAATCACCTTGAAGTTTTGATCAATAATAAAATCACAGCCCATGAGGTCAAAGAAGCCCAGTTTGCATTCCAGTTTGTTCTTGGCACTATTTAAGCAAGTTGTCATAATCTCTTGCATTCTCTTCTGTTGGAAAAGGTTAAAGTTCTCAGTCACATTTTTAAATAAATGTTACTAAATGGACACCCCTGATCTCTCCCATCACAGACATCCCCTTGCTTTCCCAGCCCCTCCCTCCTCTCCCTACCCCCCCCCCCCTCTCCCTTGTCTTCTCCATCTCTCCATCCTTTCTCCTCCCCATCCCTCCCTCCCTTGTGCTCCCCTCTCTCTCTAACTTAAGTCTGAGAAACCTTTTTTTCAATAGGGTGGTGGGTATATGGAACGAGCTGCCAGAGGAGGTAGTTGAGGCAGGTACTATAACAGCATTTACAGATATTTGAACAGGTACATGAATAGGGAAGATTTAGAGGGATATAGGCAGGTTAGATTAGCATTACTGGGGCATCTAGGTCTGCATGCGTACGTTGGGCCGAAGGGCCTGTATCCGTGTTGCCTAACTCTATGACTAAAGCACTCGTAATTTTTCCCATCTCCAGGATTGATGAAGTACTATTGACTTGAAATGTTATCTTTGATCCAACTTCTGTAGATGCTGCCTGACCAGCTGAACATTTCCAGCACTTTCCATTTTATTTCAGATTTCTAATATCTGCTGATTTTTAATTTTCTTTTTAATATACGTTCTTATACTCGTGACTACTTTAAGAGGGGAAATCATTGCGTGATCAAACAAATTATCAGAACAAGTGTCCTGTAACAGTCTGAAGAAGGGTCTCGACCTGAAACGTCACCCATTGCTTCTATCCAGTGATGCTGCCTGTCCCGCTGAGTTACTCCAGCATTTTGTGTCTATATTAAGTGTCCTGCAGTCCCTGCTCTCAGGCAAGGTCAGACTGGGGAGGTCTGAACGTTGAAGGTTGAGAGGTGATTTGATGATGGACAGGGCTATGGCTGGTTGGGTAGGATGGGCAGATGTAAGCTGAGGCCCTTTATCAGCTTTATATTTCATGACAACATTAGGCTCACTGACTCTGTTCCAGCTCTCAGAGTATTCTCATCAGCTTGACTCCCACCCTTACTTCCTGTAACCCACTGTCTCACACGTGTTCATTTACATTCAAAATTATTTCACCAGCAAGTCACGGTGGCACAGCGGTAGAGTTGCCACCTTACAGCGAATGCAGCGCCGGAAACCCAGGTTCGATCCCGACTACGGGGTCTGTCTGTACGGAGTTTGTACCTTCTCCCTGCGACCTGCGTGGGTTTTATCTGAAATCTTCGGTTTCCTCCCACACTCTAAGGACGTACAGGTTTGTAGGTTAATTGGCTTGGTAAATGGAAAAATTGGCCCTAGTGGGTGTGGGATCGTGCTAATGTGCGGGGATCGCTGGTCGGCGTGGACCCCGGTGGGCCGAAGGGCCTGTTTCCATGCTGTATCTCTAAACTAAACTAAACTAAAACACCTACACCAGGGTCAATTTGCAATGTCCAATTAACCCAACGACCAACGCATCTCTGAGATGTCTTTGAGATGTGGGAGGAAACCGGATCACATATGGCCCAGTAACGTCACATGAAGAACATACAAATCCCACACCGGCAGTACCAGGGACAAGGATGAATGAATGAATGAATAGGTTATTGTCACATGCGACAAGTCACAGTGAAATTCTTTGTTTAGAACCTGAATTGTTGGAGCTACAAGCCCGTACCGCTATGTTGCCCCCTCCGGGACCAGGGGTAAAGTTGTAAACTATGAGGGATGTAGGGACGATGCAAGGATCTGAAATTCACTGCCAGGAAGGTGTGGTATTGCAGAGTCTTCCAAGGGGAATTGGAGCCCACCGAGTCCATTCTGACCAGCGATCTCAGCATAATAACACTATCCTACACACACCAGGGACAATTTACATTGATACCAAGTCAATTATCCTAAATACTTGCATGTCTTTGTAGTGTAGGTGGACACCGAAGATCTCGGAGATTCCCCATGCAGGTCACGGGGAGAACATACAAACTCCGTACAGACAGCACCCATAGTCAGGATCAAACCTTGTACTGAGGTACAGTGAAAAGCCTTTTTATTGCGTGAATAACAACATTTAAAAGGCATTTGGACAGCTACTTGGATATGAAAGGGAAATAGGATGAACATGGATCGGCATGGTGGTCAGTATGGACAAGGTGGGCTGAAAGGTCTCATTTGGTGATCTAAGTTCTATGATTCTATGAGTCTGCCTCCATCAGTGACTTAGACAACGTGTTCCAGATTTTAACTATACTGTAGGTGAAAGAAAAGGTCCACAAATCTCCTTATCCTTTCCATAAAACTACACCCACTGTAATTCATTGAATGTGTCCGATTCATCTCAACTCCATTGCGGACATTGGACTTTGTCTATGGGACTAATGTCTCTGTCTGAGAACTAGAGGTGTCAGAAATTATGGGTAGAAGGCAGGAGAATGGGGTTAGGAGGGAGAGATAAATCAGTCACGATTGAATGGCGATGTAGGCTTGATGTGCCGAATGGCGTGATTCTCGTATCACTTATGGCCTTATGACCACATAACTACATTCTACACTGTATGCTTCCCTGTTGGGAGAGCATGTAAGCTTCTCACTGTACTTTGGTACATGCAACTATAATAAACCGAAAATCTAAAACCTAAACCTAAGTCCTGGTGACAACCACAATGCACTCACTGCAAAGACAGTGAAGACCCAGTCTTTTGGGAGTCGTTTTGCTTCCATGTACTTCTCATTGATGTAGTCGTTCAGGTGTTCCATGGACCAGATTGTGTCCTCCTTCATCTCACTGTACCTGGGGTTCTTTCGTTGGATGAACTGTGGGTGGGGAAAGGTCAGAGGTGTAGTTAACGGATTGTGAAGGTGAGGCAAAGTAGCTTTTCTGAACCTGATGTCAATCTCAAGAGGCTGAACATCTGACAACAATGTTCGCTTTGGGAGCAGGGAGACTGGGATCACTGAGTTCAGGGGCATTCCCAGCATTGACCCACTAGTTCCCTACCTCCCCAGGAGTCTGGGCCAAGTGAAACATATGTCTGTCCCAAACCTGGAATTGTTTTGAAATAGAAACAAGGGGAGCAAGCAGCAATCTTCGTGGCAGCTGGAGGATCTGCTTATTTCAAGCTTTCTAACAAAACAACAAACAAACCAACTTGTTGCAACCCAGGGTCATGTTCTCTGGCAAATATAGAGAAACAGCCCAAAGTTTAAAGGGATATGGGCCAAACGTGGGCAGGTGGGACTAATGTAGATGGGGCATCTTCAGCCAGCATGGGCAAGTTGGGCTCAAGGGCCTGTTTTCCATGCTGTCTGACTATGACTCTATCCTGCTGGGGTCTCCAAACTGTGGGTCGAATGGGGCTTGTCTGTGCCACTTTGGGGGTGGGTAGGAGGTGGCTTACCCATTTGCCCGAGGTACTTGATGCCAGACTCTCATCCAGGCTCTGGCCCTCTGGTCACCACCTCTGGTGAGAGACTGAAGAAAAACCTGAACACCCTGGTGACAGTTCCCGTTGAGTTTCGGGGAGAGGAATGAGACCGCTCTCTACCCATGTTCAATTCACCTGATTTGTTAGATGACTTGTCAGATCATCGGAAGAGGGATTGTAGATGTTGCACGTTGACTTGGCGTAACCATGGTGAAAGAAGGCCATGTAAGGCGAGGTGCAGGCGATCAGGAAGTAGGAGCGGACATCAAACTTCCTGCCATCTAGCAGCAGGGGCCTAGCGATGTATCTGATTGAGTGAAACATACAGGCATCTAATTGGGTTAATTCCCTGTGTTTCTAATCTGACAACTCTGTGACTTTGAATCAATCCTGCTTTTATGAGGTTAGAATACAGTAGATGCCACTTTCTGTGGTGACTACTTGCTCAACGCTGCCCTGAGAAGTGTACCTCAAGGGGCTGCAAGGGCCATGCTACATCAGGGCAGTGGCAATAGGAAGTGCAGGAGGTCGTTTGGCCCCTCAAGCTTCATTCTATAAAATCAAGGGTTGTCTTTTACCTGAGCTCCACCTTTTCTGCACTGAACCCATATCCCCCGATTTCCAATGACCAAAAATTCTCCATCTCTGTCTGGGTAAAGAAATTCCTTCTAACTCTGCCCTGAATGTGAGTCTACGAACCCTCACCCTCCCTGTTTCCAGACCTCCTGTCTATGGTAAAACCATCCCTGCATCTACTCTGACAAGTTCCATAAGAATTTGTTTCAGTATGATCACTTGTTCTTCTGAACTCTGCATGGTACTGTCCCAGGTTGTCCAATCTCTCCTCGTATAACAAGCCTTTCCTCCCTGGGGGGGGGGGGGAACCTGGCAACTGATCGGTGGATACAGGTGGGGGTGGGGTTGGGTGTGGGAGGGGGAGGGGGTTAGATTGCTCATGGGTGAAGTAATTGGGAAATGCTAGATGTGAAAAGGAGACAAAAGAGCATCAGATAATGAAAGAAGACTGATGGAGGTGGAGGAGGATGGGGATGGGAGGGAAGGGATGGAGGTGGAGGGGAATGGGGATGGGAGGGGAGGATACAAGACTTTTCTGTTCCATCTCTGAGACCACTGTGAGGGCGTGAAGGGCTCAGATTGTTAACTTTCCAGTGTCATTGGAAAGAGCCAGGATGAGAGGTGATGGAGGGCCGGTGATGGTGGGGAGGGTGAGGAATGGGAGGTGAGGTTTGACGATTGAGGGATGGGAGGTGAAGGGTAAGAGCAAAGGGATGGGGGGGGGGGAGGGGGGGGGGCAAGGGATGGAGGCTATTGAGGGATGGAAGGGTGGGGTCCAAAAGGTGGAGGATGAGGATTGAGGGATGGGGGTTGAGATGGGGAGGGGGGAGGATAGGGGATTGAGGGAGAGGGGTTGGCAGATGGTTGGTGATGGTAGGTGAGGGCTGGAAGTTGTGGGATGGGAGATGAGGGGTAGAGTGGTGAGAGATGGGGAGAGGAACGATGAAGGTTGGAGGGAGAGTGATGGGGTGAAAGACGGGGGGGGGGGTTGAGGGACAGAGGGTGAGGGATGGAAGGTCAGGGATGGGAAGATGGAAGGGTGAAGGATGGGGAGATTGACGAATGGTGAGAGAAGGTGTGAGATGGGCTGAGGGTCGGAAGGTTAAGGGAGGATGAGGAACAGGGGTTTGAGGGACAGGGTGAGGTATAGAAGGTGAGGTATCGGAGGTGAGAGGGTGAGGCAATGAGATGGCGAGTTGAATGGAATTGAAGGTTGCTGCAGGGGGTCACGGTTAAGAGAATATGTGTGGATGGAAGGTTTGGAAACGTCATCGTTGAGCCATTAGTGTTGCCCCTTTGTTACCTCTGTACCACTCTGTGGACGATGGAATTGTACTGAGCCGGCTTAGTCAATAGGTTCTCCATACTCTCCAGCTTGGCACGCAGCACATTCACGTCACCCCGGCACCTCAGGAGGAAGATTCCTCGACCCTCTTGTAAGTTGGAAGGTTTACAAATCCAAATCTGCCCGTCTGTGAGAAAGAATGAGAAGCAGGAACAAAACCGTACGACCACGGGCAACATGTCTATGGACGACCACACTTCTGGTCGAGACTGACTGTTCCTAAAGAATCCCGGCACGGCTTGGCCAGGTGCAGGCCCTGACCCTGGCACGCTGGGTCGCTGGAGGTGATGGGAGAACGGCTACGGGATGCGAGACTAATGACTTTGCTCTCGTGCCTCACGTTTATAAAGCCAAAGTGATCAGAACAAGCTGATCTGCCGAGACACAGACCAGGGCATTAGCCTCTGACAATCAATAGGTGATACTCCATAGAATGGCTGAGATAGATGAATAATGAATGCGGGCAGAAGGTGGGTGTTGTTGTTAGGGTCACAGTTTAGTGGACATTTGATGTTAAATAAATCAGGAAGGAGCTGGTAACATTGTCCACGGTCCGCCATCAGGTTAATGCACGAGAAAGTGGGAATGCACAGAACTGATGAGAATGACTCTATGACTTTAACCAAAGTCAAGTTTCGGCACTCTGCCTATGTTCATTTTGTACAAAATGACTTGCTTTTCTTCCATTGCACTGGCGGTCATTAGCTACAGATTGGGTTCCATCAATGTATCTTCCATACATGGTGGCAGCAGCACAGCATTAGAGTTGCTGCCTTGCAGCACCAGAGACCCAGGGTCAATGACCATCATTCTATTAATTTCAATGGCAAAAGATAGGACCGGTCCTCAAGTTGAAGTCCTAAATTGTGGCATGGCTAATTTCAAAAGTGTCAGGGACTTGCCAAGGTTGATTTGCAGGGGTCAGCTGGCACTTGAGAGGCTTTCAAAAGTGAGATAGGAGACAGCAGGTTCAAGACACAGATCTCTGCCTGTCTTACTTTTGAAAGCCTCTCACCTGCTAGCTGACTCTGTACCTGCAGGGTGGAGGGTAAGGCGGGCAGGATTAGGGAATCCTGGTGAACAAAGGGTGTTGACGGACACAAAATGCTGGAGCAAACTCAGCGGGTCAGGCCACATCTCTAGAGAACGTGGAAAGGTAATGTTTTGGGTCTGGACCCTTCAGTCTGAAGATGGGTCATGACCCGAAATGTCACCTATTCATGTTCTCCACAGACGCTGTCTGACCCGGTGAGTGACTCCAGCACTTTGTGTCTTTCTTTGGCAACCCAGCATCTGCAGTTCCTTGTTATTACAAGGGATACTACACATTACCCTTGGTTGGCCTGTGTTTTGTTAAAATCTATTGCTAGATGGCTGTATTCTGAGTGTTTAAGAAGGAACTGCAGATGCTGGAAAATCGAAGGTACACAAAAATGCTGGAGAAACTCAGCGGGTGCAGCAGCATCTACGGAGCGGAAATAGGCAACGTTTCGGCCCGAAACGTTGCCTATTTCCTTCGCTCCATAGATGCTGCTGCACCCGCTGAGTTTCTCCAGCATTTTTGTGTACCTCGGCTGTATTCTGACTTGGGAATTGTTCAAGTTTGAACATTTCTTTGGAATGGAGCTCTGTTCTAACCTGGGCTGGACCTGTATATATAAATAATTTGGAGGAGAATGGAGGGGGATGATTAATATCTTTGCAGATGCCAGAATTGGTGGTAGAGTGGAAAGTGAAGTCATCTCAGTTCACAACAGGATATAGATCAACTGGGTAAATGGGCAAGGGAAGGGGATTTGAATTTTAATTCAGATAAATGTGAAGTTACGCCTTGTGCCAGAGCAGGCCCCTGGGACCTGTTGTTGATCAGAGAGACCATGGCATACAAATACATCGTTCCCATGAAAGCAGCTGAAGGTAGACAGGCAGTGAAGAAGGAAAGGGTAGAATAATCGGAATATTAAACGTGGAAGAACAATTGGGAGGAAGAAAGAGTTCATCAACCGACTCCAACTGGTCCAGAACGCAGCCGCCCGACTCATCACCCATACCAAATCCTGGCATCACATCACTCCAGTCCTCAAACAACTTCACTGGCTTCCCATCTCCCACCGGATCACCTACAAAATCCTGATCCTCACCTACAAAGCCCTCCACCATCTGGCCCCCCCATATCTCATTGACCTCCTCTCCCCCTACCAACCCTCACGGTCCCTCAGATCCACATCAGCTGGTCTCCTATCCATCCACAAGTCCAACCTCCGCAGTTTTGGGGACAGAGCCTTCTCCAGGGCAGCTCCCAGGCTCTGGAACTCCCTCCCCCAACTGATCCGCAATTCCGTGTCCCTCACCATCTTCCAGTCCCGCCTCAAGACCCATCTCTTCACCTCTGCCTATCCTTAGCCCCACGTCCCCGTCCCTTTTCATCTGAGCATTAATTGCCTCATACTGTGTTTTGTATTGAATTCTGTCTTTACTTTGTGTACTAGTCATGTCTCTACTATTTATTTCATTCCCCTTACATGTTTTTCCTCTACATGCTCAATTTTTGTAAGGTGTCCTTGAGACTCTTGAAAGGCGCCCATAAATAACATTTATTATTATTATTATTATTACCTTTGAAGACATCAAAAAAGGCCTGGCGCTCACTTTTCACGTCCATGCGGTACGATGCAGGGAAAAACTCGTCCAATCTGATGTCCTTACTGGGGGATAGAAGAACAGAGCCAGTCCATAGCAACATCAGACAAAAAGCCTCCAGAACGCTGAGTATGAGATTACGTCATGAGGAACAGCACTTAATTCCAGGTACAATAAATTACTCCACAATGTTGAGTTCTTCTGAAGAGGTGATGAAAAGATTTGAGGAAAGCGGAGTGATTGACATGGTTCACATGGACTATTGCAAGGCTTTTCATTGGGTACCGCATGGTAGGCTCATCCAGAAGAGGGCAGCACAAGGAACCTGTGTGATGGCGAACTGGATCCAGAGTTGGCTTAATTATTTGGAAACACTGGGGAAGGGTTGTTTCTCTAATGGGAAAACCGGAAAAAATTGTATTCCACAGGAATCGATGCTGGGAGCTTTGTTGTGGTGATTTATATACATATATGACTTGGATGAGAATCCAAGAGGAAAAAAAGACAAAGTGCTGGAGTAACTCAGCAGGCCAGGCAGCATCTCTGGAGACCATGGATAGGTGATGTTTTGGGTGGGAACTCTTCTTCAGACTGGGTCGGGAAGGGTCCCAACCTGAAACATTATCTATCTATGTTCTCCAGAGATATTGCCTGACCCACTGAGTTACTCCAGCACTCTGTGACTTTTTATAAACCAGCATCCGCAGTTCCTTGTATCTACATCTGGGAATGTAGGGGTTATGATAAATAAATTTGCAAATAACATGAATATTGGTTGAGTCATAGATCGTGAAAACGATTGTCTGACGAAACAGGAAACGTAACTCAGCTCGAAAGATGGAAAGACGATGGCTTATTAGATTTAATTCAGATAAGGGTGAGGTTACGCACGTTCATTGTGCAGTCTATGCACCACCACTTGACGTAAGTAATGATGCATAGAGTAAATGGCAGGGATCTCAGGAGCACCATGTATAGAAGTCCTTGGGGTACAAGTCCATAGCCCTCTTAAAGGGCCAAACAGGATAATGTCGTGAAGAAGGCATCTGGTATGCTTGCTGTAATGGACCGGGGTATTTTAAGTATGAGTTACAGTGTCATGTTGAATACTCACTGGAGTTTAGAAGAATGAGGGGGGACCTCATTGAAACATACAGAATGGTGAAGGGTTTGGATGGAGTGGATGTGGATGCTGCGAGGATATTTCCACTAGTGGGAGAGTAGGACTGGAGGTCACAGCCTCAGAATTAAAGGAAGGAAATGAGGAGAAATTTCTTTAGTCAGAGGCTGGTGAATCTGTGGAATAATTTGCCAGAAGGCTGTGGAGACCAAGTCAGTCGATATTTTTAAGGCAGAGATAGATATATTCTTGATTAATGCGTGTGTCAGAGGTTACGGGGAGAAGGCAGGAGAAGGCAGGAGAATGGGATTAGGAGGGAGAGATAAATCAGCCACGATTGAATGACGGAGCAGATTTGATCGGCCAAATGGCCTAATTCTACTCCTATCCCTTTTGACCTTCTGATCTTATGTGGAGAGGATGTTTCAAAGCATTGTTCAAAGCATTAGTTAGGACACACTCAGTGTGTTGTTTTACTGATTGGTGTACAAACCAACACAAAATAATACTCACTGTGAACACCTGCCTTTTGAATACTTAATTACTATTCTCTCATACTCCTTGAGGGAAGTGCAGAGACCTCCTTTGGTGGTCAGGAACCTGTTGTTTGGGATCTGGTTTAAGAGCTGTTTGCCTGTCAGGATGAGAGAAACCAAGGGAAAGGAACGTGAGCTGGAAGACTGTTGCATTGTTCACGGGCCCAGAACTCACTGACATTACTTCAGCTGTTCATGAAAAATCTCAGATGTTTGGTTCATTAAACTCCACCCTTTCTTTCTCGTTCCAATCTTTCCTTTCATTTCCTTATTTTCTCCCTGTACTTTTTCTGCGTTTGGTGCTCGTTGGAACACTTGTGAGTGAATAATAATGTCGAGATGCCGAAATTCACCAGAACCACAATTTATATTTCACTTCCCACCAGTGATGGTCATCACAGTATTCACAGCAGCAAATACTCAAGGCAATAGGAGTGAGACTTGGCCCCTCAAGCTGCCATTTAATGTGATCATGGCTGATCTATGCTGGCTCCAACTCCCCTTTGTGTGTTTCCCCAAGACACTCAGTTCGCCGATCTTTCTAATATTTCTCCATTTTAAATGATACTAGGGGACATGACTGCTCTGGAAATAGACATCACTATCTACCCTTTCAATGATCTTCATCATTTTATCTTTAGCCTTCTCCGCTCCATAGAAAGAAAAGTCTATCTGGCAGAGCGGTAGAGTTACTGCCTTACTGCTGGGACGACAGATGGCACAATGGGCTAAGTGTTCGGCTGGCAACCGGAAGGTAGCCGGTTCGAATCCCGCTTGGAGTGCATACTGTCGTTGTGTCCTTGGGCAAGACACTTCACCCACCTTTGCCTGTGTGTGAATGTGTGTGAATGTGTGTGAGTGATTGGTGGTGGTCGGAGGGGCCGTAGGCGCAGATTGGCAGCCACGCTTCCGTCAGTCTGCCCAAGGGCAGCTGTGGCTACAGAAGTAGCTTACCACCACCGAGTGTGACTGAGGAGTGAATGAATAATGCGATGTAAAGCGCCTTGAGTATTAGAAAGGCGCTATATAAATCCCATCCATTATTATTATTATTATCTAGTGTCTCCGCATATCTCTGATCCTCCGTTGTTAGTGTTATGGATAGTGCGAGTGTTATGATAGTCTAAGGCTAAGTCTAAAGCTACAGCAGGATATAGATCGGATGGAATTGGGTGGAGTGTTAGCAGATGATATTTAATCCCAACAAGCAGAGAAATCAGGGTCAGACAGTAAATGGTTAGATGCTAAGGAATGTTGATGAACAGAGAGGCCAAGAGATCTAGTGCATAGGTCCTTGAAATGCAAACAGGTTGATAGGATGGAGAAAAAGGCATATGGCACACTTATGTTCATAGAACATAACAGTTGGGATATTGGTATAGTTTTAAGAAGCACTTGGAGTATTGTGTGAAGTTCTGGTTGTCACACTATAGGAAGGATGTTGTTGTACTGGACAGAGTGCAGTGGAGATTCATCAGGATGTTGGACAGACACAGGATGCTGGAGTAACTCAGCGGGTCAGGCAGCTTCTCTGGAGAAGAAAAATAGGTGACGTTTTGGGTTGGAACCCTTCTTCATTCTATCTTTGGTATAAACCTGCATCTGCAGTCCCTTCCTACACATTTCATCGGGATTTTGCCTGGATTGAAGTGCTTAAGTTATAGGAAGAGACCAGATAGTCTGAGCTTGATTTCCCTGGGTTGAAGGAGGTTGAGGAAGTGACATAATAGAAGTATGTAAAATTATGATAGTTACAGATGGGGTAGGTGGCCAGAGTCCGTTTCACAAGGTAGAGGAGTGTCTAAAACTAGAGGGTATCATTTTCAGTGAGAGGGAGGAAATTTAAAGGGGATTCAAGGGAAATGTTTTTTTACGCAAAGAATATTTGATATCTCGAGCTTGCTGCCAGAAGAGGTGGAATCAGATAAATCATGTAGGTTCAGATACATTTGACAGACCCCTGAATAGGCGAGCATAGAAAGATACAGACCTCATGAGAGAAAATTAGATAGTGTAGATGGACAAAAAAGTTTGGCAAGAATGTGATGGGCTGAAGGGCCGATGTCTGTACTATACAACTCTATTAACTCTAGAAATTCATGAAAGACTCCATGATAGACAAGCCACTGGTACTCAACTGTGTCAGATCTCGTACAGCAAAATATTGACAATTGACTAACAGAAGTGGAGAGGGTGCTGAAAGGGCGATACACAAAGTACAACCGTGAAGCTCAAGTTGGTATAACCAAAGAAAATAAAGCTTCATTTTTAACCAAAGTCACAGAGTCAATGAAATATGAGAGTTTTCAAAGCGAAATTATGAATTTGGGGGAATTTTAATCAACTTTCACCTCTCTCCAGTCCAGTTAGTGCCTCGTCTCCACCAGCTCTTGAGCTGCGCTGGCTGATTCTATTCTTACCTGCACGGAAGTTTAGGTAGTGGATAGGTGTTTTGTACTCTGACCATTTGAGAAAGTAGTCGCCCCGGTTATTGTCGAAGATTCTCTTCCATCCCTTGAACTCGCAGTAGTGGGCAACGCTGCATCAAAGAGAGACAGCTGGACTTTCATCCGGATTTTCATGAGACAAACACAACTTACCCCATGCAGAATCGAAGGCAGTGTCCAGCTCCCTCTCCCAGACTCTGCAAACCTTCCTCTAATGACTCAATCACATTTTGCAATGGCCGCATGGATTAGATTCTATAACCTCTTGAGAAAAAAACTGGGATTATCAGAGATATCCCAGATTATCCCAGATCTTGCTTGGTCATCACTGATCATTCCATCGTTATTCCTCTGCCCATTTCCATACTGACCTTTCTGCACTTGCCCTCCATTGCCAGAGTGAGGTTACACAAAACAAGAGAAACACCACCTCATATTCTGTGTGGGTAGCTTACAGCCCAATGTTACGAACAATCAATTCTCCAATTTCAAGTAGTAGCCCCCTACACCTCTTCTAACCCGGTATGCACCCATCTCTCCCACCATCTCCCACCCCCTCAGTCATCCTACCCCTTTCCCCTCCAATTTCTCATCTCCCATCCTCTAGTCCTTTGATGCTTTCTCTCCCCTTCCACCCTTTTCCCTCCCTCTGGCTTGACATTTCAGTTCTCTTCCTTATCCGACACATTTTTGTCTCCATTTCACCTCTAGCCTTTGTCACTTACTCCATCCATCTGCAAATTATCACCCCCTAACCTGTATCCACCTGTCAATTGCTAGGATTTGCTTGAAGTATCCTAGGGTTACTTGGGACAGCATCCTGAATGGGCACAAATAACTTATGTTGACTCAGGCAATGAGGTTGTGTGAGTTTTGGCTGTGTCAACACCCTGCATCTGCCCTGTCTTGATGGTATCTTTGCATGATCATCAAATGCACATAAAACCCTCTCTCCTTTCATCTAAATCGTCAATAAAATTCCCCTTTATCTCCCTTTGCTGTTTCCTGCTCTTTAACTAATTATCCATCAATGTCAAGGTGTTACCCTGAATACCTTGGAGCGCAGGAGGATGATCCTTGGAGCGCAGGAGGATGAGGGGTGATCTTATAGAGGTGTATAAAATAATGAGAGGAATAGATTGTGTAGATGCTCAGAGTCTTTTGCCCAGAGTAGGTGAATTGAGGACGAGGTCCAAGGTTTAAGGTGGACAATTTGACAGGTACATCGTTAGGCCAGGTTTGGAGGGATACGGGCCAAATGGGGGCAGGTGGGACTTGTGTAGCTGGGACGTGTGGCCGTTGGGTCGAAGGGCCTGTTTCCACACTATATCACTCTATGACTCTATGACTCTATGACCAGATGCCTCTGGTATTGACTGTCCTCTGGAAACCCATCTACACTACTTTTTCTATATCACTGAATAATAACATTGTGATTTTCTCAATGTACTTGCAAAGTAACAGATTCCAGCATTTTCCTGACTACACACGTCAGGATAACTGACTGGTGGTTCCCCTTTTCCACCTCTCGGACCTTCTTTTGAAAAGGGCATTATATTTGTGAATTTCCAATCTGCCTGGATGCTTCCAGGGAATTTTGGAAGATCAGAACCTTCTGCATTCCCTCTCCCTTCAACCTGTCCCTTACCCCAAGGCGCAGGTCCTGGGATCTGAGCATTAGCATTCAGAGGCATAGAGCTGTACAGCAGGGAAACAGGCCATTTGGCCCACCTTGTCCATGCCAATCAAGCGGGCATATTGGGCTAAGAGTTCTATTTGCCAGGATTTGTCCCATAGCCCTCTAAGTCCTTCTTATCCACATATCTGTCCACATGTATTTTAGAAGCTGCTAGTTTGGTCTCAGTAACTTGATGTACATACAGATCTGCTCCGTTTGAACCTCCGGCGTAATAGAAAGGGCCGTATTCCTTGAGGTCCTCTGGTCTCCGGTGCCTGAAGTTCTTGGAACCAGCGCAGTCTGTTGGCTTGTGGTCAGTGATGCTGGATGTTGAGTGGGAGCTTTCAGTGTGTTGAGCTGTGGTCGATGCCGGTGAGGTGCAACAGTTCCAAGGCAAACAAGAAAGAAGTGTTAGCCATGATCATCAAGAACCAAACCCTCCCAGAAACTCCAACTACCTTACCTCCCTCCACCCCCACCTCATTCTCTATTCTTCTAACACTGGGACTTTCATCTCTACTGGGTGTCATCAGGTGGGGCAGCAGTTCACAATAAAAGATTCAAACAGAATCTGTAAACCAAAGGAGACACAAAATGCTGGAGTAACTCAGCGGGATGGGCAGCACCTCCGGAGAGAAGGAACGAGTAACGTTTCTGGTCGAGACTCTTCTTCAGACTAAACTAAACCTGGAGGAAGCAATTAGTTTCAGACAAATGCAAACCAAGCAGAACTAATGTGCTGGAACATTCAGGCTAATGTCATCCGGAAGTGGCGGCGCTGGGAACGGCTGCGGCTCGCCTGCAGTCCGTTTGTCTTTACTTTTTTGTGTTGTTTTTTTCTGTTTTGTCTAGTTGTTGTTTTGGTTTTTAGGTTGTGTTTATGTGGGGAGGGGGGGGGGATGGGGGGTTGAAACGGGGCTTGCTGTCTCTCCCTTGGGGGGAATACGACTTTTTCGTCGTACCCCCCCTCTCTGCCTCCGTCTGCGCTGAGGCCTAATGGCGGAGCTGGCGACCTCGGGACTCCGGAGGCAGCCTGTCAGGACTCGCCCTGGGCTCGCTCCCGTGAGGGCGGTCCGGCTCGGGGCTGGAACTGTGCTCCCGTGAGGACGGCCTGGCGAGGGGCCGAGAATCTCCCGTGAGGGGCTGTGGCACTCCCGTCGGAGTGGCCCAGCTCGAGGGAGGAACGGCACTCCCGTCATGTGGCCCAGCTCGAGGGAGGAACGGCACTCCCGTCGGAGTGGCCCAGCCCGAGGGAGGAGCGGCCCTCACGTGAGGGCGATCCGGCTCGGGGCTGGAATAGTGCTCCGGTGGCTGGGACGGCGTTCTGGCGGCGGCGACCTGGGTCCGGGGTTGAGCCGCGGGCCAGCGGCTGCGTACGTTGGACTGGAGGGCGGCAGCTTCGACCACCCCGGGCCGCGGTGTTTGAGTCGGCCCGTTGCGGGGTTCGGTGAGCCGCGGGACTGATTTACCATCGCCCGGTGGGGAATCGCCTCAGCGCGGAGAAGAGGAGGGAAGAGACTGCAGCCCTATGATTTTTGCCTCCACAACAGTGAGGTGCTTGGAGGACTCACTGTGGTGGTGTTAATTTGTGTTTATTGTTGTTATTATTGTATGATGTATGTATGACTGCAGGCACGAAATTTCGTTCAGACCGTAAGGTCTGAATGACAATAAAGGCATTCAATTCAATTCAATTCAATTCAATCATTGTTGTTACTAGACGTTAATCTAGCTCTCCCAGTAGGGGGCAGCATCGGTGAGACCTCGGTGTAAATGGGGATGACCCAAATATGTCAGAACTGCGACAATGGTCTCCTGATCTTTGCTCTGATGTTCGATTCCACGGTAGGATTCAATTCTCCCGGATTCCCAGTGCATACTTTGGGAATCTCGATCCCAGATTTGGCGAGTGGGGAAAGTTTTACAAGGGAAAAAGTTAACTACATGGTATCTTTAATAATTGGTTTAATTTAGAATATTTTTTTTATTTTTTATTTTATTATTATTTTATTATTTATTTCGAACAGAATTTAATGTTTAGTTTAGTTTACTTTAGTTTATTATCAGGTATCGAGGTACAGAGAAAAGATTTTGTTGCGTGTTATTCCGTCAGCGGAAAGACTATACATGATTACAACCGAGCCTTCCACAGAGTACAGATACATGATAAAGGGAATAACATTTAGTGCAAGATAAAGTCCAGCAAAGTCTGATTAAAGATAGTCTGCAGGCCTCTAATGAGGTAGCTAGCTGCTCAGGACCATTCTCTAGTAGTTGATAGAATGGTTCAGTTGCCCGAGAATAGCTGGGAAGAAAATGTCCCTGAATCTGGCAGTGTGCATTTTCACATTTCTGTACCTCTTGCCTGAAAGGAGAGGGAAGAAGTGGGAGTGACCATGGTGAGACAATTTTGCTAAGTGTTTTGAATAGTTATGTACAGTTTTTATTTCTTTTAAAATTATTGATCACATTTTAGTAGGTTTTACGTATTGCAAGCATTCAAAATACTGGAGACTTTGGCAGGTGTTTTGTGCTTAGACCGTGTATGCTTAATCCAGATGACCGCATTGCATCCCATGAGGGTAGCCAGCAGGCATGGATGGCTTCACCACTGTTGGTCGAATGTGTTGATGGAATGGGCCACTGGAGGTCCTACAACAGCCGGTGGATCGATTGGATTGGGTGCCGCAGGAGAACCCTCAGAGGCCGAGCGTGTGGATCAGTCATTGCCCGCAGCGGCAGGGAGTGGCGGAGTGGCGATGGAGTACATCGACAACATTGCCAGGCCAGGCCCACCCCTGAAACGCAGACCCACAGCCGCCAACAGGACAACAGGCCTTTAAGGCCAAGGTAATACCCTACATCGTTTAGAATTTGAAACTTGATGGCACCAGAAACTGGCGGTGCTGGCTCGAAGGGCCAAATGGTCTGCTCCTGCACCTATTGTCTATTGTCTATTGTCTATTGAAACGTAGTGATTCTTGTGTACTGTCTCGATGTAATCTATTATTTTTTCACTTTTGTACATATGTATGATGGTGCTTACGTGTAGTAAGATTGCGTTGCATGCAAACATTGAATTTTACTGTAACTAGGTACATGTCACAAAAACCTACCATTGATAAATCCATTAGATGCAGAAATGACCAGCAAGTCAATGATGCAACGATTCTGTACCCTGCAATAACCACTGCCTCTCTAGCCCATTTATCAGTAATAATATCCAGGCACTTCAGTGGAGGCTTGGGAGAGGAACATGGGAACTGAGGGAAAGCAAACAATGGCAAGAGCAAGCAAACCAACAACAAACAAGAGGCCAGATTTGGAGGAGCACTTGTTTGAGGTTTGGAAGGTTTGTCAGAAACAGGCTGGTGACACGGAGGGATCAATAAAATGAGATCAATGGGATCTGCGTGTGGATTAGCAAGCACAGGGCAATAGGGGTGGGGATGGGGTGGACGGGGACAAGAAGATTTTTATGTAAACTCGGATATAATGGCAGACGTTTGTATGGCTACAAAGCTGGGAGATGGGAATGGTCGGGGCAACGTTGGATTTAGCCTTGCGCACGATCTCCTCTTACAAGACGACACCAGGTGGCTTAAGTGGCAATGACACATCACTCCCGATGGTCTCAATTTCTCTTACACACCCCTTGAAAGGGAGAACAGTGACACCGACATGAGCCTCCACAACCACTGATCAACCTGGTTTCTCAGTCTCTGCGGCCGATGTCAGAATGACCTTCAATAGGGTGAATCCATGCAAAGCCTCTGGCCCAGATAGCATATCTAGCCAATGCCAAAGGCCTGTGCGGACCAACTGGCTGGAGCATTCAAGGACATCTCCAGCTCTTGCTTCTGTGGTCTGTTTCCACATGTTTCAAAAAGACATCCATCGTACTACAGGTGATTCTACCCAAGAAGAGCACAGTGGCCTACCTCAATGACTATCTCCTGGTAGCACTTATATCCACTTATTGAAATGGTTTGAATGAATGATCCTCATCAGGGATCCCCAAGAAGATGGTCTTGCCCTCTTTTCATTGCTACTATTGGGCAAGAGAAACAGAAGCCTGAGAACACACACCACCAGGTTTAGGAACAGTACTTTATACAACTATCAGACTCTTGAACCAACCTGCACGACCCTAATCCTACCTCAACAATGGAAAACTACGGATCACCTCTTGCACTACTGTGGACTTGTTTTCCATCAGTGTTTTGCCCTAATGCCTTGTTTTTGCCGTCTTTTTCCATTTCACTGCCTTTTATAGTTTTATGTATGATTTATATTTGACCAAAGAATAGGTGATGTTTTGGGTCGGAACCCTTCTTCAGACCGTCAACTATTTATTTTCCCCAGAGATGCTGCCTGACCCGTTGAGTTACTCCAGCATGTTGTGTCTATCTTCATTGGAAACCAGTATCTGCAGTTCCTCCCTACACATTTGTATGTGTCTGTTGTCTGGGTCTATATGCCTGGGATGTTGCTGCAAGCAAGATTTTCATGTGTTTGTACCTCCGTACTTGTTCTGAGGACAATAAATTGACTTGACTTGACTGGTTGCGAGTTCATTTCTATTCTGACCATTTCCTCCCCAGGCTGTGCATTAATTGAGCGTGGTTGTTACAGGAGAGGACAGGTCTTTGTAACGTGGGCAACAGATTCTGCAGAAGGATCGTTAAGGCAGCACCAGTGGTGCAGCTGGTTCAGCTGCTGCCCCACAACACAAGAGAGCTGGCTTTAATTCTGACCGTGGATGCTGTCTGTGTTGACAAATAGAAGGAAGATGGTCTGTCCCTCAAGCCTGACTTTGTTCAATAGGATCAGGAGCATTTCACCCAGCATCAATAATTCCAGCTTCCGAAATACTCTCGTCTAACAACAATCCAACAATATCAACTGAAAATTTCCAATGATCTAAGAGTTCTCTTTCCCACTGTCTCTGAGAGGAGTTGCCTTTCTGTACTCCCCCACCAGAGGGAGCAGTTTCTTCCCATCAGGCAAAATCCTCTATCATTTTAAATGTCTTAATTGGATCCACCTCCAACCTCTGCAGTTGAGGGAAACAATCCATTCCACATGATGACCTCTCCACCACAGCAACAGATTGCATTTCCTCAGCATTTCTCTAACCATGAGACGCTCAACAGTCGGGTCATCAAAGAAAGTTTGATACTGAGCAACAAAGATTTTCTGAAGAAGGGTCTCGACCCGAAACGTCACCCATTCCTTCTCTCCAGAGATGCTCCCTGTCCTGCTGAGTGACTCCAGCTTTTTGTGTCTATCTTCGGTTTAAACCAGCATCTGCAGTTCCTTCTTGCACAAAGAGATTTTCTGGAGCAGAATATAAGGTGAGATGGTGGAGATTTCGAGAGGATCAGTGGGGGGACTGTGAGGTGATGCATCAGGGACGGCCATGAGGAGTAAATGGTGAGACCCTAGGGATAATTGATGGACCGTGGAACTTTGGGTTACAAATCCAGAGACCCCTGTGAATGGCAACAGGCTGTGAAGGAGGCATATGGAACATTTGCCATCATTACCCGTGGCACAGAATACAAGAGCCAAGATAGAGACAAGATGCTGGGGTAACTCAGCAGGTCAGGCAGCATCTCTGGAAAAAAGGAATAGGTGACGTTTCGCGTGGGATCCTTTCTTTAGACCCAATGAAGAAGGGTCACGACCAGAAACATCACCTATTCCTTTTCTCCAGAGATGCTGCCTGACTTGCTGAGTTTAGTTTAGTTTAGTTTAGTTTAGAGATACAGCACGGAAACAGGATCTTCGGCCCACCGAGTCCACGCCAACCAGTGATCCCTGCATACTAACGCTATCCTACACACACTGGGGACAATTTACAATGTTACCAAGCCAATTAGTCTACAAATCTGTGCGTCTTTGGAGTGTGGGAGGAAACCAGAGTACCTGGAGAAAACCCACGCAGGTCATGGGGAGAACATACAAACTCTGTACAGACAGGACCCATAGTCAGGATCGAACCCGGGGTCTCTGGCGCTGTAAGGCATCAACTCCACCGCTGGGCCACCCTACTTACTCCAGCATTTTGTGTCTATCTTTGGAATGAGCCAGCATCTACATCTGCAGGTCCTCCCTACACAAGTTTACAACGTAGGCAGGCTGTGGTACGGCTGGGTCAACAGCCTCTGCAAAGATGTGACTGCTCTGGAGAATGTGCAGATCAGATTCACCACGATGTTGCCTAGATTGGTGCATTTCAGTTATAAGGAGAGGCCATTTAGGCTGGGTTTGTTTAGAAATTATAAAAGGACTGGACAAGCTAGATGCAGGAAAAATTTTCCCAATGTTGGGCGGGTCCAGAACCAGGGGCCACAGTCTTAGAATAAAGGGGAAGCCATTTAAGACTGAGGTGAGAAAAAACTTTTTCACCCAGAGAGTTGTGAATTTGTGGAATTCCTACCACAGAGGGCAGTGGAGGCCAAGTCACTGGATGGATTTATGAGAGAGTTAGATAGAGCTCTAGAGGCTAGTGGAATCAAGGGATATGGGGAGAAGGCAGGCACAGGTTATTGATTGGGGATGATCAGGCATGATCTAAATGAATGGCGGTGCTGACTCGAAGGGCCGAATGGCCTCCTCCTGCACCTATTTCCTAAGAGGTTGAGGGGTGACGCGATAGATGATTACAAAGTTATAGAAACATAGAAAGCAGGTGCAGGAGTAGGCCATTCGCCCCTTTTTGTAGGCACCGCTATTCACCGGTAGGTCTGGCTGATCATCCAGAATCAGTACCCTGTTCCTGCCTTTTCCCCATATTCCTTGCTTCCGTTAACCCTAAGAGCTATATCTAACTCTCTCTGATGAGGGTAATGGATTGGGTAGTAGCTGCAGACTCCTGGCATGAGTGAGTAACATAATTGACTCAAGCATCAGGGCGGCATTGGTTGTGCAGCGGTAGAGTTGCTGCCTTACAGTGTCGGAGGCCCGGGTTCGATCCTGACTACTAGTGCTGTCTGTCCGGACTTTGTACATCCTCCCCGTGGGTTTTCACCGGGAAGCTCCAGTTTCCTCCCACACTCCAAAGACGTGCAGGTTTGTAGGCTCATTGGCTTGGTATCAATGTAAAACATTGTCCCTAGGACAGGACGGGTAGTGTTAGTGTGCGGGGATTGCTGGTTGGCGCGGACTTGGTGGACCGAAGGGCCTGCTTCTGTGCTGTGTCTCTACACTAAAACTAAGCCACATAAACCCTGGAATAATGGAAGTGACTCTTGGCGAGGGAAAGGTGGTACACACTCCGCGCTGTCAGGGAAGATCTGGGCTTGTGTGTGACCAGGTTACAATGCCAGAGCCTGGAGATGTAGGCCCTGAAACAGGCCCTTCAGCCCATCCTAACGATGCTGCCCACCAAGCACCCACTGACAGTAGTCCTGCTCTGGAGGGCGGAAGGATCCCACTGGCACTGACTTAGGAGGAGGCCAGGTTCCTGGTACACTGGCTAACTGGCACCAACCTGATGATTTTTGTCGCAGCTTGACATCGGGGAGGAGCAGCAGACTGCGAAGGAAGTGGTTCCGGAATTCTCCAGAGTTGGAATAGTAATTTTCATCTGGAGTTAAAGCCATGGCATCATCGGTCTGGGTGCCCCTTCAGTGAAATGCTTCACCTCTGTTGTTAGCCCAGGACAGCAGTGGTTTGTGACACGTACGCAGAGCTTGAGATCGACTGTCAGGATTATCCCCACTCGGCAGCTGTCTGCGTGCTTGACAAAGGGGTCTTAATCACTTTGGACAATGCCTGATCCATCAACACCCGCGCAGGCTCGAGAGACAGCAGATGCTGGAATCTGGAGCACATAAACAGGAGAGTAGCTGGAGGAAGTCAACGGGGCAAGCTGAGGGACATGGACAGTCGGCGCTTCAGGTAGGGATCCTTCAGCTAGGATGGATTCAGGATCTCGACCCGAAATGTCAACTCTTTCCCTCCACAGATGCTGCCCGACCTGCTAAGTTCCTCCAGCACCTCTCCTTTTTCTGCAAACCCTCCCCCACCCCACTGCGAGGGCACTGTGATGTCAACACTGTGTTAAGACGGGCAGCAAGTGTTGTGAGGGAAGCAGCTGATCCCAGGGACACACTGATGGTGGACTTCTCGGTTCTGTGCTGCGGTGTGCTGCTTGCTCTATGCGACAGGGAGATCGCGTGTACCGAGGTAATAGAAGTTTTGAGAAGTCCTCCCCTTCCGTCTCGCTGTTCCCCAGTGAAAGGGGAAGAATTGGTCCAGTTTCACAGTTTAGGAAAGTCCCAGAGCCGTCAGGAGCCAGAGTGGTCATGCTGCTATTCATTCACTCTGTGGGTTGGGAAATGATGATGACCTTGTCCTTCCTCACCCACCCTGCCCTGGTGCCAATCCTGGATCCATACAGTGTGGAAACAGGCCCATTGGCCCAACTTGCCCACATCAACCATCATGTCCCATCCACCCTAGTCCCACCTGCCTGCGTTTGGCCCATATCCCTCGAAACCTAACCTATCCATGTACCTGTCTAAATGTTTCTTAAATGTTGTGACAATACCTGCCTCAACTACCTCCTCTGGCAGTTTGTTCCATACACTCACCACCCTCTGTATAAAAAAGTTACTCCTTATGCCCCTGACCCACTTAGGAAACCTGAACGGAAACCTCTGGAGACCTTGCGCCCCACCCAAGGTTTGCGTGCGGTTCCCGGAGGTTTTTGTCAGTCTCCCTACCTACTTCCACTACCTACAACCTCCGGCAACCACCTGCAACCTCCGGGAACTGCACCGAAACCTTGGGTATGGTGCAAAGTCTCCAGAGGTTTCCGTTCAGGTTTCCTAAGTGGGACAGGGGCATTAGACTCCTATTAAATCTTTCCCCCCTCACCTTAAACCTATGTCCACTGGTTCTCGATTGCCCTACTCAGTGCAAGAGACACTCTGTGCATTTACCCAATCTATTCCTCTCATGATTTTATTCACCTCTATCACCCTACATTCTCCTGTGCTCCAAGGAATAGAGGCCTAGCCTGCTCGACCTTTCTTGTTTGTAGTGATCCTTTAATAGTGCTGAGTTTTGAGTTTAGATTATTGTCACGTGTACCGAGGTACAGTTAAAAGCTTTTATTGCGTGCTAACCATCAGTGGAAATACAATGCATGATTACAACCGAGCCATCCACAGTGTACAGATACATGATAAAGGGAATAACATGGATAAAGACCACTAAATTCTGATCAAACATAGTCCGAGGTTCTCCAATGAGGTAGATAGTAGCTAAGGACTGCTCTCTAGTTGTTGTTGGGATGGTTCAGTTGCCTGATAACACTTGGGAAGAAACTGAATCTGGAGATGTGCGTTTTCACACTTCTGTGCCTCTTGCCTGATGGGAGAGAGGAGAAGAGGATTGGCGGGGTGAGACTCGTCCATGATTGTGCTGCTGGTCTAGCCGAGGCAGCAGGAAGTGTAAATGGGGTCAATGGAAGGGAGGATGGTTTGTGTGATGGTCTGGGCTGTGTCCACAATTCCCTGCAATCTCCTGCGGTCTTGGATGGAGCTCTCCCTCTGCTCCAGTGTAACGCGGCTCTATCGAGATACTTTGTGAAAGAACCCCTCCCTGCCTGACACCGACACACATTGCACACTCCAACAAGAGGTAGCGAGAGGAATAAGGAGCAGGAACCCAATCAAACCATTCCCTGATTGTGCATCCAATCAGCTCTTGTAGAGTTTGTATTGATTGAAATTCCCCGTTATAAATCGATCCAAGTTAGAAATGCACTCAGGCTGTGCGTCTGTGTTCGTCCGCATGCGAAGAACGATGCAGGGGGTTATTGACTGGGTCTGGGAGGTTTGAGTTGTAGGGAGAAGTTGTATAGACGGAGTCTTTTTGCCCTGCAGTGTAGGAAGCTGAGGGGTGACCTTATGGAGTTTATAAAAACATGAAGGGCAAGGAGAAAGTGAATAACCAGTCTTTTCCCAAGGGTAAAGGAGTCTGAATCTAGAGGGCATAGATTTAAAGTGATAGGGGAAAGATTTAAAGGGGACCTGAGAGACAACGTATTCATACAGAGTGTGGTGGGAAGTTGTAACGAGCTGCCAGAGAAAGTACTTGAGACAGGGACATTAACAACATATAAACGACAGGTACGTAGACAGGAATGGTTTGGAGGGATATGGGCCAGACACAAACATGTGGAACTGGCTCAGTTTGGCAACTTGTTCGGCATCGATGAGTTAGGCCGAAGGGCCTGCGCCTATATTGCATGATACTATCACTCTATTAATGGGAAATGCGGTCAAGGAAAGAGCGTTCACATCGCAGCCCTGTTTCCACCAATCTTTCCACCGCCACCCACAAGAAGCACAAGTCAGACACCATTGTATGCTGATGCCGAGAAGTGCGTTCAGCTCTGGCTGAACAACGTCTAATCTCGTGTGTGGACTCGACAAGAAGAATGGGAAATACAGCAGTGGAGGCCGTTCGGTCCTTCAGGGTAGTTACTGACTCGAGTGAGACGCATATATGTCTCTTCCTTACTTATTGCGGCATAGAAAATGACCTTTCAGTTCATTAGATCACGACCCTCAGCAGAGCATTCCATTGGGTCAACAATAGAACATAGAACAGTACAGCACAGTACAGGCCCGTCGGCCCACGATGTCCATGTTGCCTCAAGTCCCCTTCAACTGATTCTCTCTCAAATACATTGTCTCCCCTTCACTACTTTTGGCACTTACCCGGACTAATTCTCAGCCGCCATATCATCAATATCTGCATGTCTTTAGGATGTGGGAGGAAACTGGAGCACGCGGAGGAAACCCACGCTGTTCTGGGGAGGAAGTATTAACACCACGCAGAGAGGAGCAGAGGTCGGGATGGAACCGAGGTCCCTGCCCATACCACCAACCCTCCTGCAGTGAGTGATTCACTTTATGTGAGTATTTGCCAGCACATTCCCATTGCTGCCGCCCGACACTGACCAGTCGTCACACACAAGCGAGGAGACCAGCTGGGTGCGGGCAAAGATTGTGGGTGCTGGCATGGTAAACGCTTCCTTCATGCTCTTCGCAAGACCTACAGTATTTAAATATATATTCAATGCCCTACAAAATCCTGCTGAAGAACCTGCTTCTACAGTATAACCGTTTCAAGCTTGTCATTTAATGTTCAGACCATCTCTGATGAAACATGTCTCCAGTTTCTTTCTTCTTCCTGCCGCTGAGCTTTGCAGTATCATGATAGATAGGAACAGAATTAGGCCATTCGGCCTACTTACTTCGCCATTCAATTATGGCTGATCTATCTCTATGGAGGGAGGCAGACCACTCAGAGTGAAATTGTAATACTTGAAAGAATCTGGTGATGAGACCACAGAAGGCTGTTGACGCAATACTTTGTGAAGGTGCTTAAAATGATGTGAATCACCACTACTTCCTGCATTTCCAACTCGCCAACCCCTGTGCTGTCATAACCTTTCCACTAGCAAACCAGGAAGTGACATCACAAATAAAACACTCCCCGAGTCCAATGATATCACTCAACATTTACTGCATGGTGCCACCGTTGGTGAGAAGTATGAGTTTCTGTGGAAGATTTCTCTGCCGACCCATTGTCCACCAGCAGTCTGGAGAGTCGTGGCTTTCCCTCGAGGTTGAGAATGATGGTCTACGTTCCGTTGTTTTTATGGACTCTCAGGTGGCCAATCCTGGCTTTGAAAGTTCTTCGGCATTCAGGACAGGTAATTCCAGATGGCAAATCGTGCTTTGGTTGTTGCTGCCTCTCTTTCAGTTTTCTTCTCTTTTCTTTTAATTCTACGCATCTCTTGGCTTCGAAGGTCGCTGTTCCTTCTTGGATGATGTTTCGCCAGAGTTTCCTGTCCCTGGCATTCCTTTTCCAATTGTCGATTTCACATTTCTTCATGCTGGTGTTTAAGGCGTCTTTGGATCTCTTCTTTAGTCTGCCTCTTTTACGTTTGCCTTCTTTAAGCTGGGAGTGGAAGGTTTGCTTTGGTAGATGCTCGTCTTTCATCTGAACAACATGACCGACCCATCTTAGTTGGTTCTTGATGACGACAGCTTCGATGCTAGATGCTTTTGCTTCATTCAGCACGCTGACTGACGTTGGTTCTTCTGTCTTCCCAACTGATATTTAAGCTGCTTCGAAGACATCGTTGATGGAACTTTTCAAGTGTTTTCAGATGGCGTCGGTATGTTGTCCAGGTTTCTGATGCATACGGGAGTGCTTTGTACACTAACATTTTGGTGCCTGTTCGGATGTCACGATTTTGAAAGACCCTCGTTCGAAGACGTTCAAAAGCTGTTCCAGCACGCTTAAGACGATGTTGGATCTCGTCATCACGGTCGACATTGGAGGAGAGGTGACTTCCAAGGTACGGAAAGTGATCCACATTTTCCAGGGTTGTTTCACCAAGTTGAATTGATGGTTCTTTCCGATTTGTCTCAGTTGGTGACGGTTGGTGAATAACCTGAGTCTTCTTGGGTTGATGGTAAATCCACGTTTAGTGTATACACTGTTGAAGGCAGTGAGGATCTGTTGCAGATGATTGTCTGAGAGAGCAGCAACACAGTTGTCTGCGTATTGGAACTCGATGAGGGAGCTCACAGATGTCTTCGTTTTGGACTTTAGACGGGCAAGATTGAAAAGTCTGCCATCAGTTTTGTAGACGATTTCGATTCCTGGAGGTAGGTCGTCCTTGATGATGTGGATGTCGCAATAAAGATGGTGAACAGTGTTGGGGCAATCACGCATCCCTATTTCACTCCTGATCTGACTTGAAACGGATGACAGTTGCTGTTGCTGGCCATGACTGTGGCAAGCATGTCATCATGGAGGATTCCAAATGTACTTTTCAGGCACTGGTCAACACTCTTTTCCCTGGCTCACGCCACCATTTCCGGCAAGATGCAAAGACGATTGAAACCTCTGACCTCTCCACCATCAAAGGGATCTATCAGAGGCAGCCAGCATCTTCAAGGACCCACACCGCACTACCTTCTGGAAGAAGGTGTAGGAATCTGAAAAGCATGATGTCATCTTCAGCACAGACATTGTGGGCCAAAGGGCCCGTTCCTATGCTGTACTGTCCTATGTTCTATGTACTATGTTCTAATCTAGGGATAATGGCTGGTAGTCAAGCATTTCTAGCCTTTTGCACATTAGGTTTTCATTGTAAGGGATCTTTACTTGAACAATTTTTACTTGCATTTACTCTGTTCATCTCACCTGTGAAGGCATTGATTCAGGCAGGGTCAAGGCACCACAATACTTGAGCCGGCTGCCTTGTGTGCTTGTGCGTGCGTGTGTGTGTGTGCGCGTGTGTGCATGTGTGCGTGTGTTGAGACAGTGAGTGTCAACATTGTTTACTAGCACGGAAGCACAGTTGAAACTTCCAATCCAGCGTTACAGGTTGTCCCAGGTAACAAATAGGTTCTCTTTTTGCAGACAATTTTAAGGCAGAAAGTACACAAAAATCATTTGATATCATTACAAAAATATATACAATCGCATTTTTCAATTTAATTAGATCACAGGAATATGTTCGTAGGTGGATGCACGCATAATCTGGTGCTCATAACCCAGGGACAGACTATACTTACCAGTAGATGTCAGTGATAAAAAATCAGTAGCTGTTCCCTTGGGATCAGACTCTGGCTCGGGGACTGGTGCCACTTGTTCAAAGCTATTGAGAGGACCGAGATTAGCAAGCTAAACCATGGGCTAGACCTGGGCACCTTGGTCTGCACAGCCCAGTGTACATCAGATACATCTTGAAAGCTCATGATCATTTCCACCAAGCAGTAGGTGGATCCCAGCACCACATCTCAAAATACTTTGCACGCCGATCACAGTTGTTGCATTCAAGTGGAGTTTGTCCATGTTCGCTGCACGGCCGATGTTCCCTCTCCATCCACCTCAGGCTGGTCTTGCGGTGCGCTTTAATGAAGCATCTCCACGATCCACCTCAGACTCATCCCCTGTGGTAAGCTGGACGTTATTGTCAGCTCCTGATGCCAAATGGAAGACGCCGGTGAACCCGTGCAGTGAATCTGGTGGATTCTCTGCAGCTGCACTATACGACTGTTGCCTATGGCGCTGAGGTAGAATGAAGGAGATGACAACATGAAGAAAGATTGGCTTTATTCCACAAAGTATTTTTGATTGAAACCATCCAAACACAGAGCCATTTTCGGTTGATTGTCAGATACTGATAAATATTCTTCTATTTTACTGGACTTCACAATGCTCACATTGTCAAGTCTGGGACCAATTTGCTGATTGTTCTGGGGGAGTTGCTGCTACGCTGTAGGATTAAGGATTGGTAATTGGTAATAAAGGTGGCTCCTGGTATGAAAGAACTGGCCAATTTCCTGGGTAAAGTCGCAACTTCTTAAGCTGGTTCTCCCGAAGGAGTTTGCTTCTCCTTGGGCCTTGCCTTTATCTCGGGTGGTCTTGCTGTCATCTTACTGATGTGGGCTGGTTGGAAGGCACTATTGATCATGAAGGTATTGCCCTGCAGTCGAGGGTAATGCTGTGAGTTGATGAGAGGGGTTTTAGTGCATAGAGGTTTTAATTGTCCGGCACATGCCATTGTTTTAAATGATTCCAAATCTTTGCTGGCTCTGAGCTGGTCCTGAGTGTGTGCAGAGGCTTCAGTTTGATGGCTGGTTCTGACGGTGCAGAGGCTGGGAGTGAGATGGATGGCTGGTAGCTTGTTGTAGGAGAGCAGAGACACTGTGCTCCGCAGTACCTTTGCTGGAGCGTCCACGGAGTCTGACGAAGGAGGCAGCTTCCTCATGGGCTTGTTTGCAGCTTGTTTCATGAAATACGGGGGCTGCTTGAGGCCAGCGAGGGACGCGTTTCTTTCCGCGCCTCCCCGCAAGGCCCTCGGAAGCCTTCCCTGACGACTACCGTTGAACAACAAGACAAACTCTTTCTGCGACTGGAGGGGCACGACATCCAATCCTCTGCTGGATTTCCTGAATATCTCAAGCACTAACTCTGAAAGTTAAGAGAAGGATGTTATTGAGTACGGCGGTGCGACTATCCACAAAAGCAATATCACTCGGCTTGGCAAACGACCAACGTCACTGTAGCAGAATGTTCATTCTTACCTAGTGCTTCGTAGACCACTTCAGGGATGACTACTCTGAGAACGGCACAGTGTCTCTGGAGAGATGGGTTCGCATTCACCTCCAACAACCACACCTGGAAAAAAATCAAAGGCAGAGTTGGCGAACTGCTGTCTGACCTCCCACCTTTCACCCATGTGGGGTCAGTTAGCAACATGTCCACCTCTTGAGGGAAAGATAGTCTTTTAAGGTGGAGATTTATAGGTTCTTGATTCGGAAGAGTGTCAAAGGTTATCGGGAGAAAGCAGGAGAATCGGGTTGAGAGATAAAAATAGATCAGCCATGTTTGAATGGCGGAGTGGACCCGATGGGCTGAATGGCCTAATTCTGTTTGCTATGTCTTATGATAGAAATGAACAGAAGACGTTTTGGGTCAGGTCCCTTTAATCAGACTGGAGGGTCCCGATCTGAAATATTGTCTGTCCATTTCTACCACAGATGCTGCCTAACCGATTGAGTTTCTCCAGCACTTTGTGTTCTGCTCAAGATTCCAGCATTTCTTGTGTCTCCATTGGTTAGTTATCGATCAATTATTGGCCAGTTATTGGTGGGTTATTGACCTGTTATTGATCAGGTATTGGTTAGTTATCTATCAGTTATTGATCAGGTATTGGTTAGTTATCCATCAGTTATTGGTCACGCATTGGTTGGATATCGATCTGATTTCTCTTCCCTTTGCCATTGGCCTGTTTGGAATTTCAGACAACTTGTTTTATCGCGTGGAAGTGAATTCAATTTTTTCAAACTCATTTCTTATAAATCTCCTGATTGGCTTGAAACAATTGAATCCCAATCTTTTAAAAATGAAAAGCTCTCTGATCCCAGCTCCAAGTGATTTAACAAACTCTCAACTATGAGTACTCTCAGGTAGAGGGACAACACATTCCACCAGAGGATAGAAATATGGAGGCGGTGTACAGGAAGGGACAAAGTCGACTGTATTTTTTAAGGAGGCTGAGGTCATTTAACATCTGCCAACCCCTGCTGTGCAGTGTCTACCATTCAGTGGTGGCCAGTGCTCTGTTTTTTGCTGTGGCCTGTTGGGGAGATGGCGCCCGCATAGCGGACAAAAACAGACTGGACAAGCTGATCAGGAAGGCCGGCTCAGTGGTCGGGGCTGAGCAACGAACGGTCCAGCAGGTGGCAGAGGCCAGAACTCTGAACAAACTGGGTTCAATAATGACCAACCCCACTCACCCACTCCATGCCCTGAAGGTGATCAAGAGCAGCATCTTCAGTCAGAGACTGATTGCACCAATGTGCAAAACTGAGAGACATGGGAAGTCTTGTATACCAGCTGCTATAAGGTTATATAATGCGCATAAATAACTGCACTTTTTTTCATTCATTGTATTTTAACTTGTATTTTAACTTGTATTTTAACTTGTATTTTAACTTGTATTTTAACTTGTATTTTAACTTGTATTTTAACTTGTATTTTAACTTGTATTTTAACTTGTTAAGTATGGAAGCTATTTGAGGAAATGTGTGGTGTTATGTCTGTCTTGAAGCTGTCGTGGCACTGTAATTTCCTCTAAAGGATTATTAAAGGTATAATCAAATCAAATCAAAGAACTTCAGACACTGGTTTACAAAAGTAACTCAGCAGGTCAGCCAGCACACGCGTAGAACATGGATAGGTGACGTTTCGGCTCCCAACAAAAAAACGTCATCTCTCCAGAGATGCTGCCTGACTCGCTGAGATACTCCAGCGTTTTGTATCATTTAATATTCCACCAGAGGGCACCATTTCCCCACCCATTGCATGACAATGTGTGAACTCTACACCAGGGCCACCAGCCAATCTGGGACAGATATGAGCTGATGAGGTTGGGAACTCCTTTTTTCCCCCAAAAATAAACTTTATTCAGAATAATAAAAACATATATACAAACCAAGAACAGTGCAAAACTCTTCTGCCATTCTGCACTAGTCTGAAGAAGGACCGAAACGTCACCCATTCCTTCTCTCCAAAAAAGATGCTGCCTGTTCCGCTGAGTTACTCCAGCATTTTGTGTCTCACCGGTTTAAACCAGCATCTGCAGTTCCTTCCTATCCCTATACTAAGCGCCCTTGCCACTCATGTTATTTCCCTGGGATGATATCCTTCCCTTGTTTGAATGGCGTCTCCACCATACCTCGCCTGCCATTGTCCTGCTGTGGAACGACCCTAGACTGTGGACCTCCCCCCACAGAGTCTTGGCGTGGCTGCATTGAGCTTTAGTACGTCCCTCAGCACGTACTCCTGCAGTCTGCGGCGGCAACATTCTCTGATGGATACCGCTCTTACGGGCAGGCCAAAGAGCGATTTTCTCCTATTCTCCAGACTCTCTTTGCAATTCCACACTCTGTGAGGGGGTGGGTAACTGTCACCGTAACAGCCGTCCCTGTTTCTCTTCTGCAAGTGGCGATTTAAAGTCATTTTGCGTTACAAGAGATTTTTGTACATCTTACTGGAGCAGAGAAGGCACCGGGGAAGGGTGGAGATGGAGCTGCCAACAGATGTCAGGTTGTTGAACCAACCCAACACGCAATCCAACCACTGCACGAACATTCATAATGAGCCAAAGCTGATAACAGAGTGAAACGAGAACAGGGATTACCTTGAAGTTGTAATCAATGATAAAGTCGCAGCCCAGTAGGTCGAAGTAGCCCAGTTTGCATTCCAATTTCCCCTTGGCAGCAGAGAAACACTGCATGATGATTTGCTGCATTCTCTTCTGCAAGGAAGGTGTAAAGATTTAAATAACATTGAATCTTTTTTTCCCATTCGGGCTATGAGTCTCGTCTCCAAGGGAGAACGCTCACATACAAACATTTTCTCTGCCTGTCACCTCCCTCCCAATCTCCTTCCTGGATTTGCTATCCCAGAGTCAAAGTATCAAAGAATGAATATAGATGGAAGGAGACCATTGAACCCAACATGTCTATGTCTGCTTTCTATCAGAGCAACGCACTACGTTTACTATTCCGGCCCATTTTAATCTTCTAACCTTTCCTTCAGCATTTATAGTCATAGTCATACAGTGTGGAAACAGGCCCATCGGTCCAACTTGCCCACACCGACCAACATGTCCCATCTATACTAGACCCATCTACTTCTCTTTGGCCCATTTCCCTCTAAAACTTTCCTATCTATGTACCCGTCTTAATGTTTCTTAAACGTTGTGATAGTACTTGACTCATCTATGTCCTCTGGCAGCTCGTTCCATACACCCACCACCCTTTGTGTAAAAAAGTTACCCCTCAGGTTCCTATTAAATCTTTCATCCCCTTTACCTTAAAACTATGTCCTCAGGTTCTCGATTCCCCTACTCTGGGCAAGAGACTCTGTGCATCTACCCGATCTATTCCTCTCACGATTTTGCGCACCTCTTGATTTTGATCACCATCATCCTCCTGCACTGCAAGGAATAGAGTCCTAGCCTGCTCAACCACTCCCGATAGCTCAGACCCTTGAGTACTGATTTATTGATTTAATTCCCACTTCACGGGTTACAGTGGAACCTTGTTAGGTAAAGCTGCAGTAAAGACAGTCAGAGGTTGTACGGTTAATTCTCAATCCAGAAATTTGCTCTTAATACAGGCTGACATTTCTGGAGCAGTGATGAGGGAGTGCCACAGTGCCAGAGGAGGTGTCGATGGACCTGGCATCAGATTTAGGGTCTGGCTGCTCTTTGTGGGGAACATAAAGTATCTCAATAGTCATCCCAGGATAAGAGGTCTGATGCTGCAAGTGTTGCAGAAAAGCAAAGGGGTTATGGCCAATAATCACTCCCAGAACAATTAATCTGGCCTGTTTTACATTCTTGTTCATAGGTGCCTGATATGTGAAAATTAATAATGCCATTTCCTTCAAAGCATTGAAAAATACCTCGTTGTCTGGAAAGTACCTTGGTACATCCAGAGGTTGCAGAAGGTGCTATAGAAATGCACATATCTGTCTGGAGAGAAATTGCTAATTCGCATGTCGCAGTCTCAGAGGTCAGTCAGGGAGAGCCTGACCCTCACATGGCATAGTTGCTGATTGTCCAGATTATAATCTATTCCACATGGTTAAAGAAGATGCAGGGGAGGGCACTCTCTGTTGTTCAACACAGAGTGGTGGGTTCTTAGGATGCAATGCCAGGAGCAGTGGTGGAGGCAGATATGATAGTGACATTAAGAGGCCTTTAGATGGGAACATGGATATGCAGGGAATGCAGGGATGTGGATCACGTGCAGGTAGAGAAGATTAGTTTAATTGGGCATCATGTCCAGCACAGAAATTGTGGGCTGAATGGCCTTTTCGTGCACTGTACTGTTCTACGTTTTATGTTGTATGGGTCTGACACAGTAGGTCTTGGTGAGCAGCTCACCGATGCTCAGAGAGAGAAAGACAAGGATATCTCAGGGTCACCTCACTCAGGTCCAATAACTCTGGACCCCAGACTACCTTTGCCCCAATTCTTTAGTTTAGTTTAGAGATTCAATTCAATTCAATTCAATTTATTGTCATTTGGACCCCTTGAGGTCCAAACGAAATGCCGTTTCTGCAGCCATACATTACAAACAAATAGACCCAAGACACAACATATTTTACATAAACATCCATCACATCGCTGTGATGGAAGGCCAAAAAAACTTCTCTCTCCACTGCACTCCCCCCCCCCGATGTCAGAGTCAAAGTCAAAGCCCCCGGCGGGCGATGGCGAATTGTCCCGTGGCCATTTAAGCCACGTCGGGTGATGCAAGGTCGCACACCGGGTCTTGGTGTTACTTAGAGCCCCGGCGGGCGCTCGCAGAGTCCCGCCGCCATTCCAAGCCGCGCGGGGCGGTGCTGTAAGGCCCCGCTCCAGGTGCTCTTCAACCCCGCAACTCGGGCGGGAGAAGTCGCCGCTGCGGAAGCCCCTGAAAAGCGGTCTCCCTCCAGGTACCCGCGGGCTCCCGGTGCCGTCCGCCAAACCCGCAGTTGCAGCCACCGAATCTCCGGGGGCCGGGTCGCAGCAGCGTCCACCACAGCTCCACCCGCTCTGGACTCGGCCAGCTCCGCGACGGCGAGGTGAGTAGTTGGCACCAGAGTCCCCGGTCTTCCTGTTGGAGGCCGCTCCTCGTTGCAGCCCCAACGACAACGGAGACCCGACAAAGAAAAGGTCGGGTCTCCCGTGCAGGGAGAGATTTAAAAGTTACCCTCAACCCCCCCACCCCCCCACACACATACCCCAACAAAAATAACAAAAACTACATAAAAACATAGACATAAAATAATAAAAACGCAGACGGACTGCAGAGGCCGCTGCAGACGAGAGTCGCGCCGCCCACCTACTTGGAAACAGGCCCTTCGTGCCACCGAGTCCATGCTGACCATTGATCATCCGTCCACACTAGTTCTATGTTATCCGACTTTCCCATCCACTCCCAACACACTAGGGCCAATTTTACAATGAAACTAATTATTCTAGTTTGGTCAATCATTAACTCTGGTTAATGGTTCCATCGGACCAGTTTTTAAACCAGCACGGGACCACTTCTCACTGCCAGTTCAGATGCCACAAGGATGGCACGGAGGCACGGTGGTTGAGTTGCTGCCGCACAGCGCCAGAAACCCACCTTTGATCTTGACTACGGGTGCTGTCCGTACGGAGTTTGGACGTTCTCCCTGTGACCGCATGGGTTTTCTCCGGATGCTCCGGTTTCCTCCCACATTCCAAAGACGTGCAGGTTTTTAGGTTAATTGGTATGGGATAGAACTAGGGTCCGTGTGGTCGTTGGTCGGCACAGACTCGGTGGACCGAAGGGCCTGTTTCCAAACTGTATCACTAAACTAAACTAAGCAAAACTAAAAAATGGCGGCTCTTGCAGTAAAGCTCAGTGTATGTAGGAAGAGAATCATCTCTGTAAAGCACCAGCAAGGGAACACACACACTTACTGCAAAGACAGTGAAGACCCAGTTCTTCGGTAGACACCTTGCTTCCATGTAGTTCTCATTTATGTAGGTGTTCAGGTGTTCCATGGACCAGACTGTGTCCTCCTTCATCTCACTGTACCTGGCATGCTTTTTCTGGATGGCCTGTGGATAGGAAAGTTTCAAAGCTGCAATTAGTCACAGAGTCATGGTGAAACATATCCACATCTCTCAAAGACTGGGGAGAGAGGCTGATGGAATACACCCCTTCTGGTAAACACAAGGTTAACAGTTACAGCATTTTAGGCCTGTGGATGTGCTAAAAGTGGTTGAGGGATTGAGGGGGAGAAACAGTGAGGTAGAAAACATGGAGTGGGGATCTAGGGGAGAGATTAGATCTGGCGGGGAGGAGTGGCACTGTGGCGCAGCGGTAGAGTTGCTGCCTCACAGCGCCACAGGTTCGATCCTGACTGCGGGTGCTGTCCGTAGGGAGTTTGCACGTTCTCCCTGTGACAGCGTGGGTTTTCTCCAGGTGTCCAGTTTTCTTCCACACTCCAAGGACGTAAAGGTTTGTAGGTTAATTGGATGGGGTGAAAAAATTGTCCCCATTGTGTAGGATAGTACTAGTGCTAGTATACGGGGTGATCGCTGGTCGGCGTGGACTCGGTGGGCCGAAGGGCTTGATTCCATGCTGTATCTCTAAAGTCTAAGGTCTAAAGCAGGGTAGACCTGATCTGACGACAGGGTTTGCTTGCCTTCGACAAGGCTAAGATGGGCTTTTCTCATTGATGGAACAGCCTCTCTCCATCCCACAGCTTGGTTGATCAAGCCCTGGGAAACAAATGTTGGTGCATTGACTCTAAAGCACTGACCACTCTCAGCTCCAGCCCATTATTATCATTCTGTTGCAGCACCCTTTGTGGCGGCACGGTGGCGCAGCGGTAGAGCTGCTGCCTTATGCCCCTGTCCCACTTAGGAAACCTGAACGGAAACCTCTGGAGACTTTGCGCCCCAGCCAAGGTTTCCGTGCGGTTCCCGGAGGTTGCAGGTGGTTGCCGGAGGTTGCAGGTAGTGGAAGCAGGTAGGGTGACTGACAAAAATCTCCAGGAACTGCACGGAAACCTTGGGCGGGGCGCAAAGTCTCCAGAGGTTTCCGTTCAGGTTTCCTAAGTGGGACAGGGGCATTACAGCACTGGGTTGCATCCTGACCACGGGCGCTGTCTATACGTAGTATGTGCATTCTCCCTGTGACTTGCGTGGGTTTTCTCTGGGAGCTCCGGTTTCCTTCCACATTCCAAAGATGTACAGGTTTGTAGGTTAATTGGCTTTGATCAAAATTGTAAATTGTTCCTAATGTGTAGGATAATGCTAGTGTACGGGGATCGCTGGGCGGTATGGGGCTCAGTGGGCCAGTTTTTGCGCTGTATCTCTAAACTACGACTAAACAAAACTAAACTAAAGCTGCTGCCTCACATCACCAGAAACCCAGGTTCGATCCTGACGTCGGGTGATGTCGGCGTGGAATTTGCATGTGGCTGCGCGACTCACTGTTGCAGCGGCCCCTACAGCCTGCCTGTCTTTTTTTTTTTTTTTTGTCTAGTTAAATGTAGTTGTTTGTGTTTTTTAAGTGTTTTTAACAGTGTATATGTGGGGGGCGGGGGGGGGGGGGGGGGGGGGGGGGGGGGGAAACTTTAAAAAATCTCTTCCCTGTACGTGAGACCTGATCTTTTTCCTGTCGGGTTTCCGTTGTCGTTGGGGCCTAGCACCGTGGAGCGGCCTCCAGCCTGAATGACCTGTAGGCTCCAGTCACGGAGCCTGCAGAGCTGCGGACTTACCATCGTGGGGCTGGCCGGCATCGGAGCGTGGGGAGCGGTGGTGACTCGCTGCTGCGGCCCGACCACGTAGCTCGGAGGCTCCAGCTGCAGCCGCAGGTCCGGCGGACTGTCGGGGTATCGGGAGCTCGCGGGTCCGGGTGGAGAGACCGCTTTCCGGAGCTCCCGCAACGCGACTTCTCTAACCCGTGTCGCGGGGTTGGAACGACCCGGAGCGGGGCCGTTAATCGCCCGGCGCGGCTTCATGGCCGTGGGACATTCCAGCGCCCGTCGGGGGCTCCAACTTTGTGACATTTAGACCGGGAGCGTGGCCGTACATCGCCCGGCGCGGCCTAAAATGGCCGAGGGACTTATCATCGCCCGCCTGGGGCTTCGACATCGGGAGAGAAATGGAGAACAGGGGAGAGAAAAGACTTTGCCTTCCATCACAGTGGGTTCACTGTGATGGATGTTTTTGTAAATTGAATTGTGTGTATGTCTGTAGGATATTGTCTTTGTTTGTATGGCTGTGGAAACGGAGTTTCGTTTGAACCTCACTGAGGTTCAAATGACATGTAATAAAATATTGAATTGAATGTAATCCCTGGGACCATGTGGTTTCCTCCAGGAGCTCGGTTTTCTCACACATCCCAAAGACGTGCGCGTTTGTAGGTTAATTGGTCTCTGTAAAGTTGCACATAATGTGTAGGGAGTGGATGAGATACTGGGATAACATAGAATTAGTATGAACGGGTGATAGATGGTCGGTCTGGACTCGGTAGACTGAAGGGCCTTTTTCCATGGCTGTATCTCTAAACTAAATTGAACCTGATTGTTTTCAAATGGATCAAATGGCTCTTTCAAAACATTTCTAACACAAGGCAATGGGTGCTTCCGAGTTAAATTATTTTCATTGAAAATGCACCTGTGATGTACTTTTGGACAGTTTACAAATTGAAGTTGTTCCTGACGTCTCAGATCTAAATCTGTTTCTTTCAGTCCTGGTGAACATTTGCTTCTCTCAACTGGCAAAATTCTCCGTGTTTTCGTAAGTTCATAAGTTATAGGAGCGGAATTTGGCCATTCGGCCCATCAAGTCTACCCTGCCATTCAATCATGGCTGATCTATATTTTCAAGAATTTCATAAATCTAAACATCCTGAAGATTCACCGCCTTGCTGGTGGTCTCAGCTCTCCAGAGATGACTAATGATGACTGGTGTTTTATTTGATTGTAGGTATGCAGTATTGGGGAATATATCTCTGCATGAATGGGTGATCTGGTTAAACCAGGCTTGGTGAAACCTTCTGCAGCATTTTGCCTTCATTGACTTCATTCACAGGACAAAGAATGAGTTTCTAGCCGGTGTATGGAGACGCAGGCCAAGCATCACACATGCATTGTACAAAGGTACTGAATGACCAACATTTTTGAGCAAAGTGTTAGGGTCAGATAGGCAATGTAGACACAACAAATTGCACATGCTGGAAATTTGCATGGAACATGCAAAGGCGGCACGGTGGCGCAGCGGTAGAGTTGCTGCCTTACAACGCCAGAGGCATGGGTTCAATCCTGACCACGGGTGCTGTCTGCATGGAGTTTGTACATTCTTCCCGTGACCATGAGGGTTTTTCCTCCCACACTCCAAAGACGTCCAGGTTTGGAGGTCAATTGGCTTTGGTAACGATTGTAATATGTCCCTAGTGTGTAGGATAGAGCTAGTGTACGGGGATCGCTGGTCGGTATGGACACGGTGGGCCGAATGGCCTGTTTCTAACGTGTACCTCTAAAACTAAAACTAAAATAAAACACAGGATGGTAGAATAACTCAGCGGTGTGGAGGACATGGATAGGTGACGTTTTGTGTCGGAACCCTCCTTCAGACTGATTGTAGTGTTAAATGTTCGTCCCCAGTAAAGGGGTTGGTCATTCAGCACAGTTTCCGGGACAAGTCCCATCAACTGGGTCCTAATCCCCGTATTTGAAGGATTGAAATTCTGACCGGGTTACCTGTTCAGGTACAGCTTCTTTACAAAAACTGTAAACCATGAAGCATTACTTCATGTGTACGAAGGAACTGCAGATGCCGGTCTAAACCAAAGATGGACACAAAATAACCTTGAATAAAATCTATACAAAGAGGACAATGAAAAGCATGGAGGCAGGGGACGGGCAGGTTTGAAGAGGTTATTGACAAGAGAGGAGGTGGTATTATTAGCCCCTCTCTGGGGTAGCCGGGTAATTGACACCGCGCTAATGAACACCTGCCTTGGATGCAGCTGGGCGGCTCCAGTCTCACCTGCACAATCCCCTGTGCACTGCGGAGACACACGCACACACTACAGCAGAGAAACAACAACCTCCTGTGGTTCCCTTGTACAGAGAGGATTTTTGATTTGTGCAGCAAAGTGGAACCGGTGATCCAATTCTACCACAATGGAGACCCTCGGACTGCCTTTGACCGGACTTGACTGCACTCTATCTTGCACTAAACCTTATTCGTGTTATTCCCACGACCATGTATTTATGCACTGTGGATGGCCCGATTGTAATCATGTACTGTCTTTCCGCTGACTGGTTAGCACACAACAAAGGATTTTCATTGTACTTTGGTACACATGACAGTAAATAAACGCAACCCAACATCGATCTTTGTATTTATTTCTATTATCTCTACGCAGTGAATTGACTTAATCGGGAACGGTGGGAGGCTTGAGGAAGGCGGTCTCTGGGTATCTCAGTGCCACTGGCCTTTTGACTTTAAATAAATTTAAGTCAGGGAAAGAGCAGAGAGTGGGGTTATTTGGACAGCTCGATCAAAGGGTCTTCCAGTGGGGGTGCAGCTCATTGGGAGTACACCACAGCTCCGAGATTAGACGTGTTGCAGAACATGAAAGAGGTCAGGCCTGTCTGCAGCCTCCTCACAACTCACAATATTACATGTGTTCCCCTCGCCCAGTTTACTGAAACACACCCTGTACGGCTGAGGCCCAGGCATGAATCCCTGCACTATTCCACTCGTCACAGCCTGTAGCTCAACCCACTCCCTCTCTCCTCCTTGTCTCAACAATTCTCAGTCTATGCCAACATATTATTCCCAGTCCTATGTGCCTTCATGTTGCAGCCAGGCCTCTTGTGTGGGACTTTACCCAGGGGTTCTGAATGTCCAGACCAACCCACTGGTTCCCCCTCAAGTACTGACCAGTCAGTCACCTGCTCAAAGTCAGAAAGACAAGGAACAGTAGAAACTGGTTTACTAAAAAGACATCATGTGCTGGATTAGCTCAGGGGGTCAGGCAGTATCATTGATAAGGTGTGTAAGAAGGAACTGCAGATGCTGGTTTAAACCGAAGATAGACACAAAATGCTGGAGTAACAGCGGGACAGTCAGCATTTCTAGAGAGAAAGGATGGGTGACGTTTCTGGTCGAGATCCTTCTTCAGACTGGTTTGGGATAAGGGGAAAACGAGAGATATAGACGGTGATGTGGAGAGATAAAGAACCCCCAAGTCGCACCAGCTTCTCAATTTCACCCTACAAAACAGCTAACAATGGCCTGTTTCCTTCATCATCGTTACTTTTTTGCATAACTTTCATTCATTGTTCTTTATCTCGCCACATCACCATCTATTTCTCTCGTTTCCCTTATCCCGAACCAGTCTGAAAAAGGGTCTTCACCTGAAACATCACCCATTCCTTCTCTCCAGAGATGCTGCCTGTCCCGCTAAGTTACTCCAGCTTTTTGTGTCTATCTCTGATTAGGTCTCTGGATAAGATATATCTAAGGTCCCAACCCGAAATGTCACCTATCCATGTTCTCTAGAGATGCCGCCTGACCCGCTGAGTTACTCCAGCACTTTGTGCCTTTTTTACCTGTTCAAAGACTTTGAGTTCATTTGTCAAACTCAACTTTTCCCCCATGGTTCTCTGCTTTCTCTGTCCATACCCCATTAATATTTTCTATCTGTCATCTTATCAATACATTATATTGCAAGATTTACATACTGTAAAGGAACTGCAGATGCTGGTTAACACTGAAGAGAAACACAAAATGTTGGAATAACTCAGCGGGTCAGGCAGCAACTCTGGAGAAATGGAATAGGTAACGTTTCGGGTCCAGACCCTTCTGCAGACTGAGGCAGATGGTCAGCCTCAAGAAGGGACCCGACCCATCCATATTCTCCAGAGATGCTGCCTGACCCGTTGAGCTACTCCAGCATTTTGTATCAATCTAAGATTTACATATTTTTACTTGATACATTTTATCACTCACAAGGGGAAATGCCCGATGATATTTTCCATTTGCTCCACTTACCTGGTTGGTCAGGTGACTTGTCAGATCATCGGAGTAGGGGTCGTATTTGTTACAGGACAACTTCACGTAACCGTGACAGAAGAAGACCATGTAGGGGGAAGTGCAGGCGATCAGGAAGTAGGAGCGAATATCAAACTTCCGCCCTTCCAGCAGCAGAGGTCTCTTCACGTACCTGTTTGGTGAGCAGAAGAATGGTTTCAGTAGAATTCCTGGAATGCGAGAACGATCCATCATCTATCTCCACAGCTCCCGCGAATCCCACAGTACACATTTCACCTTCAGCTTTAGGGACAGCTAGCGGAGCGCTAGAGACCTGGCTTCAATCCTGACCTCGGGTGCTATCTGTGCAGAAGTTGCACCTTCTCCCTGTGACCGTGTGGGTTTTCCTCCAACATCCCAAAGAAGTGCGGGTTTGTAAGCTAATTGGCCTCTGAAAATTGCCCCGAGTGTGTAGGGAGTGGACGTGAAAGGGGGATAACGCAGAACTAGTGTGAACGGATGATCGATGGTCCTTGTGGGCTCGACGGGTCGAAGGGCCTGTTCCCATGCTGTATCTCTGAACTAAACTAAACTCATGTGTCAGTCTTGTCTCGGGCACAAAGCGCCCTTTGCTGAAGCACACGGAGCCCACGATTCTCTACAGGGACAGTGACTCGGAGCAGGGTTAGGCCGCCCGACCCCTCAATCCTGCCACACCATTCACTATGAGCATGGCTGGCCTCAACCTCCCCTCTGCCCCAGCTCCCCGCAACCCTCAATCTTTTAAATATTTATCTCTCTCCTGAAGGTGCAGCCTTCTCACCCCCAGGGTCAGAGAGTTCCAGAGGTTCACCACTTTCTCAGAGATGAAGTTTCTCCGCATCTCAGTTTTAAATGACCTGCTACTTATCATGTAATTCTGCCCCATGGTTGAGACTGTCTCACTATTCAGGCCCCCTTTAGATGTTAGTTGCATGAGGTTACTCCTCATTACAAGTCATGAGTTATGTCAAGCGTATTTTTATTGGAAACAGAACAATGAAATTCTTACTTACAGCAGCACGAGAGATATGTAAACAGCCCTTAATCCCATTGAGCCCAGGTGAATTCAAACCCTCACCTACACCCTGCACTTAATTTACGGTGGCAAATTAACCTACCACCCTACAAGTCTTTGAGAAGTGGGAGAAAATTGGAGCACCCAGGGGGGAACACACACAGTCTCGGAGAACGTGTAAACCCCCAACCAGTGAGAACCAGAGCTCAGGATTATGCCTGGGTTTTTGGCGTTGTGAGGCATGGGCTCTTCTTTCCGCACCACCAGGCTGACCAACCTTATCTGAGGAAGGAAGTTCTTGCAATGGATGGAGAACAGGATAGGTTAATTGGTTCATGGGATTACAACACTGATGCATGGGGAGATATTGGAATCACTGGTTGACTTGTTAGAAGAATGAGGGAGCCTCAAGAGACTGCACAAGCTGTAATCTGTAGCCAAAAATGGAGAGCTGCTGGATGAACTCAACGGTTCAGGCAGCATCTGCAGAGGAAGTGAACAGTTGGCATTTTGGGCTGAGACCCTTCAACTAGCTAAGAATGAGAGAGGAGTTCTTTGCAACATCAAACAGATTTGGAGAGATTCGATGCAGGAAGGATGTTTGAGAGTATGGGAGTGCCAAGCATCAACGCCTGCGCCTCAGATATGGGGGAGGGTCATTCAGAGCTGAGATGAAGATAAAACAGCAACTGGACTGGAGCTGGTTCTGTGCACAGTTCTGGTCCATGCTACAGGAAGGAATTGACTGCAGTGGGGAGCAGGTGAGCAGCTTCATCAAGTTGATGCTGGGCTGCAGAATGATGGTGATGACAAGAGAGCGAGGGGTAGGTTGGATCGAAAGGCAGCTGAGGGAAAGATTACCTGAACACAAGCACCATGAGACTGGATGAACAGGAAGGATGAATGGTTCTTGGAAGAGAAATCCGCCACTCGGAGACATGGATTCCGGATTATTGATAGAGGATTAAACGCAAGTAGGAGGTACATGATCAGCCATGTTTTAATAAAAGATGGAGTGGATAGGGCAGGTGGGAATGAATGATAGCCCTCTCCAGCTTCTGTCTCCTATGTTCACTCAGTGATGGTGGGTCTGGAGCTCGTAAACATTCATCACATGCCGAGAGGAGGAAAGAGCCCTGATCTGCAGGGTTCCGGTCTAATTTCTGGGGAATGGTAGGAACTAAAATGGTTCAATGTTTGGCTAACGTGGATATATTGGACTGAATCGCCTGCTTCTGGCTGGAACCCGATTGTAAACATGTACAGCCTTTCTGCTGACTGGATAGCACACAACAAAAAGCATTTCACCATATCGGTACATGTGACAATAAACTAAATTAAACTAAACCATGAGAAACTCTTTCTAGAGACAGAACGGTTAGTAATTCAAGGACACGGATTGCAGGAGGTTGTCAAGAGAACCCGCATTGACTCAAGCAAACATGGCCGCCAATAGGAGCACAGTAATTGGTGTCCAGTTCATCAATCGGCCCACAGCAGTTGGATATTCAGCAGGTAATTTGTTTTAAAGTTAGCTAATACATGAATATTGGCCATAAAATGGAGAACTAATCTGCTGAGCTTTGAAATCTCTTCACAAGACCCTTTGTGCTCTGTGAGAAAGGTTTGATGTCCATTTGTTTGGTTTACTAAGTTTAGAGATACAGCATGGTGTTTAAACAGGCCCTTCATCCCACCGAGCTCATGCTGACCATCGGCCCCTGGTTCTGTGTATTCCCACTTTTGCATCTACTCGCCACACTCTCGGAGTAACTTATAGTGGTCAACTGACCTATGAACCTAATGCGGGAAGAAATTGGAGCACCCGGAGAAAACCCATGTGGTCACAGAGAGAACGTGCAAACTCCACACAGACAGCACCCGAGGTCAGGATCGAACTCTGTCTCCGGAGCTGTGAGGCGGCGGCTCTAGCTGCTGCACGACTCTGCCACCACAAACTCTGAAGGTTGCTATATCTGACCTGCAGTGCACCTCAGTATTTCCCCGAGGCCTAGCTCTCGAACGCCCAGCTCTTGAAGCTGGGACCTCTTAACCTGACCTCCCGGTGGCTCAGCACTTCAACTCCCCCTCCCACTCCGTATCCGACCTCTCTGTCCTGGGTCTCCTCCATGGCAAGAGCGAGCAACACCAAAAATTGGAGGAACAGCACCTCATATTCCGCCTGGGGAGTCTGCATTCTGGGGGCATGAACATTGAATTCTCCCAATTTTGTTAGTCCTTGCAGTCTCCTCCCCTTCCTCAGCCCTCCTGCTGTCTCCTCCCATCCCCCAGCCTTCGGGCTCCTCCTCCTTTTTCCTTTCTTCTCCCCTCCCCCCCCACCCCCGATCAGTCTGAAGAAGGGTTTCGGCCCGAAACGTTGCCTATTTCCTTCGCTCCATAGATGCTGCTGCACCCACTGAGTTTCTCCAGCTTTTTTGTGTACCCTCTTAACCTAGATATGGGCGCACACCAAAGTCAGGCTGCTGCACCGAGGCTGCAAACCAAAGTAGCGGCAAAGCTTTAATTTGATGCATCCCATTAACTCTGGCCACAAACGCTGCTGTTTGCACTCTGTGAGATTGTCCCAACTACCTTTGCACAATTCTGTTGAAGGGTAGACTACAGTAGGTCGTCTTGTTGTGACCATTCTGCTCCAGGCTTTCCACCTTCTTACGAAAGTCCAACAAGTCAGCATGACTCTTCAGAAGGAAGATTCCTCGACCCAGGTTTGATCCGCCAGGTTTTGAAATCCAAATGGATGCATCTGTGTGCATAGAAACAAGGTTAACAAGCCTTCAGCAGAAGAAAGCAATGCTTCCCCAAGAGGGTAAAACAGTTCATTGCCTCAATCTTGTTTTGTTTCTTTCTTCCCTCAGGTCACCGTGAGGCAGGGTGAGAGGGTAGGCAACACCAACAGTCCAATCCCACTGACTTCCCAGTCCCATGGGAGGACTGCCTGCAATGGTGGTTTGAGAGATTATGATGCAGCGGGTAGGAATGGGAGAAACTAGAATGGCCCCTTTAATGCTGCAGTTTGCAGGACAGCAAATTGTAACATGTCTAATTGCTAATTAAAACAGAAAAAAATAATGCAGCAGCTGCAATGCAGAAACTATAATGCAGCAACTCTAACATAGCCACTGTAATGCAGTAAAGGTAATGCAGCAACTCTAACATAGCCACTATAATGCAGTAAAGGTAAAGCAGCAACTATAACGCAGTGACTGCAGTATATAACAGGAGCAGTAATGCAAGAGTTGTAACGCAGTTGGCAGCTATAATTTCAGATATTTATATCAGGTCACCCCCCCGCCGCCTCCAGGAAAAAAACACACCTATACCATCGAGTCTCTCCCCATAATGAAAGCCCACTCCAGGCATCACCCTGGTGAATCCCCTCTGCACCATCCCAGCGCACCCACATCCTTCATAAAGTGTGGGGTCCAGAACTGTTCACAATACTATAAGTGCGGCCTAACCAATGTGTAATAATGTGTAGGAAAGAACTGCAGATGCTGGTTTAAATCGAAGGTAGACGCAAAATGCTGGAGTAACTCAGCGGGACATGCAGCATCTCCGGAGAGAAGGAATGGGTGACGTTTCGGGTTGTGACCCTTCTTCAGACTGATGAGAAGGGTCTCGACCCGAAACGTCACCCATTCCTTCTCTCCAGAGATGCTGCCTGGTCCCGCTGAGTTACCTCAGCATTTTGTGTCTACCAATGTTTTATACTGTTGCAACACAACCACACAGCCCGTATATTCTATACATCGATCTATGACGCAGCATTTTCCAAGGTCATGCAGAAAGAGTACCTCCCATAATTTCAAAGAAAGCCAAACGTTCACTTTTCACATCCATGCGATATGTTTCAGGAAAAAAATCTTCCATCTTCAAGATCCTAGAAACAAATTAATTTGTGTTTACATATTCTGTATGTCTCAACGCACTCTACAGTATAACTACCGGCCGATTCTATGGAGGTGTTTGTGATGGATCCTGAAAGCGGGTGAAACTGGGCGAGAGTTCGTGGCCAAAGTGCACTGAGAGGATTAACAAATGCGGAGTGAATGGAAGGAACCAGCAAAACATTTAGGGTGGCTCTGAGGAGAAATCTTTGCCAGGACACTTGGACAGGGGTGGTGAAGAAGTTGTTAGGCGCACTTGCCTTCATCGCTCAGGAAGCTGACTACAGGACTTAGGACATCACGATACAAGGTCAGGATTGAACAAAGGCCACGAGAGCAGTGAAGCAATGGTTCTATCAGTTGCACCACTGCGCTGCTGCATCTGTCCGTGAGAGATCTGTGGGACATGTTTTACACATGGAGGACGGTGGTTATCTTGTACGAGCTGCTAGAAGAGGTGGTGGAGGCAGATACGATCTCAATGTTGAAAAGGCATTTGGATAGGTTCTTGGATAGGAAAAGAGTAGATGCGGGTCGAATGCAGAGAAATGGGATAAATGGGATCAAAATCATAAAGTCATAAAGTGCCTGGGTTTCAGCACCTAAGTTACAGCACCTCTAGTTCTATACTCTCCCACACTAGTGGAAACATCCTCCCCATATCCACTCTATCCAAGCCTTTCCAACTCATGGTTGGCATGGATGAGCTGTGTTCATGGGCCCATTTCTGTGCTGTGTGAAATTGTTGATGCCTTCAGTCAGACTCCAATGTACTGATATTGAGGACTAATATCCACAACTGTCTCCAAATTAATAGGAAAGGTTTGGAGAGATCTGGGCCAAACCTGGGCAAGTGGGTTTGGTGCAGATAGGGGAATCTTGGTTGGAATGGGTTAAGTTGGTGCAAAGGGCCTGTTTACGTGCTGTACATGACATGATCTGACCACAACTATAACCGAAAATCATGTTGGCTCTTTGAAACAAATATTCAGTCAGTTTTGTCCCCATTCTACACCCCTATTTGTAGAGGCTTCCAGAGACTCAGCAGGTCACATCTGATGTGGTTTCTGCAGCTTTCCCCAATTGTACAACACAGTTGGTGCAAGGTTCAACATTTTCCGCCACTTATAACATCTCCCTTATAACATCACGATCAGATGGGTGACCATGTCCCCACTCAATGTTGTTGTTATGAAAAGCTAGAGGGAAGAGTTCACTCACTTTGGGTGCACAATGGATCCATATTTGGCTACAGCCTGCTGGTAGCTCTTTAGGATGGAACAGAGGCCAACTTTGGTGGTCAATAGCCTGTTGTTTGGGATCTGGTTTAAAAGCTGCTTACCTATCAGAGCATCAAAAGCAAAACATATTCATCATCAGAGGAAGAAAATAAAATGTAAAGTTTTTAGAGATAATAAACATGTACCAGCCTTAAAACTACTAGGCTTAAGTCTCAGGTGATAGACACAAAATGCTGGAGTAACTCAGCGGGACAGGCAGCATCTCTGGAGAGAAGGATTATGTGAATTTTCGGGACAAGATCCTTTTTCAGACTGATCTGAAGAAGGGTCTCGACCCGAAACGTCACCCATTCCTCCTCTCCAGAGATGTTGCCTGTCCCGCTGAGTTACTCCAGCATTTTGTGTCTATCTTCGGTTTAAACCAGCATCTGCAGTTCTTTCCTACACATAAGGTATCAGGAGGCTCTCTTAATGTATATACTGTAAACAGGTCAGACAGTGCATAAGGACCGACATCTCTTTTGTATGCAATGGTTCGGGTGTCTCCCTGACTCCCTGCTTCTTCATTTAAGGGGGCATGGATGCCACCAGGAATGCCAACATTTACTGCCTATCCCTAATTTCCCCTGCTTGCGAAGATCATAAATTGGTAGATCGGAATAGACATTGCTTGGCTGTGTAAGGACAGTAGATTTCCTCTTTGGTGAGCAATGTGGTTTTACATGACACAAACAGCTGGAGTAACTCAGCATAGTTACTCAAATACCCCAGCACATGTGTGTATTAACCAGCCTCTAGTTCCACGTGTCTACGTGGGTTTTTATGACATTGTGATTATTTCACAGAGACTGTCCCTGCTTATTTTTAAGCATTGATGTATATGTAAATACATAAATGTAACTTCTCCTACATTAGGTTTTGTATTTAGGAATCTGGATCTGCCTGTCAGTCAGGAAATTTAAACATTCCATCACACCACAAACCTTCTCTACAATGAACTGGTTTCTGTGTGATATGCCAGTATATCAGGAACTTCCTGAAATCCAATGCATGAATGTCTGGCAGCAAGCTGGCTGGCAGAGCTTGAAAAATGTTTATTTTTAGGATTACAGCAGAGAAACAGGCCTTTCAGCCCATCAAGTCTATGCTGACCATTGAACATCCGTTCACAGTAGTTCTTTGTTATCTCACTTTCTCACCTACTTCCCACACACCAGGGGCAATTTACAGGGATCGATTAACCCACAGACCTGCACGTCTTTGGGATGTGGGAGGAAACCGGAGCACCCAGAGGAAACCCACACAGTTATAGGGAGAAGGTGCAAACTCCACACAGATAGCGCCAAAGATCTGGGTCAAACTCAGCTTTCTGGCATGGTGAGGCAGTAGCTCTACCAGCTGTGTCACCTCTCTTTGTAAAATGACTGCTGATTGCATACAAAGACCAGAGGCCCAAAATCTCATGGTGATATAAAGAGACATGCGAGGGGGGTCACTTGCTTGATCTCCAGTGGGGTTGGCTGCTCCTGGTTCAGAGTTACAAAGGAGCATTTAGTTTAATTTAGTTTAGAGATATAGCACGGAAACAGGCCCTTCGGCCCACCGAGTCCGCACCGACCAGCAATCCCTGCACATAAACACTATCTGACACACACTAGGGCCAATTTTACATTTATACCAAGCCAATTTACCTACAGATCCACTGTACGTCTTTTGAGCGTGGGAGGAAACCCAAAATCTTGGAGAAAACCCACACAGGTCACAGGGAGAGCGTACAAACTCTGTACAGATAAGCACCCATAGTCAGGATCGAACCCGGGTCTCTGGCGTTGTAAGGCAGCAACTACAGTATTGAGCCACTGTACCGCCCAGACAAACAGACAAGACTGTCTTCACCCTGATATGATCTGCCCAGGTGTCTACTGGAATCCATGCAGTTAGATTTCAGATGATAATTAATAGACAGAAGGAAGGATAATCTTCGCTCACGTCTAAACTGCAGCCATAGGGACACAAGCAAGACATGCACAGGCCGAGAGCTCACAGGGCCAGGCATTCACTCTCTTCAGACAAGGCAACGATGAGAAAAGTTAGAAATAAATCACTTTCATGTAAAACCATAGTTTATAAGGACAATATACGATGCATCTTATCAATGGGAGAAGAATAAGGAAGCGAAAGAAAGAAAGGACAAATCTTCATTCTTAGATATCACCGGAGTTGGACAGCAAAGTGAAACTAAACATTCAACCACGGCAGAGAGCTGAGATTGAGGTTGTCTTATGTTACAATTTACCTCATCTCCTCTATTACATTCATTACTTAGATAGCCCCTTACCTTCTTGGAAGCTTTGGAAGTTGGCCGCCACATTAATTTCACTCCATTTTAAAAAGTAGTCACATCGGGTATTATCACTGATTCGCCTCCAACCCTGGTCCTCACAAAAGCCGACAACTCTGTATTAAATAGAAAGAAGGAAATCTTAACATGCAAGATGGTGAGCGCACCAAATGATAGCACTTCCCTTACGCTCCTTACCATGGGATCAACACTGTCTGAGGTCATGTTCACCAACTGCTCGATAAAGCTGATGTTACACAAGGTCACACACACATGGAAAATATGGTTCAATTTTAGATGCAGCGCCCTGACTCCATTTTATGGCCTTATCTGTCTAGAACCTGTGAACCATTTGCCAGATTCAACAAGCCTCTTGCTAACTAAAGTTTCTCATTTCTAATGTCGTAGTGCTTGGAAATCTCATCCCCGCTGCATCCATGCATAATGTCTTTCCTTAAATAAAATGTGTAAAATTGGACAGCAATATTTGGACACTTAGAGTGGGTGGTATTGTAGATAATAAAATTGCTTGTCAAAAAATTGCAGCAGGATCTGGATCGGTTGGGCAGGTGGGCTGAGGAATGGTTGATGGAATTGAATACGGAGAAGTGCGAGGTGTTGAATTTTGGGCAGTCGAACAAGGGCAGGGCTGACACAGTGAATGGCAGGCCTTCGTGGAATGTTGAGGGATCTAGGAGTGCAGGTACATGGTTCCTTGAAAGTGGCATCACAGGTCGATAGGGTGGTCAAGAAAGCTTTCGGCACATTGGCCATCATCAGTCAGAATACCTTCTGAACCTTCTGAATTTTGTAGTCAGCAGGGCAGTACTCTGCATATCAACAACTTGGACAATTTTACATTTTTATCAAGCCAATTAATCAAGCCAATTAACCTACAAACCTGTACGTCTTTGGAGTGTGGGAGGAAACCGAAGATCTCTGAAAAAACCCACGCAGATCACGGGGAGAACGTACAAACTCCATACAGACAGCACCCGTGGTCGGGATCGAACCCAGGTCTCTGGCGCTGCATTTTGCTGCAAGGCAGCAAATCTACCGCTGCACCACTGTGACCGCTCCGGTGAGTATTGAGTATAGATGTTGGGAGGACAAGTTACAGTTGTTCAAGAGAGTGGTGAGGCCACATATATTGTGTTCAATTTTGGTCACCATGTTATAAGATAGATGTCAAGCTGGAAAGGGTGCAGGAAAGATTTACAAGCATGTCGCCAGGGATGGAGTGACTTAGCTATGGGTTTATTTTCGGGAGGCGGCTGAGAATGGACTTGATGGAGATGAACTATTGGTCTCATTGGGTAGAACTAATAGGATCAATCTGAGGCTGGCAAATTGGATCAAAGAATGGCTCGATAACAATAGGCAAAGGGTAGTTGCAAAAGGATGCTTTCCTAATTGGAAGTCTGTGACCAGTGGTATATGCAATGATTGGTCATGGGGCCTTTACTCTTTTTGATGTCCTAACTTGATGTGAATGCAGGAAGTATGATTAGTGAGTTTGCGAATGAAATGAAAATCTGTGGTATTGTAGATAGGGAGCTACTTTCCACTCCGACAAATAGCAGTCTCCATACTCAGGATACATTGCACCAGAATTCGTATCATGAATTGCAACCGGTCTTTTCGATTGGCAAAATGTAGGTGAAATGGTTTTCAGGAATGTACCCCTTTTAACCTGTTCACTGCCAAGTTTATTTTCCCACTATTGGCCATGGCCCAAGTATACTCAGGGGTGGCACTGAACAGGTTAAAGCCAAGGAATCAGTGGTGGTGCACTGTCCATGAAAGACACGGCAATAACTGAGAACCGGTGATGAAGTCCACCTTTATACCTACAGGTCAGTCCCATTTGTTCCTGAGACATAGAAGACGGGCTTGTCATCCTCCTTCCTGGGTTTGAGTACCTTGGGACTCACGACACCTTTCACGTGCTGAAGAGTAATCCCATTGCGAAGCTTTATGTTTTCAGTCTTATTTTGCTGTGCATCTGTTCCTGCAGTGAAGGATCGGGGGGGGGGGGGGGGGGGGGGGGGGGGGGGTTCAGGGTAGGAGTTGGGAACAAATCACAACACAGAATATTTTCAGAAACATCACAATCACAGAGTCATAGAGTCATACACGAGCCCTTCACCTCTTTCTGAGAACATTGAAAAGGACTGGTCTGCCCCAACAGCTGCTGACAACCTTCTGCTGCTGCACGACAGAGAGCATACTATCTCTGTGTGGTATCTCAGCTGCACGGATGCGGTGAGGAGAGCTCTTCAGCGCGTCGTCCACAGAGCGCAGAAGATCATTGGGACACCGCTACCAGCCTTGGAGGGCATCTACTGCACCCAGTGCCTCAGGAAGGCCGTCAGCATTTACAAAGACTCCTCACACCCTTGTAATGGACTGTTTGAACTACTTCCTTCCGGCAGACGTTACAAGGCCTTCTACGCCCGCACCTCCAGACTCAGGAACAGCTTCTTTCCCAGAGCTATAGCTGCTCTGAACTGGCCCTGCTGAGTGCCCCCCACCCCCACGGACTCTCTCCCTCGGATGGTCACGTCGCACAGACACATCTGCACTTTAGTCTGTTTTGACTATTCTTTGTACAAACCATGTTCTCGGGGTATCTAAACCTAAATTTTAGTAGTTACTTAAGTTATGATGTCGGATGGAAGCTGCAGACCCAAATCCCGTTGCACTTAGATAGATAGATAGATAGATAGATAGATAGATAGATAGATAGATAAATACTTTATTAATCCCCTTATTCAGGGGAAATTCTGATGCAATTGTGCAATGACAATAAAATATATTGTTATTATTATTATTATTATTATTATTATTATTATTATTATTATTATTCATATCACCATTTGTGCTTGTCCACACTAATCCCATTAGATCCATAGCCTTCTATACTTTGCTTATTCAAATGGCTGTCTAACGGTCCCTCAAACAGTGAACATATCTGGTTCCATCACCGCTTCTGGCAGATAGTTCCAGATATCAATCAGTCTATGTTAAAAACATTTCCTTCACATCATCTGTAAAATCAGTTTCCCTCCAACACCATCCTCCAGCTGGCAGAACCCGGCCTTGTTCTCAACAACCTCCCTCCTGACACCTCTCACAAAAACAGTCCATAGAAGGGTCCCAACCCAAATCATCATTTATCCCTGATCTCCAGGGATGCTGCCTGACCTGCTGAGTTTTCTTTTGTAAACCAACATCTGCAGTTCCTTGTGTCTCCCGTTAAAATCTCTTCCTCTCTCCTTAAACCTTGCTCCCTTGCTTTTGATAGCTGTACCATGGGATAGATTACATCTATCCTATTTCTGCCCCTTATAATTTTATATGCCTTTATTAAGTATCCCCTCAGCCTCCCTCACTGCGGCAAATTGTAAACCAATCTCCCCAATTTCTACCCATAGCTGAAGTACTCCAATCTAGGCATAATCCTGGCAAATCTCTGCCCTTGCAAACACATCCTTTCTGCAGTATGGTGACCAGAACACAACACTCCCAATGCAGTTTATCTGTAAAGTTACAACATAATGTCCCAACTCTTATATTCTATGCCCTATGCAGTAAAACATATGACAGGCCACCATGTCTGCCTGTGTTGGCACTTACAGGAGACTATGCACTTGAACCCAAAGGTCTCTGTTCATCGATATTCCTTAATATACGTTCTCCCTAATTTGACCCCAAAATGCATTACCTTACACTCGTTGGGATTAAATTCTACCCGACAATGTCTCATCACCTCTTAAAATAATATAATTATATTGGTCAGACAGGATCTGCGCTTGACAAAGCCACATCCGCCATCTCTGATCAATTCCTCTCTTTCTGAGTAATCATTCATTCTCTCCCACTGAATGTGTTCCTGTGTCTTCCCTCCCATTGACTTTAGGCTCACCGGGCTACAGTTGGCAAGCTTTGCCCTGCTGCCTTTCTTTTAAAAAATGGGAACATTTGCTGTTGTTCATTTATAATGTGTTATGAACCCGTATAGGTTCATCCCTGAGGGTACGATCTTTCAAATATTTACCGCTCTATGAGAGACAAACAAGTATTCTCTACCTGAATAAACAAGTTAATTCCCTCTCTTTTCTCTCTTTCTCAGTATTGATGTAAGGTCCCATTGACTCGCTTTCCACACTCGACTCTCCACCGAGTGTATACAGTGATTTCTGCTATCATTACAGTTTTTTTTTAAAGTTTAAGGTGTTGTAGTGTTGCTACTGGACTGTTGTATTCCAGAAGCACCAATGCATCGTCGAAGCAGCAATGACGGGAGACGGAGGAAATGGTTTGTAATGGATTCATTACAGGACGCAAGATGAGAGGAGGTTTGGCGAAGACTGCTGGGGGAGGTTGAGGGAACCAATTGTCCCTGCACCAGTCACTGAAGAACATTACTTCTGCACTCTCTCCTCTTTGGTTTGCTCTTCTCTCTTTCTGGATAACTGTCCAGAACCTCGATTCGAAACCTAGACTTTCCCACTGAGCGATTAGTTCATTGATTCAATCAACCAGCTCCATGGATTGATGGTGCCATGGTTACAGACGGAGGAACCTTTGTGATGCAAGAAGCACGTGACAGGGGAAGGTAGTTCACAAGGAAGACGCACAACAATAGGTGTGAAGATTTACTAAGTACAGGTAGACCACCCATTTTCCAGCAACTGATTGTATGATGCCTCCTTTAATCCCGACAAAATTATGAGAGCGCACTTGCAAATCCTCCTAAAAATATGGCGCCTAGGCCGGGTGAGGCGGATGATCTTGATCTCATTGGAACTTCCGCAGCCGATCGGCGGGAGAAGTTTGAGCCCTGTGCCCAGAGTTCTGGAACTCCGGCCCAGCTGGAGCCACAGATCCGTTCCCATAACCGACTTCCAAGGCAAACTTTGTGGGCTGGTATCCTAGCCCCCTGAGGCTGTCAACTCTGTTGGTCTGGCAAAACGGATAATCCAGCAAGGCTCAGGACCCAAGGGTGCCGGAAAATTAGTGGTGGACCTGCATAACAATCTGCAATCGCTCTAAAGCCGTCCAGTGGCAGAACTTTATAAAAGCTGCTGACTCCAAAAAGGCAGCCAATATCATCAAAGTCCCACATCTCCCTGACCACACACTCATCTCATTCCTAGCTCAGGACCAAGGTACAAGAGCCTGAAAGCCATGTTCAAGAAGAGCTTGTTCCCAACCACCCTCAAGCTTTTAAACACTCCACAACACTAACCTCAGCAACTATGAACTTCCATGGATTATGTCTGGCTGCACCAAGGACTTTGGTTTTTGCACTATTATTGTGGCTATTCATTTATTGATTAAACATTTTTTAAATTATATATTACGAGTGTTTGAGTTTGAGTTTAATTGATTGTCACGTGTTTGCAGGCCTGTTAAGATGCTCCAAGTAACAATGCCATTGTTCCAATGTTGGTTCATGTGACAATGTAAAACCCATAACTCCCGGCTCTTTTCTTGGCCCAAAGGCAATGCCTGGGCATCAGGCAGGGCAATCCTTGCTTTGAGCTGACATACCTGTGTCTAATCGGGAAAGCCACTGAGATAATCCAGCACCAGAGAGGCAAAGAGAAATTATTTACAGGTCCTGCTCCTGGTCGCAACCTTCTCAGGGAGTGCTGACTGTGGGGATTCCCAGTGAGGCCCAAGTGGATTCAATTGTCTGTTGCCTTCAGTCAGCTGAAACTCACTGCTGTTACATGAAAAAGGAGCATGTAAAGATGCTGTAGAGCCACTTGTGGCACCTTCTTTAGTTTGGTTCAGTTTAGTATGGTTTATTGTCGCATGTACCGAGGTACAGTGAAAAGCTTTTGTTGCATATTAACCGGTCAGACTACACATAATTACAATAGAGCCATCCACAGTGTACAGGTCCAATGTGTAGTGCAAGATAAAGTCTAGTAAAGTCCGATTAATGATAGTCCAAGGGTCTCCAATGAGGCAGATGGTAGCTCAGGACCGCTCTCCAGTTGTTGATAGGACGATTCAATTGCCTGATAACAGCTGTGAAGAAATGGTTCAAGAAGGAACTGCAGATGCTGGAAAATCGAAGGTACACAAAAATGCTGGAGAAACTCAGCGGGTGCAGCAGCACCTATGGAACGAAGGAAATAGGCAACGTTTCGGGCCGAAACCCTTCTTCAGACTCCTGTCTGAAGTCTGAAGAAGGGTTTCGGCCCGAAACGTTACCTATTTCCTTCGCTCCATAGATGCTGCTGCACCCGCTGAGTTCCTGTGAAGAAATGGTCCCTGGATCTGGAGGTGTGCGTTTTCACACTTCTATACCTCTTGCCTGATGAGAGAGGGGAGGGGAAGGTGTGACCAGGGTGAGACTCGACCTTGATTATGCTGGTGGACGTGCTGAGGCAGCGTGAAGTGTAAATGTAGTCAATGGAAGGGAGTTTGCTTTGTGTGAGGGTCTGGGCTGTGTCCACAAATCTCTACAATTTGTTGCAGTCTTAGATGGAGCTGTTCCCAAACCAAGCTGTGATGCATCACGATAAAATGCTATCTACGGCACATCAGTAGAGGTTGGTGGGAGTTGTTTGGGACATGCCATACCTCTTAAGCCTTCTAAGGAAGTAAGTGAAGAAATGAAGAAAGGACACCTCCAGAAGATGTGATTAGAGAAACTAGAAAATCAAAAATCTTGTCTGAATCTTGTACTACATGTAATGTGAATTTTACTCAGAAGGTGGCGGTTATATGGCGGGAGTTGAGGCAAGTATTATTAAAAGACACTTGCGCAGGTATAAAGAAAGGTACGAGGAAAGGTTTGGATGGATATGGGCCAAACGCGGGCAAATGGGACTAGCTTAGATGGGACATCCTGGTCGGTATGGATGAATTGGGCTGAAGGGCCTGTTTCATGCTGTATAACTCTCTGACTCTAGTCTGTAAACCAGTGAGATTGCCGGGTTATAGTTAAAAACAGCAGACGTTTATTAAAAAATGTATAAAGTGTCAGTTATCCAAATCCTATTGATCTTGCCCAGCCACTCAGATCAGATGCCAGAAGCTGTTTGTTCCACTGATGTGCGAGAGGAATATCCATGAAGAAATTCCCGAGTTAGTGGACACATCATCCAACCACAAGTAGGGTTGGAAATCCACACAGGTGCACATCTCATAATATATGGAAATTAAAAAAGAAAGTTTCAAAGATGAAATTTTCCCAGATACACATTTTTAAAAGCTGAGATGCTGACAAGATCTTGATAGAGATCTTGTATCCAGGGTTTTCCATGCTCTTCGTAGTCTCAATTAATTGTACTGGAATATTTAATTCTCTCCACTGAGTACGAGCGGCTCTAATAACACTCAAGAAGCTCAACACCGTGCTGGACAAAGCAGCTTGCTTTAATGGTACCCCATCCACTGCCCTGATCACTCACTCCCTATTTCACTATTCCATAGTGGCTGTAGTGTGTGTCATTTCGAAAATACATTGCCATTTCTTGTCTCGGGTTGTCTGACAGCTGTGGCCAGACACACGTCCTCTACCATCAAGGAAAGCAACAGTAACCAGCTCATGAGAGCATCACCCCGCACATTTTGTCCTCTATTTTCAGTGGATCTAACTCCCACTGCAGTGCTTTCACCCAATGAGTTCCCACCACTTTCTCCAGAGCAATTGGGAGTGGCCAGTCATTGATGGACGCATCTGAGATACTCTTGGGTCAAAAATGGGTAAATACCAGTCCAAATTAAAGAAAAAGATTCTATACCATTCTGCAGTGGTCAAGGGTCAACATTAGACACATCTGGCAATCATTTTGTCATTTAACCAACTCTTTGTATGAACATGTATTTATCTTGAAACATTCCCAGTCTCAAGCGAACTGTCATGTGCCACACGTGAGAATGATGTCATCTCAGGAAATGCTGCAACAAATGGGCCATTTTAACCCTACTGCCCAATGGCGAGACTGGGGAAATCAAGCACCGTTTTTGATGTCCGTTGAACAGAGGTGCAGGATCAGTGCCAGGTGCCATCAGCCAGGTGGCAGGCAGGCAGGCAGGCAGAGTCGGTTAAAACTAACCCCCAATTCCAAAGTGGCATCTGGACAATATTGAGGAAGAAGAAGATGAGAAACTATCTTCGTCTACCTGCATCAAGAGTGGGAATAATAGATGTCCGTGGTATTCGCCATTCCAAGTTCCATGGCATTGAGATGTGGATGGTAGCCTTGCATCTGCTCTGGTGGCTAAAGGGTGAATTAATTTCTGTATTTCATCCTTTATTATTGTACAACCATAAGCCCAAGTGGATTAGGCTAAAGACGACAAGCTCACAGACTGGCATGACAGAGATGCTCGATAACATTCATTAGTTCAGTGAAATAGTGGTTAAAGACTAACCTGAGGAATTCTTGGGCAGCTTATCCAATATTGTGTCTTGAGCAATTGTACTGCAAAGGAAGATACCTCTGAACTCAACTACATTGGACAGGTAGGTTATATCTTTCTCTGAAGCCATATCATGTGTTGCACCCTCCCCATGCTGCACTGTGATGTTAGTGGTGACTGCCATCAGTCACAAAGACCTTGCTTAAAACGGCCTTGCTGAACCTGACAATTTTCTATGTACAGCAGTGTTGAAAACCTTTCCCAAAACTTGTGTGGTGGTCAAATATTTTGACGAATGTGCCTTGTGTGCAGAGCTGGGAACCAAATCGAGCAGAAGTTTTCAACTGATCCATTGGTCATGTATCAATATCTCTTTCAGCAGAACATTCACCAGACTCAGGGAGTGTTCAAGCATTGAGAGAAATGCTGGAAAATCACAGGTAAATTAAATTATTCACTCGTCGGCACTTGGGTCAGTTGCCACTGATCATTCTCCAACGAGAAACAGAATCAGCTCCACCTTTGCTGATACTTCCCAATTCTATGTCGAAACAAGGAACCACAGATACTGGTTTCCAAGTAAAGACACAAAATGCTGGAGGGTAGAAGGGAAGAAGGGTCCTGGCCTGAAACGTCAGCTATCCATGATTTCCAGAGATGCTGCCTGACCCGCTGAGGTACTGCAGCATTTCCTTCCCAATTTTATTACCGCCGTATTCCATGACAATGTCATTCTATGTTAGTGTCAGTGTAATTTACTATAGATTAGTTTAGAGATACAGAATGGAAACAGGCCCTTCGGCCCACCGAGTCCGTGCTGACCAGCGATCAACCATACACTAGTTCTATCCTGCTCTGTAGGGAAAATTTACAGAGGCCAATTAACCTACAAATCTGCAAGTCTTTGGAAAGTGGGAGGAAACCCAGAGGAAAACCACATGGTCACAGGGAGAACATACAGACTCCGTACAGACAGCGCCCATAGTCAGGTGGTCCCTGCTGCTGTAAGGCTGCGACTACCGCTGCGCCACCGTGCCACACCATCGCCACTGTGACACCCCATCGCAATCCGTCACAGTGCCAAAATAAAACACCAAACTACTACAGCTGTAAACTATCACAATGCCACACAATGCCACGGGCAATCAATATCAATAATCAACCATGATGCCAGCCTGCACTGCACTCTATCAGTGTTAGTCCATTCCTGTGCCAATCACATTAACCATCACAATGCAAGTGAATTGCAACTCCAATTCATCAAAGCAGCAATCAACGAGGATGCCAAACCAACAAAGAAACAAGCTCTGAGCCATTGTCGTACAGAGCCAGATTTTGCAGAGATTATTTATCACATTGTCAATCAAGCTCATGAACAATTTATCCTGGTTTCATGGTGAAACCAGAGACTGCTGTCGTGGAATCTGGAGCAAGATTCAGAACCAACAGCTGGAGTAACTCAGCTGGTCAATAGCAACCAAGTGGGGGAAAAGAATGCATCAGGTGCCGACCAAAAACATGACAATTCATTTCCCCACAGATGCTGCTTAACTTACCAAGTTTCTCCAGCAGTTTGTTCTTCATCTGATCTTGATGCTATCCTGATGCCTTTCCCAGTATCAATCTGTTCCACTGCTATTCTTGCATTATGTCAATGTATCACAGTAACAACTAAAGTCATACAATGCAGGAACTGGCCCTTCACCCATCTTGCCCATGCCGTTCAAGATGCCCATCTAAGCTCGTCCCATTTGACCCACATCCCTCTAACCTTTTCTGCCCATGTACCTGTCCAAACGCCTTTTGAATGTTGTTATTGTACATTCTCATCCAAATCATTCATGAAGATAGAGTGGACTCAGCGCTGATCCCTGCAACATATCCCTGGTCACAGGCCTCCACACTAAAACACAATCCTCTGACTCCTTCCACCTACCCAGTTCTAGATCCATTGGCTAGCTCACCACATGAGGTACTTGATGACGAGATCAGCAAATGGGGTATTTCCATTCAAGAAGAATCGCAGGGATGTTCAGGTAATTACGGGCCTGAGTCTAACGTCAGTGGAGGGAAGTTACTCAAAACCATTCCGAGGGACAAGATTAAGCTACACTTAAAGTCAAGATTAGTCAGTGATAGTCAGCACAGCTTTGTTAGGCAGAGATCCTGCCTGATCATTTTGATCATATTTCTCAGAGAAAACAAAATATGTAGAAGAGAAAATGCAGTTGTGCGGTCTACATGGGCCTCAGGGGCCTTTGTCAAGGTCACACATGCGACCTTGTTGGCGGCACAGTGGCACAACTGGTAGAGTTGTTGCCTCACAGCACCAGAGATCTGGGCTTGATGCAGACCTCATGTGCTGTCTGTGTGGAGCTTGCACATTCTCCCTGTAATCGCGTGGGTTTCCTCCGGGTGCTCCGATTTCCTCCCACATCCCAAAGATGTGCGGATTCGTAGGTTAATTGGCTTCTGTAAATTGTTCCCTGGTGTGTAGGGAGTGGGTGTGAAAGTTGGATAACACAGGACTAGTGTGAGTGGGTGAAACAAGAAACACCAAGTGCTGGAGGAACAGCAGTTCAGGCAGCATCTCTGGAGTAACATGGATGGGTGACATTTTGGATCGGAGGTTTGAAGAATGGTCCTGGGATTAATATGTCAGTCTGTTTGTGGACGAGTTGGGCAGGATGTCCTGTTTACATGCTTTACAATTCTATATTGAGGTTCAGTTTAATTTAGAGATGTAGCCTGGAAACAGGCCCTTTGGCCCACCGAGTCCATTCAGACCACCGGTCACCATTCTTACTAGTTTCATGTTATCTCATTTTCTCATCCACTCCTTACACACGAGGGGTAATTTACAGAGGGGAAATTTAACCTACAAACCCGCACGTCTTTGGGATCCAGAAGGAAACTGGAGCACCCAGAGGAAACCCGTGTTGTCACAAGGAGAACATGCAAACTCCACACAGACAGCACCCGAGGTCAGGATTGACCCGGGTCTCTGGCATTGTGAGGCTGCACCACTGAGGTTATGGTACAACTATATAGAACACTGATGAGATCACAGCTGGACTGCTGTGTACACTGACTTCTGTTTGACGCATGTTAGGAAGTTACAATTGCACTGGAGAAGGTGTAGAAGAAATGCACTTGGATGATGCCTGTAATGGAGTTTATGAGACTAGACGGTTTGTTTTCCCTGGAGGGGAAGAAGCTGAAGAGGGTACCTACTGTAATAGAAGTTTGTAAAATCATGAAAGGCATGGAAGGATTAGAACCTCTCACCACAGGAGAAGAGTCTGAAACCCGAGGGCACAGATTTAGGGAAAGAGGCGAGTGGTTTCCTAGGATCTGATAAAAGTCATTTTTTCACTTGCAGACGTCTGGAATCCAGCATGCACACGCTGAATGGATGAAGGAGGTAGTGGTTGGAAATCCAAACACCTGAATCACTGCCATGGAAGGCTACGGACCTACAATAGGGGCGGCACGGTGGTGCAGCGGTAGTGTTACTGCCTTACAATGCTTTCAGGGCCAAAGACGTGGGTTCGATACCGACTATGGGTGCTGGCTGTACAGAGTTTATACGTTCTCCCTGTGACCGCGTGGGTTTTCTCCGAGATCTTCCGTCTTAAAGGGTTGGACAGGCTAGATGCAGGAAGATTGTTCTCGATGTTGGGGTAGTCCAGAACAAGGGGTCACAGTTTAAGGATAAGGGGGAAATCTTTTAGGACGGAGATGAGAAAAACATTTTTCACACAGAAAGTGGTGAATCTCTGGAATTCTCTGCCACAGAAGGTAGTTGAGGCCAGTTCATTGGCTATATTTAAGAGGGAGTTAGATGTGGCCCTTGTGGCTAAAGGGATCAGGGGGTATGGAGGGAAGGCAGGTACAGGATACTGAGTTGGATGATCAGCCATGATCATATTGAATGGCGGTGCAGGCTCGAAGAGCCGAATGGCCTACTCCTGCACCTATTTTCTATGTTTCTCCCACACTCCAAAGGCGTTCAGGATTGTAGGTTAATTGGCTATGTGTAAATGTAAATTGTCCCTAGTGTGTGTAGAACAGTGTTAATGTGCGGGGATCACTGGTCTGTGCGGACGCGGTGGGCCGAAAGGTCAGTTTCAGCGCTGCATCTCTAAAACTAAAACTGTTAGCCAATGATAGGGCAGTTGATAGTCAACATGGATATTGCGGGCTGAATGGCCAGTTTCTGTGCTGTAATACTCCATGACTAAGAGGACTTGGAGGCCAGTTACCACATTCCTCTTCTCAATGCATTTACAAATGAACTGTCCCATCTGAGCCAAACACAAACCCAAAGACACAGTGTAGAAAGTCACCTGAATCACAACCTCTTCCTCCACATAGAATGAATTCCCAAAATGGCGAGGGACCTGGCTGTATAATTAGATTTTAGACTTCAGAAGTACAGCGCAAAAACTGGCCCTTCGCCCCATTGAGTCGGCTCCGACCAGCAATCACCTCATACACTAACACTATCCTGCACACTAGGGACAATTTATAATTTACAGAAGACAATTAACCTACAAAATTGTCCGTTTTTGGTGTGGGTCAGGAAATCGGAGCACACGGGGAAAACCCACGCGCTCACAGGGGGAACGTACAAACTCCGTACAGACAGCACCCGTAGTCAGGATCGAACCCAGGTCTCTGGCGTTGTGGGACAGCAACCCTACTGCTGCCTAGATCTTGTCAAACAGTGTATAAGAAGTTGTATGTTTCAATTGGAGCCAACTGCATCTATTACCTTGCCCACACAGAGCCTCCGGCAATCTTGTTTCTCAGTTCCCATAGCCTGGTTCATGAGCTCCATCTGTTCCTCCCCTGAGCTCACAGAGCTGGGACTAATTGAAAGAGATTACAGTGAAATTCACTGTAAGTAAATCTAAAAGTAAACTCACCTTTTTTGGCAAATCTCCTTGCTTGATAGAACAGCGCTTGGACTGTTTGGTTCAGTAGATTCATGTTCTCACTCGGCAGGTCTTCGGTCACTGTCTCCAACTCGTTCTCCCACTGGGCTGGTCTATCTCCGGCTGCTCTGACCAGATCGGGCAAACACTGGATTCCAGTGCCAGCATTGGGCTGCCCATTGCTGTTGGTCAGGGCGAATACTCCATTAGCAGTCTCATCTTGGGCACCTCCGTTCAGACTCTCGCCGTTGGCCACTGTACTCAGAGCAGCGTCAAGCCGTTCCTCTGTCTTTAGTTCATCGTGTGTCTCTTTGTCCACACTATCAGGGTTCATTTTCACAATCACATGGCACTGTTTGTTGCTTCTCAGAATGCTCCTCTCCCGTTACTTCCTCAGTCAGGTCTTTCCCAGCTGTTCGTTCATGAGGCTCGTAGCTTCATTGTGGCTTCCACCTCTTCATCCACAGCCTCGACATTTGGAATCTCTTCCTTGGCGTCACTCCCCAGGAGCCTTGATGAAAACCAGTGAAGCTCAACGCAGTGGCTGGCAAGCTGGAAGACCAGAGTGAACTCTTGTCACACCTTGTACAACAGACAAGATTAGTTAATGCATCAATACTGACTTAATTCTGCCTTACATAGAAAATAGGTGCAGGAATAGGCCATTCGGCCCTTCGAGCCAACACCGCCATTTTTATTTTATTTTTATTATTTATTCAATATGATCATGGCTGATCATGTAACGGGTATAGCTTGGACCCAATAGCAGCACAGAATCAGGCAGGTATAGTTGGTAATGAACTTTATTACGATACTGTAACACAGAGTAGTAACACAGGAATGGGTACACCGTACTCACACAGAGGCTCAGGATTGAGCGAGTGTTCCTAAGAGGGGCAGGCAGGAGACGTAGTCGGGGTAGCGGAAGGTCCGGTAACCAGGAGATCCAACACACGATGCAAACAAACCAGCGAGGGACAGACGAAAGGAGAGTCGAATCCGTGTAGGCAGTCGGGAAATCACTGGAGAGTCTTGCATGAATGCTGAGAACAATCTGGCACTGTGTGAATGGTGAGGAGAGTCTATATACCGGGTTAATAGGTGATCAGAGGCAACTGAGTGCAACAGGTGAGGAGAGTTGGGCTGATGAGAGGGGAGTGGCAGGCAGGTGAGGAGAAGGAGGGCCCGGTGGAAAAGTACTGGGAGGTGAAGTGGATGAGAATGAGGAGAGGGCAGACTGTGACAGAACCCCCCCCCTCAAGGGACGGTTCCTGACGTCCCAAAACAAAAAAATAAATAAAATAAAGAAAATAAACCCAATCCCACGCAGAGTTGGGTGGGAGGAGGGGGACCGGAGGAGGGCTAATATTCGTCTGAGACATCCATGTCCGCATCCTCCTCCATAGCATCAGAGGAAAGCTCCATCTCGTCGTCACTGGGCGCCTCAGACGGAAGAGGGGACAGAGTCTCAGGGGCGGCGACCCCTCTAGGAGTGGCGGACTTGGACGGCTGGTCGGGATGACGCCGGTGAAACTCCCTGATGAGGGAGGCGTCCAGGATGTGTCGAGCAGGAACCCAGGACCTCTCCTCTGGACCGTAACCCTCCCAATCGACCAGGTATTGGAGACCCCTCCCGCGACGGCGGGAGCGCTGGAGGCGGTGCACCGTAAAGGCGGGGCCTCCGTCGATGAGACGAGGAGGTGGAGGAGGGGGGACTGCGGGGACCAGGGAGCTCTCCCGGACTGGCTTTACTCTGGACACGTGGAACGTAGGATGGACCCGCATGGAACGAGGCAACTTGAGCCTCACAGCCGCTGGGTTGATGACCTTCTGGATCTCAAAGGGACCGATGAACTTGGGTGCCAACTTCTTGGACTCCACCCTCAAGGGAAGGTCCCGGGTCGACAGCCACACCTTCTGGCCCGCGAGGTACGTGGGGGCCTGGGTGCGGTGATGGTTGGCAGCCGTGGCGTAACGGTCCACGGAGCGGAGAAGAGCCGCCCTGGCTTGGGTCCACGTCCTGCGGCAGCGATGAATGAAGGCCTGGACGGACGGGCAGGAAACCTCTTTCTCCAGCGCCGGGAACAGTGAAGGCTGGAACCCACAGGCACACTGGAAAGGGGAGAGCCCAGTGGCCGAGCTTGTCAGGGTGTTGTGGGCGTACTCCACCCACAACAGCTGCTGGGACCAGGAGGAGGGATGCTTGGACACCATACACCGCAGCGCCGTCTCCATCTCCTGATTCTTCTTTTCAGTTTGGCCGTTGGACTGGGGATGAAATTCGGACGTCAGACTCACGGTGGCCCCCACAAGCGTGCAGAACTCCATCCAGAACACAGAAACAAACTGGGGTCCCCGGTCGGAGACCACATCGACGGGGAGACCATGGAGCCTGAAGACGTGGAGTAACATGAGCTCGGCAGTTTCCTTGGCTGACGGAAGCTTGGGCAGGGGCACGAAGTGAGCCATCTTGCTAAATCTATCGACCACGGTCAGGATGTGGTGTGACCACTGGATGGGGGCAGGCCGGTAACGAAGTCCAAGGAGATGTGGGACCATGGTCGATGGGGTACAGGCAGTGGAAGCAGATGACCCGCAGGAGCTTGGTGTGAGACCTTGTGCTGGTTGCAAACGGGACAGGCGTTGACAAACTCCCGAGTGTCCTTCTCCAGCGATGCCCACCAGAACCTCCGTAGCACCATCTCCTTGGTCCGCTGAATGCCGGGATGACTGGTGAGTCGAGAGCTGTGGGCCCACTGAAGGACGTCGGACCGCAGGGCAGAAACCACAAACAGGCGATCAGGAGGGCATGTGCTGTGTCCCGGCTGGTTCTCCAAGGCCGCCTTGACCTTCTCCTCCACTTCCCAGGTGAGGGAGGCAAGCCTGTGCGAGGACGGGAGGATGGTCTTGGGGCCAGAGGCAGGCTCCTCCTTCGCCAAGAACTGTCGAGAGAGGGCATCGGGCTTCACGTTGCGGGACCCAGGTCGGTAGGAGAGGGAGAAGTTGAAGCGGGTGAGGAAGAGAGACCAGCGGGCCTGACGAGAGTTGAGCCTCTTGGCTGACTGGAGGTATTCAAGGTTCTTGTGGTCAGTCCAAACCAAGAAAGGCTGCTCGGTTCCCTCCAGCCAGTGACGCCATTCCTCCAACGCCAACTTAACCGTCAACAGTTCTCGGTTGCCAATGTCATAATTCCTCTCAGCAGGGGTCAGGCGTCGGGAGAAGAAGGCACATGGATGGAGCTTCTGGTCCCCGGCAGCCCGCTGGGACAGAACAGCTCCCACCCCCACGTCGGAGGCGTCCACCTCCACCACGAACTGTCTCTCTGAGTCCGGAACTTGGAGGATGGGGGCCGATGTAAACCGTGTCTTGAGTGTCTGAAAAGCTTCATCGGCCGCGGCAGACCACCGGAACGGAACCTTGGAGGAGGTGAGTGCCGTGAGGGGTGCGGCCACAGTACTGTAGCCACGGATGAACCGTCGGTAAAAATTGGCGAACCCCAGGAACCTTTGGAGCTGCTTGCGGGAGTCAGGAACAGGCCAGGTGGTGACAGCAGAGACCTTGGCGATGTCCATCTTGATGTTCCCTTGGCCAACGATGTATCCTTGTCCATAAGACTAATGTCACAACCAGAGTCTATGAAGGTGGCGAGGGTGTGAGAACCATCAGACAACAGCAGACGGGCATGACAAAGAGGGCGTCGGGCAGAGGAAAGTTCAGAGGTTCGACTCACCAGTAATTCCTCCGCTACTGGTGAGTCTGGCCTTTTACTGGACACTTGGAGATGTAATGACCCACCAGGCCACAGTAGAGACAGAGGTTCCTTCGACGCCGACGTTCCCCGGGGGTGAGACTGGTGCGACCCACTTGCATGGGTTCGGGTTGCCTCGACGGTTGCCCCGACGAGGGTAGTCCAGTCTCCGGAGGAAAACGAGCTTGGGTGGATAGCTGGCGTCCGCCTGTCCCTGTCGCCTCTCCCGACGTCTCGCCAGGATGCGTCGGTCCAGACAGGTCGTTAGCTCGATAAGCCCATCCAGAGAAGAAGGAAGGTCGTGGGACACCAACTCATCCTTGATATAGTCATTCAAGCCCAGCAAGAAAGCGTCACACTGGGCCGGGGCGTTCCAATCACTCTGACGGGCCCTGGTGCGAAAGTCGATGGCGAAGTCAGCGACGCTCTGGTTCCCCTGGCTCAACCCCAGCAGACTTCCCGCAGCGTCCGGACCCATCGAAACCTCACCGAACACCTTGCGAAGCTCCGCGGCGCAGGCCTGGAAAGAGGAGCAAGCCGGCGTGCGTCGCTCCCATTCAGCCGTTCCCCACAGCCGAGCTCTGCCAGTCAGGTGATTAATGGTAAACGCCACTCTCGCCGCTTCCTGGGCGAAGGTGTAGGGCTGTAGGGCGAAGAGAATGGAACAGTTCGTGATGAATGGGTTGCAGCCCTCCGGGTCTCCAGCGTAGTGCTCCGGGGTTCCCACCCGGGGCTCAGGTGATGGTCCTGGCGGACCGGGAGCTGGTGCTGTCGGAGCCGGAGGCGAAGCATGGGGTGTAGCCTGGGCGAGGGTGGTCGTCAGCTGTTGGACCTGGGTGGCTAGTGCAACCAATGCTTGCTCTTGGTTTGACACAGCCTGTCGAACCTCGGAGTTGGAGGCAGTGAGCATAGCTTCGTGCTGCAGGAGCGTGTGCTCAATCCTCTCGAAGCGGTTTGACGGAGACATTGTGTGCGCTGAGTCCATTGTTGGCCAGATTGTACTGTAACGGGTATAGCTTGGACCCAATAGCAGCACAGAATCAGGCAGGTATAGTTGGCAACAAACTTTATTACGATACTGTAACACAGAGTAGTAACACAGGAATGGGTACACCGTACTCACACAGAGGCTCAGGATTGAGCGAGGGTTCCAAAGAGGGGCAGGCAGGCAGGATCGAATCCGTGTAGGCAGTCGGGAAATCGCTGGAGAGTCTTGCATGAATGCTGAGAACAATCTGGCACTGTGTGAATGGTGAGGAGAGTCTATATACCGGGTTAATAGGTGATCAGAGGCAACTGAGTGCAACAGGTGAGGAGAGTTGGGCTGATGAGAGGGGAGTGGCTGGCAGGCAGGTGAGGAGAAGGAGGGACCGGTGGAAAAGTACTGGGAGGTGAAGTGGATGAGAATGAGGAGAGGGCAGACTGTGACAGATCATCCAAAATCAGTACCCTATTCCCTGCTTTTTCTCCATATCCCTTGATTCCTTTATCCCTAAGAGCTAAATCTAACTCTCTCTTGAAAAATCTCTCTTACCTGCATTAGTAGCATTCTCATACCCGAGGAAAAGCACGTTGCTTCAAACACCTTCCCAGAGTCACAAGCACGTAATTTAGACTGGCACTCCATTGTTAATTAAATTAAATAATTATTCATTTCTTACACTGCACTGTAACTTTTATTTGTGTATTTTATACTTGTCTTATTCCATTGTAGCTTGTTTTTATTTTTCTATTCTTTTTTAATGACTGTTTTTAATTGCTTTTGATTGCTTTTTAATGCTTTGTGTAAAGCACTTTGAAGTGCCTTGTTTCTGAAATGTGCTGCCCTGTATATAAATAAACTTGTTTGCTTACTAAGGAGTGGACTATTGCTATAGTATCTGTCTACTATCACTGGTGGGTTTTGCTCCCGTGCTGTAAAGGAATGCTCACTGTGAGAGATGCCATCTTTAGAGATTAAAGTGTGGAGTGGAGTATGTTGGACGCACAATATCCCATTGTACCACGTCAAGAACAACCTGCGATTCCTGAGTGTTCTGGGGAAGGTTTAGAACCAAATAACAATAGTACAGGTCTGGTGTTCATGTCTCTTGCTCATAAGATCATAAGTGATAGGAATAGAATTAAGCCATTCGGCCCATTAAGTCCAGTCCACCATTAGATCTTGGCTGATCTATCTTTCCCACCTACCCCCATTTCCCTACCTTCTCTCCATAACCTCTGACACCCGTAGAGGCTGTTGTGGATATTTATGTAATAACACAGTCACAGTGATTTCTAACACTGATAAAGAGAGTTGTAGAGGGGAGGGAACTGGAGGTAAGAAAAGGCCAGAACAAGAAAGGACTGGCAACAGATAACCAAGGAAGGGCAGATCCCATAATGGCACTGTTGGCTGGGGAAGATAACAATAGACGATAGACAATAGGTGCAGGGGCAGGCCATTCGGCCCTTCGAGCCAGCCATTCAATGTGATCATGGCTGATCATCCCCAATCAGTACCCCGTTCCTGTCTTCTCCCCATATCCCCTGACTCTGCTATTTTTAAGAGCCTTATCTAGCTCTCTCTTGAAAGCATCCAGAGAACCTGCCTCCGCCGCCCTCTGAGGCAGAGAATTCCACAGACTCACCACTCTCTGTGAGAAAAAGTGTTTCCTCGTCTCCGTTCTAAATGGCTTACTCCTTATTCTTAATCTGTGGCCCCTGGTTCTGGACTCCCCCAACATCGGGAACATGTTTCCTGCCTCTAGCGTGTCCAAGCCCTTAACAATCTTATATGTTTCAATGAGCCCAGCTGCTCCATGCTCTCAGCATATGATGTGATAACAAAGGGATAGGTAGACAAAAGTGCTGGAGAAACTCAGTGGGTGCAGCAGCATCTATGGAGCGAAGGAAAAACAAAGGGATATATGGATGCAAACAGTGGAATTAGTAGGACGACTGGAGTGGGGGAGGGAATGCACAGGTTACTCGAAATGAGTGAAATCATGAAGCAAACTGCTGGGTTGTAAGCTGCCCAAGCGAAATATGAAGTGTTGTTCGTCCAATTTGCGTGTGGTGTCACTCTGACAGTGGAGGAGGCCCAGGACAGAAAGGTCAGCGTGGGAATGGGAAGGGGAATGTGTGGAAACTGGGAGATTGCGTAGGCCAAGGCGGACTGGGCGTGTGTTCCCTCAGCTGCCCACAAAGGCTGCTGGTTTGGGAATGGCTGTGATAAATCTGTGGTGCTTCATAAACCTTGCCGCCAAGCCCAAGCGAGAAACATGTCTTGTTCTCAGCGTGAAAACGTGTAAGATGATTAGCTGCCTACTCTCCCACTTCCTGCACATCCCAGTGAATCCAACACAGTTCCTGCATTGGAAGCATTTTGAATGTGTGAGGCAATGCAAAATATAATTGTACTTAAAATATGATTATGACCAGCCTTAAATTTAACTCAGACATTTGAAAACAATATGAAACAAAAATGCATTAAAAGACACCTTTGAAATGAGAGTGGTCGCTGAGAGATCTCTGCTTCTGCTGGGGTCCTTGGAGACGGGTGACATCAGCCACCATTCCGTGTGGCAAAGAGGTGAGGGGGAGATGGCTGGGGCATCTCATCCACACTTGACTGCAGTCCCACCGGGGCGAGAACTCGCACAAGGCTAAATCCAGATATTGCCTGCTTTCGAGACGTAAACAGTGCCCACACCCGCAAGCTACACCGGAGTGACAACACTCGGATTTCCCTTTCAGTCCCTGCAGCGTCTCCTGAACAAACACACACACACACACAAACTTCTCACCCATGGGTGAGAACAGTGTCGACTGCAGCACACAACGCCGAGACACAGAGTGTAAACATCGCAGAACACGAGACCCATTTCTGAAGACATTTGAGAAGCAGCAGGAACAGGACTTACAGTGCCCAATGTAATTAGCAGCTGAGCTGCTGCCCAACAAAGTAAAATCTTGAGCATACCTTTGCACAGCTAGTTCACACACCCATTAACAAACTGTCCATCCACCCACATAGCACCACAGAGTACTCACAACACTTGTAGCTTGCCATATGTGCATGCATGTTTAGATATATAACAGAACATATAAGTCCTGTCCTGCTATCACAGGAGATATTTGTTTGCAAATTGATGAGGACCGGTCATTTCCCCAACACAGTAAACAACAGCTGTAACCAAGCAACCAGCTGCTGGGTAGCTAGTGGGAATTATAATTGCAGTACCAGCCACAAAGCAGAGCACCAAGCTTATCACCATTTGGGGAAGAACATGACAACTCTCCCCCAAATGTTATCAGTGAAATAGTGATTCTATCTTCATCGCTGACAGCTGAGAGATCACTTGGATTAAGTTGATACCATTACCTTTAATTTACTTGTCCACACCCCCAAACAAGTTTGGAAAGAGTTCTGTAAGGAACTATTCCAAATGTAGATACAAGGAACTGCAGATGCTGTTTTACAAAAAAAGACACAAAGTGCTGGTGTAACTCAGCGGGTCTGGCAGTATCTCTGGAAGACCAGGGTAGGTGACGTTTCGGGTCGGGACCCTTCATCAGACTGATTATAGACATTTCGGCTTGGGGACTTTTGTCACAATTCGCAACTCTTCAATCCTTTTGTCTCACACCTTCTGTCTTTTCATCTCTGGCCTTTATCCGCCAACTGCCTATAAACCCCCTCCCCCCTCCACCACCTGTATCAGCCTATTACCTGCCAGGCTTTGTCCTAGCCCTCCTTCCTTCCAGCTCTCTTCCCCTACTCTACAAGCAGTCAGAAGACTGAACTGGTTCGCACGCAACAGAAGCTTTTCACTGTACCTCGGTTCACGTGACAATAAACTAAACTGAACTGATGAAGGGTCCTGACCTGATGCGTCACCTAGCCCTGCTCTCCGGAGATGCTGCCTGACCCGCTGAGTTACTCCAGCACTTTGTGTCCTTTTGTTGGAAGGATGCAGTGCTCAATACTCAACAGCTCTGCATCCGTATCTCCAGAGCACGGCGGCAACTGGTCTCCAGCATCAGCAGCGACACCTGTTAGTAAAGACCCTGATGAAAAGCTTTACCTTCATTTCCTGTACGTTTGAATGCTCAAAGCTTCAGATCCACAAACACAGTTGTAAGCTTATAGTCAGCAATTATCCTGGCCTTCTTAATGCTTCAACTCCATGGCCTATCCACAGCAGGCACTTCAAAGCACCAGAAAGGTATCACCATCCTTATCTCCATAAAATTCTCCAAATGTATTGGTTGGGGTTTGGACATGGATGCCAGTGTTCCCTCTCAGGGCAATGGGCAATGTCTCAGCATCGAGGCTCTGAGCACACACTTGGCCAACTCCTCTGGTGGGCCACAGTGTTTGAATATGTCAAAGCAGACTCTTCAGCATTGGGCACTCTACTTCAAACTTCATCACAGTAATAAATCACCAGGACAAGGTGCCTCAAAGATGCTTTCAAAGTCTCCTTGCAAAATGTAACACACTCCCACTGGCCCAGAACTGGTCTGAGTATCTAGTTGAGAGTTTAACTCGCCAAGGCATAGAAGGCTATGTCCTGCAGTTGGTAAATGAGATGAGTGTAGATGCACACATTGTCAACATACACATGTGTTCAAAAAGGAACTGCAGATGCTGGAAGATCGAAGGTACACAAAATTGCTGGAGAAACTCAGCGGGTGCAGCAGCATCTATGGAGCGAAGGAAATAGGCGACGTTTCGGGCCGAAACCCTTCTTCAGACTGATGGGGGGTGGGGGGGGAGAAGGAAGGAAAAGGGGAGGAGGAGGAGCCCGAGGGCGGGCGGATGGGAGGGTGGGAGGAGACAGCTAGAGGGTTGAGGAAGGGGAGGAGACAGAAAGGACTAGCAAAATTGGGAGAATTCAATGTTAATGCCATCCGGACGCAAGGTCCCCAGACGGAATATGAGGTGCTGTTCCTCCAATTTCCGCTGTTGCTCACTGGCAATGGAGGAGACCCAGGACAGAGAGGTCGGATTGGGAATGGGAGGGGGAGTTGAAGTGCTGAGCCACCGGGAGGTCAGGTTGGTTATTGCGGACTGAGCGGAGGTGTTCGGCGAAACGATCGCCCAACCTCCGCTTAGTCTCACCGATGTAGATCAGCTGACATCTAGAGCAGCGGATGCAGTAGATGAGGTTGGAGGAGATACAGGTGAACCTTTGTCGCACCTGGAACGACTGCTTGGGTCCTTGAATGGAGTCGAGGGGGGAGGTGAAGTGACAGGTGTTGCATTTCTTGCGGTTGCAACGGAAAGTGCCCGGGGAGGGGGTGGTACGGGAGGGAAGGGAAGAATTGACGAGGGAGTTGCGGAGGGAGCGGTCTTTGCGGAAGGCAGACATGGGGGGAGATGATTGGAGGAACAGCACCTCATATTCCGTCTGGGGACCTTGCGTCCGGATGGCATTAACATTGAATTCTCCCAATTTTGCTAGTCCTTGCTGTCTCCTCCCCTTCCTCAACCCTCTAGCTGTCTCCTCCCACCCTCCCATCCGCCCGCCCTCGGGCTCCTCCTCCTCCCCTTTTCCTTCCTTCTCCCCCCCCACCCCCCATCAGTCTGAAGAAGGGTTTCGGCCCGAAACGTCGCCTATTTCCTTCGCTCCATAGATGCTGCTGCACCCGCTGAGTTTCTCCAGCAATTTTGTGTACCGTCAACATACACATGGTTGGCTAAAGTTCTTGTTTCAGTCCTGAATTACTCCATGACTCTGTCCATGACTCAGAGACAATGGGTCCGTCATGTTGTGGCACTTTAAGTAAATATCCAAGTACGGTGTGGATGCAGCAAGTGGTTTCTACCTCTCCCACTCTTTCAAGCAACGAGATCCACACCTCATGTGTAGGAAAGAACTGCAGATGCTGATTTACACTGAAGATAGACACAAAATGCGTAGTAACTCAGTGGGACAGGCACCATCTCTAGATAGAAGGAAAGGGTGAGACGTCAGGTTGAGACTCTTCTTCAGACTGAGGGTTGGGGGAGAGGGAGACACAGAGATAAGGAAGGCCAAGGTGTGTAAACGAGACATCGAAAGGGATGAAGCTCAAGGTAAATGTAGATAATTGTTAGCTAGGAGAAGGTGACAACAAAGCATACAGGAGCATCACCTCATATTTAGTTTGGGCAGCTTCCCCCCCACCGGTATGAATCCATCTCTCTCCATCCCTTCCTAGTTCCCCGACTAGTCTGACTATCCCCCAATTAAATTTTATCTTTGTATGCTTTGTTGTCACCTTTTCCTAGCTAACAATGACCGATTCTATATTCTCCTTGAACTTCATCCCCCGCTTTGATGCCTCACCGTATCCTGCCTTATCTCTGTATCTCCCTCTACCCTGAGTCTGAGGAAGGGTCTTGACCCGAAACGTCACCCACTCCTTCTCTCCAGAGATGCTGCCTGTCCCGCTGAGTTACTCCAGCATTTTGTGTCTAGTTTCATACCTCAACTGCCCACCGGGTGATTCAACCTCTCTAACTCTTCATCCACTAACCTTGTATTGAAGCGAAGTACATTCAGCGCCCTTGCATACACTCTGTCGAGAACGACAATGATTTTATATCACCCAGCCAGTCTCTCTCCGGCTTCTACACTGTTCAGGTGACCCTTTAATTTCCAGTTACAGTTCTGGTGACAAATTGTAAATCACCGCACCGCCTCCAGTTCATTCACATAGTTTCTGTATAGCAGTGGCATGAACTGTGCCCCATCCACATGCTGTGTACAATCACAGTAACAGAAAATGCCTGAGGTAAGGGGGAATATTTATCATCAGATCTAAAACCACCTGCTCCTGGTTCGTTCCATGACACATTACTCTCAGAAACTGTCCCGAGTAATATCCCCAACTAGATCCCCAAAGCTGACTTTGACAAATTTGATTTTTCCAATGTGTATGAAAGTTAAAGTGACACACATTTACGTGGTAGCTGCAGTAATGTATCGAATGCCCCAAACCAGAACCAAAGGAAAGAATGTTCACCAAATGAGGGCCTTAATTCAAGGGAAGAATTCCCAGGACAGCTTACAGCTTTTGACTCTCAGACCCAGTTCTGGGAGGTGTATTGCGAGATGATATCAGATTCCTTTGTTGCAAATAACATCAATGATGAAAATAAACAAGTGATCTACTTATTGTAATGGGAGCCCGCACACATAATTTAACCAGAAGTTGGCTGAATCCAGAGAAACCTGATGTCTTTAAAAAACGGATTCAGTAGATTAGTGGAAGAATCACTTTAACACAAAACAGTGGATCATGCAAATTTGATTCAGTTAGGGAAACGTAGTTAAGCAGTGACTCTGTACGTATATAAGTGCAGGCACACAGACAGATATGCATACATATATGTACATATACACAGGCATGTGCCCAAGGGCAAAGACATACACAAATGAACAGACATATGGATGCACATATATATACATATATACTATATGTACATGCATACATGCACACATAAACTTAGTGACACACATTTACTCTAAGATACACAAACATAAAGAATCACGTCACATGTAGTCCATGGCCTTTAATTGCGGCAACCCTTCTAAGGGTTGCCTGGTTCTATCCCGGATAAGTTGGACTCGTCTGACACTTAGTGTGGAGTGCATGTCTCTGAACTTTCCTCGATCTGTTTTGTCTCCGCAGCTCAAGACAGCAAAGGTCAAAGAGATGCGGTGGGTCTTGTAGGTTTGGAGACGCATGAGAGTGCAGCTGCTGTAATCTGGCGTAAAAAGCAAACTGCTGGTATGTTCAGTGGGTCAGGCAGCATCTGTGGTGGTAGGGGGATAGTCAATCTCTCAGGTAGAGAGCCTGCATCAGAACTCTTGTCAGGTCACCTGAACCCAGAGACCTGGAAACTTCAGACTCAACTTATAAAAGTCCCTGTGGGTACAAGATGGACATCAATAAACTTAACTTTGAATTGAATAACTGCGGACAACCAACTTATCTATCTGTGTCAGAATCGGCCTTTTTGAGTGGTTATCAACATGTAACATGATCTGAGATTTTACCCCCACAGATGCTGCCTGGCCTGTCAAGTATTTGCAGGCTTCTCTTTTATTTCAGATTTCCAGTAACCGCACAGTCCTGTTGGTCACTAGACCAGTGTGGTTTTCTCACTCCTCTGACCTCGTCGGTCTGCTCCAGAGGTTTCAGCTTCAGGCAACCAACCTTCACCTCCCCCTCCCCACCAGCACGCCATTCAATCTCTCCGTCTCTCTCTGTCTCCACCTACCACAGGCATTTCCTTTGTGTTCGCCACCCCTCCCACTTCTCTGCAAAACAGAATGCATTTGTTTTTCCGATAAAAGGTAATTCACCCAAAACATGCATTCTCTGTTAATAAAAGATGCACCACTGAAGATCTCCAGCAAGTTCAGGGAACCGCCCCGAAACTCACCCATCCTTTTTCTCCAGAGATGCTGCCTGACCTGTTGAGTTACTCCAGCACTTTGTGTCTATCGTTGGTATAAACCAGCATCTGCATTTCTTTGCTTATACATGTTCAGTTTTTAGTTTGCACACCAAAAAACGTTGTTCAATATTCTCATTGCAACTGACCAGATGAATGAATATAATGGATATTCTTGTGAAGATAATGATCCATTGGCAATTTACAGTATACCATCGATATACTGATCTTATAGAAAATTACAAAATTCTTAAGGGGTTGGACAGGCTAGATGCAGGAAGATTATTCCCGATGTTGGGGAAGTCCAGAACTAGTGGTCACAGTTTAAGGATAAGGGGGAAGTCTTTTAGGTCCGAGATGAGAAAATCATTTTTTGCACAGAGAGTGGTGAATCTGTGGAATTCTCTGCCACAGACGGTAGTTGAGGCCAGTTCATTGGCTATATTTAAGAGGGAGTTAGATGTGGCCCTTGTGGCTAAAGGGATCAGGGGGTATGGAGAGAAGGCAGGGATGGGATACTGAGTTGGATGATCAGCCATGATCATATTGAATGGCGGTGCAGGCTCGAAGGGCCGAATGGCCTACTCCTGCACCTATTTTCTATGTTTCTATGTCTATGTTTCTATGATGATGTGCAGACTAACTAGCAGGTTTAGGGGCAAAATAGATCCTTCAGAATTTGTCGGAGGATTTACATCAGTTAATTTATTTAGCTCAGTCAACATTCTACTATCAGCCTCGAAGTTATATTGAAGAACTTTCTCGATTCAGACATTTGTCCATTAAATTAATGCTCTTAATTCCACAATCTGAAGTAACAATTAGCGTAATGAAGAATTCATTGTAAAAACCACATCACAAACACCACTTTTATTCATTATAAATGAGTAACTAATGCACCCAAAGGATATTTTAACTTCACATTGTCAAACATGGAATAGTCTATGACTCACCTCTGGCAAAGCTAATTAAACATTCAGAACATTTTATGAAAAACATTTGATTTTAATTTCGACATTAACTGTAAAAAGAGCACTCCCTGCCATTGTTGACAGTGCCAGGTCACGTGTGGATTGCTTTAGAGTCAATCTTCATCTCCGTTCCTTTTGGTACGACCTTCTTGGAACTAAGCTGGTTCCTGGTGATGATCAGAGAATGAAAGGAAGCGTTAAACGTGAGGAGGTTGTCCTGCAGACTCTTACGCAGGTGAGGGCCAGCAGAATGTTGCTTAATGCCTGCTGGCCCTAACTGTGGAGCCATTGTCCTCCGCTTGGATAGACCTAACTCTGGAGCGTGCTTCTGCTGACTCTGTTCATCTGAGGAGGCTCCGGCTTGGTGATCACGAGACGGGACGTCACTGTTGCTTCTATTCCTGGCAGAACGCAAATGTTGTGGCAATTGCCCTTGATGGATCAGTGAGGTAAAATTGGGTACAAGTCTTGTCTGAATTGAGATAGGATCCGTTGTTGTCATCAACTCTATACTCGTCACAACTTTTAGCTGTGGTCTGTTCTCGGAATGCTGAGGACGTTTCAGAATTGTTGCTCTTTCTGATATCTTGTATTCTAGCTTGTCTTTAAATGATTTCAGAAATGGCTCCTTGGGGGAGCCATTATACAACAGGACAAATTCTTTCTGTGTGTCAAGTGGCAAGACACACATTCCATTGGAAGATTTTCTGAATATTTCAAGCACCAAATCTAAGAGAAAAAAAAAATGAGAAGAATATTAGTTTTGCTTGCAGCCTTTTCCATATTCCATTTGGGGCATTGAATGCAAAGGCAGGAAGGTTAAACACTACTTTAAATTGCGATGTTCAAAAGTTGAAGTTCTATACTGGAGCAAAGCAAATTTTAACGCTGAGGTTAGACACAAAATGCTGGGGTAATTCAGCAGGTAAGGCAGCATCTCTGGAGAAAAGGAACAGGTGATATTTCAGATCAGAACCCTTTTTCAGACTCAAGATGAAGGGTTCCGACATGAAACGTCATCTATTCCTTTTCTCTGAAGACGCTGCCTGGCCGGCTGAGTTACTCCAGCATTTTGTGTCTATCTTTGGTATCTGCACTGCCTTCCTACCAATTTTGATAGCGATAAGCAGGAACTTTCAATGGTTTCTTGTGGGTGGCTCCTTGCCGGTAAAGGGATTGATGGTAAATGGGAGGGTTTTAAACATGAAATAGGGAGAGTTCAGGGCCAGCATGTGCCTGGTAGACAGAATGGCACGTTTGTCAGGATCAGGGAACTTTGGATATCAATAGATATGGAGGCTCTGGTCGAGAAAATGAAGGAGGTATATGTCAGGAATGGACTGCTGGGATCAAGTGATTCCCTTGAGACGTATAGGGATATAGGACACACTTGAGATAATTATTCTTGTGCCCCTATTTAAGCTGTAGGGAACGGCCTGGGAACTATAGACCAGTGAATCAGCAATGGGCCCATTGTTGTTTGCTCATTTAGTAACGATTTGGATGTGAGTGTTGATGGCAAGTTAGTAAATTTGTGAGTGACACTAACATTGGTGGTAAAGTACACAGTGATCTGCAATTATAATGGGCTTTGGATCAACTGGGCCAATGGTCAATGGATGTAATTCAGATAAATGCACGGTGTTGCGTTTTGCTGGACAAATGAGGCAGAACTTATACATAAAGAATAGGGCCCTGAGGATTGTTGTGGAACAGACAGATTTAGGGGTGTAGGCACATGGTTCCCTAAAAGTGGCGATAGGTGATGAAGAAAATGTTTGGCATGTATGCCTTCATAGGCCAGGTGAACTGTAGTTGGGGTGTCATGTTGCAGTTGCACAAGATGTTGGTAGGACCACATTTGGAGAATTGTGTACAGTTCTGGTCATTCTGCTATAGGAAGGACGTCATTATATGGAAAAGGGCATAAGAAAGATTTACAACGATGTTACCAGATCTGGATACATGGGAAGCCTGGATTGTGATACATGGGAAGCCTGGATAAGCTGGGTCTTTTTTCCCTGGAAGATAGGAGGAAGACCACAAGACATGAGCAGAATGAGGTCATTCGGCCCATCGAGTCTGCTCCGCCATTTGATCATGGCTGATCTATTTTTCTTTCTCATCCCAATTTACCTGCCTTCTCCCCGTAATCTTTGACACCCTTACTAATCAAAAACCTATCAATCTCCACTTTAGAAATACCCATTGACTTTGGCCTTTACAGCCGACTATGGGAATTAATTCTACAGATTTACTATCCTCTGGCAAAATAAATTCCTCCTCATCTCCATTCTAAAGATACGTCCTTTTATTCTGAGATGTGCCCTCTGGTCCTAGGCTCACCCACTACTGGAAACATTGAGGGATGACTTCAGAGTGGTTTATAAAATCATAAGGTGTACAGTCAGAGTCTCTTCCCCAGGTGAAGGGAGGCGAAAACTAAAGGGTGTAGATATAAGGTGAGAGACGAAAGATTTAATAGGGAATTGAGGGGTATGTTTTTCATACAGATGGCAATGGGTACATGGAATGAGCTGACCGAGGATGTGGTAGAAACAGATATCGTTATGACATTTAAAAGTCACTTTGACCGGTACAGAAGTGGGAAAGGTTTGGAGGTGTATGGGTCATAGGACCATCTTGATTAGCCAACTTGGTCAACATGAGTAAGGCTGAAGGACCGCTTTCCATGCTGTATCGCTCTCCGACTATAACTTTCTTCGGACCTCAGATGTGTGCAGTTCTGGGCACCACACTATAGGAAAGATGTGATAGTACTGAAGAGGGTGTGGAGGAGATTCACCAGTTTGGTTATGAGGAGAGACTGGAGAAACTGTTCTCCCCGAGGTTAAGTGGAGACTGCAGCAACCTCTCTTCTTATCAGGGGTAGGCAAGAGAACATGTATTTAGGATAAGGGGGGACGAAGGTTTAGAGGGAATCTGGAGAGGACCTTCTTTGCTCAGAGAGTGGCGAGTACCTGGAATACACTGCTGTAAAGAGCGGTGGAAGCAGAATCACTGACAGCATTTAATGAGTTTCTAGATAGGCACTTGAATCATTTAGGCCCACAGGACACAGTACGGGGAGGTGGGATTAGTATGGATCAACCGGCTGTCGAGGACATGATGGGCCGAATGGCCTGTTTCATTCTCTATGACTCCATAAAACACTGCTTGAAATATCTTTGATTTAGTAGAAACATCTTCCTAAATCTACAATAATATAAAAATAAGAATGGTAAACTTACCAAGAGCTTCATTCATTACTTTGGGGATGACAGTTTTGAGGATCTCACAGTTTCTCTGCAAAGATGGGTTTGAGTTCATCTCCAGCAACCAGACCTGCGGAAAGGTTCAAGCATGGCACGTTATTCCTCTCGAGACATTCATGTTGCAAGAGGACAGTGGGTGATTGCTGCCAGGAGCTGGCGAATGGATGGCGAGGTGACCCCAGAGATAGCAGATGACCTACTTAATGCCTTTACAAGGACTGGAAAACTGGAGAGTCTAACAATGACGCAAAAGGCCAGCATGGTGGCACAGCGGTAAAGTTGCTGCCTTACAGCACCAGAGACCCCGGTTCGATACTGACTATGGGCTTTTGTCTGTACGGAGTTTGTACATTCTGCCCATGACTGCATTGGTTTTCCCCGGGTGCTCTGGTGTCCTCCCACGCTCTAAAGACATACAGGTTTGTAACTTGGCTTCTGTAAAGATTGTAAATTGTCCCTAGCGTGTAGGATAGTGCTAGTGAGAGTGACAGCGGTTGCTCCAGGATGTTGCCTGGATTCAGGAGCATTCGCTATAAGGCGGGACGGATAAACTTGGTCATTTTCTCCGTAGTGTTGAAGATAAGACGCAACCTGATAGAATTGTGAGCGGCACAGACAAGAGTAGATGGAAAGTTCAAATATTAGGTTAAGATGAGAGGGGAAGGTTTAAAGGTGATTGGCGATTGCGATTGTTTTTATATAGTGTGTGTGGTGTGTGGAGCACACTTGCAGGGGAGGTGACACACAATGGGTTTTAAGGTGTTTAGACGTAGGGAATAGATCATACGATCAAGCAGGGAATAGGGAAATACAGAACATGTGTGGGCATAAGGGATTAGTTTGATTGGCTTCATGGTTGATGAAGACACGATGGGCCAAAGGTTCTGTGCCTGTGTACTGTTCTATATCTATTTTAGTTCATGTTTCAACCCTAGCATTGGCCATCGGATTACAAACGGACTCACCCCTGATCTTAACTTATCACATTCTATTTTAACATTAAAATATCCTTGCTATGATTTCCTGTGAATCTGTTATTCCTGCAAATGATCATTCTCATGCTTTGTAATTAAAGTGGTTTACATGGATGAAGGGAATTTGACCTCAGCCTATCCACCTCAAAGCTAACACAGGTAACTGGCAGGAATGGGACTATGTTGGTTTTGACCAGAACACGCAATTGTAAACTCTTTCCAGAGTCGGGGTTTATGAATCAGATGTTCAAGGTCCAGCAGATGGCAGTAAATAAACATCGCTTTGTGCAACGTACAGCTGCAAACCTCAAAGTTTTAACTTGGTCTTCCCACAGTCCAAATGGTATCCCCACCTCCCCTCCTCCTCCTCCTCTGTAACATCAGAACGCATCACATCATCAACGAGGGAGGAGTGTTGCCACTTGTGTCGTTCCTACAGGAAGCATCACCTCACGGGGGAAGCATTGACTTTGTTAAAAGTCAGATGGGAAGAGCTGCACCCCTCCGGGATTGGTGTGTTCCTGTTTCGACATCAGCCAACCAAACTGGTTCAACGAAACCACAAACTTAGATCCAGCCAACAATTTGTACAAACACAAGGAACTGCAGAATCTTTGGTAGAACACAAAATGCTGGAGTAACGCAACGGGTCTGGCAGCATCTCTGGAAGACATGGATAGGCGACATTTCGGGTCGGGACCAAGAGGATCACAACATTTTGAGTCGGGACACTCTGAGTTACTCCAACACTGTGTTTTACAACGATTTGCATTATCAAGTATCCCCCTCCTCACAATTAATCTGCCAAAAGCACTTTATGGGAGCATTTTGTGCAAAATTTGAAATGGAGATTTTTGGGATGACAGAGTGATTACAGGGTGGGACAGAGGCCATTGGTCTGTTGAATCCACTTTAACTCTATGTTCGAGTAATCCAGACAGTCCCTCCCATATAACCCAGTAAAATCCAACTCCCTTGTAAATGCTGCAAAAAAGTAAATACAAAATATAAACAGATTATTGGAATTGACAAAGATTTAAAATTGTGAATTGTTACATTTTGGTAGGAAAAATGAGAAGGGCTCGAGCTACAACTGAACCGCCCTCCACCGCTGCCCCAGTCGGGCAGTCCACACATGAACAACTCATTACACAAAATAAATATTAATTTCCCACTTTACGTTCTTTTGCCAATCATCATCTTGCTCTGTACCTGGTTGTTGATTCTCCACTAATGGAAACACCATCTCTTTATCTACTCTGTCTGGATTCTTCATATTTAAAAAAAAAGACCTTTATCAGACTCCCCTCTGTCCCACCGAGAACAACTCCAGCAAAGCCAGCCTATCCGCAGAACTAAAATCCTTCATCCCCGGGATCGACTTGGTACATCATTCCTGCACACTTCCTGAAGCCTCACACCTTCCCTTCATGTGGTGCCCAGAACCATGCAAGATGGCAGGAAGAATGGGAGAGATAGATCAGCCATGATTAAATGGTGGAGTAGACCTGATGGGCCGAATGGCCTAATTCTACTCCTATCCCTTATGACAATCGTCCATACGAGTCTGAAGCTCGTCGTTACTTCCTTGTTCTTGTACTCTGAGCCAGAACTTGACGCATTATTTTAAACCGCTTCCTAAACCTGCCCACGAGCTCGGCACACATTCCCCAGGGTCCACGTATCCCTGTTAGAATCATGCTCTCTAGCTTGAGCACTTCCCAAATGTCCACCCACCAAAATGTAATAATTCACAGCTTTTCCCAATAATCTGTTCATATCTCTTTTATCCTCATGATTCACTCATTATGCCTCCAAGTTTTGTGTCATCTTAATGCAATCCAAATACCAGCACAGCCTGCCATGTAGAAGCTTATCAAAAAGCCTTGCTGAGATCCACATAGACTACGTCTATGGTCCTGCCCTCATCAACCTTCTTGGTTACTTCTTAAAAAAACTCATCAAATTCCCGAGACACATGATCACCCACAAACAAAACCATGTTGACTATCGCTTATCTTTCCAATGCATGTATATCCTATCCCTCAGAATCCTGTCCAGATGCTAGTTTTACTGGTCTATAGTTCTCAGAGTTTGAAATGAGATCAGCCACGATCATCCTACATAACGGAGCAGGCTTCTTGATGGGCTGAGTGGCCACCACCTGCTCTTAATTCATATGTATGTTTAAGGCTAGTAGGCAAAGGGGACGATCATGGAAAAAGGGGAAATTGTGATGGAATTATTGGGGAAGTTGCTCGGGATTAAGGGATGGAAGTCATAGATAGATAGAGTCATCATGGAAACAAGCCCTTCGGCCCTAATCCTCCATGACGACTAAATTGCCTATCCCAGCTAATCCCATTTTCCTGCACCGGACCCATATCTCCCCAAACTTTTTCTATCCTTGTACCTGTCCAAGTGCCCTTTAAATGTTACAATTGTATTCACCACTACCACTTCCTCTGGCAGTTCATTCCATATATATACCACCCTCTGTGTGTAAAAGTGGCTCTTTTAAATCTTTCCCCTCTCATCTTAAACTTGTGCTCTCTAGTTTTAGACTCCCCTAACCTGGGGTAAAGACTGTGACCATTCACTTTATCCATGCTCCTCATGGTTTTATAAAGTTGTATAATGTCACGCCTCACCCTCCTTTGCCCCTGATAAAACAGCCCCAGCCTATTCGGTCACTCATAACTCAAACCTTCCAGATCCGATGACATCCTTGTAAAACGTTCTTGCTCCCTTTCTGGTTAATTGGCAACCTTCCTGCAGCAGGACGGCCAAAACTGTCGACTGTACTTCAGATGTGGCCTTACATCTGCGCATGTGACTCGTACATCTGTAACATGATGACCCAACTCTTGTGCTCAGTCCCCTGACTGATGCAGACCAGTGTGCTGAATGCCTTCCTCACCACCTTGTGTTGCCGATCCCGGGAGAAGGGTGAATCACGGCCGGCTGGGGAGGGGGTTTGGGGTAGAATGATGGTTCCCAAGGGTTCCCAACCTGGGGTCAATTTACCACCGGGGGTAAATTCACCTACCCAGGGTGTAAATTTGTTGATTCTGGATTAGTACATATTTTTTCTCATTGACTGACTGTGTTTGGTTCTGGTAAACCGTTATCTGTTCATCATTAGTTGTTCATAAATAAGTGAAATAACATTGCTGTGTGCTATTAAAGTTGCCAGGGGTAAACGTGATGAAAAAGGTCGGGAACCCCTGGGTTAGAGGGTGTGGGTGGGACATCATCCTATCTGCGCAGAGCAATTTTGTACAAGTGATGATGAACAGTGCCACTGCTCACAGCAGTCAGTCAGTACACACTTCATACATGCAGGGGATTTGCAGGGCTTGTGCACTCACACACATGCACACACTCACACTCACTCTATCGTACTCATTATATCACACACACTCTATCACACACACTCCATCACACAAACACGCACGCACGCACATGCACGCATGCACACAGCTTCCAGGATGGGTTTTTTTAAACAATTCCCTCACATGGACTTTGAGTGATTGTCTACATGATGAAAGGTCCAGTCTGATGTCTGGACTTAAAGTTTGATCAGTTTTGTGCTTGGTTTTGTGTGTTTACTTTTTAACTG